>NC_088980.1:108508655-109708655 GCF_963932015.1 Anas acuta
ACGGCGCGTGGTGGCAGCTCTGGGCTCAGGCTTCCCGCGAGTGCCAGCCAGGTAGAGGAGGTCTGGCAGGGCCATAAAGGGCATCGGCCTCTGAAGCTGTGCCAAGAAGATACTGAAAAAATGCTGCTTTTGTTGTTTTTTGACTTCTAACAGGTGATATGGCAAAAAAGAGCTAGGGAGCTGGCAGCCTCCTGCTGCTCCTCTTCCCCTTCCCCGTCCATCCCTTTTATCTACGCCCAGGGAGGCAGCAGTGCCTGCCTAATTAGGTTTGTTCAACAATTTAAATACTCCCCCAGATCCCCACTGAGCCAGCACTTTTGGTTGGTCGAAGTTATTTTTTTACGACCCTGTTTCTGCAGCCTGTGAAGGGGGATTTCATGCTTGGTGTGAGGAGCTCTTTCCGAAATTCGGCGTCTGGGCGGAAACACCGGCTCTGCTGAGGAGGAGCAGGGCTGTGTAGCTGCGTGTAGCTCCGTGTGCTCTGCTCTTTGGGTTACAGCCTGCTTTTTCCACAGGCTGTGCCTGTGCCCTGAGCCACCGACGCAGAGCACGCGTGGGCTGCGTCGCACGGAGCAGGAGACGGCAACTTCAGCCAGGGGTAGTTCGGTGTCGTTGATTTTTGCAGCCTCAAAATTACGTATTCCAGCTTTTTTTCCGAGGTTGTTTCGCTGCTGTTCAGCCACGAGAGGCTGTGCCTTCTGCAGCTAGTCCGGAGATTAGGGGCAGTCAGGTGGAGGTGGTGCCTCCAAAGCTGATTTCGCAGCGAGAGATTTGGATAATGCCCTCGGTAATATGCGGTAAGTTTTGGTTAGCCTTGACGTGGGCAGGCGGTCGGGCTCAGAGATCTTTGTAGGTCCTTTCCTACTGAAGTCTTCTAATCCCAGCTAATCCAGGAAGATTTAGGAGCGCCTGTGGCAGAAGCTCTGGGCCTCCATTTGATGCCTAAGCACCTCCCGTGAGCAGTGAGGGGCACAGAAACGGGCTGCCCCAGTGGTCTGGGACTGTTTGGTGTACGAGGGTGCCTGCTGGGCTTTATGTTCAAGGGCTGTAGAAAGAGAAGTGCCAAGAACGGGACAGGACTTAGGCAGCCACTGCGTTTTTTGTTGACATTCCCAGCAGTACTTCAAGTTCTCCGAGATTTCTTGAATAACTGCAGCTTTACTCACAGCACAGCTTTCCTGGGAGCCGAGAACTGCTTCGGCTGTGGCTCCGCGCTTCCTCCTCAGGGCTCCTCATGCCTCTCGCTTTGTGCGTGGTGCCTGCAAGAAGGTTGTCAGCTCAGAGCCTGAACAAAGCAGCCAACACTCCCTTGCTTTCAGTGGGCTGGCAGCATGAAAGCTGTGGTTAACAGCTGCATCGCGCCTGGCATCCTTTGGTTGCTTCCCCTTCTCCATAATCACTATAAAAAAAGAAAAACAACAATGAAACCAACACGGTCTGATTTATTATGTCTGTTTGGATCACGTTTTCCTAATCCACCTGGGGTGTAGGTCAGTATGTTTCTTCTGGATCCACACACTTCAAGCAGAAAGAGGCTAGAAAGCCTCCTGCTGCTCCCAGCTCACAAGTCCTGGGGGTAAATGTCCTGCAGTCAAGATCCTTTGGAGGATGAAGAGTTATCTGTGGGGTAATCACAGGCGCAGCAGAGAGAAAAGTTGGAGGGAGCCGTCAGCTCGGGGACTTGGAAGCCGGCCGTGGAGGGCTGCTTTTTGTTTTGGAGCTGTGGTAAAAGCCTCAGCTCCGGTTTTGGGTTACACCGCCAAACTTCAGGGCATTTCAAGCAACTGAACAACAAAGAGAGCGCTTAGACAACAAGGCAGAGAGGATTTCCTAATCGTCGTAGTAAAACTGGTGCTGCTGAAGATAATAATTAAAAAAGCGTGCTGTTTCAAGCCGAGGAAAATGGGGCTCCGTGGCTCTAGATACACTGATTTAATGTGCTGTGAGAGTAGTGTTGAACCAGGGGACTAGGAGAAAATGTTTATACTTAAATGAGTGGGGTTTGATGTTTTTAAAACAGCTTCTCTGAAATGTAAGTATTTTGTGATAACATATTTCGGCATAGCTCATCCTAGCAGACAACAGGCTGAGCTGTAGACACTGAGAACTTAAAATTGACAGATCTCACTCCCCTAGGGTCTCTGCCTCCTCTCTCTGCTTTCCCTATCGCCTTTTTTTCCCTTTATGCTTCATAGTCATGATGATTGCACTCCTACCTCGAAAGCTATATGTGTAATTAATTTTTAACTGACCTTTTAAAGTACTTTAAGACCTTTAAAACCATTTTTTCCCCCTCTTGGTTTAGAACACATGTGTACTGTGGTGTATTTTGATGACTGCATGTCAATACATCAGTGCAAGATCTCTTGCGAGTCCATGGGAGCGTCCAAGTACCGATGGTTTCACAACGCCTGCTGTGAGTGTATCGGCCCGGAATGCATCGACTACGGCAGCAAAACTGTAAAATGCATGAACTGTATGTTTTGAAGCAGGAAAAGTGAAATACAGTACTATGGAGGCCAAAGTAATCCCTCGCAGTTCCGAGCTGGGGATTGGAAAACACTGCCTTGTGGTGGAGTGCCTACTGGTTGCAACTAAATGTAGCTGGTTGAAAAAAGATGTATAAAATTTGAAACTTTTTTCCTTTTTTTGTTTTTTAATTCAAGCAAGGCTAACTTGTAGATGTTTTGACATTACGTTTTAAGTTTATTTTTCTTTGTTTCTGTTCGAATGGTACAGCTGTGCTCATCCTTGCTGTTCTGATTTGCTTTCCTCTGATTCGAAACTATCGACTGTATTGGTTTTCAGGAGGTAATACTAGAGCTAGTAGTTAGAGTAGGGAAACCTTAAGCACATGGTAATGAGATTCCCATCGTCTAAGTTCAACAAGTAATTAAATGGATACTGAGTTGAAGAGGGAGAGTTCTTTAGGTTTTTATTTTCAAACCTTATTACCTTTCAGTTTCTGAGCATAGCCTTCTATTGTGAAAACGGTATTTGAAGAATAAGTAATGCTTTCCCTTCAAATTCAAAATGTGGGCTGTCGTGGATAAAATCCTAGCTTCTTAGAAGGGCTGCCCAACACAACACTGTATGGGACACTTCTACAAGTTTCGTTTGCCCTGCACTTTTCAGTATGTTGGGAACTGAAAAAAAAACTTTTCAGTCTTTTCTTGAATACGTTAGGTGCAGTTGCATCTCCCTCTTTTTGCACTGTTCTCTAGGGTCGCTTAATTTCTGAACATTCGGTGCAGCAAAGGGAACATGAAAGTTTATTATGAATTTAATGACTAAGTGAATAAAGAAGAATGAAAAAGCGTGAACTAGCAGGTGCTATGGTTGAGCAGTTGGCAGCAGACGCCTTCACATTTAAGTTTGCTCTGAATATTTATTCCAAAACTTAATTCTTTTTTTTCCCCATGAGATGTTGTCATTGAAGATGTGTCCTCAAAGGCGAAGTGAGGGTGTTCTGGGTACAGAACCTTGTCCATGTCTGTAAAAAAGAATTGTAACGTGTTACATGGCGATTGTTAGGACCCAATAAAGTCTCCACTGATCATGGTACTGAGTACAGGAATAAAGTGCGTGAGTAGTTTAGGATCAGCTTCTGGTATTTATAATGGTGTACTTTTTAACTCCTCATTTTTTTTAATGCATATATGCGTATATCTATATGCACACGAACAATTTGACTAGTCCTGTTTCTCTCACTAACCTCAGTCCAGAGGGATTCCACTGTTTTCTAGTCACTCCTGTGTATCTGTACCGTGTACAAATGAAAGCAGTCATTTTACATTTATTTTACTGAAAGGTTGCCTGGGTGGTTTTTTCATACAGCTCTTTCAACAAGCCAATATATAAATAACTCTTGTGAAATAACGTTACTTTCTCCAGTCTCTTTTCCAGCTGTAAAGAAGTACTTGAAAGATGACAGTTTGTTTTGAACTAGTAGATAACGGAGTACCGGCATACTTTAAACTTGCAATTAAGTGATAAAAAGTCGTAGATGTGAATAGAAGAACCTAGCTTGTAATGAAGGAGTTGATCTTTGCATATCTGACGATTCATGTTATCTTTTCTTTTTCCTGATTTCCTTAAAATGAATGAGAGAAAGAATATGTTAGGAGCAGCTGTGCCCGCTTCTGGCTGGAGGACGATGCGTTGTTCTTCACCAATTCAGAAGGCACGTAGTGAGCATTCCTGCAGGTCGCTAGCATGTTTAAGACTTCAAAATGTTAAATTATTTGAAACGCTACCGTAGTTCAGAATCTTCTATGAGAGGAAAAACAAAACAAAATAAAACAGAGCTGATGTTTCTGGGTAGGCACGTGCTGTCGTGGATCTATGACAGCGACTCCGCTCACATCACCAGGATTTCACTGAGGTCAAGTCAAAGGAACAGCGAGGGTGGAGGAGACTTGCCTAACACGTGTCTGGGAAACCCTGGGGGAACAGCATAAAATTGTAAATAGATCGGTCTGTGTAATGGCCTGAGAGTAGGTAGTGAGGATGCACACTTTCTGGGGCTTGCCTTATTTTTGTAATTCTTAATGCTGTCTAGAGTTTGCTGTAAGCGTTGCGTGTATGCTAATGTCATACAGCAATAGCAAATGTATTTTATTACGATGAGTGTTTTAAGAGGTATTTTAATAAAAAGACATTACTGTTTCTTGTGTTTTCATTCTCGTGATTTTGTCAAGGTGAATGTTACCAGGAAGCATAGTATAAAAGTTAAAAATCTGAATGAGTGCAAAGACTTTAAAATAGCGTACCTCCATAACTCTCAAGGGAGTTGTACAGGCACCCACCCTCTTTGAGGGTTTTGAGAGAACATTTTTCATCTCTCCCTCTCCCCATTGAAACTAAGTCGTGGTGCAGTCAGGACTGGGAGAAACGGAGGCTGTGGGGAGCGCAGGCCCTCTTTTCAAGTTCTGCCAGTTTTTCTTCACCTCTGAAGGACCGGGTGTTTCATGACGATACCAAGTTCAGCTCTCAGTTCAATTATGTGGCTAATCAAGGAAAGAAGATGGATGGATGGTTTCTGCACTAAAATGAGTGCGCTTGCTTTGGCCTTTGGTCATGACATGGAATTGATTTCTGGAAGTTATCTGGTACTTTCCATTGTGTGCACAGCTCTTTTAGTTGTGTAAGCAAAAAATGACTTCACAGCGCTTTATTTCCTGAGGAGTTCGTACATGGTACCAGCAGATCCAACCACATAGACCGAGTGCCAGTGAACCACTGAACATGCTTTAACTATTGAGCTGATCATATCTGGGAGGAGCCATCTTGTTCAAAGGAGCATTATTTTCTGACTAATTTTGGACAAACTTAGAACCTGAGATACTAAAATGGCTTCTGAGGGGCTACTTTAGACTGACGATCAGAAGAAGTTATTAGCTTTCACTAATAAACAGACAACCTCAACCACTGAGCTGGCTTTCTTGAAGAGGTATTTCAACTGAGAGAAAATGGCAGGGAATTACTCATTTACACAGCTGTGCTTTTTTTCTCCCTTTTCTTTTTCCTGACAAAAATGCTTTCTGTATCTTCATTATTATTTCATTACACATAAGAGGCTCAGATGCAACAGCAAGACAAATTTCAAAGCAGAGAGCTTGCCATCTCTGCTTGACTTTGTCCTTAAAACAGTACGAGTTTAGGAGGAGTAAATGCAGGGTGTGTAGGGTAAGAACGTGCCTCTGTCTGTTTAAGCAGGCTTCAGACCACAACGAGTTTTGTAAAGTCAGGAGTCAGCCAAATGTATTTCACATGGCAGGAAATTGGTCTTCTAAGCTCTGCTCACAATCTCTTGTTTGTCTTCATCAAAAAATGGGAGAGGGCTCATTCCGTGTTCATTAGCTGATGGGCCCATTGTGTGCAAACTTGTGTTGGCAACAGCCGCTGGTAATGCTTATTCTTCAGAGCTGAGAGCCTCTGGCGACTGTCGCTTCGAGTGGAGCTCCTCACAGGCGATCATCCCGGATGCCTTCGGATGTCACCCAAGTAACCTCCCTCTCTTCTGCTGCCAGGAGCAGTCCAGCCTTTCCCCGACGGAAATCCCCCAGAGCATTAGCTGCGACGTGAAGTTAAATAAACCAGAAGGTAACTTGGTGTTAAACCATTTCTCGGGGAAGGGAGGAGGTGCACTGGAAGCCGCGTGGTTATGTAATAATAATATGTAACATTGTGGGGACAACATCCCTGTGCTCTCCAACACTAATCGGAGCATTTACAGCCCTCCCCTTTGTGCTGCCTACTGAATAGCACCAATTCCTGAGGGGGACCTTTTCCACTATCCCAGGAGGCCGCACAAAGAGCCCCTTTGACAGGGACTGAGTGGCACTGAGCCTCGAGCGGCTGACGGGAGCAGGTGGCACGCTGCCACCATGTTCATGCTCCGGGGGCTCCGGCAGCGGGAACGAGCCGGGGCACTTCATACTGAGGCAGATCCCCTTGTGGGCCAGCAATCCTGAAAAGGGTTCAAGATCCGCAGGTGCCTAACGTGACAGAAACTCGCGTTAGAAGAGGGTAAAATTGCTCCAAATGTCTCCATAAACAGGATGCGCGCCCAGCTGGCGACGGGTCTTGGCACGGGGCGCCTCTCCGTCACCTCACGTCCTGCCAAACGGCAATTTATGACCCAATTTATAATGTTATACCCAGGTTGTAACATTATAAGCTGTATTTTAGGAGGTGGAGCCCTGGGAGGCGGCTCCTCCTGCCACACAGGAGGAGGACAGAGGCAGCGCCCCCGGGGCTGTGGCGGGTTGTGCCCCGTGTGCTGGGTGCTTGTGCCGTTACAGACGTTAAGGGGCGTTAAACCACAGCGGGTTCAGTCGTGTGCTGCTGTAACCGTCACTAACGGACACGTTTATTTGTAAAAACTCCCCCTCCACACAGGAGCGGTGGGCATGAGGCGACCGCAAAGCCCGCTGGGAGTTGTAGTCCGGCGGCCGGAAGCCGCGCTCCGCCTCCCCTTCCGGCACCCCTGCCCTTGGAACTACAACACCCATCACGCACCGCGCGCGGGCCCCACCGCCCCTCAGCCCCCTCCCTACGCGGCGCATGCGCAGCTCTCCGCAACCCGTCGCGGGGGGGGCTCCCCGCGCATGCGCGCGGCGGGCGAGCTCGCGCCGCTCCTCAGGCGTCCTTGCGGGCCGGGGCCGGGGCCGGGGCCGGGATGGGCACCGCAGGCGGAGCCGCAGCGCCGGCGAGCGGGACCCCGACGGTCAGTGCCCGCGGGGGGAGCCCCGCTACCGCCGGTAACCCCGCTGAGGAAGCCGCTTCCGGGGCTGGGAGGGGGGTAACGGGCGGCGCGAGCCCCCCCCCGGCCGTTAACGGCTGCTGAGGGGGAGGGGGGGGGGGGCAGCGCCTCATGAGGCGTCCCCGGGAAGGGGGGGCCGGCCTGGGGCTGCGGGGGGGGTGGGGAGGGTGAGGGGGGTGCTGGCTGCTCCCTGCCCTCGTGTGGGGTCGGGGGTGCCCCTGGTGCTGCTCAGTGCCCGGGTTTGGGGTGGGGGAGCCCTGAGGGGGTGTGGGGGGCTGTGGGGCAGCTGGCGGGGTGCTTGTGTGTGGGGAAGCCAGGCTGTAGGGGATCTGTCCCTGAAAATGCTGTGTGTGGCCCTCCCCTGGGTGTCCTGGGGTTGGTGGTTTTCTTGTTAAATAGAGTAATAATAGGCAGAGGTCTTTGGGGAAGTCGCGTAAAAGAGGTGGGTTTGTGTGGATCTTTTCCTTCCAGCACAGCAAGGCAGCTGTGGCAGCACCCCTTGTGCCTGTTTCTCACCTGGAAAGCGAGGTTGGAGCCAACCGGTTGTTAAGCGCTCCTCCAACCCAAGCCTTTCTGTGAGCAGCTCACCGGGACTCTCCACCTGTCATACACCTTTCTAAGGGCGATAGTAAGGCCCTGGGGGATGTGATCCAGGATTGCAATGATTCACATTCATCAGCAAGCTTAAAAAAATTGGGGAGAGGTCCCTTCGAATAGATTTTTTTATGCTGTTACACACAGTTGCTGATGAAACATGGTGTAGGCTTCCTGCAGATCACTTTAGCATAGTCTAGTACAGTCAGTGCAGCACGTGCTCTTGAGGGGCTCTCCTCTACAGAGAAGTGAAATGGGGAAAAAAAAGGTTTCTTCTATAGGGTGCCTTGTTTCCATTTCTGTGTGCTGCATGGCTTCGCTGCGTAGGGGCAGGTGAAGCTCAACTGGTGCACGTGTGCACCTAGCACTTCGGAGTTCTGATCTCACGTGTGTCGTTTAGGCACGTCCCTAAAATGTTTCGGCTATATTTTCTTACAGCAAGGCTTAGAATGTTTTTTCAGCACATGCTGCTATTTCTGACAAGCTATTTGGGAGGAAAAAGGGAAGATGCTGTTGTCTAGCAATAAATACCAACAAATGCAAATTTAGGTTCTTTCTGTAAAGCTTGGTGTCATGTAGCTGGCCTCAAAATGTCAAAATAAAGTGTAGTATGACATTTATCTCCATTTAATTGTATGTTTGGTATAATCTGCTAAGCTTTTCTCTGAACTAGCGCATCTGATTATTTTGAATTCAGTGAATGACTCACAACCCTTAAAAATAGTCCTGGTTTGCCATATGTCGGCTTCAGATTTTCACCTAAAGAATTCGTCAGCTTTCTTCAACTCACCAGTGTCTCGCGGACCGTAATTTGCAAGTTGTTGCTTTAAAAAAAACAAGCCAACAACAACGGAATCAACCGAGCATGTCTGGGCTGGGAGTGACCTGCAAGAGGCTGGTGCTTAGCTGGGTCCCCAGGCGTGTGGCAGTGAGAGGGGCTTTCCTGGGGCAGTGCTCTGGGGAGGGATGTACAACCACCTCGGGACCTGAGGGGAGCCAGAGCCAGCACAGAGGCGTGTGCAGAGCTCAGCTGGAAGGTATCCAGAGAAATGAGAGACTCCTCTCTTTTGTTACAAGGAGGTAGTGCACCAGGAAGCATCGTTGGTTTAGGTTTTGTAAGGTATCGTGACAGTTTTGAACTAGCATGGAAGCATTTGTGAAAAAGACGAAGAAAAAGTAGAGCGGCTTTGGAGGGTGGTGTAATTTATTGGGGAGATACAAACCGAAGTTAACAGCTAAACAAAACATGCCCTACAAAAAGCTTTGGGAGATGTAATAGGAGTTCTAGGTGTCGTTTATTATTCAAATCAAAAAAGCAGCAGCTTTGGTTTTTCTTATCTTATCTATGAATTCAAAGTATGTGTGCAAGACTGAGATCTACCAATTCAAAGCCACAAGATCACAATGTTCAGGAGCAATCAGCTCACAGCCAGTGGTGTTTCCTTTGGTACGCAAGTAAGGTGTATTTAAATAGAGAACGTGGTTGTTTTGTTTTTTTTCTTGCATAGCTTCTCTAATACCAAGCAGAGAAGAATACAGATGATAAGCAGTTATCATCTTTGAGCGAGTTGCAGTTTCTTCCAGAAGCAGCTTGACATAAGATTGTGAATAAAAAATAGCACTAATTGCTTAATGAATTTTAAAATAACAAAGAGATAAATAGTGAATAAAGAAACTGGTTCTCACCAGTTGCTAAAACAATAATAATATCAGTCTGAATAATTAGAATAGTTAGGTGATTGTGGTAGGTAACCTAGTTAGCGTTGGTAGAGAAAATGTTTAGTTTTAAATAATCGAGTGAAGTAGTCTTCTAAGTACGGAATTAATTGTGTCATTATTCTGTTGGTATTATATTATTATAATAATTTAAGGAAGTCACTTCATCCTCATTGGTGCACCCGTAATCGTTAATAGTTTGTCATCTGTGCGTTTCCTTCAAGCGCTAGGAAGGTATGTAGACCTTAAGTGATTGATTCAGCTCTGAAATTTCTTCAAAAGAAGGATTATAGCTCTTGGTATGACCTCGTGGGCAGTCCCCAGCTCACTTCCAAAGCCGGGGAAGCCCTCGCCTCAGTGTGTCAAGATTCACAATTTTAACTTGTGGGGAAAGGTGTTCTTGTACAAGCGTCTGCTGCCCTCTGCTTCAGTGCAACGGAAGGGGCAGCTTTGGAAGTAGTAGCAGCAGCTTTCTCATTTCCACATTGCTGCCTTTTTTCACCTTGCTCGCAAGGAGCTGAGCTTTTTGGACTGGCTGGTTTGGTCTCTGGAGGCGTACAAGGGTAGAAAGGGATGAGCGCTGGCTGCTTGCATAAGGAGGGACGGGGCCAGGCAGCTGCTGCAGAGGAGGAGTGCAGAGCGGGCACAACTTTGGAGCAAACTGAAAATGATTTTAAGCCAAATGAATCTGGTCTCATGTTGCTCTTTTGTACATTTGATAGCAGTCAGTGAAACGCTACTCACTTAATTCATGTAGCTATGAAACAAAAATGCATTTCATCTGTATATTTTTGTCCTGCATTGTCTGAAACATGTCACATTTCTGTGTATATGATCTAGATGAAGTCGATAACAAAATTCAGTTCCTGTTTTACAGCTTTGACTGCTTCCCTTGGCTTTTGTATTAAGAATAACTGAGCTTCTCGCTAGAAAAAAGACATCTGGCAGGAAGGAGCTCTTGGGACTGAACATTGAGCTGTGGTGCAACCATAGCTTGAGCTGGAAAAAGGGTTTTTAAAACCACCGTATATGATAGCAGTGCTGTTAACTTGGCACCTTGGGAAAAAGCTATCACACTGACAGAAATTGCAGCTTGCCTTTCTCTCAAAAATTGTAGTAAGATTTCTGCAAGAGCATCACTTCTCTTTAAAACCATACCGAACTTTTTAAAATGGGAGTTGCACCTCACATTAGAAGCTATAATTTAATATATATTTTTTTTTAATAATAACTTGTGAAATTTAATATTTAACTTACCCTGGTAATTAGGCTTATTGCTCTCTTTGTGCTTCTAGCCTGTCCAGGTGCGTTTTAAACATAAATTCACATCACCAGTTGCGGAGCAACATTTTTTTGGATGTTGCAATGGAAACAAATTTTCACTGGTTTTTATTAGCAAGAAGTGCATTGAATGCAAAATGCAAATTCCAAAGGTAAACATGCCAGCAACGAAACTCCCTTACTTCATGGGATTAGTAGTGTTTTTCTACCCTGTCACTATGGAACTGCATGACTATTTTTTCCTCTTTCCAATACACAGCTTTCACTTACGTTAGTGTATTCAGTAATGGTGCCTGATCTAACATGGTAAACTTGCAGAGATTTTACTGTATTTGTAGTTTTAATATTGAGGACAAACTGCTATATAAAAGCACAACACCAGTCTGTATAAAAGCTAAAATATCTTCTTTTTTAATTGAATGTGGAAAAAGTATTTTCTGATACCTTCCTCTTTAATTTTCACTTGAGGCTTCTTCAGAAATGATGCTGTTTTTCCAGACAGTTTAAAGAGTTTTTCATATTTGACAGGATATTTTAATTGATTGAATGGACTAGACACATAAGACAGCTAATCTTAAAGGAAAAGATTTTTCACAGGTCGTACTTCTGAAGTTTTAATCCTGAAATTTTGGTTTGCACTTCTCCACAGCGTATTTAGGTCATGTGATCAAGTGGTTTTTTATGTCTTGTTCTGAAAATGACTTTAAAAGAACCGAAACTCAGCTTTCCAGGTGAAGGAGGAACTGCTGCAAATATGCAGTTGGGATTTTTGTTGTCTAGATGGCTCCGTGCATTAATGTGACTGTCACATGTAGGCGTAGATTGAAATCAAGTTCTACAACAAAGATAATTAAAAAGAACAAATTTTCTGGCAACAACTGTTGCAAACTTATCTTTGAATGTGCCAAAATCCTCTATCAAAAAAAAAAAAGTTGCATCTGTTGTTCCCTTCAGTAGTCTTTTTGTGCTGACAGTTTTATGGCGACCTGGCTTACCTTTCTCTGTCATGGTTCAGCTTTATCTTGGTCACCGGCTCTTTCTAAGTTCTTCTTTCACGAGTAAGTTTTTAATACGCTATTTCAGCCAGACTTTGAAAGCATCCAACACATCCACAACTGTACGTCGATGACGCTTAGAGTTAGTGTTGGCATTGAAGCAGTCAGTTTCAGATCTGTGTTTTTCACAGGTAGTTTACGTTAGGTATTTCTTAGTCCTAAACAGCAAGGATTTCACCGCTCTTCAAAATGCCTTATACCAGCTGAGGCAGTTTTATTTTCTTTTAGAGGTGGGGGGAGGATGACGCTATTTTAGCCTGTGTACACCAGGGCTTCCATTAGAGTACCTACACTAATTTTATTTAAAGTAAGCTGACTTGTTGTGTAGGCAGGGCTACGCAGCAGGTGTGGGAGGGCACTCAGACCTTGTTCTGTCCTGTGCTGTGCGATGATGAACTTCTTGGCCAGAGGTGGCACGTGGCCTGTTTTAGCGTCTGCTTGTGTTGTTACTCTGTTCATTTTTATTATATTTAGTAATCAAGTTAAAAACAGCAGTTGTTGTGCATTTTGTGGGGTAATGTGTTTTGGTGTTTGTTTTTAATGGTACTCTGAAGCTGGTTTTAGCAAATGCATGTGGATTTAACCTGAAATTCTAAAGATGCCTCTGTTTTTGTAGAAGGATGGTGTTTCGTATGCCTTTTCTCATAAGGCTGCCTGGCTATGAAGACTTGTGGGTATTGCGGGGTACGGCAGCTGTTTGAGCAGTGGGAAATGGGCCCAAGGCACCTTCCCAGTTTCCCTCCGTGGAGTTTGGTCCCTGCCACAGGCTGTTGGCCCTACAGGTACTGCAGAGCCCCGGTGCTGCCCCACACCGCGGGTGCCGCACCTTGCTCGGCACTTTGCAACATCTCTGCCCTGGAGGTGGTGATGTTAATCAGAAGGAACAATCTGCTGAGCTTACACATATTTAAATCGATTCTCCTCTTGGGTGGTGGGCAGATCTGGGGCAGAGGTGCACAACAGAATTCGTCAGGCCCAACTCTAGGTAGGATACTGAACAAAATGACAAAACTTAAGTTTACATAAAGGCTAAATGCTTCACGTGGTCGTGATGAAGAGCCGACATTGGCTTTAATGGGAATATGCTCGAAAAGAGGAGATTGTGTGGTCCTGTTTTTTGTGGAGAAACTCCTAAACCAAACTAATTAAAAAAGATCATTTTCTTTTACATATAGGATCTGTATGAAAGGCATCGGTCTCTACTTCAGCAGCTTGAGCTCCTGTAGATGTAACACAGATCAATGAAACAATTGCCTTGTTGGCATGACACAGTGCAGATCTCCAAATGCAATGAGCTATACCAGAAAAAAAAATGTTTTGGTGGATAAAACTGCTTAAAAAAATAAGGTTTTGCTAAAACTGCTGTGCTGGGAATGCAGAAAAATCCCACTCTATCCATTCCAGTTAGGTTGGGAAAACATTTGAATGCAGCCTAGCATGTAGTGTATATGGGGGTAATGCAATGCCTGGTGAAGGCAGGATGGGAGATTTTTTGTTAACTTTGGTGTCTGGGTCAGGAGCCACTGGTGTTACCTTGCTACTACACAGGAATTTTTCTCTGCAACATCTTTGGTTTTGGCTGAGACACAAAATTAGTAAATAGTTTAAAAAAATGATCAGAGAAGCTGTTACACAACCAGTTTCGCTGCATCGAAATCTTTGCTTTTCCTTTCTGCTGCTACAGAATGAGCAACCACCACAGTTCTTTTTTCATGTTCACCAGAAGCTGGATATGATTTGCTTGAATTATATTGGATCAAGGCAAAAAAAATCATCTATAGGAACTGATCATCTGTGTCATGTGTCACATTTTGAAGGCATCCAAGTAAAGCTGTTTTTAGTTTCTCGTTAGGTTATGGAGTTGTCAGTTCAAGTGACAGCTTGTAATTTATAGAACTCTTCTTGTGTTCAATACATGGTGGCAAAAATTGAATGTAAGGCTCAGGAAACTTACTTTTTACAGTTTTAACACAAAAGGTTCGTCTGGTGTTACTTTTACTTTTAGGAAATGCTTGTTTCTGGGAGTGATAGGCCTCAGAGCTGAATATTCATTCAATGGTAAGACAAACATTAACGCTGGCCTGCCAGTTAAAAGATTATTATTTAACATACAGGGGACAGCGGGAGCGAGTGCACCCTCAGCGAGTTTGCCAATGACACCAGGCTGAGTGGTGTGGCTGACATGCAGGAGAGCAGAAATGCCATCCAGAGGGACCTGGACAGGCTGGAGAGGGGCCTGTGCGAGCCTCATGGAGTTCAACAAGGCCAAGTGCAAGGTCCTGCACCTGGACCGGGGCAATCCCAAGCACAAATAGAGGCTGGGTGGAGAATGGGTTGAGAGCAGCCCTGAGGAGAAGGACCTGGGGGTGGTGGTGGATGAGAAGCTCAATGTGAGCTGGCAGCGTGTGCCAGCAGCCCAAGAAGCCAACCCTACCCTGGGCTGCCAGTACCTAAAAGGAGCCTACAGGAAAGCTGGGAAGGGACTCTGTCAGGGAGTGATTGGCATGGGTAAGAAAGGTGTTGGTGCACGTGCAGTGGTGGTGGTGTCTGCCTGTGTGTGAGCTGAGGGGGTTCCCAGGGCTCCACACAGCTGCTGGCAGGGGCCTCGGGTGCTATCGCGCTGCTGCTGCTGTTTTTGCCAGGCAAATCGCTGTTGGTGCAGATGTACCAGAGTGCTATTGCGTATTTCTGGTGTATAGGCATGTCCCAGGCTTGTTACCAGGGGTAAAGCCAAAGCAAAGTGTCTGTCATACTTGCTGTTAACGCTTGTCATCTGCAGTGTTTAAGAAACGGGGGCGGGAGGGTTGGATTTAGACTCTGGGCCATACATAGCCTTAGGTTTTTGAGTTGTGTGACAAAACTGAGGGTGCGGAGTTCTGGCCTGTTGGGAACACTGGGTTCTGGTTTTCCATTGCATGATCCACCCTGCTCAGTCTGTAGGTGCTCTAGAAATGATATCAGAAATGCTTGAAACTGAAATCACAGAGTATCCTGAGCTGCAAGGGACCCACAAGGACCATCGAGTCCAGCTCCTGGCTCCACACAGGGCCACCCAGACACCAGACCCTATGTCTGAGAGCGTTGTCCAAATGCTTCTTGAACTCTGCAAGCTCAGTGTCATGACCACTAACCCTGGGCAGCCTGTCCCAGCTCCATGCCGTTCCCTCGGGTCCTGTCGCTGTCCCCAGAGAGCAGAGCTCAGCGCCTGCCCCTCCGCTCCCCTCGTGAGGGAGCTGCAGGCCGCCATGAGGCCTCCCCTCAGCCTGCTCTGCTCGGGGCTGAGCACACCAAGGGACCTCAGCTGCTCCTCATACATCTTCCTCTCCAGGTGCAGAATCCGTCACTTTTTGTTGCTGAACTCCATATTGTTGGTGATTGCCCAGCCTCTGATTTGTCCAGATCTCTCTGCAAGGCCTCTCTACCCTCAATGGAGTCAATTGCTCCTCACATTTTAATGCTGTTCTCAAACATATTCAGTGTATCTTACAGTTCTGCGTCCACATGATTTATGAAAACGGTGAAGAGAACTGACCCTAAAAGGGAGCCCTGTAGAACCCCGTTAGTGTCTGGCTGCCAGCCTGATGTAACCCCATTTACTGTAACCCCTTACGCTGGAGCTGTCATCCCATTGTTCACCCACCACGTTATGTTTCTGTCTGGCTGTATTCTGGACAGTCTGTCCTGAAGGGTGCTGTGAGAAACAGCATTGAAAGCTTTGCTGAAACACAGACAGATATCAGCTGCCTTCCTTTACCCAGCTAGGTGGGTGACCTTGTCATTAGAGCAAATTAAGTTCATTAGACAGGACTTTCCCCTCATGAACCCATGTTGGCTGTGACCAATGACCACATTGTCTTTCAGGTGTTTTTCAGTAACTCCCAGAATAATCTTCTCCATAATTTTACCAGGCACTGAAGTGAGACTGACAGACCTGTAATTAACAGGGTCTTCTTTCTTGCCCTTCTTGCAAATTGGAACGGCGTTTGCCAGCTTCCACTCAACCGGGACCTCTCCGCATTCCCCAGACCATTGAAAAATAATTGAGAGAGGTCTTGCAATGACACCAGCCAGCTCTCTGAGGACCCTGGGATGAATCCCATCGGGCCCCATGGACTTAAATTCATGCAGCTGAAGCAGCACGTCCATGAAGTATTTGATGCCAAATCTGTCAGCTTCTAATCTGCTTCATTTTTTCTTCACTCAGTTGATTAGAATTTGCTTTTTTGAGTAGCATTTTTAGTACGTTCAGTCCAGCCGGTCGGGGGGTTATTTTTGGTTTTGCTTTTGTTTTTTTTCAGACTGGCTCCACCAAACGAACTGCTGTCTTCAAGCTGGCTGAGTGGAGGGAGTGGAGTGTGAGTGAATGATACCCGTAGTTGGTGTTCAAAAATGTAAAAAGCACTAACCAAATCCTTCAAGCTACTTCTGAGAATTAAGCTAGCAGGGAAGAAAATCCCTTTTCTGTAATGAAAAAGTGTTTCAGTAATTGGGCTAACCTTGTTAATGCTATTTGTGTTTTAGAGGGGAAACCTAAGTCTGGCAGGACATGAACTCCCAAATTTCCTTGCTTGTGGCTGGAGCGTACTTCTCAGAAGCCCTAAAAGCAGGACTGAACGTGGAAGGAACAGAAGGTGGGAAGGGAAAACCTAGGAGGCAGCGAGCAGCCAAGAAGTGAGATTAGATGAAGTATTGGGTGTGGAGAGGAGGAATGGTGAAACTGAAGTTGTGCGGGTCTTGGTGGTGAGCAGGAGGTTGTGAGAGAGGAGAGGGACAGGGCTGGTGGTGGAGGAACAGGGCTGCGGGAGAGGGAATGGAGAAACTAAAGGAGAAGGGTTGAGCCTGGAAGCTGTGGGGCTAGACCATGGAACGAGAAATTAGTACACTGAAGCTTTAATTAGTGCCAGTTGTGGAAAGTGAATGGCT
Source organism: Anas acuta (assembly GCF_963932015.1). NCBI lineage: Eukaryota > Metazoa > Chordata > Aves > Anseriformes > Anatidae > Anas > Anas acuta. The sequence goes on from NC_088980.1 coordinate 108,525,492, forward strand.
CCCGAGGGTTACTTCATGCTGTTTGTGTGACTGCTCTGACTGGTGAAGTTGTAAACTTGCTTTACTCGTCTGCTTGATGCGCTTGGCTTTCTCTTCCCATGCTCACGTTGCCCTGTTCAGCCGAGAAAGGGGCGCTGTTGGTGCACCTGGGGACTGGTGGGTGAATAAAAGAGTGAGTAGAAACGTTGCTCTTTGCCCAAGCTGTCGCTGTAGTTGACAGCCATCAGGAGATACAAGATGACTCCTTTGGGGCTTCCTAAGCTGTGCCATCCTGGAAGGCCCACGGCTTTGCAGCAGCCTGAGCTAGGTGCAGAACTTAGACACGTCTCAGGTGTTGTGTAGTCTCAGTAACTCACTTCAGACTCTGTCTTCTCACCTCCAAGTCATCTTTTTTCACCATCCGTCGTATCAGGGAGCACCACTCACCGTTTCTGAAGCGCTCTGACGTGCTTAGACCACAGCTGGCAGTTTTTCTCCTTTCCTCTTCCATCTCACTACTTTCCAAAGTGGAGCTGTGCTTATTACTGGGGCGATTTCACCCCAAAGCAGCGTGCCTCGTGTCTTTGAGTAACATCACTTCTTCACATGTGGCCAGGTGTTTTGGGCTGAACACCAGTGATGAGAAACATGGCTGTGGTCTGGACCCTGCTCTCGTGGAGTGAAGACAGCGGGTTCCCACTCTGCCTCCGTCCTCTGCTGGGGCTATTTTCAGTGGGACATCTGGATTTTCAGTGTGTGGCCAAGCAGGGTGACCTGGGGGCGTCCTCCACACTTCAGCTGTGGTCTTGTGTAATTCCTGCAGCAGAATTCCTGGTGTCTCTTCCTCTGCTCAGCGGTTTTACGAAGCAGCATCTGTGCCTGCAGTCACCTGCTTCAATTCACTTCAGCTGTTGCAATTTGTTACAAGGCCCAAAATCCTAATACAGGCTCAGTGCAAAACAGAAATAAAGGAGCCTTCTGTACCAAATGAAAGAGGGCTGTGAGCTTGGTCCTTCAAACAGGGCCTCTTTAATGTGTTGGTGCCAGTTTTTGTGACACAGTTATTCTGCATGCTCAGCTCCACGTTGGGCAGGAAGACTTTCCCTGAACCTTGTTTTTGGGAGAACTGAAGAGGACAGGTAGGTCTGAGCAGGCGCATCTGGAAGCAAGCAGCGTGCAGCTGGAGGGGAGGAACCGACTCAATAAAGAACAAGGGAGGAGCAAACGTGAGCCTGAGCAAGGAGTGGGGCAGAGAGGTCGAAGCATGTTGTGTGTGACCTGCTGAGGATGAAACAGAAATCAGGCTGGAGCCGTGGCAGCACTATCAGCGGGCGGTAAAGAAAACAAAGCTGGAAAGGACAGGGAAAATGCAGAGAACGAAGTGCGGTGGGTGATGGAGCTGTACCACAGCCCTGAGCTGCTCAGAGAGGGGGCAGGTGCCTTCAGAGCACTGACGCAGTAACAGGCCGGGAAGAAAGGGTCACGGCGGAGAGAGGATCCTCCCAGCAGGACCCTTCTTCTTGTTCTTAGTGTCTCTAGAATAAAGAATGAGCAATATAAAAGATCTCATGAATATTTCGTTTCCCTTCCCAGTCCCGTGTCTCGCTGTGCCCTATTCAAATCCACAGCTGAGGAGCTGCTCCTTCCATAAGCACTCCCTGAGTGCTCTCCTGCAGCGAGCTACTTTGTTTCACGTGTCATTAATTTTTTGCTCTGGTCTGCCTGCAGAGAACTGAAGGAGGAGGGTTTAAAAATAATGGAAGAAAAAAAAAAAACAACAACACTTAGCTGGACACGTTTAAGATTATTAACCCGGCAAAACACAATTCAGTGTTGTTTTCTGTATTCTCCCAGTCTGTAAATAAGACCCCAGGAGCTGAGCAGCTGAGTAAAACTGCTGTAGGGTGTTGTGCAATGTGCTGGAGGCCAGAGGTGAGGCATCTCTTCTCCAGGTTGCTCTTTCCATCCTTCACAGTGACCTTATCCTTTCCCTCTTGACGCTTACCTGTCTTGCCCACTCTAGACATAGACTAGAGGCTAAGGGGCATCCTGTTCACTAGAAGAAATGATGTGTAGTCTTTCTAATTTCATTCCATGAGTTACTGTTGAAATGGTGTCTGCTGCTCAACAGCTTTTGAGGTTGTGGTTTTTTGGTGAATGAAATAAGAGAGGTGATGCATAGGACGTGTACTGCTCGTTCCCATACTCAGGTGAGGTATGGACGTGCTGCTGGTGGTAGTGAATGTGCTTCTGTAATTGCAAATATTGACCTTTTTTTGGCTATCTCTTTAGCCTAAAGCTTTAGGGAGCTGGACGTTGAGTTCCTGCTTAGCCAGTAGGTATCTTTTGTTTCCCTGAATGAGGATTTCATAAAATACTGAGTATCCGTGATCATTTGTCTAGCTTAGCAAAGTGTTGGCTACTTTGTCCTTCCTTGTGATCTCCCTATCTGCATTAAACAGCACATTAAAAATTAATGTGCTGTTGTTGTACCTCAAATACTCGTGGAGGTAGGTCTGATGTGCCCTGGTGTGCAATCGTAATATGCTTTAATTCTGTTTTCTGGGGCAGCAGCTCCACAGCCACCTCGATGACTTTGTCAGTTGCCGTGATGTTTGAGTGGCTGCAGAGACAGCCAGGTTATGGCGCTGATGGAGCTTTAAAAATCATCGTTCTCCCTTCTGTTTGTCTTCCAGTAGATTTAAGCACTCCTTTAAACAGCAGCACAGACGTGAGCTAGATGAGAGTTAGTGTCTGACCGTGACTTGAGCTGTCATCCAGCTGCATGGATGGAAATATTTTTTGCTTTTTCGTTTTTATTTTGCTACAACTCCCAAGCAAACGACATACCAGCATCTGGGTGCTGATGACCCAATACACAACTTCTTCAAACTTGAAGTTGTGATTGCTGTAGGTGATTAAAAAACTTGATTGTTCTTGTTTTACCTTCTTTACTTTGCATTAGCATGATCTGAAGATGAATTTGATTTCAAGACTCTTTTTTTCTGTCTTACTGCAACAGGCTAAGCAAGTTCTTATTTGCATCTATAAAATATGCTTGGGAAAGATGAAAATGATCTTCATGCAGCTGCAGTGCTCGCAAACACCCCGAGCTTCCAGACAACCCTATTTTATGTAACAAATTTAAAGACTATTTCATAATAAATGTTAACAATCAGCATGCAAACTGCCTCTGAGTTCTGTAAGAGTTGCTTCAAATGTAAAAATACAGACTTTATACTGTGTAAAACATTACATATTAAGCAGAGGTGGCCGAAATAGCAGTTCTCTTACTCTGTTAACATGGCTTAGGAGTTAATGGGCAGATTCTGCAAACACTGAGCTTAGGACCTGCTGTTATATTCCTGCCTCGTGACATCAGTTTCAGTGTTCGTTGCAAATGGCATTGCTGTCTGTAATATTTTCTGGACGGAGTTCTAAACAAAGTGTTTGAAAACCAGTGCTTAAAATTGTGATGTTTTTATTTTTCTTTTCCCTGCTCCAGGTGTGATGGACAGGTAGCAGAAGCTTTCACTTGGATATCAGGGAATCAGAATGACCGAGTGCTTCCTGCCTCCCACTAGCAGCCCCAGTGAACACCGTCGGGTAGAACACAGCGGGGGTCTTGCTCGTACTCCCAGCTCTGAAGAAATCAGTCCTACAAAATTCCCGGGGTTGTACCGCACCGGTGAGCCCTCGCCACCTCATGACAGCTTGCATGAGCCTCCAGATATAGTATCTGATGATGAAAAGGAGCATGGGAAGAAGAAAGGAAAATTTAAGAAGAAAGAAAAAAGAAGTGAGTAGGCAACTTGGCTTATTTCATGCTTCCCATTTCTCTTTCTCTCTTTCTTTCTTTCTCAGAATTGCTCAGTATTCCCACTGGTTTGCTGTTGTTTCTTTTTCCTTAAACCTGTTTAACTGTGAAGGAAGTGAGCTTACTCAAACAGACTTTGTATGCAATACCTGTTTCTCTTCCAAAAAATCCCCTAACCACATAAAGGATTGCATGGGCACAGGTGCCAAGCACATGCCAGAATTACCAATAAACATGTTTATCCAACATCTTTAACAAAGTGTTAGTAATTGCCTGGCACGGGGTTCTTACCTCATTATCTGCTCTGATTCTAAGTAGAGATTTTGAAGTGGATTTCGAAATATGTGCTGTTTGACATTTTAGCTGAAACACTAGCTAAAATAGAGCTGTAAGTTTGACCTGAATTTTACACTTCTAACTTTGGAAGAGCCAGTTTGAAGAACTTTGACCCCCTTCCTTTGTGACACCTGTATTTGGGGTTTGCTAGTGCATACCACCTCAAGAGGCACACTGTACCACTGCTGGAAGAGTCATAAAATGGGTCCTTTTTTCTTTAGCTTCTTTGTTTAGTCTAACCATGTGGTGTCCTCCAGCATTACCTAGGTATTATGGAAGAATTAAAAAATGTGCAAGCTAGCATCGGATTAGGAACTGGCAAAGTAAGGGTTGAAAGAAAGTAAAAGACTATAAGAGTTGGTCTTTGTCAGTGTACCTGTATCCAAACTGGAAGCTTTCCTTTAAGGGAAATACCCCCACCCAACCACCCAGAATAACAGAAGAGAAATCTTGATTGCTGACTTTGGAGTGGTGTAGAAAATTTTGGAAACGTGAAATTGCTTTTTTTTTTTTCCTATAATTTTCCTACATAATCTGAAAGAACAAAGCACTTACAAATACTGAGCTGACGCTGAGTACTCAGTGTCCGAAAGATCCCTACTGTCCAACCCTCTAAAACCCAAGTATCACGGCCTGAATTTCAGTGATTTATTTGTTTAAACAGAGTTTCAAAATAATATTCATGTTCTCCATTGCCTGTGTCTCAGAAGGCAGGAAGCTTTGGATGCTGTTGCACCTTGCTGCTTCCTAAAAGTGCAATTTGGAAGATCAAAACCAGTGAGACAGCAGGCAATATTCTGGCGTGTTAGAATGAAGACAGTGACTATTTGTAACAAGCACGCACATATTTAAATAATAACTCTTGAAGAATTTGCTGCCACAGCACTATAAATCAAACCAATTTCCAGGAATGCAGGAATTGTTGCTTCTGCCACAGTTTCAGAGGGCTATTGTTACTAACTAATGGCTGTGTGCCCAAAGGATACTGTAACTCAAAAATGTGTTATTCTTTAGTTAAAACTAGCAGTTTAAGTTGGTGCTTGAGAAAACTGATACCTTTGTTTTTGTTTTTGTTTTTTTTTCCTCTTGTAAATGACATTAACCTAATACTAATACTGAATTGGTGGTAGGAAAAAAAAAAACTATTGGATGGGTCTAAAATAAAGCCATTAGCTGTTTTTTTCCCTCTTCACACATCAGCTTTCTTTTATAATATTCAATGAGATGCCTCTAAATTTAGAATTGTTAGAGGTCAGCATTACACAGAGTGGGTTTCCTTGTGGTGTAATTCGACATGTCTCATGCCTATAGGCAAACTGAAGAATGAAGAGGAAAAATGCTTCTTTAGCAAGTAAATGCGGGTCTGTGCACATTAGCAAAGTAACTGCTTTCTTCCACAAGAGATTATAACGCATTGTGTAGCTGATGTAAAGCATTTTTGAAGCTTGAAAGATGTGAAAAATCATCAAAACCACAAAAATGCAAACTGCAGGAAGAATCAAATTATCTCTTGCAGCTGTAATGTGAAACACATTCAGCACATCTTAGCCCTGTTGTACGCAAGTCCTATAATTGCCAGTCAGATACAAGAGTAAGTTAAATAGAAAGCTTTCGGTATCTCTCATGCAATCCAAACATGGACATTTCTGTAAATGTACTCTGAGGAGGCATTCCACTTATGTAATGGAACAAGGGTTCTTTACAGTTGCTTAACGTGGCTGATTTCAAGAATTCCCCTTTCCAGCTTAGGCTCTTGTTATTCCTTCTGTACTTTAAATTCCACCTTATTCTGTTGCACGCACTCAGATTGTTTCTTTTCTCTGGTAGCTTTTCTCGCCCCATGCTTTGACATTTAGGCAATACACAGCCTGCTACGGTCAAGTAATTTGGGATTTAAACAAACACAATCAAACATCTCATTGAGAAAAAAAAAAAAAAGACAAATGTTGATACTACGTGATGACAGAGTGAATGTGTATTGAAATTAAAATATTACTGAATCAACGACATTGTCATCCAAACTCCTGAAACTGTATGCAAGTTTAATCCTACAAAGACGTGGAGGTATTTTTTTTTAATAGTCTTAAGTATAAATTTCAGTAATGCTTTAAGAACAGGAGGGTATATGGAGAGAGAAGGACAGATACCCCATGGTTATTTGGGTGAGTTTTTAAGATAAATCTTACCCGCAGGAGGAGCAAGGTGCTCCTTACTTCAGTAGTGTTATGTATTGAAAAAAAAAAACGGTATGCTTGCAAGGGATCACTTATTCTATATGGATAACATAATGATTTGCTATTTTTAATGTTAGTGGCACTAACCTAATAATACACAGCAATTACTCTAAGAAAAAATGCTAAAGATGTTTTGGAAATGGTTAAAAAAAAAAAATATGAAATGGCGTATTGGTTTTTATGTGCCTGCGGTTTCTATTCCCCACTCCTCTGTGGTAGCCAGAATGGAGGTCAGCTGTAGAGTTATTTTAGGTGACTTAAGGGGTTAAAATGTATTTTCTTTTTATGGGGATAGTTTTAATTTGAATCTGTTTCCTGACTCAAAACAACCCTTGTGCATCATGCAAGAACTTGTGCAGCATGAGAGCAAAAACAGATTTTTATTGAAGCAGGAATGGTTTTTATGAGACAGTGACCAGAAGAACCGATGTTACAAAGTAAATGTTTAACCTCCTTTCAGTAATCACATGTTGATAAAAAAAAAAAAAAAAAAAAAATGCATAAAAGATGCAATTCCTTACAAAAGACTGTAAGAAATACTTATGAAGAAAGAGCTATATCTTGGGGACGGTTAGTGTTAGGTCAGAGGTTGGACTCGATGATCTTGAGGTCTCTTCCAACCTAGAAATTCTGTGATTCTGTGATATCTTACCACTGGGCAGGATGGGTTCAATATGGAGCTAGGATTATTTTTTTTTATTTGTAACCATTTTCTTTAAATGTTTCTTTAGAGAATAGAGAATTGGTTGAATTGTAAACTAAACTGTCTTGTGAAGGGATAACGATATCTTCTGAATTTTTCAGGCAGTCTTTTTGAAGTCTGAATTCCTAATGTCCTGGGGAAGGTTTCCCATGTTTTGGGGGATGTAGATGAGAACGTAAATACTTCTGCTACTGACTTGGGGACCTGCTCTGAACACTGCTTGGTCCCCACCTGTGTGCTAACCTTTATCTTCTCCTGAGTTTCTATCTTGTGTGGGGTCCTAGGAATCTGCAGCTCTTTCTGACAGGCACCAACAGCTAGAAGACAGGAGCCTGTCATCATGCTGTGGGATTTTTCTCCTAACTGATTTCTGCTCAGGAATGTATCAGCAGTGTGGCTGCCTGGCAGCCACACAAAAGCGCTCATGGTATTCCCAGCTGTTCCAGATAAAGCCCTGAAATGATGAGTTGTCTCTGTGCTTATGATCCTTCCGTTCTGTGCAAAATGCTGATGGAAATGAGTCCTAGCAGTGGAGACCAACCCTTCAGAGAGAGGGCTGTTAGAAATTGTGAGGAGGCCATTGTCATCTTGCACAATAACCGAGCGGCTGCCATTGGAAAGAAAACATTATTTTTATTGATTTCATGTGTTGAGCAGCTCTGAAGGCAGTTCCCAGGTCTAGAGAATAAGACATCACTGGAATTTTCTGCCTGTGATGCACATGAGAGCAAACTCTGCTCTGCTTGCAAGGGGAAGCGAAGCAACGTGAGTGCAGAACTTGTTTGGGAGTGATCAGATTTTATTGCTGAGCTGAATGTGAATTAAAAGCAACACCATATAATTGAAAGTCATTATGCTTGTGTGTCCTTATCATTTTATTTAGAAAGGCTGTACAAGTTGGTGGCAAAGCCTCTGACAAACGGAATAAATAACCAATACTAACATTGCTCGTTGGCCTTTATAGTCACGTTTCACCCACTGATCTTCTGCGTGTAAAAACAGTCCGTGTTTTCTTCTAGTGAGCTAACTGCAGAGGCATGCAGATCCCCAGGGAACCAAAATAAGATAGAGAAGTACAAATGATGTGAAACTTGTCAGAAACCTGATGCACAAAATCTGTCTTACAGTAGGTTTGCAGTGTTGCAGTTCTACATTTTGTAGAGCCCTTTGTGTTAACAATAAGTGCTACAGCATGAATTTGTAGCTTCGTTGGGAGGGTTCAGGAAACGAGTACTCCCAATTTTGCAGACTCATAGGAACAGTGGCCTTACTGCATGACAAAGCTTTTAGTTCTGTAAATCAGATTCTACCAGAGTAACACTGAGTCTTTTAATGTATTTTGAAGAGATTTTCATTATTTTCAGTAAGCCAAAAGCTATACTTGCAACATCATGCACAGTATAAGTGCTCAGTAACACATCTGGGGAAGTTCTAACGATGCTGGAGCACAGAGCTGCAGGTAGTCCAGCTGCTACATTTGTGGCAGTGGAGTATTTATTAAATTGATACTTATCCCCTGTAAGTGCAGGAAAACATCTCTGGCACATATTACAGGGTGGTGGGAGACGCAGGCTGTTAGTGCCGAGAGTCTTGAGGAAACAGTGAGCAGAAATCATTCACTAGTGATAGGTAATTGTTCTTATTTATCAAGTGCTTTTGGTAAACAACCTACATTTATACAGAAGAAAATGTATCTCTGATGAAGCAGCTAGAGTGATTGTATTACCAGAACTGTGGTTATTTCTAAGCGGAGTCAGCCTGCTCTGAAAGATGCAGAAGCCCCCTGATGGTATGGGTGAGAGATTCCCGGTGAATCTGTACTCAGTACGTATTTCCAAACTTACGTTGCTGGGACAGATTCGGGTAGACTGGTTATGTCTGTGACTTGCTGCTTCTTGTCTTCTCGCAAAGTCAAGAAATACCAGTTTCAGGAATGGGCCATTGCTGGTGTTACATTACCAAAGATCTGGCAGAGCCCTATAAAGCCTGTGTTGCGACACCAGGCGCGGAAAGAGGCGACAGGGGCGCTTTGCCTGCTGCTGAAATCAGCCTCTGAACGTGATTCCCTGTGCTGGTGCCGAGAATGTGCCAGTAGTGGTCACAGTGATCTGCTGGGGGAGCCACTGGGAAGTCTGGGGCTCTGTCTGCTGAAGATTTAGCTTTCTGCTGGGGAATGACATCTGTGAACCTTGTCTTACTCTGAGTGCCAGCCCCATCTCAATCTCACAAAACCTAGCGGTGATGTTCTCAGCAGTTCTCTCCTTATCACAGTGGGGCTGGAGTCCTTACTCCTTTCCCATTCCAGTTTTTAGTTTACAAAAAGAGTCAGCGATGATACAGCCAGTCAAGTAGGAAGATGAGGCCTGGTTGCTGGTCGTTCTCCAGTTAACATTTGCATTTTTATATTTTTTATATTAAAAATTCACTTGGACAGGAAATTTCTTCCCTGGAAGCGTGTGTGTTTGGTAGGCCTAGGGAAGAGCCCAGGATGGGAAAGTTGGTCAAACAGCTGTAATTCTTTGATGGTAGTCCCGTGTTAGAGACAGGTAAAATGTCTCTTCCTTGAACAGGTTTCAGGCTTGCCTTCCCCACACGGGGCTCTGTGTATGTAAAATCACAAGTCGTTGATTGGAAGTGGCTCTGGTTTGTACCTTGGTTTAGGTCGTGCTTGTTGTTGGGGTGGGTTGGTTGGTTTTTTGTTGTCGTAATCTACCTTTAAAGATTTCCTCCTTCTTGCCTGGAGGCTAGGCAGGGCCAGCTGCAGAGGCGGAATTAGTAAAAGCCCCGGTGCCTGTGCTTTAAATGACGCTTGGTGTTTTGCTGCTGAGACAGTGCCTTCTGCCCAAGGACTCGTTTGAAGCTCTCCCCCACGCTTGTTAAGGCAAACACACGGCTTCACCGGCAGGTATTGTGCTAGTGGTACTGCAGTTGTTTTATCCTCCCTGCGGAAAAGTAAGTTTGCTTGGACTTTTTCCTTTTTTTTTTTTTTGACTTTTTTTTTTTTTTTGAGGCTGAAATTTCATGAGCTTCGTGCTCATCTGCAAATGCGTAACACTTTGGAGCGGGGCTGGGGCTGACGTGTAGTTTGGTCTGAAGTCTGTTGTTAGCCTTCCGTGTGTGTGGTGGCCGATCCTTAACAGCGACTCTTATACTGTTGCTTACAGGACCGTAGAGAAGTTACCAGACAGTTGTTTTTATTTTGCATTTCCTTGACAATTAGATGGGAAGCTAGCCCTTAGGATGGACATTGCCATTATGAGTAAGTACACGAAGCATTAATTGTTTGGATTGTTCAGGAGCCCTGAGGCTTCTTTGATGCAACTGTGTGACCTTCATTTAGTCTCTGTCCACTTAATTGTGTAACAGCTGTAGAAAACCTTCTTGAAGAGTCAGGCAGGCACTGCTTTAACACACAACTGCTCTCTCCTTCTTATATACTACCTTTTCTCTCCTATTTTTATGTCTGTAAAGTGAACAAACTCACAGCTGTCCTCTTGCTTTTCCTCTTGCCCCCCTTTCCTACCAGCCGAAGGTTACGCTGCCTTTCAGGAGGACAGCTCCGGTGACGAGGCTGAAAGCCCTTCCAAGTTGAAGCGGTCCAAGGGAATACACGTCTTCAAGAAGCCCAGCTTTTCCAAAAAGAAGGAAAAGGATTTTAAAATAAAAGAGAAACCCAAAGATGAAAAACACAAGGAAGACAAGCATAAGGAAGACAAGCATAAAGAGAAGAAGTCAAAAGACTTAACCGCAGCGGACGTCGTAAAACAGTGGAAAGAGAAGAAGAAAAAGAAGAAGCCAATTCAGGAGCCAGAGATACCTCAAGTGGATGTGCCCAGTCACAGGCCTGTGTTTGGCATTCCTTTGTCTGACGCAGTGGACAGGACCATGATGTACGATGGCATCCGCCTGCCGGCCGTGTTCCGTGAATGTATAGACTACGTCGAGAAGTACGGCATGAAGTGCGAAGGCATCTACCGAGTGTCAGGTACTGCGGGCGCGCGGCCATGCAGGTGGTTAAGGTCTTGCACGTTTCGTGTTGTTTTTACCACTTCCAGCACCTCGAGACACTGTTTATAGTGTCTTGATACAGATTTCAGCTATCTCAAAGATAATCAGGTAGCTCCGGCTCAGCAAACCCCTCGGGCTGCAATAGCAGAGAAGTTGTTAACACGAGGGTACTGCTAATGGCCATAAAAATACGCAGCTTTGGGCCTTTCCTGAGAGGATGGTAATTATGAATAAAGCTCCCTGGATTGGCAAGATTGTACATAATTTTTATTTTTTACTTCTGCATTAAGAATTACTCTGCTAATTGATGGGAAGGGCAGAGAAGAGAAGTAGCCTTTTCATTACTTAAGCTTCCCACTGTTGCTTTTTCCGTTTTTTGTTGTTTTTTTTTTTTTTTTCATAAAAACTCCTTTTGTTCAAGCAGAGCCACTAATAGGCAGAAAATGCGAGTTTCGGCATTTAGCCTTAGCCACAGCCAGGGTAATTAACCACGGCAGTTGTGTAACAGCAGCTTACATAAATCGCAGTCGGTTTTAGCCACGTTAAACAAAACAGGCCCTTTGTGAACTCCTCGTGCCCTCAATCTCACGTAAGTACTTCCGTGTGAACGTTTAGGGGAAAGTTTAGTGAGAAAAGGAACTCAAGGAGAAGCTTTGGAAGCAAGTTATGATCCAGCACTGCAAAGCAGCAATCAAACAATTTTTCAAGGCTTCATTAAGCTGCCTGTATGCTGCTGACTTGCGTGGTATTTGGTAGGGGTGCATAAATGCCACAGCAGTTTAAGCAGTTTCTTGGTATTGCCTGTTTCTTGGTACAGCCTGTCTGTGTGTTGTTTTTTTTCAAGGCATGATGTGTTGGGAATTTTCACGGAAGGTTTGTTTGCTGTAAGGCGTTTTTGACATTTGCGCTTCCTATGTGTTCTCCAGTGCAATAGCACCCTCTGGTGTGGTAAAGATTGTTTAGAGAGCTCAGAAAGACAATTGCAGTGGCTTAGGAGTTGTGACAACTTTATTTGGGCGTGAAATAGAGCACACCTGGCATTAGCCATGGGCTAGCTACACCTAGCTTTGTTTCCTGATCTGAGCCAAGCCATGGCAATGCGTTAAGTCAGTGAAAGTCAGGTGAGCATTTGAGCTTTCAGAACGAAACTTGTCTGACTTTTGGAAGATGTGAGTATCACTGAGCTATAAAAACACCCATAGGTAGAACCCGTTGTGTGGTGTTGGAGTTGATAAGGCCGTATTTGCTAAGTGGCTTAGGGCTGTAGAAGTGAGCAGCCTGGAAGAAGTCAGATAAATGTTTTTACATTCCCCTACCCTTCCTTGCTTATTTCATGTCCCTTGATGCAAGGGCATCTGCTGACCTCCGTTCTGAGGCAGAACATCAGAAATGCTCTGGGTTAGCCTCACAGGAGAGCTCAGTGCTCTCAGATGCAGCGATTAGGTAATTTTAAGTCATGATTTTAACTGTGCCATGTGTAGATAACTTTTAGAGGTATTCCTCAATTAACCTAATTGTAAGGAGAGGTGCATCTCAAAAAAAAAAAACAAAAAAACTTTCTAACTATTGCACATGTACAGTTGAAGATTTCTCTTAATTCTTGATGTAAATATTTTAAGGAATAAAATCAAAAGTCGACGAGCTAAAAGCAGCCTACGATCGAGAAGAATCTCCCAACCTGGAAGAATATGAGCCCAATACTGTAGCCAGCTTGCTGAAACAATACCTACGAGAACTGCCTGAAAATTTGCTTACCAAAGAGCTAATGCCCCGCTTCGAGGATGCTTGTGGCAAGAGCACAGAAGCTGAGAAGGTTCAGGAGTGCCAGAGGCTGCTGAAAGAGCTGCCGGAGTGTAACCACCTCCTCATCTCATGGCTGGTTGTGCATATGGACCACGTCATTGCAAAGGAGCTGGAAACAAAGATGAACATCCAGAACATTTCCATAGTGCTCAGCCCTACTGTCCAGGTACGTGCAGCACACAGCAAGCGTTAGGGTGGAACTTGAGCCCAAAAAAATACTTCTCTATAGGAATTCTCTTGCAGAGAATTAAACACAGCTCAGAATCAGTCCTGTCCATGATGGGAACGTGGCACGGGGTGTGGGGCTTCTAGAAGAAAAACCACGCTTCGGAAAAGCTTTGATTTTTTATTAAGAGTCAAGGTGGCGGACCAGCAGCAAAAGGGCTGGGTGTTATTCTCTGCTGTTTTGCTGGGCCAGTCATTTTCTAGGTAACAAAAGCAGCAACAATTAATGTAAAATGGTGCAGGCCCAATCACGCTTTCTTGTGAAGTAGATTTTAGCAATTAAAATACAGGTAGTGACAATTCTAGTTCTTCTTTCAGGATAAACTTTTACATTTTATTGGATGATGTAGTATCAGAATCCGTATGTGCTTCTGTCTCATGTTAAAGCAAGGAATACAGTACCAGCTCCTTTGAACTACTTTTTTATCTACTATTTTAAATCATCTGAGAGAGAAGCTGTAGAAAATACTCTGAGGTTTTGGGAGGGGAGAGAAGGTGGCCAGCCATAGCACAGTATGGTTGGTGTTCCCCTCTTACCTCTTGCTATCACTAACTTTCATTATGTGGACAAGAAGAAAAAATTAATTAATTTCTGTATAACTTAAATTCTGTATGAATATAAGTGATGGAAATAATTGTGGCAGGGTGAGACGTGAAAATGTCAAGCTTAGCATGAAAACACCTCGACTGCACAGCTAAGAGACAGCCTAGTGATTCCTTGAGGCCAGTACTGGGCCATCTAAAGCAGAATTTTTAACCCAGCTTTTAATGTTTTTGTGCAAACTAAGACTACAGAAACAGATACTAAAGGCTGTTGCATTTCTGGAGAAAGATGTTGTACTTCACAGATAGAGGTGATGTGAAGAAATCACCCTAACCAGTGTTCTTAACCGCCCTGGCCTTTCTTTGCAGATCAGCAACCGTGTCCTCTATGTATTTTTTACACATGTCCAAGAGTTCTTCGGGAATGTGACCCTAAAACAGGTGACAAAACCTCTCCGTTGGTCAAATATGGCAACCATGCCAGCACTGCCAGAAACACAAGAAAGCATCAAAGAAGAAATCAGACGCCAGGTTGGTGATTACTTCAGTGTTCTTGTTTCTACTGAATGTGGCAAGTCCAGGACAAAGATAAATTCTTATAAGCATATAATAATGCACTTTGTGGTTATATCACAGTTGTCCTGTGCGGGTTACCACATGTAATGCTTTGAAAAGCAGAACTCCAAGCCTTTTGTCATGAAGCCAAAACTATTTTTTTTCGCATTCTGCCCTGCTGTGATATACTTATAGACACGTAATTGCTTTGACAATATTTCTAGGAGTTCCTACTGAACTGTTTACATCGAGACTTGCAAGCAGGGATAAAAGACTTATCCAAAGAAGAGAGACTCTGGGAGGTGCAAAGAATTTTAACAGCTCTTAAGAGGAAACTGAGAGAAGCTAAGAGACAGGTGTGTAACCTATTTATCGGCCAAATGTAAATCACAGATGAAAATTATGTCAGGGTATTTTTAACAACATCAGTTCTTCCCAATGTTCCGTGGCTTTAAGTTTTTCACTTTTTACCCCTGTTTGTTGGGTAGCATCATTCAGCATTACAGTTGAAAATACTGTAACTGTGAGATGGTTCCAGTACAGGTCAGGATGCTGGGAGCTGTAACGTGGATTTACAAAGTGTGGGTGCCACTGAGGTGTTTCACTATGATTTCCTGCTGTTCATACGAGTTTACTTACTTGAAACTCTTACAATTCTTATGACTCAGAACAAACTATCTGAGCATTCCCTAAATTTTGATAATGTGCAAAGGCAACCCAGTCAGATCAAACCCCCTTTCAGTCTTTTCCATGCAGGCTTTTTCATCTTAGTTCTAAAAAGGCTGAGGAACAGTACCGTGACCCTCCAGCTGTTTGTAAAACAGTGAATGACTAAAAACAACGTGCGACAGAGTACGGAGTCATTACATGCTTAAAACAGTAAATAGTGACTGGCAGACTGGTCTTTTGAAAACTGTGTTTTTCTCTGGCAGGAGTGTGAAACAAAGATTGCACAAGAAATCGCTAGCCTTTCGAAGGAGGACGTCTCCAAAGAAGAAATGAATGAGAATGAAGAAGTTATAAATATTCTACTTGCACAGGTAGATGGCAAGCACAGATCTGTCTGCTGGTATCTTCTTGTTCTGTGTCTTTCAGGTACTAAGTCTAAATAAAGTAGGGGAAGAATGCTACCTGCCAGAGTGAGCCTGGAACTGGGCTCTGTTGTTAAGGGCAGAAAGGAGATGCTGCAACAACAAAAGCAGGCTGTGTTGGTTACATGTTTAGAAAGCACTCCAAATCTAACCAGCTGTAGTACTGTTAATGATTTTACTGCTGATCAAAGGAAATAAGGCAACTCTTCTGGCTTTTTTGCCTGCCTCTGCCTGCAGTTGCTTTGATCTTCTCTCTTCTGCACTTCCCCCTTTATATCCATCTTCAAAGCCATGTTAGAATTTAGTTTTTCTAGTTATCCAGAGCTTTCCCCTGTGATTTAAGGAAACAGCCAAACATGCCAGGACTTGGTGCATCGTCGCCACAACTATTCAGTGCAGCGATCACCCTGAGGAATCAGAGCAGGCAGTGATGGTTTGGAACTTGGATTTGGCTTGTGGTCTAGGTGACTCAGTTCAAAGCAGGCGCGCTGAGCACCTCTCCTGGAGGTGGTTAGAGAACTGCCTATCTCAGCGCTTCCCAGGGCACAGCAGCGGGGCAGCCCCTGCCCGTGCTCCCACAGAACATAAAGGCAAGGCTCTGAGTGAACTAATTGATCATTGCAGGAGAACGAGATCTTAACGGAGCAAGAAGAACTGCTGGCCATGGAGCAGTTTCTGCGGAGACAAATTGCCTCGGAGAAGGAAGAAATTGATCGCCTCCGCGCAGAAATAGCAGAAATACAAAGGTAAAAGGCAGACTGCTCGGGTCAGATCCCCAGCCAGGCACGCACGCTGACGTGCATGTGTGCTCTCCTGAAACAATACTCTGAGCCACACTGAAAAGATCACCCTGTGCACACCAGCGCATTTGAAAGCCTCTTCCTTTTATTGAAACCTCCCATCTTTGCACCTTTCCGGATCTTTCCTGTTAATATAACAACGCAGTGACAATACAAAGAGAATGAGGCGTTTGCACCAAGAAAACCACCTCCACAGGAAATCACTGATTTGTTAAATTAGGATTTTAAACCAAATTCTGATTTTGTTTTTAAAACCATTGTAGATTATTTGCTAGCCATAAATTAACCTTTTTAATTTGCTACCATTCTGGCAAACTTGAGGAAGGCCTCAAGTTTCAATCTGGGCGTGTCCTTGCTCTTTCAGTCGCCAGCAGCATGGCCGAAGTGAAACAGAGGAATATTCTTCTGAGAGTGAGAGTGAGAGCGAAGATGAGGAGGAACTTCAGGTCATCCTGGAAGATCTGCAGCGGCAGAACGAGGAGTTGGAGGTAAGACTCGAAGCCTAGTATTGCCGGGTGTTCTCCTCCTCAGTGGTGACTTGCTGCACAGAGGTGCCTGCACGTGTGCTAACAGATTATGTTGTGTCGGTCATGCCTCGGCATGAAACCCACATGCTCTGTTTTTAACTCACTGCTGCGTGCGAGGCCACGCTGCTGTCTGGGTTAGAAGCAAAGCTTCATTGTGCAACGCTTACTGGCCTCCCCAGGCTGCAGCAGTTGTGTTTAAGGAGCACTGACGTTTGTTTTCCTTCCCAAAAAGATAAAGAACAATCACCTGAACCAAGCAATTCACGAGGAGCGAGAGGCCATCATCGAACTGCGCGTGCAGCTGCGGCTGCTGCAGCGAGCGAAATCAGAGCAGCAGGTGCAGGAAGAAGAAGAGGCGGAAAAACGCGGCGGTGTTTCTCAGCAGCCCAGAGACAGTGTCCTGGAGACAAAAGCAGCCAAAGAGCAGCCAAAAGCAAGCAAGGAGCAGCAAGTCAAGCCATCACCCAGTAAAGACAGGAAAGAAACTCCCATTTGATCGGGCTCCTTGGAGGTTCTTAAAATCAACTGAACTGTGCAAATTACTGTAACTTGAGTCAAACTGCACAATTATTGCTGGCTGTGTACATTATGTAAAGAAACTTCTTTTAAGCCCTGGAGACTTTTGTCTCCAGCACTTGTGGCTTCTACTCATCAGACTCAGGTGAGTTGAGAAAGGCCAGAAGAGTTTTCCAGTTAGTATCAGATTATTTCAAGACTGGTTTCCTTCAGGTGATTTAAAATAATTCAGTAACAGTTTTATTTTAAACCAAAACCATTAATTACATTCATCAGAGCAGAACTGAAGATCTCGTTTTCAGTAAATGAACAAAAACCCACCCACACTTATTATTTGCCTTGTGAATCTGCTCATTCTCATTCACCATCATTTCTGCTTATTAACCTAGTCACTTCTTGCTTGTGCCTTTGATACCTTTCTGATGCAGATTATATACACGGGAGCTTTAAATTTATTCTGGGTTGGCTGAAAAGTTGGGAGACTGGGGGGTATCGTGTTTACCTAACATGCCCTTAAATTTCTCTTTTGTTTTAAGATGTACTGAATAAATGTAAAACTTTACAGGTGTTATTTATGTCTCTGTATGATGAACCGTTCAGCGGGAGCCGCTCACCTCTTTTAGCAGTGTAGTTACCCCATTTGCTCATTTATAAACCAGCCCTCATCGTACCTGTGTAGGATAGGCCGTGTTCCTGCTGCTGCCCTTTAGCCAACAGCTTTCTTTTAACCCATTTTGTGTCCCGGTCCCTCGGAGTGAGCCACTGACGGATGCTTTAGGCAGTAATGGGGAAACCTGCCCAACCAAGCAATACCTACTTCCAGCTGCACTAACGCAAATCTCTTGTGCTTGCTGGAGGCAGCGAGGGTTCAGCGAGAGCCTCTTTATGTTGTTTAACCTCCACCACCCTGGGACTTGCTTTCGGTTTGGCTGTTTCAGTGTCTCTACCCCCCTAAAGTCTCCGGTCAGGCGGCACTTCAGGGCCATTCAGTGTTGCAGATGCTCATGAGACGCGTCCGTCACGGCGAGGATAGACAGCAAGCTCCACAGCGTGCAGAGAGCCTGGCGTATTTTTTAAATCTGGGTATTTATTTTTGGCAGCTGTTGGATGTGGTTATATTCTGTATCTATTGCACTGTTGTGAATCATTGGCCATGATTTGATTTTGTACAAATAATGCTTTGATATGTTAGAGAAAACGGCATAGTATTTTTTTAAAATTTGGGGAAAAAAGTTTATAAACACAGAAAAATGTGGTCAGATAACAAATGTAAACTAAAGCATTCTCCCTTGCCTTCGTTACATACATTTTATATTTGCTGGCAATATTTAAACTTTTTTTTTGTTTATTTCACACTAATTCCTATTGAATTGTCATGGATTTTTCTAATGTTCTTCAGAAAAATCTCTTAATATTGGTTAACTTTTATTTTGTTAGGATTGTATTTATCAAGCAAATAAATTCAACAGCCATTTGAAAGAAGTTTCTAGTTTATCTGCTTCATAAAGTTTAATACATTTTTCTAAAGCAAACAAGTCACCCTTCCTGGATAGCTCCCTGCACCTGATACGAAAATGAATTTGGTGCTCCTCTAAGAGAACGTTGTCCACAATTAATTTTCATAGACAATTTCCACAATTAAGCTGAAAATCAAGTTCAATTTGATCAAATTAAAGATTATTAGAGATGCATTCTATTTTACTCATGTCATTACTTCCAGCACAGGACCAGCTGTGCTTGTTCCTGCTGCCTTCACCAGTCAGATCTGACACAGGTGGAATTGCTGCTTCTGCTGGCACACAGCAGCTGTGAGCAGTTTAGTTTCCAAACTGCTGAAACGTTTCTTGAAAATTTTCTTTCAAATTATCTCCAAGTACTCGTCTAATGAACAGCAGGTGCTCAGGTGCCATTTTTGAGGCTGCCTCACCCCTCCAAGGTGCCTTCTTACCAAGAGACCCAGGCTGCCGTGCTCTGAAGAGCACCTCCCCCAGCACTGCTGGACTTGGGAGAGGAGAGAAACCTGGAATGATGGAAGACAGCTGGAGTTTCTCTTGACGTTCAAACACTGCATCTCTTCTGCTCTTGGTAAAACATTTACAAACACACTCAGTACCTCCACTTTTAACAACCAGGATTCAGAAGGACCTGCAGCCTTTTGAAGTCCCTCACGTGCAGCCACATGGCTCCATCTCGGCAGAAAGAGGTCACAGCACTCAAAGCAGGCTGGTTACGATGGCAGAGCTGTAAGATGTTTCCAAATCTGTTCACTTATCTTTGCTACTTCTCAACGGAGTTTAATCAGAACCAGGAGAGGAAAGGGAAGGGAGGAGTTAACATCACGCATGCAAAATGAGCTGTCCTGTCATAGTCTTACATATTTACGGTGGTCTATTGGTAGGCTAGCCCAACTCTGCATCCAAACAAGAGGTTAATCACTTTAAATGCATTTTGTGTGTTGCCTGAATGCCAGCGTAGGCAGGAAGAAAAGCCTTTGCCATTAGTGTCAGAGAGAACCCATGTGAGAAAACATGTGGAGAACAGCCTCAGTTTTTAGCCACCTTCCAGTCTCAGACTCCTCATCCTAACAAGAGGGAGGTTCCCGGGCTGAAATTAGTCTGGAGAACACGAGCATTAAACCAAGTTTTCCCTAGCAAAGGCCAAAAGAACAAAAGGAAGCCTTGCAGGAAGAGCTCTGACCAAAACACCCATCCCGAGCCACAGCCTGGACTTCCCTCTTCCCACCAGCCCTGCCCCTTTGGGATCAGCCACCCCTCTACCCAACCTCTAAGGACTGCAGACGGAAGGGGCCAGCAACAACACACAGGTAACAAACAACCAAGGGAGCTCGATCAGATTAACCTGATGCAAAAACCATCATCACCAGACCTACGCCTGCCCAGGGGGGTTCCCTGGTCTCTCACCGAGGCTGCTAAACCCAGACAAGCATTTATTTCAGTAGGGCTGAAATCAAACAGGCTGCTCTGCAGTCCTCATGAAAGCAGGATCATACCCAGGGGGCCAGGAATTTGTGCAAAAGCCACTGGGGACATTCAAAATAGGAAAAAAAAAAGATGATTTTTCAAACATCAGTCGTGACTAGGTTAAAAGCAAACATCCCTCTAGATGGTTCCACGCATTTACCGGTTTTATTGGCGTGAAGTCTGCAAGAAATCGCGGTGATGAAACACTCTCCAAATCCTTACGGGTCTCTGGGGAGGGCACAACAGAGGACAGGGACCCCACTGTGAAACACAACGCGTGGGAGAAACGCAGACACTGCTGCAACCGGGACATAGGAGAAGGAAAAAAATATTTCCCAGCAAAAATACTCCAAGACGAGTGAGCCAAGACTTTGACGAACAATTCTCATTGTTTTCCAGTTAAAGACTGACTTGGCATGGGCAGAACTGCGACACTGCTTTGGGCAACCCTGGACCAGCAGATGACAACGTGGGAGCTCCCCCAGTGTCTGCTCAGACACACCAAGCAGCAAAGGAACGAATGCGCAGACACGCAGCTCCAGGCTTTCTCGAGGAGAAGCATGCACAAGAGGGAGTGTCACAGCATCTTTGGCAGCCTTCCCAGACGCTGCCCCACACAGAAAAAAAGGCAGCTCCTTTTTCACCACTCCCAAGTGAGATCTCCATTTCCCCAAGCCACACCCTCAGGGACATCTGACATTTCTAGCATTGCTCGCCTGAAAAAACTCCCTGTTGGAGTTAAGTGAAGAGACCCCAGCCCCCCAGCTGCAGACTGAATGCTCTGGGGCAGCTCGGAGAATAAGGCAAGTCCTTCATTTCCCTTCACTTTCAGGGAATTACCAAACGAAGCAGAAAAGCAGAGGGATAAATGACATGTTGGGTGCTGGGAAGAGGAGGAGGACAGCTTTTTCCTCTTTCTCCCTGCAGATGATCTTTGTTTGCTACAAGTCAGGGGAGTTAAGGCAGGCTGCAGCTGAAAACACGGGGCTTTGCCTTAGGAAAAGCCTCAGGATTGCCCTCAGAAAGCATCTGCAAGACCAATCTTACTGTTTCACACTGAAGGCATCTTAATCCTAAGTAATAGAAACTATCTAAAAGCATCAGATCCAATGCTTCATTTTACTGGGTTAGTGGAACGCTGCATTAGTACAGCAGCAGAACAAGGCTGGGACACACTTCCTAACTCCAAACACTAGGATTTCACCTGAAGTCCCAAAAGACTCCTCCCATGAATGCTAGGCTCTGCTCACAAGTACAGGATTACGTGAAGGATGCTCTGCTCTGACCAGCTGATCCCATTCACCTCAAAATATACCCACGACCCAGCACCAACTCAATTGCCTTTACACTGAGGAAAAACAGGGAGGGATTTATGTCCCCCGAACAAAACGGGGAAGTTGATGGGACTTCAGTGCATATTTCTGTAATGGGAATCGTGTGGCCTGGGAGAGGAGTAGTTTCTTATTCCCAGTTGCTCTCTGTATGGCAGCAGGGAGAGCTCGGGACTCCTCCTGCCTGAAGGTCACAGCTTTCTGACAACCCGCTGCCACTCGGCGCAACGCACGGTCCAGTGATCTGCACCATTTCTGACCAAGTACAGGAGAACCTGAGGAGAAGCACATCTGACCAGAATAGTTACCTGTGCTACAGAAGCTTTCGAACAGGATGCAGGGTTGCATTTTTAACACAGGGTTATCAGTCACCCAACTAATAAATGAAAGCGTTCTGCTAACACACATCACAGGCCAGCTGCCGGAGCCATTTCTACCTCCTCAGGAAAACAAAGCTTCTCGCACTTCAGGTTCCACAGGCCGGAGGGAAGGCGACACAGGCACGTTGCCCCTGGAAGACACAAGCAGGCACTGCATCAGTCATTTTAAACGAGGGGAAAGAAAAGCAGCCACAGGACTGAACACAAGGGCAGCTGGGGCTTACGGCTTCCCATCAGTCAGGACTGAGGTGGATGTTTGGATTCGCTTCAGCAACCCAGAGCTGCCATTGCACACTGGAGGGGCAGGTTCTCAAGAGAAACAGGGACTCTGGAAAGAGAACCTAGCAAAACCTCAATGACACACCGAAGTGCATCCACGCCATCTCCAAATACAGATCCCTTCACAATCCTAACGCAATCCCTTTTCCCCAACACGTTCATCAAAGCGTAGAGGACCAGAAGGAAAAAAGGACACAAATTTCAAACTTATTCTTTTAATGTCTTAAAAAGGTCACAAGATTGCTTTCAATCTTATTAATAAATTTTATTTGGACAAGTAGAGAACAACTTGTATCACAACAGCTTTAAACAACATGATTAAAGACTGCAGCACTCCAAGGAGGCTCACAGATATGTACAGTAAATGAAGAAAAACGTTGCACCTCAGAGCTGATCATGATCAAGTTAAAAATACCTGACTTAAAGTATATGTGCTAATAAATTTCCTTTAGGTCATGACCAGCATGAAAATAATTAGGACACAGGTACTCAGCAAAGTTTTCTGCTAATGGGTACAGCAATATGCTGCATTTAAGGATTAAAATCAAATTCTAGTTTAGTGTTAGCACTGAGCCCTTAAGAGAAATCCAAATTTCTACTTTCCCCATTTACACACATCAAAGCTATTCCCACTTAAGGGTGTGCCCAGCTGCACACAGATCAAGTCCTTGAACGATAAAAACTCTGAGCGCTAATACTGGAGGTCTTACATCCTGGCATAAATTTGCCTTTCCAGCCATTTCAGCTATCAGTTGCTATAGAAAATACTTGCTAAGTTAACTCCTCAGGAGAAACAATGCAGGTGTCTGGAAATCCCATCCTTTCTACAATGAAAATGATCTGCCAATTCAAGTTTCATTTGTTCAGGAAGACAGAAGATTTAAGGCTTCGGTGGCAAAAATAATCCTCTGAGCAGTGTTTTTCTACAGTCAAGCTGACATAATTATGTTTACTTTTTCTTGACTTAAAATCCCTGGTATCAGGTTTAGATAACATCCACCTGTTAAGTCTGGCAAGAAAACTCTCCTTCCAAAGAGGTTGTCCTATATCAACCATTTTAGAAGCATGAGGATAGTTTGTTTCAATTTTTTTTTTTTTAATTATAGCAACATTCAGGAAGTTTTTAATACGTTGATGAAGCAGTGCTCATAGCATCATCTGCGATTTTGGTACTGGCAGGGTGTATGCTTGCAAAATACTTGACATCACTGTCGTCGTCCATCTGAAGCGCCATAATTGTTTGCTCCACGGCCTCTTGATGCGAGTTGGCAGAATTTAGAAAATACTCTGGAAGAGAAAACGCACAAGACTTATAGGAGGAAGAGACAGATACAGAACGGAGTTGTATGATCCAGGAGGGAAACACAAAAATAATGAGGACAACCACCAACACTACACGATAACAGCAAGAATGGTGACAGCCTTGGCACGGTTAACAGAGGATAACAAATCACTGCACATCAGCTGATCCACAGTAGCTGTCTACATATGATTACGCAGAGCCTCCAGCACACACATGACAGCTAGCAACAGCCCAGTTCGGAGTATGCATCCTTTGCATTGTCCAGTATTTTAAACATTTTGCATTTTAATTCATACCATTGCCGTATTTCCAAAAGTTTTCCGTGCTAGCAATGGCAGTTCTCGAGCTGGTGTATGTTTGGAGGAAGAAAGTGACCAGAAACAAAGCATTTCAAGTGTAAATATAGCTGCTCTACAAAATGGCACAATATTCTTAATGCTATTTTCCATTGCAGTGCTTTGGAATCTGAGCACTGCTGACTCCTCTGGCATCTGCTATGCATTGAGGAGCCTCTCCTAAGCAAAGCCTGCAAATGAAGGCACTCCAGGGAAACTTTCTTCTCACTGCTACCATAAAATTTAAAGCAAACAGCAGCCATCTCTTCTACCCCAGTGAAAGAACAGATGCCAGGTTTCTATGGAAGGATTTTTCTTCTTTATCCTTATTATACGCCTCACAGTTCACACATACTCGCTGTACCCTGATCGCCCCCTATAACTTAGCTCATTCAGGGAAAATAGTGCAAGAAGAAAAAAAAAAAAAAGGCTGGCATATGAGCATGAACTCTTTACTTTCCAGATTTATGGAACAGTGGCTCTGATAACACAACAAGGTTTATGGTTTTATCTCAGGCAAGGCAGCACCCCACACCAAACAGGCTGTAAAAGCTCGTCTGACCCACATCTCACGCTGCTGCTTCTTTCCCAGCTGAGCATAGGGAAGGGAAGCGACAAAAAGATAAGAGTCAGCCCACTGCAACTGTTTCTGACCACTAACCTTTCTCTAAAAGCGTTTGCTTTAATGTTTTTGCAAGCAGGACTCGAACATTTGGAACCCTGTCAGATGCCAAGTGTAGCAAGTGTGGCAACAGATGCACAGCAAACTGGTCCATGGGCAGGCAGTCATCTTCACTGATAGTCTGGCAAGGAGACAGAGGCAATTTCATTAGATTTCAGCACCGTGAAGATAAAATCCCAACACATAACCAGAACTGACAGATCTTATTACTTTCCTAGCATGAATACAGTACGGAGTATTCACTAGGTTTTAAAATGTGGTACAGTACTTAATAGCACCAAGTCATAAATGATGCAGCACATTAGGGCTGAGGAAATTCAGGCTTAGTTAGAGGCTCATTTTATATTGTATGAAGTCTAGTAACTCATTTTCAATCACTAACATTTGAAAGCAGGAGAAAAAAAGTCAAAGGCTTCCTGCCTTATCTTTTAACACAAATTTTGTCTTCGTTGTAACTAGGTGTCATATTAAGGCAAGAACAGTTTGTCTCAATAAACATCCACTGTATCCCAACATGCTTCTCTAAATAAGCTCAACGCTCACATTTCTCCAAACGCTTCAAAGCGCTGCCCTATTTAAGCAACTGTCATGCTGGCTCACGGACAGCACCTCTGCTACAGCCTCTACATTTCACGATTTCTTTCTGCTTATTTTGCAGAGAATACTTTGGTTTTGACCAACCTACACTAGCTGGCTACAGAGGTACAAGCAGCTCCGAGAACTTGATTTCTGAATGATAATGCAAAAGGGTGTCCAGCTGCTGAAGCGTATTATAAAATCTCACTTCATGCTGAGTAACAAAGCAGCTTCCCAACTCAGGGATTATTTTAATGACTTGGTTTTACATCCAATATCAGATCTGACAACCCGAAGCCGATAGCTAAGCTGAAGATGCATGCTTGCTCATCTATGGGGCAATGCTTGAGGATGCAGCCATCAAATCCATTTCCTTGGCAACAAGTTCTCAAACATTCATGAAAAAATTGTCAACAGACAGCTTAAAGAGTTCCAGGTGCTCATCTCCCCATAATTCTTCCCATCAAAATAATAATCGTCTTATTATTAATGCATTAAAAATAATCCCTCCTCCAATAAAAACAAAGCAAAGATGTTTCACCTGGCAGATGAAGACAAAAGTCTGCCGACCAGACCATTTGCGGCATCTACAGAACTTTTCAACAAGTTCGTTCATGAGGTCTACCACGAAGGTTGATGTTGAAGCCATGTACAGCTTTTTTACCATTTCACTAACCTAGAAGAAATGGGAAGGAAGGAAAAAAAAAAGTTTATTTCTGACCACCAGCTCTCAGAAGTCTGAAATCCTGAATTTCCTCAGGTTACTTTACCAGCTTGTACGAAATCCAGCGGACAGAAGACACTTTATCTGCACAGAGGCTGAACGCGATAGGTCGCAAGTAGTCATAGATGTCTCTGGCACTGTACAGGTCTAGAAGCAAGATCAGCTGCCTGCAGGACGGAAGAACCACCAGGCAGGGAATGTTAGAATAATGAAAACTTTATCTTTAACTGCAAAAAGAGTCATTTATATGTTCAAGATTGAATTCAAAAGACCCTGTGATGAGTCATTACAGTGTGCTCATTTCATCATTCCTACTCAAGAATGCTACTGTAATAAACGCTGTCAACACACTCCTTGTTTCATCAAGCAAACTGTGGAATCCTAAGAAACTTCAGGCTGGACAGAACCTCAAGGAGTTCCTGATGAGCTGCCCTAAACTCTACCATCTTTCCACATTGATGGCAAACAGCCCTGCTGTGACATGGGCCAGCTCCGTCAGCACACTCCGTTGCAGCCCCTCTAGACATGGATGGATCATCAACCACCACTGAATCCTACTCTAATCTAAGCACAGAGGCTTGGAAAACCTTCTGAGTAAAGACTGAGGTGCAGAACACAGTACCTCAGCCTTCTCTGCATCTCCCATCACTAAACCACCCACATTCTTCAGCCACAGCTCTATTTTCCTTTCCTTTACTCTTTCATTGCTGACATAGCTGTAGAAACTCCCGTTGCCCCTGACAGCCCTTGCAAGCCTCAGCTCTAGCTGAGCTGTGGCTTTCCTAATATAATGCCACATGCCTGGGCAACGTTTCTAAATGCCTCCTTTGCACCCTGTTGCTGCCTTCACCTCCCGGATAATCTCTATTTGCTTTCACACTGAGTTATGCGTTCCCTTCTTAGCCAAGCTGGGCTCCTGATAAATCTCTTTGCTTCTGAGCACCGAGATGGACCATCCTTTCATTTGCAGGACGCTGTTCTTAAAAATCTGTCAGCTTTCCCAAGCAACCTCACCCTTCAGAGATGCCTCCCACCAGAGATGCCATTCCACCTACCAGTTCCATGAAAAAGCCAAAATCAGCTTACACGAAGTAAAAACAAATGTCTTAAAGCGTCATTTTTCCATTAGTTTCATCGTTGTAAAATTTGTAAACACCCACAAGAATAAAAACAAGCAGCCAGAAAACCACGTACTCAGCCAGCTCTGCACGGAAACGCCAGTTCCTGCTGTTATCAGTCACTAGGAATTCCTGGAGCTGATAAAGATACTCTCGTCTTTTGTCAAGATGAAGGAGCTGTAACAGTAAACATAAGTTTATGTAGAGAAATGCAGCTTATGAACAACCAGGCACAAGAGCTTTAAAATACAATTAATGAAACACTTGTTTTGATTCAAAATAATTAATCTTTAGCAATAGTGTTGCTTTTCTGGGCTGAGCTCTATCATGCTTTAGTCAGTAAAATCGCATGGGGCATTATGAAAGCAAAATCTGATCTCGTCTCTACTTGTACTCTAGGAACCCAGGAGGGTAAGTGGTAAAGTAGTGATTTTTATAGGTTTTTATGATTCGTGTATTTCAGTTCCAAAAATGAGGCAGTTACAGAAAAGTTTGAGGATTAAGTTGCTGCAGAGAGCTTAGAGGTAGCAAAAAGAAATTTAACTGAGTCCCCTAGCACCTGTGCATTGAATAAACAGAAAAGAATGCAGAAGATTTGTGATGCGGATGTTAAATACACCCCAGCATTCAACAGATACCTGACTGGGTTCCCATCAAGAGTTATATTGGTGTTATGTTAAACAGCAGGCACACACAAAAATTATTTCATTGGACCAAAGCTGGACACAGACGTACCTTCAGAAAGTCATGCAAGTGTTTAAGCACACCTATCCTGACTTCATCTAGGTCTTTTAAAAAGCCATTGAACACAGGAACTAAATCTCCAGCTGTAAGTTGGTCTCCAAGGATGACGGCAAGTTCATGGATGGAAAATGCTAGTGTCCGCCGAACTTTCCACTGAAATAAAGAAATGAATAAATTGATAAATAATTTTCATCTATGGATCATCTGATATGTTCCATTTCAAACTGACAGTCAGCATCTTTGCTGGACTTAAGAGAGAGTATTTACAAATCCAAGGCAAACGATAGTCGTGTTTCCTGCACCTGAATATCTCAGAATTCTTCGCCTCAAATCTTTTTGCTTAAATCAGTCCCACGCTACCATTCTTTTACTTGTGTAACTTATAAAACAGAACAAAAAATATATCCCACACTACTTCAGCTGGCATCTTTTAGCTTCCCTAATAGGTAAAGATTCACCCACAGAGAGCGCCCAGTAGTCCAAGGACTGGTAAGTTGATTTTCACTCAATTTGTTGAGTGAAAGCTCCATGCTATAATTTTTAAAAGCATCTAGTTGTGCCATTAAGTAACATCTCTTCTTTAGCACCTTCCAATTATTATGGGTACTATTATCCCTTTACCTGGATTTGGTGATTCAGTCTTAGCTCAGATGAGAGTGGCGATGAAACTGAACAGTTTTGAAAGCAGGGTAATTTATTTTTATGTATGTTTTAAATTTATTAGCTGGTTGCTTTTAAAGGCTGCGGAACAGTTAGGAAAATATGAGCAATAGCCACGTATAAAATTACTCACTACATATCACTGAGAATTGCTGCTCTGACATCGCAAGCAGCAAGTTCAAAAGAGGTGAAGTAGTCTGAGAATGCCTCAAAGAAAGAGACAATCTCCAAAAAAGGAAGGAACGGAGGACTGGGAAACAACTGCGAAACAGTAAAATGCACAAAGCCACCTCCTCACCACCTGACAAGGAAAATGCTGCTATTTCCAGCCTTTGTTTTTAAACCAGCGATGCTGCATTGTGATAGTGATGCTATCCCCTTATGACTAACTGGATGCAGCATCAAAAGGCCACCAGATCCTGGCGTGAGGCTGACTCACCAAGCTCCAGACATGCCTGCACGGGCACATGGCTGCTCACACACAGCCCCACAGCCCGGATTCTCAGACCGAGGAGAATCACAAGCACTGCCGTGGTGAGATCTCAAGCAAGCAGAAGAGATCAAAGACCTTTCCTCACATTGCCAACAGAGATCCAGCTCCACAAATGCACTCCAACTGCCCCATTTCCTCATTGCCTGAGCACTACACACCCCCAGTTATACTTTAGCTCATTATATGAACACCTAACATTAGCAACAGGGAGCTCCACATAAAAAGCAAAGCAACCAACGCCCACTAAACAAGAGAAGTGATCCTAAAACTTCACATTATGCTTTTTTTTTTCCCAGATTTTCTTGAGCTTACCTGCATGTCAGACGCCAGAGTCTCATAGGTATCTTTCAAGCAGTGCCAGTTCTGCCTGCCCAATGTCAGCGCCACGCCTGGCAGGCTGTAGGCACAGTGTTTGGCGATCTCAGTATCAACAGTTTGTGCGCGAGATGGATCGGTCATTGATAAATACTGATCCAGCAAGGCCTGAGGTACAACATCCTACAGCAAGAGAAGGGTAGAGAGTTGGTATCATTTTCAACACAACCTCCAAAGTTGATTAAGATTCCAGGAACGCCATCAGAAGAACATTTTTTCCACAACTGTAGAGAATTATTTAACTGCAGGCTCTTAATAAGAACGCAGAAGTTTTATATTTCGTACAACGTTCCACCAAAAAAGTTCCCAAGAAATGATGACATGTCTGGAGGCTATCAGAAAATATACAGACCGACATAACAGATGAGCGGTGGGTGGATCACTGTCTACTTCGGCAAAGCAGGAGGTTGAAGAGACTACATTTTTACCTTTCCACAAACATTCAGTCTCACAGGCTGTACAAATTGCCTATTTTAACTCATCCATAAAATGAGCAGAAGAGCAAATGTTTCAAAAATTGTTTTGCTGTTCCTCTCAAAAGCTTGTCTTTTGGGGGAAGAGGAGAAATGTGAATTAAAATACTATGGTTGGGAGGAATTGGGAGACAGATTATAGTCACCATGAAGGAAAAGGTTTCTCAAGAGGCAGAGAACCCTGATAAAGACCCATCTTTCTCTCCACCAAGGAAATTAAAGCATCTGAAACGAACTTTTTTGAAAGCCTCTGTGTTGTTTTTCACCACCATCTTTGCTTCAGCTGTTGTCACTTCATCTCAGGCACTGACTCTGCCCAGGAGCATTTCCCCAGCACACAGCTGCTGAATAGCTCAGCTCCCAGCAGCAGCCGGAGCGACTGAGGCTCCCACTCAAAGAGTCGCGGTGTGCGGGGTGTCGCACGTTATACTGAACTCCAGAACAACAAAAATTCCCTCAGAAAAAAAATGACAGAGACAGCTTGAGTTTAATGAAACGCTTTCACACCTTCTCTTCAAAAAGCTGTCACGGGATGAGGGTGGTTCCACTCAAAACATTTAACAAAAAACCTCGTTTCCTCAATAACCTAATTTCCGTTACAGAACGGCTCCCACAGAAAATGAAACCCAACGAAACCAGAACCTGGACGTCTATGATAGTTGTTCTTGCATCAAAAAAAAACAAAAAAAAACCTGTCATCTCTTATACATAATTAAAACAGAAGCAACTGCCAAACTAAGCCATTATCTCTGGAAACACTGAGTATTTTTAAATTACTTACTTAAGAGGTTTGCCATATTTTAGAGAAATTACATACAAAATGACTTAATGAGACTGACTGCATCAGACTGACAGCATAAAAGAAGTCTCCACATTTATTTAAAAATCCTACTACTCTGACATATGCAGGAAAAACAGAAATCACAGTCATTTACCTGCACTTTGGATTTTCTTTCTTCATCAGGACTGAAACTACTATTGGTGCTCAAATCCGAGTCATTATGGATATAGTGAAGTGTGGAATCCATGTTCTATTAAAAATAGACAAAAACATAAAAATACATTTAAGGATTAAAACAAAACCGTCAACATCAGGCACTGCTACCCTCAGCTCAGGGCCTTTGTCTTAGATTAAAGAAATGCATGTTTTACTATCAAATCCAATTTTGATGCAGCCTGAAATCAAAAGTCTTATTAGATAAATCTTTCTGCTTTAAATTTCAAACAAGGACTCCTCCTAATCTGCTCCATTTTGGTTCTGAAGGAAGGAAAATCACAGGAGAGGACTACCTTTGAAACTGCATTAAGGAAAATGTAAATAATATGTGGGTCACATCACTCCTTCCCCGAAGGGAAAACGAGAAAACGTCTGTAGTGGATTTTGTTGGATTTGGTGCTTTGCATTTGTGCTAGGAAAAGGTCAAAATAAAGCCACTCTTACACACAGGAGTGGAAACTGATGATGCTGTTGCTCCTTTCCTGGAGGTGATTACTCTATAATCATCTCCACAGATGAGCTTCACCTTATAAAGCAGTGCCCAAGCGGACAATGGCTGTTGGCACCAGTCTTCAAACCTCTCAGCAGTTGTTTTTTTAAGCAAATTGGGTTTTTTGGGCAATCACTCAAGCATCCTGGGTGCATATCTGTGCCTCAAAGATAAGGACGAAGGCTCCAAGTCCGTTTCAGAACTGGAACATGATGCAAAGGTTTGATGTGCTATGATCAGCTGTGTCACTTTCTGTATCAGTGGAGTCCTCCAAATGCAGTGAGCTTTGCATCATCAGCTTGTGAATTTCAAGAAGTATGAGAAGAATATTTGAAACGCAGATCAGGCTGCTGTCTGGTAGAACAGGGCAAAGACCTTTGTGCCTGGTATGATCCAGATTATCTATAAACACCGCAGGGTGAGCTCTCAGGTCAGTATAAGCTCCAAAAGCATGCCAGCTCTGCGAGCTGTTCAGATCTGTTTGATAACAAGACTATAAGCACCTTCAAAACACTATAAGCACCTTCAAAACAGCACCCATGATACCACCTGCCTTCCTTGGTTTGACTTCAGACACTCGCTTTTTCCTCGTCCATGACCTGCTTTCATCCAAGCACCGATTTTCACATCACCTCTAAGCAGTACCTCTGTTCCTGCAGGTGCAATTTAGCCTCTATTTCCTCCGTGTTACCTGCACACACTGAATTGAAGAGTGCAGAGCCAGGACATAAGAATTTAGCAGGGTTTAGTCTTAAACTTTCTGCATCTCAACCTGGTGAGCGACCACCTCCGAGATGCCAACAGTCAGGGCAGAAAGTCAACACACGGAGAGCAGGGGCCAGTCCCAGGGGTCCAGATTGGAGCCCCCAGCCTCCTCGTGGCACCCCCCCTCTTCTTAGAGGGAGGTATGTGAGCCCGACAGAGATGGGCTGATTGTATTCGAGTTTCCTATCCCTTTATTCGCCTCCTCTTGCTCCCTCTGCCTTCAACCAAAAAGAGGGGATGCCCACACTTATCCTCTGAAACCTTATAGAGAGCAGACAAACTAAAGAAAACCAAAATGGCTGTTCTTAAGAAAAAAAATGAAAGAAGGAACCTCACACTCAACCAACAAGCTACATCTATGTTCCAAAGCCTTATCTGCTCTCTTTATTATATCTTTTTTTTTTTCATTTAAATAGAGAATCTCTAGCATTTAGCTCTAACTCACTCAGGAGCCTATACAGCTGGAGGAGGACAAGCAGTTTGATTTTGCTTTGTGTGCAGAACTGTGAAGGCTGCTTTCAAATATAGAATACTCTAGCCTGATTTTTCTAAAGCTCCCAGTTCAGTTCCCCTACCGATTCTTCGCTGCACCAAGACCTAAAACAAAATAAAAATCAAAACGAAGCAACAACGAAAAGACCTCAGCCACCTGCGAAAATCAGAGCTCTCTTCACTGCCAGAGGCAACAGGCCACTCGCCCAACAGATCACAGCTTGATGCCCAAATTCTAGGTCACCTCTGTGACATCCCTTCACTTGTAAAATAAGCATTTGGTTCAGAGCCAGAAACAAACAAGGAACTGGCAGATCAGGAGTGTCCTTTCAAAGAGCAAAACTGAAGCATGTGAAAACAATGTATACCAAAAACGTGAAACGTTCTTACGCTTTCTGACAGCACCCTGTTCTGTAAAGCACTAAAATGCAAGCACAGGTCCCTCTGAACAAAGACTACCCTCATTATTCCCCAAAATTGGAAGGACAGGATTCATTCATGCTGTCCTTTTCCAGGTTAATATTAAAAAATTGACTACAAAGGATGCTGTGATAAAGAAACACATCAAGCAGGATATCAGGATTTAGGGCGTGTGCTTTTGGTTTAAAAAAGGACAAACACATTTGTAGTGTTACATTATGACTGTGTATACAGAGCAGTACCCAAACACACACAACATTCCTCCACTCACCAAATGTTTTTGGGTTCTACGGTCCAACAGCTTAGATGAAACGTTAATTATCATCCAGAAACACTGCTCTAATTAAAGAGGGCTGAAAAAGCCTGCACTGGGCTGACGTCAGCTCCTGGACTTCTCACGGACACTTATCAAAATGTCATCTGCACATGCCATTTACGCAACACGGTTCAACAAATCACTTGTAGATAATGGAAATTGTATTTGGGAACCATTGCTTTCTGTTTAATTACAAGTTGCAGAACTACGTGCAGTGACCAGTTGTTTTTGACACTATAGGTAACAGAAAATTAAGAGTAGTAGTATCAAATACCACAGACTTCAGGCAGGCTAAGGACAGTGGCAGAATGGTGAAAAAAGAGGTGCAAAAACAATAAAAAAAAACTTCAAAAGTTTTCTAGTTGCTAGAATAGTTTCTCTTTCCACCATCCACACAACATCCTACATTTCAGGTCCTGAACTTCTCTAAACTACCATAAAACCCTTCTCCAAGGAGCATGGAAACAACCTACCTCTTTCTGCACACCAAAAAAAAAAAAAGAGGGAGCAAGGGAGGGCAATGCAATGGGTACATTCACTTACTGTCAAGCAGGACTCTGTTATAAGCAAGGCACTTGCACAGTAATAAGCTGCAGTAGTATTAAAACATCTTAAATTATGATAGTCACAACAAAGATGTTAATGGAAACAATTTCAAGAATTTATCTGGATAAACACAAACCCACCAAAAATAAAAATACCCCAAACGACTCATTTTTATTTTAGTAGCTGGCGTTTCGATCCCAGCCAACAAAACCAAACATCACGCCAGCCAAAGGAGGAAGCTTTTGACTGCAATTCCTGCACAAATACAGAATACAGCTCTATTACTGGAGCCCTGGAAATCTGAGTGGGGGAAAAAAACAGAAGCACAAAGCACGCATCTTACCTCAACAGCGTCACCGATTAAAGGCACGATATCACCCAGGATAGGTTTAAAGTTCTGTTGGTCACTGATGGTTAGCTCAGCCTGGGACTCTGTTCCCTTGCCCACGCTGCCCGTCGTCTCTTCCTGAGGGTCCAGACTGGATGCTCTGAGTGCAGCAGACAGCACCTCCACTTGTGCTGCAGCATAGGAAAAAAAAAAAGAAAACATGAGGGGCTGAGCTGCAGTAAACTTTTAGCAAGGCCACAAAGCAACTTTTAGACATTGACTAATAACTTGAAGAACGGCTGAAGAGCTACACAGACAACGAATTCAAGATCTAGACCGAGTTCTCATAGCAACACCAGCTGGATCTATGTAGGGAGGCCCTAGACCCCAGAAACTGTGCAGGACAGTTTCTTTATACTCCTTGTGCCTCCACACCACTAAGGCAGGCTGCACTGCTTGATGTCCTCTCATCAAAGGGTGCGTTAGCACTTCATGCTCTGCCATCCACTCTTTTGAAAGAGATCCAGCAGTTCTGAGACTCCTCTGCTTTCCAACCCTCTGCTTCCTGCTAATTAAAACAAAAAAAAAGATAAAAACCCCACAACTTCTGTTGAGCAATGTTCCTTGGGTATAGGCTAACTGAGGCGGATCGGTATCACGAGCAACCTTCCCTGCAAGCAGCACAAAGTTCAGTGCAGACTGATTTATGTTGTCTTTTTTTCCTCTACCTCCCGAGCCATTAAATTTACCCAGCCGTCCAGCAGCTCTGCTCAGCAGACAAATAGCCTTTAAGAAACCTTAGGAAAGCCACGCTCATTAAATGACAAACAACACGCTTGTGTCCAATCTCACTTTACCAGACCAAGTTACAGAATCTCTTTCTCCATTTTTTTTTTATAGTTACCAACAAGAATTAGACAAAAAGTTGGGCTCATTTGTAGATAGAAGGCATTTTTTCTGTGCAATATATCCATTACAAGAAGCACAACTGTAACTCAACACAGTCTCAGCTAGGAAAAATTGTATAACACTCAGCTGGTTGAGTGGTTTCTAGGTGAGGTCTGCTAAGCAGAAGCAAAGATGATTCTTTTTGATATGCAATGCCTGCTCCAGAGCTGGCTCAAGTTTCTAAAATATCTGGAAGATTTTCTTTCCCTAAAATTACTGTAATTCACCTCAACAGGAAAAAGCTACAGAAAATCAGACACTTCAAAAATGAAGCCAACACCATAGTAATAATGCCTCCAAAAAAAAAAAAAAAAGAATTCCTAACATAATAATGCACCTTTCATGTATAATCACAGCATAGCATTAGGAATTTCACAGTAGAAGTCTTAAGGTTAACAAAAGCTTGCTCCAACTTCTCTATTCGAGTGTTACTCCACTGACAATAATCCTCAGAACCTCAGGGTCCATGAGAGTGAACGGGATCAAGGTCAGTAAATTTCTCCAAAACAAATCAAATGAGAAAAAAAAAAACACCACACATACAGAAAGCAAAACCCCAAAATCCACCAACTAAAAGCCATGCAAAATAGGCGGACGTTTCAGAGCCTTTGCTAAGGCAAGATATGCCAGCCAGAGTGCTAGTTTATTCTCATTTAGAGAAACCAAACAAGAAAATTAAATGGAATTATATCCTGCCACACATCGAGGAGACATTTTTCATGAAGGCTTCTTTGGACACCACAAACTGCTTAAACCCTGAGTATGTCTTGAAGGCACCAAATGCTTTTTTTTTTTTTTTGACTGCTCCTCCGTAGGTCCTGTCACCCAGGGAAGGCTGCCAATTCACTGGAAGGTGAATTACCTGAAATCCATAAATATCTTAAGGTCCTAGCCAAAATAAAAAGCCAAATCCACGTAAGACTAGGGAATGGTGGAGTGCTTGGTAAAGCAGGAAGGGAAACATGGAGTGCTTCTGCGAGTATGTGGTCGTGTTTGCAAGGCTCCAGGCCTTGAAGATCCTGAAACTCAAGAGCATCCTGATGAGCTGTCTTCACTGCTGGGGCACATCCCCTCATCGTGCCATCACACATTCTTCTCACTGCAGGGGCTGCTTCTCCTTCCCTTCTTTCACAAAGAATTTGCACTGGTAAGACAGCCAGCGTTCACTGGAACTTAAACCATCCTCTAATTAATTCTTTCTTCCTCTGACTTCAGGTTCAGGCACTTTTTAGCACGGAACTTTTTATTCTTGGTTACTGCACCCACATCCTAAAACAACTGGCACAACCTTTGAATTCAAAAATCCTTTTTTACCTGGCCTTATTACACTCTCTGCTCCTCAGGAGTTTCTGCCCCTTCAATATACTGCACTGCCGTTGTATGTTTCTCCTGATGTTTCACGAGAGGACACGAGTATTTCTAAGTGGCACTTCTTTCTCGTGCCTTCCCCTATGAAGGTGAAAGCAGCACCTCTACACAACGTACAGGGGCGAGGTGTGAAGTAGAGGGGAACGTGGAATATAGGAAGAAAGGGAAATGGAAAAAAAAAAGGGAAGCAGGAGGGGAAATGTGTACGGAGGAAGGGATTCAAGTGCAAATGTCCAGTGGTTCCTGTGGCTTGGTATGCAGGGAGAAAAGAGACAGACAGATCGAAGTCAGGGGGAAGGGAAGAGAAAATTCACTGCATGCTCAGTCTTTGCTGTCAAGATCCAGCAGACTCAGAGTACAAAGCTCATAAAAAAGCAGTGGCTGGTCTCAGAGGAAAGGCATACAAACCCTAAGCAACACTTGTGACTGGGACTGTTTGGCAAACACTTGCAGGACAAGCGATACTGAAGATGACAGTAACCTGTGAAATTAAGAAATTTTGTAATATTGTCACGAGGATAACAAATTGAGACACACTTCAGACTGAATATTTAAACCACTGCTTTGCAAAAACAGCCTCAGATGATTACGAGAGAAATATTCCTCCTTGTACTGCCAGAAGCAAGGAGGCAGGGTCAGGGCTCCAAACTTCTTGCCCACCCCCCCGTTACCACAGTACGCAGAGTGTAAGTCCCAAATCATCGGCATTAAGTCAGCTACTAACAGATTCAGGTCTGGACGCCCATTGCTTTACATATGCTTCATTGTTTCAGTGCTCATTCTATCAGTTTTGGTCTCATTTTTTATGCCTCAACGCACTGCTAAATTAAAACTGCAGTGTAAAATTAAAAGCAACGCTACCCAGTCAAAACAGGCGTGTTGCGAAGTTCTGGCTTCTGAAGTATTTGGATGAAATTATGAGAGCACATGCGAGGGAAAGAAGTGAACCAAGCAGCTCTGCACTGAGTGCAAGGTGTTCAAGTTGTGTTTCATGGGGCTTCAGTACACAGCCTCGACCAAGTCAGAGGTTCTGAAGGGTCACTGCGTAATTCAGGCCAAAACAAAGAAACAAACCAGAATAAATGGCCCTGGTAACCCCAGTTCAAAGCCTTCCTAAACTCGTGGGCACTTGGCACTCGTGGTGTTGACAATCTAGTTTTCTTCTCCTGAAATGCACCAGCACAGGTCAGCAGCTGGACAGAACACCTCTCGGCAGAGGGTCAAAAAAAAGAGCTACAAAACAAGGCCCTGGGACAAGACATGAGAACACTCGACAGAAACAACCCCATAACACAAATCTGGATGCACAACACATTGCCTACATCAATCTTAATGAAAACTGTTTAAGGTATCTTTTGTAACTGGACAGAGCTGTGCGAAAGTTTTAACAGTGGCCTTCAGAGACGGGTTATTTAAAGACTGAGATCATCAGTAAGGCTGATTTTTTTTCCTCCTTCCTTTGAAAGACAGACTGCCCACAGCGTTCTCAAAGTTTTAAAAAGAAATTTTTTAAAATCTGCTGCTTTTACAATAGACCAGCTAGAAGTAACCCAAAGTGGATCTGAATCATATTCTTAGCGTATCACCCAACTAACAGAATGAAAAGCAGTTCAAAGCAGTAACAGGTTGTTCTAAAACATCTGGTTTTCCCCACTCCAAACTTCCCCCCCTTGTTCCTTCCTACTTTTTCTTGTATACATGCATGCTTTCCTCTAGGGATTCTTCAGCTTCAGAATCACTTGCTTTCTTCCTCAGTGATAGCTCTGGATTTTTCTAGCTGTAACCCTCAAAGCTGATGTGCCTTAAGATTTATTCAGCGTATGAGTTCCAAGGACACCTATCTCCAGGAGGTAGGTGTGAAACAGCCACATCATTTTAGCCCAGGAGGCATCTCTGAGGTGATACCGTACCAGCTAGTCAAGCTTTTAAAATGCAAGATGTGTGTTCACTTCAAAAAACTCATCTTGGATCAATTTTCCACTTGGCACACTGAAGTAGACAACATGAGACTGCAATAATCAAGATCTTATAGAAAAATGGATAAGACTGATTCATTAAGAACAAAATAGGCAACTCATAAAATGAAAGCCAAGTTTCTCATATTTTGGTGTTTCAAAAAACCTTTATCTGCTTTGTTTTGCACGTGTGCTAATTACAAAATCATATCGCAACCTACAGCTTATACTGCTGAGCCATCTATTTGATTGCACTGTCAAAACAGGCAGTTAAAATTTTATAGTGCTAGGTATATTCAGTTTATGGAAGGGATTATGCTACCTTGAAACATTTTTACACAAATGCAAGTTCCCTTTTGGTACATCATCGCTTCTCCCACTTAAATCAAAATAGAAATGATTTCTTCAAGGACGAGGAGAAAGTAGCTCTGCTGACTCTGAGACAAGGTTCAAGCCCAAACTGCTAACACAACACACACACACCTCCAAACACCAAAAATGCTTCAGTATCTTTACAATACCTTTTACGTCTGGATCGTCTATGTGGGGTTCCAAATTTTCTATCATTTCTTCCAGCTCTTTCCTTGTTGCCATAGGAATGTTTGGAGACACCGGCATTGTGAGTTCCTGAATTTCTCTATCGAGTATTATCTCAGAGGTCTGCTGAAGCTCAAAGTCAATATCTATCTCAGGAAGTGGAGTCCTCCAGAAATGAAAGGAGTTGTACAGTTCCTGCTCTGAAAGAGAGGCTTCCTGTGAACTTCGCCCGGCCTCCCGCAGTCCTGCTGTACAGCGATGAGAACTTCGCTCGTTCTCGTCAGCCGCTTCCCCGCATGGTTCTGAGGATGAAGTGCAATGAAAGGGTGACTCCGCCTGGAAATCGTTTTCCCGCTGCGAGTGATTTGCCACTGCATTTTGATCTCCCACGGCATTTTCAAGTTTTCTTGCAAAATCATCACTATCGACACGTGAAGACAGATCCTCTGTTCTGTTGTGCTCATCCTCTGCTGTGACATCTTCTGGGGTTCTGATTTGTTCACTGTTGAGTGACAAAGCAAACAAACTATTTAAAAAAATAAACTTGTTGCAAACAGTTATTTTTGAAAATTCATAAAGATACTATCAGCTTGTTATTTATCACATTGGATTTACTTACAGCATAGCAAAACTAATCACAGAATCAAAGGATAATGGTTGAGATTAGAAGGGACTTCAGGAGGTCATCTGGTCCAAGCCCCTTGCTCAAGCAGTGACACCTTGGCCATGTTCAGAAAGGTTTTGAAGATATCCAAGGAGGAAGGCTCCTCAGCCTCCCTCGACAACCTGTCCCAGTGCTCAGTCGCGCTCACAGCACAGAAATGCTTCGTGATGTTCAGAGGGAAGCTGGGCTCCACTCTGTGCCCACTGCCTCTTGTCCTGGCACTGGGCACCACAGAAAAGAGTCTGGCTTCACCATCTTTATACCTTCCCTTCGGGTATTATACATTAATAACATCCCCTCCCGAGCCTTCTCATCTGTAAGCTGAACAGTCCCAGCTCTGTTTATCCTGTCCTGACAGGATAGATGCTCCAGTCCATCATCCTCCAGCCCTTTGCTGGACCTTCTCCAGTTGCTCAATCTCTTTCAGGTTTACAAGAACTGAGCACAGCACTTCAGATACATCCTTACCATTGATGAGTAGATGGCAAGGATGATCCTTCCCTGACCTGCAAGAAACATTCCTAAATGCAGCCCAGGATACCATTAGACTTCTTTACCATAAGGGCACGTTGATTCACGTTCAATTTGGTGTCCACCAGGACCCCCAGGACCTTTTCTGCTTTCCAGAGCTGCCTTCCAGCCAGGCAGCTCACACCACGGCTGGTGCCTGGGGTTGTTCTTCTCCAAGTACTAGACTGTGCACTTCCCCTTGCTGAATGTCACAAAATTCCTACCAGCCCGTTTCTCCAGCCTTTCAAGATCCCTCTGGATAGCAGCACAACCCTCTGGTGTCTCAGCTGCTCCTCCCAGTCTTATATCACCTGCAAACTCACTGAGGGTGCACCTTGCCCGGTCATCCAGATCATTACTGAAGACGTTGAACAGAACTGGACCCAGTATTGATCCCCTGGGGCACACTGCTAGTTACCTCCAACTAAACTTCATGCCACTCATCACCAGCCCCTGATCCTGGCTCTTCAGCCGGTTTGAAATCCACCTCACTGTCCACCCATCCAGCCCCATAAGTCAACAACAGCTTCTCTGCGAAGATCTTATGGAAGATGGTGTCAAAAAATCTCACTGAATTCTACGTAGACAATATCTGTTGTTCTCCCCTCATCTACCAGGTAATTTTTTGTAAATAACTGAAAATTCTGGTCCTCCGTTCAGTAAGATGAGAAGTTCCCGATTTTTCCAAGATTTATGCAGTAAAGTTCACTTTCTGAACTTGCAGTTCACATAGAAGAAAAACAAGGAGAAAAAAAAAAAAAATCTGTAGATTTAGGAAATTCTTTACCTGTTTTCCTGTGAAGAACCATGATCCTCTGGGTTTTTACCATCTTCTTCTTTAAAATACTGACCACTGCTGGATGGATTAGCAAAAGTTGATATGAAAGGCCCCAGAGACTGAAAAGCAGCTTGACGGACCTAGTGAAAGGGTCCAAGAAAAAAAAAAAAAAAAAAGAAGTTATATAAATAGTGCTGTCCTACAAAACACAAGAGACCACTGTTAGGAGGACCTAAGGGTTGTAGGTCTATGAAGGAAAGCAACAGCAGAGGCTCTTTTCTAGAAAAGCAAGCCAGCTGTATATCTAGACTGATAGGTGAAAAACCTTAAGAAAAAACAGCGTAAAAACATTTAAATCTCAGGTAACTGTATGTTGACAGGCCCATTCCCCACAACCAAAGAAATTATTTAAATATCAGAAGTATAAATTTGAAAGCTCAGTTAAGAATTTTAACGACCCAGAAGGAAAGAGTTGTGGTGTGGCAAACACACATTTCAGTATCATGAATTTGACTGATGACAAGCTTAGTATTTTTTCCCTTTTGAGTTCATTACATCCTTCATTTGCTCCTCTCCTTTCTCCTGCTATTTATTCTTCCCCTCCCACCACTGATCCTATCTATGTTCATATCTATTATTAGATTAATTCTGCTGGGCCACACCTCGCATGACTTTTTTTTTTTTTTTTTAACACAGCTTGCAAAAGTTCACTTTTGGCTCTTTAGAAGTAGTCTGCTCAACAACCTCAATGTTTGAAGAGTAGACCATGAGGACAAAAAGGAGATGGTGATACGGACCTGAGAAATATCAATAAATAGCATCTAGTTTTTTAGATCTGTTGATGATTTTTAGCAACATGAAGTCACAGGTAGTTCTGTGGCTAAGAAAAGCTGTCCTAGTGACATAATTTTTCTTACATACAGTGGAAATGTAAGGAAATCTTTATGCCTATTGACAAACTAAGCATTCCAACAAGAATTGCTCAAGATGTGTGAAACCCGTGGTATCCATACCTATGGGGAGAAGTTACATACAGAATACCACAGTAAAAACCTTAAACCATAACAGTTATTCAAGAAATAAAAAACAGTTCTTACCCATCGTGAAGGATCACTAATCAAATTAATAAAAAGGGTTGACAACTTCGTCCGTCGGACTTCTTGTGATGTTGCACAAGAAACGGCCATGAAGCATTCAGCGCAGGCTTTTCGAACTCCCCACACGTTATCAGAGCAGAGCTGGAAAAACCTCGGCAACTGTTCAGGACATAGCAAGTTTGCAAGTCTTAGCAGACAATATTTGTTTCAAAGTGGGTTCTTTTTTCCTATCCACTTCCTTCATCAAGTTCTCTACCCTGATACTCAACAGATGCATTAGTTTAACTAACTTCACATGACAAAGAAAACGCAAAACAGCATTTTTCGTTATGGAAAGACATTCCCAACATTTTTAAGAACAGTCTAGCTACATGATATTGCTTTGACATACTAATAACCACTTTTTTTTTTAATACTCCAATCCAAATTCTTGACACGTATCACTAAGACAGCATCTGTGTAAAAGAAATCAATTTACATCCCTAATTAAGAAGCATGTAGGATGTAAATCTGAGCAAAGATACTCCGTTATCAAATTGCTTGAATCACACAGTACCTAAGGAAAATGCAGCAAATACTATAAGAAAATAAGAAACCTCCTGAGGATCAGACTAGGTCTCGTTTTCTCAATCTCTCATTGCATTACGGACATTAGCAGACACACTCCTGCCTACTTCTTGCCTTTTTGAATTTGCTGGTACTCTGTCTTTACAACCTGAAGTATTTTCTTTGGTCAGTTTTAAACCCTTCCCCTAGGTTTAATACCCCTCTAGGTTTAGTACCCCTAAGCTCTAGACTGTGTGATTTGGCAACTAAGAGGTCTGTATTCATGGTAACGGTCTTCAAAGATTTTGCAAACCTCAGTCACAACCTCCTATCAGTTAAACTAAGAGTCACAGCATTTCAGTCTCTCCTTACCATGGAAACATAGCAGTTTCCTAATAATTTTAGTTGTCCTTCTGTATACCTTGTCTAACTCCACTACGGACTCTTATTAAAAAGAAAAAACCTTTAAGAGATGGTGGCTTACCAGCATTTCTTCAGTGGCTTGCTGCCCAACCACACTGCAGATATCTCCAAAGTTGGCTGCACATACCTTGCAGACAAAATGAAAGAGATAACTACTAAAACAATTGTTTTAATACAGCATGAAAAGTCTGAACAGCTTTTAAAACCATAAAAGCAGTTTTGGTGCTAACTCAAAATCAGCCACTTCCCCGATCCATCAATTTCTACAGTTTAAAAATAATAATGATAATAAATAAAAATAATAAAATAATAAAAAAATCTTCAACTTTAATCAGCCTTTTAAAAATCATTAAAGGAGCACCCCAAAACTTAAGTGAAAGCGAAGGAAGATTAAATATGTTCAAAGTGCTGTCAGATGAAACACCCCAAGCAATTATAAAGAAAAAGAAGTTATACAATGGCAGGGTGAAACCGAAACACAGCCTCAGCACCTAAGTTCCATGATAAAATACTGGTTTGCTTCATCTTAATGAGCATCTTTAATTCTAAGTACTAAGCTATGAGCTCAGGTAGCTGATGCTTTATCAGATACAGCTGGGTCACATTTTCATGGCTACCTGCACAATCATAAGGACATACAGCTTCTTTCTTTGTTTCTGATAATAAAAGCAGGTACTCTGGAAAAAAACCTCAAGTGTCAAATACACAATCTGTGGAAAGACAAGCTACAAAAAAAACCCATAGCTTTCACTTACAAACGTCACAAATGAAATCTAGCAGGACAATGTCATTTAGACAAAGGCAAGTCCCAAGTTGATGACACTCCTTTCACAGATAAACCAGACTAGATGCTGATAATTCCTACCTTACGAACATGAAACATTCTGCAGTCACAGCACATCTCACAAAACCTAGGAAGAACAAGTCGTTCCGTGATGTCTTTTCCCACCATGGAGGCCATTTTGCACATTATCTAGTGGCAAGACAGACAATAATTAGGAATGACTGCACAAGACAATTCCGTGTCAGTTAAGCAGAGCCTTTTTACATTTACTTTTTATTCTGATACAGAAAACTGAGAATTGTGAAAAATATTGGAAGAAA
Organism: Anas acuta; assembly: GCF_963932015.1. Lineage (NCBI taxonomy): Eukaryota > Metazoa > Chordata > Aves > Anseriformes > Anatidae > Anas > Anas acuta. The sequence continues at coordinate 108,569,367 of NC_088980.1, forward strand.
TCTAGATCTTGAATTGAAAAGGTTTGGCCACTCCTACAAAAAAGCTTTTTTTTTCCCCCTTCCTTTTATCTTTTTCTTTTTTAACCTTCTCCCTGCTATAATGCAATGCAGTTGTAGGAGACATTGGCCTTTCAATGAGTTAAATCAGAATGAAAACCAATTAAAGTAAGTGAGCTCTCAGAAATTACACGTGTTTTTTCCAAACTGAATTATAGTCAAAAAAAAAAATAAATCAGTAACTACAACACTTCCACTATTCCAGTACCTGAGGAATTTTTTGACAGTTAATAGAAAAGCATTGACAATTAATATGGTTAAGTGACTTCTATATCTCCTGTATGATTTTAAAATTAATTACAATAGTTTATATTGGTTACCTCTAATTCCTTAACATAAAATTACTGAGAAAAATTGTATGATACCAAAGAAATGTATCATACCATACCGAATATATCATACAAAGAATCATATCATACCAGCTTTACCTTGTTCTTTCATTCTGATTTTTACAAATTTTTTTAAAAGAAGGTAGTCTAGAAGAATTTTAACTTTCCTAGTCATATCCATATACCTACTTACATTATTTTTTATACTAATAAATACTTAGTTTAGTACAGAAATCTTTCTCAAGTTTCAGTATCTTCAAAACAACGCCATCTCTGCTTTGAATTCTATTCCTTTACAGATTTGTAAGCTTCATCAAGAAAGTACTGTAAATTTGGTGTCAAATGCCCAGCCAATTTAGTAATCCGGCCACATTATGACAGTAAAATATTAATGAGGTTTTTCTTATTCACTCAGAACACAAAATTCATCCAGCAAAAACCATCAACACAAACTAAAAAAATTAAACAGAAGCATTTGCACACACAGCCTCTGCCCTTTCTCCTTTATGAATTATTAATTTGCTTTCTATTTTAATTTGACACACAGGAATTTTTAATTATCAAGGTTGTATCCAATGCAAAAACAAACGAAAAAGAAGTCAATTCAAATGCTTTTTATTTTGTCCGATCAAAAAAAAAAAAAAAAAAAAAATCAATGAAGAGAGCAAATATGAAGACCAAAAGAATTCAAGCATTAAACGTTTTCCACTAGTGGAAATTTTCCACACATGCAATTTAAACCTCCATAAAAGAAACCTGCAAAAAACCAAGAAACTATCAATAGCAGATGCTTTAGGAGTCAATAAAATTAATCCTCAACTTGTCCAGTTGAGTTTTTCTTCATAGCATATACAAGATATCGAGTTTAAGCTTGACTTGTGTAAGACAGCATGGAAAAAAAAAATATGGATTAGTTACGGATAGAAATGTAAATTTTCCTCTCTCCCACCACATTGATGTGCATCTTTGGAAACATGGCAACACCAACCATTCAAGCAAATGCTGTACTGTATAGTTCAACGCTGCTGTTACTTACAGCCACGGCTTCTGTCTTCACATCATCATTGCTGTCTGGAGCTGTCAAATCTATCAGAACAGGGCATACTTTGGTCTCCACGTCATATCTCTCTATGAGTTCTTGTTCCAGCAGAACTAACAATGCTGCCTGGCTTGTTTTTCTTACCTGACAGAAGAAGACAAAAATCAAACCAAGGAGTTTAAAGTGGTTTGGCTTTTTTTTTTTTTTTTTTTTTTTAAAAAAAAAAAAACTGTTCTAGTATTTTGGGAGCTGTACATACCCACTGCTACACACCTACTCTTTGTGGGACTCAGAGAGAGGAGACAAGTGTTCCAAAAAAGCTTTTGCAAACACTTAGTGTTTGAAACAAAACATCAGATCCAAGAATGCCAGCTTATTATATACTAATGCAATGCTATTATAAAAGTGTCTGCCTACGTATTTCCCAAAAGTCATGACAGCCATGCCAAAAAAAAAAAAAAAAAGCCCTAGAGGAGAAGCAGCATAGCTAATTGGGAGTAACAAAGTTCTATGGCATGAGGTTCATTAAACAACTCCTCTTTTTTCTGAGATTACTGAGTTTGATTGACAATAAATAACTGCATTTATTTTGAACATGCTTTAAATTCCTAGAGTCAATTCTGTTTTGTTCCATCTAGCAAAAAAAAATAATGTACGAAAATAGGATGACCACTACTAATTGGACTTCATATGTAGTTAACTACTGACACTCAAAAAAGTAATTTGATGGAGATAATAATTACTCAATATAACTGTTTCTAAGGGAATTAGTCCTCAGTGCTCTTCAGTATCTGCCTACCTAGCACTGACAAATGTAACATCATGCATTTGCTATCATTTGGGAAAAAAAAATCCAAAGTTACTGATAAAAAGTTTGGAGATGATTCAGAAATTGCTGGAGTCAACTGGAACAATCCAGATAAATTGAAAGCTCATTTATACCACATGAACTTAATACTTGCAAACACAAGGTCATGTGTATCAGTAGAAAAGCATTGTGCCTGGTTTTGATACCTACTTTTAATTATGGAAAACCTGGCAAAAGTTAAAAAAAAAAATAAATGACTAAAGCTCAGAGTTCTAAATTACTTGAGATAAAACTCCAGCTAGAATTGACTCTGAAATGACTTGGAGAATCCTACAGAAAAGTTTAGATGAGATAATTCATACATGAAGACATAAAAACCACACAAAGTTCTGTGCAAATTCAGCTTATAAAACAGCAATTACTGGATCATTATACAAAGAGCTGGATATGAAAGTATGTAACAGTGCTTAAAAAAATTGAATTACAACAAGAAGTCAGCTTTTTTGTAACTATTAAATTCCCTTTTTGCCAGAATTTAATTATGTTAGCTTAGAAAAATGACTGTTTGATTTTGCCCGTAAGAACATAATACCATATGAAAGCCCCAAGATCAGAAGAGATCACTGTAAGTGAAAAATATTCAAAGTTCTTAATGATTTCAGAGTACCATGTACTTCAAGTCATTCAAAACCTTTTTCACTTAAAAATATGACCCATTTATATGATCCTAAATAAGCTAAGTTGAAAAACCTCACAACAGAAATATGTAAAGTAGCTTATAAACTGTTTCTAAAAGACACTTACCTGGTTGTTCTGGTCTGCAAGGTACCGTACCACAATAGGTAGCAAGTATTTGGAAAAAGCATATGGGATTGAAGGTCTATTTTCCTGACAAAACATAGCAATATGAGGCACCTGTTCCATCAGTTCTGCCCGCACTGTAGGCTCTGTCAGGGTCAAAATAAAACCAAAAAAGGCATTGTAAATGTTAACATACTGCCAGATATTGCCAGGATAAGCCTTTTCACAGTTCTGTACATACAAACTGCATTCTCAAGTGCTCATTTCAGTATCTTTACAGTGAGTGTCATTTCAATAAGCACCATCTTCTTGCACAACCAGGTACAAATATACTGTGTACTCCTAACTTCTACAAAATATTTAGCCTTGGCCCATATTATCAATTACAATAAATAAATAAGACACCACCAACAACACAGATACAAGGGAGCAAGTTATCAAACACTGAGTATCAGAATCCATCCAAATCCCCTACAAGCATCACCTGCTTCCAAGAAAACTGCTCTGCAGGAAGTCATCCCAACACTGCTACCACTATGGGAAGAAACAAACTGGTTTCGAACTGTCCTGGCTGCAGCCTTTCATGTGGGAAAGATTCACTAAGCAGGATAACCAGCCACAACCACAGATGCTTTTTTCATTCTATGCTTTTTAAGTCTACCGATATTCTTGTCACATAGAAATGGTCCTGAGTCCTTCCAGTTGTTTCTTAAACCTTTTAGGTAAGTTTTTCATCAGAGTTGGTGACTGGTTCAAGAATACTTAATTTACTTTTTCAATTAAGAAAACAGTGCACTGCTTGAATGAGTCCTAATCCCTGCAGAACGGGCTCGTCTATTTGGGGAATGAGAGGAGAAACAAGAAGAAAAATTAAATATGGATTAAATTCCAACTAAGTATTAAAAGAACATACTCAATTGAAGAAGTAGGGCATTACCACATGCCTAATAGTCCACTTATCCACATGAATAAAATAAAATCATTTCAGACCTAAGTACTAAGTATTTTTCTCCTTTCAAAATTTGTTTACATCTGTGGTTACTGCTAGAGAACTGATTACCTACAAGAACATATACTGAAAACCCATCAATTACTCTCAAGTGAAAATAAACTGATTTATAATATTTTAAAAATACTGAAACTTATACTGTTCATGGGATACATGTGCCTTACTATACTTTTACTAAGCAATTGTCCAGGTAAAACTCAATGGTGTGACAAAACCGTATTTCCTAGAATATACCTGGAATTAACATGAAACATTAAAACCATAAACTTTTGCTAAATAGGAACATGTGATTTGTATTTTACATGGATAATGCATGCAGCGCTTAGCTTTCTTGAGCATTAGTTAGAAGTGACAGCTTAAGACTGAATAAAACAGAACAAAGACAAAGCAAGTACCATGCTTTGTGTAGTCTCTTCACTGAGGACGAGAACAGAATCATAGCACACAAAGTTATCAAATGTCTGTTTGCTCCATTTCTTTGACTATAGACTTAAATTATTTTTCCTATAGAAAAAAATACAAAAAAAAAAGCTCTGTATAGTTTATGACCTCCTGGCAAAGTTCAAAATACAAAATGAAATCCCAGACAAATCAATACTGAATAGGTTTGCTGTTCATGATAATAAAGAAAAAGTCTCCCAGTCTGCTTTGTTTCTCTTCTTAAAACAATAAAATAAGAACATATATGACAAATGCTTTCTAATTTAAATTTCAGTTGTTCTGAAACACGTGCAGGTTGAACTCCATAAGCAATACACGTATGTATACACACAGAAGTTGGCACTGAAGAAGCCAGATCTTGAAAAATACTACTCAAACTACGTGCAAGTTTTAGTAAACCTGAAATAACGAAAATGAACAGATACCAGAAGACTTGGATTTCAGTTTGAACACAGTGTTTGTCAACATTAAACATAACAGTTGACCAAACTAAGCACCTGCACATAGAATAAACTTTAATGAGATCATTAATTTTTGAAAGAAAAAAAAAACCAAAAACCAAAAAACTATGTATCACATTAACATACGGGAAGGAAATACTAATTCTTGCTAAAAGGATTATTATTATTTTTCTAAAAAGCTTTGAAAATAAAAATTTACCATCTTCGGTTTGTTTTTTCTAATTTATGTTTAGTTTTCTTTTGGAAGCTTTCAGCACCTCCTAGCTTTAAAGTTGCCTAATACACAGTACCTCATCTTTCACTTCCTTATAAAAATTCACCAAAGATTCATTAGCACACAGGACAGCGTAAGCTGTTGATCTTCACTGGATGAGGTTTTCCCAGGAAAAACCAAAAGCAGATCAGCTGTTTTCAAGACCGAACTTGGCAAGACCATCTGATTTCTTCCTACGTTGAATTCTGTTCCCTTCATCAGATAAGGCCTAGCTTTACTTTGGACAAGAAACTGGAAGCAGGGCCCAACGCCAGGGCTGGAGGGATTTCCTCCCACCTTTCTCATAAGGCTGCTACTTCAAAACACGTCCAGGACATGATCTAAGGGTACACCAGGCTTGTGTCACAACGCTTATCACTAGGATCTCCTTCTCACTTCTTCAGACCCCTGCCTTGCTCCCTGTGGCAAAAGGAAGATGACTGATACTTACCGGGGGGATAGGGGTGGTTGGGAAGAGGAGTGGGAAAGAGGAGGAGAAACTCAGCTGAGGCTTCGTGTTTGGCAGCAGCGCTTCTTAAACTCCTCCTGAATTTGCTTCAGGCAGTTCCCACCCTCCCAAACCCCAACCTTGCAGCTGGCCCTTCCATTATGCCAATGCAGCCAGCCAACAAGCCCTATCAAGGGACTGATCCGGCTGACACAGCTCTTGCCCCACCACATGAGGATGATTAAACAGAAAGAACTGGCACTTGGATTGGTTTCCCTCTGCAATCACATCTCTGTCAAGCAGCAGAACTTTCTGATGACAGAAGCAAGAAGAGAGTAAAAGAGGGCACAGGGACTACTTACTGTGACACTATTATCTGAATAGAGCAGGAGCAGCAAAATACCTCAGAGGAGCTTGATTTGCTCCTTTGTCCAGCACGAAGCTGTGTGAAATGCTTAAGCCAAACTTCTTCACGCAGTAATTGCACGCTACTTCATTCAATTGGAGCCTTAAACTCTGGCTTCACTGCTGGATAAAGGCTACCGCTGCAATCAAACCCAACAAGAGCTCCACATTAAGCGTACCCAGAGCCACGTCTGAAGCTCCAGACACCAGGCACTCACGATGGGCAGGCTGCTTTGACTTTGATACCTCTGCAGTTTACGTGCCCACTGATAGCATCACAACAACGCTTCCTTTTCCCTAAACCAACTGGTTTTGCTGTGGAAATGACTTCACGAATTTCTTTATGAAGCACTCTTGGAAAACAGCTGGGATGGTACAATTAAAGACGTGAAAAATTCATGCCCAGGAATGAATTAGGACTGTAAAGGCACCTTGGTTCGTACATCTCCTAATTTTTACGTACGTGGCTCTGACATCTTAGTAATCTTGATTAAAACCAGCAAACAAACCTGCACTGTGTGTCGTTGGCTCTGTAAAGCAACGCTGTAATCCACTACCAAAAAGGCTCTGTGCTGCTCCAGAGAGTTACTGCTGCTGTGCAAGAACCTGAACTGTAAGCTTCCCAATTTAGATAAGACCTCAATTCTTCCAAACACTGCAGCATATGTTCCAGTGTGTACTGAATAGCGTCTAATCTTGCAGTCTGACAAGGTTACAGCTGAGCAATTTTTTTTCTTGCTGTTGCTTGGGTCTTTAGGAAACATAACTCAATGCCAAAGACTTCTACTAAAGATCCTGCACTTTGTCATTCCTGTAATTCATTCCTCGGCTTTGCCGGGCTGCAGCTCCTAAGGCCTGTCAGCAGGCTTCAACACAGTGCCTGCCATTTTAGTTTTAACTTCTCAGTAGTTTATAATCACATTTATGCCTCGGTCATCAACACAGCAAATGAACTGTGGAAGTAACAAACAGAATTATTACATGACGCTTCTTAAATTAGAAGCTTATCCAGCTGGGGAACACAGCTGTATTTCATATATTATATATATATATATATATATATGTATGTATATATATATATATTAAATATATTTATTTTTGTTTTTTACACTGCACAGAGTCAGGACCAGGCTTTCACAAAATACAAACCAAATCTGGATGGAGAATTTCACTTCATGTCAAGATTAAGAGTTTCTATTCTAAGCACTCTGGAAAATTACCGTGTATGATTAGGTTCTCCACACCATTTGCTCAGAACATAACTATTTCCATTTGGAAGAGTAAGTTTGAAAAGCACATTTAAAAATACTATCTCCTGAAGGTACAAGCCTATGCCTTAAAGTAGCAGGCTACCGAAAAAACCCTGCAACTTGTCAAAACAAAGAAAAATTGGAAAGAAACATTAACACCAGATTAGATTTCAGGAGCAAACTCAACCGTTTTTCTCATTCATTAGCACTTTATTTCATTCTGTCAGCTCTCTTGTATTCTCTAGACACAGAATTACTGAACTGAGTTTTAGAAATCAATCCAAAAGAATGACAGAAGAAGTGAAAATAAACTTCTATTTCTTCTGTTTGTGGAATAACTTCATAAAGAAGTTGCCATAATAAAATGATACAGTTCTACCTCCCTCAAATTTCCTATATAAATGTGCAATGCTTACTGTATTCTTCAGCTATGAGGAAGTGAAGCACCATGGTTAGAGCTGCATACTGGAAATGAAAAGGGGATTACTGCGGACTAATTGCTCCAGAACAGTTATTTTTAAATGAAGTCATTATTCCAGAGCCAACTCACAATTAGACTTATTTCACAATCGGTTATTCTGCAACACATACAGTATTTGGAAGAAATTCTGCAAAGCTTTGGTTATCCCAAAATGACCAATTTCCCCTGCATCTGTGAGGAGCTGTGATGTTTTTGTGTTGCTACCAACACAAAACGACTTGGTGATGTTAAGGCTGCCTCAACTGACGCCTATGATTAATGTTTTAAATACACCTCAGTATTAATATTTATTTTCATAGATAGAGGGTTGTGAGTAAGAAAGAAACGTGTGAATTCATAGCTTTCCATTTACACATTCATTCTTTAAAAAATCTTTTGGTGAAGGACCAAACGAAAACATTGATTTGCATGTACTAGAGAGAAACAAGCCATGTGGAAAACACCTTTATACCCATCCCCCTGTACAGATGCTCACTTATGTATTCAGCTGGAGTATGAAGTCCACAACGTACTGGAGATGAAAATCTATCAACATCATTTTAGATAGTAATGGAAAGAGTCATTTGCATGGTCAAAAATAAACTTTAAATTAAATAAATTCTGCAGTTTACCAATTCAAACTTCACCCTCTTTGTTCCCAAGTATGTTTCCTTCCCCCTCTTTTTTTCTTCTAGCATTAACTACATTGCTCTTTTCAATTTCTCTCGTTTCCTATTTCATATATCCCTCCACCTTTCTTACCTTTTTTTTTTTTTTTTGAAGGCAAAAGAAAACCTAGACAAGTGAAAATCCACTGTGTGCCCAGAGCCCATCCTTTTAGCTTAAGGGTCCATCAGACAGACGGATGTGTCTGATTTGCGTGCTGCTTCACTAGTCAGGTTATTTTCTTTTACTAACTAGAAATCAATTTCATTACTGATTGACAAACCAGGAGTGAAGCACAGTTAAGTAATGAGTGAGGGGAAAGTCCCCATTAGTCATCAATTAGAAGCACAGGGAGATGAAAAAGGATTGCAGCAGCAGAAGAGAAAAAATCACGTAGCAGGAGGTGGGGGAAGAGGTATGAGGGTAGCTACTGACAGCAGGGAAAGGGAACTCCCTGCTCCCACTGATATTTCATAAATGTTAAGATCTTGTTAAATGCAGTGCCGTACTATGTGCTGTCAGACAGACACTGTTGGCACCTCTCGCTGTAACAACTGCAATTTGATTTGAATGGTGTTGCTAACACAGGTTAAACACACTATTAAGTAATTAAGGTTGCAAGGCCATCCACATTAAGGCTGATTACACAGCTTCGAAGCTTAATGACCAATTAGGCTAATAATTGTTTCTAAAACTCAGTGCGCTCTGCAAACTGCATCCACAACTGATTCTATGCAGAAAAGAAAAAAAAAAAAAGAAAAAAAAAGACTATTTTCATTCAGGAGAAAAGTTTCTAGTTGGTTACATTCAAGCAAGTAAGTACAACTCCTCCAGGAAGTCACTTTCTTTTTTTTGCAGCATTTCTTTAGAATACCTGTGTGTATTTATTTCCCAGGACACTAAAATACCACATCCATTTTTAAAAATGAAGACCCAGGCTCTCCCTCTAAAAGAACCCTTGCAAAAGACGGAAAGCTTCTGGTGCACAGCACTGCAGTCACACGAAGCAAAATGCCAAGAATGTTTCAATTCTGGCCGAGCCTAACTTTCAAAGAAAGCTAATGGTACTTGTGCACGCAGCAATGAAGCCCTGCATTATACAACCCATTCACAGGCTGGTATAAAAAAAATGAATACAAATTCATACAAGTGAAAAAGACATAAGGGCCTTGTTCAAACTCATGTAAGTCTGTGACTAGTCTACACTTGAGAATGAAGACAGCCCAGCTGTTTCTAACACTAACAAGGGTTTCTTGAGGAATAAAATCACATTTGCCAATCACCAAGCCTGCATGGGTTCAAAGACACCATAAGAACACTTAAGTGAGAAGCAATACCTAGCAACCCTAAAGAAAGAGAGAAATTACAACATGATTAAATACCTTATATTTCTTTGAAATCTACTATCACCTTCCTAGCACAGCTGGAACTATGCTAGATAACTCACCACCAAAGATCATAGGGAAGAAAAAGTTTATTTGGCAAGTAAGGGGGTCAGAAGCAGCAGATTATTCCTAAACTGTCACTGATGCTTTTCCTCCAGTGAAATAAGTATTTTTTGCTGCCACTTACAGCAGGGTATGATGCTAGGGCACAGCAATTCCTGCATTCCTTCAGCACACCAAAGCTGGCAGCACCTCATTTTCAGCATTGTCTCAAGTGGATACTAGTGATCTAACACTAAGCTGCAAAGCCACAATGTGGAATCCCTCCGTTAGAAAACACCTAAAATACCCTGCCAGGAAGAGACCCACTTCATACAATTTGTACATGTAACTACACAACAGTAAACAACTCCCTTGCACAAACACCATTCGATAGGCAATACTTAATTCTCCTCCTCCATACCCTAACAAAGAAACTTTCATAAATCAGTGATGCTAACAAGACCACTTGAAAAGTCCAGGTGACTTCCTACCAAAAGATACCTGACAATTTTTTATCACCATTTTTTTTTAATAAGTAGTTGTAGCGGATATTTGTCACAATCCCTCAAAAATTTACATCACGGCTAGCCCATTGGTATATCAAGACGGGCTTGTATAAGGATTGGCGTATCAAGATGTGTCAGCATGCTATTAATATCATACTGACACATACATCTCATGGATTTTTGTTCTTTCCCTCCTGCAATCACATACTTGAATGCAGATCTTCTAGTAAAGATTTTTATTTCACATGAATGCAGTGTTTAGCACAACAACGATGTCATTTAGATTCATACAGTGTTATCGCAGTACAACAATAACAATAATTAGTTTTGAAATTCTCTTGCCCTCAAACACAACAAGAAACAGCTGTCTCATTGTAGTCCCAACTCATCCAAAAACAGGAGGAAACATTTTTCAGGCAGAGGAGCAAAGAACATGTCTGAAAAACATCAGCCCATCAACAGGACTTGAGAAGTTAAAGGGTATTAATAGGGCAAAGGACTGCTTAGATATCTTTACAGTGTTTTAGATAACACCAGCAGTACAAAGACAGCATGGATATTGTATATCCCAGCTGCATTCTTCAATTCAAACCTTAACATAGCAACTAATGTCAAAAACCAAAAAAGTGTCATACTTTCTCTGACTTGATTTGACAAGAGAACACTCCCCCAAGTTGGAGAACAGGCTAGTAAGTATCAGCTATCAGAAATGAGAAGACCTGCACACAGTTTGGGCTGACCTCCCAGCAGTTTTTTTATTTATGTATTTAAACATGATTTGACTCCAGGATGGCCCTGACCATATTACATACAGCTCAAACCAAGCAAGTCAAAATGCATGGCTGATATTATGTTTTCTTCTTCCAAATTCAGCTATTTTATATGTTTTACAAAGCAAGTAGGAAAAATTATGGAAAAAAAAAGCGTCAGATACGAGAAAAATGAAAAACAGTTCTATTAATAGCAACCTTAACAAAACAAAACAACCCCACTACGCTGCCGTTTAAATAGTATGAAAGAACACACATTGTAAGGCTACAAAGCAGATCTAGTTTCCTAATGAATTTTGGTATGGTTAAAGACGTAAGGTTATTCTAATCACCCCTGGTACAGAAATATACCAAGTCCAACACTGCAACTGCTCGAGGCGTGAAACTCACAGCTAAGTTTGCAGAAATTTAATTTGTGCAGCAGCTGCAGAATCCAGTGCTACTAGTTTGGCAGAGCCAAGACAACCTCTACAACGCAGGAAAAGCCTGAAATGCTGCTTTTACTGACGCTGGGAAAATATCAACCCTGACTAAAAATGTACTCCACCCCTGTTAAAGGCAACAAATTGATTTGAGCTCAATTCTTGGCAATCATTACGTTTCTACCTAAACAAGCCTGACTTTGACACACTTGGTTGATCACCAAGGAAAAGCCTAAGGCTACGAAGTTGCTGCACGAAGTCATTTTCTCCTCCATACATCTGTCTTATTTCCAAGGCCGAAATGAAACTTCAGCAAGTTCCTGGTGCTCAAAGCTGTTAAGAGCGCCACACAAAATGTGTAGAGAAGCAGAGCTTAGCTAGCTAAGCGCTCTGGAACAGTTGCATGCCCCTGTTCACAATTAAAACCATTCGAAATGAGTAGTGACGTTTTCTTCCTCTTAAAGAAGTGTTGCAGAAGTAGTCAATACAATTAGGTAATGCTTATGACAGGCTGTTTTTCCTGGCTAAACAAGGACATTAGCTCACAAAAGTAAAAACGTGCATTTCAACTGAGAACAGTAGGATCTTGCAGAGTACTTCTTTTACTTTTGGAAAGCATTGCGCTATGCAATTCTGGAAGGGAGAAGAACTAACACACCTTAACAAAAGGAACAAATTTTAATCTTTTACTAAATTTAACAAAAAGTTTTTTCTATTTCTTCATAGCATTCACCAATGACAAATGCATTTCTCTGATGCTTTGTTGCTAAAGCCTTTTATTTCTTTCTTCTGGTGCCTCAACCATATCAGCACGATTCCAGTCGAGTCCTTTTAATTTTTTCCAGAGAATCTTCAGCCTTGAATTTCATTGCAGCTCTGTCCACACCATTTTTCCCCTCAACCCTTTTGCCAGGACAGCCCTCTTTAAAGAGCTCCTCCTTCCTCTCGCATTTGTTTTTCATTATTCTCCTACTTCTACATTTTATTCCAAACAGCCAGCAGTCTCAAGAAATTCATGAGTAGAAGCACATCTCCTTCTTACTCACTACTTTTATCTGCATCTTGCCTACCAGTTCCTGCTGCCTCTCATCTTCACCACTGGTTGCCCAAAAGGGACCAAAAGAACACCTTCAGCACTCAAATTCTATCAAAAGTAATGGGAGTTTTGCACAGATGCTTTGCAAGATCCTTTTCAAAGCAAGGAAATTTTCTTTATCTACAAATCTAAAATAACCATGTAGATCTGTTGAGTAGCCCAAGTACATAAATATTCTTTTAAATTATAGTGATGGAAAGTGGTAGTCACAAACCTTGAAGGGGCTTAACTTTGTCAAGGAAAACAGTAAGGAAAAACATTGTCTTGGGGGAAGAGGAGTGGAGATGTTATTGAGGAAAATGCAATTTTATGGCATTATTGCACTCTGTAGAAACTTAATTTGAATATTGATGAAGAGATTTTGGTCCAACTTGAGCAAATCTGATACTCCCTCATTAACCCAGTAAAATGTGTAATGCTACTTACCTGAATCATCAGCTAATCTGCTGATTCTCTCCAACACAGCAATGCAATCTCTCTCATCATCACTGACTTCCTTCAAAGTGTCCAGCAAACTTCGAGCCACCATTTGCCTAGTTTACAATGAAAAATTAAAAAATATATAGAGAGAATTATTCGTGCCCAGAAACACAGCCAAATCAAAAAGTTGTGCATGTTTCTTAAACAATAAAATTCTGCGTAAGTTCACTTTCAATTCAGTAAATTTAGTTAGCCCTGCTTTGGGAATTATCAATTCTGATATTCAGCATAATTCTGAAGAACTGTTTACTTTAGATGTAACATTAAAAAATATCTCTTCAGCTTACAAGAGCAAGAGAAACCAGCCACAACTTTAAGCAATGGTAACCATCTGCCAAGTGAGCAAAGAGGAGCGTGGGAAGTTAGGAGCCAGTGTCAGCCTTCCATCCTCACCTCCGAATTCCCTCACTTGATTCATACAAAGCGTGACAACACCACCATTGTCAGAACAGTTTCAGTCATAATTACGAACTTATTTTTATAACTAAAGTGTGAAAACTTTAAGCCGAAGATTTCCATACCAGTGATGACATTTAAAGGCTGAGCTTCATTCAAATGATAGAGCGAGCAGTGGGCACATCCTGTGCTAATAAAAAGAACACACACGCAAGCCCACGTGCACCTGGGACACAGGTTAAGCAAAGCAGCAAATGAAATATTAGGGAAACAGGAAAAGAGTCAGAATCACCTCAGTTACTATTAATACACGAGGATTTTTTCTAAGGGTTAACTTCTCAGTGACAAGATGCAGTCAAATGTTTTTTTTTCCCCCTACCAGTCCCTTGCAGCCTATGTTACAAAGTCATACTCATCAGTCAGAGAGCTGTAAACCCTAAGTTTTTAACCAAAGCAGCTGACAGTGTAGCGAGCAACCCTTCCCAATAACGGCCCGTAATGACATATGGCCATCTTGACTCTGTTCTTCCCCCTTCGGGGCAACGTGGCTGGAGAACATCAGCTCAGAGAGCTAGCAGCATCATCCCAACAGCAGAATGGGCCAAGGAGCCCTGCCCAATGTGCTGCTACCTCCTGCACTGCCCCTGAGCAGTTTATCAAAACGCTAAAGCAGCAGCAGGGGTCAAGTGCCAGATATTTCCAGGACTGACTGACAGAACCACTGTTAGGGTGTAGCCTGGATATAAGGACTGTTGACAAACAGCAGTGCTGTAAACAAGGACGGAAGCATAAATAAACGTGGTCGTGTTCACAACAAGTGGTGGCTGCGAGCAGTTGCCACAAGCTGGTAACAAACAGATGGTTGGATTCCGAGCGTACAGGGGGAGCCTGAGAACTTCACAGTCCTACGCCATCGGAGAAACGCAGTAGGCTTTCATGAATTCCTAACGTCAAGTAAATATTTAAGTTTTCTCAAGCTGAAAAATCAGTAATTTAAACTGTTTGACATTGGCCACTTGCAGAACTCTTTTACATTAAACTGTTTTGACACACAGATGAACAAAATCCTCTAAACCAAACAAGCTCAAAAAACACTCTTTGCCTTTAACAGATTTCCTTTTCCTCACTCTTCAACATGGTAAAAGCGCAATGTCTCTAGGCAGGGATCTTGATTTTCAGTCGCAAGTTCAGCTATCAAAATCCTAATGGAGGGAAACAGACTAACCTAGAAGCAGGGTTGGCTTGGTCTTTTAAAGGGCTGGACAGCTCTGAAAAGAGAAGAGGAACATATGAAGCGTATTTCATGCACCAGCCTGCCTGGATGCCTGTCTCTCCTACACATTAAGCATAACCTTGAAAAGCAAAAGAGACATGACAGCCGACCCACCGGGTTGGGATTTTCAGCCTACTGATGTAGACACAGGAACAGTGACTGGAGGGCAGACAGATGCCACATGTAGCTGTAAGAGATGGTGGTCAGCAACTCCTGGCACAATCGGGCAAAAACGCACACCCCAGACACTGTTCCCAGCTGGGCATGGAGACAGAACTGAGTTTTAGAGCAACATGCTTCCAATCAAGCATACTGTCGATAACCTTTTACCCTGGTGACCCAGAAGAGGTACAAATTGTGTTGAATAAACCACCCTGTACACTGAAGGCCACAAACCTTCTGCTCAAGAAGAGATGAAAACACAAAACTTAACCTGAAATAGAAATGACTTCTTGTTAAATCCACTCAAAGAGACATTCAACTTTTCTCATGTACTGAAGATAGAAGATATTGTGATACTTCTCTCCTTTGCTCGTACAGGAATCATTTACTTTTGCTTTTAGTAGATTCTGCTAAGAAGCATTACAAGAGAAGGCAACAGGGCAAGTTAGGCTTATTTGTAGAAAACACAACTTGGTAAGCAGCCTCTAATGACAGGGTAATCTCCACCTCCATCTGCCCAGTGCTCTGGGAGACGATGTTCACTCAGGTCCCCTAAAACATCAGGGGCTCTTAGTTCTGCCACTATCCCCAACAATCTGTCCAAATTCTCCAGGTGCTTCCAAAGCACAAACAGTGGAGACTGAGCTAAATCTACCTCACATTTGCCACAAGCTGGAGAGTAGAGAGTAAGGAAAGGTCCCCAGTGCCCGAGCAGCCTAATCCTTCTCACGCAAACACTGGTGGGCTAGCTACGAAAAGCTTACAGCAGAATGAACTATTCATGGATAGTAGCATAGCACATGCCTGCCCAGCAGCTGCCAGGTGAGCGTTGGTGAAATTGTAACAGAGCTCTGAAGGATGACTTGTCTGTGCTAGACATATATATGAAAACAAAAGTAAGTGAACAGGCTCAATGCTCAAGAGAAGCAAGATAATTTGTGAAGTTCAACTTTACCTGTTCAAGGTTTTGTTGTTGTTGTTGTTTGTGTTTTTTTTTTTTTTAAATCAGCATGCACAAGGAGAGCTCACAAAACACTAGAAAAACTGATGGACTTGCACTTAGGATATTCATAGGCTCTACTTCACCGTGACTAGCAGAAGAAAATGTGGATAGATTACAAACTCCCTGCCTTTATTTACGACCACTTGCATGGCACAGACGTTTCGAAAACTGCGCACAAGGACATAATTGGGATATACAGTGATACAGTCCAAGAAGAGCTATAAATACCTTTGCCTGGCTCATTCAAACCCCTTTTATACACTGCCCTTATTTGGAATCAGTACTGGGATTGATGTAATTGCTGTGTACCAATCATTATTAGCCCCTTACTAAATTTACACCATGAAATTTAAATTACAGAGTTCATCTGGATGAAGGGGTGCATTTAGCCAGCAAGAATTCCTTACCAACTTCCCAAAAAATAAAAGAGAAAGAGTGAGAGAAAGAAAAATTTTTCTTTGCCTGTTTTTAGACAAGTTTTAGACAAGTTTTTAGACAAGCTAAGAATTGAGGACCTCTTGTATTTACATGAGTATCAGTGGTAGTAGCTTAGCATGGCACTTTTTTCCCAAAGCAATCTCAGAAGCTATTCTGAATCAAATGCCAATTTCAAAATGAACATCTTTACACCTTTCTTAAGGAGAAAGGCTAAATGCACAGAGGTACATGCTCCCTTTGTTATTACAAATATCAGGAGTAATGGAGACTACTTTTAGTGTTTAGGGAAAATTATGATGTGTAATAGTTTCACTTGTATAACTTAAATTTAACTTAAAAGTGTACATTAAAGTAAATTTTAACATAAATTTAAGTTAATTTTAATTTGGCATGTATGTATCTGCAATTCTGTGTTTTGGGGGTTGTTTCATTTTTACTACATTTTATTTTTTGACATACAGGGGGATCAGAAGGACTGAAACATCAGTACGCAGGAAAAAGAAGCTAGAAATTATAAAAATTAACCTGATTTATCCTAAATGACAAGTTCCTTGAGAAACATCCTAGTCAGAAGGAATGGCACTTGCATGGCTTTTGCATGAGTTTTCATTTCCTTATTGTCAGTACTCACCAAATAAACAGAAAACAGAAAGGTTACACCGGGCTAGGCTGCACAGACAGAGGGAAAGGGAGTGTGGTGAGGAAAAAAGAGATGGGGTAGCTTTGGATAACCAAACTCTGAATCAGCTTGTTGGCTATAGTCTGATCTAAACAAAAGTAAGGCAAGGTAATTTCTGAAACTCATGGAAGGTCTTGATAGCGTTTCTCAACAATCAACATTTCTTAAGGCCCTGAGACACTGATTTCTGAAAATTCATCCTTACCCTTAATTGGAAAGAAATGGACTTCTCAGTTCCTGAAAAGTCTCACTCCACAGTAGAGCATATATTCTACAAATTTCAAGATTGGCTACAGAATCACAGAAACGTCAAAGCAAAGTGGATACTGTGCTGTTGGAGTCAGGAATCAAAAAGCCACATTAAAGTCCATCTGGAGTCCAGAAAGCAGGAAGACTACTTTCCACAGGCTATATCAAAAAGAATATGCCTGTGCCATGAAGGCAAAAAAAGACAGATCACCCAGACTGCTTTAGGGCAGATCTTCACCTATACTGTAGACAGCAGAAGTGCTACTGATAAACTGTACATGAGCAAGCACACCTACACATAATCCCTCTTTGAGATCTAATATATCTTCAGTTACCACTGAGTGCTGCTCTACCACTATTTTGAAATTAAACTATTTTTTGAAATTAAACTACTAATAAAAGGGAAAAAATAAAAGACCTAGTATTTCAAAAAATATCAGGTATTAATAGAATTGTTAAAAAAACAGACAACCTGAGATCATCCTAAAACATCCTGAAATCACTATCACCAGTTCTGGGACCTAAATGAGCCTCATCCAAAGAAGAGGATGCCTACAGAGAAGAGACAGAGCATTTCCAGATACTCAGTCACAAGGTAGATTCTTCTGATGGACAGATGGATGAGGTTTTCTCACAGCTGAGAAAGCCTGGCCAGTAGGTAGCCTCTGCTAGAGCTCCTACACTGGTACACAACAGGACTCTTCCGCAACTTCTTAAGTACTATTTTCTAAGGGAAAAGTGAAGAAGTACTTCAGAAAACAAAGCAGTGTGGCAAGAAGGTAACTTTAAATATCCTCACTGATAGCCTGGGCTGATCGTACTGATGAATGGAAGTCTGCCACCAAGATCTGCTTTGGTTTGAAGAATGTACCGGGTCTGGCTGGGATGTTAACTTCCACTGCAGCAGCCCATACGCCACAAAGAGAAAGGGCAACAGCAATTCCTCAGGAAGTAGGCTGATCACAAGGAACTGGTCTGTTGTTCAGGTACTATCTTGCCATTCAGATAGACCTACTAATGACTGTTGTGCACTTTGAGCCTTCTTAATGATGAGCAGAAACAAGTTAATGGTGATAAAGCTTCAGAAAACCCGTACAAAGAGTGAGGATGCAGACCACAATATGCTAAAAAGTATTACAGCAACCACTCCTGCCATTTGGAAAGCTGGTAAAGGATTCCCTAACCTAGCTTATACTCCTTTTCCAGTTCATCCCATCAGGAGTTATATATATTTAAATAAAGAGGCAATTCCTCTTTACAAATTCAAGTCTTATCTGCTAATACTTCTTAGGATCCAGACAGATCAATTTCCATTTCAGAGGAACTACCTTTGACCTTCAGAAACCAACTAAGAAATTGCAAGTGCTCCAGGAATCCACCCAAAGACTAGGCTTCTGTAGTAATCAGTAAAAATAATTTCAATTTATTCAATATAATCATCACCGTAAATGTGATACATAAGCAGATGACGAACCAGATAGAAAATGGAAATAAAAACAATGCAAAAAGAAAAAAATACTTAAAAATGACACATAAAGATATATTTTTCTATATATAAACTCATCCATTTAATTAAAGAAAAAAACTTATTCAAATTTACTTAGGCTCAATGATTGAGTTTCAAGGGCTTGGGAATCTACCATTTGAAGCCTGAACACGAATGTAGGTTCAAGGTCACAGGAACTTAGTTTTATTAACTTAATCATAATATAAGTGAATCTGAACCTATACATAAAGTAATTGGATGTGATTACACCATTTCAATAAGACAGAAACTAATTTATTCTTAAGCTGTTTATTCCAATCTTCTGCCTATGAAATGCTCCAATTCACCTCTGTGAGCAAAAATCTCTCCCATATTTCCTGCCTGATGCTAAGTCATCATAACCTGTCTGTAATACTTAACTCATTCAAGTTGAACTGCTACTTAGTCTTATCACTAATGACTACCATACGCTATTTCCTATATTTTCTTATGCTACATAACACACCTAGGACTAACAAAAGCAGCTAGGATTAAGCAAGACACTTATAACAAAACAAAAACCAGAGAAAATTATAGTTACTCCACCCATTTTCCCCTGCAGAAAGACAGAGGTAAGCACAGGATGCATAAAGGTGGGCAGCAGCATCAAAAGACTTCAAGTTTTTGCATGCCCCACATCCCAGTAAAACATTAGGACTCCTATTCTTGATGAAAACTCGAGTTTCACATAACTTGAATTTCCAAGTTCATTCTTCACTCTACAGGCTTTTATTAGGTGACTGTCACAATGAAATACCTATAAATCTAAAAGCTGTCTCCTCATCCCTCCCTCCCCACAAAATTTGAACAAAAAACACCCACCCTGCTGGGTGGCAAGTTACTGACTTCACATCAAACTCTAAAATGCTACAAACTTTGAATTTCAGGAAAACAAACAAAAACTTTAAAATTGGTCATTTCAGAACTAATTTATACAGACAGATTCGTGCAGGCTGTAAGAGAAACCATAATACATTTCTTAGCTTCAGTTAAATAAGAAGGAAAATAAACCAACCTTCCAAACTGGGAGATGTTCATGTATGTAGTACGGAATTTTAAACATATTTCACATGACTGAAGCATGTGGCTAAATCATACAGAAGGGACCATGACCAACAAAAATTGAGAGGTTAGTCCACAGGGTGGTTGATCACAGATTTATCTTCCATATGCTACTAAATCAGAGAATTCAACGTAAAAGCAAGCAGGTTTTATTAAAGATGTATTTGGAGACCAAACAAAACTATGTTAAAATAAAACACCAGAAAAAGTAGTTTTACACATTTCTGTGATCTGTTTACAGTTACAATTGAATGTTGGGTTTGAATTTCTTCCTCCAATGGGGTGTGTGGGCGCAGGCCTGTGAAGTATTCTACAATACCTGTGCTTTTAAGTGAAGCGATTAGCTCAGTGGCATTACCGAAATAAAAGTGGGTAAATGCAGACTACAACATTAACGGGTAAGTTAACGTTAACGGGTAAGTTAACTACAATATTAACGGGTAAGTTTCTGTTATGAAGAACATTTTGCTAGCTGTAAGTAGAGGAAGCATCAGCAAAGAAAAGGAGGAGTGGAAACTAAAGAATTCTTAAATATATATATATATATATTTTAATAATTATTTGTATTTCATGCAAATTAACTTGTCAGATTTGAGTCAGATTAATAGTTTGCACACTGTTAGGCAGACATTTAAAAAGCATACCTGTTGAATATGTTCTCACTTGCAGCGTACTTGTCCAGTCTTCCCAAAGGCGTCAACATTTCATCTTGTGAGACAAAGTCCAGGGCTGAAGGTATAATAATCACATCAGACTCTGAGCTGTAGTCATCCACACCAACTATCAGAGACATCAGAAATACTCCTTATAATCACAGTAGTTTAACACTAAAATGATGTCTGTTGTTGGGCTGAAATACACAAGTCTAGGCAAGGCTCTGATGACAATATATTTACTAGCTGCACTAAATCATTTCCCCCGCCTTTCCCCAGCCCCCAGGAAGCCTTTCCTATACAAAAGTCATTTACTCAAAATTCATTTAATCCAATTTTTAGGTATTGTCTCTAAATTCCCAACCATGACATTTCACTAAACATACGAGGCTCATGCTATTTTAATCTGACATTTACACTATATATATATGTATATAAAATCAGGCAAGTGACTTTTAGCTAATTCTAAAATCAGCTTTTTGAACATAAACAGACTAAAATCATAGGTGCAATTAGTCCAGAGGTAACGCAACATCTAGCGCAACAAAAAGCATTTAAAAAAAAAAAAAAAAGTATGTTAAAAAGTTCAGGTGCCTTGCTGTTATCTGACTACCATATAAAAACCAGGTACAGTTCACCTACTGCACAATTACTAACCAGCCTGTCAAAAGACAACTTCACATGAACAGAAACCACAACGAACTGGAAAAGGGGTTCAGCCCTGCTCTGCGAAGCTGCTTGAAGTATTAGGACTGGAACTACCACGTTTTTTAGTTTCCGTATGCCCTCTAAGCTACGCGACACCGCAGACTGATAACAAACCTAGCCTGCAAACGCAACAACTTATTTGCAACAACTTAAATGCAATTCCTTATTTGCAAGGGCTATCCCAGGTCACCAGCTTCACCCCTGAAAATGCCACACTGCAGTATGCTACAACTTATTCTTTGGGCTTTTATCTGAAAAGCCTTTTGAAAGCTGGCAAATATAGATAGGTTGACTGATCTTGAAGTCTAATGATGATTTTTTTTTTAAAAAAGTAAAATCTGTGGAGAAAAAGATTACTCACATCTTCCCTTCCATACAGCTATAGTATATTGATTTTCAGACACAGCATCATTAACCTCAATATTCGACTGTCAGAATACCTAAGCAGCTAGCACTTTCTGAATGTCTTCCTCATCATATTTCAAATGCTAAAAGAATTAACAACCAAAGGTCTATAGAAGAATAATATTTTCACACCTAAATTGAATTAATTGCATCCGTTTACCAGCAAATTAGTTCTCCATCTTCTCAGTAAAGAAACAGTGATATCGTTTAAGTGGTCATAAATAAATCCTATGCCTGGATGAAGGTCCAAATTCTGCAGTTGCTGGCAGCACATGCAAATCCTTGACAGCAAGCAAAGAAACGACGGGAAAAAGAGCAGGGCACGTTAATAGAAGGGCATAAGAGGAATCAGAGAGAGAGTGGCAAGGAAGAAAGCATACAGAGAGAGCGAAAGCAGCTGGAAGAGCAGTTTGGAGAGACAAAGTAGTGCTCTCAGATATGCCCAAGGTAGAGGGGAACACTGCGGGGGGAGGAGGAGGAAGGCTTGAAGAAAGGTCAGTTGCATAAAGCTGTTGCAGCAGGAAGGACAAGCACTTAGCAACCCGGGTTTACACAACTGTTTGAACTTCTGTTTGCCCAGACCTTAGGGGACCGAGGCACAAGGGTTCGGGTTTGTGGGTTTATTTTGTTTTCTGGGTGTTGCTGGGTTTGTTTTGGTTGGTTGGTTTCTCTCCTCTCCTCCTCGAGACCCAGTTTTATTTTTTCAGGAAAAGGTGAGGGAAGGTAAAAACATACAAAGCAAGTTCGGATTAGGTAAATTACCAAGAAGCAGGTTACAGCCTTTCACAGAATCAAATTCAACTGAAACCAGAGGTTTTCCTGTGTTAGTACTTACGCCAAGACACCTCTGCACACACACCTTTCTCACACCGACTTGTCTTACTGCTGTAGGAGAGGTCCTGCTTTCACAGGGCTGATACAAGACATGCTTTTGAAGCTATGAACTCATTCTGCAGCACCCATACATGAATTAAGTCAGATGCATATTCCTCATCCCAAGAAATGAGCTGCACTATTTATTTTTAATCACTATAGTCATTACCTTCACTAGGTGGCTAATCCACTGCACTCAGGTTGATTTCTAAACTCCAAAAATAATCAACTGGCGGGGACAGTATCACTCGAATATTCAAGTGAAATTAATTTTGTAACAGGATCCTACATTCCTAGATTAAAGTCTGTAGATCAGACTATACCTTTGCATGTATAAACCGTGGAAACCGTGTCAAATACAGTCGCCAAAAGAATTATTATTTTATTTATCAAAAGTATCGATAAATATGCTGACCATCACACCAACCTCTGCTGATTTACTTCCTCCATTTCTCTCCTCTCAACCTCAACTTTGTGTTCAACGCCTCCCTTTTCCCCCCCCTCTTCATTTCTCTTTGTCTGCTACTCCTACGGTGGTCCAAGGCGGGCATCATCTTAATCGTTGCAGGGCATGAAGACAGCTCACTCCATTTATGCCATATGAACTAGTCACGCAGTCTATTTATGCCATACAAATACTGGCACACAAATACAGACATCTGGTCTGATGCCTTTGATTTAAGTGCACTGAATGTTCTCGTAATTTTCGCCTGGTCAAACCAGTGTCAGATGTATCAATGACAAATATCAAGATGATACACATAAATATTGGGAGCTACTTAAATTTCTGTTTGTGGTCTTGTTCTAAATCAAACAGAAAACCAGGTATGTGCATTGGACTCTGCAGTGCTTTGCACATTGTAAAAATTAAGTTGAGCATTGCACCAGGCTTGATCTGCCTCTGCTACTGATACTACTCAGCAGCGCTACTCAGCCCCAGCACCTCAGCTTTTAGCCAGAGAGCTCGTTCAAATGGCAGCATCCTGGTAAAAGCAACAAGAACACCAACAGGGCAGAGAAGGGAACCCCTAGGAAATTAGGGGTTTCTATAAAAACATCCTCTCCCACTAACTCGAAATTGCTAGTGGTGGTGGGGTGAGGAACACTTTGGCCAACAGCATGAAAAGCAATCACAATGCCACTACTTTCTGTCCATACGAGCCAAGCAGTGCAAAATTAATAGATGCATTCATTTATCTAGATGGCCTGGGTTTGTACTTAGGAGTTTGCAAACTTCTCAATTCTGGAAATTCTCGATTCTTCAAAATTCTGCGCTACACAAGGCAGTATAAAGTAACAAGAGAAGCACTGAATTTTGTTTTAGTGTCTGGCTGTCACTGACATGTATGACACAAGCCACCTAATTCCCCTCTCTGCCTTTGTTTTCCCGCCCAATCATTTGTTTGACTCTTTCGTGCAAGTTTTTCAGGCCTGTCTCTGTCTTGCATCTGATCCACACCATACCAAGAATATATAAAGACACACACCTACCTTAAGTTCTCCATTTTACGGCAGGGATACAACAATTATTTGCCCCAGTTATTAACTAACACTACAAAGCCATCTTGCTGAGACAAATTGTGCTTAGTCAACCACTGACAAGTTTGGCTGAGAAGTTACATGCAACACAGCGAAGTCCATTTACAGCTCAGCCCCCTATAAAACTGGTGCCTGCAGGCCAATTTTCAAGGGAGCTCATTTTTCTACTCTAAGTCTCATCTTCCTAAGATCATTCACAAAGGTCTTGTTCATGTCATGTCTTTACAGGCAGGCACAAAAGATCACGTTTGAAAAAAATAATCACTGCTTTTTTTTGTATTTAATAATACACGAATGACTTTCTACCACAGACTGTTCAGTACCAAGGTCATGTGTATTCTTCTGCATCTGCTATGGGCTCCATGGCAGAAACACAGCCTCCTTCATTTGGGCACAGATAGTCAGCAATGAGCAGAGCGGCATTCTGAATAGGAGCAGTTCTTTATTTCTCTGAGCTGAGCAACAAAACCGATATCACAAAAGGTGTGTGTAACGCCAAGTTCCAATGCCTCACCTGCCTGATACTACTCACTACTGATCGCAGAACGCGGGAGCTGCCTTGTCCATGAGATACTACAGCAGAAAAGCAGACAGTAGATTTCGGAGGCTGAAAATGCAAGTAAGGTGCCTCAAGTTTACCCTGATTTTGTAAACGCTGTAAGAGAAAAATGCAAGTTTGAACAGCGAGTGATTACACTCGGCAAAATACAAAACAAGTGAGTGGAAGTATAGAAAGGATCTGCAGGTGGTAACTGGAGATTTCTGTCTGGCCACCTATCAGTAGAAATAAGAACCACACTTCCCCTTTTCTGTCTCTCACCCCAACTCTGCTGTGAAGCACGAAGTGCTATCCCCACTTCAGCTCCTGCTCCATGCATGTTAAATCTCACCTGTATGCACACACCTCCCCGTCGGCACTCCAGGCTCGGTGGTAGCAGAGAAAGGGGAGAGAGGCAGAAGCAAGGAAGACGAGGGGGAAGCGCAAAGCAGCTCTGATCCCAAGTTGCCGTGCTACCAGCAAGGCTTCCCACATCAGCACTTGCACAGTAAAGGCTGCGAACAGCTTGACGCAAAGAGCAAACCCGTTAAAATCAGACCTGACTGCAGGCTTCAGGAGGGGAGCATTTAGCAGATGAAAGAAAGATGCAGGAATCCAAATCAGCAGCTGTTTGCACACAGAACCTGTGCACAGCAAATACAAAGGAGCCACTAGACATAACAGACTAAGGGAATATTTTCGTCTAGCAAAAGCCTTCAAAAATAAAAAAAGACAGTTATCAGACGTGCCAAAGGTGTTGGCTTTCTCCTCAAACAGAAAAGAAAACGAGTGGTGATACAAAATCCTTTAAAAGCACCAAGGACAGGTGCAGCTACAAACAGGTTTGTCTCTTCAAGGCGCACACAGACAGCACTGCAAAACCAAATCTGCTCCGAAGTGAAGGAAATAAAGCTCCATCTCTTCTTGCCCACTACTCCTTCTGTAGCACAGCAGCAGAATGGACCTTCTACCGGTTAACGGCCAGACCTGCAACAAGAGCTGGTCTGCAGGAAACTGAAACAAAGAGGACATCCAAGCTACCAGCTAAAACAATCAGCAGTTTATATTTCATCCACCAGTTTCCTGCAGGGAACATGTCACACCCATCCCCATGGTATCCGTGTCCCTTGCTGTTTGCACTGCCTGCAATTAAGGCTCCTGGAAGGAGGCTGGAGCGAAGTCAAAGACAGTGCAAGCAGGAAGTTACTCTAAGGCACTTTTTTTCCTCCGCTCCGAGTGCCTTACAGTCAAAGGTATCCACCCTCTGAACGTGTCCCGCTGCTGCTTCTGGGGTTTTTGATCGTCTGCACGACTGTTTGAGTCCTGTGGCACTGTGGAAAGAACCCCACTTCCACCAAGAAGCTCTGCCTGGTCCTACCAGGATAGGATGCCCACATTGACTGTGCCTGGAGCCACACTCACGTTCTGCCCCTAACTGGGCAGATGTTACACATGAAACCATCGAGCTCGAACTGTGTTTTAAGCTTGGACGGGAGAGCATTACAAAGCAAGCAGTTGAAGCTCAAATGCTGAAGCTTAAAGGCTTCAGCCATGACGTGACACTGCGTTATACCACATCAGCTACAAACCCAAGTGCTCCACTTGGCTCAAGCACTGCTTCTCTGTGCAGATATGTTGCTGGTTCGAGCACACTATCTCAAACTTGCTTACTTGGGCCAAAAGCAGCAAAGGCAAGCTTTGTGACTGGTACATCCACAGTCCGTAAAATGCAGCTCTGCAACATCAACCACTTGGAACTTCCTAGCTGTCCTTCTCCTCTCTCCACTTAAACGCTCTGCAGACTTTTATTTCGTGACAGAATTCAAGACGCGCGCTGGGATAAGCCTGAGTGTTTCCTGAGCACTCACAGGAGGAAGTTCTTTCTGCGACTCCTCACACTCCTCTTGTTTCTGCAGCTCCTCACACTTTTCCTGTTTGTGCCCGAAGTGTAAAGTTGGTCAAGGGGAAAAGACAAAGTAGCACTGAATGTGTTGGACTCACAGTTAGAAAAAGTAAGAACAACCATGGATGTTAATTTCAACGTTACCAAAAGCCATTTCCTCTAAAAACACACACACACAAGCAAACACACATGAAGTATCCCTACGGATACATCAAGCTATTTGTCCTGCAGGCCAGAGAGGAAGGAAAAGGTGGTCTCGCTTACATTCAAAGATTTGGGAGCTATTTAGGCACTATGGCGACAAGACAAAAAAAAAAAATACCTAAGCAGGCTTGTTTATTAGAGAAAAACATTCCAACGGGCTGCATTAGGGTTCCTACAGAACAACATTTTCATTTCTTCATATTTCTAGCTATTATGGAAATTGTATCCTGGAACAGCACATTTTTTGTGCTATTTACCTTTCATTTTCCTTTGCCTTCAAAATAGTAGGAAAAACCAAACAAACAGTGCTTTCAACTCTTAGTGCAGTTGTCCTGAAAGCCATGCTGACTTTTCTCGTGCTATACCTTCCAAAGCAGGCAGAGATGCCCTGCTGTCCTGGGTTCCTTCAGGAGAAGCTGTTCCTGGCTCAGCCTTCTGAAAACAGAATTGTTACTCCAGCTCTCGCAGCAGAGGCTGCCGTTTCAGCCAGTTCAGCTCCTGCCCAAGCCACCTCTCGCAGCAGCTGCTCTTAGAATGAAAACTTTCTGTCCACACAGCGGGAGAGTCTCAGCAGCAAAAGACACACAGAGGAAAGAGGCATTTCATCTTCACCACGCTGCAGTCGGCCACCTCCACAACAGGTCAGCAGAACGAACTGCACGAACGCCGAGGTTTCATGTTATCTTAAGGTTTTGGTAACTTTCATCTCTGTCCTGACTCTCTCCCCTCCTTCCCCTTTTTCTCCAAGTGGGAGAGGAAGGGAAGAGGCGGAGAATACCTGTAGCCCTAGGAGAAAATCAAAAGGAAAAAAAAAAAAAAAACAGGAGCTGGCAACCTTGACCGAGGATTTCTGCCAGAGCCAGGAACATAAAAGGTGGCTGGTGAAAAACGTATTTCCACATCAAAAGTGATGCTACTGACCTTGGGAAGCTGAAAGCCTGGAAAATTACCTCTCCTTCAATCCTCTGCTAGGGGTAATGGAGAAAACGTGCAGCTGCACGAGGAAGGTTCATTAGCCTGTATCAATTCAAGCACAACCCTTTCCTCAAATCATCAGCTCCTCTCTAGGATCCTAAGAGGTTTCTCAAGAAAGAGAGACTACCTATTACCCACCTGAGACCCCCACAACTCTAATTCCGTGGGGACACAGCCAAGCACCTGAGTCTCCCAGTTTCTGCGAGGGTCAGTTAAAAGACAAAGAAATGAACTGAGGAGTCAGGAGAATTAAAGCATGACCTCCGGGGAAAAAAAGACTGAACAAGTACGCTTCATTAGCGTTGAAAACTGATTATTAGATTCCCAATTGACCAGAACCTCAGTCACGCCAGAGAATTGATCCCGAGCACTACAGCATGTCTGCCATTAATTGCTGTTAATTTTTGCAGTGCAGCGATTACGGGTGGCATGCTACTGAAACGCCAACCCACTAACTCCAAATATCTCGGTGTTCCTTCACCAGAGCTGTGTCTCTGACAAGACCACGAGGCCAGTACGGCAGCACAGCATTTGACCATCACATTGGTACCGTGTACGGCTGTGAGAAAGCAGAGGTGAATTTTAACATAGCACGGTGTCTCAGTACACAATACTCAATTCACTGCAAGAGAACAAGAGCTAAAACACGGTGTCAAACTGTGATTTGACACCACAGGGAAAGGCAGACCTATTTAATTGGGAAGAAAAATCTTTTGACTTTAAGTATTGCAGAAAAAAATCAAAAATGCAATTGAAATTAAATATTTCAAATGGAAATAAGCTCCTGTTTGGGAAGATACTTCTGCACGACCCGAAGTCTAATAGAATAATTTAATTAAAAGCATTCAACCAACACAAACTCACTGCTAATGCCAGATGATTTGCTGATTACCTGGAACATGAAAACGTCAGTGATAAACCAGCTTTTGACATCTGCAGATGCACAAAGAGCATTTTCTTCAGCTCAGCTAAATAACTGGTTCATTCATTCGCTGGCAGAGAAGGCTAAAAAGACCTGGCCTCCTTTTCCAATCACTGAAAAAAGAACTAGATACCAAAAGCAGAGATCTATTAGATTAAAGTTATTGGACTCTTTTTTTTAAAAAAAATCTTTAGGACTGCTCTATCCACCAGTAAAATCCATTTAGTTTTTACAGTTAATGAGGCTAGTGTTAAAGTTTAACAAAAAGATACCATCTTAATGCTAAAGTCTAATACTGAGGAAAACAATTTTATATATACACACACGTATATATATTTAGCTATAAAGCCTCGTTTAAAAGTTATAGCCTGTCTAAACTACATTTAGATGTTAAAATATCAGTCCCTTTATTTTTAAATCACGTGGACACTATCTGCACAGATAACACTATCACTGTTTGCCAACATGACAAATGGTAAAGCTTCAGCATCTGGATGTTAGGCTACTAAATCACCCAAGCACGCATGTAAGACTTGTGATTGTCAAAAGTCCAAAAGCTGTATGTAAACGTAGCTGTCAGTTATCAATGAGAATAAACTTTTTTAAAAAAAAAAAGCAAAATAGTAAAACCAGTTATTAAATCAGAATCTCTCCCTTCCC
Organism: Anas acuta; assembly: GCF_963932015.1. Classification (NCBI taxonomy): domain Eukaryota; kingdom Metazoa; phylum Chordata; class Aves; order Anseriformes; family Anatidae; genus Anas; species Anas acuta. The sequence continues at coordinate 108,598,662 of NC_088980.1, forward strand.
TCGATTTAAATCACAATTAAAATCCTGAATGAAATCAAGCTATCCCGTTTCACAACCTGAATCCTGGTTACAGATAGCTCTCTTTTTCAGAGCACGCAGCCTGCACACATCGATGAGCAGACTGAAAGGAGCAAGCATCACGGTACGTTTGATTGCATCTATCTGGACTGATCAGTTCAATCTTCAGAAGCATCCATGGGGAAGGGAGGGAGGTAGAATACATCTGGGAGGAATCAGAAAGGCTTTTTTTGTTTATCAGCAAAAATAAGTAATTCTACACTCCTCCTGTTTACTTTTCGATCATTGGTCGTGGTTATTTTCTTTCCTGATCTCCACTTAGCTTGCTACACTTCCTATTTTGAATGCCCAAAACAGGTATTTGAACAAAAGCCAAATTTCCAGACGTCTCTGCACGTACTGTACAAGATTTCCAATGGAAAACCAAAACTGACAGTTCAAGTAGTGTAACTGCCCAGCTGAAAGTGAGCTGCTATCTTATTCTGCATAGTGGCCAGATGGGATGGGGAATCTTGCAGGCTTCCACTCTGAGTTTTCACCCTCTTAACATCATGGATTTCTTTTCCCTCCTTCTTTACCTTCATGGATATCACGCTAGGATTTCTGTTAGGCTCACCTCCACACAACCAAATGCACAAAATGGACAAAATGCAACCAAATGTTACTAACCGGGCGGGGACAGAACACAATGACGACTACAGTTAAGAGCAAAGCTGCTTTCACAGTAAGAACTTCCATTTAGGAATTAAATTTCTTTTATAACCTTCTGTACATCCTGCTAGAATGCATCCACTGAGGTTTTTTGCTTTAATCTTCAAACTTCCAAACAAGGAAAAGCCACTGGCTGACCACGGGAGAAACAGAATCTCTTTAATTACTATCATAGCCTTTAACATCAGGAGCTACCTGGACAGACACAAAATATCAGCTGGAATTCAAGCACTGAAATACCACTCGCCAAGCTCTGCAACTACTTCAAGGAATCATCTGGGTAATGTCCTGTCAGGTGCGAAGCACGCATTCACCTGAAAAATAAAAATCTAAGCTTTCCCGTGGTTACCAAGCAACTGAGAGCAGAAAATACGAAGCTTTCAAAATAGGAAAGCAAACCACAGCCAAAATTAATTATTTAAAAGTCAATCCAGCTGGTTTGTCAGCCGCTCTCTAAAAGCCTTTCTTATAAGAGCTCCTGTTTAATCTCTGACCTCTTAAACAAATAAACAAAAGGCAATTTCTAAATAGGTGCTTTCCGCATGCACCCTGAAGATCTTCCCCAACCCCAAAAGCAGATCACTACTCTCTACTGATATCTAGGAAAAAGTTACAGTGAACTTAAATATTTATCAAGTCCTCTTTAGGAAAAGGTAAACTTTCTTTTACGAGCAACCATTGAAACAGCACTGCAAAGATAAAGATAATTTATTGTTTGCTAGTCCAGGTCAATCAGCATGCAGTGAACAGGCACAAGAACCGAGGGGTGGCACAAAAGGTAGAGTTGTGCAAGTTGTTCATTAAATGCCACTTTTCTGCTAAAATACTTTGTTTTACAGGCCTTAAACACCAAGACCATAAAATAGCTGTTGTCAGCTCAGAGAAGCTGTACAGATGCCTAGTTTATTACTTGTAGCACCAACTGCGTATTGTTGTTTGCTCAGCTCCAGGACTTTCTCCTACTGTTTTACAACCTGACCAATAAAAGCTATCTATTAGTTACCTTATTGATTCCACGTCCTTATTTCCTGTAATACTCTTACTGCATTAGAAAACGGTGACTCACCTTAGGAATTATCACCATAAAAAATACACTTCTGTGATTCAGCATCAAACCTGGACCTGCTGATGAGCTACAACTGAAGGCCTAACCTCCTGAAGCACACCAAGGCGTGGGCCTAAGTGGATACCAGCTTCAGATGCCCAGTCCAGATCTTTACACACGTATCTAGTCTTACTTTTTGTATCACTCCTCCTGGCTTTTTCCAGTGAACGTCACGGACATTTCGCTGTCGGCGGATACCAGATCAGTCAGAAGCACGAGGACTGAAATTACACAGTTGGCTTTTCTCAACAGTCTATCAGCTGGCCCCATCTCAGCCTTCTCACACAATTCACTTCTTTCTCCTTGTGCAGCACGTTTAATAGCAGGAGCACAGCTGCCAGAATCACACACGCGTAAAAGCTGCCAGCACTCCCAATTTTCTCACAGTTGCATTCTAGCATGCAGGAATACACCTCCCAACCAGTTTCTAACTCCTCTGCTCAGAAGAGCTGTAACCATTTGAAATATTTACAGCAAGGTCCTATAGGGTTGGGGTTCAGGGCTGGTAATGCCAGGCAAAAATTGTGGCTTTTTGCGGTATTTCTGGTTTTTGTTTTGAAACTGTCTTTTTAATCCCTGCAACCATGAAATGTAATCCCAGATAATGCATCACTTGCAAAAACCTTCACAAATCGCTTGAGACCTGTTGTACACGGATACAAGATCTGGTTATTTCAAACAAGTACAAAAACCTTCCCAAGGGACGTACAGTCTCCCTGCTCTGTATCATCACTTTTTGGTAGCTCACGCCCACCTCACAAGAGCAAAACCATACGAAATTAAGAGCCATAAAAGACATCGCGTGACTGACTTGTGCCCAGACAGCGTACATTGATTCATACCGATTCCTCTTGCGTTTAAGTAAAACAACGAAATATTGAGCTATTGACTTTTATCTGCTTCCATCAAAACCTCAGTCATTTTTAATGAGGTTGCAAGTTTTTAGACTTCTCTGGCTCTTGCCTTCAGAATGCTCTCATCTGGACTGAGTCATATAGATCCCAGCATATATAATTTCTCCCTTTTTAAAGACAAGATCATAACATTCAAACCACCACCAGGGAAACCATAGATTCAGAATCATCTCTCCGATGACTACAGTCATATCCTCCTCCAACTCCTGTCTTACAGTCATGAAAAATCATAACCTAAGTAGACATTTCAGAAGGCATTGGCTTTTCAAAGCGTGCCACTTCTGAGGAAGCCCTCCTGTAATCACAGAAAGTTTCCAAAGAGCTCTGCTCTCAGGCCGAGCAGAAGCAAACAAAAAAAACGAAGCCTGGCAAAAAAAGGCTCTCTCTTTGTGTGAGGCAAGACGCAACAAAAAGCCTTCACACATCTGATCCCAAAACTGAGAGAAGGAGATGTACAACGTTCGGTTGGGCTCTGATAAGCTAAAATAACACCCCCAGAAGTAAAAATGAAGCCAAAAAAAAAATAAAAACAACAAAAAGAAGGGGGGTTTCTCCTGCAGCCTGGCCTCCTCGTGAGCATGCTGTGCAGCGGACACGCACCTCCAGACGGTGGCAAGGGTCTGCTCACCCACTGTGGGCTGCCAGGCAGGATCCTACGTCAGGAGCCGCCTCAGAGAGGGCTGCTGCCTCCATTTTCACTCCCTACCTGATGCTCGTTGTGCTGCCAACGCTGCCTGGGCGCTGGCCCCGCCGAGAGACGCCGCCTCACCTGGGTAACGTTATGCACCGCAGTACCTGGTACCTGGCACCCCTGAGCTCATATTTGGAGCCAGAACTGGGTCCTGTGCCTCACACAGCCCCTCACAACCCCCCTCACACAGCCCCTTCTCCCACAGGTAAGGGGCGGGGTGGAGGGACCCCAAATCACCCCCCCACCGCCTTCCTCCCCTCGGGGCTGCCCAGGCGAGGCCATGGGCGTGCGGGGCGACCCCCACCACCACCCTGACCCCCTCTCCCTTCCTTCATCCTTCCTTCATCCCTCCTTCATCCCTCCTCCTCCTCAGCCCCTGGGGGCGCCCCCCGCCGCCCGTTACCCGCCGCCAACGGGCGCCTCACGCACCCCGGCGCTGCCGCGGGGGAGCCCTGCGGAGCCCCGCGCAGCCCCGGCCGTGCTTCATGGGCAGCGCCGAGCATGGCCTCTCCTCCTCCTCCTCCTCCTCCTCTTTTTTTCCTCCTCCTCCTCCTCCTCCTCCTCCCACAATGCACCCCGGGCATCCACATTTGAAGCGACTTCCTCGCCCGGCAGCAGCCCCGCGGCTTCCCTTCCCTTCCCTTCCCTCCATCCCATTCCCGTCCCCACTCACATCCGTCGATCTCCTCCTGCAGGTCCTCCTGGAGCAGCGACAGATCTGCGGGGACACGCACACCATCAGCCCATACACACACACACACACAGCCTCCCTCCTTCCCTTCCTTCCTTCCCTCCCTCCCTCCCTCCGTGCCGACCCCACCCCGCAGCCCCCCGCACCCGCACGGGAGAGCAGAGGAGGAGGAGGAGGAAGAGGAGGAGGAGGAGGAGGAGGAAGGAGGAGGCGGCGGAAAGGGGGAGGGGGGCGCTCCCTACCCGCCATCTTGCTGCAGCCCCCGCGGGGCGCCGCGCTACATGGAAGGCAGCGGGGCTCGGCGGCGGCAGGAGGAGGAGGAGGAAGAGGAGGAGGAGGAAGGAGAAGAAGAAAAGGGGCGGCCCCGGCGCTCGGTCCGGGCCTCGGCGGCGTCTCCCCGCGTCCCCCGGAGAGCGTTGCGGGCGGGCGGGCGGAGGCAGGCGGCGGGGAGGAGGGGTCTGTGCCGGACACGCTGCCCCCGCCCGCCTCGCAGCCGGGCGGCCTCGCCGCGCTCCCCGCCCCTCGCCCTGCCTCACGCCCGGCCCTGCCCGCTCACCTGGGACGCCGCAAATCTCGCTCCCCAGGCCCTCTGGAGGGGTTGGGGTGGCCAAATCCCGGCTTTGGGGCTTCAGGGGGTCGCCTGGAGGGAAGGGTCGGTGCCGCAGAAGTGGCTGCTGCAGCCGCTGTGAGGTCACCCAGGGGGAATGTCCCCAGGAGGTGGCCGTGCTCACAGGCACCCTCCTCGGCTGCACTCCCGAGCAGCCCCCCTCGCTTAAAAACACACCAACTTCCCTACACTGCTGCTGTTTGACTTTATAAAAGTTTAGTTGCACGTACACGTAAAGGTATCCCTCATTTTCCACACTTGCTGGCTGTGCCTCGCAGTCAATGCTGGCGCTACTTCCAGCTATTTGGATAGTTTTTCCGCTGTACACGGGAAGCTGAAAATTGTTGGATAAAACAAACGCTCTAATTACTTAATACCCACAACACTTGATACAGAAAAAACATTATAGATACCAGTGTTACCACGGAGTCTTATCCGTTCCCCAGTCTTATTTTTATCTTTGTAATAATCAGCGGTGTTCCTGCACGAAAGAGCAAAATAAGTTATTTTTGTCCAGTTTTTCCAAATAGGATGAGGTTTTGGTTGCTCAGTTTTTAACTTAATGTCTGACAGCACGCCTCGCCTCGTAAGCTGTTTTTTAACATCATACTGCTGCTTTCCTTTTTTTTTTTTTTTTTCTTTTTAAGTCACATAAGGAATAAATCACAAGAGTTTCTCCTTTTCTTTGCCATTGTGGCTGAAAATGTGCAATATATTAAAGTGCAAACATCTCTTTCCTTACACTCCTCTAGTACAAGCTCTGCCCTGTTTCATATACATTCAATCTTTAGAGAAATCACTCGGGCCTACTAGGTACTGATCGTGCAACACTTGCTTTTATTCAGATATATGACCTCAAAATCTGAGTAAATCAAAGAAACCCACAATGACCATGTTACATGAACTGTGCTATTCTCTGCCAGAATAATCAAAGAGAAGATTCAGGGGAAATATTTGACAGCGCAAATAGCTAGTAATGCTGGATGTAATAGCAGTAGACCTAGAGCAAAAAAAACAGACCATGCTTGAAGACCAAATTTGTATTATCTCTTATTACTGCAAGTTATTTTCAAGATTTCTTTCCTCTCTGCTTTACATTCTTCACCACAGTCAAGGCTCAGTTTTGCATCCTCTGAAGTCAACAGCAGTAGCTCAAAATGTTACGTGCTTGGTTTTACTGAAAGAATCAAGGGCTTTGGTTTCTCTTTCCAGCTCTATAAAAAGGTGCTAATGCACACTAGGTCGCAGTGGTCTGAGCGCAGCAAAACTGTCTTGACTATTATTACCAGAATGAGAAATCAAACTGAATGAGATACATATGCTGCAACTGGGTTTATAATTTGGAATACGTCGGAATTATTGCTCTTAAGAGTATATTAATAGTTTTAATCATCATCAGTGCACAATTTATGCAAGAAAGCAAGGTAAATGATTGCAAGAGATCATACTTAACATAAATTCCTATAAATTAATTTTGGTTCTTCCTATACGCATGTGATCTTCTCAAGCAGTGATTAGTGATTTTCTCCGTAGGCAGGAGTGTGTGGGATGTAAATAGCACAGATAACAAGGATCAGAGTGATTTAACCTTGCAAGACGAATTGCAACTGTGCAAGAATGGCATTTTTTTTTGGTACAAGTTAGCCCTAGAATATTAGACAGCTCCTCAGATGCTCTTGGTCCTGGTACCACTGCTAGCAGTCATGGGGAAAGGTCTCTTGTCTGTGAACAGAAACGCTGTGGCAAAACCTTTGGCTCATCTTTGGCTCATACAGTGACATGCACATGGAGAAAAATCACTTTGATTTAGCTTCAAGCTACTATGCAATGTAAAATCCCACTTAATGAATAAGTAACCAGATGTTTCTAAACTTCTCGGCCTCAGGAGACCTGTGAATTCCCTGGCACTCTTTAGGGGCCTGATCAAAGTTCAAGGCCATCATAAGATTGCCTGCCACAGGTCACAAAGCAGGCAGGCAGAGATGCTGGAAGTGTGTGACAAGCCCACTCTTTCCGACAGTGCTGAACTGCCATTCAAAAATAAGGTACCTAATTATACAAGAAATTGTTCGTAGCAGGCTTGTTTTATTAGACGAGACATGTTAAGGAACAAACTCTACAGCACCTGCCAAAATGTTCTAACAGATCTGTGCTGGAGTTCTCATAAGCCAGCTGAGTACCTGTACAGGCGCTGGAAAATACAGAATTTAAGAAATGGATAAACTCATGTTCACACACTGCATCTCATGGAAAAACACACTTATAAGGGACAGACACCAAAGCTATGGATGCAAAGACACAGACGGAAAACTGCTTGGCAAGATTATTTGCATGGGACAGAAGACACCTGTATTGCTATCTGTATGAAGTACCTCATAAAAGCCCACAGCAATCAACGAGGCTTAGTAGTATTTGCATAAAGTACTGCATAAATATTTACAAACCTACACAAATGACCAAGCAAGATGCAAGATACCTCATATCCATCTAGACATATTCCCAAAATGGTATCCTGTGCTTGGTCACCAATATTTCTTCAGTCAAAACTGCACCAGGGATATGGAGCTCAGGCTCAAAACCACCACAGGCCCAAGCGCTCTCGCAGAAAATAATTTATCTCCTCTCATTTGTTGTGAAGGAGCAAGTCACCGTGTCTGACCAGGCTATAGTGCCAGCTTTCACTTTCCACATGTTAACCAGCTTTGCAATTCTCCCAGGCTACCCTTCCTGTGTGGGATGAGCTTCCCATAAATATCCGCAGAGCCATATCGCGATCCTCCCCCAGACTCCTCTGCAAAGCTCTTTTCTTGTAAAGCCTACAAAAAATGTATTGGGGTTAGACTGCTGGTGCACTAAGACAAATGCTTATCCTCTTGAGTAATACTGACTCATAACTTTCTTGTCCACCCCCGGGATTCTGTCTGCACACATATGGCTTTTTGGTTAAGTTACACATTTTATAGACCATCTTTCTCTTCTTCGCATAGTGCGTAACCAAAACTAGCCCACGACTAAGTAGTCGGATTGAGATACATATACATGCATAAGCACATGGGTGCCTATAATATGAATGGGTCCACACCTGAAAACCTGATGGCTGAAGCCTCGGACACAGTTGATGTGCTCTTGAAAATGTGTCTCATTGAAGCATATTTGCTAAAAAAGGATGCTCGTCGTAACGCCTTTCCGTTCTTCTCCTTCCCGTTCTCCTTCCTTTTCTCCTTCCCTTCTCCTCCCCATTCCTGTGGCTTTTTGTTGTTGCCTTTTTTTTTCTCCCTCCAATAAAAATCCTCAAGGTCTTTTGTGTTGTTATTATTGCGGTGTTTGTGTCTTGTTTTTATTTATTTATTTATTTTTAATACATCCTTTTTGGATATGAAGGTTTTTGACTCTGCACCACTCAGTTTTATTTAATTTCACTCATTTCCAGAGTACCTATGCTGTACCTATGTAAGACTCTGCTGAGATACAGGACTTGAAAGTCCTTGCAGGCTTTTTAGTTTGACAACCATGAATTGATTAACATCTAAATTTGCTGACAGAGAGCTCAATTAATACAAAGTTAAGTTTACATTCTGGGTACTTCATGTCCCTCCAGGACAGTGACAAGTTCAGTGGCAAGTTCAAGTGATGCTCTAGCTTCTCTAAACTGGGGAATCCAAACTGAGGTATGTACCAATACAACATTAAGACTGCACCTGGACATGGCAGAGGTTACTGGCTTGGATTTGCAAGCAAACCTGTTGCACCAAAGGCACAAGGGTGGCAGCTGTACTGTGTGTGGTCAAAAGAAAGAGAGGTCTGCATGCAGGAGAGAGTCCAGACGCCTCATTTTACTGTTAAGACCACTACCAGTGGTGATATCCCCAAATCCTTTGGCAATAGGCACTGCATGAGGGTGGTCTATGGGCTTTTTGTTGGGCAACTGAAAGTCCTTGTCTGTATCTGATCCTTTAGGTGCTCCCAGGGGCTGTGCCAGGGAGCTGGGGCCCTGAGAGCCACCTACATACAGGATTCCTCGTTCAGTATCACATACCTGGGCACAGGTTTTTCTTTAGCAGAGAGCCGTGCTGCTTCTCTGAGGAGCTCCGTTTCAGGAACCATGTGTCATGCATACAGTCGGTATGGAAGGCTGAATCACTGATCAAACAGGGCAGAGTTCAGTTTGCTCTGATGTATCTTAGCTCCGTATTTCCTGGTGCTCAGAGGTCTGCGGCTCGCCGACATACTGGAAGGAAACAAGACTGGACAATCAGAAACTCTGAATCTTTTCCTCAGCTGCCTGTTGAGATTTCTTTCTATTTTATTTTATTTATTTTATTTTTAACAGAGGGAAAGAAGTCTGAATTTTGGCTGGCTGTTGGAAGAAACTCCAGCACCCACGCATATGTGCAGCTGGGATGCTATCGTAGTTAGACGCTGATATTCTCCCCTTTCTTCCTAGATCTCCAAATCCTTTTGAAAGGAAATAAATTCTTCTTATAGGTAAAGAAACAGAGAACAAAGGAAGCAAAGTGATGTGCTTAGTGCTGCTTATCAGGAAATAAGCAGTTTTCCTGAAGCAAGACATTTCCTGAGGTGGAAAATAGGGAATAAAATAAACCACAAAAAGACCTTTGCTATTTTTCACTATCTGATGTCACTCGATTCATGACAAGTATGAACCTAATGCGTGTCCCCGCTCTGAGTCGTATGCCAGGACACCCCTATCCATGTAAGACTTGCCCTTGATTCAGCCAGGCTTTCCAGCCTTTCCTCAGCCCACACAGTCTCCCTTCCCCACCCAACCAGTCCCTACCTGGCAGTACCCAACCTGATTTTCAGATGAATATATTTGCATTTGTTTACTCCTTCATTTCCTGGTCTACTGAGTTTAAATTTGCATCTCTCTGGGTCTGCCTGGATATTGGCACATATAACAGGCTCACACTCTTCTCCTGAATCAGAGGTGGGTTACTCAGATCCCAGAACACATCTCAGAGGGACAGATGGGACTGAATTATCGCTGTCACCAAACCTGCTTTTCCAACATTAGTTTCACACCCTTCCAGATAGTTTCTCCCTCTGATCCTTTCTCTTCTCACTACAGCTCTGGCTCTGCCTGCCCTCTTGCTCCTCCATCCTGAGCTCCTCTCAGCAAGCTTCTTTGTACAGCACTTTTCACTCTGTTTTTGTAAACAGTTTTTGAACCTTCTTACAGCTTTCTTGTCCTCACATTGCATTTCTCCAAAGAAGAATGGAAACAACCCCCAAATCCTGGCAAAAGCAGAGTCTGGCAACCTGTCTGCATCCTTTTTTTGGATTTCAGTTGGCCTTAGGTCAGATTCAACAGTGACACTGTTTCACAACCCATGTGAGTACGAGCTGGCTGGAAATTTTCTTGGCCACCTTGTTCAGCCAACAACAGTGTCATCCATTTAGTCAGGGAGAATTGGGTACATGCCTATGCAGGCAGCTAAGCACTTTTTTTTTGCTGATCTGAAGGGTGGTAGGTGCCAGTGGGATGCATGTCAGGAGCATGACTGGTCTGGGATATGACTTGTTATCCCGGCCTGTGCAATTGCTAGAACCTGTCAACGAGAAAAAATGCCAGGGGTGGAGAAGTCGAGGGGTTGTACCCTAAGAAGTCTTTGTTTAGATAACCTCGGCACTTGTAGGAAGCTTACTGAATTTCAGGGTCAGTTACACACATTTTTTGTAGACCCTTGGAGGAGTCAGTCTTTGGATGTGTTTATTTGCACAGTCTTTGACATTGTACCTGTGCTCCAACTCAATCATCAACCATGTAATTACCCTTCATGCAGCACTGACCCAGACATTTGTGTGGGCAGACAGTGGCCTGACACCAGGACACCTGTGAAAAAAATACACAAAACACAGCACAGATCAATTCAGTGAAGAAATATTTGAGGTTGAAATTATTGTGCCTCTAAAAGCGGAGGCTGGGAATATTCTAAAAGACTTGATTTATGTCCTATTTCCAGTGTTACAAAATGTGTAGAGTCTACAGATGACGAGCAAGGGCTGTATAACAGAGAAAACAATCACCAAAATCTACCCAAAATAAGGATGATGGCTCTTGACATATGCCAGTTTCTAAGCAGAACTTCTCGGTTATTGAGGTGGGAGGGAACCCAAAGAATGAAGTGCTGTCATTGAAATAAATGTACACAAACCTAGAGAGGATACAAATAAACATTAAAAGATATATATATATATATATATATATGAGGAAGGTGGTGATAACCTAAAAGCTATGAAAGCTGACAATATATGGGGCAAGGTGGTTTGTAATACCAAGTATCAAAAGCTGAAAGAACTGTCTGGTCCAAAAATAGTTTTTTAGTTTTATTAAATTACTGAAGATGTGAAAGGGCAATTGCACTCCTACAGCAGATCCTGGCTAGGCTCATTGTCTCAATCATTTCAAAATCAACTTTTTGCCTTTGATATATGAATTACCATTTTATTTTTTTTATCGTCATACAGGGCTTGAACCACCAGGTGTCTGGTTGTGGTACACGTGTAAGCTGTAATATTTCTTAACTGTGGGAAGAGTTCAGGAACGTCAGGTACATTTTTTTATCATCAGCACATTAAGAAGCTTTACATTACAGCATTTTGGCCTTTTCTTGGATTTGACTACTGGCAATGTTTCAGGTTCAAAGGTTTGTGTTTTAAATGAGATTTAATGTACGTAGACTGTAACATTGCCAATAATATCTTGAACTGGGTGTGTTTTATTGGGTGATTCATAAAGAAAGTTAGACAAAGTATGCACAGTGGTATTGGAATGTGGGTGGGATCAAAGTAACGTTTTAGTGGAATATGTTTGTTAAGCACAGCATACGGGAAATCTTCTTTCTGAGTAAAGATGGATTGATCCCCTGAGAATATCAGTATATTTCCAAGGATCATTTATTCCAGTGAACCCCAATGAAAACATCAAAGTCACAAAGTAAAATAAGAGAGCTGCATCGTTCACCCTCAGATATTCCATTGGCAGTGAGACTTGTTGAGAGCAAAGGACAGGAAAATGAATAAAATGAATAAAAATAACATTGATTTAAAGGGACACTACCTGCAGTTCCAACACAGAAGAAATTTCTATCTGTTCTCTACCAGGGTGGATACAAGTTTTTTATTTGAATAAAATTTTGCTATTAATTGAGCATACACAAGCCCGCTGAGCTGGATTTGTTGTGATTGCACATTTGCATGCACATACCTCATGCTCTCTGCACTCTTCCTGTTCACATCTCTTTCCAGGCAGCACTTTGAAAACCACAGTGTTGATTTTGTTTCTGAGACTAAGGAGCCACTCATACTGAGCACAAGGAGCCCTAACACAGAGAAACTAAGTCCTACTTGGAGGGTTTCATACCAGTACAAGTGATAAAGGTTTTCTAAGTTCAATTATTCAAAACCAAGATGCTTTTTTTTTTTTAAAAAAAAAAAAAAAAAAAGTCTGCTTAGTTGTATTATCTTTCATTTTTCTGGCTCTTGATAAGAGAATTTTGTCGCCTTTCTTATACTGCTTGCTCAGCAGCAGGTACAGAGCATCCCTGCCTTCTCCACTCTGATGTGCTCCAAGGGCAAAATTGTCTCTGGAGGGTGGTTGTGCTCTCCCACAGCACTGTAGAGCTGAGGGCCATAGTGGTCCCACAAGCAGAGCTCCTTCCCTTTGATGCACACCCAGAGGATGGCAATGCACGTGCTATATACCATGTGGTATATATATACTGCATGTCAGGGGGATGGAGGAGATGGATTTTCTCATTGCTAACTGCACCAGTGCCATTTTTCAATGCCTTGGTATGGTTCAGTGGCTAAATGATATTATTACTGTGGTCCTAACTGCTGCATGGGCAAAATCCATGCATTCGTGAGGTAGGACAGTTTACTGGAATAAAAGGAAAACCAGCGAAAGGACAGTTGTAGATACCCTGTTTCATGAGGAAGAGCGTTACAGAGGAAAGGTATCTTGCAGGGACCAGATTCTCACAAAATAGGGACGGAATGGGACACGGTCAGCTCTCTGCTATCAGGGGCTAAAAAAAAAGACAAGCCCTAATGCTAATGCTGGAAAAGATACAGTGTAGGAAACAGTGCAGGTACAATGTGTTCAGAGAGCTTTCTGCCTTTCACTCGGGAAGGCAGTCTGCTATTTTTCAAGACCAGTGTATAAGGAATTAATATTTCACAGATGCCGTCTAGTTCTCAAAATTTCCTATCAGCTGTGCTTTTTTTTTTTTTTTTTTTTTTTTTTTTTATGGGCACGAGTGCTATTAACCCATAGGCTAATGGACCAGCTCTAAATAATATATTGCGTCCTCTCACTCAAATGTACTTTGAGATTTAAATGAGATTAAGTATATAGGGAAGATTTTGGTTTGTGACTCAACTCAGTGACAAGGGGACGAAATCGAAGGCCGTGCTTGCTGTGGTGTCCTCCACCTGGACAGTACAAGCTGATCTGTACAGTTCTCAAAATTGTTGAGGCAGAAAACCTCAGGATATCTGGAACTTGAGGGTAAATGAAAAGCTCTTTCTCTTGCCAAGCTCTGCCTTATATGCATTACTTCTGATAACTTCTGGTAAGCAGACACAAAAGCAGACACGGTACAGCGTGCCAGTGCAAGTTAGAGGAGAGGCAGTGAAAATTTGGCTTATCTTGAAAAAAACAAGCTGTTAGACTTAGTTTGTTTCTTTGATCCAGAGATAACGTTTTCATAAAGATAGAGCAGGGAGCAACACATGTGCTTTGAGATAGGCCTTAGGTGTTCTTATCCTCAAAAATATCAACATCCTTTTTTCTTACACATTTAGCTCCTTAGGTCCCACTGACACAGCACATGCATATCAAACATATTTTACTTCTTCCCTTGGGCTAGCTAAAGAAACTAGCCAGCCCTCCCTTTGTGCTTCCTTCTCAGGGTCACCAGGTCAAGAAACGGGTGTCCCCTCAGAGGGACACTTACGTCCTCACCCCCGTGTTGGAATAAATAAGATTTTATGAGCTTGTAGCCTCTATGGGATAACACACCTGTTTCGACACAAGTCTTTGCACCCACAGCGCGTAGTTCCTGCAGGACAAAGCCAGCTGTGAGTTCAATGTCCCCCCATCCTCTGCGCATATCTAGTGGGACCCATCTCCCTGGCTCCTCGGTGATTGCCACAGGCCTGGTTTCCTTTCTTTGCAGGCTGCTGTTTGTTCTGCAGCCACAAGCAAGCGCTGCGCCCTAGGTCACCCAGATGCCCAGGAGGGAGGAGGAGAAGAGCACCCTGGGGCCGTGGCCAAGCCAAAGGGGATTTTCCCAGAAGTTCAGTGCACAGCATCAGCTCGAAAAAAAAAATCTGAAATGTTCACAGACTAAACTTCTCCCTGGCAGTGGCTGCAAGACCACTGGGGCCAGGGGCTGGTGACCACACTCCTGTGCCAGCCACAGGACTCACCAAAGGAACTGGGCTTCAGCAGGGCTCTCTCGAGCTCACACCTCCACCAAGAAAAGGATTTTTATTTTAAATTTGTTCTTACAAATTTGTCCTAACACCAAAATGAGGATTTTGATTCTTTTTTTTGGGTTTTCACTGAATGATACTTTGGCTCCCTTATAGTGCCAGATTTAATTATTTTCTAAGCAATTTTATTGCCTTTCTGATATCTTTAGACTCTGGCTGCAGTAGCTTCTCTCTAAGGCTGTCCTTCACATATATCTCCACTTTGCTGACTCTCACTGCAGGTAACTCACGTCAGTTCTCTTTAAACCATACCTTCACAACTGAGCTTTCCACTTAGTGCTCTATTACACTTATTCTCCTCAGCTCTTACCCATTTTCTAGTTGTGAGGGTGACATGTTATTTCCTGATCCACCTGCTACTTGGTGAAGGTATGTCTGTGTACCCTTAAAGAACAGGATAGAGCTTGGCTTGGAATTTATCTGCTCTAAATAATAACATTTACAGCCTCCTAGTGCACTGCCAGATCTTCGGACCTGAAGCATCCATCACAGCTCAATTACCTTTAAATTTCAATTACCTTTAAAATATGCTACAGCGTGTACATTTTCAATTTCTGCTCTTCAAAATAGTCTCAGCTATGAATTATGTCAGGGTAATCACCACCTGTTGGTGCGCTCGGGGCCCTGACAATTTATCGCTTATATCGCTTATTTGAAGAGATAAGTATATTGTTGCTCTTCATCAGAAAAATATTAAGATGTTGATCAAATAGTGAATTCTTTTCCACCTTGTAGAGTATTTTCTCACTAAATATTAAACAAACAAACAAACACATGTATTTTCTAGTCTGAACAAACTGAGATTATATGTGTTGGGGGCAAATTCTGAAGTCCATAACCAGGGAACACTACCACTGATGTACATGGAAATTGAAACAAGTATTAAAGCTATCATGATTTGTCCTAAAAAGAAAAACATGGATGTCATAACAACAGTAATTATAATTTGTGCCAGCATAGCCAAAACTGCAAGTTTCATTAGGGGTTAATTTGTCCTCATAAAGGACCTAGAACCCAGAAGGGATTTGCAATTTATGTCAAATATCCTCCACATTTTGGGACTGTTTAGATTGGTGGTGGGAGGAGGTCACACCCCCCAAACTCAGACTGAAGCTCAAGCACACCAATATTTTATTCACAGCAGAAACAAAGAAATGAACAGAATGTTAGGAACTCTATCATTCATGCTTCAGGAGGTCTTTTGGGAATAATGAGATAGTTTTCTTGCAGCAATATTGTGACCAGATTTCTTTTCTCCCTCTGAGATTTCTCTCTCAGATTGCTTTCCTGTTAACTAGATACAGGTAGCACTGTTAAACAACTAAGTCAAGTTCAGTCAGAAAATAAATCTCCTCAGCCACAACGTCACTTACAACTGAATTTTAATTTCTCCTTTTCAGTCGCCTCATGATAGTTTTTAGCAAACGCTCAGTTGCACTGGTGCAGATAAAAAGATAGGAAAGACTTTCCAGCCTGGCTGCAGGCATCCGAGTCCACACCTAAACTACCGCAAGGCTGGTATGGATAGGGGCAATTTCATATGAAAAAGAATTACTGAGACCTGTTCGGAAGATCCCTGGTTCGGGTCTCCTGCAAACAAAGGAAACACCTATCAGCATGCATTTGTTGCCTGAGGATTTCATGGGAAAAATCAATGCCAAGCTCAAACCTCTGGCTGGCAGTACATGCACACACACACGCACTGAGTGTGCTTTATACAACCTGATGCCTACTTGGCAGGCCAAATTTCTGACTGCATAAGAGCCCTGTTATCTCTGCTTGGCAATACGCACAATAGGAGCCTGCTTACTTGACAGTAAAACATTGGCCTTAATATAATACCCTTTTCATACTTTACAAGGCTAAGCTCAATTAAAAGGAGAATTGTGGATGGCCTCCTTTCATTTGGTAGTAAACACAGGCTCCTTCTCCCCATACAGAGCTAATGGTGGTGAACTGGGTGAAGTTAGCCACTAGATACTCTCCTGTTCTGTACAGGAAAATTATACTGCAGAATATACTGCTAGAAGGAGACAGCTTTACTGTTCAGTAAATCCAGCTGCAATTTGTCATGAGACCGGAGAGGAGAGGAGAGGAGAGGAGAGGAGAGGAGAGAGGAGAGGAGAGGAGAGGAGAGGAGAGGAGAGGAGAGGAGAGGAGAGGAGAGGAGAGGAGAGGAGAGGAGAGGAGAGGAGAGGAGAGGAGAGGAGAGGAGAGGAGAGGAGAGGAGAGGAGAGGAGAGGAGAGGAGAGGAGAGGAGAGGAGAGGAGAGGAGAGGAGAGGAGAGGAGAGGAGAGGAGAGGAGAGGAGAGGAGAGGAGAGGAGAGGAGAGGAGAGGAGAGGAGAGGAGAGGAGAGGAGAGGAGAGGAGAGGAGAGGAGAGGAGAGGAGAGGAGAGGAGAGGAGAGGAGAGGAGAGGAGAGGAGAGGAGGGTCTGAAAAATGAACCCACAGATCACGAGCCCCCTGTTCTGAGCTGTGCATTGCTACGTGAAATCACAACAACCTTTGCTGTTTACATTGCAAAAGCGTGCATGCTCAGGCAGAGTTTTGTATGGAATGCAACAGGAGAAAGGGCTCGTCCAACATTACTGGCTCATGTAAATGTTTTTATAGGGTTCATAATGAAAAAAGAGACTGATAGTAAGATATGGAGCTTCCATCAGTAATTGAGAGCATGAATTCAGCCTGTGGAAGCACAGGCTGAAACAGCTGGGTGGCTTTTGCTGGACTAAATGAAATACTTTGGTGATTTCAATCTCAGTGGAAAGGGCTCTACCTTAATTCATTTGTGATACATCAGGCCTGATGTCCAGCCCTAAACAATTGATGCTGACTGGCAAATCATTAGAAATAATCTATTGTGTCACTGGGTCTTGACTTCTGCTGTTTCAGGTCATCTCAGAAATTTCTTCTTGCATAATTTTATTTTTTTTTTTTCATTTGGTTTCATTTCTTGCTCTGACAGCTACTATCAGAAAAATTTTCCAAAGCCTTGAAAAGCCCTGCTCCTAACTTCCAGTCTAAACATGTCTAAGGCCAATTTGCATCTATTTTTCAATTGAGCCAATATTTTTCTTTAGCTAGGTCTTATCCTTTCTTGGCACTAATTTGCCTATCTGTGGCATTCTCATATTGCACCTCAGCTTCTGTTTTTCAGGTCTTTTTGATTTTCCTGGTAGAACAGTCAGAGTGGAGAAATGCAGTACTCTCATCAGGTCCAGGTCGGGGCCATGACACAGGAGTTGCAGAGGAATGAGAAAACTTGAACGAGTTTTCACTAGCACTCTCCTATGATAGCAGATTGCCCTGGGGGTTGACAGCAAATGAGCAGGGTAAACTTGTCCCTCTTTACAAGTGTACACATTTATATTGCCAAAAATCCTTCCCTTTAGGGAAAATGCTTCAGGAACATTTCCTAAATGCTTTAGGAACAGCACATCTGTTTCAAAGTCCATCGAGAAGCATGCCAGTAAGCTTTCTGCAAACAATCCCCGCTTCTTTCGGAGCAGTTGGCAGTGAAACTGCAAGTAGCATCTTGCAGCGGTTTACTCCCCTCTAACCTTTCCCAGCAGATTTTCTCTTCGGGAGGGAGTGACTGGGCCATATAAATGCCACGAAGAGATGTTAAAACATGAAGCAGCTCCTCAGTACACTGAAGGCAGCTGCGGATTCTCCTGGAGTCAGCATTGGGGTCAGTGGGCTGTGAAGGGCCTATTTTACATTTTTTTGCCTGAGAAATAAAGTGGAATAACCCCACCAAAGTAAAAGAAATTGCAGTGGCTTAAGATGTGTGTGACTGCAATCGGCCATTCCTTCCTTCTGCCAGGCCATTCCTCTTCTGCATTTTTCACATCCAAGGAGTTTGGTGATGCCGGACCAGAGCAGCCTTTTTCTGGCCTTCCTGTCGATGGAGAAAACAAACAACCAGAAAGCAGCATCTTCCAGAAGCGGGGCCGTTTCATAACCACGGGGCTGTGCACAGGACGCAGGCTCTGAGCTGGAAGCCTCTCCTCCCGCTCTGAGAACTGCCCGCTCGGCGGCAGCTGCTTTCCTTGGAAGGGGTTTTGGCAGTTCCCCGGGCAGGCGCCGGCGTGTTGTCTGCCTGCCACGGCTGCTTTGCACATCCAGGAGCACAGACAGGCCCCCCACGGCAGCGTGGGGTTAAGTGGCCCCTGCTCCGTGCAGCCCCCAGCCTGGGCCAGAGTCACCAGCCAAGAGGAGGGCGAAAGCAGGGGCAGGCAGGCAGATGCCTTCGTGTGCCTGGGAGCCTTGCCAGCACCTCACGAGCATCCAGTTTCTGAACAATGCAGGCTAGATAAATACCATTACACTGCTTTTTTTTTTTTCTTTTTTTTTTTTTTTTAACTTTTTCTTTCTTTTTTTTTGTGACAGGCCAAGGCGGAGTGCTGACAAACACCTCATCACAGGTTCTGCAGCCAGGCAATGCTGGAGGCAGCAGGATAACCACGTTTTTCTGATTCTCGCTCTTGTTCACCTCTCCAGACAGCTTTCTTGCTTCCTTTCCTCAGTGGGTCTATTCATGTGAAACCAGTGATGTTACTCGGAGAAAACCAGGCTGAACGACAGGATAGTCTCACTCGAGCTGTCTAAGGAAAAAATTATTAAGAAAGCAAGACACAAACCACCACAAAATGAAGGGCGAATCAATTCTACCTTCCCACAGCAACCAGCACTACCTTGAATTTCCAGCTGGAGACAGGCCTGAACAAACTTTCCAGCTTTCACACTCGGAGACACCTTGAGCCTGATCGCATCTTGCTGGCTTAAGCCCAGCTCCGAGGAGCTGAATCTCACACTGAGGGTGAGATCAGTGCAACTCGGTGAGATCTAATTTGAGATCGGTGCAATTGCAGGGTTATAAAATTAGAATAAGGTGAAGGATGGCCTGTCTCCTCCACTTTCTGGAAACAGAAGCAAGTGATTTCTGAGCAGAGAACGGGTTACTTGGAACCCCAGCGGAGTGCTACTGAAAAACAAAACTGCTTGACTGTATTTCCCCAAAACTAGGCACAGTTGGGTAGAAAGAAATGAGGCAAATCATTGTTTCAAAACTTAGAGTTATGACTTGAAAAAGATGCTATCAAAGAAAAGAAAACAACAAACCTTTAGGATGCAAAGGCTTGTTTTTGTTTCCTTTTAACCAGACGTTTGAAAACACTGAAACATGACCAATTCCTCAAAAATGTTTTCCTGACCACAGCTTCTTGCATGCAGACAAACACAAGGATTATGCCAGTTCCTGGAAGAAGAGACGTCATTGGCTTTTTTTAATACTTGAGCACGAGTCTGTTTGTGTTGTTATTTTTCTCTCTTCTTATCTCTGTAGTTTTGGGGGACTTCTTTTTCTTTCTGGTTCTGAGCTTTTTTTTTTTTTTTTTTTTTTTTTGTCTCCTTTGTGTGCAAGTTAAATTGCCCTTCCTTAATGCTGTCTCTCCTGCTGTTTCGGCCTGAACAGCTAACACTTGGTCAACTTTGTGCTACTGTATTAAACACTTTGCTTGTTTGTAAGTAGCTGATTAATTATTTGCTATATCGTGTGAGGTCTGTGCTTTAGCCTTTCTAGCAATGATTCCTGTTTCACCACTGAGTATTTGAGAAGATGTTTCCACAGATGAGAAGAAACGTGGCAATGGGGCTTGCTTTCCCAGGTGGATTTCTCTGGCACTGATTTGTGTTACATCTGGGCTTACAGGGCTTTGAAGGCAGCGGGATGCATCACCATCCTGAAAATGAATGGGCTTAAGCAAGTGCTCTCCCAAACTGGAGCTTTATTCACCGTACTCCAGTGCATGTCTGCACTGAGAGGCTTTGGAAAACGATGGTGTCTCAGCAAAAACTGCAGAGTCAATGCCACATGGGATGGTTCATTAAGCTTCTTGACGTATCATCTCATTAGCATTTCATTGTTGTAGCTGAATCTGAGCGCACGTATGGACAAGCCGTGAGCGTGACACTGAATGGCTTTGAACACAGCGCTCTGCTTGTCAGTCTGTTTCTGCAGAATATAGATGGCAACTGGGATATACGAGAGGCACAGAAGGTTTGAAGATGTGACCGAAAAATGGATTTGTACAATAGATGATCCTGAACCGTAACACTGCCTGGGAGTCTCAGGGGAAAGGTGTGACCAAAGGTCAGAGGGGCAACATTTAACCTGGGCTTAAAATTGATAAAAAGGGTGGTGTAAAGCCCTAAAACTCCATGCCTCCTGCCAATTTGTAGAGTTAACTACTGGCTGAAATGTTGAGCTGGTTTGAATGAGTTGTGCTATCAGTAAAAAAAAAAAAGAAAATTTTGTATGTTAGCAACAGTATTTTATTTGTTCAGTGAAAGACCCTACAGTATAAGGCAGTCTTGTAGGAGACTGAGTAGGCAGAGTACTAGCAATATCCTGCATGGGCTGCCTGAAAACTTGCTGTTTCCTTCCTCTTTGATAAATCCACCATTAAAAATAATAATAATAATAATAATAAAAAGATCAATCCCAAGCACCTCTCTGTTGGGTCTCTCCTCTGACACCCCTTCCTGACCAGCCCTACCAGAAAAGCCTTGGGGTTCCCTCCCTGGGGACACCATTTCCAAGGATGCTTGGCCCAGGGAGGGCTGGGGGAGCACAGACACCTCCTGGCCCACCAGCCTGCGGCCCCAAGGTGGAACTAATTCCTGACACCATAAATGCCAGGACGCTCCTACAGGCGCGGCAGTGCCCTCCTAGTGACTAACCGAGATTTTCCCCGTTTTCCCCAAGCGACTCTCTACCTGCTCAACACGACAAAACAGCACCAAGGGAGGGCTCAAGCAGCCCCTGGGACAGAAGCTACGTGCCTTAAAGCCCAGCAGACAACCCCCAGCTCCTTCCCCGTGCTCCCGCCCCACCAAGCTCCCCCCGTTAAACCCGGGGCAGCCCGGCAGCGGGGCGCAGCCGGCCTTCCAACCCCAAATACCGGCGTGCCCGCGGGCTGCTCTTGTGCAAACCCAGACGGGAGCCTCCGGGGGCGTCCCCCCCTTCGGGGGCCGGTCCCGCCGCGGGCAGGGGCGAGGCGGGGCCGTGGGGCGGCGGCGGGGCCCGTTCCGGCCGGCGGTGCGGGGCGGTGCGGGGCCGTGCGGGGCTGCAGGGGGATGCGGAGCGGCTCGGCCCCGGGCAGATGATGGCGATACGCGAGCTGAAAGTGTGTCTGCTTGGAGTGAGTAGCAGCGGCGGCACCGAGGGTTTTTTTTTTTTTTTTTTTTTTTTTTGGGGGGGGGGGGAGGGGGGGGAGGATTTTTCTTCTTCTTGTTATTTCTTCTGATTTTTTAATTATTCTCCTCCTTTTGTTATTATTGAGGTTGTTGGCCCGCTTTTCTCGGCCGCTGCCGCAGGTGGGGGTTGAGGAGGGGGGGAAAAAAAAAAAAAAAAGGGGGAGGTTTCCAGCTCCCCTCTCCCTACCCCCGCTCCTTCTCCCCCCCCGTCGGCCCGGGCCGGGGCTTGGGGGGGCTCGGCCGCCCTGAATTCCTCCACGCCGAGACTTGGCAGCCTCCGGGGGGGGGCGGCTCTGCTCTTTGTGTGCTTGTTTATTCCCCTTTTTAATCACTTTTCAACTTCTTTTCGGCTTTTTTAAGGGGGGTGGGGGGAGGTGCGAGGGGCCATATTTTTAGGGGGGGGTCCCCCGGAGGGGTTTTCCAGCGCCTTGAGCCCTCCCCGGCCGGGTTCCCCCCGGCAGCAAGGGGGGGACACGGCCGGGAGCCGAGCCTCGGCCCCCTCGTACCGGCGGGTGCTTTTTTCAAAGCTGTGCCTTGACCCCTCACAGGACTGCCATCCTGCAACTTCTTTCCCCTCTTTCACTTTATTTTTAAAGTTTTCCATTTTTTTTCCCTTTTTCCTTTTCTTTTTTTTTTTTTCTTCTTTCTTTTTTTTTCCTTCTTTCTTTTCTTTTCCTTTTTTTTTTTTTTTTTTTTTTTTTGGTGAAATCGTGTGTGCGTTTAACATCTGGAGCAACAATGTGCTTAGCTTTGCACTTTGGCTCCGCCTGCCCCCGCTCTGCCCTGCACAGAGGGAACTGCACATCCAAGTGGGGATATAAACACTGCGGGGAGAACAGACTCCCCCCCCCTCTCTCTGACAGTCACCAGCCAAGCATGGCTACTTGTGTTTTTTTTATTTCCTTCTTAAATCAAACGTATCGGATGCGAGTCATGCCGCGGTTAGGTCCTTATCACCACGAACACCCAGAGAGCTGCATGAATGAAGGCATTTTAGGGTGAACTCTTTCACGCAGTACAAGCGAGCTGAAGGTTTGAACACGAAACTAAGGCAGCCGCCGTGCTCCGTGGTGTGTGTTGACACTTCGCCCAGCAGGAGTGGGTACTTTGCCCTGGGTAAGCGCCAGGACGTGGTGCCAGGGCACCGGGGACTATTTGGCAATGGCCAGTCCTCCCTTCGCAGCGAAAATTCCTGCCTGCAGCTTTCGAGATGGCACAGAGACAAAATAAATGCGGTTTACACAGACCTGAGGAGCCTGTGGTAGAACATGTGGATGCGTCTTTAGTCTTTTTCTCCCCCAGCAGAAAATCCTGTAATTTTCTAGAGGTGAAGTGTCTTGTGGAATGACATTCCTCTTGCCCACTGCTTACTGCTGTTGTGTAACACTGAAATGTACTGGAGGTTTTGCAGGCCAATTGTTTACTTTTAAGACAGGAAAAGAAAGCTGTAAAGCAGCCCTGTGTTACCAGGAGTATGTAATTACTCTGCAGATTCATTAAAATGATAGGGTGGCAGTGGAAACCCCGGGGAAGATGTAAGTATTTGTAGTTACATTTGCTTAGTAGTCGGTGATTAGTGAGAAGATGTTCCTTCCTGAGTTTTAATAGTGTATAATCCTAGAAAACCACCCACTTCTGACCAGACATCTCATTTCCTGTGAAGGCTGACACTCTGTTTTTCCAAAAGTGATGAAAACTTCAGAAATCCCCTCGTGAAGTTCAGACAGACTGCCAGTACAGGGAAACGGTACCTGTGTGTATGAACAACCGCAGCCATTCATCTTCTGAAGGTTAGATGGCAACCCCAAAATAAGTTTGGAGATCTACTAAGAGGAATCTTAAGTCATCTTCTCAATTAGTCCTAGACCTGGTAGGTTAATCTAGCAGATCCCTTAGTAATCTGTCAAGTCTGACATGTCCACGTTCCACATTCTTATCCTTGTTAGAAATTACGGATTATGTTGGTGTAGATGGGAGCATGAGGAGAGAGGGGGACAGAGAAGGCAGAGCTTTGCTCCATGCCACCAGCTGGCACTGCTGTGCATCAGGGCTAACATCTGGCCTGGAGCCACAACAGTAGGGACAGGGAGTACGTAACTGGCCCTTGGAAGAAAAGCCCCATGTCGCCCAGGTCATGCTGCAGCACAGGAGAGAACCTGGCTTGTCGTTTTCAGCATAAATCTGTCAAAGCTTGGATTTTGGTACTTGGATTTCACTCTTTCTTCCTCAGAAGTAGCTTGGAGTTTTCTAAGCTCTGTGGGTGTGATGGGAGAGATTTGGAGCAGCCTGAAGTAGTGCATGAGAATGGGGTGGTTGTGAGGCTTGTGGATGCTAAAAGAAACACCAGAAATGACAGAGAGGGGTTTTGGGGCATCCGTAGTGTGAGTCAGTTCGGAAGGCAGGCCTTGTTGGTCACGGAGCTTTGTTATTCATGGATTTGGGACAGCAATGTTCTGTGAGGAGAGATGGTTTCAGCTTGCTCCTGGGCTGGTAGGAACAGGATGCCTGCCTAATCAAATGATTAGGCATCACGGCCTCAGGTGTAACAGCAAGGAAGCTACAATTTTAATAGCTACCTTGAGCACGCTGCCGTGCAAGTGGCCTCAAGCCTGCTCCTAAACTACTTCGCGTAGTAAATTACCGCTGCTGGGCAGTGATGTATCCGCATGTGGAACGCCTTCATCTTGGTAAATGCAACCACTTCAGCATCTGCTCCAAGCCCCGTCTTGTCAACCCAAATTCTGCCTGGCCTCTCACTCCAACCTGTTGTTTGTTCACATCGGTTGCCTGTGTATTGGAGGCTGCCTGCTCCTGGTACTGAGCAAGGTTTAGTGAGGGGATGAAGGAGAAAGGGGTGAAGAGGGGCTGCTGGGCTCCTTCAGGGGTGAAGTGTGGCTGGGTGCACAGATGGGAAGAGCGTCTGGGTTTCCTCATCTGGCTGCGGCCACACAGTGCCATGTGCCCTGGCTCCCGGCGTTGTCTTAATGCAGGCTGGAGGAGCGATTTTACATCTCTCTGCCAAGTCCTGACATAACTCTGTGTGGCAACCGCAGGAGAGGTTGCCAGGTCTAGGACTGAGGCGAAGTTTCTTGTCTTTCTCGCTTCCTGAGGAAACTTTGAAGGCTCTTCAGAGAGGCTGTGGGAGGTGGCTTGCCAGCTACCATCTGAAGTGACCTCCGTGGCTGCTTTCCTATTGTTTTTGTTTACTACATTTTTATGTTGTGACTGTTCATCACAGGACCAAAGGAGTTAGGCCTGGAAGAGCTCCCTTGGTCCTAAAGCTCCTCTTAAAACTTCCCTGACACATTCTTGCTCTAAAAGGCTTGTGACAAAGGTTTCTGTTCTCTCCAGGGCTATATTCCAAAGCTTATCTACTTGTATCGTAAAAAGCTTTTCCAAACATAGCGCCTAAAATCTTCCTTGCCTGTGACTTCGTTTTGCATCCTCCTGTTTATGTTTCCACTTCCTTGCTGACTGGAAGATGCTCGCACGTAGTCTCAAAATGCTGTCTGAAGTTGGGGAGCCTAAACTTGTGAAAGGAGTGGCACCTCCTTTGTGGAGGAGAAAGTTTCCTTGGGACTTTCCAGGTCTGATCCAGGTCTGGAGAACAGTTTGTTACCTTTGTTAATGTTCACCTTGTACGGTGTCTGCACTAGAGTGCGGAATTGAAGACAGAGTTGTTAGATGTTTAAAGTAATTGGGAAAGGGGTAGTAGTTTCCTTGAGGAGCAAATCCCTGTGGTTTTCCTATCCTAATGTCACGATAATGTAAAGGTCTGGATTGTGCTGGATGCAGAACAAATCCCCGTAGCAGAATGGATGCACACGTACATCAGACCTTTCAGTGAGAAGTCAAAGTACCCATTTTTATTTTTAATAGCCACTGTATGGAACATGAATGACTGAGAATCTTTTAGTTTGCGTTGCAATTTATAAAAGACAACAATTTTATTTCTCATTTGACTCTAAACCATGAGCTGCAATGTTGTAGGCTCAAACGGAACAAGAGGGACCGATGTAGTGCAGAAGACAAAGGTGGGTGCAAGCCTTGGAAGTCCTAGCCCTATATCAAATCACGTGCTCAACCGGACAACAATTTTAAGCCCATGAGGAACCGAAAGGCGGGCAGCCAGACACACCATTAGTGGGGCTGCCTGTGCCCCGTTTCCTTGGCAAAGCTGGTGAGGCGTGCTCCAGAGCTTGCACTTGGGCATGCACGTGCTGCTTCCATGATCTCTAGTAGGCAGGCCCTACCCTGCCATTCAAAAGAACAGCCTGCCAAGGCACTTTATACATGTAAGTCGGGGACCTTGGTTGTTCTGTTCTGGGGCAAAAAAATGCGTAAAAGATCCAATTACAATAACAAGTGAAAAATGCTTTTTCTTTTGTATCAATAAACAATTATGTCCAGAAGCCTAAAATATTTTTTCCTATTAAATTATAAAATTGGTTTAAGTGGTGCAATCAGATTTTTTGCAACGTAGACACTAAACATGTAGGTAAACAATTTATTGTGTAGAGCCACAGAGGAACGGAATTCATGATTTAATATTGACATTGGCCTTATTGCTTTCCTGACCTATTTCCAAACATTTATTTCCTTGCATTTTCCAAAAAGTTTTGAGTGGAATTAGCTAGAAGAGTGAGCAAAATGTTATGACCCAAACATCTTTCTAGGAAAAGATAAGTGCAGAGGCCAAATTCTGTTTTTGTGTCTAGCAGCACAACCACGCTGATGGCTCCAGAGGAGCTCTGAAGCAGCAGAAGGCAGAACTGGAAGCGGGTTTTATTTCCAGTAGTTGAAAAGCATCCGATTAAGAAACTTGTTGTCATTAATAAACTGGGCAGAAAAATAATTCCCTGTGGCTGTCTCTTGTTGGGGAGGATGACATGTAACTGAATCCCATCAACTGAGCATCAGCGCTCAGCTCCTGTCTTCTGGTTTTGACTTTCTTTTTGAATGAGACCCTACCATCCTGATGTGGCTATCGTCCACAAATCATGTGCAGGCCACAGTTTTTCTGCCTGTCAAATTGTATTTATTTCTTTTGCTTAAAGTGTTACAAACTGCTTTATTTATTTATTTATTTATTTATTTTTCCAGGCTTCCCCAGCCCCTTGCTTCTGTCCCTCTTTTTGATTTCTTAGTGGTGGCTGAAAAGCTGTGACACTTCTTGTTTCACAGTAATTCTGAGAAAAGTAAATTTGTTCTTTTTCTGCCAAAATAAGGAAGTTGAATTGGTTATAAACCCCATTTTTTGAACACGGATGAGTGCAGTTTTAGCCCTCCTTAGTAAAGTAATGCTGAGGCAGACTATGAAGCAATCACAAACTGCATGCAAGAGATGTGTGGGGAAGAGAAAAATGCTCTCAGTCTCTTTTTTAAAATGTGCATTTAAAGTCTGTTTCCTGAGACTCAGGTTAATAGTAAGACTTGTTTCCACAGCAATGATTTATTTCCTTTGATGTTACTGTTGCAATTCAAATCCAGTTTAAGGAAGTGGCAAAATAGGCACTGGCTGGGTTGGGCTGCAGGGCTTTTGCTTGTGATGGTGTTTATAAATTACAGTGCCGACAAATTTTGCTAGTGTTAGGTTGTGTCTGAAGAGAGCATGTAGACTCTGCAAGCATGCAGGTTGGATAAACGTACTCTTCTTAAAATTTCTGAAACTAGCTCCTTCTTGAGAGAAGCATTTACAGAGGGGCTACAGCTCAGCTCTGCTTGCTTTCAAGCAGCTGCCTTTTCTTTTGACTCCCTTCTGCTCCCTCTTCCAAGTGCCATCTTTGTCTGGAAGACCCAAATGGGGACTGTCTGTTGATCACGTATTTCCAGGCCATGTCCCATCCTTGGAGCTGTTGAGCGCAGGGCTGCTTGTATCTTCTCTGGCTCTGCGTCACCTCTGTTGATGCAGGATGGTGGTTTGGAATCGTGGTTCGACCCCTTTTGTCATCCTTTGTTTGGATATGTGGTTTTTCCTCCTCTTGGGTTTTCCCAGAGCTGCTTCTGGGGCCAGCCGATGCCCCCATGTGTGGCCAGAGCTGGTTGTTGGGTCCTGTGGGCATCTCGGGGGCTTGCTGCAGGGGTGGTATGAGGACACGCACGGGGACAGCTTGTCCTGAGCAGACCTTGCCTGCTGAGGGAGGAGGAAAAGGAAGGCAGCTTCCTATTTTCTTGGTGTTTCTTGCTCTGATGGACTTTCCCTTTGAAAGCCACCATAAGCTGGTGTTCAATCTAGTCTTCTCCATCCTTGAGTATTTCTAACTGCTGAGCCTGCTCAACTTTACAGGAGTTTGAAGCCAGTTTATTTTTCCTCCCTCCACTTCCTTTGGATAATTATAGAATACAAAAAAAAAAAAAAAAAAATTACATCCATCCAGTGTTAATCACGCTGGTTGGTTGACTTGTGCCCTGCTTTTTGGGCAGGGAAGAGCAAGTCCTCAGTGCTCTGCTCCCCACCAGGGCTCGTTGTACCCCTAAATGAGTTTCGAACACTGCCACAAGAAGGAAAACCGAAGCAAGCAGCCAGCGGATGCGGCCGATGGGCCTCCTCAGAGCGCTGCCCTGTGTAAGCACATGCCAGTGCTTTAATTTACAGTCTCCAGGCTTGCAGAGCCAGTAATGAAAGCTGAACGGCAGTCAGCGGAACAAATGTTTTTTATTTTCGCGTGGCTATTTTTAAACATAAATGCTAGTGTGTGGTTTTTCTGTTTCTTGGAGGGTAGGGTAGAGCAGTCTTTGGTTTTGTGCTTTTTTGTTTTGGGCAGATTGAGTCCTTCTTGGGGAGACACGTGGGAGCACACGTGCGCGAGATCCAGCTCCCGGACACTTTGTGTCCCGGAGTTACTGTTTCCTCTGTGTTCAGCAGGGTGACAGGATGTGGCTCACGTCATCGTCATCGGCTGGCCAGGGTCACTCTCTGCCCTGCATAGTCACCAGGGACTATAAACACTGCCAGAGCGAGCTTTTGAAATGATAAATAT
Source organism: Anas acuta (assembly GCF_963932015.1). Lineage (NCBI taxonomy): Eukaryota > Metazoa > Chordata > Aves > Anseriformes > Anatidae > Anas > Anas acuta. The sequence continues at coordinate 108,627,162 of NC_088980.1, forward strand.
CAGCCTCTTGCATGGACTCACCTGTAGTTAGGCACTGCCTGAGGCAGATTTTCCCTTATTTTAGAGCCTGTCTGTAGAGACGAGCAGAGTTAGGAGAGCTTCCTGAAGTAGGACTGATTTCAAAATGTTTATTTATTTATTTTTGGCCTGTTTGGTTCTGCAGCAAACAAAACTCACGTGTAGATAGGATCCAAAGCTGTGTTTCAGGGCAGTGGGACAGATCTGACATCAACTTGCATGGCCTCCTGTGCTCGCTGGTGGCTTTCCAAAGAGCGGTGTGAAAATCATCCTGGACAGGACTCACTTGAAAGCAGCATGGAGTTATACATTAGCTCATTTCATTGAGTCAGCTCATTTCTTGGGACTTTAATGCATTTTCAGCTTCCCCATTTAATGGGAGGAAAGTACATTGCCACTCCGGTTAGCAGTTTAGGAGCATATCACGACTGAGATCCTTGAGGTGTTTGTCCATGCGCAGTCACAATTGTAATCTCAAGCAGCTTCTGCCATCTGTGGAAGCAAATATTATGATTGTTTGCTTAAGATACTGCTTGTTAATTTAGGAAAACTGTCGCTGGCAGACAAACACTGCTTACCAGTACATAAAGGCACGCTTCTTCATGGTGACTAGATAAATCTGATGACTGGCTAAACTCTTGGAGGGATTTGGGAAGTGCAAAGAACTCATTCCCCTTATTGAACAGGAAGCACTTTTCCTCATTTTTCTTTTTCTTGAAGCGTACTAAATATAAGTAATTTAAGTGGGACTATTTTAAGAGTCATAAAATCAGCACTTGCAGTGTATCTCGTTAAAGCTGATATGAACAGGAAGCTTCCAGCCACACTTAGGCCACAGGACTTTCATGGTACGCAATCCATGCTGCCTTCAACCATAGCAATTGCTGTGCTGATAATCTTACTCTTAGAAAAAAAGGTTCTTTGGTTTTGTCTTCACTTGCTTGTATGTCAATGAAGAAACAAAGCAGTGTGTCCCACAGTTAATCTCTTCAGCTGTTGTGACTGCAGCAGCAGAATATAATTTGTGCTAATAGGCTTTGAAAATATTCTTCTGAGTAGTCTATTCTTTGATATTTTTCTTTATTTTAATTTTTTCCTGCAAGGTGTGCTTGATAGCACGCCTGAGCATTACAGAGGCACCTGGAGCATGTTTTAAACAACAAAAATGTCTGTTGTAAAAAACCTGGTAACACAAATACTGATTCAAGATCATGTTGCTGAAGCCCTAATTTGATTTCGAAGCACTGGGGTGCTCCTTGGCAGTTATGGGGTACATCCTTCAGCCTTTGAAAGGGCTGAATTGATTTCCAAGCTTAAGGTTCAGCACATGCTTTAATACACAACTGAATGCAGGGCTAAGTGGAGGACAAAGAAAAAAAATATGTAAATTAAGTATTTGAGATAACACAGCCTTTGAGTGATTCCATCTTTCAACATTAACAGTCAATGAAGTAGCTCAGTTTTTCCTCTGCTTGGTTTTTAGGAACTGGTAGACTCTTTGGAGACTGTGCTTTATTTGATCAGGTAATTAAGTTGATCCAGAATTTTGTGACTAGGTTTGCCTTTAGGAAAAACTTTAGGCTGGTGTGAAGGATGACAGCGAGAAGGAACCTTTGGGGCTCATAGAATAAGTCCAACTTAAAAATATAAATAAATAAAAGTTTCAATTATGGAGAGTGAGACCCTTAGCACCCAAAAGTTTTCCAGGAATAGCTTGGATAAAGTGATGACCAGTAGAAAAATGGATGTAACAATCACCACAGAGGAGATTTGGAGGAAAAAAAAGTGATATATAGAGAGAGTACTGGGGAAGGAGGGAAGAAAATGAGAGACTGAAGGGGAAAGGATTAAAAGAGTTGTAGGGGACCAGTAATGAGGAACATGGAGGGTAAAATCTGAGAAGGGGTGAGGGAAAGAGAACCTGAAAGCTGGGAAACAGAAAACCACGTAAAGCAGAGCAAAAGGGAAAAGTGAATAATACACCAAAAAATATGGTGTGGTGAAAAAAGCCTGCCACTTCTCCCTTCAGTTTAGCCTCCATTTTCCTTTTTTTTTTTTTTTTTTTTCTCTTAAAGCTGGAACTTTGCTAGCTTTGCTGTATTATCTTTCAAAACATTTTTTGAACTGAGCCTGCAGAGTTGTTTATATGACATTAAGTGAAGCTGTACCTTATGGCCAGTTGAGAATGCACTGTCGTGGATCCAGTAGCTGGAAGGGACGGTCTGTTAGGCCTTTATGGGCCACTGGAGATGTTATCCAGAGCCACTGTGCCTGTCCTGCAGTCAGTGCCAACTTTGGGCTTGGTCCTGAGCACTTGGGCTGCACACTGAGCATCCAAATGGGCTGTGCTGAGAGTGTGTTCTCCGTGCCTGGTGTGGGGTTGAGTCTTCCCATGCTTTGCAAAGCCATTGTGAGTGGATTCCAATTTCTGAGCAAGGAAGTGAAATAAAATAAAATAAAATAAAATAGGCCAGGTGTATCAGCAATTACAACTGATCTGCAGAGGAAAGTTAGACACTTTAATCTCCCAGTTACTTTTGCTGTGGAGAGGGGAAGGTGCCTTAATGATAACAGCTATACAACCCGTTTCTGCTCGTTTAAAGGGCTTTTCCCTGAAAACCTAAATTCCATGGCACTAGTGGTACCAGCTCTGGGAGATGCAGAGTTTTGTCCCTGCTGAAATCGGCAGGGGGTGAAAACATTCAAGCTGCTAGCTGCTTCAAGGATGTAGCCTTACGCTGATACTAGCCTGTTTGGTGCAGATAGCTTTGCTTTCAGTAAGTTCACAGCACCGTGCACAGTAAATCAACGGATAAAAAACTCGGCCCCAGGTTTTATTATGCTGTGCTTGCTATTACCGCTTTGGTTTACTTTCATGGGAAAACACCAGGTGGGTCCTCATATGACACTACAAAATAAGTGGTGATTCTTATAGTACTAGGGAGAACTTTAGGTCTAGAGAATGCATGGGATGAGCATGAAATCACTCTTAATCTAATTAAACAGAATGGTTTGGTGAAAAAAATCTAGTTTAGATTTACACAGACCTCCTATTTTCTATTCTTAGTCATGCACATCAGCGTGGGAAACAAAACCACCCATTTTCAAGGGTTTTATGGTGCCATTTAATGTATAGATAACAAATAAATTCCAGTAAATCTCAACTGACTGCCTTCCCTCGATGGCCTGAGGGAAGGCACTCTGTAATTTGCCTGGAAAGCTGATGAATGCAGGTTTCCAAAGACTGGGTGGGGTATCAGGATCTGCTGGATAAAGAAGATGGCATTAGCAGCTGGTTGACCTTTAGGCTGTTCACCGAAGGAGACTACCTTCAATGGCCATGCGAGATTACTGATTTTACAGGTGCTGGGTGTATCAGCTGGAAAGGAGCTGATGATAAGCAGCAGGAGAGTATTTGTCAGGGTTTTGGTATTTGGCCAGTGTAAAGCTGCTGCTGGAAGTGGTCTTCACGGATGGCTTGGGCCCAATGTGTGAGGGGCAGGCATGGGGCAGAGGAGGGAGTGTATGAGGGCAACAAGATGTTTGCCTTGGTAGCGCTCAGGTGCTGTATCGCTTGCTGGGGTTCTGCTAACTTCAAGCAAGATCAGAGCCGTGATGCTGATTTCCATTTGTTAGGGGAAATTTATTGAAATAGCTGCACTCTGAAACTGCTTTCTTCCTCTCTGTTGCCCATTGGTGCAAGAGGGGATTTCTTTTCTCCAGAACCAAGGTTTTTGACCGGTGTTTCAGCTGGCACTCATAATTTAAGTGGCTTTTTCCTTCCTCTTTGGTATGAAATGCAATAATACTTTGTAGGTGAGTTAGTAGCAAACTGGGGGGAGGAATGTCTGAACATTGAACTGAGTTGCTGGCTGGGCTTGGATGGGCAAGTCTGAAGGTAATTTAGCCCTCTTACAAATTCTCCAGGTAACCGCAGGACAATTTTTATATTACTGAAATAGTAAACTGAATACCAAGAGCCATTTCTTCAAATATTGTACCTAAGCGATGTGCATAAAGTCAATTGCATAAGAGTTGGTGCCTTCTTTTAATAGAAGAAAGTGAATTCATGCATCTGAGCAGAAAACCAAATTACTTTCATCCAGACTGGGTTTTGTGGGCAATCTGTAATATGAAACTATAATGTTTGGATTGGATTATTGATTCCAGACTGACTAGAGGATTTAAAATAAATCCTGTGTGGGGACAGGCATATATATATATATTTTATTTTTTTTCCCTTGCTATTTATTAAGTGACACTAACAAGTCTGTATTTTGGAATTATGACCCCACTGACAGGATTTGACAACAGAAGAGACGGTGTTGGAATGTAAAAATGAACTTGTGCGAACCAGTTTGGGTCAAAGATTATCTTCTTGTCATATGATTATTTTGAAAGTTTCAACTGTTATAAATATATGTGGGGAAGGTTCACTTAGAAAAAGAATTTGATTTGGAAAGAATAACACGGAATTGTTTATCTCATCTTTAGCTGCCAAACTGTACTCAAAAACAACATTTGTCAGGATGCTGTTGCCTAATGTGTTTACTGAACTATGAAAGCCTCAGGTTATTTATGTATTTAGTCTGAAAATTGAATTTAGTTCCTCTCATCACTGCGTTGCACGATGATGATGAATGGTATTTGACCAGATTGTTATGCTGGTGTGTGTGCATGTGGCCAATAGAGATAACAGCTTGCAATCACTACTTGTTATCATTGAAAATGTGAGGTACGGTGACTGGTAAGTTGCTTCCTTACACTTATTCCTTCATTTTTCAAGTTCAGGGCCAATGATCTGAATTCTTAAGCAGATATTATTCACATGGGTTTTTTACTGTCTTTTAAATAGGAATTTACCTGCATGAGGAGTAGTATGCCAAATGGATTTTTTTTTGTGAATGCATTGTATATTTTGAGATAGAGTGGATAGGAAAAGGAAATCAGTGTGTGAATGTAAAAGGTCTCCCAAGTTTGACCAGAAAATAAGCTCCATTTGAGTTGCCAAATAGTGCTCTCAGTAAAATTGTATAGGTGTTTAAGCAGGACTTGCAATTTTTCTTTGTTTTACTTTGGCTTTTTTTCCCGCTCCCTGATTAGATCTTGACATGCTTAGCTTAATCTGCTAAGCTTGCATTTGGCTCCCACTTACCTGGGGGAGGTGAAGAACAGTGACCACCACCCACCACGACAGGAAATTTCCCATGATAAAATGGGACTCTTTTCTCCTCCACCTGAAAAATGAAGTGATCACAGTTAAATATATGTGGTGGTACTGAGCTGGGAAATCAGCAAGGCAGTAACTGGGAGAGGTCATTAGAGTGAACTAGGGTGGTGGCAGTGAAGAGATGGGAAGAGTATATCAAGGAGTACGAGATAATACTTTTTCTCATCTCTTTTGGTACAGTTGGGAGGGTAAATTTACGAGCTCTTCTCTATTACACTTTGGTCAAGAGGATCCTGTGATTCAGAGATAAACAGAGGCAAATAAAGAGGCATTATTCTTGTTTGAGCAGTAGTGGCCCGATAAGGTCCCACAGCTATAGATCTCCTAAAAATGAGCAAATAAAAATTCCTCAGGTTGGTACTTTGGTCAACATTGTTGATGCTTTGCTTTGTTTTGGTTTTGTTTCCTTTCTTGGTGCTTTAGTACAGTGATTTATCTCTGGGTTACGGAGAAGCCTTTCCATCTGCCTTTCCAGCCACTCATTGCCATGCAGCGGTCCTGCGGTGATAACAGCAATGAGAGATGCCAGTTTCCAAGGGAAGGTGCTCAAACACTTGTCTTTCCATCTCTGTCTGACCCACCTGTCTAATTCTTGCAACTTCACCATGTCATCTTCTTCCCTCCCTGCCCAGGCTCACGTTTCCCAACTCACTTGAGCAGTTTAGGAAGTGCTCCTTTCTCTCCCTCCTGTCCCAGTATGGCCAAGTTGTCTCACTTCCTTCTCCCTTAGTGCCAGGAGTCACCAGGTGGTGCTATTTCCCAAATAAATGCCCTCCTTTGTGTTGCAGTGCCCTCCAGCCCTTGGAGAAGGGTTGTGCAGCGTTAGGTTTTGTGCTGCAGCTTCTTTCCTGGGCAGCAGCATCAAATAGCGAAGGGTTTTGCTCTTAGCCATGGGTTCTGGCTTGAGCCAACCCCTCTGAAACACAGGTGTTCACTGGCTGATTCAGTCACAGGGGCTTTTGTGATGTTGAGGACCCTAGAAGACTGGACTGCTTCCACACAGCTTGTGACCGCACAGTTGTGCTCCAAAAACTGCTTGTATGTAGTGTAAAGCAAGCACAAGTCTCACTAAAGACGACCTCAGACTTTGCGCTGTTGGGTACCCTTCTGGGCACCCCGCAACCAGGGGGAGATTTTTTTTTGCAGGTTCCTTGGCATGTGCTGCTGCTCCACAGGAGGTCTGTGTGCAAGTGACCACTCTCTGAAGGGTTTTTCCTTTCATCTTCTCATCTTATTAGTTAGCTAGGTTGATACCACCTAATTTCCAGCTGCTTTTTTAATAGACATCAAGCTCTTGCTTGAAACTGTAGAGGCTGTTCAAAACAAGGGATTTAGCTTCTTAAGCAATTTGCCAGTACCCCCAAAAGCCACAACTTAAGATGAAGGAATGCAAATAAGCACCAAGTTCCCATCTTCCTTTTCACCAGGCTAGGCACTTCTTCCCCTACCACATGCTGGCAAGGGCAGAAGAAATTGATTGAGATTCCGCTCTTTGATTTCAATTTAATGTCTTCCATTTCTCTTGGCAGTTCAGTTACTGCTCTGAATTTGATAACTTGTGTGGTGGGGGGAAGGTAACGTATAGGAGAAGGCTCACAGAATTAGCTGGAAATTAGTTGTGGGGAAGTATTTTCTAAATAATGTTAACGACTGAGCACTGTTATCTCTGCCATCCACACTCATGCTAGCATGGCAGTGTGGTTAGCTTGTACTTTGTGCAGTGCGATGAAGTGATTAAAAATATATATTTAAATTAGAGTATGAGGTTGTGTTTTTCTTTTTTTTTTGACTAAAGTAGATGAGCTTTACAATTTACTAAGCTGGGTGTTCCTGTGCTTTAAATCTCTAGGCTGGCTGCAAAGTTTATTATTATTATTATTTAATATATTCTACAGTGTTACTGTTCTTGAGTCATGTGAAGAGAAAGGAGCTGAGGTAGCTGTGGTACTGACCCACAGGCCATGTTTCTTCATCAGTCACATTTCTGTTTTGCCTCGTGGTTTTATTTATTTAGTTTTACTGTATTGGAGTTATTTTAAAAAATAGCTTTGAAGGAAGCTTCTTTGTTCTCCCTTTCCCTCCGCAACCCCATTTCTCATAACCGATGATTGCTTTATAGCTCCATGCCAACTTTAAGGGAGGAATGGGGAGGGAAAAAAAAAGAAAAAAGAAAAGGGGTTGGCAGTTCACAGAAGAGCAGCATGGTTTGTAAGCTCTGGGTGAGTTCGTGTACAGCAGTCACTGTGTGCCACTTTGTGATTTCTTGGATCATAGTTCAAGCAACTGGTACTCCTGCCATCCACTGCAGTGTAAAACAAGGATTTGTTCCTTACTGCTGGTTTAATGCCATTTCAATCACTGGACTATGTGTGAAGGAAATATAGCTCCTTTTCTGGCTGGATTGTCTTTTCATCATGGTCATGCCTTCGAGTCCCCACATTTGGAGAAACCTTTCCACATTTTGAGTCAATTCTTCAGCTGAAGTTAGTGGAGTTCCTCCTAGTTAAATAGCTAGGTGATGGTCTTGGTTTGAGATAAGAGAGAACACTTCGGATGAATCCTTTTGGAAGCCAAGTGTTTGGGAAGGAGAGAGGAGGGAAGGTATGGCTACTCCACTTATCCCAAAGGTCTTTTGGCTGCAGCAGCAGCTCTCCATGTCTCCCACCTAGCATGAAACACTTGAGATTGGAGGCCTTGTTATGAAAGTAGGGTAATGCCAAATAATCTTGCAAGCTCTCTAGGAGACAATTTATTTTCATATAATATTATATATCACAGAACTGTTTGGGTTGGATGGCACCTTAGAGATCACCTGCCATGGGCAGGGACACCTCCCACCAGACCAGGTTGCCCAAAGCCCCATCCAGCCTGGCCTTGAACACCTCCAGGGATGGGGCAGCCACAGCTTCTCTGGGCAGCCTGTGCCAGGGCCTCACCACCCTCTGAGTGAAGAATTTCTTCCTTATATCTAGTCTAAATCCTCTCTCTTTTAGTTGGAAGCCATTATACCTTGTCCCATCACTACATGCCCTGACAGAGTCCCTCCCTAGCTTCCCATAGGCCCCCTTTAGGCCCTAGCAGGCCACTGTAAGGTCTCCCGAGAGCCTTCTCTTCTCCAGGCTGAACAACCCCAACCCTCTTAGCATCTCTTCATAGGAGAGGTGCTCCAACCCTCAGGTCATCTTTGTGGCCCTCCTCTGGACCCGCTCCAATAATAAATTCACTTTCCTTGGAGCATTCAAATCTTTGCATACAAATGCTCCTAGGAAAGTGAATTTATTCTTACAATTAACTCCTATATAGACACTAGCTGCTCTTCAGTCTGTCCCATCTCTGGCCAAGCATGTCACTTTGACAGGATGACAAAATGTGCTTGGCTGTTTGTGTTTGCTTTTGTACTTTCTAGTTTAGTGAGGCCGACCATGATATTGTTTGGGGTCTCTGGGCACATCTCTGGTAAAAGCAGATAGATGCAGAGATCTTAATATTGCAGTCCAGGGGTGGGGGAAGGTTGGAAACACTCTTTTTTCTTTATGAGAAAGGAAAGGATGCAGCGAAATATTAGAGAAGGTGTATTTGAAACTTGGGCACTAGGGTTTTCTGTTTCTAGAAGATAACTGAGCTAGGACCTGATGGAGAGAAACTGTCACAGTGAATATATAGAAAGTTTTTAGCTTCCAGAGAAAATCTGCAAAATGGCAGAACAAGTAGGAGAGCATTTGGCTGGCTCCTGGTAAAGCAGATAGCAGAGGAGCTGTATATGCCCGAATTTAATTCCACAGTAGGATGTGTGCAGGGCGCATGTGGAAGGAAACCACATGCTGAATAATCATGTTGGTAAGGGAGCCAAAACCTGGCAGCAGATGTTTTTCTATGATGGCTGAGTGGGAATGGGAGAGGTGGATTGGACTGCAGGGACACCCAGCTCTGAGGCGAAGCAGAATTGGCAGTCGCTGTAAGCATTTTACTAATCAATGTGGGCAAAAGGAAAACAAATAGAGAGAAGGGATCAGATGGTACATTATAGACTCGGAGATCAGATAGCATTAAGGCCTGGCCAGCAGATACTTTTCTATTTTAAAATGCTTATTAGGGTATACAGGTGGTAGTGAGGGTGCATATAAATACCAAGCAAACTCACTTAGCCCTTGGCTATCTCTTCAGGCACTTCAGTGGTTCTTTGTCACTGTAGCATCTGAACACTTTGGAAGTATCACAGATTGAAATGCTCATAATGCAGTTACAAGGTAAAATCGAGTCATTACTATTTTCATTTAATAGCTGGTGAGTTGAGACCAGCAGAGCCAAAAGTTCTGGTGCCAAACACAGTCCTTGCAATGCTAGAAGGAAGGATTGTGCCATAATATAATAAGATGAACCTGGTTGTAGTTGAAAAACGTCGCTGAGAACAAGCAGTGCATTTTCTATCTGTAGAGGGAGTTGGAACTGATCTAATTCTAATGCGCACCAGAGGAAAAAGCCTTACTCTGCAGCTATTTCATGCTCCACAACACCAGCATGGGCCTGAAATTACACTAGCAATTAAAAATGATGACTAGGAGTGGTTTTTGCTGTGGGAGAATTGACACAGACCATCTTAGCTCCATGGGAGTAATATACCCACTTACTTAAGAGACCGGTATTAGTACGTATAATGAGTTTAGAGAAGAGTGTATGAGAAACAGAAATGCAAACAGGGACGTTCTTGACATATGACCAAAAGAGCTGTGGTGTTTTGTACTGAAACAATGAGAAGCTGCAGAATAACCATGCCCCTACAAACCCAGTTGCATTGAGATTGGTGTTTGTTCTGGGATGGATCACAAGGAGTGATCCATCTCCAGTACTCAGCAGTCGTGTTCCGGTTCATTTGGCAAACACCTTTCATTCTGGGAAATGCACAATAGCACATTGATGGTCCCAGAGACCAATTCTACTTCCAGTTCTTCCCTTCAAGAATTTGCTTTGTGACCAAGTGTCCCCCGGACCTTTGCAGAGCATCCAGTACGTCACTGGTGGCATAAAGTTGTCTGGTGTTGCTTGGAGCTCCTGTTGCAGAGGCACCTTGCCAGGCTTGTGCAAGCCCTTCAGAGTACCTGAGGTAACAAATGAAGCCAATTAAAGGTGGTGAGCAGAGTGAGGGGAGAAGCACAAGCCTCTCACTTGGTAGAGGGCCTGTCTGGGAGGTGGCTTCAGGGCTGAAAAACCATGCTGCTGCTTTGGGCAGCAGGGTGCCCACAGCCCAGCGCTGAGCTCTGGAAGGTGGCTCCCAGCAAATCAACAGGAAAAGGGTCTTCTCTGAGGATCAGGTTGCTCATCGTGGAAATAACCTATTTCTTACCACACAGGGATGTACAGAAAATTAGAATTCACAAAAATTATTTGTGGCCAGAATGAGATGTGTATCATTTGGATCACAGAAGCAAGGCATCAGGACACCTCGGCCTGCTTTCCTCTGGCTCAGCCCGCAGTCACAGGCAGTTTTATGTTCCCGAAGCAGCTGGGAGCCAGTGTGTCAGTCTGAGGGCTGCTCTTGCATTTTCATCGATGTGCTTATGCAGCGGTGGTGGGGTTTGCTCACTTGATACGTCTTGCAGATGGAAAAACTGAATCCAGCAAGAAGCTATTTGCACTTCTTCCTAGACACCACCCCTCAGCGAGTGCCTGCGTTTTTGCTGGGGCAAGCCTGTCGCTTGGCAGGTTCAGTTCAGTCCCAGGGGTGTCTCTGAACCCGGGTCTCCTGAAAGATAGTATTTCTCCTTACTGCAGCGTCTTCAGACAAGTAAGCGATACCCAAACACAGGGAAGGACAAAGGATATGTTTAAGGCAAGCAGAAGTTTACTGGGTAGGATGGTTCTTGGATTCAAATACTGCCCTTGGAAACTGTGATCAGGAATCTGTTGTGCATAACTCTTCCTTGTATGTTCATACAGTCAATAAAAACCCGAAGCCGGTTTCAGATGCTCTTCAAGCTGCCTGCCACAGCCTTCCAGAGCAGCTGTAACTGGATTAGTAAGACATGGAAAATATTGCAATGCTGCTTGCATCTGATCTTCTGAGTAATGACTGAAATGTTAATGGCAGGCACGCAGCACTAAAGCAGGCTGCAAATAGCAAAGCTTTGTTTGTTTTGTTTGGTTTTGCGCAGTTCATGGATTATTTATTTATTTATTTATTTATTTTACCTTGAATTGGAGTTTAAAAGACAGCAATATTTCTGCCCTCAGCCATACCACATGCCTTGTGGGTTAAGGGCGAGCATCTCTGCAAGCAGCAAAGATGCAGGCTGGATATCTCAGTGCTGCAAGCCAGACATTGCATGAGGAGCGACGTTCCTCTGATACCAGGCTTGACCAGAGCTGAGCATACATTTCTGCAGAAGCCTGCCAATACTTGATAGCGCAGGCCCAGCAATTTGTTTGATGATAGCTAATAAAATGCCAGCCATCCAGCAGCACTGCGATGTGATTACGCTGCTGCGAATTTTCAAATTCCATCAAAGTCCTGCTGTGGGTAATGGGAATGGGCCAGGGGGATTCAGCTGTAAATCAAAAACTAAATCATGGCCAATTCTGACAGTGGAAAGAGCGGCTATTTTAATGTGAAGAGCCTGAACTGCCAAGTCCAAACCAGCTGCAGTATGGAGAGCGACTAAAATGAAAGGTCTCTGCTTTTTTTTTTTAAGACTCATTGATTTTTTTTCTTTCCCTAAAATTTAAACCATATCTCTCTACTCTCTATACTTCAGATTTGCCTGGCCAGCTGCAGAGATTTTGAGTGCCTTCTTTTGTATTACAAATATTAAATATATTGATGATAAAGGACAGTTTTCTCTCTCTCTTTTTTTTTTTCTTTTTGGCAACTTCATACCGATTCAAATGTTTTCATCTGTACATCTTAATTATTTCAACACTGGTAGTTCTGCAGTCAGCAAAGGAAGGACCTCTCCTTGCTACCTGTTGTGGTGCTGGCAGGAGTCAGGTCAGCGTGTAACAAAAAGGAGAATTTAATGGGAAATCTTGAGCATAAACTGGCTTCTCTGTTATTTTCAGTTAGTAAGGAAGCGGCCAAGAAACTTGTCCATTGGCATGAATATATGACTGGGAGCCAGGAATTGTTCTTTATTCCAATAATAAGGAACAGCTAGCTTCGTCTCTGAGCAAATCCGCTTCCATGAGAGCAGTACAGCTTTCTGACTGTGTCCTTATTCTGTATGTTGATCTGGCCTTCTTCTTTTTTTTTTTTTTTTCCCTCCTCTCTGTGTCTGTAAGATGTCACAAGACAGTGTTCCCTCACTGGAAGCTACACCGACAAGACCCTTAGTGGCCATATTTGAACGTAGCTGTTTCTGGTGCATGCACTTAGTGCACCTCAACGGCTTGCTGGTATTGCCCTCTGCCTGCAGCCTGGCTCTTCAGCAGTGTGAGGAGCTTTTGGGGAGCCTTGGCAGCAGCTGGCTTTGAGGGGCAGATGCATTCCTGTGCAAGGTGTAGGGACAGACATGCCAAGTGCAGTAAAATCTACTTTGGGCATGCCTCAAGTCTTCCTGCTTACAGAAAAGGTTAAAGAGTTTTAACTTTCAAAAGTTTTCTAACATTATTGTTGAAAAATAACGTATGCTTTACTTGCTTTTTTTTTTTTTTTAATTATTTTTATTATATTTATACCCTGCAGGTTGTTAGGGTATGGTCATTCTTGCGATATGCAAGACTAACTCCTGTTAAACCCAGCCAGCTCTAATGAGACATCTGCCTCTAGACCACGTCTGAACGAATCTTAGTTATTACCAAGAAGTGCTTTGGAAGGGCAGACATTTTCAATTTCTACAAATTGAAATACCCTGGATTAAATCCTGGATTTGTCTAAATTGATGGGAAAACTTCCATCCTTCCAAGGGAGCCATGTGTGTGATCGGTATTTTGTAGAGATCAGTTCTCCTTTACTTCTCAGCGCAGATTTTTATGGCACCCGTCGCCAGGGTATCTCAACCCTCTTTTAAAGCTGAAATGGGAAGTTAGTCATGAGATCTGTAGTGATTACAAACCAGATGTTCTTTTTTCTTTCTTCTTACTTTGCAAGTAGAGGACAGAAGGCAGTTTCTGCAGTATGTTTGTTTTTAGCATGCCATTTCCCCATGTGAAATACCGTATAGTATTCTTATTCTATTTGCATTTCCAAAATCTTAGGATCATAAAAGATTTTTTGCATGGTTTCTCTGATTTTACATATATTAAAAAGCCCTGTGTGTTAACATGGCACAGAAGGATTCTGTGCTGTCAAGAATAAAATAGCTGTTGCAGCAGGATGCATAATTATAGGACTACTATTTAGTCATCAGTCACAGAATGCATGGATTTTTTTTTTTTTTTTGGTGAATTCTCCATTTATTCTGTTTCAGATGTGGAAAGAATTTACATGAAGAATTTAGTTTGCTCAGCACAATGGGGCTTGACCCATCTGAATCTATTAAAAGCTGTTACATATCTGGGCTAAAGAATAAGGCCCTAATCAGGGATGTGTTTGCGGAGTCATATAGCTCCATTCCACGTGGAAAAGTGCTTCAAGGACTCAGTCCTACGGTGGTGCAAAGGTATAAAAAAGACATCCATATTTAAATGAAGAGCTAATTTTTCCTTTTTTTTTTCTTTTTTTCTTTTTCTTTTTTTCTCCCCTGCCAGAACGCACACATCTGGAACAGTGCATAGAGGAATATACCCACTGCCTATCTGTAATGGGAAAATGCTTTTCTTTTTTCCTAATGTATATGGCTCGTATTTAAAACTTTTTTTTTTTTTTTTTTTTTTTTTTATCTTCCTGTGCTGCTGTGGATCAGCCAGCAGAAATCAGCATCTCGGTTGTTGTTTGCCTGCGGATTAGTTGCCAGCATCCTGTAATTCTGCTGGCTTGAAATGTAGCTTCATCTTCCTTACAGTAATGGGAGCAGAGAAGAGCCAAATGGGGTGGTTCTCTGCGAGCAGGAGTGTGGGTGGAAGCACTGAGCTTTGTGGCATGCTGCTCTCTGCTCCAGAGCTCTTAAAATCCTCCTGCCTCAATCTGTGGTTAAAGGATTTCAGAGGAGTAGAGAATGTGTTTTCAGGGTTATGGAGGAAAAAAAAAATCAAGAATCCATCATGCTTGCGTTGGTTCCTCGTATTTATCAGAACCATCTGATACTGCTTCAGATTTTCACATTGATTTTGCAGACTGGGGGAGATTCTGAAGTTGTGGCTGCTTCTGGTAAACTAACAGTGGTTTCCTTACCGTGGATTACATTTCTACTCCTTTCCTTCCTCCCCACCCCTTTTGCTCATCTCAGTGCAATGCATTTTGTAACTGAAACTTTGAAAATGTGCTATGAGGCTTGTGAAGAAGAAAGGAGAAAAGCAAACGTGCAGTTGGTCCCGTGAGTGACTCATCCAACCGTTCTTCTGACGATGCAAATGACTGCGTATGCCTGCCTCAGTCGCTGCTAGTGCATCAGGAACAGGACTCTTGACTCAGAGTCATCATCACAGACGTATTCCTTGCTTGCTGCTCCTTCCATGGGGTGGTATGCTCCCGATCATGACGTGTGCATTATATAGTGCTGAAACCTTTGGATTTCCCGTGGATCAGGATTCTTCAGAAGAATTACAAGGATCTGTTCCTCAAAGTGTGACACAACTACTCAGGACATATTCCCAGTTTCTGAAGCTTGTCAAATCCACTCAGCTCACTACTGCTGTGACCTTTTATATAGGCCAAAATTTTATTCCCTGGTATGTGTTTGATGTTACATGTATACCAGTGGAGTGAAAGAAAAGAACTAGATTAAAGGATGCAAAAAGCTGGTGAGCAGCAGAACTTTTGAGAACTGAAAAAATAAATCATCCACGAGCATGAGTGTTACCAAGGCATGTGGCTTGACAAGTCTGTTGTAATCCTTTGAAGAAAAAGAAGCAAAACTAGGATGATCATCCTCATCGCATTTTAGAAAAATGAATGTATGTAGGGAAAGACCATGTAGCAAAGAACAAAGCAGGTGGTAGCAGGAATGCTTTGCATATTGTAGTGTGGAGGTAAAACTGAACACGTTGCTGAGAAGTGAATGACATTTCTACTTCTTTGAAGCAACCATGCTTGCTTTCGTTTTTGTAAGAGCTACTTGGAAAGTCGTTCCCTATTGTCAGCAAAATACGAGGTCTGATTAGCAGTACAAGATTTCTATGAAGTTTTCAAGTTGTTGCATAACGTCCACACACCACGCTTTGTTTTGCTTTTGGGCAGGTGGACGTTTTATGATGCTTGTGAGCATGGTACTGTGAACTGAAAGTTGTCTGCGCAGCTTTGAATTCAGCAGTAGAATGACATTAGTAGAATTGCCTAAAGTAGGAAGGTTTTTGTTTCATTCCCTTCCCCTCTGGGCTGTAATGTTGCTCATTAGCTGGCCATTCAGACCCTTGAGTCAATGAGATGGGAGGGCTTTTTTTTCGGCTGAACCCCTTCGTGCCATAAACCGACTGCTCCTGGAGAGTGTAGGCTGGCTTCACTGGTGGTCCAGGTCCATTGGTTTCACTGGAGTTAGACCACGGGTAAATTTTGGCCTCTCTGTAGTAAAAGCAACCACAGCAGCAAAGTCTAAGGATGCCTGTAGGTATTTGAGGGCTAACAACAAGGCTGGCACGTGCTTGGCTTTAGCTGCGCTCATTGTGAGAGACGTGAGGGAAACAGAAACTTCTGAAGTTTAGTTAACGTTAGCATGAAATGCTAGCAGGAGTCATGAACTGGAAGTCAAAGACGCAGGAGTTTCCATTAAATGAGCTGGGCTCTAATCCGTGCGTGTGGATGTCACATCCCTGCTGGTGACTGGGTTCCTCTTGCTTAAGAGATGTAATTGCAGTTGCCCTTCTTAGTGACCCATCAAGGGAGCAGAAAAAAAGTACACGAAACTAAAGTATCATCAGGTCACACAAAGCAATATCTAGTTTCGAATGCAGTGGCAGAAACTACGTCCCCACAAGAAGGAAACATAATTCCCCACATTCAGCGGGTGGTAGGTTGGTAGTTTTTTTTCCCCACGGCATTTTAAATCCAGCATAATAATTAGATTCTCAGTTTCAGCACAGAGGATTGTCTCTTTTAAAATGTGTTGTGCTCTCCTGGTCTAGTAATTATGCAGAAATGTCAGCTGGAATTGATAATGAAGGCAAAATTTGGGAAAAGCAATAGGATGTGTTGCTGCTATTGATCAAAGGCTACAGGGCTGGTTTTAAACACTTACTCTCTTTGATCTTTTTTTTTCTATCGATTGAACACAGTAGATAAACAACTGTCTGTGTAGCACGAGCATTTATTGTGGCTTTTAAGCTGACTAAGGACAGCTTTGAATTAAATATGAGAGTTGAAATGATGGTTTTCTAATAAGTGCAGTGTATCAAGACTTTGCAGTGGTGCTATAGTTTCATTTAAACACAGGGGAAGGAAATTAAATACTGACATTTTTTTTTCTTTCATATTTGAAAAGAAGATAAAAATTACAAAATTGATTACGGGAGAGGCAAAGGCTTTTTTCTTTTTAAATATAGTTATTTAGTGCTGTCAAACTGCTGTCTTGTCTTGGCAATTTCAGATAGATTTGTGTAAGTTACTCAAATGCCTTAAAATGCAAGATACAAATGGATGTTAGGTGAGTTTCTGCAATCAGTTCCAATGAAATTAATAGAAAGCTTTCCACAGACTTTTTAATGACTTGGATGGGGCCCTGGGCAGTCATCGGTGATGCCTCGGAAAGGTCAGGATCGATTTCCTGGCATCCTCTTAGTCTCTAAGGAGGCTCTTTGCATTTCTCTGGGAGACACAGTGATATTGCTGTTCCTCTTCCTTAATAATTCTCTGTATTTATATTCTGCTACCTAACATGCAGAGCTTCTCAGGGTAACTGAGGGAAGATGAAAAATGCTGCTTTGGGGGGAAGTTGCTCATATCTTAAATGCCTAAAATAGTCATTCTGAGTAATGTCAAGCTTTCTTCCCTTCCTCTTCTCCCCATCCTACCCCTTGTCTGGAAGGGATTCTGCATTTGGTTTCAGTATTGCACTGCTCTTATCTTTCCTTATTGATTGTGGTGGGGAAATAAGTGCAAATCGAAGCAGCCTTCTGCATCGCAGTGTGGAGAGCAAGTTGTGTCGTGTTTAAAGCAGCGCTGCTCCACCCCAGTCCAGCAACACACGTCTCCGGGGATTCGGCCCTTTGGATTCCTGCCTTTTTAAAAATACCTGAATACCTGAACAGGCCTGAATGAATTATTCTCTGGCCCATGCTTTTGCTGGGTTTCAAACACCGTGTGTTTGAAAATGCGTGTTTTTTTTTTTTTTTTAACAAGTAAATGGTTGTGCTTGAAGTGCTGCACCCCTTCCAACAGGATTATAAATGCACCCCAAAAATACAAGAGAAGGAAGTCTTGGGATGAGGAACAGGGAGAACTTTTCATAATTCTGACATTAAAAAGGTAATAATCCCTGTGTTTTCTTTTCTGTTGAACTATTTCACCTGCCCCCCTTGCCACTAGGAAAAAAAAAATGTCACGGAAAATATCTGACTATTTCTTCAGGTGAAACACAGATACCCAGGGTCTCCTGAATTCACTGTCGTGCTTTTCCTTAATTTCAGGATACCGGGGTTGGGAAATCAAGCATTGTTTGTCGATTCGTCCAGGACCACTTTGATCACAATATTAGCCCTACTATTGGGTAAGTACCCTGCATAATATCATTTTTCTTATACAGACACTGCCCTCAGCTGAGCTACTTTCTCTTCTCCCTACTTTCAAGGCTCTGAACACTGCATATATATTTTTTTCTCTACTTTGCCAATCTCATTGAACCCTTTAGTCTCATGTTACCTGCTTAGAGAGCCTGGGGCTGCCCAAACCAGCTCTGCTCTGCTCTCCCTGTTCTGGGAACCCAAAGTGGGCTGTAATTTATTTCATGGCCATGTGCTCTCTGATGGAGAGGCTGTCAGAGCTGTGCCTTGTTTCTCATGTGAGTGATGTCTCTTGAAATCACCGCTTTGCTGGAGCTGCCCAGGACCTCTACCAACCTGTGTTGTGCATGGCCATGGCTTCCAGGTCTTGTGTTCCTTTCACCCTTTGCACAGGCCAGTGTATGGTATAATATATGTTAAACACATATGTCTCTCTCTCTATATATATTAATATATAGAGAGGACCTATATGTATATGAGCTGACAATGGGTGAATGCCACATGATCTATTGTTTACTTTCCATGCAGCAGAACAATTGGGAAACCTGTAAGTAAAGGCTTGTTGCTTTGGTTTTCACAGAAAGAAGACTTGAGGCTAAACTCTGGTATTTTTTGTGTTTGTGTAAATATGTAGATACTTCAGATTTCCATGAACATAAAGGAACATAAAAAGAACCTCATAATTTATTTTTTTTCCCCTGCAAGTTCCTAGTGAGCTCATAACACCTAAATAATCCCATGAATTATTTTTTTACTGCTCCCTTTCTAATTTATCACATTTTTCTTCACCTGTCTTACACCCATCTTAGGTCTCTTACTCATCAAGAATTTCCCATGGGAGATGATGCTTTGATCACAGGAGTTTAGGATTAAAATTACTTTAGTTCCAAGTGGTCAATGAGGTATCAAATCTAATCCTTGGATCTTAACAACCCAAACAGGCTATGATCTGCATAATGACCAGGACATCCCATGGCTGAGTGGTGACAGAAGAATGATGGCAAACCCTTAATGTTCCTAAGTTGTGCACGCTGTCAGGCTAGACCATGATATTGACAGTGCCTGTTCCCAGGTGTGGATGTGCTTTCATCTAAGTTTAGGATTGTCCCTGTTTTGAAAAAGACAGGATAATGCAATTTAAACAAAGTATAATTAACGCCTGCTCTTTAGAAAAACTGACAGGCTTCTTCATTTCAGACCATCAAAAGCATACTAGTCCTGTAGCTGATTTTAATTCCTTTTTTTTTTTTCTTTTTCTTTTAATATTCTAGGGACAAATCTGCCAAATCCAGCATTGCCTGGAAAAAAATTGAAAATTCTTGATCTTTTATGGGGAGAGGAATTGAATATATGATGTTCACAAAGGAGTAACTTGGGTGGAAAGGCTGACCTTTCTTGTGTGTTACAGCTGTTTTAAATCTGCTCTGAAAGATGGGTAATTTTTTTGAGTGCTGTTCGGAGGGCTGCAAGATTTCTTTCAAACCTCTGTGTTTGAATGCAGAGGAACTTTTTGAAGTTCCAGGGCAATATTGGACTCCCACTTGTAATGAATAGAGAAAAATAGGCAGAGAGAAGGGAACCAAGCAAGCACATAATGAGTAACATTACTGACTGAAGGACACTTGTTGGCAGTGAAGAAATTGATGGAAACTTGAGTGGTTCTTCGCTTCTGTGTCATCATCAGCGTTTTTCCCCATGTAGTTGTTGTTGCCAAGTAAATGTGTTCTGCTCAAATGGGGAAAAAATCCTTTAATTTTCATAATTGTGATAACAGAGGAAAAATATTTTTCTATTTGAGGATTAAATTGTGAAGGCTAGTTTGCATGCAGATGATAGTGCTTGTCTGTGTAGGATGACTATGTCAATAAGTCTTTTGTTGTCATTATTTTTTCAGAGTTAATCTAGTTTTAAATATGCAGTCCTTGAAATCTACAGTAGCTGCTGAGGCTCTGAAGTTCCTGTTTTTGGAACAGTGAAGTGTTGCTTAATGCTTCAAGTAGAAGCATTAAGCTGAAAGCACCCACCCTGAAAATAACCAAAGAAAATGCTGCTTTTTGCTTATTTGTTTGCTTATTATTTTTGCTTATTACTTGTTTGCTTGCCTTACTTAATATTTTTGTATGCAATGCAGCATTGTTAAATTCATGCAGTTTGCAGATGGCTGTAGAGAAGAACTCTTGTACATCATTCTCAGATGTTTTGATCAGTCATATGTCCTTGATATAATTTGGTGCTTTTGTTATGACAGTGCATTGTATCAAATGCATCTTTATGAGCTGGGAAAAAAAAAAGTTTTCACAACAGAAATTGCTCAGCAGTGTCCAGATAGCATGAGGGAAAAAAATCTACCAGAGTTTGGCAGTTTCTCCTAGCCAGCTTTCAATTCAAATGCTCTAATGTAGAAAAAGCCTAAAAAGTTATTTCTGAATAGAAGTCACACTATGAAACCATAGGAAAATCACATTTCCTACAAAAAAAAAATAACAGAAGCGACAAAGTTTTCTTTATCTGTGTTGAGAGGGGGAAGAACTTTATTTCAATTTATTTACTCTGTGCATTTCAGCAGGTGACTTGTCTGTTCCCTACTGATCAAAGTGACCATCCTCCTAGATTTAATTGAAAATTCATGTATTTGTTGCCTGGTATGATGCTGACTGACATATTCTCAGGTCTGTATCACCAAGAAGATGGAGACAGGTGGCAGCAGCATCTGAGCATGAGTGGCAGGAGCGTTTGTGTTCCTGTGCCTGTGCACATGAGCCCTTTGAGCTGCAGAGGTTTTTCACTTTTTGTAGGCATTTTATCCAGGTTTTGGTGGTTCCTTATATGTAGTCTATCCCAGCAGAACTGACTAGGATCTGGAGTTTCCTTTTTTCTTTTTTTTTTTTTTTTTTTTAAATTAATGTCACTCATGTAAAGAATTTATGCTGCTTCCTTCTTTTAACCATAAATGAGATCCCCCTACTCTTCTTTTCAGAGCATCCTTCATGACTAAAACTGTGCCTTGTGGGAATGAGCTTCATAAATTTCTGATCTGGGATACAGCTGGTCAGGAGCGGGTGAGTATTAACTGTGCAGTACATCTTGGTCTCTTATAATGCATTTGCTCACTTAAAAACAAACAAAAACCAAAAACTTTTTTCATCTTAAGAAGACTTTGCAAGTGCAAATCTGCTGAATTTTTTGTAAGGCTCTGTGAAGTGGGTGGTTGGCACTGTTAAACAGGTTCCCATTTCTCAGCTGGGGAAAATGCAGAAGCAGGCTGACAGTACAACTGACCTAAAAGAAAAGCTGGCTGTGGATTTCAGCTCTGGTTTCACAATGGAGCTGTGCCTTAGCTTGCAGGTGTTACCTGTGCCCACACCGTAATCATCAAGGGCAGCTGTGTAAGTTATTGGCCACTTTCTTTGCCACAGCTTGGGCTGTGCCTGAAGGCTGGGCAATTCTCCTGTTGTTTCTCCAGGCTTATGTGTGGCAGCTTTCATTTACACTGGAAAGCAACTTGGCTAAGCTGGTGGTGACTCCAAGACTGTCCTGAGCTGGGACATTGAATATAGGCATAAGCTGTGTCTGCTGGTGTTGGTTTTGAAATTAGTACTGGCAAACTGAACCATGTAGGGTTTGTTTCTTGATTTTATTTATTTTTTCTTAATTTTCCCCAAGTGGGTTGAGTGAATTGCTCAAATTAAATAGCTTTTCCTTTGGCTTTTCAAAAAAGCCATAATGGAAATCACGGGCAATCATTCATATTGATTGTATATACGCCTGTTTGGTCATTTGTTTCTTTTAAGAGGCTTAATGGCAGTGGTATTCTGCAACAGGCTGACTGTAGAGTTCTCTTAATCTATGCCTACTTTTATGTTGAGAAAAAAAAAATAAAAGGAAAAATCCATGCGCATGTTTTAAAGCATCTTTAAAACTTGCTGTTAAATTACACTGCTTCTGTTCTTAGAAAAAAGCAGCTATGCTCATGGTAGGGTCGGGTAAAATTAGGTGCTTATACAGACTGCACTGTCCGTCCTGCTGCATCCTGCTGCGTTCTCCAAACCTCGCGTGTGAATTGCAGACAATAAAGAATGTTGCTGTTAAGTGCAGGAAATACTCATGCTTTTCTTTACAATGTGCAGCATGACGTAAAGCGGGCCTGCTGAAATCTGTTGACTCTTAGCAATTTGGCATGTTATTTATGATGGGAACAGAGATATTTTAAAACTTTCATGAAATACAGCGTCATCCCTTCCCTTGAACCTTTTTTGTTCCATTTCTGAATGGCCTGGAGCTGAAGAAGATTGTGTGTGGAGTTTCAGTTGGTCAGAGATAGCAAAGGTTCATTTGCTTTCCCATGGTTTGCTTCTTCTTGCTTCTTCTTTCCCCTTCCTCTCTCCACTGCCCTACTCCGCCTTTTTTTTTTTTTTTTCCTTTGTAGCTCTTTGGCACACAATCATAGAATCACAGAATATCCTAAGTTGGAAGGGACTCACATGGATCATCATCCAACTCCTGACTACACACAAGACTAACGAAAAACTAAATCATATGTCTGAGAGTGTTGTCCAAATGCTTCTTGATCTCTGGCAGGCCCAGTGCTATCACCACTACTCTGAGGAGCCTGTCCCAGTGCCCGCCCACCCTCTGGGTGCAGACCCTTTCCCTAACCCCCAGCCTGACCCTCCCCTGTCCCAGCTCCATGCCGTCCCCTCGGGTCCTGTCGCTGTCCCCAGAGAGCAGAGCTCAGCGCCTGCCCCTCCGCTCCCCTCGTGAGGGAGCTGCAGGCCGCCATGAGGCCTCCCCTCAGCCTGCTCTGCTCGGGGCTGAGCAAACCAAGGGACCTCTCCTCATGCATCTTCCCCTCCAGACCCTTCACCATCTTTGTAGCCCTCCTTTTGACACTAACATTTTTATGTCCTTATGTTGTGCCCAAAACTGCACACAGCACTTGAAGTGAAGCTGCACTCAGACAAAATAGAGCAGGACAATCCCTACCCTCAACCTGCTAGCAATGCTGTGCCTGATGCACCCCCAGGACATGGTCAGCCCTCCTGGCAGCTAGGGCACGCTGCTGGCTTGTGTTCAGCTTGCTGTCAATCAAAACCCCCAAATCCCTTTCTGAGAGGCTGCTCTCCAGTGTCTGTACACACAGCCAGGGTTGCCCCGTCCCAGGTGCAGAATCCAGCACTTGCTCTTGTTGAACTTCATATTGTTGGTGACTGCCCAGCTTCTATTTTGCATCTCTGCAAGGCCTCTCTGCCCCAGAGGGCGTCAACCACTCCTCCTAACTTAGTGTCATTTGCAAACTTAGAATGTACTTGAGTCTTGCATCCAGATCATTTATAAAAAAACATCAAAGAGAACTGGCCCTAAAATGAAGCCCTGTGGAACCCCATTAGTGACTGGCCACCAGCCTAATGTCACCCCCTTTACCATCACCCTTTGAGCTCAGCCCATCAGCTAATTGTTCACCCATCATGTTATGTACTTTATATATAACTCTGAGATGTAGGTATAAATGTGAATCTATTTTCCTGCATAATCTTAAGACTCTCAAAGCATGTTAGGAGTATTAGTTTTTTAAAGTAGGTGAGTATTAACAAGTATTATTTAGGAAGCTGAATGATAACTCGTTTGAGGCAGGAAATCTGTGACTGAGCTTTGACTCTTGGATACAAAATCTGTCCTTCCCATCTAGTCCTTTATGTTGTCCCCCTCCGCCTTTTCCAAACATCTGCTTTCCTTTCCTTTTTCTAACAGTGATGAGCAGTGGCAACCACAAATATGGCTAAGTTATTCAGAATATGATACATTTAAGTTATGTTAATGGTTTTCATGTGTAATAATGAATCATAACATCCTTAGGCCAGGGTCCTAAAGAGAGCCTAGGGATCTTTTTCTTCTGTATTTCCACAATGCATTCCCAGTCCTTTGGACTGTTGTAATGTGGGGTGATGAATGATGTTGGTAACTGTTGAACGCTATCTTCTAAGTCAGCTGAATTTCTCAAGATGAGGTCGATGTTGTTTCAGGTGGTTCTCTGTCCTGGAACATCCCCATTGTATGGGTAAACACATTGTGCTTCTCAGTAGCTTATTGATTTTAATTTCTATTTGGGACACTCATTATGTTGTCTTCATCATGTTGCTCCTTCTGATCATGCTATTCAAGAAAGCATGACTTTTTGCTAGCTATCCTCTGAACAGCGATGACCCAAAGCTTGCAACCTATCCCAAACTCTGGGCATGTTGCTGTTTTTGTAGCATGTTAATGAATGCATTCTAAATGGTGTTTCTGCTTTGAGAAATACAACTTAGAATACATTTGTAAGCAGACTAACAAATGTTGTCCTTTCCTTGTTCTCTTTGGTTTTGTTGAGTCTTTATGTTCCAGTGATAAAGTCTGGGAGTTTTGTCAGTGCTTCTACTGTCAATACTGCTGATAACTCTGTTTAGGACTTCCTGCTCTTTCAACATTGGGTTAATTTCACTTTGTTCTTCTAAATGCCAGGCCAGGCACAGGACATGCATGTGCTTATTCTGGAGCTGGGGGACCCTGTACTTCCCCAGCTGTGCCAGCTATTGCTGTGTCTGCATGCTGTGTGCCTCCTGGTCCCCCTCAGCAAACTGAGAGAACCTGGAAATTCATGGGACTTTTTCTGAAGAGTCACACACAGGATGGTGAGGAAGCAAAGGAGAGAGAGAAGCAAGCTGGAGGCACTCAGCACCCCCTTGAGGCATTAAATCAACTTTCAGATACCCATTTGTAGCTTTTCAAGCCTTTGGAAACGTTGGTCACTACTGGTTTTGAAAGCTTGTAGTAATGCTTGGGTGTTATTGAAGAAACTGAGTATACAGACCAGCCAGCCAGAGCTTGGTTGTGGAGAGCAGATAACTTCTTATTGGTGTGGATATTAGATACAACATTTCTTTTGTGTCAGGAGACTTGGAATTGCAGGCAGAGCCAAGAAGTAACTAAAATTGCCATTTCATGGGAGATAATAAGCAGCTGTCACTTCCGCACAATGACAACAATGCACCAGAAAATGGAGATGAAAAGCTTTTCTATCGCAGTGTTGGTGGCAGAGGATGCTCAGCACGCTTCTTGGAGGAGAGCTGGGGAGAGGGACGTGGCTTTCCAGCAGTGTTCGCTGTGGAGAACATATGTTGTAGTTGATGACAAAAGGAGAAAGCTTGTTAATCCTTTTATCTTGTTTCTTCTTTTGCCTTTCTTGGGTAGGCAAAGCGTTAAACTGGCAGCATGCTTAACAAAATCCCTCTGCTTTTCTGTGTCTCTGCAGACCCAGTTGTGCGATGTTGGTTTGTTTTCAGATGAGCTCACTTTATTCTGTTTTTCAGACTGTCACCTTCCCTCCACCCAGCCTGTTTTCCAAATCTCCCTTTCTGCTCATCTTACATTTTTTTTTCCCCATCAGCTTTAAATTGTTGCTGTGGACTTCAGGACTTAAATTCATGGCAATTATGTTATTGTTAGCAAAGACTCCCTTCCCTAAGAACAATCTCTTCACAAGTTAGCTAATGATGTTTTTATTAGCATATATTTTGGTTCATGATGCCCTAAGTAGCTTCTAATTACAATGCTTTGTCTGAATACCTTGGGTGGCTGCCAGCTTTCCATTTTGCCAGCTGAGGAATATTGTAGCAAATACTTAGGGAGCCTGAGGGCCATGTTTTTAGGGCAGAAAAATTTATCTTTGTCCTTTTTAAGTTTTTAAGTTTACTCTTTTTTTTTTTTTGTTTTTTCCTTTAACCGTTCATTGATGTGGTATTTAGGGACATGGTTTATTGGTGGTTGGGGGATAGCTGGATCACATGACCTTGGAGGTCTTTTCTAGCATTAATTATTTTATGATTTCCCAGGAAAAGATTGGCAAATATATCTGTAGCATTTCATAGTCACCTCTTTTCTGGGTGACAGTAGTTGTTCTGGTGATTCGAAGGCAAGATGTTCCTTGATAGGAGGGCTTTTTTGCCTCATTTCTCCTAAGCTGTATCCTAGATGTTGGAGCTAAACAGAAGTAGTGAATTTCTGCTCTTTAGTGGGGAGAGTAGGCAGGGTACCTTAATGTTGGTATCACAAAACCATGAGAAACTGCTTCAAATGTAAAATCTGGCTGCCATCCTAAGACGACTTCTTTCCAGAAACAAAACCTTGTAACTCAGCATGGTGCTGGAGCTGTCCAGTCTGTGTGGACTCAGTCTCAAATGAGAACAGGTCAATGGTTACTAGCATATCGTGCCTTGCCAACATAATTACCAAGCTTGTATAAATTCCCACTAAAATCCCACTGCCCTGGGAGGAGGTAACAGCATGTGTCAATGGCTCGAGTTGCTTCTGCAGTGAAAACGTCTGAATTTTGCTCTACAGTTGTATGTGGGTGATTGTGATGGTAGCCTACAGCTACGTTGTGAGTTCATTTCCTACACATGATGTGAGAACATCCCCACGGTGAGCTACTGCCAGTGTGCTATGAAGGTCAATGGGTGATTTGGTAGCGCGTGTTCATGAGGGCACAAGTGGCATTGGAACTAGTGAGTGAATATGTTTATTTTCCTGTTTTTAGGCTGAGGATAAGGCAAGGTAAGTCATTGTATGCTAACATGTTTCTTAAGCTTCAACGAACTTGCAGCATGTGTAGTTTGAGCCATGATTTAGGCGTGGTGTCTTTTACATGTGTGCTTAGTGACTGGAAACTGTGGAAAGGCTCAGCACAGGTCACTTTTGTGATGTTGCAAAGGTTTATTTTCTGCTTATTTAAAATATTTTCAAATAGATTACCTTAAAATGTTGGCATTTTTTCTTCCTCACTTTAGGAATTCTTACATCTTTGAGAAGAATGCTCATTCTCTTATGTAAATCATCAACAATTGAACTAGCAAAAATACATATAGGTCAGAAACAGATCTTCCCTGACTTACTAAGCTTGCAAATCCTGAGATTTCTTATATATCCTTACAGGAGTGATATTTGACTGTTTTTTTTTTTTTTTTTTTTTTTTCTTCTGACCTTCATGAAACACTGATATAAGAAAAGGCATACATTTTAAAGCTTCCTTAGAACCAGAATCACGGTCTTGAATCATGGCAGCGAAAACTATTCAAGGTTATAAAATGCTAAATCGTATCTGATAGTGGCATTCATGCATAACATTTTTCCATTCACTCTTTGCCAGCTGAGAATGTCAGGAATTTTTTGTCCCTTCCTTTGCTGCTGCTTGTGTGAGAAGCTTATGTTTCGGGATAATCTGTTTGACACTTCTGGTTTATTGCCTTTGCTTCTCTCCACACCCTGTATTATTATTATTTATTTTTTGGGGGGGGGCTGCCATGCCTTGAAGATGATAAAAAGAGGCATGAAATGCCTAGACTTGGGCAAGTAGAGGCTCCCAGGCTGTGGTATATGTGCTGTTAATGGCACACAGACCTCTGCAATGAGCTTGTGCTATGCACCTCAAGAGCAGCTGAGGGGTTTGGTCTTGGCCACTCAGAGGCTACGTAAGTAGTCTGAGAGCAGCTTCTCAGAAATGAGAATGAAATCTAGCTAAATGACTGCGCCAGTCAGGAAGCAAGTCTTGTGCGGATATGCACCTGCAGGTGCTTGAAAAGGCACCATGTGGAAAATACTCTTTGAATTCAGTGCTTGATGTGAGGAGGTGTGCAGTACTCTCTGAGTACTGCTCTGCTTCTGCTTGTGCTGTGCATCCTTACCCTTCCTGGATATGAGTGTAGGCAAAATTGTAATGCTTCAGCAGCAAGAACAAGTGATGCTCTTTACAGTCCAGTATGGTACAAACAATCCAGTCGAGGGGTTGTGGGTGTTTTCTATTTTTTATTTTTATTTTGTCTTTTTGGCTATAGAGTTTGGAGGAGACAGGCTGGTGTGGCAGAGAGCCAGTGCTGGGGTGTAGCGCTGCAGGATGGTGCAAAGAGCTGCAGACATGAATTAGTGTTCCCTGGTGTGCCTGGCAGACTGAATGAACCCAAGCTGTCTTCAGCAGGATTTGTTAGCCTCTTTATAAGTAGGCAGGAGTGGCAGTTCTTATTTTTTATATTAATTTGGCCTCTCTTTTGCTTTCAGAACTAATATTACACAAGACATGGTTGAGAGACTTTCACTACCACAACTTGGGTGTGATTTATGTTGTGCTCCCTTGAATTTGTTTTTCTCTTCTAATTATTCTGATACGGCTACTTTGTGTGGTTTTCTTCTTCCCCATTCTGTGCAGTTAGTACAGAGGACATGTAAAAGGTGTTACCTAAGACCAAGGATACCCTTCAGTGACAGGATACATGGGAAATGGAAAGCAAAGGAACTTCCACAAAAAAAGTTGATGAGCTTCTAAATAAATGGCGAATTCCTTAATAGCCGATTGTTTCTATTTTTCTGCCCTTTGCATGGGTGAAGCTTCTGTTGACTTCAGCAAGATGGCCAGATCTGGGCTTGCAAAATCCCCAGATGCTCCTGGAATCAACCAGAGCAGCTCTGGGTTATGCTGAACTTGCATTTGCATCACTTAAGAGTGGATTTGTCCTCAGTGGCACGGGGCTGTTGTGGTTCCGCTCGAGTGGGCAGCCAAGCTCCACCACAGCCGCTCTCTCACTCCCCCTCCTCAAAGAGGAATGGGGAGAAAATATGTGAAAAGGGCTCAAAGGTTGAGATAAGGACAAGAAAATCACTCAGTAATTATTGTAACAGGCAAAACAGACTCGGCATAACGAGATAGTAAGATTTATTGCCTATTACTAACAAGCTAGAGAAGTGAGAAACAAAGGAAAGAAACCAAAAGCACCTTCGCCCCCATCCACCCTCTTCCACCTCCTGCCCCGAGCGGCGCAGGGGAACGAGGGAATGGGGGTTATGGTCAGTCTACAGCACTTCTTCTCTGCCGCTCCTTCTCGGTCACTCTTGTCCCCTGTGCTGTGGGGTCCCACCCACGGGATGCAGTCCTTGACGAACTGATCCAGCGTGGGCTTCCCACAGGCAGCAGCTCTTCCAGAACTGCTCCAGATATGGGTCTGTACCACGGGGTCCATCCCTCAGGAGAAAACTGCTCCAACCTGGCTCCCCTACGGGCAGCAGCTCCTGCCAGATCACCTGCTCCTGCGTGGGCTCCTCTCCACGGGCTGCAGGTCCAGCCCAGAATCTGCTCCGGCAGGGGTCTTCCACAGGCGGCAGCCTCCGTCGGTGCAGGGCCACCTGCTCCACCGTGGTCTCCTCCACGGGCTGCAGCGTGGAACCC
The DNA here is from genome assembly GCF_963932015.1 of Anas acuta. NCBI lineage: Eukaryota > Metazoa > Chordata > Aves > Anseriformes > Anatidae > Anas > Anas acuta. Next base: position 108,656,399 of record NC_088980.1, read on the forward strand.
TGCTCCACCGTGGTACTCCATGGGCTGCAGGGGGACATCCTGCTTCACCATGGTCCTCACCACAGACTGCGGGGGACTTCTGCTCCGGCGCCTGGAGCACCTCTCCCCCTCCTTCTACACTGACCTTGGCGCCTGCAAGGCCATTCCTCACTGCTCTCACTCTCCCGGCTGCTGTGTGGCGCAGCGTTTTTTTCCCTGTCTTAAATATGCTCTCACAGAGGCGCAAAACAACATCGCTTATTGACTCAGCTCTGGAAAACAATGGGGCCCTTCCCAAACATGGGGCAGCTTCTAGATCCTTCTCACAGAAACCACCCCTATGGCCCCCTGCTACCAAAACCTTGCCACGTAAACCCACTACAGCTGTACAGCTGAGAGGGTTGTGCTGTCTTTAGTCAGATTCCGAGAGAAAAACGGGAAAGGAAATTTCATAAGTCACGTGTGGCCTCACAACTTCTTCCTTAGAGGTGGCAATGGCAAGCCACAAGTGCAAAGGGAACATGTGGGTAGAGGAGTGTGCTCTGAAGCCAGTTTTCAAACATTTGTGTGAAAGAGTCATTGAGACTGCATGAAGCTACGCAGGTCATTAGTTTTGTTCTTTGGTATGGTAAAATATGTTCCTTGTTTATATTTTGAATGGCCCTTTTAGCCTGGATGTAGCTGTTGAAATGAAAGGTGGTATGCCCCTGAAACTTAACTGTTGAGTTGGATGGGGTGGTGACCTCAGCCTTACAGGTTGAAACCAAACCCTACCAAAGCAAAACAGGCTACTGGTGGACATGGATTGGTATTCCCTGCCTGCTACCTTAAGGCTCTGCACAAAACGGCATGGTTTTTGTGGCTGCTGCATGAGAGGTACAGGACTTCTGAATTTCCGTACCCGGTGAGCTGCTCACGATGGTTTACACATTACACAGACAGGAGGTATTCTCAGTGCCCAGAAGGGACACCAGGTGGCAGGCTGTTAGATCCTGCCTTCTTGCACTTACCTTATCTTCTGACCAAAAGAGCCTGGTTTGCCAGACTGGCAAAGCAAAAGCTAACAGACTGTTCTGTATCGATCTTTCAGCTAAAGACAAGCACTGATGCTTAAATTTTAGTTATTCCAGCTAGGAAGTCAGAATTCTGGTAATCTCCTCAGAAAGAGCAGTCAGGCACTGGGACGGGTTGCCCAGGGAGGTGGTGGAGTCACCGTCCCTGGGGGTGTTCAAGGAGAGGTTGGACGTGGTGCTTGGGGACATGGTTTAGTGGGTGACATTGGTAATAGAGTGATGGTTGGACCAGATGATCTTGTAGGTCTCTTCCAACCTTAATGATTCTGTGATTCTCTCACTGTTTGGCTGCTCTTGTTTGTAGGTTACATAGGGGCTGACTCCTTGTTAAGTTTGGGGTGGCAGTGAAGGGGGAATGGGCTATCAAAGGGGAAGATGCATAGGGCAGAGCTATGGCTGCCTACCCAGCCTTCAGGTAGCCCTTCTTAAGAAGCAGAGCTGTCCTCATGCCAAGTCTTGAACTGCTCCTGTTTCTCCTAATCTTCTTGGGAATTTCTGGATACAGAAATACTGAGCTATAAAATCGAGGTTATAGACACTGTACTTTTCTAATACAGAAGCTAATCCTGTGAGATTTAACTTGGTGAGCTGCTTTTCTGTGTGACACTTGTTTCAGGCTTCTGTCCCACATTTGGTCCTTGGCAGATGAAAAATTTGCACATTAGCATTATATATCCCTTTAATTTTGCATGACTCTTTTTTTCCAGGTAATTAGGCCAGAAAAATATTCAAGGCAGCTTTGCTTTTGGGCAGTGGAATTAAAAAAAAAAGAGAAAGAAAAGGGGGAGGGGGAGAAGGCATTTAATAAATGTAGTTATTTGTATATTTCTACTGGTTTGTTTGTAACCTGTGAAAATCCACGCTGATAAAACACATTTGTTAAGAGAGTCTATTATTATTAGTTTATTAAAGTTATTTTGAGTTACAATTTTTCGATGCCCATTGATTTATTTGGTGCTACAAAGATTATTTTTCTGTTTTCTCATGGACAACAGTGATTTCTTATGACTGGGACTTAGTATATCATGATGTTTGGTATTGGATTATATGAAAGAGATGAAAAAGGGGATTTAATTTTGGTTTTATTTGAAAAGTATTCTGTGCTGTGATAATTGATGGTAGTTATTACTAGTGCACTTTTTGTTGTTAAAAAGTTTTACGGTATTTCTTTCCTTACAGACCTTAGGAAATTGCATTAAGATGCACTGTAATCCCATTTTGGTCATTAAATGTACGCGCTGGATGAAATCTATCACGATATTAAAAAAAAAAAAAAAAGTTGAAGTTACATGCTCAAATATGAATGAAATGTTTTCTTAAAATGCCTTATAGCCAAGATATTACAGTAAAATAATGGAAGGGGAAATAACTGTCCCGCCAGCTGAGCAAGTAAATAGATTTTCAGCACTACAGGGCAGGAAGGTCACACTTCCATATTATCAACATCTATACTGAAGCTCAGTGCCTTTCAAAGGCAGTTGCCTTTCTGAGTCGCCCTTGCTGTGGTCTTACCCTCCCTCTTCACAAGCTTGCAAGGAACTGGAATATTTGAAAGGATTACTTTGTCTTAAACAGCAGAGGAACCGCATTCCTCCTGCGTGCTGCGCCTCTGTGTGCCACTTTGTGTTTCCTGACACAAGGACAGGGTCAGCTGGCTGAGTCTGGTGTTGCTGTTAATGGAATGTGACATGCTGTTGAAGTGATTAATTAATCTCCAAAATGTTTTGAAAGAGGGTTTCTTTGTTTTTGCATTTTACCTTCACTGATTTATAATGATTATGGCTTTCATTATAGAGGGGAAAAAAAATAAAAGGAAAAAATAAAAGTGATTGCAGAACTAGGCTGTACCTGCAGAGAGATGTGCACAAAGTAATTTTGCAAGTATATAGTTACCTGAGTGTGGTCTGAACCACTATTAATCTGGCATCTAGTGGTCCTGCCCTTCCTCATTTTTCTCCACCATGCTTTCCCACTCCTTCCTTTTGGCTGAGCTTGTGGTTTACCCAATGCACAAGAAGCTGGTTTGGGAACCCAGCTCAAAATTAATCCTACCAAAATATTGGTAGGTTGCCTCCTGGTTTCATTAAAATGTACCTGTCCAGGATCCAGTGGAAAATGCCTACTTTTCTGCACAGTTTTTAATTTTGGCATTAACACTGGCAGTGTTGTTCAGGGAAAGGTTGTTACAGAAAGTGTTGTCATCACCTGGTCGAATGAAAAAGGGCTGCCATTCCCAAGAAGTGGCACAGCTTTCCAGCGTGCTTTCTGGGCCAGTGTTGGAGGAATCCAAAGCATGTGAGCTTAACTGCATGGCTGCTGTGAAGTGTGATTACTGTTATCTGGGAGCTTTTTGTAAATTCATGAATGCCTTGTCATCTAGATTAAAACCAAGCCAGTATGTGTAGGGGATATGTAATTTTTTTCCTCAGAAGTTTACAGACTGGGAGGGGTGCATATCCACGGTGAAAGGTCAGACTGCCCTCCTCACTTAAGCTCCCTAATTTTCAGGGTACTTTAACACAACACACTGGAGGTTTCTGTAGTGATCTGGAGGGCTAAAAATGCTGAAAAGCATTTACAACATTAAACATGCAATAAGGCCGCCATCTAAAAGCCTGGCAGACACGCATCTACCCGACTCCCTCAGGATCTTGGCTGATCCCTTTTCTGCAGACCTGGCTGCTCGGCTGATTCCTCTCTCCTTCCCTCATCCCCCTTCCTGCTGTTTTCTCCTATTAATGAGCTGTTCCACCTGCATCCCTCCCCAAAGCACTTCAGCTCTTGGCCATCTGTCACGCTTACTGCGTGTGCATCCTCCCCGTTGGTACGGGCAAGCACCGACCTTGAACTGGATGAACAGCTTACACACTGGCACATGGCCTCGTATTCTTATGAATAACTCACTTTCTGTGTTGCATAGGAAATGGCATGAAACGCTCCTGGGCTGTCTAGGTGTAAATGCTCTGCCTGGACATACAGTTTCCAGGCAAAGATGTGTCCCGTGAGACTGCAGGGGCTTGCGGTGTGACACATGGGCCCATACAAAGGTTTCACCAGGCATTGAAATTCATGCCCTGCCCTAATAACACAGTTGGTTCGGGACCCATCTTCAGCTATTAGCTGCAGTTTTGTACAAAGCTTTTACAGGTGACTTTCTTCACGCATGAAAATCTGCAAAATGGCTCCACGAGTGCAATGAGGCTAAGCGTATTTTCCAAGGCAGATTATTTTTGGTTTGCTTAAGAATAGCTTTAGGTGAATCAGCAAAAAGGCTTCTCGACTTCCTCTCTCTGTGTAATTACAAGATGCAATTCTAAATCAGGTGCTTAGTCATGGTAAATTGTGAAAACTGTGCTGCTCATTGGCAAGCTGTTGTTATATTGAACGTATTTATTGTGTTGTTTTTTCTTAAAAGGATGTTTGACTTGAAACGAGCTGAAGAGTAACTTAAATGGCAAGAACCCGTGTTTTTCAAACTGTTACAGTATAGGATAACTAAACATGACAGGTGTTCATGGTTTTCTGACAAGTTAATTTAGAGTGATTTGCAGTGTTATTACAAACCTCAACCCCAAGCTGAATTCAGTCTGATAAAAACTACAGAGCAAAACCTTGGTGCTTGCCAGTGTAAGGGGTATATATGTTGTCAGGTGAGGCTTCCAAATGTCAGGGAATTTCATGACAGAACTCCTCGGAGTCCTTGCACTGTAATGCCAAAGCTGCAGAGAGCCCAGAGTGCTGACCACTATGTCCAGCAGGACGAAGAGCAGCAGGAGAAAAGAGGGGAGGACTCATTTTCATTGTTTCATGGGGATTTAAGGAAATTTGGAGGCCCACAACCACCACCGAGGCCTGGTCTCTAGGGGACAAATGATGTTTTATTCACGATTTATTTATTTTTTGGTGTGTTATTGTGTTTTAACAGTTTCACTCCTTGGCTCCGATGTACTACAGAGGGTCAGCAGCAGCTGTGATAGTTTATGATATCACCAAGCAGGTAAGGCTTTCTGCATGCTTTCTGCCTATGGTAAGTACTCTGCTTGGGCCCAGGTTTGATGCAAAACCTACAGCTTCAGCTGTAGCTTCAGCGGGGCTGAGGTTTGCAGCACCTCTGGAGGTCATCTGGTCCGATCCCCCTGCTCAGCAGGGCCACCCAGAGCTGGTGGAAATGAATTTTACTGCAAAAAAACAACAGCTAGCTGCTTTGTCAAGTGGACAGAAATTCTGTCGTTTACATGTTACTGATTTAAAACCAATTATTTTTAAGTTAGCATATAATCTCGTGTTTGCATTGAAGGACTGAAGTCTTCCATAGCTGCTTAACTTTGAAACCAGTAGTGAAATAAGTCTCTGACCTTTGGCTCAACATTATTCATTTGGAATGAAAATTATATTTTCAGATGCTGAACTGCTCTTCCTCATTTCTTAGCCAGAGGAGGTTGGAGGCTCTAGCTGAATTCCTTTCCCCCGTTTTTGAAAGAAGCCCCCTACTGATAAAGCCAAGTTAGAGGAGACTTTAATGGATGGATGGACATAACAGTTCACTTGCATTTTATTCCTATCTTGCAAATTGAATTATTTATTGCTAAGTTGACAAGGCTGAGTTGGTTCTCCAGTGCATTAGTGTAACGATCTGTGGCAGCGGATGGTGGCCACTATAGCACAGTGGTGCTATTCTCCTTTGCTAATTTGCCAAGAAAAGATGAGAATGAGTGAATTATACTGCACTGGTGGTTATTTGTGATTTAAATGTCTGTTAGTTATTTTGCAATGTGTTGTAAGAATAGAACTTGGTTTTGCCATCCTTTTTCCAAACTTACGTGGAACAACTCACAAAATAGAGGAGAAAGTAGGAGATGTGTATTTCACTTTTTGATGCCTAAAATTCACAGAGTTGACCATTAAAGTAGAATGGGTGTTTTTTCCCAAATGACTGACAGTGCTCCCCCTTCAGAGATATTAAAATTAACGTAGTAAAATGAATTTTTCTAGGAATAAAAGTGATTTTAATCCTATTAATTCAGTAGTGTGCACAAGTAGAAAATTTACTATTAAAAGGTAGGTATCATCAAAAAGTATTTGAATTTTGTACTTGGAGGGAAAAAGCCAGATGAATTGTCACTCATCTCTTTCATTTACTAATAAGTAAATTGAGGTTTACCAGGTCACAAATTTGGAAATGCAGGAGTGTGGCTATGTGTATGAGAAGGAAAGAGAGGGGTCACTGAAAGCTCTTCTGGACATTGCTGAAAATATGAGAGTGACTGAGATAATCCCTTAGGCAAAAGCTGAAATGAGACAAATGAAGCTCATGTGAAAAATGAAGGAAATCAGCTGCTAAATAAACTTAAAAGAAGAGCTGTGGCAGTTTCTTCATCAGTGAATATTTAAGAGAAACATTCAGTGCTGCCTGAAAATAAAGAAATTTAAAAATAGTGAACAAGTTTCACAATAGTGAAAATTTGGGGCAGTCTTATGATGTAGTTTGGAAAGCAGATTGCATAGATCCATCAATCTTCTTTTGGACTTGAGGTCTATGAAACTATTACGTTAGTACTGTCAAAGCTATGCTCCTCTGACTTGAAAAAAAAAACAAAAAAACAAAAAAACAAAAAATCAAATAGAAACATCAATGGCAACTGTGCTTTTAGCTTATTTATCATCTCTCTGATTTAGGATTCATTTCATACTTTGAAGAAATGGGTGAAAGAACTAAAAGAACATGGTCCTGAAAACATTGTAATGGCCATCGCTGGAAACAAATGTGATCTTTCTGATATCAGGTAATGCATCCATTTTTCCTGTTGCTTTGATTGCAGTGACTTTGATTGCGTTTTCTTCCTTCAAGTAACCAATTTGCTTTACTTTTATCTTCCAATCATGTTAAAAATGCGGAATGTTATGGTATGAGCAAACCCAGCAATGAAAAACTCAGCTAGAAGGATGGGCCTGAGGTAGAGTAACTTTATTCAGGGTAATTTTGAGAACTTGTTCTATGTGCTTTGCAACAACTGAAACTGTCTCATATGGGATGTAGAAAGTGTGTGTTTTTTTGTGTGTGTGTATTTTTCTTCAAGCGTGACCTCAGGTAAGACTTGTCACCTGTGCGGAGCAATAATGTCTTGGGAGAGTGAGGGGAAGGCAGAATCTGCCGAGATAGTTGTTTGGGATGAGAGCAAATCTAGATTCAATTTTTTTGCTTGCTAGCTGTATTTTGGGTTTGCATTTATCCTTTTGGGGAGTGGAAGCACATTCTGTTGCACAACAGTGAAACCTTTGTGTCAGTCCATGACTGTTATTTCTTGCTTCAGCTCCATGGCTATATTTGGCTCTCTTTTAAGGACGTCAAAGACTGTCATGGTTGTTCAGATACATCCCCGTTGTTTTATAGTCGTTATTTTGGCCCAGGTTCACTAGAACTTTGAAGCACATGTGTAACTTGAAGTGAGTGATGCAGTGTTTAATAAATCAAGGAATATATAAGGGTTGAGCCTGTGTAATTTTTTTTTTTTTCTCGCTCCTCAGTCAGTCCTAAACCAAAACAAATCTGAGTGACAGCTTTTTGCAAGCCGTGACACTGGAGACTGCTGGTTTTCTAAGAATGGGGGACACAATATGTTGGTATCTTCTACACGATGAAGTGATATGTTTATCAACATGGTGAAACTGAGTCCTGTACTATAAAATTAAAGGTCTCCAAATTTGAAGCAGAAACAAGAGAAAAGGATGATCAGTAAAAATAAAAGCTAAAATCAGCTGGCAGGAATCTGAGCTTTCGGTTGCCCTGAGAGTCACTTCAAATTTATTGCTTAAATGTTCTGAGCAATACATTTGCCCGATTAAATCAAGGATAATAAATTTGGAGATTGTCAAAAATGGCACTAATTGCAAATGAATCTATAGCCTCTCCTCCCCCTCCCTTCTGGTAGCATTTGCTGTGGCTGCAAGCTTTCAAATGTGTTCTACTGGAGACGTGTTAATGTGGGGACATGAAGAAAAGCTTGCACCATAGAAGTGTTGTGAGAATACTGTGGTTCCTCAGTGACTGTGCTTTTCCTGCCATGTTTTCTCAGACGTTACCTATTGTCTGCTGATTGCTGATCATCCATTTCATGCTCCTGTTTGGCCAGTGCAGCTCTTCCATGCACAAAATGTCCTGGTGTTTGCATGGTGCTCATTGTCCTCAATGAACTAATATCTCTTAGTCATTTTGTTGCCCTCCCCCACATAATTATGGAAAGTTTTGAGAATTTTTTTCCTCTTCAATTATTCTTTCTGCATCCCCTCAGCCTTTTCTCTTTGTAAAGGCATCCAGCAATGTGAATTTAAAGAGATTTTTGGTGGACAAATAGAGAGCAGACTGTATCATACACTTTATTTTCACAGTTTTTCCAGAAATCTGATTGTTTCTGCAACACATGTATCTGTATGCATTCTCTGTCTGCTTTATGTCTTAAAAGTGTCTTCAGTAAAAATGATTATAGGTGGAATGTGTCACCAATTTATCACACTGTCTTCAATGAGTAGAAATGCATATGTGTTTGGGCACGGAGAATTTAAAAGTAAGATGATGTGAGCACACAAAAGCAAGCTGCTGTTTGTATGCTTTTTTGGCATCTCTGTTTGGTTTTGTAGAACTTCTGGCAGATATTTTGTTGGGAATTAGAGAGACAGCTGCTTTAAAAACCTACATGAATGGAAGCAATAGAGGACTGGCTGACCAGGTCCCAGTTGATTTCATTCTGCCATCTCTATGAAAGTAGGAGGCAATATAAGGAGGTATGAATGGAAGCAGTAGGAACTGATTCTTTTCCTCTGGCAAAAGGCTGGCACTATTTTTCATAATCATTGGCCATGTTACCCTCCTCATTTAGCATCTAAAAACTGTGTTTGATCTGCCAGATGGATTTGGGACACACAGTAGTCATGCTGCTTTTCACAGTGTTGTTAATAGGCTATCAGCAGTTCTTGGTGCTTTGTGGAAGTAAATTTCTTCTTCACTTTGAAGGATTTTCTACTGCTAGACAGGCAGTTTTATTTAGTATAAATCCCCATCTTTGTTATAATGCTGTTGACTATAATACTGCTGAATCTTTGGCATATTTTTAAGTAATAACCTTTCCCTACTGATACGTGTCCTGTCCTTCTGACAGGTCATTAAAAAGTAGTTTCAAAGGCAGAAGCTGAGATATAAATATGAAAAAGTTGTAAATGTCCTATATATATATATATATATATATATATATATATATATATATATATATGAGCAATAAAGAAGTAATAGTCATAACAGCAACTGAGTAGTGCTTACTTCTCTGAAAATATGGTGCACCTTCTTAACATATCATGTTCACTGGTCCTTGGTTAGAGAATCCATCAAAATTTCCTGCTCAGGTCTTTCCCCTATCCATCTGGAATATTTATTTATTTCAGTAATTATTCAGAAAATCTCAATGGGGATTGAATCAACAGAACAATTTGGAAAGCATAAAATGAAATAATCCATAAATTTCAAAACGAGTATTCTTCTCACTTTCCCTGTAGTCCTGGAACTTTCTCAACTTTCTAAACACTATAATGGTGGCTCTTGTCTTCTTCACCCATCTTAATGTTTTTTCACTTATTGGCTTAGCGTTTGATCGTTTGTGCTTTTTCTTTTGGACAAGGTAGAAGCTTAGCCATGATGACATTCAGGCTATGCACATGTACATCAAGTGGAGTTTTCAGTTCCAGCAGCACTGGAGAGAGGTATTTACTGCCATGTGCTGTGGGTGTTTATAGGCTTCCTTTAGAAATGTCATCAGAGAGGGCTCAGAGGTTTTGAGATGCTTCCTTGGAATATTCTCATGTGCTGCTGTTTTATCTTTTCCTGGAATGCTGAAGTTTGCTTTCTTATCTAAGTTACAGCAAGCCTGCACTACATAACCCTATGCTCTGAAATGTGTGCTTTATTGTGGTTTGAATATTATGTTATGTAGTTAATTTCCTTTTTTACTTTTTTTTTTTTTTTTTTTTTTTTTTTTTATCTCCGTGGCCATCCACAGATGGCAATACCTTTCATGATAAAGGCCAAGGTGCAGTTTCATAGTTAGCAAGGGGAAAGCTGCTTTCACAGTGCCTTCTTCATCAGAAAGACATGTAATAAAAAGAAGCAAGTAGTGGAAGCAAGCTCCAGATACTGTAATTGCAGTCTAATTTTTTGGAAACCATTTGTAATAAATCAGGAAATTATTCTACCTCTTTAGATTTTTCCCATGAGCAGCAAACCTGAATTATTTAAAATAATATACCTCCATAAACTAACTGGGAAATTACACTGTTGTGCTCCCACTGAGATACCTCCTGTTAAAGTCCGAGGCACTGGTAATAGGAAGAAATTGTACGAGGAATCTCTGGATTAGTACTTCACAGCTGTGGGGTGAAGGTGTTGAAGCAAATTCTGTGCAACATGCAACAGTAAAGCCATACAAAACACAACAGTTGAAATACTGAACAACTGGAAATAAAAGTAGTACCGGGGCTTGGTACTTCATCATGTGTTCACATGTTAGCATTCGGTTTCTGTTTCTGAGGTGTTGCTCAAAAGTCAGGAAGAGCAAAGAGCAGGGGTTATGGATAATGTCAGGCACAGCCGGGATCAGCGTAGCCACCTGGCTCAGGCAGATGCAACATCAGCATGGGACTTGCTTTGTGTCTGAAGCAGTTATTTTGCATGTTGTAAAATACATTTACCAACATTTCACACATGAAGCCCTGGCTACGAAATGAGGATATGATTTTAGGATGGCATCACTTTGGTGACATGTAATGGATTGGTTTCATTCCCCCAGTGAATCTGGTACTCTCAGATTTGTTCTTGCCAATGAGCTTGGAGTCAATGGCTTTCATATTTCTTTTCAGAGCCTGCCTTACTTTCCTTCACATTGCAAACTCTTAGATATACGATGCTCTTATTGTTTTCTTCCACAGTAGTCATACCCTATGTTGTCTGAATACTTGGTAAGGACATCACTGCTGCTGGCTGCATCAGCAGAGCTGTAGGTCTTTTGCTAGTAGTTTAATGCTTTTCTTACTAAGGTCACGTTTAAAAGACAAATAAATGGGGTTGTCATTTAAATTATCTCACTTCTTTCAAGGCATGCATTCAACAGCAGGTCAACTAATCTGGTGAAATACAGATATTTTGAGCGTGACTAAATGACAAAAGAAAAAGATGACTTTTGCGGGGAGGACGAGCATACTAATGCTTTTCTGATTAGGCTGTGTTTAATGTTCCAGTGTTGCGCTGCAGGAAGCTTCAGATTTATTTAATGTATGTGGTTGTAGTGAACTGACAGTATTCAGCTGCAACGTTGTTTTTAAGTGTATTTCTGTCAAGGCAGGCATCTATGACCACCTGAAATGTGTATCACAATCATGTCATTTTATGTGTTTGAGAAAGAAGAAAAAAGAACATGAAAATGAAGCTATTTCAGAGGATGATGGGCAATAGCTGTCCCTGGAGATATTTGGTACACTTTAACCCACAGTACTGTTGTGATAATCTTGTTTTTAATGCTCTGAAAGGAGCTCTTCTTGAAGGAAATCCAAGGGTTGAAGGGTTGAAGGATCTTGAAGGACCAAAAGGGTTAATTTGAATAAACACCTATGTTCTGGATCTGGTTACCTTCCAAAGATTACTACATGACACATTCAAAAAACAAACAAGCAAAACCCAGGGCCTTTTGGTACAAATTATTTTGTGAAGTCCACAATGGTCTTTTGTATCTTGGATCAGTCTTTCTTGAGTTATTCTACTGTATCCATGTGGGCCAGGGTGGAAGCAGGAATCACATGGTTTATCAACACATATTAATCATTCTGAGGTAAAGATTTGAGCAATTACAACAGAGAAGCTATTTTTAAAATTAAATTATTTTTTGAAAAACTGCTTTCATTTATTTGTTAATTTTCTTACAGGGAGGTTCCTATCAAGGATGCCAAAGAATACGCAGAATCTATAGGTGCAATTGTTGTTGAAACCAGTGCAAAGAATGCTGTTAACATTGAAGAACTCTTTCAAGGAATAAGTAAGTAAATTATATTATATACAAGATTTTACTTATGTATTTTAAATGGTGATTGTTTAGAGGGCTTCTGGAAATCGTTGTCAGTTTCGGGTCTAAAATCTTCTTTCCCAAGGACATCAAGAAATTCGTTAGGCCAGTAGTGTGGCTGCTTTTTATGCAGATGTAAGCTAAGAGTGACTTTGAATGTGCTAGAGCAAAACATAGTAGATACAGGGTAGGCCTCTTCCTTCTAAATCTGTGTCTAAATCCCAAACTGGGTCATGTCTTATGTTTCAGACCAAGTCTGTTGTAGAGGAGACACTGCTGATCTTATCATCATGTTGATAAAAACATAAATGTTGAGAAATATGCCTGGAGGGCTACAACAAGTAGAAAACAGTCATTGCAGTGGAATCCATTTAAAAACAAAAAACAAACAACAAAAAAAAAACAAACCAAGCAAATAAATAAATAAATAATCTCTCTAAGTCTTTTAACAAGATGAAGTTGACGTTCCTTACAAGGATCAGAAAAAATGTCTGGTTCAGTTTGTGTCCTACAAATTCCACTTTGAGTCTGGCTAAGAGTGGGGGGAATTGCAGGACCTTGTGGGCTGAAAGAGGCCTCAGGAGACCTTCAGTCCAACTTCTCCCTCAAAACAGACTTGCTAGTGAGTTTAGACCAGGTTGTTCAGGCCTTTTTCCAGCTGCGCCCAAGGGTAGATGTCCCACAATCTCTCTGGGCAGCCAAATCCAGTACTTAAATAGTCCTCACAGTGGCATGGCCCTCTCCTTCCACCACACCCCGTATCAACTCAGAACCTACCCTGGTTCAATTCTTGGCCACTGCCACACCAGTTTGCCAACATTTTTCTTAGGTTGTGGTGCCCCAAACTGGATGCATTACTCAGCAGGTGTTACACTATCTAGGGGGAGCTAAACACTTCACTTGATCCTACTGGCTTAGGTGTTGTTGGTATGACTCTGGATGCTGTTGGCCATCTTTGCTGCCAGGGAGCACTGCTGGCTTGTGCTCAACTTGCTGCCCACAGGTCCTTTGTGGCAGAGCTTCTCCCTGGGCTGCCAGTCCCCAGCCTGTCTTGTAGCCAGGGGCTCTTCCTTTCCCCATGAAGGACTTGGCATTTGTCCTTTCTGAATCACATAATGCTCCTGTTGTCTCACTCCTCCTTCTAGCCTAATGCCTTCTGAACAGCAGCTCTGCCCTCAAGTATATTGACTGCACCTTTGAACTTGAGGCTTGGAGTAGGTGTGTATTTTTTCTCCTTCAGGTCACCAATAAAAGATGTTAAGCAAGGTACCTGAAGTACTCCACTTGTAGCTGGCTTACAGGACGATGCATACTGTTAACCAGTGGTCTTTAAGTCTGATGATCCAGCCAAATTTTCACACAGCTAATAGTCTACCTATCTAGACTATAAAAGCCTGACTTGGGTATATCAGGATGCTGTAGGAGAAAATGTTGAAAGCCTTGCTGAAGTCAAGGTAGGGTGACATCTAGTTCTCTCCCCTCATCACAGATCCAGCAAGATTTTGTCGTTTAGGGCAATAAGGCTTGTTAGGTATGGTTTACCCTTGTTAAGTCCATGCTGAGTGGTCCTGTTCATGTTTATGTTCATGTCCTTTACCTTCGTGTGCTTGGAAGCAGCTTCTAAGAGGATTTGTTCCATGTTTTTCCAGGAAGCAGAACGAGGCTTACCAGCCTGTAGACCCCAGGCTTATTATTCTTGCCCTTTTGGAAGAGAGATGTAACATTTGCCTTTCTTCAGTCATAGGGGACCTCCCTCAATGTCTCAAACCTTTCAGATATGATAGAGATCATAAAGATCAGCTTTGCAGTGACATTGGGTCTCTTTCCCTGTGCACCCTCAGGCCTGTAGGGGTTGAAAGTTCTTAAAAGTTCCATGACTTGATCCTCTTTCATCACTAGTGGTTCCTCCTCTCCCTGAATCCTGTTTTTGGGGGTGCAGAGGCCTAGGAGACTAGTCAATAGGAGTCCAGCTCAACCTCACCTTTGTTTCTCTAAGGTCTTTATTTTATTTCCCTTCATGTATTCATAAATCAGCTGGTATTATCTATTATGTTTTGCCTGTTCAAGTATTGCTGGGCTTGCACGGGTTGTATTCGAAATTGTCAATGAGAACTGATTTTCCTAGAATACGTCTACCTTTCTGTTACGTCCTTTGAAAAAGGGCGAATGTGTAACATGGCTGTCTGGAGGAACCGGTTCTTCCTTGTGATAGTTTATTCCTTGCCTGTCTCTGATGGTTGTGAATGTTCTAGCGGAGGAACTCATCCTTGCCACGTAATTAGATAATTAGTTTCCATTTTTGATAGGCAGCGCTGCAGCTGGCAGCATGAACTGCCCCTAATAATGGGTATATTAGATGAGGAAAATCAGCTAAATTGAATTTCGTATGAACTAGATAAGCAGGCAAGTGCACTTAATACCACAGGCAATTATTTCTATATATAGAAATATTAGGTCTCAGTGGATGTACTCGTGACTTTATCAAGTGCTCAGAGGAGAGAAAGGAGAGATTTGGTCGTATGTGTTCACAGAAATACAGTGAAAACCAAGTGAAAAATGCTTAGCTAGCAGGAGAAATGAATTAGTATGATTATGACAGAGTAAAGGGATATCTTTCTGATGTGTTACACCACTTCAGTCTTTGTAGTTAGGGCTCCAGTGAGCAGGCTGCAACTTCAAAAATAGCCTGTCTTTGGACCAAGTTGCATGGCAACATTTCTGCCTTTTCTGCTTATGACGCCCCTCTGTGGGGCTCCAACCCTGTTGACAGTTTCATTCATGTGGTGTCCTGTAAGTCTTGCTGCTGCTTTGGGTTTCAGGCTTTCATCCTGCCTGAGAGATTTTGCCCTTCTCACTGTGCTTCTGTAGAAGGGCATGGTGCAGCTCCCCAGCCCCATAGCAGAGGCAGCAGCTACTGTGTAGAGTGGCTCTTGTAGGTATACTACCTTAATGTATTGTCTGCTTTGCAGTCTGCATTGAAGAGGAGATTCCAACATGTGTGGAGAATTTCTCCATTAAAAGCCTTCCCAAAATAGATGCAGCAAACAGAAAGGGTAGACTACATTTTAATTTATCTGAAAAGTTACCTTCTGCTGGCTTACATATTATATTTCCAAGGATGTTTGAGCATAACCATTTCAGCTTTCTAAAGTGGATAACAGCTGTCTCTTTTGCAGGGGAAACATTGTGAATGGAGTGAAGTAGTATAATGGGAAAAAATTACTCCATGTAATGATAAAGAGAAAGTGGAAAATAAAAGGGAAACTGGATTGTTTTGCTAACAACCAGATAAATCTTGACAAAATTATAAATAGAGTCATCTGTCTGTAACCTCCATAAAGTTATTATATTGCATTGTTTTTAAAAGTTTTTTTTTTCTGATAAGTCTCAGGATTCGAGTATTTGACTGCTTTGAGGTATGTCTTAGTTGCAGAGCCTCAAAACAAATATGTTATCCTTAATTCTTCACATGAAAGTACAAGGTGTGAAAGACTAGAACCTGCAAAAACTTTTGATTTTTGACAGTGGGGCAACTCTGGTGGGACAGGGACTCTGCAGGCAGTATACTTAGGCTAATAAAGTTGGGGATGCAGATTTAGCAAAAGAGTCAGCAAAGTCGGGTGTCCTCTGTGCTGGAGAGTTTTCACCGAGCTGCGTAATCAAATGCAGCTCCTGGCTGTCTCTTGTACCTCTGTGATTTCAGATGGCAAGCCAGTCAACTTAGCCTGATTACATTTAGCAGCGCCTGACTGAAGGCTTGCTGTGATTGTGAAACATCACGTGGCTGCTTATTTCTCTGTAAACAAGAAAAGAATGTCATTAGTACAGTCATATATTCCCTGCTTGGATTAAATTTTTCCAGATGACTTTCTTGAAAGGTTTTTGGCATCAAAAGGGTTTCAGATTTTTATATATATATAAGATTATACATTATGATTATATATAATATATTTATTTCATGTGTTCCAGTGGTTGTGTTGTTTATGTTTGTTAGGGTTTCTTGTTTTGTTTAAAAGATAAGCGTCTGTGCAAGTGATTGCTAATTAAGTTTTGATTCCCAGCCTTAGAAGAATCACAGCCCTAGGAGATGCTGGGAACTCGCCACTTGTATAGACTTCAGCAACGGCAAAAATGCCAGGAATGTATTTAAAAATAGTGGTAAAAGTTGTGGATGTGTGTTGGGTCACACCACGTCTGTATGTCCCTTCTTGTTTATGGGTACACTGCAGTACACTGACCGCTGATTGTGCCTGTGAAGGCAGCTTACCCATCAGGTTTTAAATGACTAAACAAGCTTTCCCAAGCAATCACACCCTTGTAATTTTCAAACACCCGCTCATTTAACAAGTAAAACAAGCCTTCGTTACATTATTCAAATCTAGTACACACCCAGCTGTTTCTCTTCAGTGTGTGTGTGTGTATACTGCCTGTTATCTGAGCATGGAGGTGCCCCAGATACGAAAGAGAAGATTACATAAAAGCCACCCCTGCAAATGCCAGCTGAGATGTACCTCCCAGGTTAACAGCCCTCCGCCTCCGCAGGTCCAAAGGTAAACAGGCAGTGGGACAAGTAAGCTGCTGAAGAATACCTAGCCAAATGAAATAGGAAATAGCCATGTGCTTAAGCGACAAATAAACTCTGGGTGTGCATTATTTCTTCAAGTCTGGCAAATACAGGGGCTGGTGTGCTACCAAAGGAACCAAGGTTGGAGCATTTCAGCATCCTCTGTGAAATGAGGAATAGGATTATTGGGGTTTCGCTGCAGAAGGCTTGTGAAGAGCTGTTATCACACTCCAGTCTTACTGATGGTGGTACTAAGAGCATGAGACAGGCTTATGTTAAACAATCCATAGAAGAAAGTTCTTCCTAGAGTAGACTTGCTAATTAGAGCAGAGAGTTTCTGTCTCTGGATACAACCTTTCATGTGGTAAATGCTCAGTTATACACATATGAAGCTATTGATTTTCTGATGCCTTGCCAGCAGCTCATATATTGAATATTTAATGTAACCCAAATACTTGTTTCCTAGAAATACTGGGAGATTAAAAAACAACAACAACAACAAAAAAGACCCTCTAGAGTTTATAGTTTAACCACTCATATACTTGACAGACTGCAGAGGAATGTATAAAATGGCCTTACTTACATGAACAGAGTTGTAGGTGGGCAACTGCAGAGCTTTGTGTGGTTTTCATCATGATATCTTTTGATAGGCAGAGATCTGTGAACTACTGTGGAGAGGTCTGTGAAAGACATTTTAAGCAAATCAAGTACTTTTATGCTACAGTGAAATTCATGCCACTTTTGGCATGTGATTTGCTATAGCCCAAGCTCATAACTGAATTTTTGTGGGGGATATTCACAATACTGTAAAAGATGGAAGAAGATTTGAGATTATATTCTTTACAGTTTATGGTCCCTGTGTTATAGGATTATTTCTCCTTTTGCTTTCAAAATTTTGATTAGTGAGGCAAAATTTACTGGCCTTTGGACTAGTCTTAAACTTGTAAGGTCTTGGAATTCTCTCCAACCATAGGGGAGCTTTTCAACATAACCAAATCAGTAAACTGAAACAGACACAAATTAATTACAGCATGACCTCAACTCAAGATTGGAGCTCTTATTAATCAAAGTCTTTCTTTTTTATTAATTAAAGGCTTTCTGTTATTTACTTTGATGCATATAAGATTTGTCTTTTTTTTTTTTTTTTTCTGGTGATCTTGATTACATGAACAGTATTGTCACATCCCCTTGCAAGAATTTGAATGTCACAATTTTATCCTTTTGCTTGGAAAAAAAAACAATCTTGGAGATGCTATTAGATATGCTATTAGAAGTATTAAAATAATTGCTACCTAACAATGTTTACTTATGCAATGTCCTTTATTGTAAATGTGTGCTACCTTGCATGAAAATTTACTGCATGAAGTAAACAGCTGTCAGCTCCATAAATTGGGAAAATTCTGCTTCACTGCAGTATGGGTGAGAAGAGGAAAATAGAGACTGACTACGGGGCCAAACTTTATAACCCACATCAGAGACACGGGGAAATTCTAACATACCAGTGAAACTGGTTTCAAAGGATGAAGGGATTTGGGGAGATAAGAGGTGTGACTGCCATAAGTCCTACAAATGCGCAAAGGGTCACATATGCAAATGCCAAAACTGTTGGGTAAGATGTGCCTGCTGCATTCTGCCCTGCATTCATGGATGGCTGGCTTTGCTAATATGGTTTACAGAAAGCTGTACTTTGCAGGGGTTCACCTTGCTCTGATACAGCTAGCAGTTTTAGGAGGAGTTTCTGGCCACTGTCTAACTATTGTACTTTGGGCAGCCCAGCTTTTCTCAGGTGAGCCGCAGTAAGCACGTTGTCAGAAAGCTGAGGCAGCCATTAGGCTGCTGCTCTGGAGCCAAGTGAGATGGATTTCATGTCCTACCCTAACAGAAATCTCCCCTTTCTCCAGCCTCCACCCCCCAAATGTTGTACACCGTTTTCAGAAAGAGAAAAGGTAGGAGAAGTGCACAACGCCACAGTGCAGCACCACAATGCATTGCCTCTTACCCTTAGCAGAATTGCAGTTCTGTTAGATAACAGGACTGGGCTTCTTTTGGGCTTGAATTTCATCACTTGGATGTGGCAGCTAAGGTTGATCACGTCACATCCATTTTCCTTTCTCCTACACTCACTAATTGACTATCTGTTCAGCGCTTACAACTGGAGCATCACATTCAAAAAGGAACAAAGAGAGCAGATTTTATTACTGTGATGATGCGTCATGCTTCCAGCTGCAGCAGAGCAATCCCCGTCTGCCTTTCTTCAAGATCTTCTTGCAGAGCTGTCACCAAGTCCCTCTTGCCTCTCTTGCTTCCTGCTCCAGTTTTCTTTTTTCTTCCCTCTTATTTTGTTTACCTCTTGTCCCTCCCTCCCTTCCTTTGCCTCTGGCACTCTCAGAACCACAATTCCCAGAGTGCCAATTAATCTCTTTGCATTACAAATCTCAGATTCAAAAGCAGGAGTTGGAACTCAGCCAGGTATTGGAGAAGACCCTGACCTTCATTCTGGACTGCCTCAGCCCAACTCAGACATGCCAGAAAGGGGGAGATACAGCTGATTTAGTGCTTCCCACCTGTTAACCTGGGAAGTTCACTTCAGAACCTTGATATTTCTGTAATCCTACCTTGAGCAGTCTGTTGTGATGATTATTATTTTATACATGATTATGTGCTTATTGGAATGAGATCATGGAGGACCCCAAGGCCTCTGCATAGAGGTGAATGTTTGCCAACAATTTCATTGCATGAAATAATCTATGAAACATGCCCTAAACATTAGCAAAATTAAATCAAAATATGTAATTACATAATTAATGCAGGTGCAAAATCTAATTTAAATCACAGTCAATAGACTTGACTCCATGTAAGTGTCAGTGATGGGAACCGTATGGAGCTTTATATTGCCTCTAGCAGAATGATTTAATAATGAATCTTGAAGTTCCCCCTTTTACCAGTTCCTAGATAAATGTATGCACATCTATTTTTCTCTAATCACCTATTTCATCTGGGATCCTAAAGCATGTGCTTGGTATTCTTTTGTCAAATGGTAAGCTGGCTGGCTGTGTCCTGCTCTGTAAAATGTGGAAAAGGTATTTGATTTATGGTCTAGTTTGTTCAGTTAAGCAACAGAAGAGTTCCATATCCCACAGAACTTTTGAGCTAACTCAGTCTTAACAGAGCAATATTTGGTCTGAGGAGGAACTGTCTTAATCTATTTATTTCTTGAGCAGAGAATTGTTGGGCCAAATGTTGGGGCACTACTGCTCCTATCTGATGTCTACTGCATGAAGAAAGTAGCATACGTTAGCAGTGCTGTAGGTTATAAAAGGTAGAGGTAGATGAGCATCTTTTTTTTTTTTTTTTTTTTAATTTTCTCTGGAACAGAAGTTATGTATGCTAGTGAAAAATACTTTTAAATTAGTATATACTTTTTTAAAAAAATAATTCAGTTTATAACCTCTATTAATCCTGACTCAGGGCCAGCTGGACCATGTTGGTGTCAGCAATATTAGCGCTATGTTTATCAATAGCTGAGTTACAACATGAGATGACGATGATCCTTTTAGGTAGCAATAGCAGTTGAGCTGTTTCAGAAGCACCAAATGCAGATGAAGGCTCGGCGTTTCTCTGCTAATCCTTCATGTTCTTTTGCAACGTAAACCTTTCCCTGTTACAGTGTGGTTGTGAGACTGGCTGTTAAGGAGGCCCAGGGGGAGACTATCAGCCACACAGCTTTCTGGCTTGTTATTTTCCTATTACCTAGATCCATTGCTCTGTAATGAAAGCATGCTTTCTAAAATTAATACCATTTCCCACGACCCTTAGTGAAGAATCACCATATCGTTTGCTGTGGAGCCGGTTCCCAGTTAGTTATTAGACTGAGCTTCATGCTCCAGCAGAGTTACTCCTGTCAGCTCCTCATCAGATGGTAAAAGTTCCTTGAGCAGGGATAAGTCTGGTTACTAAAATTAAAATGATTTAACTCAGTGGCTTAACAAATGTTGTAATAGGAGAAATAATGAGTGAGAGCAAACTCACCTACAAAAAAACAACCAACCAACCAACCAAAAAAACTCAAACTTGTAAACTTTTAAGCTGTTTAAAACTTTATTTCCTTGCATTGAATTCAAGGGGGGATATCGAAACAGCAGAAAACATGAGTGGTTAATGACAAACGGTACTTAAGATCAAAGCCCAGAATAATTAATCAGCAAATATTATGCCTAGAGATTTTTCTCTTTACGCTTGGTATCTCTTATCTACTTTTTAAAAAAAAAATCATTATGAGAAATGAAACAAACCAAGGTGATTCTTAACTACGTGTATGGTGTCCTGCCCTGAACTGGCCAAAGTGTTTGCCGACCTTGAAGCTTACAATGTTTTTGCTCCAAAGATAAGCTTGCCTGCTTGTTTGCATACCATCAAAGTGCTACAGAAAAGATTTGAAACTTATAAAAACTATGAAATACTGAATGAGAAACAGAGATAATAAGTGTTTAATCCGGACTTCTAAAACAAAAGTTAAGCTAGTTTGCCTGTAAGAGCTCTCCTCTTCCCAACTTACTGTTAGAAGAAACAAGTGTTTAGGGCTTGTTTGCTTAATGGTATCTTATGGAAACCATGTCCATAGATTCCAACTGTTTTTAGCTACATTGTGCTGTGGGACAAATGGGCAGGTTTTTATTTTACCTGGAAATGGTAGGTGTGTCTCTAAAATGACAACATTATCTTCTTGGAAAGCCTCTTACAGATAATATGTTCTTCATGATTTCTAAAGCTTTTACGAATTAGTGGAGACAGTCTCCAAACAAAGCTGATAGAACTGATGACATCCTAACATCCCTCACCACCTATTCTGCTTTTTATTTTACCTCCAAAGGGCACTTAGATTATGGTTAGATTTCTTGCTTGTATGCAGGGTGTAAAGCTGATATTTTACTAACCTAAAGTAGAGTTCAGAGCTGTAATGACAGTGCTTATATGTGCTTAAGCCCTCAAGATACTTGTTTCCTACTATGTTGGACCAGATACAGTATTTTTACCTTAGTAATATGACGGATTTTTGTCCTCTCATTCAGTTGTAGAAATACATAAGATTGTCTGCTCCAAAAGTCTCACTTTTGCTGTACAATACTCCTGTTCAGAAATGATTGAACAAGATAGATGAAATTTTGATGGATTTGACCAAAGGTAATTTAGGGACAAGTTTGACCAATGCAATATTGCTGTTTGATTTCATTGAGATTGGATTTTACCTGAACGGTTTTAATTCATTGCCACCACCCTCAGGTAATTTGCAGGACTCAGGCTTCAACGTATATAAATAATTCATGGAATATTTGGAAAGAGAGAGCTGTGAATAAATACAGCAGAGGATGGGGAAATCTGAACTCTTAAGACCCACCTGAATTATGATCAGCTGTTCACCGAGCCTTTATGTTCTCGAAGTGTCATATAACAACAATTAAATATTTTGACTCTTGTTATTTAACACAGGTAAGAGTAAAAACAGGCGTAATTCACAGAATCTAGATTCAGCTTCAGAAAAAAAAAATCCAGCAAATCCACAAGGTAACGAGAAAGTAAGTTATCGTGACTGTAACCTCTGAGATACTGAAAGAGAGATGACACAGTAGGTGTAATGGAAAAGCCAGGCCTGACCAAAGACAGAGACCAGGGTTGGACTTGGGAAGATCTTGTTTTTCCTCTTACAATTCTGATAATTGAGCATATTATGGTATGTTGTCCATGAGTAGGTAAGCCAGTTAGACCAAAGATGCAGCAGTACTAACGAGACACAGGGTAGAGACGTGGATCAGTGCTTTATGCCCTGGGGGAGATGTCTACATCTTCTGTGATGGCTGAACTTCTTGCAGATGCTTAAAATAATCACCCCTTAAGATTATTAAGAAGTCAGGAGAGCTGGGGATGGGTGTTGTTAATTAATAAAAGCTGTCATCCCTGGAGACATAGGTACCCCTTGAAGGACAGAGGGATTCAATAAGAACAGATTTGTTTTTCTTTTCCAAGTATAGGCAGTATGTGTTTAATTACAGTACTTTGTAAAGCTCTAGTGTACAAGGACTAAATGACATGCAGATTTAGGAGTGTCAAGATCTTGTTAAACTAGAACCATTCATGTTTAAGTGGAATTAGGAGAAAGCCAAGAATTTTCTGCATCTTAGTTGTGAATTTCTAAGTAAGATAAGTTTTTGAAATCCATGTGTAACAATTTCAGTGTACTTAGGGCTTTCTTTGATAGCCGTATTTCATATGTCTTTTTAAAATGTTAAAACATCCTCCTTTCATAAGCAAATGCAAGGGGAAAAGATTCAAGGTACAAAGAAGATGGTTCTTTTCTGGTGAAACTTTACAGATGTAATTCTTATGGAAGCTAAATCATCCAATTATCTGCATGCGTTGTTAGTACATTGGGAAAATTGAATTCGCTGTGTCTCCTCATGTATTTCAGGTCGGCAAATTCCACCCTTAGATCCTCATGAAAATGGTAACAATGGAGCAATCAAACTTGGAAAGCAGACTTCACAGACGGGTAGGCGGTGCTGCTGACCCAACTTGATCTTCTGAGATTTACTTGAAAAACAACACCGTTTGCTTTTTCACTGAGAAAGGACTTCATGATCTCGGTGATGTGGCTCCTTATCTTGAAAGCAGTAATTTCAATACTTCCCGTGAGTAATAATGCAAGGACCAGAAGTGGAAAGCTTTACTTCAAAGTGATTTTGCAAAACTTACTTGGAAAATCCTCTCAAAATTACAATGTCTTAAGAATTCTGATTCTCTGTTTAAGCCACTGACTTTTTTTTTTTTTAATAAAAAGAACCTTTTATATTTTAAATTGTAGATTTGCTACAAAAACTTCTCTTCTTACATTGCAAAGTGGACTTGGCATGTCTTTAGAGCTTTCTGTGTAAAAATAGGGTGCAAAAACACATAAAACCTGAGTTTTGGCTTACAGTTTCTCTGCCATCTTGCTAGCTGGACTCTGCTTCCATATTTTTCTAAATCTGTAGCTTCAACTTCTGCATTTGGTAAATGCCAGCAAGAACTGGACTGAATTTGCTAATTAGAAAAATGGATACAAAGGATGAGTGAGTGCAATTTTTACAAGCTACAAGTCAAAATCTGTGTCATGAGGTTGCTGTGTATGTGAAAGAAGGAATCGTCATGAAGGAGACTGCTGGACCCCATGCAGTTCTCACTGCTCCAGGAAGAATGGAACTTGCAGCCACTACGCTTTGCCTGAAATGATTTCTTCTCCAGGGCACAGGCTTTATTAATCACTGCAATTGTAGAGAACACAAATGCCGGTTTAACCTCTGTTACTTACCATGTTTCCTCCAATTCTGTGTCCCAGACTGAAGTTGTCTCTGCTAAAAGATTCCACTTCTTTATTTCTAAAAGAGCACCGTGCTGCCCCAGTGAGTTGGGAGGACTCCTTCGTTGTCTCACCTCAGCACCCCAAGAAGTCTCACTGAGGCTGTTTGAAGAATGGCAGTTCTGTAGAAAAATGGTTTAAGAAAGCACCATATAATTTGGGCTTAAAGGCTGAAATCTAATAAAACAAAGTAGAATGTTGCCTTACAAATGCAATTTTGTTCATTTGTGGAATAGTCTCTTCACCAGCACGGGGATGCAGTTTGGAAGACCCATTGCTTGATACCTTTGAAGTTTAATGCACTTGAAAAAATACAGTGTGGAAAAATAAATCCAGTAGATGGCTATGTACTGGGAATATTGTAAAAGTGTATGTGCTCTCCACTTTCATCTTTTATCATCTTTTATGAATGTGTGTGATTGAGATGATAAATTATGGCTCTCTCTTCTTCATCAATTCAAATTGAAATCTGAACTAGGGTAAGGAAAACAGGCTTCAAAAGCAGAGTCCCAGCCGCATTTCTCAGCATTCATTTGTTCTCTTACTAGGAAAGTTAACCTCAGCGCACGTTGTTGGGGGCCTTATGAAAAGTAATCAAAAGAGAAAAATAACTTCCTGCTATAAATCATAAACAGACAGGCTAGAGCTGGGCTTCTGTGTTTATGCATAAAAACAGACTTTATTGCTAGGTTGTGAGATTGCTTTGATAAATAGCAGTAAGTGTTAGCGCTTGAACCAGAGCTGGGTATACTGAACAGGATTATTTCCTTTTCTTCAGAGGGCTGAAATAGTTAACATCAGGTGGGCTGTTCCCCACCTGCTCTTATCGAAGAATCTAAACTGCATTGTTTTTTTCACCTATGCTCCATGTTTCAGGTATTTTGGATTCCTTTGAAAGAACTTTGTACTTGAAAATTTGTCCTTGGATAATGCACGTAGACACAAGAGCTACCAAGAGAAAGGATATTTAGGGTAAACTTTGTTATGTCACCTGTGTTGATATAAGACCTGTGCCACTGCTTAGTTGCAGCAAGTATTTTACAGATAATCCAGCATCACTCACATGAAAATTCAATGAGGATATGGGGAGGGAGACAGGCTCCTTTAGGGACCCTCCTATCCCATCCCAGTATAAGCACGTCTGCACAGGGTGCTTGGCTCTTTCCCTGAGCTGTTGAGGAAGCCCACACAGCTACGGGAAAGCAGGGGTGGTTAACCAGGCCTGCAGTGCTAAAGAAATATCAAACTGATCAACAACACAGATTCAGGTAGTTGATGGGATCTGTGACCTCACACTGCAAGAGATCTGGTGATTCTCAAGTAAAACCCAGTCAAAGGCTAGACCCGTTACCAAGAAAACATGATAAGATTTAGCCCACGTTTTAGAAGAAGTTAGGAATTTTAGTTCAATGTATAGTAGTTACGCATAACTGACTTGTTAACTTCTCATAAATCTGTATGGCATCTTACTTTTTGTAATGTGACATCTCAGAATGCATTAAACCCCACTTGAGATGTCTGAAAACTTTGTAAGACAACTCTATAAGTACCTGGTGTAGTCTGAATTTCTGCTGGAACTGGCAATTAATGTTGGTCTGTGTGGAATAGATACTGTCTTGAACAAGCAGCTCTCACAGCTGCCATTGAGCTGTTTGTGAATCACTGCAGGTTTGTGAGTTACATCTTTAAATAGTGTAGAGCTGGAAATTGTTACAATGGATATCTGGCAGATTTTAATATTCAAATGCTAGCGAAGTAGGCTTAAAGGTATTTTTGCATTTGGTGGGCCAAATCTAAATTACTTTATTCTGCTTTTAGTCAAGGAAATCTTAAATGAATAAGGATTTTCATCAAGTAAGTTCTTGAAATTTGGGTTACGGTAAGCTTCAGTGGACAGCTCTGAAATCACAGGTGAAAATATAAAGCAACTGTATTGTATAGTTTCTTGCATATTCTTTGAAGACAGGGCCAGCATTCAATGATGATGTTGTCTATCTGCTGTTTGTCAAAGCTGAAATGCAGCTTTAACCTGCCTCTTCAAACGGGGGAATGGTTGGTTTCAAAAATCGTGATTTTCAAATGTAAAATTCATGATTTCTGCTTTCTTCTGTTGCCTTTTTTGTTCAGAAAGTACCACCACCATTCTTAAACAGCCAGAAAAATGACATACAAAAAAAGCTCTGAGTCAAAAGTTTCAGCAGCAACCATAATTCCTTAGTAGTTAATGGCTGGTTGAAGGCTAAATTACTGTATAGGAACACTTAAATCTGTAGCTGACCTGCTCTAATAATAATAATAATAATAATAATAGCAATAATAATAATAGTGCTGCAGTTCTTCACTGGCCAGCTGGTGCTGGACTTGTTGAAGATTGGTTTCCCCAGGAGAGCTGTCAGCAGGACTGAAACACGAGCTGCAGTGCCAAGTATGCTTGGTGGAGTCTGTTTGCACCATGATTCAAGGCTGTGACCGTCCAGTTGTGGGTGACTTGCTTTTCCAGCTAGTCATGAACAAGTTTAAAAAAAAAAAAAAGAAAAAGAAAAGGAACTAGTTTTCATATATGCTTTGCATATCTGTGTGTATATAAGTACAGTTTTATATTGCTATACTGACATGTAGTGTTTTCACTATGTCTGGTTCTCATATACTGCACATTGTATTCTGTAAGTACATTTTTTTTTTAATGATCATTTCATCTTTAGGAACTAAAAGCTGCAGGCTGAAGGTTAGCAAGAAGATGGAGATACACATAGGTACAATTGTTGACTTGCCATTCTTATGCATGAAAATGGCATATTATAGAAAAAGTTGGTCTTACAGACTGAGAAATCTACAAAACACCATTATTATCCAAGAATTGGGACTCAGAAGTATTGAAGTTGCACTAAAAAAAAAAAAAAAAGGAAAAAAAAGACGAAAATAAAAACGTCCAATTATTTTTGTACAGGATACAGCAGGTCTATCTGAAGTGTTACAATATAACATGGGTATACGTTAACAACTAGAAAAGTTATCTATCATCCCTTGTCTTCTCACTAATCCTTCATGGCATGTGATGATAAGCATGACTAGATATAATGAGAGCACCCTGACTATAATCAGACCTTTTCAGTACGGTGATGATGTATTTTAGTATCCTACCCTTAATTATTTAAACCACAGTCAGTGATAAATTGTCAGTTTAAAATCACTTGCTAAGTACTTTTTCTCTGTTTTGTTTATATAAGGGCTTTGATTGGGCTGGACCCACTCGCTTCATGTATAGGATGCTGCAATCTGTTAATACTTTAATTTCTGTTTTACATATTAATTGTATCATACCTAATAATATTTTTGCCCTAAAACGTAGTTTTTGTGTTTTATTTAACCTACAGTGATTAATGCTAATAAATGTTTTAAATACCTTTGATTTGGGGATGTCTGGTTTCAATAAAGCAGAACAAAGTATGTCCTGCTTTTCACATCATTTGCTCTTGAAAAAGGGCTATCTGCAGATTGTTTAACGGGTATTTAAAATGCTGCTTGAAACTGTGTGTGAGTGGACTGGCCTTCTAGCAGAAGCTGAACACATTCTGGGAGGATCCTGGAGCTCAGCCGGGCTTTCAAAAAACAGGAAAAGAGCACCTGAAGATTCCTTTGCCAAAAGTTGTTTGACTTACCCCTTAGAAGAGAGGTACCTGAGTGGCCAGTACCAGCGTGGAAATTTAGACAAGTGGCTATCAGGAAAAAGTGGGCTTGTGGTTACCACTCACTTGGAAGAGTAAAGGTGACTAGTATGGCTCATATGACACATAACTCTTTTGTACATTTTATTTTTGGTGGAACTTTTCTTTTACTTTTTATTGATGCCCCTTGAGCGTGTCTTTAGGAATTAACACTCCCTTAAGAAGTACGCAGTATTTCATACTTCTTAGTGCTACTGTTTCAAGAGGCCTTTAAACTCACCTGAATTTGTTGCACTGTCTGATTCAGAGATTTAAGGTTACTACCACAATGATGAGGACCATGAATAAAGGTCTTATTTTTTAAGGGAAAATAGGATTTTGGAGTAAAGCTTTTCTAACTACCATGATAAATTCAATGCACACCAATAAACGAGAAGCACAGTAAGAAAACTTAATCAATATCTTGACTTACAAGACCATGGTGACTAAGAAGTAACAGGTGACCAAAGCCACCATTTATCTATGCAAAGAGAAACCAGTATTTCAGAGGGGATTATGTAGGCTGTGAGTTTACATCCCACTTGAAGATACCCAGCAGGATCTGTTCCCCACGCTAAAGCATTCATAATCACGTTGAAAAATTACATGTCTCTTTCCAGCTATTCAAAAATAAAAATGAACCCAGGTACATAACCATAAACTGCTCTGTTCAGTGGTGCCCAGTGCCAGGACAGGAGGCAGCGAGCACAGGCTCTGAGCCCCAGGCCGCCCTTGTGTGCTGTGCGGGTGGCCGAGCACTGGCACAGGCTGCCCAGAGAGGCCGTGGGGTCTCCTCATGGAGACCTTCAGAAGCCGCCTGGCCGTGGTGCTGGGCACCCTGCTCTGGGTGGCCCTGCTGGGGCAGGGGGTCTCCAGAGGGCCCAGCCAGCCTTGGCTGTGCTGGGATTCTCTACATAATTCAAGGGAAGCCTAAGAAAGCTGCCTGTAACTACTGTCAGTGTGTTGGAAAATCAGAAGTGAATGCTGTTTTTCCTGCCGATGTAGGGAGTTGTGCCCTTTGACAACAAGTCCTTGCATTGTCAGCGGGAGGTTTCACGTGGCTTGGGAGCATATTCTTGTAGTGCTTTAGATTAGTTTGTAGTTTTATTTTGCAGTGAGGGGGGAACTGTACAGTTGGCTGGGAAATAAACCCTCTCTGCTTTCCTTTTGAAAACTGAAGGTTGTGTCTCAGGGTACATAAGAAAAACTATTTGATGTTACAGGCTTCAAAAACTCCCCTAATGCAGCTTCAGTCTTTCTGCAGAGAGCATCATAGGACACCCTGCTGTGATCTCTCGAGCACTCTTCTGAAATGAGGACAGTAAGTCTGATGAAATAGTCTGTGTATCTACTTCATACTTCCACCCCCTCACCTAATCTGCAAAAGTGTTTAGGCTACTATCAGATTTGTGAAATACCTCTTTTCCCTGAAAGGAAAACAGGAGGCTGTGAGATTTTTCTCTCCCTCCTTGATGTTGTTTTACACAGGGCTACGGAGTAATTTTCTTAAAAGCGTTAAAACACTCACGGGAGGACAGAGTGGCTGAAAGTATTTGTGCCAACCCCTCCATTAATTGGTGCAGGTTACTCCCTAAGGACCCAGCTACAACAATAGGATGCATTCATGTCTAATGGTGTTCTTGACCGTTAATAAGATCTGCTTTTGATTAGATCTATTTAGCAGCTGGAGCAGTGCTAATTTCATTGTTTGATATAAAATAATTGCTTTTTTTTCACTGTTCAAAAATAACTCCTGACTAGAAACTGTAAAATCAATGGTTGACCACATTTAGCAGGTTAAGGCGAGAAGGAATAAGTAATAGCATAACATAGCATAATACAGCTTGTCTGAAAAATCAATTTCAGATGGGTTTCTTCTCTCTGAATTAAGCTCTGCAAAAAAAGTCCTCATTGCAAAATGTCTGTATTTTTATGCTTCTGATACTACCAAGTGTGTCCTGATACAGATTAGTTTGCATTGTCACTTATCACCGCTATGAATTTTGTAGGAATATGAAGACATGCTCATTATATTAGGATTCGCAATCATGTGTTTTCAATAGATAAAGTGCCGAAGTGTTATTCAAATTGTTTTGCAACACAGCTATTGTGAAAGCTCAAAGATAACACACTGGCAGAACTTGAAGTGCAATAAACCTGTACTGACTTGCATTTAGTGTCATAGCAATTAACAAGTTTTTAATAAGATGTCATTAATCAGTGCATAAAAGTCCTGCACTAGAGCGGAAAAGAATTTTGAGGCTTCTGCTTAGGTATTAAAAATTTATCAGCTTGGGAAGGATTTATTTTTTTTCTGGCTCTTAGATTACTCCAGTCAGAAATCATTTTTATCCCTGAGACACCCTGAAGTATTTCATACGAATATGCTTTCTTTGAAAAGTGCTGACCTTGTTTTTCCAAAGCCTCCCTGAGAGCCCGAACCTTATCTTTCCATCTTTGGAAATTTCTTTAAGACACCTAATTGATGATGAGAACCTTAACCTTTCTGATTCCCACTCTCCAGGTATTTTAGAAAACAAAAATACATTTCCACTGAAGTCCATTTCATTCACATTTATTTTACGTAGTCAATGCCATTCCTGCTCCCTTCACTGCAGTAAAATACATGTTTAAATAAAAAGATAAATACCTAACAACTAAATTTGTATTCCCCTACAGCAAGTAGAGTACTCTAAGGAAATGACCTGTTACAGACTAAGAGAGAGGCAATCACTAGGCTTCTGATTGTGTATTGACAAGTGCCAATCAATAAGGAAGTCAGCTTACAAGTCTAAGAGATGCTCCTGGGGAAAACGGACATCACATTTCTTCCTGTTTGGCAATATAACATGATTTGGGGGCAAGTGATAGCACTGCCGTTACTGATTTTGTAAATAAATAAAAAATGAATGAGGATAGTTCCGGTTTCTCTTTGCTTGTTTAATAGGGTTGAAATGTAGGTTAAGCACGTTATAAAAGAAATCCCTGCTTCTTGTCATCTTAAAAGAACCTGGCTGCTTTGCTGATAAATACACGTCAGGAGATTTCAGAGCAGTTTAGCGTTAAAGAGCAATGGATGCAACCTGGATGACACAGTGATTTTAAAATCCCTTTTCAATATGCTAGCTCCACAAAAAATCAAGCGATCAGCAAACCTAGAATTACTACCAACTATCCAAGTTCCTGTCTGCATTCATCACTCATCGTATGGTTACGTTTCTGCCCTGTAAATCTTTACCTAAAAAGCATAAAGTGTGTAGTAGGAATCTAGTAAGAGCCCTCAAAAAGAAAGACATTAAAAATAAATACTTAGATTTTCTGTGCCATTTCTTAAGACATTCAGGAATCAAAATAAGAATGAAAAAGCCTTCCTGGCACCACTCCCTTTAGAAATACTATTTGTCCTCTGAGATTTACCACACTCATTCTCTGTTCTCAGGGAAGATTTGCTTTCAAGGTGGCAATCTGAACCTCCCATTGGCACCTAACCAGCTCTCCTCCTACGACACAACCTTTAACACTAAAATAGTTCTCCCGGTAGTCACAGGAAGGAGGGACAGAAGCCTTATTAACACTAGTTTCTAATGGCAGTGACTCTATTTCTTGGCGGTTTTGATTACAAAGAAGACTTTGGAGAGATGCTGGAAATACGAACTTCTAATGATTTAGGCTCTAAATAGATAAACTTGTTTCCTCATGACAGAGATAGCTGAAAAGGAATCTCATAGTTTTGGATTTTTTTTTTTTTACCATAGTGTTTTTTTCTTATTGTTATTATTTATTATTTTTTACTTTTGAGAAGCTGAAATTTCTGGAGAGGAAATAGTTTCTTTGAAAAGGCCAGAATGTCACATTGACTATAAAAATCTGAAGAAGAAAGAAGGAACAAAGTGATGATGTCCTACCCTAGAAGATACTCTTTGAGGTTGGTCACAGCCCCACTGAGGTGACACAGATGGAAAGAGATCTCTGAAACAGAAAATTTGGGTTTCAGGTGAAGAGCTGTCACATCATAAATGGTCAAAGTGCGTAGACATGCATTTCATGACACAGCCACATTAACACCATTGTTGCTTAGGAACCCTGGTCAACAAATGAGCATAAACAAATTCAAGATTAAGAGTGCATCAGGTGGCTAAAGGCTCCACCTGTAAAAAAATGATACTATGCATTTACCTGTGGCTATGCCTGAATTTACATAGTACAAAGGCCATTGAATAAAAGATGACAGCCACCCGCGTAGTCCATGACACACAGGTCAGGAAGCAGGAGCCTCGGACTAATGACTGGCTAATGCATCCCAGGGCACTTACGTAGCCTTGCTGCCTGCATGGTTCAGCTTTTCATGAAGCTTGATTCTAGCTAAAAGATGTTTTGGCATGATGTGTTGTTTTACATGAAAAGGGCAAATTGTTCCAGAGGAGGCTAAGGAAGAAAGAATAAGACAGTGACAAATTTATCCAAGTAGATTTACATCGACTTATTTAACCACAGCATGTAGTATGTACTTAAGTACTTGCTGCTGGGAGTATAAAAGCTTTACAATAACAAAACATCCATCACTGGAAGATAAAAATGGAGGATTTTTTTTTTTTTTTTTTTTAATTTTATTTTTCCCAGGAGGAAATTGATGCCTTATAAAATCCACAAGACTTGAGTCATCAAGTTATCACTGTCAGCAGGCATGTCTTTCAGACACCTCGCCTCATCTCACTACAAATCACACACCACTGAAAGATGCATGCCACGGCAGAAAATTGCACCCTTTCTTGGGTGATAGATACAGTTAGAAAAATTACAGGGCCCGAAGCAACTACCAGATTAGCAAGAGAGCCTCCGTCTGAGAAGCCTGTTTCGCATCACATCGGTGACAGCGAGATGAGGAAGTCTGGGAGCTACGGGTTTCAAAGCTCCGTGAAAGTGGTTACTTGGCAATTTGGCAAGATGACTCAGCCCTTGTCTCTGGAAGTGCAGGAGAGCCTGAAGTTACTGAGAATGCCTTCTGACACGTCTGCTTTTGAAGAATGCTTGTGCTTTTTTTGTGAAGCAGTGCCACAATTTCCACAAGAGATCCCCATTCTCCAAGATGCTTGAGGAAAGACATTTTTCTTCCTGCCATTCTACCCAGCCTCGGATATTTTCCTTCCTTTTAGCAAGTGCTCCAAGGCATAACTAAATCTTGGGTGTTAGATAATTCTGATGTGTATTTTAAGCCAGGCAGCCCCAGGCAAGAAAGCAGAAATCAGATCATGCTAGAAACGTAAGCAAGGTGTTCCAAGAGAAGTGGCCCATCTGATTTCATACAAAACCGTGCCATAGAAAGCATGTGATGAGATGATGCAAAAATTTTCTGATTTAGCACGCTGTCGGGCCTCCATGGCAACTCCATCATTTGTGTCACAAGTGGCCTCAGTGTTGCCTCATACCAAGAGTAGGCTTCATGGGTGTTTTTGTGCATCTCAAAGTTTTCCTGTGAGGCAACTGCAGATATTTCACTTCCTGGTGGTGTTATGTGGTAGCTGCTGATGGCACAGTTGAAGGAAAGGGTTGCATTTTACTAGCTGCCCAATGTGCTTGAAGGTAACAAAGACAATAAAAACGGAAAATGAACAAATGTCTGTTTAAACTCATCTCGTGTAAACTCTGCGGCTCTACCACTTTCTAGAAAAGTAGTCAGATAATGGCTGGATATTGTTACGTTCATCCCACCACGTGAAATACTTCTGCTCGTGTTTAAGAATGAAACCATCTACATTACGCAGGCTGAAACAGATCTGAAGTCTAGTCAGCTGCAATGTGGCCCGAAGCCCACAATCCTGTCTAGTCTTTTATAACAAGATGTTACTAAAATCTGTTTGAATTGAGCCAGTGGCCCAAAGGACTTACTCAGACTTCTACATCCACTTCACCCTCTAAAAGACAGAAAACGGAAGATTTAAAACTTCATTTCACTTTCAAATAAATACAAAGACAAAAATTGCGAAGAAATATCATGCATAATGTCACTGGAATATGCAAGCTTTCCCGAACTCGTGGCCTACAGTTTTTAGGAAAGAGCCTAATTCTCAGATTTAAAATGTGAATTTGTAAAAATGTAATGATGCAATTCCTTGTTTTACTGTACATCAAAATCATCAAGATCAAGCCTCCTAAGATTTACTGAAGATTACATGCCAGACTTGGAAACTCAGCTTAGAATGTGAAAATTGCCCCAAAAAGTCATCTTTCTGGCTTAGCCTGCTCTAAGATTGAACATTCAATATCTTAACTTGGTTAAAAGTTTCATTGCTGATGCATAAGCCGAAATCCAGCTCGGCTCTTTTTGTCACTATCGTATCATCCCTGAATAGCTAACAAGAGCAAAATGCAGTAATTTTATTTACTTATTTATTTATTTATTTCCTCTGAGTGCGTGAAACTTAGAAATACACCCCAGGAATGGTTTCTGGAGAAGAAAGCAGTTTTTACTAAGCCATTTTGAAAAGCGGATTTTTTTTCTATTGCAATAATGAAGTGATATGATTTTTTTTCTCTTAAATTGTATGTGTGAAAGAATGTTTATTGGTGAAAGCAAAACACATTTAAATCTTCAGGGCTGAATGCTCCCAAGAGCATTACGAAAATTGGTGGAGATGCTCTTTGAGCCATTCATATTCATTCTGAACAAATATTGGTGCACAAGGGAAATTGCGGATGACTGGTAAAAAATGAATGTGGTGCACTGTAAAGAATAAATATGATAGGCTTGGATAATTACAAGCATGGGTTAAACCTTGGGCAAAATACTATAAAGACAGGCACGGGAAGCAACTAGGAATTAATTCATAGACAGTAACATCCATAATGTTAATCAATATCTTTTTAAACAGAAAATAGGTGCATTCAAACCACAAGAGATGAGACTAAAATGCAGTTGCTTAAGGTAGAGGTATTGACTGTAGACATGGATTATTTTAAGTCATTTGATGTAGTCCTGCATGACAATCTAGTAAAGAAACCAGTACTATGCAAAATCAATTTACCTGCATCAAATACTCTGAGAACCAATTAGCAGCCATATCAGCATGTTTCTACTCCCTTCTAATGGGTTATTAACAGCTTCAAAGGAGCCAATGAAGTTCAATGTCTTTATCAGTGATCTGGAAGGAAACATAAAATCGTTGCTGGTAACTCTGCAAATGACACAAAAATTGCTGGAAATTGAAAGGAAACAATGAAGGGACCAAAACAACATAAGGGTATTTAACATCTGCTTCAGATCTTAAGGTTGGTATTTAAAGCCTTAAGTCAATACTTAAAAATAGGATGAATTTCAATGTGGAAGAGATACTATCCCCTATCTGCTGGTGGTGGGACTTGTACCTTTCTGAATCCGCAGGTGCTGGCCCAGAAAGGGATGCTGGCAGATGAATTGACAATACGCTCTGATCCACTATAGACTTCCATTTTCTTCATCTCTATTCGCCTTTCTCGGGAAAGAAAAAAAAAAAAAGGGGGCAAGGAATTGGCCCGGTACAGGAAAAAAATGATTCTAGGTTTGCTGTGGAGGACTGTTTTTCTGTTAAATTGGTAGTGATTTCTATTAAATTGCTTCTTCTTGTACTGAGGACAAAGGAGGAGAAAAAGCACCTGCCTCATTTGAAGGTGAAGGGATGAGAGGAGAAGCCTGCACGCCTGTCTGTCTGCCAGCCAGCTGGAAGAAAGGGGCAGGAGCAACGGGGACTGGGAGAAGGGAAGGGGAGAAAAGCAGCAAAATAGGACAGAAGTAGGTTTGGGGTGATGGAGTGGGAGCAGAAGGGTCTCAATCCACTGTGTCTCCCTCTGAAAAGCAGAATTGACGCCGGGAAACCTGAATAAAATAGTGATTGCTATTAAAGCCTGTATAAAAAGGCATGCTCACAAAACATATGCAAGCATGACTTTACAAATTTAACAGTGAAACATTTATTTATGTGGTTCTCTGCAATCAGATTGTAGGCACAGAATGAAAATGGTGAGGGAACGGGGACACTCCCGTAACTTGTTTGGTGTCGGGGCGGGGGAAATGGTGAATATTCCTGGTGGGAGGTGGTGAGCGGTGCACACAGTTGCTGTGCCCACAGTGCAGGCAGGATCTGCTGAGGGGCAGAAGGAGCTGGGCTGCTCACAGGGAAGGGGAGCATCAGGGGTCAGCACAGTGACAGATCGCTGGCCGATGGCTGTGGGTCATTTGGGGACGGAAAGGTCCCACATGGGGAGAATCTGACTCAGAGCATCTTTTGCTACATGGGGATTTCTGCAGGCTTTTTTATCCCCTGCTATTTCAAAAAACGTGGTCTTGAAGGACACTGCAAAATGCTGTGTGTATTCCAGCCT
This sequence comes from Anas acuta, assembly GCF_963932015.1. Lineage (NCBI taxonomy): Eukaryota > Metazoa > Chordata > Aves > Anseriformes > Anatidae > Anas > Anas acuta. The sequence continues at coordinate 108,692,560 of NC_088980.1, forward strand.
TGTCTCTGCAAAGTGTTCATACCTGTTTTCAAGTGACCCATCAAAGCACCAGAACAAAGTCTGAAAGGCGCGTCCCTGTTTGTGCGCAGCGTACCAACTGCATATTGTAACCTAACGGCTTCTCGTGGGTATCATTTGCACAATTAAGCTATAAATAATTCAGTATTTGGCAGTCAAAGATGCCATCAATAATATTATGCAGACTTCCATCCTTCCCCCTCCCTCTCCATCCCCGCCGTCCCCTAACGTAAAGTAAATGAATATTTCATAACTGATCACTCAGGTAGAATGCCCAAAGCTTATGCGCAGACACAGAGCACGTTTGCAACAAGCTGGAATAGGGAGGTGACTCTAGAAACCTTGCGTCTTTACTCCTAGATGCAATGAATTAATCAAGAGCAAAGGTCTTTCATTTGTGTGTTAACCATGTACTAGTAACCTTAGCTTCTGGCATCTGTTCGAAGATCACCATGAGCACTTGTCTGTCTCCTGCCCCAAACTGAGAGGGCAAGAGGAATAATTTCCAGGAACTGGGTTGAGCCCACCAGCGTGGAGTGGCTGCTGATGCCCACATGAGCTGTGATTTTGCAAATCTGTAAAATTGCAAGTTTGTGATTTTGCGAATCTGTAAATCTTTATGCATCTGAGAATTCCTCTGGATTTCAGTGGATCTAATCACATGCAATTGCAGAAGCAGAGCTTTTGCTGGCATAAGTGCTTGTAGATTAGTTGATCATTCGGAGCTGAGGAACATCTTCATGCTCTTTGGTAAGAGACTACAGGGGAACAGATCTCTCCTCATCAGTCACTATGCACCCAACCAAACCCACTGACGGCCTGAATTTCCCCATGTCTCCCCTTCTTTTCCTCTGCCCATTTTCAGGCTCGCTGCTAATTTGATCTTTCAGCAGACACAAACAAACATTTCGTGCTCACATTCAGGATACCTATTTATTTTTAAAGTGTTGTTAACACAGCTTTTTGCTGTCTCCTTCTGTCTCAATCGATGTAAAAAATAGCTGTCTAAAACGTTCTTCCTTGAAAAAACTTGCTAAATTTTCTCCTGGGATGTTCTCCTTGTCTCTGTCTTCAGTCAGCTCTACTCAATTTTGTATGAAGAGTATGGCACTGGTTGTTCAGTGTGTGTTTACTTTCTCTTGTAACCATTGCAAACTAAAGTACTCTGGGAAAATGAGTTGGATTCTTCTCATTTGCAAATACCATTAACAGAATTGTCGACCAAATTCCATCCTCGGCTCCAAATTACACGCTTGGTTAGGGCCTGATCCAACGCTTATTAAAGGCAATGGAAAAATTCCCTGATTTTAATGGACTGTAGTTCAGACCTTAGGGAATGCACATTTCCACTGCAGATGATTGGCTTAATCTTTGAGCACGCTGGAACGTATACAAGGAGGGAATCACAGGGCTGGATAAGACTGCAGAGGTCACATCTCAAGGCAGGATCAGCTCAATTTGTATCTCCCAACAGATGCCTAACCTGTTCTTGAAGGTCATTGACTGGGACTCCACGGATTGCCCCTCCAGGCAATCTTTTTCATTAATTATCCTCACTGTTAAGAAGTTCTTCGTATCTGTTCTAAGTCAGCTCTTGCTTCAATCTATTCCCATTACTTCCTGTCCTAGCCAAAGTAAGTAAGAGCAGACTATTTCTTTCTCTGTGCAATGTAAAGCTTTTGATGTATTTGAAAAGTATTATCATACGTGACTCAATCTTGTTTTTCTTAGCCTAAACAACTTCAGTTTTTCAATCTGTTTTTGTGTTTAAATCTGTCTGTGTTCTGGACCTTAGTCACTACCGGTGCTCTCTTCTGGACTCCTTCAACCATCCCACATCTTTCCTGAAGGACAGTGCCCAGAACTGGACATAGCACTTCAATGCAGGTCTTGCCAGTGTTTAGTAAAGGGAAAGCATGTGTCATGCACAGTCTCAGTACAATGCTTGTCTTTTGCACTTTGATACAGCTTTATTACCTCATGACCCATTAAAAATGAACCTAGGTACGATTGATGGAGGGTACAAAGATGAAACTTGAGGGTTTCTTTGAATCTCTCAGGAGATACTGAGGGCAGAATTAGCATCATAGAGCTTCTGTGCATGTTAGCAGACCAAAGGAAAGGTGAAAGTTGAGTCCCAGTTGCCACACGAGTTCCCCAAACAGAGACTGAGAAAGCCCATGACTTTGTTGGCATGAATATCAAACTGGAAGAGAGATGTAATGACTGTAGGACACCATCACACTGTTTCTGATGGATTTCTTCTCAGGCTAAGACTGTTATTTAATACAGTTTTACTCTTGGTAAAAAAAAAAGGGAGTTTCAACTATGTACTTGTATTTGTATGCTTATCTATGCATATTTTATTTTTGGCTGCTTTTCAGCATAGCTTGTACATTTTTAGAAATGCAACACCAGCAAACAACCACCAACACATTACACATTCTATATTTTGTATATTCAATAGTCTCATTACATCCCTCGTGAATATATGTGGACTGTAAGAACCAATTATTGAAAACAGTATTCAGGAATCCATTTCCTCAACAGCTTTGTCTTTTATCAAAGGGCTAATGGCTCTTAGCACATTTGAAATTGGCTCGGGACTCATTCGGTTCTTTAAATGCTACTTTAAACCAGAAGAACAAAATACCATTTTTGTCTCGTTCCTACATAAGTAAATGGTCTAAGGATTTTTGTGTTCAGGAGAACAGAAGCAGGTCCAAAATATGAAACATATGCCCTTTTTCTTCTTTTTTTTTTTCTTTCTTTTTTTTTATTTTTTATTTTTTTTTTTTTTCCCACTACAGCTATCAGAAGGCGGTTGTAAGTTATTAGTTTTTCTCTACTTGTATATTCAACATGCGTCGTACATTTTTCTAATAATGTCACTAGGAAGAGAAATACACTTTAGTTGAACAAAGTTGGTGATACTCAGCTAAGATCTACTTTTCTAGCCTGTGGTAACATTTGAATAATGCCATAAATCTTCAAAAAGGCAGGGACTGTGATTTTACCTTTGATTTACAATATAACAAGTGAGCGGGCCTAAAATTATATATGGAACTCATTAGCAGCCACGTAAATTATGACTAAAGCCTGCTGTAATCTATGTGTATGCTATGAATAGTTTTGTATTTCAGAAGATAAATTGCAGCACCAAGAGGCCAGGTATTTCCTTAAAGAGAAATTCAAACACACTCTTACCTTTATAGTTTTGCTTTGCAATTTTCACTGACTTGACAGGGCAGGATACATATGTTAGCCCAGTGAGTGAGATGGAGAGTTTTTCCATTAACGTGACAAGTAATGTGGTACTTGGTTGCTCTTCCTGACAGTCTTAATAACACCAAGGAATTGCAAAGAAAGTCGTGATATTGTTTTACTGCAAGACATGCAAGTTCCAAGTTGGGAGGGGGGGGGGGCACTGAATAAGCTAGCCGAATAATAAGCAGTGGAAAACTGTATTATGAAACCAAGTCTACATTGATACTTCTTGGGTATAGAGAGGGCTCATTTAATATTTAAAAGCAAACAGTTTTGAAAAATGTCAAGCCATCATTGAACTGAGATATTATAACAATAATACTGAATTCACAGTGTGAACAAAAAAACCCCACACAAACAGTAAGATCTACAAATACACAGGACAAATGTTAACCTTAGATTAAGCAAATGTTAGCCTTTGGCAAGCACTGATGAAGATACTAGAGGTACTTCTGGAATAACATCGTGATCTCACTGAAATCGGTGAAGCTTTGCTATTGACTGCAATAGCTCCAAAATTTCATTCCTGAACTCTGCTATGAGGTGTTAAAATAAAATGAATCACATGTTGGAGAAAGTTGCCAGATACTGCTAATCAACAGCACAGGTTTTGTTTAATATAAAAATTAACATCCTTTTAGGTGAAATAAAAACATTAGATCAGAATTGATATTAAATGCAACAAAGCAGATGAATGCATTATTAGGGTTGTAAATGTGCTCAAGCAACAACAAAATTAAAAATACACGTTCATAGATAATTACCATTAACGCACCCATTCTGTGTTCATGTACTAAGTTGGCCATTGCTATAACACGAACTAACCAGATTCAAGCACTGAGCCAGGCTGCCAGAGGGAGGCTGTGAAATCTCTGTCCTTGGTGGTTTTAATGACTCCACATGACAAAGCCCTGAGCAACCTGGCCTGAATTCCGTTTCAACCCTGCTTGGAGCAGGACATTGAACTACAGCCCTCCTGGGGTCCCTTCCAGCCTCAATGGTGCTGTGATGCTCCCTCTGTGAGCAATAACATACTTGAGGCCATGGGCTATCATTCATTCATTCACTGCCTCTCAATATACTGGTGATAAGGATTAACCCAGTCCTCCCCAGCTTGCACACATCCATTGATGTTCAGATACATCTAATATGCAGCAATGTGTAAGAAGGTGTTTGCAGTAGATACCATGCATGGGATAACCTGTAAGACCTATCATATTTGAAAGAGATTTAAACTTCTGATAATCCTCATAGGCTCTTATATAAGGAACGTATAAAAAAATTAGAAAAACAACTGCCTTCTAAATCTGGGTAGATGAAGCTTCTCTTGAATTTGTGCTTCTTACTGTTATTTTTTATAGTCCATTAGAAGGAGAGAGGACAGAACCTTTGGTGGCATTTGGAGTTTCACAGCAGTTCCTCGTGTCTTCATTCTTTGAAAGCTGAGACCCAGAAATTCTTGTATATAGTTATCAAGTGATCCTGGAGCTGAATTATCACTTCTGAGAATGTATGCCGTGGCTTAATCTTTGGTGGATTCATGAAGAGAAATGAAGAAAGAGTGGAGGTAATACAGTAAGTGCCCACATTAACAGAAGAAGAAAAATATACTACGATATATTAAAAACCCCTTTGTTTCCCAGTTTATCTTCCGGATCCCAAGGTAAGAATGTATAAACGGAAGGAACATTGGTTTTGATAACCAAGCCCAACAGAGCATCAGACAATAACTCTAAATAACCCATTGTAAATAAAGGAAAGGACACAGTTGAAGATGTTGTTTTATGGGTGTCATAAAATAAGCATGTAGCTGGAAAACTGCAGTTGCAGACCTCTAGCAACGTTTACATGTATATGCCACATAACTGCACCTACTGAAGCCAATTCCAGTTACGTAAAAGTACTCTGAAGTGCTTTTCTCCAGCACGTCTCACTTATTTCTTCTTCAGAGGGTGATGGTATTAAAACTCACGTTGGTATTTGCTCTTGGCAAGAGGGACACGGAGGAAAGCGCAGAAGGAATTAAGGCGGCAGGCCTGGCAGTGGCAGGCCCGGAGCAGAGGCAGACGGCTGAAATGGAGGGTAAAGGCCCTGCTGGGGCCAAGGCAGAACCCGAACCTAAATTACTCAGGGACCTCCCCTACTGAATGGCCTCAAAACCATTCTGTGCTTGTAGATGTGGTAGAGTTATTCACCAAGGACATGATGTGATCCATAACTCATACTGTGGTGAGCTGGTTTTGCAAGTAAAGCACTCCAGTCATTTTGATTTATTTACTCTTGGGGCATATTTATCAAACAGGCTTTTACGTCCCCATACGTGTTCATAGCACACCTCCACCAGATTGCAAGAGAAGAAAAATAAACGTGTTACTCCTTCTGACTTCATTTCCATCACCTGTACTCCAACCTTGCACGAATACAAGCTTGATTACATATCTTAGGGCCAGATTTTTCTGAAGTTAGATGTAGGGGTAGGAATCATCAAGTTTAGGATGGGTTTGGATGTTTTTTTTTTCTCTCTCTCTTTCTTTTTTTTTTTTTTTTTTTTTTTTTTTTTTTTTTTTTTGTCACTGGTGTATTCAAATACCCGAGTATATGACATCCACTTGAAAATATGGTATTAATGAAAAGACCTATGGTGAAAACAGTGCCTGACAAAAAGGGCAAAGAGGATGGTTAAAAATCCCTTGTTCCATGAGCTCAATGTCTCTTGCCATAGAGCCCATATTACTATCCCCAAGCCTTCAAGACGATGTCTTTCAGCCAAAGACAGTGTGTCCTGCTTTATGGTAGATTTTGGCAACGTCCTGGGCTAGGTGTTGCCAGCGCTAAAGGGGACTCCCAGCGTGGTGGAGCCACCCTGGTGCTGGCCAGCAGTGATCCTGAGGCGGGGACCAGGAGTGAGCTTTGAAGAGCCCAGCCCCACCAGATTTTCCGACCTTCTGCCCAATTCGCCCACCCCTCATTTCCAAAGGGAACCAAAGCGATTTTCTGGTTTCTCCCATTCGGAGAACGGGGCTCTCTGAAAAGACTCCAACCCCCAGCATGCCCCGCCGCCCCCTCCCTCCGCGCGGCATGCTGGGAGCTGTAGTCCCCGTTTCTCCCCAGCGCCCCTGCGACGGGCCCGCAGCTGTCAGTGGGCGGGCGGCGAGGGAGGCGAAGGAGCGGCCGGGCGCATGCGCGCAGCGGCCCCGCCGCCTCCGCCGCCGTCGCCCTCGTGCCGTTGCGCCGGGAGGGCGGCGAGCGGCTGCTGGGGCTGCGCTGCGCTCCGAGCCCCCGACAGGGAGCGGCGCCGCCGCCTCTCCTCCTCCTCCTCCTCCTCCTCCTCCTCCTCCTCCTCCTCCTGCTGCCGCTGCCACCACCGCTCCTCCTCCTCCTCCCCCCGCCGCAGTGAGCGAGCGAGATGGCGGCCGCCGGGGCTGTGGCGAAGCACGAGCAGATCCTGGTGCTCGATCCGCCCACCGACCTCAAATTCAAAGGTGAGGGGCGGACGGGGGCAGCGAGCCCAGCACAGCACAACCCAACCCAACCCAGCGCAGCCCCAGCTCTCCGGGCGTCCCGCTCCGCTCCGCTGCGAGCCCCCGGGACGCGGGGAGGGGAAGGGGAAGGGGAGGGTGAAGGGGGGGGGTGGGGGAGGGCCGGGGGGCGCCGCTGAGGCGTCCAACGGGCCCGGCCGCCGCCATCTTGCGAGCCCGGCGCGGCGCGGCCCCGCCGTGGGGGTGTCCCGGCGGGGGGCAGCCCGCGGCCGCGCCGGGGCCATCTTGCGGCGTGGCGCCGCGGGGACAGGGCCCCGCCTGCCCTCTGCCGGGCCTGGGCGCTGCGGGAGGGAGGGGAGGGGAAGGGAAGGGAAGGGGAAGGGGAAGGGAAGGGGAAGGGAAGAGGTGCCTGCCTGCTGCAAGTTTGTGGTGTCATGTACCCCCCCCCATTATAAACACTATCCCCTCAGTTTATTTGTTATACTCAGCGAATGCTCCAGTTTTACAACCGGTGATGTTCGGTTTTTATTTATTTTTTATTTCCCGCCCCCCCCCCCCTCCTCAAACCTGTCAGTGTGACCAGGGCTTGAGATCCTGCGCTCGGTGTCAGCGCGCCTACTTGCATAATCCCCCGTCTCTGTTTCACGCTCTGTTTTCGTGTAGGCTCGTTTTTCATCATCCCCCCCCCCCTCCGAGCAGAGTTTATGATGCAAAAATCTTTAAGTGGGCAAGAAGAAGGTTATGTCTACGTTCAATCCGAACGCTGTATTTCCCCAAAATACCTTTGGCTGGCCTGGCTTTTAGAAATAAAACTCAAGCCTGGTGCATCAAAGGGATTTTTAACAAGCTGTACCTGTTTTATCAGTCCATCGAATCCATTAAAACCCGAATTCTGTTGGATCGCACACCTTAATTTCTTGATAGGTTCAATTTATAAATTGTACATTCATCGATACAGCCAGCACCGTAGCGGGAAGTTATTTATTTATTTTTTTTCACTCGTGTTGTTAAAATGCTGCCAGGTCTGCACTCAAATTTCAATACACTGCGTTATTCTTGAGAGAACAGGTCGGAGGAAAATGCCTTTTTTTTTTTTTTTAGCTACTGCGTCTAATTTGGAGCTTGCAAACATTGAGTTGTCTTCGAGCTGGAAGCAGGCTGTATTTATGTGATACGGAACTGCTGGTTACAGGGAACACAGAGTAAATACTAGATTTACAAATTGTCAATAGGAAGCCGTTGTCGATCAGTAATCCTGATTGTGCTGTGTGTTCAGGTATTTAGAGCGCAAAATGCCTATTCTTTAAGCATAAACTTTGCTTTCAGGCTAATGCATATAATTAGGACAATTTCTGTAGAGCAGACGAAGCAAAACCAAAATCTGAAGCATAATGAGACTGCAGTCTTAATATACCATGGAAAACACTCTCTTAGTATATCATTACCTCAATACCTTATAGAAAGAGATGCCTATTAAAAGAGCATCGAGTGCTTTCTCAGTCAATATTTTCCAGCTGCTTGTTGTTCTGAGGTGTACAAAAAGGTCTGTAGGCCACAAGCAGTAATTCAGTTCTGAAGTGGTGTTGCATCGAGGAGTGCAGTAGTGGCAGAAGGGAATTCCGAGTATTATCTTTTAAAAATAATTGGTTACTAAGAGGGTGTATGACTCAATAACTGTAACTTAATCGTAAGTGTAGGAAAATCATATGACCTTGGTTAAAAAAAAAAAGTGTGTGTTTTTTTTTCAATGTAGCTGGTAATTCAAAGTTATCTTACTGGGAGAATTATTATTACCCATTATTATTATTGTCCTACTGTTGATGTATGTGTAACAGAGATCCAGTTTAAGTCTAAACATCTGAACAGAACAAATAGTTCTGCGGGTTTTCTTGCCTCACAGTGTGGCTCGTAATGAATTTGCTGACCTTTAGGGTATCAGCAAAACGTGGTAGTATGCGTTTATGCAAACAGTGACTTAAATTAAAAAGAAGGTAGGACTTACTGTAAGGAGCTCTTGTCAAGGTTTAGAATTCATCAGTGTCTGATGAAACTCTTCTTGGTTGGTTATTATTATTTTTTAAACTACTCGACTCAAACAGCAAAAATAAGGGCTGTAATGCCTCTCTGCTGAATTTTATTCCACGCAATTAGGAGGGAGTCTGAAAAAGTGTATCCCATGGTGGTTAACGCATTGTGTATTTCCCTTGGTGACTGGCAGATTAGGATCCTGTTTTTCTCGTACCTTGCATTCCTAGATGTTTCAGCCATCGATAGCATTTTGGAGTGATGAGTGATTTCTTCTGCCTCTATGATACTTGGGGTTTCTCATGGTTGTGGAACCATCAGGAATACCAAAGGAGAGTCACAAAACAAGGAAGTTTCAGAGTGTCGTACAAATGTAGCAAGGGAAAAACTGTTCTTAAAAGGTATGAGACTAAGAGGCAGTAGATAAGCTACATGATAATGCTTTCAGAGACTCAGAGAACACTGAGAATTTGACTCGTGGTTCTTGTCTGGTGCTCTTCAGCCACATTACTCCTGGAGGTTTTTTTCCTTCTGTATTTCCTAATCTGATGTATTTTGTTTAGCTTTCCAAATCTGGAGCTATTTGGATTTGTCTGGGACCAGACAGGAAGAATTGAAACATGAGACAATTAAAAGCAGCTAGTTTGGAAGGTGGCACATCTTCTGCCTCTTGTTGGGGTCTGTTCTCCTGACTTGCGCACATAATTGTCTGTAGCCTTAGTTTAGTGGAGATTATGGTAATTTGGAATTGGTTCCTTGTGAGTAAATGCCTTTTTAAAAAAGGTACTTTACAGTTGTGTGGTGAAGTAGCAGCGCTTGAAATTTTCAATTCAAAGCTTTCTAGCATTGTTATGGAAACTCAGTTGGTCTTCTTTAAATCAAAGAAGTCAATTTTGCATCTGTGAGTAACTTGTATTTAAGTTGGTCTTGGATGGTGGTCCTTTTTCGAAAAACATTCTCTAAATCTTTACATCAGTCATAAGATATGCTTTTGCAACATCTAATTGAAAATCAACACTAGTTGATTTGATGAGCCTTGGAGGATCAGCAGACAGCATTCAGAGTTTGCATCTCATGTGCTTCAGAGGTGCCTGACTAGCAATCATATCAGCTGTTACAAAAAGGTATGGATATTCTAACTTGATATCCTTTATTGAAGTTCTTGCTTACAAGTGTATGAAGTTGTTTTGCTGCCTTTGTAAAGGTCTCAAAATAGAGGCACGCTTTTCCATTTCTGTTTTAATTTATTGAGGTTAGGAGTAAGTCAGCAAGTAAGCAGCCTGAGATCAAATTTTGTGAATGTTAGTGTACGATAAAAGTTCACTTCTGTGGTTTGAGTCACTGGACGAGGTAGAACATGATATTTCACTTCTGATTATTAATCTGATTCATGCCTTAGGACTGTTAGTGTATTAAAATCATCTTTCAGCTGGTATAGGTTCAAACAGCTCTATACAGGTAAGGCAGGCAGCACCTTACTTAGACAGCTCATTCTGATGCACGGATTTCTGTGACCTTTTAAATCATATGAAAATATTGCTGTGGATTATTTTATAATCATTACACTGCTTTTGGTAACAGTGAAAGCCATGGGGTGTGTGTTGCTGCAAATCGAGAAGGTGGAATTTAAAGGTAAAAATAGCTCAATGTTAAATCTATCCCCAGCCCTCAAGATCTGTTGCCAGAATTGGCCCAGGACACCTTTAGTGTAGGCCGGGTTTGGACTCCTCAAATGTGATCTCACTTGTGTGGGTCTTGACCAGACCAAGAACACACAAACTCACCTTATTCAAAGTAACAGTGAATTCATGATGTCCCAGCTTTCTAGGATAGGTTAAGAAACAAAACCCAAAGGTGATTGGGATGTCAGTTCTGTGGGATCTTCATTCTAGAACGTTTTTGGAACTGAACAGGGAACCTGCAGAGGGGACGAAGTGGCTGTAACTGAGCACTAGCACAGCTGTGACTTTCTGATGCTTTGAGATGATTCCATTTAATTTAATACATTTTTTTCTGGATGAATATTGTATAGTGACAAAGATGGAATATCCCATAGAATGGTTTAGCATTCAACAAGTGGTCTTTGCCTCTGTATTTTATGATAAGTATTAATGAAACATATGACACAAAATGCTTAGTGGGAATGTGTTGAGGGAAACAAAGAAAACTTTTTTCTGTATTACACAATTTATTGCTCATGAGCTGGCAATGTGTTAGTACTTAGGTTTCTGCCACAGTGTCAAGCCACGTTTAAAACTGACTGATGAACAGGGTCTGTGCTGGGCTGTGAGGTCAGGTGCATTGTAGGTGCTAGATAAAATTCAATAATGGATTTTTTTTTTTCTGTGATGAAAGAAGATGATAGCAGTACAGATTTGGATGTTTCATCCTTTTCCCTTCAGTTCATAAGACCTAGCGTTGCACCTTCAGTAAACTGAGAAGCACTCCCCACCTTGTGCTTCTCATCAGTATGAAAGCTTCCCCTTTATGTTGTAATCAGGATGAAGTGCCTACTCCCTCTGCTTGTTGACAGCTGAAGCCAGTGTTCTAGAACACTACAATACATCATAATATAAAAATAATGCATCGCATGCAAATGTTGTACCGTTGCTTAAGGCCAAGTCGAGAAGCAGAACCTTGCTGTGAACAGGAGGAGTTGTTTTATGCATCAGTTAATAGGGCCGAATATTTAGTGCACTGGCTGTTCGCTCTGGTGGTGTAAATTGTTCCTGCTTTGTCTCGGTGCGGTTTGTGAGTGTGCTGTTCTTCCTCACCTTGTGTCTTTGGGAGAGGTTTGTTAACCGGACCTTTGCAAACATCAGTCATTAAAGGGTTATTACGCACTCGGCTTACAAGCCGTAAATTTGAGTTGGAAAAGACTGCTGGGGAGAATTTACTATGTGTGGAGTGGAAAAAAGAAATAAATCACTGAATAATTAGATAAGTGTTACATTTCCCAGTGTGGAAGTTGGCTCATCTGACAGTAAAAGCCTTGCAATTTGACAAGTAAATATATATCAGCTAATTGCTTAAAAAAAATAAATCAGCAAAATTGCTGTAATAAGGTAATTTCTGATGTGGTATTGTTGAAAACAGAAACACCAGTTAGAACTTCAGTAACTTTATTTTCCTTACTGTGGTGAGACTTTATCTGATGCATAATCATCTTGACCTCTTCAGCTTCTCTTTCCTTTTCAGCGTGTTGTTGAATAATAAAGTTATTTCGTTGCATTGTAAATTATTGGGTAACGTAGGTGTGGACACGATAGCTCAGATACTTTGCTAAAGGTTACCCTGGTATAGGACTTCAGGTGTTTGCTTATAAAATAATGTGAGAGGAAATGTGAGGAAAAGAGAAATAGTTTCCTGAATTTTTAAAAGATAGTCACATCAGCTTTTTCCCTCCCGTTTCTCAGGGTGTGCTCTGGCTTGTTGTAACGTTCAATTTGACACTTCAGTGCTTGACTAGATCTGACCTAAATTGTATGCAAAGCCTCGGAGGAAAGAATAATTGAAGACATGGGGGTAAATGGAACATGGAATAAAATGCAGCGTGGGCGTCCTGGGTAGCGTGTGCCAGTCTGGTCTGAGAGCTGCTTCCTGCTCTGTGCCTCTCCTTCCAGCTCTTCTGTGTGCCCCTGCTGCCCAAACATTTGGGTTTTATGGATGGCATTAGGTTATTTGGTACAGTGGTGTCTGCGGAGGTCATAATTAAGTTGCAGGTAAGCTTAAGATGGAGAAAGAGCAAGCTGTAAAATGAACTGCAGCACAGCTGTCGGCCTACTGGAGGCTTAATAAAGCCATTTCCAAAGGGTGGCCCAGTGTCGTGTTTGAACTTGGCTCGGTGACTTCTTTAAAGGCTTTGGTATGTGTGGGGTTGTGCTGGCGGAGCGCCCTGGGGATGCAAAGTAGGAGACGTGAGGAATGGTAAAAAAGTGTGTGTTTGGTGTGTGCTAGGGATAGACCTGCTGCTTGATCGGTCCTGTTGGGAGTGATGAGCGAGTAAGACTAGAGACCGGTACTTAGTCACAGGCTTGTGTGAGTGTGCCGAGGCACGAAAAAGGGCAAATATGAGGCTGTAGTACAGTTATGAGGGAAGCTCTAATGTCGTGGTGCGTGGCATTGATGAGGCCTTATCTGAGTACATCCCTGGCAGCAGCCTGTTGGAGAGAGCACACCCAAGTGGGAATGGTGCAAAGGCAGAGTTACTGACAGACAAAGCAGAGTAGCAAGGTGAAGACTGCAAGGGATCTGATCGCTGTCATAAATACATCAAGAGGTAGGCAGCGGGGAAAACAGAAGCTATGCAGGTGGAAGGGTAGGCTTGGTACAAAACCGAGTTGGCATCGAGTGGCTATGAGTGTGTTTAGGTCAGTAGAAACCACTTGAATTTCAAACCTGAATCATGGCAATCGGAACCAACTTTCTAAAAGGAATTGCGGGCAGAAATACCCCTCAACTTGTTTTCACTTCATCAGATACCATCTTACAAAATGATTTGTTTCTCATGGGCTTTAGAAAGCTTCTACTTGGTCATGAGGTTACAGTGTTCCTAATAGCTTGGTAGGACTGTGGTGGTACTTTGTGGCACGCTTCACCTAGAAGCTGATATGTTGTCGTACATTTCAAGGCATTAGAAAAGCTTGACAGAGATGTGCAGGGCTGGATAGCATTCAAAGGTTTTTTTATTTGTAAGAAGGGATGTTCATAAAAATAAGTCATACACATAGGAGTTAGAGCTCCATATGTGTATATAATATATAGAGCAAAACTAAAAGTTGTTAGGGTTTTGTTTTGGACACGTGCAAGACGTCGTTTCACTTCCATGTTGGGGCTTTTGCTGCTGCTGTGGAAGTGAGCTGCCCGGTCCTGCAGCGGGGCTGTGTCTGTCAGCATGATGCTGTGATGGGAAGATAGGGAGGGAATGGGGTGTGGGATCTCGTCAGAGCGAAGGGGTTGTCACCACGTCCAGCTGAAAGCAGATGTTTGTTTCCTGAGTAACGGTGGGGTCTGGTGAACTTGGCTTCCAGAGAGGTGAGACATTGGAGGCCTGGGCTCTGCTTCTGGAGAATGAGAGGTCACCCTGAGATTGGAGTGGGCTGCTTACGCCTTTGGGAGGTGACCCAGCACTAGCTGCATCTGCACGCTGAGCATTTTAATGCCTGATACGTGAGCCCGTTTAGCTGGGTGTGCCTCTTCTGTGAGGCTGGATGCTATTTGTGCTACATTTATGTATCACAATTACTCCGTTGTGCTGTTTGGATACTACCTTCAGGGAAACTGGTGAAAAGCAGGAGGGTTTTGGTGTTCTGCAGCATGTTTGAGTCCGGCTTCTGATGTCCAGTTCTTTGAGCACACAGCTTTTGGTCAAGCCTGCAAGGAAATCAGCCTTGCTGCAGCATACTGCGTGCCATTGCAGCTGTCAGCTGAGATAATTACACATATTCTGATTACCGCTGGATGGTTTGAAGTGTGTCTTGAATATTGTGATTCAGATCAGACAGGTGTATCCAATTGGAGGTTGGGTAGTTGAGCTGCTGTATGCTTGGAAATTTTAAGCAGCAGATCTGGCTGTTTCAGCATCCCTGAAAGCTTCTTTAAGCAGGTTAAAATACAAAGAAAGTTCAAAGGAAGAAAGGGGACAGTTACTTGTGTATCCAGCTCTGTTGTTCAAATGGGCTAGTGTTTGAAATCTAAGAGCCTCTGTAATTATCAAATTCATTAGTTATCTTGCCTCATCCAAGTAAAGAGTTGCTTCAGCAGGAAGGGTTTATGACGCAGCCCTTACTGAACTAGATTGTTTGTACATATTACTAGTTGTTTCAGGACTTTAAGCATCATTTGCTCTTTTAAGTGTTCATATTTATCAGTAGTAAAATATTTCTACTGCTTTTTTTTGTTTTTTTTCAACAGAATGCTTTGGGGTGAATAATGCTTTATTGCTAGATTCTTAAGACTTTATCGTAGTAGAGTTATGAGCTACCAGTTTTAGTATGCTTAGCATGTCTTGTGTAAGAACAACAGCACAACCAACCAAATGGAGCTAAATTGCAAGTCGGGAATTCACAATAACCTGGAGGTTAAGTTGAAGTAGCAAGCTTGCCTTTGACACCGGTAATATGGCATTTATTCGATAATGGGACTCTTTCAGTAGGGAAAATATCAAGAACAGACATAAACAGACTTAAAACCTAGATCTGCTAGGTTTTAAAGCTTAAACTAAACCACGGGCATTAATGTCTTTGGATGAAGTTATTCTGTGTTACGTCGTGTTATTGGTAGTGCTGTTGAGTCTAAGGAAACCTTTGTCCATATTTACCTTTAAGTGCAGGACCATCTCCTTTTAGCCTGTATTCTTGCCATTCTGTAAAGCAGATAATGTTCTGTTTACCAGAATTCATGATAGTCATCTATGGCTGCACTTTACCCTTGAGATAGATGCTCATTGTGTTTTTACCATGTTTTTTTTTTTTTTGGCCACTAACAGCATATCAGGAACAATCTGGGGTGAATGTGAAATTCTGATCCAGGAAGAGAATACAAGGAGAAAGAATGTTTGTTTTGTCTGGTTTGAAATGCTGCTGTATTGTGTTCCTGTCTTTTCTCTGTCAGAATGGCAGGCAACAGATCTCAATTCCCATTTCCCTTCCAACAGCCCCTGGTGAGAGCATGCATGTCAGCATGGGTTCAAGCACCTCTAGTAAGCTGTATAGCCTTATATATGCTCTCCTCGCCGCTTTGACAGAGGAATACAAGCTCTTTTAGGATTAAAAATGGGCATCGTCTGAGCATTTTTTTTCTGAAGAAAAAATCTTTGACAGATCTCCACCATCAGTGTGCTGGTGTGAGGAACACAGATAATATCTGTTGTTACTCCATGATGAACAGTGCTAGCCTGGAATCAGCCTGCTGGGGGGCTGTGGATGTTGAGGCCTGTCAGCTTTCTTATAAAGGTTTTTTTTTTTTTTGTTTGTTTTTTTTGGACCATGGTATTTATGTGCAGATTGGTGATAAAATTAAGAGTTATTTCTCAAGTGCCAGGGTAGCATAAGAAGAGAGAGAGCCTGTATTTTTGCTCTGATATATGGATACGTACCTGAGAGCAGTGACTATTTGTAGATACTAGTAATCTTGCAACTTCATCCACTGATTATTCCTCATCGTTCAGAGTTATAATGCTGAAGTATTAATTCATGAAACCTAAGCTATTACGCTTTGTAGACCATGAATAAATTTAACACCGGTGATTTGTTAGAGTAGGAATTTTTCTTCCAGCTGAGTTTATAGGATATTTGAATGATCGTGGTTTTGGTATTTCAAGAGAAAAAGGAATGATGTTCCTTGAAAATGACTGTTACGGATTCTTTTTAGATTGTTTTCACAAAGATTTGAATATTAATTGCTTAGAAGTCGTTTATGGAAAGAACCAATATTTTCTTGCTCATATTTTTTTGTGCCAGCTCCTTCACATATGCTTTTTTTCAGAACTATGAAATCCCATTTGAAGCAATCAAATGCTTTGTTTATATTTTAAGTGTGCTTGTCTGACAGTCAGGTAGTTCAAATCGCTACTGGATGCTGGTCTTTCATTTTTAGACATCTTGCCTTCATTTTTTTCACTATTGTTTTTTGTTTGCCAGTAATACGCAATTTTCAGCTTAATTTTGGCATTTCACCTTTTTTCTTTTCCTTCTCATTATATCTTTTAAAATAAATATACTTCTGTAGTAGAACCTGAAATAGAAATGTTTCAAGGGGCTTCTAAAATAATTGGATAAACTTAAGAGGAAAAATCTGGAGGTGAAGAGGGCAGGAGTGTTCTTTGTACAGGGAAAGAAAGCTGGAGTATCAGACTGTAAGCAAAGCAGAATGAGCTGCCATCTCCAAGTCCTTTGTGAAATAACTCTTATTTTTAACTTACTGCAATCAGTATTCATATATTTGAAGACGGTAGACACAGCACAAAGGCTATTTCAATCGATTTAAAACCAAAAGAGAAACACCTTAATACATACAGCCCTTGATGTCTCCTGGTGCATTGCACACAGTGTCAGTGCGTTGTGGGTTGGACATCACTGAGCATCTGTCCAGCCCGTTCTTATAACAGAGATTTTTTTTGTTGTTCTGGTGCAACTCCTTTTTAAAAGGACAGCAAGAAATACTTCTGTTTATGATGCTTGTCCCAGATGCAGATATTCACTGATCGTTTTGTGAGCTCCTTAGTATTCCCAGAGCATCTCCTAGCTCAAGGGCAGTCCATCCCAACAGATAGGCAGTCAGGTAAAATGCACAGGGACCTGTGTGGATGAACGAGGTGTTCCTGGCCAAACTCACACGCAAAAAGGGAGCTTACAGAGGGTAGAAGCAAAGGCTGGGTGACCTGGAAGGAGCACAGAGTGGTTGTCCTAACATGCAGGCATTAGGTTAAGAAGGCTTAAGCCCAAGTGGAATTGAGTCTGGCCAGGAATGTCAAGGATGACAAGAAGGGCTTCTGTAAATACATTGGTGACAAAGGGAAATGTGTGCCTACTGCTGAAGGAGATGTGGGACCTGGTTACACAGGACATGTAAGAGGCTGTGTACTTAACACCTACTTTGCCTCAGTCTTCATAACCAGAAGTCACCCTTTAGGAATCCCAGAGACCAGGGAGAAAACCTGGAGCAAGGAAGACCTACCTGTGGTGGAAGAAGATCAGGTCAGGAAATACTTAGGCAAACTGATGGGATGCACCCAGGGGTGCTGAGGGAGCTGGCAGATGTCATTGTGGGGCCACTCTTGTAATTTTTCATTAACCTGCTGGTCAGGAGAAGTGCCAGGAGGCTGGAGGAAAGCAAATTTCACTGCCATCTTCCAGAAGGGCAAGAAGGAGTTCCCAGGGCACTACAGGCTGGTCAGCTACGCCTGGATTCCTGGGAAGGTGACGGAACAGCTCACCCTGGAAAGCATTTCCAGGCATGTGAAGGGCAAGAAAGTTAAGTCATCAGGAGTAGTCAGCGTGGGTTCACCAAGGGGAAGTCACGCTCGACCAACGTGGTAAGCTGCTAGGATGAAGTGGCTGGTCTGGTGGAGGAGACCAGACTGCCCAACTTGACTCGATCGTGCACTGGACAAAAACTACCCTGCCTGAGTACATTTGGGGGAAGGTACCTTGAAGCCTTCTGTATAGATTGAGTGCTCCCAGAATTGGGAAGGTGAGGAGAAAACAGCATCGCACTTAGAGCTTGAACAAATAATTCTTGAAGTTAATGCTGCGACTCATGCTTTTTTAGAAGTTAGTAGTCTTTTTGCTTGTTTGTGTGCTTTTTTATGTATACTTGTATTTTTTTTTTTTTTTGGATATGGCTGAATACTTTAATGTGCCAGTTTACAGCTTAAATAATCTTCAGTTCTCTGCATGAAATGGAGTGCCTTTGGCAGTCAGCTTAGGTATTTAGCTTTCTATAACAGTTACAGTGTCTTAAAGAGAATAACATACTTACATATAAGCTGTTTCATGGAAACTGCTGTTCAGTGTTTTTTTTTTTTTAAATAAGCGTGCTTATTTTTGTACAAGCTGCTGTAATTTTATACAATGATAAATTGTTACCTAATTTTAGGCAGGGGAGATGCTCTGTAACAGGGTCTCTGTATACGTTCTGCGTTCTGCTAGCTGTTCTAATTTTGAATGGCTCATCTAAGAACCAAGCCTGTCCCCTCCCAGAAGTTCTTCCAGTTCATTTGTGCTGTACTGTTAACGAGCAGATTACTGGCTGTAATCTCAGATCTCCCCCGTGGGTACCACGAACTGAGGAGACTCCTCTCAGCTCATCCTTCCCACTCTAGCAAGGCACATTCATGTCACCCTTTTCCCTTGATATTCGACCTTTCTGGGCAGGAGTAGGGTGCCTTGGTGCTCAGAACCCGGAGACCTGAATTTGAAGAGAAAACATGACAATGTTCATCCCAAAAGATCTTTGTGCAGACCCTACCTGTCCTGTAACATCGTGGCTTGGCTTTACTGCAGTGTAAGAGGCTGGGATGTGGCAAGCCAGACAATTTGGGACCGCATTTCGGCAGTGGGAGCTGGCTCTGCAGAATCTGTGTCACTTCCTCCTGCTTGCTAGCTGCTCTAGTCCAAGATACGTGGTTGCCAGAGGCAACCCCGGCATTAATCTCGTGGTGGCTGCACAGGAGGATTGCTGGAAGAGAGATGCAGTGCATTTGTGTTTTTTGGAGCTCTAGAGTTTCTCCGATGTGATGAGGCAGGTGGCTGTCCTTCCTAAGGCTGCCATAAGTCAAAAAGACAGGAGAGATCTTGGCGTGGGTCGTCACTGTGCCTTTCAAAACAGTGGGAATTATCTGGCACTTCCACGGCTTTTCTTCTAGAAAGATGCTGGAGTTGGTGTCTCGACTCAGTGCTGCTAAACAGATTTATAAACTCCCAGTCCCCTTTAAAACAGCTCTGCCTCCCGGGAGTTGTTAGATTGGAATCACAGGTTTAAAAAGCAATGATCTCTTGTCGATGTACATCACCGTTACATCGATATAGATACATCACAGTTAAGTCAGTGTACCTTGAGGATTTTAATGGTTAAATTACCATCCAGCTTCTGGAAACCCTCGTTGCAGATCCAGAAGTCCATGGCCTTCAGTTGTACAAATCTAAGATTAAAAAAAGATAGTTTCCAATGGAAATTGGGCAAAAGACAGTAGATGAGTGCTCCCAAGGTGTTTCTGTGTGCTGGGGGCAGTTACGTGAGTTTGTTACAGGTTTAAGTGCTTAAATAAAACCAACCCAGGTTAAGACTGGGTGTCACAAGTGGCGAGTGAGATACTTTTTTGTGTGTAATAATATGGCAATGTACCTGTGTTTCCTGAGTTGAAGTTGGCATGCTCTTGTCCATCTCAGTGCACGCCCAAAATGTCTGTACCTACCTCCTATCTTAGCCTCTGTGTTCTTTTCTACAGCTTCTTCAGATGTAGTCTGTGTGGTATGGCCCAGTGTTTCTCACTCCTGTTTTTTTCTTGCCCCACTCTTCTAGTTTTTCCTCAAGGAAATTTTATGATTTAAGATTTTGTGCTCAGGCTGTAGGTGCCAGCTAGACTTTTATTTCCCCACTCTTTGAAGAGTAGGGTCACATATGTCTGTGTGAATGGAAACTCCAGAATCCCTTTCTGCTGTTGCATGCTTTTTTTTTTTTTTTGAAGGATATGTCATTCTAATTTAGAACATGCTTCTCCTCACAATGCTAATCATTTTCTTCCCTGATTTCCTGTCCTTGTGTCAGAAAAGTCTATGCCTGCCTACCCGTGCTCAAGATCAGTGCTGTCACTGAACTATCAGAACAGCTGGGCACTGCCAGACCAGTGCCATTCAGTCTTATTTTCCTTTTGTTGTCCCTCTGTACACCAGTTTGTTGGGAGCTATTTATTAATTCTGATGGTTGTGAGTCTGGAGAGGTTTTGCACAGCTTGTCACCTTTCAAGCTTTTGGAAAGCAGGTGAAAGGTAAGGCTGCCAAAAGGGTGCCCAAGGCTTTGAGAAAAGATTTCAGTCCACTCTGGAAGAAGTGTCTGATGCTGAAAAATGTTCCTGAGATCAAGGCTGCTCTTTGGGAAGTGCTGGGGAAATGCAGAGGAGGTCATTACATGTATGTACCTGGAGAACAAAAGCAGGCTTTTTTTCATCTGTGGTGTTAGAACTGCCAGGAAGTATTAGAATAATCCTAACAATGCTTTGACTCTTATCTTGCCTTTATTATGCAGGCTCTGAGAAGGAAGGCGTGAGGGGGCCTTTCATGTCTTGGAACATCTTTTATTTTTTATGAGTTTAAACAAGTTGATCTCGAGTTCCTAAATTCTCTGTTTCTGTGTCTTGAGATAAGCTATTTGAGTAGTAGACCTCCTCCACTTGGTGACTGTGTCTTTCAAAATGAGCCTCTGAACTGAGCCTTTTTTTCTTAGACCTGATTTTTTCTTGTAGCAGTGGTTGAGAAGATTGCACAGCAGAGCACCTCAGGTTGTCTAGAGTTGCAATTATAGACAAAAAACAAAAGGGAAAAAAAAGACAAAGCCAAATTCAAGGTTTCCTATGCTGCTGGGCACTGCAAAGGCACTGCCTAGGTGGCTGTAAGTAAAATACTGAGAATTAAGTTCTTAAAAATGTTAGTATGGCTCAAAAAATAAGTGTTCAGTCTTTTTTCTGAGTGTATCAGCAGCCTCAGACTTAGAGGGTTATTCAGATACCTGATTTTAGTTCGGCTTGTGGTGTGGGTTATGGGAGTTATTTTTAGGTTGAACTCTCTAAGTAAATGCAACCGGATCCTGCAAGAGCCGACAAGGGACAAGTGGCAGGAAACTTTGAAGTAGTTTTGTAAATCTTCCTCATGGGACCCGTGCCAAGTTTCAGTGGATTAAAAGGCTGATTACCTTCCTCTACCGTATAAAGCCAGATTAGAAATGACATTTTCAGACGAGTAGTACCAGTTCCTATTTTCTCACCAATGAAGTCTTGTCGAATTTAAACTGGCTCACACGTGTCTTCACCTCCACCTGACTGTTCTTGTTCTCAGTAATCCCAGTTTGTCCTCTGTCGATTTGTATTTCATTGTTTCAAGTCAAGGCTGTGTTCAGCACTCTCTCAACATCAAGGATTCGGGCTGAAAGAGGGTTACAGAAATCAAGACATTGCTCAGATAGTGAGCCCTCTAGTGTAATAACATGCTAGTGATAGCGCCGTTGGCTTCAGAGGAGTCCTGGAGACATTATTCCACAGAGGTCCCAGAAGAGAACTGACTTTCTGACTTCCTTTATCTTATGCAGTTGGTGGATTCCTACCTTCCTGCTCAGGTCGTGTATGTTTTTAACCCTGTATAATCTAAAGTTTGCTCTCTTTCTTTTTTAAATGGAAAAGTAGTTGTTGCTATTCCAATAATGGTGGAAAGCATTTTGTAGGAATTTGATTTGTAATGTCTAAAGAAAAATAGGCTTCTTTAAAATTCATATACACATGAAGTATTATTGAATTAACTTCATGTTCATATGCAGTTCCATTTTCAAAGTTCATTCTTACAGTGCCTGTGCATTCTGGCTTTCAGATGACATAAAGGAGATTAACATAGCTGAGAACACTGTGAACCTTTTTTGCTGTTACCGTATGATATCACTTGGAGGTGATCTCTTCTGGAAGAAGAGCTTTTACAGCTTGACATTGAAATTAAGCCTCTGTCGTCCAATCCAGCCTTAGTCAGTTTCTATCTTGATGGTTTAATATAGGCACGGTTTAGAGAATATACTGCATTAGATTGGTGAATATGGCAACTGAAGTTTCTTTTTGGTGGACGAGTTGGAATATATGCATAAACAGAGTATCATCTTCCCTGCCTGTTTTGAATTTAACAGATGAGGGTGATGTTTCTGTCAAGGCTGTAGGACCTCTAAGCCCAACATAAGTTGAAATCTCAAGAGCAGTTCGTATATTTCATTATCGCAGTGTTTCCTTTCTGTAATAAACACTTGAAAGAATTCCAAAGTACATATTGCTTCTATTCCTAGAGAAAAATCCAGCAAGATTTACTTGCACATATGATCATTACCCACTGGTTACGTGCAGTGTTAGGAAAGCTTTGGTAAAATTAGCATAATGACGTCTGTGTGTAAGTCGTAAAAATGCCTCTCTCTTTATATGTATATATGAACTCCTTGCACCAGCAGCTTGAATATGTCATACTACTTACTCGTTCATTGCGTTAATGTATATTGTTATAACTAAGATGATGGAATATGTTTTGCACGTAACGGTATATGTGCTTAACAGATGTATGATTTAACCTGCCTGTTGCCATTAAATTATATTTTAAGAGTAATTTGTACTGTATAAACAGGCTTGTCTTCCACAGATACATGAATATTTACAACAAAAATGACTTTTTTTTTTTTCCAGGTCCCTTTACAGACGTAGTAACTACAAATCTTAAGCTACGAAATCCATCAGATAGAAAAGTATGCTTCAAAGTGAAGACCACAGCGCCTCGTCGATACTGTGTGAGGCCAAACAGTGGAATTATTGACCCAGGATCATCTGTAATTGTTTCAGGTAAAAGCAGATATGCATCGTTGTAGGTTATATGTTTTAAAGCATGAAAAACCTCTGTACAAAAATATTTGTTTGTCGTTTATCATGTTTACCTGCAGCTATTGCTGTGTTAAAGAGGAAGGAAAGTGGGAAATGGGCAGTGACATTAACAGTACCTTCAGACAACTGTATTCCTGTTCCCATTGTGAAGTGGGACATTGCTTGGCTGCTCTGATGTGTTTAAAGTTCAACATTTGACAGTTCAATGCATTTAAAAAAAATAAATCCATCCACAATTGTGGAATAGTTGTTTGGAATAGTACAGGTCCCTATTGTCTGAACTCTATTGTGTCATAACTTGTCATAATAGAAGAGTTACGAGTGTGTTAAGTAATACATGCTAAGTGGTAATCTGTCAGTTCTCTTAAGGAAATTTTCTGTTATATTAGACGGAGCTTTTGTAGCCTTTAGGTTTGACAAATCTATCACGTTTCACTCTAGAGACACTTCTTAATCTGTTTTTGGGATGTGGATTAAAAAAGGATCTTTAATGCTCAGCAGTGTGAGCCTTGAAGCCACACAGTATTTCCACCCCCCGTGAAACTCCGTCTAGGTTTGGTTTACATACTTCATTATGACAATTAACAGAATTTTGAGAGCTGGATATATAATAATCTAATCCTATACTGGACAGTACTGTGGCAAAAAGACCAGATGTCAGGAATGATGGGAGTAGACATTCTCAAGAAAGTGGGAAAAGAGTAGGTATTGGTCTTCTGACTTGATAAATTGTTTTTGTAGGTTGTTCTCCCAATCTTTTTGAGTTAAGAATCATCTGAATAAGGGAATTCTCAAACCTATGACTGTAAGAGGAGAGAAACTCTTACTTTTCTGTGGAACCATCATATTTCCCAACATGGATGTAGTCTCATAGGTTGTAGAGATCAAGGGTGACACAGTCATAAGCTTCTAGATCTCCGTCTAGAAAGCTGACGATTCTTGTAGTACCCCTGAAAAGCTATAGCAAAACAAAGGGAAACAAGGAGCAATCTTCAGAGCTTTTCATATTCATACCCTTAAGCCCTCTGGGAAGTTTAAAAGAATTTGAGGAACTAGCTTTAGGTGATATGTTCAAAAGCTGCAAGAAATAACTCAGGAAAACTTCAAAGTTGATGGATTAAAACCTTAGAGTAACTTTCCTTTTAGGAGAGACACCAGTTTTCTAATCCGATATGATCTGTAGAATGTGACCTTTTAAAACTTCAGTATTGCTTGCCAGGGACAGTTCAGAGTCTTGTGGACGAAAGATCATTTTATTGAGATAATTGTTTAGAGATTCCTGTAGTCAAAAGCTTAGCTTATTTTCCTTTTCAACATTGACTCACAGACATTTGTGTTAACTATGTATCAGAGTATCAAAGCTGGGTGATTTTCCACTTTGCACCCACAGTGGCTCTTTGTTGCTGCTTTTTCTGTATTAATGGAATCTCATGCGGATTTTCAGCTACAGTGACTCCAAGATGTAGATGTGTCATTACAGATGCTTTTCAGAATTTAAGTTTTCTTCCCCAAATTGTTGTTTTTGGGCATATAATTTCTTTTGAATAACTTTGTAAGCCAAGTACGCAGATACTTTTTCTATTGACCCACTTTGTTATCTCTTGTATCTCTCTACTGAATGTTTTCAGTGCTGACTCATTGTTCATATCATTAAAAATAGATTTCTCTCACATTGTTGTGCAGAGGGAAATCAATGTAGGATACCATGGCTGAAACTCTGTTCAGCACTAAATGTTGACAATGTTAGCTGCCTCTAGTCCAGATAATGCATCAGATAATTCAGGGTCAAGGGAGTTTTAAAGTACATTATTGGAGATGTGATTTAATAGACATTTTAAGGAGGTCCACGGACATTTTTGTATCATCCTATTGTGAAACAGAAGGTACTATTTTTTAACCACGTTTATATATTTTTTCTGAAAATACGGATTTGATAGGACCTCTTTTTTACTGTTGATTTGGATGTCTTTCCCTTCACCTTGATGACCTAAATTAACTATTTATTTTTGTGTCATCTATATTAATTGTTTGCTGTTGATTTTTCTTTCCAGACTATAGAATGTTATTTTTCTTTCTTTGCAACTGTTAGTGTTACGTGTTACTATTCTTCCTTCTGAGTTTCAGACCCATTTAAGATCGGTTTTGTGGAGATAAAGCCCTTCTGTGTAGAAAACTTAGGCTTACTAACAAGAGTCTTGCTTTCGTAACTGTTTGCAATACTCTTAGAATTGATAATGTCGACAGCTCGTGGGCTCTGAGAATGTGCTGAAAACAGTGGCTTCATATATTCATGGAGTTTGCCATGATTACTTAAAGCCTAACATAGCTTGAATGTCTCTTTGAATTCATTGATCTTTTTCTCTGCTGCTTTTCAATTCAATCAAATTTTCAGCTGTTACCTAGTAGTTAAATAACTTGGTGTTCTTTGACTAGTTACCCAAGGATTCTGCCAGCACAGGAGGAAGTTCTCAGATGATGGAAAGCTGGTTCTGCTGTCTTTCAAGCTATTCCATCTGTTCCCTTGGCGTAGGGAAACTAAAGTACTGCATTCTTTCTGTGGTCTGCTGGTGGAACAATTCTTAGAGATAAATTGCTGTAGCTCCATGTTTGGAAGAAGCCTTTAGTTAGATCATTTATATTCTGGACCTAAGTGAGGCCAACGATTAAAGAAACCTGACTTCAAAGCCTTTGCAAGTAGGATCGTTTGAAAGCATGTCAAATATTGCAGTTCCTATACGGGCTTTATTTGTGGAATGTATCTGATTCAGATTGCTAGATAGAATGCTAGATTATTTAATTATCATTTGATTATACCCTATGCAGCATTAAAGGAGGAAAAACATTGGATAACTATTCTGCAGCAAACATCTGCAACATGTAACTAATACATAAGCTCTAAAATTAGGTTGCAGTATAATTAAATTTAGTAGTAACTTTTTCATAAGTACCGATGAATTTGGAGAGGCCAAGTTAATAATTTTGATACTGCACTTACCAGTTTATAAACTAATGCAGTTCAGTTCTATTGTGAAGAACTTGCACTGTGTGAAAGCGGGGATGTTGAGCTATACATCCAGTAAAGATTCAGAATTGAGGAAAATAAAACTGAATTGTTGGACATAGTAAAAATATTGAAGTCTACAGACGGAACTTTTTTAGAATTACATGGGAAACTTATTCAGAGCGTACAGTGTGTTTTCCTAGGTAAATAAATATTTCTGCTTTAGTTTCTTCATTGCTGTAAAATAGGTGACTATACGGATTCCTGGTGATAGGACTCCATAAATGTAATTCACATTTTTAATCTTTATCTGGAATTACTTAAGTTTCTCTTTTCTTTTTATATAACGATGCTCTAAAGTGGAATCCACTTCCTGTGGGAGACAAGTCAAATAATTTATCTCTACAATTTACTCTGAGTCCTTGTTCTCTGGTAGAGTTGCAAGTGTGTACACGTGTGTATGCGTGTATATAACTTCTGTTATCCGGGACTCCCAGCAGGAGTGAGTCAACTAATTATCTCCAGGATGAAATGTGAGCAAGGAGGCTAAAGTGACGGTTTATTTTACGGTCTATTCCATGGAAGTAGGATGGAGGTAGACTCTGCTGGTTATGTATCCTTCTGTC
This sequence comes from Anas acuta, assembly GCF_963932015.1. NCBI lineage: Eukaryota > Metazoa > Chordata > Aves > Anseriformes > Anatidae > Anas > Anas acuta. The sequence goes on from NC_088980.1 coordinate 108,719,089, forward strand.
TATTTCAGTTAGTCCTCCAGCACTACTATTATCAACCCTTGTGTATTCAGGTATTTCTGCAAATCCTTATACTATACCCCTGCTTTACTCTCCTGGACGGTATTATAGACGTTCTCTTTTCAGTCACTTCGAACTAAAGAAATCCCACACAAAATAATGATACTACAATGAGCTGACAACCACTCTGGGCTGTTTTTTAAACAGCAACAACAACAAACACCTCAACCTCCTGATGGCTTTATACAGTTTGGATGGATGGAGGTGCTGTGCTTCTGTAATTGAAGTGTTCTTTTAAAAATATTGTAGTGTTGTAGTAATAATGGAGATAATGAGAACTGTTACTGATGTAATTCATTTTTCCAATTTATGTACACTTCAAATTAATAACTTTGAAAACATGAGTTCAACTTGACCAGTTGAATTATCAAATTTGGAAAGCTAAGAGTGCAGTAAAAAGACTTCTCATTCAGAAACTGTCTTGTCACAAAAGTACCCTCTACTGCTTGCATATTCTAGTTCTGGTACTTGTAGCACAAACTATGTTGTGTCAGAAGCATCTGGTTTCATTCAGGAAGTTTTTTAAAATCTGCATTAGAGTATGTTGAAGGCTGACAATGTGGGGATAAAACGCATCAGATAAAATACAAAGAGGGTATTATGTATTTAATTTTAATGTGTCACTTAAAACTGCCTTTACATCAAACATGATTTTGAATCCCATCCCTCTTTGTCCACTCATAAAATGTAGTGGAGGACCAAAACTTGTTGTAGAATTGAAATCCATAGTTGGATTTTGGAGTGCTTTTGGGCAAACATTAGCTGTTAGACTGGACTTAAGTTTAACAATGTCAAAACCTGAATAAAATGTGTTACGTAGTTATTCCGTAAGTAATCACTATAAATCTTACAAGAGCTGAATTTGAAAGTGTTCTAATGATGCATTATTAAAGCCCTAGGCAGCTTTACCTCCTGTAGTAATTGTGGTTTGAGTTAAGTATTTTAGTAGTCTTGCTCCCAGCTTAGATTAATACAATTTAGTCAGTTGAGCTTGCCCTACTGGTGGTCTGTCTAATGTAAGTTTTTTTTTCTTTCCCTTGAGTAAATGTCATAATGTATACCATCGTTCTTCTATGTTTGCATTTACTTAATCGCAAAATTTATCTATTCCACAGAAAAGTCAGGATATGTTTGTTCTCACTTGTATATTAAATGTCTTCTAGCTATAGTAATTGCAGAAATAATCTTTTAAGCTATGCTAGACTCTGAAAAACTTAAGTTTTTTAATGGTTATACACTGTAGCAAGTAATGAAAGGAAACATCTTACATCTGCCCTATTTTCAACACTGCCTTCATGTTTTAACTTTCAGTGTCTGTTCACTGAGAAGCGAACCGAAAGCATATGGCATGTTTATTACAGTGATTAGCTGGAGGATCACGGATTTCTTTTTTATTCTTTTGTATAGTAATGCTGCAACCTTTTGACTATGACCCAAATGAGAAGAGTAAACACAAGTTTATGGTACAAACGATCTACGCACCATCAAATATTTCAGATATGGAGGCAGTGGTAAGTAAAACAGGGGTAGAATAACTGTTGTAGTTTGTATTTGTTTATTAATTTAAAAATTCAGTCTTAAGTGAATCACGTTTTTTAAATTATTTTTTTTTGGAGAAGTTCTGGATTTTCTCTGAACAAATGTCTTCCGTAAGTGATTCTGGGTTTTTAATATTAAATACAAGCTCAGTTCTTGGAACCTGTCTAGTGGACTGATTGAATAGAAGTAGTACTATATCAAAGCTAAAGTCACTTCAGTGCTAAAGCATGGTCCTGTTGTATGTGATAAGCAGTTTATTGGAACTGAAGAAACAGGTTTTATATGAGGGAGTCCAGTATATGGAAGCAGCAAGCCTGAAGTTGTATGAAATAGACCCATTAGGTCTAAAAAGTTGAATAGTATTCTAAGGAATTGAAACATTTGCAAGACTACACTGTCTCTCTTTGAGATACCAAGTGGCTAAACACAGCACACATGATAGATTTTATTTTTTAATAGAACAGGTTGTAGGTTCAATTCTTGAGTTGGACTGGTCTGACGAAAGATCCAGGAAGAAGAGAATTAGGTTTGTGCATTTTAGTTCAGAAGTAAGGACACCTTTCTCTGACATTACAAGCAATTGGAAGAGAAGTCTTCAGTCAGCACATGCCCTTCAGGGTATACGTGGGTTCCCATTAGCATTTTTATTAGGGTCCAGGGGTATGATGCAGGGCTTCTGTCTCTAGAAACTGTTCTAAGGACGCCCGAGTTCATATGGTTAATCACGTGGTTCAGTGTTCACTCAAGGTAGAGGAGGACAAACAAAACTTTTTATCCATATTTTATAAATTACTGAAATTCACTAGACCTCTGATGGCTTAGGCTCTCTTCCCTTACATGTGAAGGCAAAGATTATTATGGCATCTCTTTCCACTGGAAACAGTGGAAAAAATTTTAAGCTTTTGAGATGTGTAGCTACAAAGATAACATCCCTCTTGTTGGTCTGGTTTACTTTTTCTTAATATGTGCTGGTAGCTCTTGGTTATGTGTGGTAAGCGAAGCGTAACTATTTGGGGAGGATATAAAAATCCACTTTAGAAATACCTTGAAAATAACAGCTTTCTTGGTTGTTAAAAGTATAGAATACTGAGAAACAAATCTTGCAGAAAATCAGTAATTGTAGTTACAAGTTACTGCACAATTATAGCCACTGGAGGAAAAAAAAATAAAAAGGAATTTACTCTGGAGTTAAGTATAGAATCAATAAATGTGTCTTTCATTCTTTTGTTTAAAATTGATGCTTCTGAAATAGGACATGAGAACATTTACCAAGCAGCGGTATGGCTTTGTTAGGCCAACTCAGGTGGTACTTTTGTTCCTGATTGTGTTAAGGAAACCACTCTGCTGTCCCACCTGTTGTGCCCTACAAACTTCTGGATCCATCCTGGCATTCAGTTCACTTGATTCCGTTTCCAGACTTAAGTTAAACCATCTCTGCCTCTCGTTACTTGGAGAGTAATCTAAAGTGGACAGAACTGTTGTTCAAAAGCAAGTCTGAAAATTGCAGCTAGGACAAGAACAGCATTCAGCTTTGTAGAAGCTATAGGGAAGTTCTAAGAACAAGGTTTTGAACTATTCATATCTTTGCACGACTGGCTCGTTAAGTAACTATATTAATTGTTTTAGTGGAAAGAAGCAAAGCCCGATGAGCTAATGGACTCCAAATTGAGATGTGTGTTTGAAATGCCCAACGAAAATGATAAACTGGTAAGTAAGAAAAGAGTAAGAAACTGTCATACACTGACTTATGATCTTACAGAAATTTGTTTTCAACTTTTTAGAATGTTTGATTTGATGGTTAAGTGGATCTTTAGAGTTTAAACCTGGTTAAATGGATGGGAGAGGTGTTTGGTATATAACTCTTCAGGCACATGTTTTCACTGGGCCCTGATATTCACGTGAAAACATTGTTTGATGGCTGCCTCTTGTAGCCATTCATATGTGCTATGCTATCGGTTCATGCAGCTGAGCTCCCTACTTCTAGTACATGGCAAAGGTGCATGCTTAGAATTTGTACCTCTAGGTTTGCCTTTCCTGTCTTTCTGCCTTTTATGGAAACTAGTTTTAGGTACAGGTTATCTAGAAGGCTGAAGTAAGGTGAGGTAAGTCTTAACTATGGTGTCTGAGAATCAGCTGAGATGAATCTTCAAGTAGAAGGCAGATTTAAGCATTTGACAAAATTATTTTTAATACAGTTTTTATTTACTGCTTCTACTACTAGTTTGGCAATTATGGAGAGAAACAACTCCAAATTACACCGTTGTCGATATGCATAATGATGTATGGGGTGATTTATATTTTATTTCAGTATGAATGCTGATGTGCAGTATGCATGGCTTCTGTGTTGCAGCACAAACAAGTCAGCGTTGTCCTTTACCTTATAATTGCCATGCTAGCTTCATTTCAAATAGTTTGAACTATTGCCAAAAAATATTGTCCTTTCATTATTCATATTACTGATTTGCTTTAGCATTATAATGCTGTCAGATAAAAGCAGAGTCTTCAGTACCACATACAGGGAAAAGCAAATTGGATCATTTGCTTTTTAAAGTATGAAGTGCTTTTCAGTTTTAAAAATTCTCTTTCTAATTCAGCTGAATGAGAAAAGGAAGTACTGATTGGAAATTAATACATGCGCTGGGAATCCTAAATGCATCTTTTAAGGTAGTGGTACAGACAGGTAATCAGACCAAAAAATTAAAAAATCCCATTAGCTCTTTCATGCTTCTGACTTCAAACAAAATCAATTCCATTTGTGTAGGAGATGACAATTTCATTGTATATGGACTGAAGATGTCTGTTTTTATGTTGCCTGGTGTTTGGAATAATAGCTAACTGTCTGTTGTCCTGAAGCTTTGTGGAATATGGCTGAAATTCTTACACGTTACACATTTTACCCTCATTCTTCTGATTATTGAATCTTAATACTGTACATTCTTCTTTATTTACCTTTTATTTTTTTGGTGCTACTTTTAGCATTGTGAATTAGAGTGCTAATGCAGGATTTCTATAAACAACCTTATTCACTTTGTGGCTTTGGCTTTTTTAACTGTGCAGTCTGTAAGGTGTGTTGGGTGGAAGCAGCATGAATCCATGCATGTAAAATCTCATAATTTGTATGCATAAAGGATCTTCATGAAGTCTGCTGGCTGGCTAATAGTTGTATTTGCAACCATTCTTCTAATACAGTTTTTGGAGTGTAATGTGAGGGTAATACGGTCAGTATAATGGTCTTTTTTTTTTTTTTTTTGGTACAGATTAATTTGAGATGCAGGCTTTTATTCAGCTGCCTGTGTATGTGAAATGCTAAAACTGTAAATTTTAAGCATTAATTATCAAGGTACTTAGCTGGCTACCTTCCGTGTTTCTTACCCTCTTACTAAATTACATTCTAGATATAAGAAAATCACACTTGCTTTTAGTTTTACAGTAAAATGTGAGAGAAATGTAATGCTTTCTTACAGAACTAACTCCTTTTATATTTTCTTTAATACCTTTATAGTGTTGACTGTACCTAATCTTTATATTTTTCTGAGTAGCAGCATGGGGTTGCAAAACCTAATGCTTTAGGAGTTGATTTAGTCACTCACTTAAGCCTTGCAATGAGAAATGTGCCAAGACCTGAGGGCAAGGCTCACATACCACCTCAGGATGCAAGTACTTCAGTCAGCAACCTCTTTCTTCAGATGCCTACAAGTCATAGCCAGAAGATAGACATGAAGGAACCAGTCACTGAGGTCAGGCAGCAAAGGAGGTTTGCTCCAGGGAGATAAGTCTTAGGTCTCTATTGATGTTTCAGTACTGCTAAAGGAGTTCAGTTTAGCTAGTGAGCCAGAGAAAAAAGCGATACATCTTTCTCTGTTTACTCGTGATACAAGTATGCTGGTCTTTCTAAATCTAGTTAGGATTACCTGTGTAGAATAGCAGGATTTGGCATTTTGCATTGCAAAAGGTGTAAAATGAAAGTAGATGCTGTAGCCCGAATAATTGCTGTTTGTATAGGAACTAAAGAGAATCTTGGAAATCAGATTTTTTTTAAGTTGTTTTGTTTGTACATAGATACGTTACTTTTTACTAGGTTTTCTGTTATATTCAGAGTGGGCTGCTTCACATGCAGTGCAGTGGTGGTCTAAGTGACATAGCTGTATAGCCAATCAAGTAAAAATAGAGAAGCTTGAATGTACTGCCATGGGAATGGTGTTTTTTTGTGAATGGTAACCTGAGCTATACAGTTGAATCCATTCTGTTGTTACTGACTACTGAAGATCACTGTCTGTCTTGAGCAGAGCTGTGGGAACTATATTTTTATTTTTATTTATGGCTTTCTGGCAGCTTTTTGTGCTACTCTTTACTTGTGTCCAAAATTAGTATTGCATATTGCAGAGATGCTCTGAAACTTAGATGCCATGTTTGCACAAAACTTGAATTTCTCTCTAGTAAGAGGTTCTCAAAATGCAAAATATCTCAGCCATACATTATGTTAGTTGTAATACAACCTGTTTTCTTTCTACTTTGTTCTTACTATTGCAGCTTTAATTGTTTCCTTTTTGAATAAGATAGGTCCTTCCAACTGGACTAATTCTTCAAGCATCGTGTAGGCCAACTGCTTGAGCACTTAGGGCTAACCAAAAGTTAAAGCATATTACTGAGGGCATAGTCCACATGGCTCTTGATCACTGACAGGCACAGGGCATCAACCATGTTGATAAGAAGCCTGTGTCAGTGTTTAACCACCTTCACAGTAAAGAAGTTTTTCCCAGTGTGTAATCTGAACCTCAGCGCAGCTTTGTGCTGTTCCTGCATGTCCTTTTCTGCTTATTTTTTTTCTGTCAAGTTCAAATGCTGCGTGATGTATCTTATGCCATCTTTTGCATGCCTACTGGGTCGGTGTGAAGCAGCTGAAGTATTTGTTTTTGTCCCAGTGGCATTTAGTACCAGATGTAAAAAGTTCAGTCTTGTCTTGCTTTCCAATACTTGTGCTAACTGGAATTGAACCAGTAAAAAAGTCTTTTATTCAGATCATTTTAAGTATAGACTCAATAGAACTATATTAATAGCTGGGTTGTTCCAATTTTAAGCTGTGGGTAATTTTTCTCTAGATAAGTAAAATTCTCAAGTCGTTCTTAATATTTGTAGAATGATATAGATGCAAGCAAACCCGCTCCAGTACAGAATGCATCTAAGCAGGATGGACCGATGCCAAAACCACATAGTGTTTCACTTAACGATACTGAAACAAGGAAGCTAGTGGAGGAGTGCAAACGACTTCAAGCAGAGGTTATGAAGCTGTCGGAAGAAAATCGGCACCTGAGAGTAAGTTTTGCTTCCATGTTTGCGTTGAAGTGGCTTCGCTCTTCTCGAGTGAAAAGTCTGGCTTGTGATTAGGCTTAGAAATGCGTGTTTCAGAAAGTAGCTGCAGTTGTTGGGATGTCAAGATTGATTCGCGATGTAATTTTACTGTCCTGTTCACTGTGTATTTTATACTTCTCAGTTGTTGGGTCTTTGGGATTGTCATGGATGAGATACGGAAGCTACACCATTTTCTTCAAAGAAATGCAGTAAATATAGGCTCATTGAAGGTGGTTTTAGTTACTTTCTGTATCTCTTAATTTAGATTTAATAATGAATTTTAAATAAAAGCATATTATTATTCATTCTTAAGAATGAGTAAACGAGATCCAAAATGGTAACTCTGTTGCGCATTGTTAGTGAACAAGGACAATTGGTTGGCCAGAGGAGGTAAGCAAACAATACTTTGTAGTACCTTTATGGAAAGGTACCCTTTCAATAATCTGTAACTAATTGATAAGTGGTTCTTACATGACTGTTCTGTCTGTTTGCTTTTGGGTATCTAAAAAATTCATTGGCAGCAGTAGCCTTTTAAAGAACTCATAAATAATGATGTTTCTACACCTGTAACTGCTGATATGGGACTATTTGGAAAAATAAGACAAACAGAAGATGATTCTCCTTAACAATAAGGAATTACTGCTGTTTAATTCTTACATAGTAAGCAAAAGATGGATACTTCAGAGTCCATCTTTTCAAAATCTTAAGCAAAGCACTGGATTGCCTATCCTTATTCAAAATGTTCTGGTTTGCTGTGTTCAGATCCTGGCTTTTGGTATGATATAATATTATTTTTCAAATTATTTTCTTTATTGAAATGTTCACCAGTAGATTTGGCTTTTGAGTTAGGTTTTATGTAATTGTAAAGAAGATGTCTTCATAATTTTCTTCCATCTGTGTTTTTGTTTTTCTCCCCCCTTCAGGATGAAGGCTTGAGGCTCAGAAAGGTAGCACACTCGGATAAATCTGGATCACCCACAGCTTTGGCTCTCAGAGATAATGGCTCTAATTCTCTTCCATCACTTCTTGTTGTAATTGCAGCCATCTTCATTGGATTCTTTCTAGGGAAATTCATCTTGTAGAAAGAATGAGTGAGAGAAGCATGCATGCAAAATGCAGCTTCTTTTTTTTTTTTTTTTTTCTTGGCCAGAAAAAAAAGATTTGTTTACCTACCACTTCATTGGTAGTATGGCCCAAGTGACCATTTTTGTGTACAGCATCGTAACAGGCTTTGCCTTTAATGATCTCGCACGGTTAGAAAACACAATCTAAAAAGACAAACTGTTCGGCTACTGGACAAAATTGTACATTAAGTCATCAATAGCAAGTGTCAGTTGCACAGTCAGTCCTTTATGAAAATTCATAAATAAAGAATTGTTCTTTCTTTCTGTGGTTTTAATAAGAGTTCAAAAATTGTTCAGAGTCTTGTAAATGTTATTTTAATAATCCTTAAAAATTTTATCTGTTGCTGTTACCTCTTGAAAAAATGATTTATTAGATTGCTAATCCCACTCATTCAGGAATATGACAAGAGGTATTCTGGGGGAAATGGTGCCTCTTACTGTGTAAATTTTCTCCTTACATTACTTTGCTAATACCATGGCAGAATTTCTTTCTTATCCCTCATGAGGCATTGTTGAGAGTTCTTCATCCTTACAATCCTGTCCCATAATATTTAACATTACAAAAGAAATAAAATTGTTAACAGATTTTCTGCTGGGTAGCCTGTTTGTGTGTGTCGTACTTTTAGAAGGGATTCCTAACAAGTTCATTGTTCATGGCAATTTGCTGCTTGTAACAAATGGCTATTTTGAAGTTTATTTGCATAAGTCTCTGGCTTAGACTGTTGTTATTGAAGCTTGGAGGAAGAAAAAAAAAAAAAAGGGGGGGTTCCATTCTGTTTGTTTAAAAAAAAAAAGAACTGTTTTCTGGCTGCTTTCAGCTATAGAGGGGATAATTGTCAAACTTGTTTTGGGACAGAATAATTTGGATATCCAGCAGGTACAAATACCAGACTTGAATGTTTTCGATATATTAAGAATTAGCTTGCATTGTGCGGAAGTGTAATAATCAACCTTTTGTTCCATCTTTGGATCTTTTGGGTGTCTTCCAAGAGTCAACATTTTTCTCCTTTGATTTCCATAAAGGTACTTAATTCACATATACCAAATTATGTTTTGTAGTTCCGTTTTAGCCGATGCTCAAAAACGCGATTTGGATGATTGAGACACCCATAATGAATTCCATGATGCGGAAGAGTTGATATTTGCTGAGTGAGTCTTAGTTGCTCACGTGTTGAAAATGAAAGTCATTTTTATGCAGCTCTTGGCAGACCTACCTGTGTTAACCATATATATAGCTAAGTTTCAATGAATGCGTTTTTGGGGGTCTAAAATGCTTCCCTGCACTTAATCTCATGTCTTGCCTCATCTCTGAATATCATAAAAACAAACAGTAGTAATGGAACAAAATATTATCTGTACTTTTGACTAAGCTTAATCCAATACAGGGAATTACTTGTAAACTGAAAAATTATGGAAGGGATATACTCCTGTAAGTGAAATTGTGTAAGCTTTTGGACAGCTTGACTTGATGTGGTGCAGCTAAGTATGTTAGACCTTGGTATATGCACACGTTGTGTAGATGAGAAAAATGTTCTAGAGAAGATGTACATTATCTTGGTTGCCTTTGATTTCTAGTGATTTTTTTTTTAAAGAAAACTATAATTACATCATGTTCTGTTATTGTTCTCTGTGATAAACTTTTTATAAAATTTTGCATATGTGCAAGGAAGATGAAGAAAATACAAAAAAACCTGCTTATTTTCACTTAAGCATGCGAGCACAGGTGTTTCCAATTACTTGTTCCAGTGTCTGCATTCAAGTTGCCTTCCATCCCAGTGACTGGAAACGTTCTGTTAAGGTCCTGATTATTTTGGTTCCGCTGGTTCAGAATGGTGTAATTCTCCCAATTTTTTCTCGAACAGAACATTAACGCATCAAACTTCCATAGCCTGTTCCAAAGTGATTATGTGGAAAATAATGAAGGCAATAAGTGTGCAGGATGTAGTTTGCTTGAGACAGAGCAGCTAATCCTGCACTGAAGGAAAAAAAAAATATCCCCTGGAAGATCTTAAAATGTTTACAGCATATTGTACGGAGGTTTTCAAGGGTAGCTAGCACTTTCAGGACTTGAAGATAGAAAAAGGAGTCATTGCTCAATGTGGCTGACTCAGGTTTTGATGTCTGGCTGCAGTGAAAAGGAAAAAAACTAGATAAAATTGGATTGAAATAAATTCTCTCCATAAATACTGAACAGGTGGTTGTAAAAATTGGTCGTGGTTTGAGTGATGTCTTCAAAGTGAAAGTGTGCAGCAGTCTCGTAACCAGTGTGCTTACTAATGGTATAAGGAGACTGTCTTGGTTTCCAGTAATCCCTTCATAGCTGTATATAAAATGTAATGCTACAACTTTTTTGCTCTCAGGAGTCACTTTGGATGAGATCAACTGTATTCAGTGAATTATGTAATATGGATTAAATTGTTTGTCTTTGTTCCTGAAATGGTTAGAACTTCTTGCTTTGTCTGCCTGCTTACTCGTGTATGTAAGCATGGGGAAATACAGCCTCCGCTGCTCCTAGTGATAAGATCAGATGGCAATGCCCATGAAGTCATGTGAGGCTACATGTGTAACTTCAGTTAAATATGCATCACAAGTCCCATTTTGATTTCTCAAAAGGACAAGATGGAACAAGTATACAGTATCAAAGTGATACTTTAAAAGTTTGTCTGAATATATCACTTTACAAAAGGGTAGTGTGATGGTTCAGGTGAAAAAAAAAGCCTTGTTAAATAGAAAATATAGCTTCTGTAGTAATTCTGGACACCAAATTTAACCCACATTTTAAAATCCATATATGTATATGAAGTTCATTTTAAAAAGTTATTTGCATCAACGCACAATTTATTTGTGCCGTTCTACTCATTCTTGAAAAGCTGTTGACAAACTGTTGTCCAGGCTTGCATGTCTCTGCTGCTATGATTGAAACCGATTTATATATGAGAAGCAACCAAACACTAGCTTGAAAGTTCATTATCCTCTCGGGAGGAGAAGGGGTGGAGGGAGGAGGTGGAAGATGACATCTTGCCAAAGGGGGAAAAGACAAAGTCAATAAGTAAAGCTTATTTTTCAGGCCTTCCTCAAAGATATTAAAAGCTGAAGTGTTAATAAACCATTGAAAATGTAGTAGTGTCCTTTTTTTTTTTTTTAATTTTGAAACTTCTGAATATTTATGTTCTGTAGACTTTAGGATGCTGAATAGGTGTATCTAGGTCCCTGAAGGTGGCGTAACTGCCCTGCTGCTTGGTACTGCTAGTAAGTAGCAGGGAGTTGGCTTGGATGAAGATTTGCTGCTGGAGAGAAGAGCAGGTGCTTGAATCCACCCAGCATCGGGGATGCTGATGACCTGTCACGTTTACAATAATCATGTCAAAGAGTTTTTCTTTTCCAGTCTGGAGTCCCAAACGTTTATGGTTGAACAGACTTTCTGGGGCAAACTCTGGCAAAAGATGGAATGAGACCTCTGTGTTACAGAGCAGCCCTAATAAACACTAATATTAAAATGTCCTGCTCTTTGTGTTTACAGGTGGGATAAAATTCTGCACTTTGCCTTTTTAGCCATGTTTCTGTGAATGTTGTACCTCACTGCTTTGCTTTCTGCGCTGGTTCCTGGTGAGTGCCTTTACGGGGCCGTGTGCTGGAAGCTCCTTGGTAGCACAGATGGCTGCTGCCCCAGAGACTGGCAGCGTTACTCTGGTGGCATGCTTAAATGTTGGCCGAGATGGGGTGTTCACTACAGAAGTCTGTCTTTTCAAGGGATTGGGCTCCTGTTGGAAGGGTTGAAACTAATGACAAACGAGACTGATCTCTTTCTTTCCTGTCTGAACTTCTTTTCCAGGGCTCTCAAGTAGAGTAACCAAGCATATCACTGGAGTTGGTCTGCTGTGCTTTTGGTCTTGGGTGCAGGGTGTGCGTGTTTAAGAAAATTTGCTAAGAGATTTGCATAAGCATAGGCAGCGATAGTGTTGTCGTTTTAATTTTTTTTGCCTTTAAATGACAAATGGCGAAGTAGAAATGAGGTCTTGTACAAAAGCTACACGATTTTTGTCTTTTATCTACTTTCTCAGTGCTGCTAGATACAAGTACTTCTTCCTCTCTTGCTGTGATGAGGGTTTGCGTGTTTGTGCAGTGAACCAGATTTGGGAAGCGATTTGGATGAAATCAGATTTTTCATCTTGGGCAAGTCGTGTTTAATTTCAATTGTATAAGCATCTCCCACCACGTTAGAGTGCCGTTTTATCTAAAGCTTCGTACCAGTTTATGTAACGCTGATAACACTGCCATTAGGTATTGAATCCCTGTTTATACAGTAGCTACTTCTGTTGCTGGCAGCAGTGGAATGCTGTTCATCCCCTCCCTTCCCTTCAGAAAAGTTTTAAAGGGTGTTACGGTATCCAGGCGCAGTGGCATGAGACAGACAGCTATGATTATAGCTAAGAAGGCTGAGCTCAGACACTTGAAATAAATGAAAAATTAATTGAAAGGTGACAGAAAGAGTTATTAATTCTTACCTTCTAAACTTGTGTATAATAAACGTCACACTGCTTTTTTTTTCTTAGCCTGAATATCATCCAGGTTTTCCAAAAAGAAAAAAGTCATAGTCTTGAAATAACTTTCAGGATGTTCTTTAAAATACATCTTTCTACTGATGTTCATGCAGGTTTAAGTGCTTAGGCGAATTCAGAGATACTCCCTGGTGATCAGTGCCTTTCCAGTTCTCAGAGTGGTTGGTAACAGCAGTCTTCATGAGTCTCTGTCTGCCTTGTAAAGATGGCTTATCCTGGGTGTAGAGATTGGGAAACCGAGGCACAAGTGTTGGGACAAACTACTGGGAAGAGATGAATTGGGCGCAACCGCTGTTCTCTAGCATACTCTCCATCTTGGTTCTTGTAATATTTTTTTTTTCCCCTGGGTTTCCAAAATGCTGTTTTATATTGCTTAGAGGTGTTTCTCAGGCTTTTAAAGCATCTTCTCAAAGACATAGCTGTTGCCTTTCTCTTCCTGAAGCTGAGTGTTAAACAGGCAGGGAATGTGGTTGTTGGGTGTTAACCAGTGGGTTGTGTTCACCCGAATTACAGCCCAAACTCTACTAAAAGGCATTAGCCAGGAAAAAAAACAATCCAAAAACCACCAAAGCAAACCCTAAAACAACAACAACAACAAAAAAACCACTGTCACCAGTGAAAACACCCAAATCACTTGGGCACGTGTTGTTGGCAGTATTAGAACATGGAAGCGTTTGTGTAGCACAAGTATTTGTAGAGCCAGAACTGTTTGTACTTTCCAAGGAAAAGAAAACAAACACTCCTGAACCTATACAACAACCACAGTGGTGGTGGTATGTATTGCTCTACCTGCCCAGGGGAGTGGCAAAACATTTCTCCATTGCCATGTTGATAGCCCAAACTGTGCAACCATGGGTTTGGGAGTCAATTCCTCAGAAGGCTGGTTTAAAGAGTAGTGATGTCGATAATCTAGTGATTGCCTTGATTTATAAACATGATGCTTTGTTTCTTGATGTTTGAGAGATGTTGCTTTAAATCATCATACGGGACAGTAGTTACAGAACTGTGCTTTGGAAAGGCTCAGGAGGGAAGTCCATAGAAAAGTCTTGAACCCTGGGTCAAGCTCTGGAGCTCTAATCTGAGCTGCTAGAGTGCAGCTTTGATTAAGTGAGTGGTTTGTAGAAGGTGAAAGCTCATACAGCAGCTTATGTTCCCCCCAAACATCTGCTAGAAACTCCTGTGGTGTTCTTCGGGATCAGTGATCTTCAGGGATTTCTCGCCATCCTAAGGCTGTTAAGCCTAAAGCAGCGATGAGTCTTGTAAACAGGAGAACTCCAGGAGAGAGATTCTCATTGTATTCATGCCTGGGATTCCTTCAGCTTGATGGCACTGCTTTCAGACTTCAGTTTTTTCCGTAATACCTTGAAATACTTCAGCCCTATGGCCTCTTTATTTCACGTCCCAGCTTCGAGAAAATCAGAACAGATTGCTTTTTCTGATTAGGGAAAATTATCTCCTCATCCTGCCTCCACAGGAACCAGATTACAATGGCAAAGGAAGGTCAGAGCATTTGCGGAGAAACTTATTCCTTAAAGAGATGAAGTTTATGTGATTGAAGCATCTTTGGGCTGCTGCTTCCTGCGCGAACCTGAAATCTAATTCAAGATGCGTTGGATAGCTTGATGTTGCACAGATACCAGCTATCTCTGATTACAGGGCAATTAGAGCTGAGGTGAAAGACCTTGAGTTTGGTGCTCCCATCAAGGGCAAGCCTGCATGGTGAGCTGAAAAGCCAGGTGGTGCTTGTGTGCTTGCCAGGCTGTCAGCACAGGCACAGATCCTCGGTGGCTGCAGCCCAGCACTTGGGAGCAGCGTGGGTGGGAGAGGAGTGTACTGCAAGGGAGAGTGGTTGAGAGTCCACTTCTAGAGCTATGCAGGAGTTGCATTTGTGGAACAAGAGAGAATAGAAATGAAGCAGCTAATCCCAGGTAACAATTTTTCACAACACAGCTCACAGCGTACACACAGGGACCTCTCCAGCTCCTTGGCTCCTGCGGTGAGCGCGGTGGCAAGCTGAGCTCTCCGGGTGCTTTGTGCATGCAGCGTGTTAGGTGAGTCCCACACAACATTGACTGTGTTAGCACGCTGTGTTAACCTGTTAGCATGGGTATTGTGGTTATTCAAAACCCTGGTGTGTGTTTGTGTATGTGTTTACATCAGTGTACACACACCTTTCAGGGTGCCTGCCTGCTACTGTGCAAGCTGGTGGTTACAGCAGTCTGGGTCCATGTGGGACTCTGTCATTGTGCCAGCTTTGTAGCTGCCTCAGTTACTGCTATGGATGCATTTTCCTCCTTTTAACAGTTTCTATTTTTTTTTTTGAGCTAATTTACAATTACTAGTTTTAAGGGCAGCTGGGTGGGGAAACACTTCCTTCTTGCCAAATGGGAGCTACCTTGTCCCCTTCCCAAATGCACTTTGAGACCTATAAGGAGGAACGGGAGGCTTACATGAGAGGATGAGCAAGGTGGACTTCCAACATCCAGAAGTGTTTGCTAATGGTTTTGTGGAAGGCTGAGATATCAATTGTCAATGGAAAAGCTGTTCTTATTCTCTGGGAAATTCTCCCAGTTTTGCAGTCTCCTCTGTGTTCCCCTTCACGTAGCTATGCATTTGTTACAGTCATGGCTATCTCCTTGCCCTGCTTGGAATGGTGGACATTAAAGCACTTGCTTTTATAACAAATTGGGTAGGCCAATAATAGTTTAAGGTTTCAAATGGAGCATCTGTTAAAATTCAGTATAATTTTTTTAGCATATATATTGTATTTGTGAGTTTATGTAGCTCTTAAAGTAGTTCTAGTGAATGTGTGATATTAGTCATTAAAAATTCTGGTAATTCCAGGAGTAATGTAGATATGAGTTGTGTATATATATGCATGAATATACACATTCATTTTACAGTTGTCTTATATACATTTTTGGATAGATGGGGATACGTTGAGGCAGTATTTGCAATTTAGTGATGGTATTTTCCTTTTAGCATTTATTCAAAACAAAACGTGCAGAAGTGGTTGGTGCAGCTTAAAACATGCAAGCATTTCCCCGCTATCCCATATGGATTGTAGAGAAGGGTTTCCTTTCCTTTATGTCATGTAGGTTCAATGAGTTTCTTGCCCTGATCGTATAGCACCAGGCACGCAGGCGGCTGCAGGGGCAAAGCTTCATTTTGGCACTTCGTAACTCTTGAAAGTGTAACTTCCGAGATCCCATGAAGGCTGGTGCCACTCCAGTGCCAGCCTTACGTGACTGTGCTTTAAAAGTGACTGCCCTCGAGTATTTTTGACACCTTGCAATTATTTTCGTTTAACTGCTTCTCTGCCTCCTCGCCCATCAATCACGGCGTGCCGCTGGTAAGGTCTCTGCAGTGGGCGGGTCGTTTTTTTTTTCGGGAAAATTGGCAGGAGAATGAATGCTCAGCAAGTTGCCGCCACCAGATGGCAATGTTTTCTTATCCCTAGCTACTCCTGAAAAAAGTGGAGGCTGCCTCCTTCATGATCGTCCCTAAAGCCCCTGGCACACCAGTGTCGTGTGGTGTGGTTGTTTGCAGCAGTGCCTTACAGTTAATACAGATAATGTCTTTGTTGTCTTCATCATCTTCAGGTTCTTCAGTCTTTAGGGTGCTAAGAGAAACGTGAGCTGGTAGTTGGACATTTAATTAAGGAAATCCATCAGGTGTCTGTCTGTCTAGGCAGCTTCTGTCTCCTGACCAGAAGATGGCCTGAGCCCGTGCTTTTTCTGTGGATGGAGTTGCAGAGTTAGCAGCACAGTTAGACCAGATCTCAATCCTAACAACTCCAAGTGCAACCTCTTTCTTCACGTGAAGGCAGTACTACCTTGGGCAGTTCTATTTCTCATTTTCCAGTGGGCTGTCTTGGAAAGGACCGATGCCTTTCCCTTGGGAAAGGGCTGTTAGGAGCAGTGTCTGCCTGCTCTGAGGCGGTGAGCACAGGCAGTTCCCGTCGCTGGTAGAGCAAATTAATTCATTATTGGCTTGGCTTGGTACCTCCATAGCTGGAGTCCATCTGAGGGACTGGTCTGGAGCAGACTTGCAAAGACCAAAGGCTGGGGAGAAGGAGTTTGGATAATTGTTTAGTCCAACAGCACTGCTGCTTTAGCTGTTGAAGGCACTTGTGGTTTGATTCCTCACAACCATATTTATTTCTGAGTAGAGATTTTTTAAATTTCCTTACTATTATTTATTGGTGGCAGGAAATAATAATTAGAAAAATCAACACTGATAGTGCTAGAGAGAAGATTAGCATGAAAAACATCGTGGAAAATCCTTCTAAGAGGAATAAAAAGGAAAATTAAACAATAAAATTCAGAGTTAGTGGTGCTGGTTTTTATTACCTAGCCTTCCTTTTTGTGTCAGGAGGGGTAAATTATGCCACGTGGAATATACTTATGCCTGAATTCATCCATGCCCACAGCTTTGTGTGGAAAGGGTGGCCACTTCTTTCAGACTGTGGCTACTGCATTTGGAGCGCCTTGTAATTTAGGGCATGCTTCCTGAAAATCAAGCTCATCTTGCAGAGATCTGCTGTCACGTTTCCAAAAATCCTGAGTCACTTCTGAAAACTCAGAAATCGATCTAATGCAAAGCTTTTGAAGCTGGTGGTGGAAGTCTCATTGACTTCATTTCGCCTCTTCTCTTTGTGCGAGCGAGGGAGTAATGAAACTGCACAGCATTGAAGAAAGATGCTTTTGTTACCCTGTGGCTTGCTTTGCATTCTCAGTTCATTTTGGGTTTCTGTAAGAAAAGCGTCCTTTCTACTCCCTGCTCCCTCCCCCAGGCTGTACCCTTAGAGCAAGCGAGATGCAATAGCAGAATAGCAATGCCGTTTCATCTGATTGCAGTTCATTTATGAAAAAATATTTTCTTTCTGTGGAAACCACACCCTTTGTACTGACACGCAGCTGCTCCGACCGTGCTAACCTTGCAAGCCAACCCCAGCATTGCTTGTGGTGTGCTTCCAGCCTGCATTGCGGCTCGTTTTCTTCAGAGAACCTAAAGATGTGCTGCGAAGCCCAAATCACCCCTGCTGCATTCAGCAGAGCTTTTTCTAGCGTTGTGTTCCCAAGTAAATGATATTTTCTTACAGGTGGTAAGAAATGAACTTTTCTGTGAACAAGTCACTCAACAGGGATTTTGGTTATCACTTTGAGACGTGCATCACTCTATACAGGTGGTGAGTCAACAGGAAACTAATGTGTAGGGTGCAAAGAAATTTTCTTCCTTTTTTTTTTTATTTTATTTTTTTTTATTTCAATCAATAGTTCAACAAGTGCTTAAACTTCCCCGGCAGTTTAATCTGGAACATCTAGTTGAGAAGAAAAATATCTTCAATAGCTTTACAAAAATAAAGAGATTTTCTTTTCTTTCTTTTTAAAACCTGCACTTTAAGCAAGCACACTCCAACTCAAGCAAGACAGACACTGCATCTTAAAACATGGACCTCTGGTCTTACAAATGACATTCTACCTCAAGGCAGCAGGCACAGTACGTAAACGGTATAGAAACAGAGCAGGAACAACTGTTACAGCTTTCTGATCCTTTTTTTTTTTTTTTTTTAATCTTTTTTGACAGCATGTATTAAAAAGCAAAGTTGCCCAAGAGATTCTTCAGATTACCATTTCTTCTGGCAGGTGGCTCCTCCACCAGAATATTACAGGGGGGACAAGTGGAAACCTTTCACCTGTTCTGGCAACCCTGGCAGTTACTGAAGATGCCCAAATTAATTGTTTCCCTCATTAATGCTTCTGAGCTTCGGTATGGGACAAACAGCTCAGCTTGTAGGTCTTCCACTGCTAAGCCACGTGCGGCTCAGCTCCTTTAGCAGTCAGGGCTGCCAGCACATGAGGTCAGGCAGGAGAAACAAAATGAATGGAGTATATTGTCACAGATGTGTGTGGGGCCGCGCAACAGTAAATTTAGCGCCTGATGAGATGAGGAGATCAAGGGAGCCCAGCTCCTAGGCCTGGGCCTGTAACGTAGGAGAACCCTTGCAGGGCACGTGGGTTGACAAATAACACACACACTCTGAAGGCTGACTTATCTGTGTCCAACTTGGCTTCTGTTGGCTAATAGGAAAATAAAGGAAAAATATGTAGGCACAGGGAGGGAAGCTGGTGCTGCAGCATGTGCTAAAAACCCAGATCATAAAATCATAAAACTATGTTTCAAGTCAACAATACAAATAAACCAGAAGAACCATAATATACCAGAGCCAAAATAAACCAGAAGCAGATTTTTTTTTTTTTTTGGGGGGGGGGGGGGGGGTAATGCATCACAAAGGTCTCTTTCTAGCATTTCCTTGATAACCATCTCTGGGTGATAGGGGGAAAAAAAGGCACTTCTCGTTTGGTTTGTACGTTGTGTCACGTTTGCGTTTAGTGTAGCCCTATGTCTTGGCAAAGCTAGGTTGGTGCAAGTCTGTGATTCACAATAAGGATTTAACTGGAGGTTTAGGTTTGGATGTGCTTTTTAGAGGTAAGAACTGGACAGGTCTTTCTCTTGAAACTGTTGTAATACTTCTGACGTTAAGCAGTTTACGGAGGAGCCACAACACAGTCATAAATTGCGGCTCCTTGCCCTGGTGAATGTGGAGCATCGTGCTGCGGAGTGGCTCTTGCTGTTGGGTTCAATCCTGCGTTTCAAGGATGGGCAGATTTCAGCTGGGACTCGTGTTTGTGTGGGCCTTGCGTAGGGAGGGGTGTGAGGGTCTAACAGCTCCCAGCCATCTATATTTTTCCGGAGATGAGATCGCCTAATGTGGTGAAAGAAGCTTGTCTTCTGTGGTGTAAGGGACATCACACCATACACATCCTTATAAATAGAAACTAACATGGGCTCACTCATGCACCTATGTCTTAAACAGAAGTTGGAGACTAAGCTACTATTTGAAGGAACTTGTCTGAGATCCTGTAATATCTCAACAACTCATTTGGAAACACGCTGGTGTACATTTGCTGAATAGAAAACTTGAGGTCTAGCTGGAGAAAACCAAACTCCTATCTGGTTTTGAGGTTCTCTTTCAGAGACTTCACATCCCTTTCTGGACCTTCTGGTTAAAGCTGTGCTCCTGATGCCTCTATGCTAACGACCATCCAGAACTCTTCAAGGTTTGATGGTGTGGAGCAGTAAACTATTAAATGCTGAGCAGAGCAGCTGCTGTTCTCAGGGCTCGGTTTATCACGGTGAGCTGGCTTTCAGCTCCTCCCAGCGAGCTGAAGGAGGATCTGGTACCAGGTGAATGGATGAGTGCTTTTCTGCTGGCTACTGAGTCACCCTGAGCTCTGTTCCTGCCTCTTGAGCTATTTAGGGGTTTTCTGTGACATTTCATGTCTGGGGAAAAAATGTGAAAGGTGTGATGTGGTAATGAGAGCCTGTGGTTGTTTCTTCTCCCTCTTCCTCTGGCTGTCTCAAAAACAGGTGAACTGATTTCTTTATCACTCAGGGAATTCCTGTCAAAGGCTGAAACCAGCTTGGAGCAAGCTGTCAAGAAGGCACAAACGTTGAGGAGGTAGGGAGCCTGAGTACAGCCATTTGCTACTTGGATGGGTTTTTCCTGCTTGCTTTGCTAGGAAGGTCCACGCTATTGCTGTTATTTCAAAGCATGCTTTTGCTGTAGCACACGGTATGGACGCTCACCTGTGCTGATGAAACACAGTGACCTTACTCCTTGTGTTGCTCTCACAGGTTCCCCACGTGAGCCAGAGCACGTGTGTATATCAGTAAAGGCCTCAAGGCTGAGCTGCGCCCTCAGCTTCCTCCCCAATAGAACTGGGGATCATGGTTCATCCACGAGCTGTACCTCCTTGCTGGCCTTAAATATCTCCCCCACCCTCTCTGCTTCCATCCATGTCAGTGTGTGTACACAATAAGGTATTTGCCAGAGGGAGAAAATCCGAAGGTTTCCAGAGCAGGTGTTGTTGAGGGAAGCTCTCTGAGGGCTCTGCCTCTCCCACTTTCCCAGCAGTGTCTCCCCATACCAGTGTGGGTGCAAGCTCGGTGAAACCACGCTGTGTGTTGGGATCCTCCAGCAAGGAGAAAAGGGAGGAGGCGGCAGTGTTACAACATCCAAGCTACAGCTACTGCACATGGAGTACACGAGGCCTCATGAACACGGGAACAGAACAAGTCATTCCAGGCTTCCATCAGCAACTTACCTGGGCTTTGTGTATCTGACAGAAAAAAAAATGCTTTTTCTGTCTGGCTTTAGGGGGCTGTGATTGTAACTATTTACTTGATTCAGAGGGAGGTCCTGAAGCAATTACATAGCTAACGAAATCAATGAGAAAATGTTAAGCCACTGGTTATTTTTACAACTTAATAGTTGTAAAAGGAAGTTGTAAAATACTTGTAAAAAAAATAGTTGTAAAAGGAATTACAACTTAGTAGTTGTAAAAATAGTTTAAATTATTTGGAATATTTTTTTTACTTGAAAATATCAACCAATTACCACTGCCTCAACGGAGGGCTGTTGATTTGCTGTTTCTGTTGAGCTGTGAGATAAGGGCTAGATAAATCCTTGTAGGTTTTCTTCTTATATACATATCTACACCCGAGTCCTGAAGTCAGAGGGGGAAGCCACTGTCACAGTATTAACACTACACCGAGTTGTTCCCCAGAGTTAAATTCTGATGAGAAACTGAGCGTTGGGCTGAGAAAGTACCACAATGGTAAAACGGCAGAGACAACTGAAGCAGGATTGTAATGTTCACCCCAGCAGTTTAAAAAAAAATAATAATAAAAGGAGACCCTATCCCTCCCCCCCAGAAGTCTGCAGTCCTAAAGTGCAATTACTTTTGTGCAGTCATGTCAGGCCAGGGATCAGACTGGATGAAGTTCAAAGCACAAGAAACATCAAACGAGTGCTGTTTGTGATTCGAGGAGGGGGGGAAATAAGGAAAAGAACAACAGTTCTCAGGCATTCAAGTGCATCAAGAAAATAAACGTCCCTTTCTTTCTGAAGAAAAACAACCCTCAGTCTTATGGAATCCTGGCTTTGTAGTCATGAAAAATAGTTCTTTTTTTTTTTTTCACTTCTAGCTGAGAATGTCCCAATATGTCACAGTACAAATAAACAACACCAAAGCAAGAGCTGGGGCGCTGGGATGTTTTGCCAGTGCCCTGCTGCTATACAGACGTATTTTATTTTCCTCTGGTGACTCCTCAGATCTGGGCACGGACGAAGCGCACTGAATTAAAGGCATCTGGTAGGACGTGGCTCTCTTTTCTGGTCGGTCGGGGCTGGACCCGTCGCTGGGCCTCTGGCCATTGTAGAGCAAGTACCTGCCCCTGGCGTCCTGTTCCATCTTGAAGATTTCGTACTCGGTGTGCGGCAGGCGGATGCCGAGCGCGATGCAGCCGTTGGTGTGGGTGACGTCTTGCTGGACCCCGACTTGCCAGGAGCCCTGTGCCCCGCACTCGTTCCCGTTGAAGACGTTGAGCAGAGAGGCTGTGGATACGTCCATGGGCGTCACCTTCATGTGGTTTACTGCAAGCAAAGAAGAGAGGGGGTGTTAGCAGAGGGGCAAAGGCAACATGCTGCTTGGGGTGTACCCAAGAAATCATCACTGAAATAGGGGTTCACCCTTCGATCTGCCCATATGGGGCAGCACCATGTCCTTTGCAGGCAGGACCATAGCATTTGATGAAAAATGCACAGTAAAATCAGTGAGGGAAGAAAATTGGAAAATGCTTTTGAAACTGACTCTTTTACTTCTGTATGTTATCTCTGCTGCTAGCAATGTCACAAAGGTTCAAGTGAGGCGTGTTGCCAAATGGGTTTAGCGGCTATGGGGACAAGGTTATTTTAAATACGTCCCTTGTGTAGGTGCTGGTGCTTCCTGAATTTGCTTAAGGATGTCTTTTAATCTAACCAATGGGAATTACAGCAGCTCTGAATCTCTTTGTTCTTTCTTAAATCAATTTTCTTATACTGTAGGTGTGGCCAGGAAATCTATTTGCATCATTTTACACTTTTGATATAACTGCTTTGTGTACTGAACACACACACACACACACACACACACACACACGTTCAGTTGAAGAAAACCTGATGGCCGCATATCTCAGTCAGAGATTGAGCAGAACTTTACATAAATTCCAGGCAATCCTTTCCAGATAAAGCCTGGTTGAGATACATAAAAGAGGAAACAATAAAACTCTGCTCATATTTTATTAACATCCATATTTATCCATAAGTAGGGCTATTTATAACCTATTTTTATCATTTTAAAACGTATGCTGCCTCGTAAAGCTAGTGAAATAATAATTTCCAATTGTAAAATTTGTAAAATACTACAATCTTTATATATTGCCTGTAGTATTTTGTATGAAGTATTTCTGAACTAGAGAGACTTCTTGTTATCTAAACGGTGACTGCAGCTTGCAGTATCAAACACAAAAAATGTTGCAGCTTCTTCACTTCGAAGTTACCTCTATACCTTTCGTAGGTATGCTACCTTTCATAGGGGTTTAGAGCATGTAGAGTTTTATTTTTCAGATGAGTTTAAAAAGTTGAGAAAAGCCAAATTGAAAGAGCCTGTGGAAGCTGAATAGAGATTGTTCTTGGTGCGCTTTTGGTACTGTATATCAAGAAAAGGGTTTCAGAATAGATTGGTGC
The DNA here is from genome assembly GCF_963932015.1 of Anas acuta. Classification (NCBI taxonomy): domain Eukaryota; kingdom Metazoa; phylum Chordata; class Aves; order Anseriformes; family Anatidae; genus Anas; species Anas acuta. The sequence goes on from NC_088980.1 coordinate 108,742,350, forward strand.
TGACCAAAACACAAGTAAATTACAAACCCTCATGCCTCCCAACACACCAAACTCACAAATTCTTGTACAGGATGTTAATAATGTATGTGTCTTTTTATACTTAGATTTTTATACTTCATACTCAAATTTTTATTCTGAAGTTTTACAAGCAGATATTTGACTCAAAGGCTCAACAGTGACCTTTCTCTGTGAGGTAAATTGGCATGTTATCAAACAGAAATTCAAGCAAAAACTGGATTTTATCCTAGGAGCTAAGCTGGAACATGCTGCATACAGCTAGAAAGAACAAGAGCTCTGACAGGCAGGGATATCTCCTGCCTCCTAAGAAAATCCTAGATTAGTAAAACATTTCTCATAGTTAGATATTTTCCTAAATTGGAGACGTACAAGAAGCTATATGCTTTTCATATATGATCTGAAATTAGGAGGGTAAGAGCCTACAGTACGCTCAGGGTTTCCACAGGCTCCGCTGGGGCTGGCGCCGTGGAGGGACGTCGTGTTTTGGAGATGTTTGTTTGTGCGAGTGGTTAAAACCACTGAGCTCTTTCTAAGCAGGCTGCTGTGGGGCTGTTTGTATGAAAAGGCTTTTCAGCCACGGGGACCTGGGTAGCGTCACCACTGAGCACTGCTTCCTGGAGTACTCGAGGGGGCTGTTAGATACATCCAGTATTCACTGCGGTGGGATTAATCAGAGCTGTCTTCAGGGACATCGCTACTTGCTCTAGGCCCCCTTGGAAGCTGATGAAAAGACACATGCTACTGTATCCGTCTTTGCCAAAAAATGATTTATACCACTTATGACCTGAAATGCCTTCTGAAGTCACTTTTTTTTTTTTTTTTTTTTTTTCCCTCTATGCCGGAGGAGCCTTAGGATATGGATCTAATCTTGGGCACTTTGCTTAGATGTTTGACGTCTGGCCACTAGGCTCCAAGACTTAGCGATGCGAAGACTTATTTTCTTGTGTTGTACTGAAGATCTCTCTATTTTGCCTCAAATGAGCATTGCTTCAGTGGTGTAAAACATCATGCATTGCCTGGGCAATCACAGAAGGCCTAAACCTGCCCAAGAAAGGAGTAAATCCTGCAAATGATGAACTCATTAGCAATCAAATCACCTTGAGCAACCCTACCTTTGAACACAAACTCCGTTCCGCCCATCACTTTGGACGAGTGCACTCCTCGGCTGTAGCGTCCCTTGGCGTAGATGGTGAAGGTGGGGTGTTTGCAGATGGGGTCGGAGTAGTGGTAGTAGTGGCCTTCCCAGGTGTTGTTGTTGTCGTGGAAGATGAAGTGCCGTGTGAGGAAGAGCACCTCCGGCCGCACCTCGCAGCGCTGGCTCACCCACTCGCCGTGCAGCCCGATGGTCAGGTCCGCCTTGGGGGGCAGGATGGGAGGGTGGTGCTCGTCCGAGCGGTAGATGATCCTGCACGCGATGCACGTGCGGTCGTGGTTCTGCAAGGAGGCAAAGAGAAACCCTCGTTTCTTTGGGCAGTGGCCTGGGGAAACAGCAACCTGCTATTTTACACCTTTTCAGCTTTCCTGAGCCTTAACACAAGATCGTGAAGCGTACCCTTTGTGTATCTAGAGGAGTCTTAACTGTAGCCTCTGCCAATTTTCTTCTCTGCGTCAGGCACACAGCTCTGCTGACAGCACCATGGATATGGGGATGTAAGTGAGCTTGCACAGAGCCTGAGGTGCTCCAGGCAGCAGACGTGGCCTACTGTCACTGAACACGATGAAAGCTTTATGGCTCTTTCCACCAGGAATGAGGTCTGTGGTGTCGGTCAGGCCCGATGAAGGCCCACAGCAGAACCACTTTGTTGAGCACCAAACCTCTGGGATCCACATGGCCCAGCTTCCAGCCACATCACTGAGGGGCGAGGCCATTTTGTCATGCATGGATGGGGCTCTCAGAGGTGCTGCCCACCATGTGCTAATCACTTCTGCAGGAGGCAAAGACGCCATAGCCAGCCTTTGCCATCATCTGTTGAGGACACCTGATCCCTCCTGGAGACAGGGGGATGAACAGGGTGGGTTCCTTGTGTCACCTACTTCATTCAAGCTGTGAGGAGTTCCAGAGTGAACTGAGCTAAGAGCTGAAACTCCCACACAGCCACTGGGGAGAGGGATTTATACAACATGAACGCTTTTCCTTCATGCCCCTTTCCAGTCCTCTTCTCTGTGATGTCTCTGAGCTCATCCCATTACATAAATTCTCAAATTCATCACTAATATTTTAAAGCCCACATGCGCCACTACAGAGTCAGCATTTCTCTATTTGCTATCTTCAGCTCAGGGCGCTCTTTAGGAAGCACATTTACACATTCTTCATCTGTGCCCTCAGCCTGTCTGCTATTACAACCATAGGTAGCTTCCAAGAACCAACACACACCTCAGGCAATGCATCCCTTTTACACATATTGAATAGGGTTTATATTTCCCTCCCCTCCAGATCACATTGACATCAAAAGTCAGTGAAACCAATGAGTCTGCTGCCAGCTTCACCAGGCTGTAGAGTAATGGTCTGTCTGCAAAATATCTATAAATGATATAGCCCAGGTTGACCTGAACCAGTGTTGGCCAACAGAGCTGCTCTGAGGAGGAGGTGAGACTTGCTGACCTCCAGAGGGGTTTTCCACCCAAAACCAAATGGTCTTCTGGGGACCGTGTGTCAGCATGCTACAGAAGAAGATGTCATTCTTTCGCATTGCGGAGCTTGTTAACTAATTTTAAAATTCATTTTCCAACATCTGCAAGGAAGTACAAGGGCCATTAGTATGTTAATGAAAATACAAAGTATTTTTAATTGAGTAAATAAACTGAGACTGGTGAAGTTAGCAGATTTGTGCCGTTGTAACTAACAGCAGAGACTGGTGCAAAATATGTAGTTCCCCTGAACACCGAAAGCACAGATAACACACAAGGACTGTAAAAATGGGGTGTTTTCTGAGACTGCAAGTTTCAGTTTGGACTTTCTTATGGTCAAGAGAGAAGTCAAGATCCGGCCTGTCTTTCTATTTTGCTACAAGCTTCTTGTGTGACCTTCCCATGGACTTAATCTCAGTTCACAGAAACAGACAATTACAGCTTTTCTGTTTGATGCAGGACTGGTAGAAGGTTAAATAAAGACTGTGAGCTGTCAGAAAGCAGACAGAAATGTAAGGGGCCTGATAGATTGATATATAAATATATTTGCACGTAGCTCTATTCATTGAGCAAACTTTCATGCACAATCTGACATTCCTCTTGTCTACAATAAATGCTCATCATCTGCAAGCTTGTTTGGGACTAATGAAGGGGGTATGTTGAACCTCTAGTTCTCTTTAGAGGATATCAGTCTTTTTCTTTGGAAAGGGTTTGGTTTCACATAACCACAAAATCTGCTGTTGTCCTTGCATGGGCGCCTTCAGTTAACCAGGCCAGGTGTCCATGAAATAAATACCTGTTTCTCCAGTATTGCTGTCCTGCCATGGGGCAGACAAGTGTTACGGCTGCCTAACACCTGGATGAAGTGGCTATGGTGAATGGGCACTTGCTGCAATAAAAAGGGAGTAGGACAGGGAGAAGCTGGGGAAGTGATGAGGGAAGCAGGAGTATCCCTTTCAAAGCAGTGAGATACCAAAGTGGCTCAGGGATTTCATAAGGTCATACCCTGAATGCATTGCTTCTCTGAGATTAGCACTTGAATCTAAGCCTACACTTTTCACTCTGATATTATCTTTCACAGAGTTATGAACTCTTTAGTGGAAGAATATGCCACATGTAAAACCCTTCAGTACAATTTTTGTTCAAGTAATGTACACGAGAAAGATCTAGTTTTATTGTGAGTCAATTGGACTTAATTATGGAGTAATTCATGTTTAACAACTGAATGTATTTTTCACTGTTGCTTTTTCAGGTCAGCTGCTTTTGGTTCTTAATTGCACTGGCTAAGGCCTTGCAAATCACTCCCTTTCCATTTGTCTTAGGAAAGATTATTTTCTAAAAACAGACATTCAAAGAAAATACAGAACAGAGGCAGAGGACATTTGAGTCCAAACACAATTAAATACTCTCTAATAAAAAGCTAATTTGGGCAGGACATAAACTAAAAAGCCATAAAATGATCAGCGGACAGGATGCACATCTGTTTCATGTTTCAAATATTTTAGGTGTACAGTGCAGTCTTTTTAATACGGGGGTCTTGTGGAAAGGAACAGCCCCAGGGATGGCCACTGCTCGGTGTCTGCAAGATCCCTTCCCATGGAGAAGAGGGGAAGGGAGCCTTGTTGCAGCTCTGCAATGCTGAATCCGTGCTGGCCCAGCTCCTCACCCTCCTGGGTGCTTCTCTGAAGCCAACTTGTGAATTAATCCATGAGGCCACAAGGGTTGAAATAAGCCTGAATCTCTGGCTGGAAACAGTTCTTGTATACTTGGGGAGAAAATAGTTTGTGATCTGAAAATTTCCATGAACATTTTTCCTTATCCCTCCCTCCTGCTGCCTCAGCTGAAGTGGTAACAGGGCCAGACTGCTCTGGAAGCCAAGCAGAGAGGTTTCTAATAAAAAAGCAAACAAGGATGAGGTTCCTTGATCTTCTTCCCAATTGCTGTGGATAGTCGGAAACACAAATCGTCTCAGCACATTTTATTTTTGTGCTTAAGTTCTATTGGATTCTGTGGCTGCCTAGAGCTAATTCTCCTCTAATCAATTCATAGTGTTTGTTATGGCCCAGGACAAAAAAACTATCGCGCAACTGGGATGTTCTCTCAGCAATGGTAAAATGGGCTTTGAATAACACGTAGAAAGATCTTTTTGGAAGGTTTTCTTTGAACAACTTTGTATTTTGATGCTGTTGTTGCCCAAGAAATCTATGGTCCAAACCCTTTCCAAAACGTATAGGAAATTTACCCTTTCCTTATGGTTAAAGCAGAAGCTGAAATCATTGCTTAATATCAAAGAGAGGATCCGCAGGATGTACTGCAAGTTGTATTTAGGGACAAAACAAACAAGCACAAGTAGTAAAGAGGACGTTGAAAATACAGATACTTTGAAAATACTGCTCAAAAATAATTACTCTATCCTTTTTTATATGCTGAAAATGTGTCTGTATCTCAATTAAAAAAATAAATTGTATTTGTCTGAAGCAGAGCCAGCTGATCAACTTTTCCCAAGTTTTCCCCCGTAGAAGACTATTTCTGATATTTTGCTATCATTGAATTGTTAAGGTTGGAAAAGACCACCAAGATCATCTGGTCCAACCATCCCCCTACCACCAATGCCACCCACTAAACCATGTCCCCAAGCACCACGTCCAATCTTTCCTTAAACACCCCCAGGGATAGTGACTACTTAAGAGTCTGAGAGATGCCATGCATTCTTAGCAGGAAAGCATTTTAGGGGCTTTCTCAGGAGTTTTCTCAGCAGCAGTTTGTTTCACATCTGCAAGGTCTTGAAACTGACATGAAATTACACATTATTTTCCCAAAGTAATTTGGGAAATCATCTCACCTTCTCTTTTTATCTGGAGCTGCTGCACATCCTTCCTATCCCATAAGCTGGTTAGGAAATTCAAGCATCAGCTCTGACTCAGAAACACAGAAAAGTGCATGCTCTTTGCAGTCAGCTCTGCTGCCTTTGGACTCCCTCCTTGCTCTCCTCTTTCCTCCCAGTAATGCCAGTATCAAACGAAAACCCAACCCTTAAGCTCCTGGCAGAGCAGTTGCTTCTTTCTGTAATCTCTCTCTTGAGGCTCAGGCCTTTCAACTTTCAGTTTTTATTCAAACTCAGATATTCCATGTGGCTACTCTAAATACACCCATCCCTCCCTTTCCCAATACCATTGCCAGCTGGGTCTGTTCCCTCCTCCTGGGCTGCTGTCACCACTGCTCAGTTACAATACCCAGTGAAGTCACATATTTCACATTTTTGTAGCAATATCTTGCCTTATCAAGTCATGTACTGACATTAAAAATATTTCTACAACATTCTTCTGCTGCTACGTCTGTTTTACCTGCGCCTCTGCAGGTGTAACATGGAAAGCCTGTTTGGAAGAGCCAGGTTCTCAGCTGGTATAAACCCACCTTTGGCTAGCATTGATTTACATTGGTTGCATGGCAAGAAGTGGTTATTGTTCATGGCTGGAAGAGGAGAACAGGTTGCATCTATACTGTATTGTGCGTGGCAAGGGCTAGCAGAAGACCTGCCACCAGGGGAAGATGCTCCTAAGCAACATGAAGCAGCCCAGGCTCTGGTTATTCCCAAGTTTGTCTTGCTCTTGTGTTGGGGACTCCCCTTTTAGGGCAGATTCTGACCAAGACAGAAGGCATTGAGGAAGAGGAGAAAGAAAAGACATGCTTAGCAGTGACCTCCCACACCCACCCAAATGCTGTGTATCATGGGCTGGGCTAGATAGGCCCAGGACAAGGCCTGCATGGTCAGGGTGCCTTCAGCCTCACCGCCCAAGAAGCCAGGTGCCAGGTTTTGGTATCAATAATTGCATGCTCCCAGGACAAGTACAAAGGCAAACCTCTGGAGAACATCAGCTGGGAGAAGGTGTCAGCTCAAGGAAATGCATCCAAGTAAACAGAAAATGTTAGATGCTTTGCCTCACGCTGCCAAGGACCGAGTCCACCCAAAGAACACTTTTATGAATTGCTCAGGGTAGTATCAAGCTCCACTCTTCCACTGCTCCAGATAACTGCAGACCAAGACAACACTTTAACAAACGGCTACAATCTCCCTCTACCACAAAAGTGATAATTTGCAGGCTTTCCATGACCTCATATGAAGCTAAGTTGGCTAACATGCATTAGGCTGGCTCTGGGGAGTTGAAAAGCATGGTTGACAGAGTTGTAATTCAGCCTGCCAAAGGGAATGAAGAATAACAAAGATTTAGAACTTTAATTAAAAAATCTTGAAGCAAATGAAATGCTGGGGAGAGCGGTAACTCCTTTGCAGGGTTGTCAGTTTGGGATTTCTTTTTGTGGAGAACAGAGGAGCTGCACGCAGTAAGGAGGGTGGAGGTACGTTCAGATTTATCTACAAATATGTACCATATATTTCAAGATATTGAGGAATGGTTTTTATTAACTACTCCCAGGAAGAGAAAGATAGCAAAGGAATCTGAAGGCACTACCATTACACAACTGTCTGATCTATCACGTCGATTCCATTGCACAACCCTGCATAAAACTGAAATAAACACGACCAAAATGAAATACAAGAGTCTTCTGCTTGTTCCCTTATCATATAAAGTCCTTTAGCCTGCACCAAAGATGGGAACATAGATAAATAATGGCCTTTTTCTCAGATGAATTTACTTGCATGTCCTCTATCCAACTAAAATGATACTACATTTATAGTGACATGAATATTTTGGTAAGTAAAAAAAAAACACTGGAAAATATGAAGCAACACTTTGATGGTCCATCTTCAGGAGCAGAATATTAAAAAATTAAGCTGCCTTATGTGTCTATGATGCCTTTAAAAAGCAACCTATGTAAGCCTACTTATACTCCTACTATGCTACTGCATAGCAATATTGACAGTGAGTCCTCCATTCCCGCTTACAAAAGATAAAGTAATTGTGGTTAGATGCCAACAAGAAGGAAGGTGTCAGTAGTTTAGATATATTTGCTGCATTGATCTGAAGACTCTTCTTTTATTTTGCTAAACTAAATAGTTAACTCTGATCTGGGGTACTGTATTTGTGTTGGAGCAGACTTTTAGTGTAATTGCAGAAGAAATGGTGATCAGTGAAGATGAATATGGTTTTAAAACCAACACAGCTTTTGAAGATTTGGCTAGGAGCTGTTTGCTTCTCTTATCTTTGAAGTGCATCATACACACTGTTGTTGTTCATAAACCTGGAATTAACCTGTTTGAACAATCTTCTCAATGTTCTTTCTTTGCTGCCCTCATAATTTCCCTAATCAAGAGTCTTTTGCCAGTAATAATGAACAAAAGAAACCCTTCATGTGTTGGCTTAATCTGGAAGTCTAGTAGCACTGCTCTGGCAAACAGAGGAGTTTTGTCCTCCAAAATTATGCTTTTTGATTGAGATAATATTTTGCGTATTTCTCTGAGGCACTTCACATGTTTAAGATCTATTTATTAACTTCTGCTTGCATTTCCTTGTGAGCACCTCCAGTACTCAGTATTTCCCCTACAGATGAAGTAACTGAGTTTCAAAGAGATGAACACCCACATTTTCAAAAGCTTAGAAAACCTTGTGCACTTTGTTCTTTTACCTCCTGGCTAAACCAAAACCCAAGCACCAACCTCCATACGTGGAATCAGCTCCAGCTGCAAACACCGAGTGGTGCTGAAAGTCAGCTTCCAACGGTGAATAAACTTGTCAGAGAGGATTGACAATTTGGGATTGCTTTTCCGTGGGAAAATTTTAATGAAAATGTGTGGCCAGCAAACGTTTGAACATGGCAAAGACAAAAGGAAAGTTATTCTAGCATGCTTTAGGATTCTTGTGATGTTCCAGACCACTCCAGCCTTATTCCTAATAAAAGATCTAACTTGAATGACCTGTCATCACAGCTGTGGACTGATCTTTCCTGTTACTCAGTCAGATGATAAAATAGCACAAGGAGTTCTTTGTTTACAAAATGGTATTTCTGAGGCAATTAGATGTGAAACCAGTGTCCTAGTATTGCTGTTGTAAACATTTCCTGTGTTTTTAGACACAGCAGATGTCTCGGAAAACATCTTCTGTCCTTATGCACAGCGAACGAATACTGCATTCAAGCCTTCCTTCATGCTGCAAGTTCCCCTATAGATTTGCAAATCAGGTGTGATTTTATGACTGGTCAGCCAGGCTCCTTGGTATTGTCCTAATCAGTATTTTTTGTACAATACAGATGATGCTGTCCAAGCAATTCCACCATCCTGCCCTTTCCATCAGCATGCTCTTTCCCGCTGGGTAAAGAAGGTGAACATGCACTAGCTTGAATCCCTTTCTAAACTCTCTACATCAAGACACATCAAAGACACATTCAACCCACATCATCAGCAAGTCCTAATTCATACCTTGAGCAAAGCTAGAGGACTGCTAAGATAAATCTATACAGTGACCTATTAAACAGCTGCACTTAAGAACTTCCATGTATTTTACAAGAGGAATTTGTTTAAGGTATGCTCTTATCTACGAACATTTGTAAAGCTTTAAGAGATGACATATTAGATATTTTTAAAAGCTCCCTGGTTTTATATGAACACTTGAGATATGGTAATCTGTGAAATTATTCAGATTTGTAGCTCGGTATAAAGCTGTCTGGTTTTTGGACAGCCCTTTTGATTTACCATCCTGTGGTGAAATCACTGCAGGAGTTTGGAGAAGGTCCAATTCTATTTGTTTAAAGTCCTGATCATGTGGCTTTGGCATTCCTAGCATATCCAGCAATCATTTGCTTTTAATTACCATTCATTTCAACCACATAAGTAATGAACGTGGCTACCACATCCAACTTACAGGCTGTGTAAACTCTTGAGCTGGGTGGAACTTTCTTCTATATACAGGCTTAACTATAAATTTAACTCAAAATCTGAATCCTCTTAACTTATTTTAGGCAGGCCTTTATAAGTATAAAATAAAAATAAATAAAAAGGAAATGAAAAAAGCCTTAAATGAAAGATTCCACACAATACACCTGATTCACTTCAGAAGCAATTTCCTGGCCTCCCCAACCTCTTGGTATGACTGTAGAAACCTTAAAAAAACAAGTTGATTTAACGTTTCTATTTATTCATGGTGTCCAGTTTCCAGAGGAGTCTGTGACTTGTAGTTTTAAACTCAATTTAGCATTTAAACTCATTTTCAGCTGGGTCCCAGTGGAGCAACAATTAGAGAAGGAAAGGAGTTCAAAGAAGAAGGGTTATAACCTTTCAGTGGTATGTTTGCCTGAGCTTGAAAAAAATGCATCTCTGTTACTATTCTTCCTCCATTCAGCAAACACCAAGTCATACAGCCAGGTTGAGAACCTGTTAGCAGACAGAACTTCATGGCTAAGAACAAATCAAAACCCACAAAGTCTTTCAAGGGAGCTAACACTAAGGTTCATTTTTCAGAGGTACTATTAATTGTGCCACGCTGAAAACCTCTATCAGCAAGCCTAACGTCTCTCAAGATAAAATAAATCTCACATCAAATCTGAACAAGATTAATCCACCAAAAATACGAAGAGAACCTAGGCTGCCGCACACTTAAAATTTGAGTTCTACCTTCCCATCTTCTGCGGTTGAGGGCTCCACCTGAGAATGGTGTCCCTGTAAACCAGACACTATATGTACACATGCATACATTGTAGGAGCCAAAAAAGCTGTGCAGGCAAACATTTGAGGAGAAACAGAGGTAAAGTAACTTGCCAGAACTCGTAACTGGACAAAATGGGTGTCGAGCACTGGTCTGAAAGTTACGACCTGGCAGCTCCATTTGTGAGGCTACAGGGGTTTCATCACGGAGAGCTGGAATTTGTATGTATTTTGGTGTACTCAGAGTTAACTTGTGCTTTCTATAGTAACAGCACTTTCTGTAGCCAATAGTACTCGTGTGAATGGCATTCCAGTGACAGAAATTCAGCCTCAAGATTCAGCCTCTGCCAAGATCTGGCTACCAAAAGTATTATTTGGAAGCACTGTACTTCATGAATACCAATGAATAACTTATTGGCTTGTCTGCCTTCCTACTCCCCCAGTTCTTGTAAACATACAGTATGAGATCCACATTGTAGGTTTTCACTCATTTCAGAGCATGCATAGCTCAGGACAGGACCTGCCCACCATGCCACGTGGGACTGTGGGCTAAATGCATACAGGGTGGCTCAGACAGGCGCCCTCCATGGTGCCACAGCTGGGTGATACATCAGAATACAAGCTACATCATATTATGCCTAAGATAACAGGCTTTGTAATTGTAAGTGAGAGTTTCACTGCTCTCAGATAACTGTAAGGTCTTTAAGTTTTGTTTTTTGTTTTTTAACCTGGCTTGAGAAAGAAACCTCTTTATGCAAGATTTAATCCTTCTAATTCAAGCATTACATTTCAGAGGCATTATATTTTAGAGGCAAAAAAGTGATGCTATAGTAGTACAAGAGACAGGCAGGAAAATTGTGACTAGTGTGTCCTAAAATTACATCGGACTTGGGCAAAAGGCTTATTTTCATAAAGCTGGTCAACAGCACACCTGATCATTCTGACTGAAATGAAATTACTACCAGGTGGAAATGCATTTGGCATTAAATACATCAGGCATTTACTATGTCATCTATCAGCCCATAATAAGATAACTAGACTTGACCAAATAGACCTGAAAATATAATCAACTGGGATGGATTAAATCAGTAGTTTTGTCTCTGTACATGTGGTCTCTGTACGGGTGGTCAGAAAAAGATCTCCCATATTTGCTGAACTAATATAACATATTAGTTCACACAGCTGGTGTCAGATAATTTGACCCTACAGATTTCTTTCAAGGAAGAGATTTAGGAAAGAACCTTCACTCCCAACTGAGCAAAGAGAAAGTAGATGCACTTGTTTGAATTAATTAAATAAAATTTAAACTGCCAAATCCAACATTTTTGATGAGGAATGTGCTGTGGTTTGTCTACTGCTGCTGAAACCCTCCATTTTGGGAAGGTGTATGTTTATAAAGAAGAAGCACACTTGTCCCTTGAAAAGAGCGTAAGAATAACAGAAATGACAGCAGCGTTTGTATAGAGGCATAGATATGCAGTTATCCATAGATATGCATTGATATGCATACTGCAGATTACAATTATCACCAGACCAGGATATTAAAACATTTCAAGTAAAGTCCTAAACTACTGAAGTTCAGAGGAGGAAGACACAACAAAGGGCAGACAGAGCAGTTTTGAATGAAGGGGAAAGCCAAGGTTTTCTCATCTAAACTCTCACTTCCCCTGTTATGTTTCCTGCTACTGCTGATAAGCTGTAGCTGATGTTTGAATCAGTTGCAGTGAGATGATAAAACATTGTGATAACCCATTAGCTGGAAGTGATCCTGCAGCAGTACCTAGCTGGAACATACTGATAGCAACTGCAGCCTGCAATGTGGTTCCAATTGCTGCATTCCTTTGAAACATCACCTGTAAAGATGTACAGACAGACCTCCTGCTACTGGCCATCAATGTCTACTCTTCCTGCTTGATTTTTATTTAACTTACTATGGGTTGATCAGTTCTCAATGAAGCTAAGGGCACAATGAGGCCCCTTTGAAAACTGAATTATCAATGAAATTAGAGACCCACTCAAAATGCACCTGTTTTTCATTTCATTAACATGTGTGCGTGCTTCTGGATTCATGACCTGCAAAATCTGTCAGTTTTTTTTTCCCTTCACGCTGTCCCTTTCATGTCTCTACCTTCCAATTTCCTCTTTTTCTCTCCAGGTTATGGATCACCTAACTTCCAGATGTTGATACAATTTGACTTCCTCTCTCCCTGACGCTCCTGCAACTAAACAAGCATCCACTGATGCCTCTTTCTCTTGCCTTTTTTCAGTGCTGTATCAAACTTTCTTTCTTCTCTGCTGCTAGCCCACAACAATAATCCCAGCCAACAACTCTCACCTCTGCATACATGTCTTTGATTCCTTCTCCAGACTCAGAGTGGCCTTTGTTGAACTTAGCTCATCAGACTACTTTTCACACATTTGATGCAGTCTCATGAAGCACAGAAGAGTTTCTATTCACATGATATATGTTCTGTGATCTTTTTATAATTGACTACATCACCTGTAAGGCCACCATCCATCTCTTGTTTTAGAACCACATCTGCATTTTAGATTACACTAGTACGCTGATTCAGAAGCGCTGAATAATGCAGGCTTTGTCACTGGTATCTTAAAAAGATGGCATTTATTACACGTACCTTGGCATTTTGAAGAGGAGGTTGGTAACTAGAAGGTCGGTAGTACCTCCTCTGGGTAGCATCGGTATGAATGTCTCCGAGAAATAGCTCCTCCACAAGGTGATCTAAGTTGTGATGCAGATATTGCTTCTCCACACGGATCAGCTGGAGTTCATGCATGGCAAAATTCAGAGCTTTGGTGCATTCACAACCGTTCTCTTCTCTCAGCAAATCATAGCTCACATCCTGCTCCCAGGGACTATCTTCTGGTATAAATCCAGGACACGTGTGGTTCACCAACTCACTTAATTTTTTGGCTATTGCTTCATTGTGGCATATGATTTGTATGTTGCGTAGCTGATAGTCAGCCTCAGTACCCCCCCGGATGATCCAGGATGCTTGGCGAAGTCGAATTTTGCCACGTATAACTAACGTGTAGATAGGGTTTGTGCAGCGATTGCCACCATAATAGAACTGATAGGCTTTAAATGTGTTATTGTGGTAGAATCTGTATGATCTTGTGATGAACTCGGGGCCTGCTCTAACTTCGCAGCTGTGGGAAGATAGAGAGTGATGGAAAGAAAATTTTAACAAGGCTGCACATCATGTACACTTCAGGTAACAAGAGTGAGCAACACTGCATGGGTCTACAGAGATACCTGGGTGCTCATGTAACTGGCCTGAATGGGAGGGAAATCGGAACCACGTATATACACCTGCCAATTTGCCAACCATTCTCTCTACTATTATGCTATTATCAATATATTTCTTCATGGAGATTGTATCTACCTGAGGGCTCTGTAGGTTTAAATACTTTGAGTCATATTTTGCTTTTCTTTTTTTGTCTAAGTACTGCCGCGTGACTCAATTCTCTGAAAAAAGTAGCAGCATATTAAACATCTATTCTTCTCTTGCATGGTAGATTTAGCAAAAGGGCTGATAACATCAGAAACCAAAATGCCAAATATCCACAGAACAGTGCAAAGAACAGGTTTCTACAGCTGCTGTACAGGCTTCTCAGTGGTGCACCGCCAGCTCTGGTCTGCAAAGGACCTGCAGGATCTTGTCCTCAGCTTTTGCACTCAAAGTTTCAACAGGGGTGGCAGTTAATGCAAAACTTCTACTTGGCTTCAATATGGACCATGTAGTATTGAGGTTGCTTAATGGAGTGTTTTTACTTTATTTTTTTCCTGAAGGTGTAAATAGAAGCTAAATTCCACTTCCTCTAGAAAATCCTTTTATACCTTCAGACTTGTCCCCCTTCTTTGTCATCCAAACTGTTTAACATAAATACACTTCTTCCTGTTAAAAATCCCCAGACTTTCCTACTATAAGTCACTTCAAATAAGTGGGTGAATATTGCCTGCTGAGACATGGAAAGAAAAATAGCGCTCTGAATTAAAAGTCATTATGTATAGAGAAGAACAGAAGTGGTGAAATACAGTTTCTTAATTTCTTTGCTAATAAAACTTGTGCTAGACAAATGCTCTGAAAACAAGGATCCATTTGATGGATCTAATGCGTGTAGTCAAAGATAGTATAATGCTATGTTTGAATAAGTATCCATTTTGGCAACTCAATGGTCTCTTTCTTATTTGAAAAGAGATTTAAAGATACTTCACAGCATGCTGTTTAAAATCCAGACCACAAATTGATTCATCAAGACAGCTTTATAGCATGCTATTCCTATGTACATAACGCAGCTCCTTCTCCTTTTATGCATAAACATATATAAAGCATCTGGAATTTGGAGCATCACCATATTAAAGGAAGTATTTCCCCTGCTGGTTGAAGTGGGAATATTCATACTTCCTCTCTGCTTCAACCCCCTTTTCTCTTCCACGTACATCACTCAAGAATCTTGTTTGATCTTTCCTTACCCAGTGGATACCCAATGTCCCTCAATATTGGGAGGCATTTGCACGGTGATCCGGGCTCCATTGTGCAGGTGTTTCAGCATGTGGTGACACTGTGACTCCTTGAAAGCCCTCCATGCACTCTTCTCCAAGGACCGAGGGTGGGACCTGCTGTCCGGATGAAGAAGAGCAGAACCTTCTCCCAGCCCTGCAATAGAAAAATAAAAATCATCAAGAGACCCTGGTGAGATCTCTTCCAACATCACGAAGGAGGTTGTGAACATCTTGCATTCAAAGACACTTCTTCACACCGTTATGTGCCTAGGAAAGCACTGTTTACATTCCTTGTCTCATCTGGAAAATAAATAAATATGGAACACTCTTCCTTCATATCAGTCCATGAAAAATCATCTAAGTAGTCTAGCTTTATGAAACATACTGGAGAAAAGGGCTTGAGCCAAAGTATTGCATTTCTAGACCCAGAGATGTGACCGAACCTGACTTTTACAGACACCTCTTTAGCCTCTGGTCAGGACAATCAAAAACCTGGGCCCTGTAGCTTTCAGAAGGTCGCAGCCAGATCCGGACGTCAACTTTGCGGTTTCAGCCCACCTCTAATTTGAATGCTTCTATAATAAACTTGCAAATAAAGACTGCTCTTTAAAGCCAAGGGAAAACAGATACTAAAAGCAAAGCCTCTGCACACAGGAAGCCTCTGTGATGACTGAGGTGGTCAATTAAAGGCAGATCCTGCTATTTTTATTTGAAAAGGGAAAAGGAATTTCAAAAGCTAATTTTATCTCCAGCACACAGTAATTTTGGTTTCTAGTAATGTATACATACAAAACCCACCAACGATCTTTCTACACAATATTAATTGGACAAAATGAATATGTAGCTTCAGAAGGAATGTGCCTTTACTCTTTTAGGCATCGAGTGCTCTTAGATATGTTGGAAAACATGGATCAAAAGAAAAACACACATCTAGAGGTTAAGAGGTGAAAAACATGAACCTTACATAACAGGTTGGAAAACGTATTACTTTGCCAAAAGGAATTTAAGAACCGCTGGGCTAGAAAAAGAGTACGGGGTGGACTGGAGGGGCTGGTTGTGTGCCCTGGAAACCCGGTTTTTCATTTTGGGAGAGGGAAAACTTGGTAACACATGCTCCCAGGGACAGGGGCTAGGATCTAACAGGAAAATCAGCATTATTCATTTTTAGATAGACACCATTTCAAACCTTTGCCATTTCCTACTGCTAAAAGAAAACTGTGTCAATGACTCATTATGTTCAGTAGGTCCTACATCTGCTGGAAGAAACTTGGCTTAATACCTGGGAAAATGCCATTGCCAAAAATATACATACATGTCAACTGTTTTCAAAGAGCAATTCCTAAGCTAAACAAAGGCAAGAAATTATCCAGTAGATAAAGAATGACCAGAAACAATACTATAAATACGTGAATGTAAACGGTACTCATCACTGAATGATCTCAAGGTTTAATGAGAGTAATGAATACAGCCTCACAAAATCTACTAGAAAAACTGGTAGCTTTGTTGCAGGTTACAAACAGTTCTTCCATCCAAATGAGAATTTATGGCCTTACTTTCTAAAGGGTAATAAACACGAGAGATGCTTTGATATTTGAGCATGCTGTCGGAGATGCCCTTAAAGGAGACTGACTTTCAGAGGGTCAATACCTCTCCCTAGCTGAAAGTCAGTCTTCTCAGGTGTTTCTGCATTGCTGACCAGTCTCACTTAGGTGAGCACTGAACAACCGTCGTTCTGCAGCCAGAAACAGCAGTGCCATTTCAGAGGTGGTATGGCCACGCCAGGGCGATGCTCTGCTGGAGCTAACGATCTTTTGAGAGGCAGGATTTGCTAGACCGGTTCGGTCCTTCATGCACATCGCCTCCTGGCCTTAAGCCAGCATCTCTGCACAGCTCTCTGCTGTGCCTGGTCTGCAGCTCAGCTCACCTGGAACAGTGCTCGGCTCCCTCAAAAGCTCGGGCTTATCGGGTTTATCTGAAACCTCGTGGCTATGGGGTTGATGTCACAGGCCCTTACGCTGCCAGAAGAGCAAGTTCAGCCAGGTCCGTGTGAACTTACGAGTAGACTTATTTTTGTTGTTATGAATCACAGCTAGTGACAGAGACCTGCCCTTCCAATACCCTTCTCCATCTCTACATCTCCACACACTCAAAAAGCCCACGTTACTTCAGCACGTCACTCTGAAATGAAGTGGAAGCTCCTCTTCATGGGTGCTGAGCCTCTTTTGGGTCAGCAGGGACACTTCCTGCAAGGTACCCGCTCGATGCTGGAGCCATCAGTACTAACTTTTTCAACAGAAACACAGCTGTCAGGATGTCTCCTGCAAAGAAATTATCTCACCCTGAAAAGACCTTTGAAGATTTACATTTCTGACTTGATTTGTTAAGCACTTGAAATCTGCCATCAAGAGGAGGTTTTGAAATGGTTCAAGTAACTATTTCCAAGGCATATTTGTTATGCAATTTGCTTTTGGGCAGTCGTTTTTCCTAATTCATGTCATATGACTCATGAATACAGATGCACTCGAAAATGAACGATTTATCCCTTTTAACATAATTGAACATTTAATTTCTCCAAGCAAAAATCCTTTTATAGGAGGATACCATCTTTTATGTGTGCATATCAAAGGAGAAAATGCAGTAACTATGTTATACATTGCCAATTATTCCCTGGAGGAAATAATGAAAAGAAGGGGTTTTTGAAAAGGAGACAAACTTTATGTGACATTATACAGCATCTTTTTGATATTGCTTAAAAGCCAGTTGGGTCCCAATTCTCCCTGGATGTACAAGTGGATGTAGTTCTGTCTTGCAACTTGCAAGCAACAAACTGTACCCAGCAGATGGAAGGAAGATTTGTATCATCAGCCACCGAGATTTGTACCTGAAGAGAGAGTATTCGCACAGGACTCCATCCATCAAACTGTGACAAATGAGGACAGGAACAAATTTAGGTGATCAAGACAGGCACAAGGACACAAGGAACACTGCAGAGACTGAGGAAGGGATGTAGAAGACGCGTGCTAGGCAGCATCACATAGATTGGACATGACCATCAGGATGGGAATTATGGTGTAAGATTAAGAGGCAGTGATGGGACCCTTACCTTGTTCACTACACTTCGCAATGTTTGTGTTGCAAGAGCAAGGAAATACTTAATTTAGCACAGTCTCCACCCTCACTGAATAATCATTTCAACATTTTTGTATGCACCTACATATGCCTGCATACATGGCTGCCATACAGAGGTGCCATAACTTCCCTTGAATCACCCGAAGATCCCCTGAAAAGACTGGCGATGTGCTTCCTACATGGGGCATTAAGCTGAACAGCATCTCCCTGTGCTTTTCCACAGAGCAGGTAATCCGAAGCAGCACAGTGTCCCCTGTCCCCCTTTGGCTGTGCGCAGTGAAGTGTTCTGCAAAACCAGGCTCTCAGGGTGGCACTCACTTTAAAAGGTCCATTTGGCGATGTTAAGTGGGATGCTGCTGGAAGGCTCAAGGTTAAAACGTGCTTTCACAGAACTGGCAAAAGAGTTTCATGGCTCTTAAAAGCCCACATCGGAGCCTAGACACAATTGCAACATACTTGGAGCCACTGCTTTCATTCAAAGGGATCCAGCTCTGCTATTCTCTACTGCACAGACAGATGGTAGGCACCAGCACCTCCAGGACAAGCCATGTATTTCAGACTCAAGGTCTGACTTACTTTATTTATCTATTTTTTGTGTTTGCAATATGAAGGAATCTTGCACATTTGATAAAAAAAAAAATCCATCATGTTATCACTCAAAAGCTTGACAACCTTCAAACAAAAAACATTCTTTGCATAAGGCTAATAGCAGTACTTCTGTGAAGCCTCTGGTTAACACCAACTTAACTACACTATGACCATAGGCCATAAGATTTTATCTCCCTCCCCATGATGGCTGTTTAGTCAACGGAGTGAGCCCAAAAGGAAAAGGAAAATTCCAGAACCTGTCAAAAATACCAGGCAGAAAAACAAAACGAAGAAAAACAAACACATTTTTGATGCATCGATATCTGTCTTCATTTCATAATCAAGCCCAAGGAGTGTAGATCACCATACAGCTTTAGCATCAAAGTTTTCATGGAAGACAGCACAGGAGGTGCTACAGCTCCATATTCTAGCTGGGAATCCCCTTCCAGGGCCTCACAAATCACGCGTTAGAGGGCAGACCCAACATCCATCTGAATGGGAAAGCAGAGCTGTGCTCAGCTGCCAGGCCAGTAAGGCACAGCTGGCAGCACGCACTGTACCAGGTGCTGATAAGGAAGAGGGTTCAGGCTCCGGGGTTCACCCATAAACCTCTATCTGATGTGGGAACAACCACTCTAGATAAAAATAATTGCAAGGGAAGATAGGTTACTTTCAAGTTCTTCAAAGATTTCTGCACATAGCTGCGAGTGAAATATGAATCTTAAAAGGGCAATCTGCTGGCAGCCCGTTACCCAAATGTGTTTCAAAAGTAGCTCTGTAAGAGCTCCCCGCCAACATTTCTGAAAATAAACTGTGAGCTGCTACACTAAATGGCTCGGTTTTCTGAAAAATAGTATGCAAATAACGAACAATTGCAGCACAGATAATGATAAGTACTGTTGTGCTCGAACACAAATTCTCATCTTTTAATTCATACCTAAACACCCCGGCCAGATTCTCTTCTCAGCTATTCCTGGTTGCAAAAGTATAACTCGAATAATCTTCAATGTTAAACTGGTTAGATTTAATCAGTTTAATTAACAAACACCTCTACCAGAATCTAAACCGTGGCTTCAAATGTGGTCAAATGTAGTGCTGCAAAATGCAGGCTCAAAGCTCCTAGGCTTTTGGCAGGTTCACCCTTGGCTGAACAGGAGAATAAAAGTTACCAGAAAGTAGGACTCAAAACTGCATTAAGCTTGGGATTGCTTAATAGGAACCGCTTTTTCTTCCATTTACAGCAACGTAGATCCAGAAGAATACCATTTTGTTATAAACTAAAACAATCTCGAGTGGCAGTCCAAGTTCGCAATACGTGATGGCTTCACCTCCGACGGAGACATCTGAACATTCGTGCTGCGTTTCTGCAGCAAGCCCTGCACAAGTTCGAACTTGCTCGAAACTTAAAAAACTTTACCACAGACAAAGAATAATTGGCCGGCTTAGGTTTATAGCTCTCCTTATCTGGGCAGTTGCCCTGCACAATTAAATAAATACACATTTGGATTACGCTCTTTCTTGATGTGGGAGCGTGCTAGATAACGCCCATGACAGGCCTTCAGCTGCAGTGCAAACTTGTGTAATTGCAGGGGAGAATACAATGTCCCGTTACCAAGCCGCTGTCTGTGTTTACCAGTGTTTTCCCTGCTCTCGAAACTTCAAACACTCCTCGCAGGATCGGGACCTAAATTAGCTACCACGAACAAAGGGGCCGGGAAAGGAAACCTGAATTTCATAGTTGTAAAAGCGGACGGGACAATGATTTCCTTTTGCAGGTATCTGCTGCCATTCTTGTGCGTGCAGAGTTTTCGGGCATGGCTTCAAAAGAGACTTGTAGCCTCACGGAGGGAAGTAAGCATCGCACAGTGTGGAAGATCCCAAAGACAGATAAAGTATCTTTAGATGGGAGAGCAAAAAGGAAACTCCTCCAAGGCTGGCTGGCCCAGGCTTAGACCCTCCATCATCTTACAGCCCTGTCTTTGCTCCATGGCCCTGTTTGGGAGAGACCAGAGGACCAAGTGCCAAGCAATTGCAGAGCTGAGAAACTCTGCTAGGTTTAGGTTTGGCCATTATCTCGGATCACTGCTTCCTTCTGCAGCCACCAAGGGTTAAAGCCCACCTCCATGCGGGGCCGCGGGAGCGCGGCGGGTGCAGCTCTGGGCCGTAAGTGCAATTCAATATCGACAGTAGTTTGGTCTTGCCCCCTTTGAAGCCGACATCTGGTCTCCATCACAGACATCTGCAGCGCTCTGCCGCGCGGGCTGCACACCCCGGCTCCATCCTCCGTACAAAGCGCGGGTGTTTGTTCAGGTGGGACTCCCTTCAATGCCGATGGGACTTTTGTCCGAGTACAGACAGCGCTAAACAAGCTTATTATGGGCAATCCCACCCTCCACCAGCCCTACCTAAAGCACTGCATCGATTATAAGACACTACTGTTGCTTCGAAGAGCTGAGCCTATTTGCCTTCAGCGTGCTGTATGCGACTCTGGGGCTCCACCACCTACCAGCCTGGATCCTCCAGACACGCTACAGAATGCCAAAATCACCCCTTCTGCTCACGACCACCACTCCGTACCACTGTAAGCCCACAGCCAAGCCACGGAGATGGGTGAAATCGAATTTGCAGTGATGAAACTGTGAATAAAACTCCGCCTGTTTTCCAGCTCTCCCTGCTAACTCTAGAAGGCTTACTGCAAGCGGCGTCCTTCCCTTTTTTCCTCTTCGTTGTCTTCCAGATTCCCATCTGAAGTATGTTACTGAGGGAACGGATCTTGTACGCCTTTAGCATGGAGCACAGTTCTTGTCCATTTTACAGACGTGGGTATTTACATCCTTATATATTTACTTATTGCTTTCCTGAACGGGTTCTGAAATTAAGCACTTTGCAACTAATTTAAGCAATATTGCCAGAGAACTTTTAGAAGCGTAAACAGTTTTGCTCTGAAACGCCCAGCAGTCCTGTCTTCATCATCTTTATTAGGACTATTTCCATGACGTTATCAACAAATTGTTTTAGTTAGGGTTTCTAATTCAGTGGTAACATAATCAGAAATACACTAAAGTTTCTTCTTAGCATTTGTATTTGTAAAGTTTACATTTACAAAAGAAATTAGCCAAATTTGTTTTGAACCCACTTGGAGGTGGCTCTTATTAATCAGGTTTTTTGGAGCTGAACGATCTTAGCATCTGACATCTGAAACTTCTGTGGCTTTTTGTCTAAGCAAAGAAAACAGTGATAATGGACAACTTCCAGCTGCAAACCTCTTTTGACATTGTACAGGTTTTATTTTGACTAAGGAATACAAGTTTTTCCAAACTGTAATTCAGCAACGTTAAATTAGGCAATTTTTAACATAATGAAGGCATAAGCTTTAGTCTTACTGGACATTTTAACTTGCATTATAAAGCTTTAAACCCTAAATACACACACACCCTCTCACTCACTTTTAACCCTTAATTTGCTGTGTACAATAGAAGAGTTTAAGACAACATCACGTGATGTGAAGAGGCTTAGCACTACGATCCCCTGGGATTGCTGGTTATTCTTATGTATTACCAGTTCGGGCTAGCCGCTGTCTGAAGGATGCTCCTGTTGACTCTGTGGCACACAGAGAAAAGCTCTAGACCAAGTTAAAGCTAACAGGGTAAACACATATTGACTGGCAGCACTTCAAATGCATAATGTGAGTTTTCGAGCTTTTAAGAGGGCAGCAGTTTCCCCACGCTGGAAGCTCAGATCCAGGCTGTGCACTGCCACATTACTGAGGTGTGTATGTTTACACACTGAGCTGCTTCGTTCTACAAGAATGTAGGTATACGTTATTAGGTGAAATATAACTGCAGATGGAAAAAACGGACAATTTTCCTACTTCATCCTCTTTTGGCAGCTGCTGTTTTGATCTGATCATTGGCCCTGATTTGTTTCCCGCTCCAGCCAGGGTTCAGCACTGCTCTGTAATTCCAAGCAGATGAGCCAGGGAGTCCAACCCTGTAATTACACCTCCTCTCCTTACCCTCTAACTTCAAACCTCCCATTTCCACTTTTACGTCTCAGTTCACAGAGTTTTAAGGAACACCTTTGGTGTCCCAGCAGGTCTGGCTTAACTAAACACGTTTATGCACTCTCTGGATTTCATAGCTGAGCTGTGGGAAGGGTATAAAACCCCCTCCTGGGGAACGAGGTCTCTTGCTCTTTGTCTCTCAAAACAAAATACACAATCAGAAGTCCATGCTCTTTATTATTTATTGAATACCATCTGTGTGCTTAGCACTTGTACAAACACTGAGAGAGACAATCCCTGCTCCACAAAATCAATCCCAGGAATAGCTTTGAAACCCCTACCCCCCCTCACAGACCTCACATTGAATCCATGTAGGTTGCTTGCATCGTAACAGCTAAATTCCTCTTTTTACGAGTAAGCTCGGGGTCCTACGAAATTTAGCAGAAGGCGGCTGGATGCTGCAAAGCACTCCTGAATTAGGAACATGCTTCAAAACGATGCTGTAGCTGAGTAGCTTGAGTCACTCTTTGACAACAAGATCTCTACCCGGACTTTCCAAATCTGGCTGCCAAATGTTGGACATACCTCAGCAGCTAATTAAACAGTTGCAGCTAATTGAAGTTGCTCTTGAAGAACGCCGGGATTCTGGGCAAATGCGTTGTCACCCAAAGTTGTCTTGGGATGAACGTACGAGCTGAACACAGCACAGTCAAGTCCCATATGCCAAGGGCTAACATTTTGCCTACTGTGCAGCTTCAGAGAAATTTCATCCCGGGGGTAAGCTGAGAGAGTTTCAGAGCAGGACTGCCCGCAGAGACACCCGGGCTCTCTTCCACTCGGGCACAACCCTAGGTAGTGCCAAAACTGCTGCAGCCCGCGGCTCCCCGGCGATGCCCCGCAGCATCCCCACCGGAGATGCCCGGCAGCAGCCCCGTCCCGCAGCTTTCCGCCGGCTCCCACCCGCACCACCCCGACGGCTTTCCCCGAGGGGGATGCCCCGCACTCACCGTGCAGCAGCAGGGCTGGGAGCAGGCACCGCATGAGCCTGCCGTACATCTCCGCTCCGCTCCGGGACCCGCGGCTCAGCACCGCGGCGGGCAGCCCATGGCCGGCGCTAGGGGGCAGGCGGCCGGCGGGACCCTCTCCTCGGGGCTGCCGCCCCCCGCTGCCCGCTGCTCGGGGGCTCCCGCTCCGCTCCGAGCCGCTCCGCTCCGCTCCGCTCCGAGCCGCCCGCAAGTCTCCGCGGAGCGCGGCGGCGGCCCCGCTTCATATTTCCCCTTCCAGCGGGAGGAGGAGGAGGAGGAGGAGAAGGAGGAGGAGGAGGAGGAGGAGGAGGGGGCGGGAGGTGGGGACAGCGCGGCCAGGGAGGGCTGCAGGGGGCGGCCCCGCTCCGCCCGGCACCCCCCGGAGGGGTCCTCCCGTTGAGGGAGGGGGAGGACCGACACCACCCCCCCAGTCCTAAAAACCCCAAATCCTCCGCCGGGAGGGTGCGTGGGTCGGTGCCGGGGGTGCCAAGGTGCCCCCAGGGAGGCTGTGGGCAGGTACGGCACCCCCAGTGCCCCTTGCTGGTGGGCACCCCCGCCGTGAGGGTGCACCTTCGTGTGGCTGCATGGCTCCGTGTTAAAAGCCAAGGGTGGGCGCCTAGGTTGCCTTCTTTGGTGCTGCGCTCCTCTGCACGCCTTTCCCCCCGTCTGTTGTTGATTAGTTTTGATTTTTAGGCTGAGCTTAGGCCCTGGTCGTGCAAGTGCTCAATGCGTGTGCTTAGTGTTGTACACGCGAATGACTCATGGGACTGGGTTTGAGCACGGGGATTTCTTTTATAACGCCCTCTGCTCAGGGACATCAAGCTTGCTGGCTTTTCTTTGGACTTGTGGGCTCAGCTGTAGGGTCCCATGGCAAAGACTGTGTAACAAATTGGAGAAAATCAACAGATCGGAGTTTTGAACTCAGTTTAAGCTAAAGTGTTTACACACTGCATGCTTACAAAGAAATACAAACAATAATGACTCCTTCCAACTCCCTTGAGAAAGAAGAATAAATTTAATCTTCCTCATTTGTATAGGGAGGAAACAGAAACAAGTAAGTGGTGAGTCAGAATTCGAGCTCCGGTGCTTTGGATTCTCAGGGTTAAACTTTTTCCTTCAAACAAGTGTTTTTCAGGACAGAAAGAATGGTTTCCAGAGCACTTGGTGGCGGTCTCTACAAACCAGTAGTGTTTGGATATCCTCTCAGTGACCTGGAGACAGATGCACAAAGAGCTACTACCTTCAAGAAGCAGGTGCACATGAACAGGAACAAGTAACATGGGGTACGGCCATAAAAATGCCCTTACCCAATGTTATTTGCTCAGCTTCAACGCTTTTGTCTAGTTGCCACAGAGATGTTTGTCAGCTGCACGTGTGGAGGGAGGTGAATCAAAGGGTTATAGTAAATGGGGTTACTTCAGGCTGGCGTGGGGTTCCACAGGGCTCCATTTTAGTTCTCTTCAATGTTTTCATAAATGACTTCAATGTAGGACCTCAAGGTATACTGAGTAAGTTTGCAGATGATATTAAATGGGGAGGAGCTGTTGACTCACTCAGGGGCAGAGAGGCCTTGCAGAGAGATCTTGACAAATTAGAGGCTGGGCAATCACCAACAATATGAAGTTCAACAAGAGCAAGTGCTGGATTCTGCACCTGGGATGGGGCAACCCTGGAAAGATGTACAAAATGGGGGATGAGGGGCTGGAGAGCAGCCCCATAGAAAGGGATCTGGGGGTTCTGGTTGACAGCAAGCTGAACATGAGCCAGCAGTGTGCCCTGGCAGCCAGGAGGGCTGACCATGTCCTGGGGTGCA
Source organism: Anas acuta (assembly GCF_963932015.1). Classification (NCBI taxonomy): domain Eukaryota; kingdom Metazoa; phylum Chordata; class Aves; order Anseriformes; family Anatidae; genus Anas; species Anas acuta. The sequence goes on from NC_088980.1 coordinate 108,767,673, forward strand.
TCAGGCACAGCACTGCTAGCCGGTCACGGGAGGGGACTGTCCTGCTCTGCTCTGTGCTGGTGCAGCCTCACCTCGAGTGCTGTGTGTAGTTTTGGGTGACACAATGTCAGAAGGACATAAAACAACTAGAGAGTGTCCAAAGGAGGGCTACACAGATGGTGCAGGGTCTGGAGAGGAAGACGTATGAGGAGCGGCTGAGGTCCCTTGGTGTGCTCAGCCCCGAGCAGAGCAGGCTGAGGGGAGGCCTCATGGCGGCCTGCAGCTCCCTCACGAGGGGAGCGGAGGGGCAGGCGCTGAGCTCTGCTCTCTGGGGACAGCGACAGGACCCGAGGGGACGGCATGGAGCTGGGACAGGGGAGGGTCAGGCTGGGGGTTAGGGAAAAGGTCTGCACCCAGAGGGTGCAGTCTGCACCCTGAGACAGGCTCCCCAGGGACATGGTACAGCACTGAGCTTGGAGAGTTCAAGAAGCATTTGGACAAGGTGCTCAGATGTGGTCTGATTGTTGGGTGGTCCTTTGTGGAGCCAGGAGCTGGACTCGATGATCCTTGTGGGTTCCTTCCAACTCAGGATATTCTGCGATTCAATGATTCAATGCTGTATACCCAGAAAAGCTGTCTGGGAAGACTTGTGTACTCCACTTGGCTGTTTTTAGGAGGGGATCAAGATTAATCTAGGGCAAAAATCTTAATTTCACCACCTGTAACAATCTGACAGTAGCAAAGACACCGAAGTAGGTTTTCTTTACCTGCAGGCTCTGTAAGGGGAAATAGGCCAAATGAGCAAGGAAAAGAACAACCTTCGCTTACATACAGTACGGACATCAGAGTTTATGAGTCTTGGGGACCCCTGACCTACTTCAGGTACGTTGCCTCCCCTAAGGGATACAAGGATGTGTGAAAAACAAAGCAAGTGAGAAAGTGAGCTGCCCTGAGCAGCACAGTGCTGCGAGGGGGTCCTGCCTGGTGGGACGCAGCCAGCTGGAAGAGTCTCTCTTGTTTGGCCAGAGTACAGACACGGTGTGTAGGAAGGCTCTGTTAATGTAAGCCACCCATTACTACCGGTTAGTGAGTGTGTGTCCCTTCAGAGCCTGGTAGATACTCCTGTTGTTGCCCCCTCCACGTGCCCAACCTACAACCTCTCCTGAGGAAGCAGCGAGTCAGAAGGGGATAACAGAAATGCAGACCCAGGGTGTAAGGGGTCACTGGGAACACTAATGAAAGACTAGCAGTTTTGATGTGTAATCGTATGGAAGTAGCAACATCCCAAGGGAGAATTTTTTTTTTTTCTTTCCTGTAGACACCATCTATTCTGCCATCTTTGAATCAAACAACAACATTATCTGCAAAAGGATGAGACTGGGAACTGTCTGCAAAAAGTCAGTTATCCCAAAAGTGCACAGCTCGTCCCCTGGGAAGTGAGCCCCACATCAGCAGCATCGCTAACAGCTTTTCATAAGCAGAAAGGGGAATGACTTTATTGCTTCACCGGCCAACTTTGTAAATTAGGCTCCGCTTGTGATTTACTATCAGCGCAGCTTCAGATGTGGTAATGAAATAAAATGAAATCAATACCCAGAGGACCCAGACACGGTAGAACTTTCCAAAAACAACAGAGACTATACTTTGTCTTTTACTCGCCTTTTTTATTTCGCATTATTTTAAGGACGTGGGATTTTTCAGACCGATGCACGATATTTTTTTGAAAATACGCCCAGTTTCGTCCTACTTGTTTCATTACTGTGCCCCTGTTCTGAATTTACTGTTGCTGTAACGGGAAGCGGTGACAAATAACAGCTCTCCGCACTTTGATCTAAGCAGCATGTCACATCCACGCCCATTAAAAATTATATTAACCAATCCAACCATGACTTTCTGAACTTGGGCTCCTGGGGCAGGGTATGTGCTTAATGTCGATATAAAGTAAAATCATTTACAAAGGCATTTCGTCCATGTTTTCAAAAATATCATGGAGGGGGGGGAAAGTGTTTTAAAAAGGAAGTCAGCAGAATTTTGCATGGAAAGTAGCCGCTCTGAAAAATAACCTAATGGGAAATGTACTTTGTGGCTGGGCCCCTCTGGAGAAGTATTAAAATAGGAAGAAAACTAACTTGTTGGGCTTGTTGCGTGACACTTCAAAGACCTAGGCGTATCAGCACGGCACTCGTCTAGCTAGGGTGCGGGCTTGCTGGCTGGCAGCCAATGCCAGTCTTGTGGTGAAAGACATTTAAAACAGAGACACGATGGGAAAGAACGGAGGCCGCGAGCATATGGGGCACTTTATGCTGTGGAGAAGAATGGGATGGGGTAGTTCCTTTCCCATCAGTAATGCTTTGGCAGTGCCACAACTGTGATTTGCTAATGGCTAAATTGTGTTTTTTAAAAAAACAGTATGTTCTTTTGAATAAGGCAAAGGAGTAGGATGTAAAGAATTATTGGAAAGGAGTGGAGTGACTAATTCACGAGGAATCAAAAGTCTGTCAGATTTCTATTTGTGAATTGTCCGTGTCAAATTTGTCAAGAATTAAGTGAAGATTTGAAGAGTGGTTTTGCTACATGCCCAGCTGAAGTTAGAACCCATGAGACCAGCTTAGAGCCTGTTTGATGCACAGAAATACGCATTGTATGACTTCTTGCTTGGGGTTTGGCCATTTGAGGGAGAAGTTAAATTGTTTTACAGTGTAAAACAAATGTCAATCAATTTGTTTCTCCATTTACACTGGTCTGAAAAATCTATAGTTTGGGGGGTATTTCAGCTTCTCAGTTCCTGCCTCTGTCATTTTTATATTGTTAGAATAAGAGCTGTAACCAGACTTTTTAAAATTATTATTACTATTATTTTCTCATTCTTTGTTAACAGAAGGAATTGACAGAGACTTTGGCAGTATTTTCAAGATGTTTGGCTCACAGAGTTGTGCAGAGTGTTTCATCTTCCCCCAACGGAGGCTTTGTCTTCGGTGTAGCCACTGAGGACAGTGGAATTTTCACGGTTATTTTAAGGGATGCTGAGTCTGGTTTAGTTGCTTAGACCTGTACCTGTGGTGAGGCTCACCTGCAAAGCGTGGTTCTGAGAGTGAGACTGGTCTGTGAGGTGGTGCAGGTTGCCTCCGAGGTCTGTCCTCTGTTCTTCTCTGTTTAGGCAGGCAACTGCTCTGAGAAGTGTATTTTGGAAATGCTTTTGTTTTAGTCTTGTAAGACACAATGCACACACTGAAGGTCTGCTACCTAGGAGCAGGCATGGAAAATATAGACCAAACAGTGAAAAAAAAGGTCTTTTCAAGATAGGAAGGCTTTTTTACTCTCTCTCTCTTTTTTTTTTTTTTTTTTTCAGATACATGCAGAGACATGCACACGTGCATATGCACACCACACAGAGCCCATCTGCTACAAGAGGCTTGCTTGAGAGATCACTGTTTGCACAAAAATGTGGTTATCAGAGGCATTTTTTTTCAGTTTTCCTAGAGTAGTCTGAGAAGTAGTTGGGAACAAGGGTATAAAAGAACAGGAAGAGCAGACCCTGCAGAGCTCAGGCAATCCCAGACAAAAGAATCAAAGAAAGAAGCAAAGCACCCGAGCAAAGCGAACGGCTTTCCATAAAACATGCTCTTCTCTTCACATCTTCACTTGTTTCTGGCATTTGAAACGTGCTTGTGATTGGATTGCTCAGAGCCAAAGCGCAACTTCTCCGTTTAGAATTACTTCACTACGAGCACGGGCAATTTTGCGGGGCTCTTCCTGCAACCAGAGCTTTGGGGCCAGCTCCAGCTCCCAGTGAACCCAGTAGGGGTCTTTCCATTGACTGTAATGAGAGCTGGATCAGGCCCTAGAGGAGGCTGCTGGAAGTGCCAGCTGGAACGGCTAATGCTTGTGTGCTGGCGGTGTTAATCTGGAAGCAAGAAAAAGGGGGAGCGAAGATATTTCTTAATCCTGTGTACACGCTAGCAGCCATCCTCACCCTTCCCAGTACCACTGATTTCATTCAGTCGTGGCATTCAAATGCCATGAAAACCAGCTTGGTAAAAATGCCTTCATACTCATTGTTTATGTGCTCCATTGTTTTCACAGCGGCTTTCTGATGTTGTTTCTTAAAGGGAAAAAAAAAAAAAAGCAACAGCCAGACCAACCCATTGAAAATTTGTTACAGTCTGGGCAAAAACGCTCTCCATATATCTTCTTGCTCTGCAGAGTTGTGCAATTGATTGGAGCAGTGACTGTTTCCATTTCTGAAGACAAAAGAAGGCTTCTGGAAAAATTTAAACACAAGTAGAGTGTTGTTCAACACTGCTTATATTTTCTCAGAGTAAAATTAGACTTTGATTTTGATTAATTTGTTAGAGAAAATGGAAGTTCTGGCAATTTTTTATAAACTACCCAAAGAAGCAGATATTATTCTCAAACTGAAAAATGGATTAATGCGGCCTGCCAAGCTTACATGAGACTCTCAAATAACAAGTAGCTCCTATAAAGCACCTGGGAGTTACTTTCTTAGTTTATATTCTTCCTGTAGTCCCTTTGGGACCATTGATTCTTTGGGTTAATAAAAGATCCTTTGGGAAATGTGATTTTTGTCCCTTGCAGAGCACTGCCCGTGGCCATCCTTCCACTTGACAAACCACAGCAGAGAAAATGCAAATGGGAGAGGGAAGGAGTGAGAACCCGAACCTGCTCCAAGCAGCCCCGTTACAGAGGGAGCCATTCTTCAGAGAGGAGAAGGCTGTTAGCAGCTGGGCACTAAGGTTTATCCCAGGAGGAGAAGGAAGGTGGGAAACTCTGTCTTTGCTTCCCTGTTGCATGCTGTCCTCCGTGGTGGTGCTGGCTCCACGTGAGTGCCATCAGATGGCTGGTTCATCATGCTCTTTCCCACCACAGCTGCTTCTCCTTGTCCCATGGGCCCTGAGTGTTGCCTTGAGGGAGCAAGTGGGAAATTTGCTTGCACAGTTTCATTCAGTGTTGGTGTTTAGTGAAAAGTATATTGTAACGTGATTTAGACACACAAACAGCCAAAGATGAGTCTCAAGTATGACACTGTTTCACACAGCCACTGGGTTTTTCTTGTGGCCCTTTGACCAGGAGGCATTCAGTCTTATTCTCACGCTGAGGCTATTTATTTCTCAGTGTGGTATTACTGCAGCCAGTTTCAAGCTTGATTTTGCATCACGGGTATCACATTCTGCTGCTATCTCAAAGATGTGCAGGTGTTTTTTCTTTACTCATTACAAAGCTGAGTTTTGTTCAGGTTTTAGGTGGAATTTTATCCTCAGGATCCTGGCTCTGAAAACTGTTTGTATGTTGAAGCACAAGTGCACTTTCAAAATGCTTCCCCCGAGGTGGGGCTAAGCGGCATCTTGCAGCAAAGGAATACCACCTCAATGCATTGTCAGACTGTGACTTGGTCAAGGTGTCGTCGTGGCCACCGAGGGCTCGGTTGGCTCTGAAAAAAAAACAACACAGAAGCAAGTTTTCCCAAGTCATTTGAAAATAAGGAGGAGGAAAAAAAAAGTAAGCAACTAGAAGTCTTGGGGAGTTACAATTTCTAGCCTAGGCAGCTGGCATGCCAGGGGCAAGCCTCTGCCCTGGCTGGTTGTGCAACGCTCTTGCGAGCTGTTTGGTTTCCCAGGGCCTCCGTTTCCCCAGCCATGGAAAAAGTGTACAAGTCTGAGGATAACTTCGTAGACTGAAAGCAATGCATATACAGTATGAAGTATTACTTTGAGTGGGAGTTCACGCACAGATAAAAAGGCATTAATATGGCTTTCAGTGAGGTGTATACATTTTCTCAGGGTATTCCCAATCAACTGCAGTAAGTTTTGAATTCCTTCTATCATTTCCATCTACTTACGCATGTAAAAGCTATGTTATATACATACTTGCATGGGTGGCATATGAATATATTTAATACTTACATATGTCTAAAATGTCTATTTTATATATATATATATATAAAGTCTTTGAAACATCTGGATAGTGCATTATCCAAGTGCATGCTCTTCAAGTCCGTAAGCAGCCAGCCAGCTTGCTGACTGCCTGAATTAAATGGCAGTCTCCTTTCACAAGCCTGTCTGCAGCTGCAAGGTGTTCTCTGGGCTACTTAGGAGCTGCCAGATTTTGCAGAAAAACTGCTTATCTGCCGAGAAAATATTACCAGCAGCTTCTTGGAGAGCAGTCAGCTAAATTACAGTTGTAGGTAATAAAAACAGAAGAGAAAAAGGAAAATAGAGACACTGACTGATGTCTCTGGCTGATTTCTTTGCTCTTCCGTTTCTGTACTTGGTACCAGAAGTGGGAGTATAAGAGCCGATGACAACAGCTGGGGTGGTGTAAAACATTTGTCTGTTTTCTGGGGCCGAAGCTATTTAGGCTCCAAAAAATAGCTAGTGAGTAACCCTCTGGAGTAACAGAGAGCTGCTGTGCCCACTTTTTCTATATTATAGACAACTGTGCAGAAGAGCTGCACGGTCTCTGTGCCTGGAGGATGCCTTCTACCTCTGTTCCTGCCCTTTTTTTGGTCGACAATGTTGCATTTAGCTTGCATTAAAAAGCACATAGAGTTACTTTCTGTTCCTGCCATGGAAGGAATTAATCGCAGTGCAGAAAAGATAAAGGACTTGGCATCCTAGATGGGATGGGAGTGTGGGGATCCTCGTGGCAGCCTGTGCCCTGAGTCATCAGCATGGAAAGCTGGTGCATCACCCTGTACCCCCCACAGGCAAGAAACAGGCTGTGCTCTGGCTGGCTCTCCCTACCCAACCATGCCACCTGTGTCCTGGCATGTGGAGGATGCATCCCCTGGGGGCTCCAGCAGCATCTTCTCCAGCCCTCCTCCCAGCCCCATCCCCCTTGCACTTGCCTCCCAGCATCAAGGAACACGCAGCTGTGGGGGATTATAGAAAATACCTGGCAAAACAGACATATTCACACCTCTGTTGCCTTGTGCAATAAGGGGCCGTGCAATGTGTGTGATGCTCAAGGAGGAAAACAGAGCAAAGATGTGGCCCACAGACAAGGTGAGGAATGCTGACCCCCGCACTGTTCTTCCTCTGTCAAACACACGCATGCAAATAAACACCCCCTGCACAGGCGACCTGGGGAACTGTTTTTCCCATGGGAATAATCACAGATCCTCCAATTGTAACTGCACTTGTGTGCGGCTCACTCCTGGCTCACTCCAGCGATCTTAAAGCTATCGAGTTACTAAAAATATCCCCTTCAGCCTGCTCTTTAATTACTGAACTGTTCCCCATCATGTTAGAGAAAGAAGAAGTACATTTGGTAGTAATTTTACTAAGTGAAGAAGTCTACACACAAAGCTCTCTGCTCCTAATGCAAATGTCGTAAACTCGGTGAGATATTTTCAAAGGAGTGTTTCGTGTAGATTGTCTCCATTACGAATCCAGGATCAGGCAGCTTTTTCGCTTTTGCTTTTACTCTTCCAGAGCTGGAGGAAGCTAATGGGATCAAGGTGTTGGCCATATCAATGTCTCTGCATTGATATGTGGGTGGGTAGCAGAATTTTCTTCTGAGCCTCAGTTGTATGAAATGGGGGCAAACTGGCTGCAATGAAGGGAGCTGTTTGGCAGGAAGAGGAGTGGGTGAAATTCATGCAAATTCCATAATTTCTTGGGTAAAACTAAGGTCTATGTGCCAGATATGCCCCGTGGATTTTCATTTTCCCTTGGGGAGCACAGAGAGACCCAAGTAGTGGATAGGCACTAACTTCTCACTCCGAGTGCAAAACAAGAGTGCCTCTTTGGAGCTATTGTGTGTTTGTATTTTTATCCCCGTATATTACGAATATAGTCTGTAGCATGTCTACTAAATCTTCTGAGGGTGCAACCACAAGAGGATCCACCAGCCACAGTAGCCTAGGAGCTAACACCTCCAAGAAGTAGAAGGAAGAGAAGTGGGGGTGGCTGGGTGTAAAGGGCCCTCTGCAACATGCTCTGCCGCTCACTGTCTCTCTCTTCTCTTCAACATCAAGATTGGGAAATCAAACACTACGGTGAAGTGCAATTTGATTGTTCACATGCCTTCACGGTCAACCATTACCAAACTGTTATTACTCATCTCATTCCTGCCTGACATGAGTCTGTAGCTACTTACGAGATCCCCAGATTTTCTTCTGCTTGCTTCTACTTGATTTTGGGCACCTTGACAGTACAAAAGTTTGCTCTGAGGAGCTATATATTCCTTATTCACTAGTGAAATGTCCTAGGTGCAATCACCGGGAATGCTTTACGGCATGATAGGCAGGATAACTTGTATCCCAAGAACAAAGCTGCACAGATGTCTTTCAATTAAGGACAGCAATTAGCCTGCTTTTTACCAACCCTGATGATTACAATGAAAATATTTATCGCTTTATTTGCTCGTTTGATTTCCAAGCACACCAAGTCCATAGTTCCAGGTTTTGTCCAGGTTTATAGTTCTGTAGCTTCCTGTTGTAGTCAGTGGGAGTTTCACCTTTGGTTTCAACAGAAGTGGGATAGGTTGTAGGGCTAGTTACAAGTCCTTTATAGTTCTGTTTGAAAGCAAGTGCAAACAACTGAAAGAAATGTCTTAATAACGATAATTTGCATGTTGAAACTTACATTGCGTAAATGTGCCATTAATATCATTAATATCTTCCTGGAGATAAGATGCAACAAACTTCTTTGAAGACGAATTGCTCAACTCACCCCTGGCGTAGCTTCAGTGGAATCTCACCCACTTCTGACAGTGATTTATTTTGTCTGGAGCACTTTCCTCTGGGAGTCCAAGATGTCTATCTTTCCAAATCAATACAATCTAACATCAGAGAACTCAAGAAGCAGGACTCTCAAGTTCCAGTACTAGCTCAGTCATAAACTAGCATTATGCTGGTTATCTCATTTAATTTCTGTGGGCCTTGGCTTAAGGCATGCTTAAATTTCTTGCAAAACTTTTCAGAATCTCACTTTGAAAGGTGTGCTCATGAAAAATGTATACTACCACAAATTAAATGCTTCTAAAATAATTTGCAAGTAAAGCAGGAGATTTATTCCCACTAAAAGGAAAGTAAAGGAGGAGATGTTCCCTGAGGCTGTTGCAGAAATTTTTCATCATGCCTACTATGATGGAATAGCAAAGAAATATTCTTGGGGGTTTTGTTTGCAACAGAAAGAAGTCCTTCTCCTCAGCTTTCTCTCTTGTTGCACTGGTGTTTGCATATTCAAAAGAGTGGTCACTTCAACTATAGAAGTGGCAGTGGTTCAAGCTTAAGCATGGTGGGCTGCATTTAAAATGGGTCACATTTGACACAGAATGAAAAATGTCTGTTAAGAAAAGATATGAGCATTTTAATCCTTTATGTTAAATAAACAGCTGGGGTTCTCTAACCCACTTTTATGCCATCTTGATGTTGGGTAAGAGCTGTTTTGGGTCAGAACTGGCTTTACGTGTTCATTTTCAAAGGCCTAAGATTTAATGTATGCTTTGCGTCTTGTCTTCAAGAAGGTTTGAATAATATTAGTGGGGATGGAGGCACGTTTCCACAGTCTAACTTCCAGGGCAATTTGCCACTATTACTACAATGAAAAAAGGTGCACTTTTTTTTTTTTTTTTTTTCAGCCAAATGACGAAAACTACATTTTAAAATACACAGACTTTAGGAGTGTATGGAGCCCTCCTTCTGGTCCTCTGCTTTCATACCTCCAGTCTTTTGTCGTACCTCACCATTAGGTTTTAGGAGCTCGGGGTCCTTCTTCTCTCATGAAGAGAGGGGCTGTGACCGTGGCACAGAGGAGCCCCTGCTCTGGCCTGACCCTTGAATCACAGAAGCTTTTGATTAACAGCCCCGTCACTCGCTGCTGAAGTCAAAGAAACCACGATTCAGCTAAACAGTCTCAGACACTTGGGCAGAGCAGAGACAATTCAAAACACTCATAGGCAAACTCCATTTTATTATAATGATATAGGGAAGTAACACCCTCGGAGATATGGTGACAGTTAACACTTAGAGAGATGTGCTAACAAGGAAAGTTTTATAAGCTTTTTACAAAGAAATATTTATCTGCTGATGAAGGACACTTGGTAAACAGTTGCAGCTGAAGAAACTCTAAATAGAGTGGGGTGCAGTTTATCATAACAACTATATTATATTCTTCTGTTACTATTTCTCTCCTGCATATGAATGCTAGTGTAAAAATGCTTAAATTGTCTTAAGTATGTGTCTGTTCATATATGTGTTTGTATATATAATATACATACACGTACACACACACACACACACATATATATACCAAATCCTTTTATGTCTAAACTGTAGATTGTGTCACAAGATTAAGCATCACGGTTTTGTAAAACTAAAATAAACCAGCTGTTTGGAAAGGTCCTGGCATTGTAAGGAACTTTTGCAGCCTGTGTCTGCATTCAGTGAACATTAGCCCACATAAGTTTTTATAATTATTTCAACTCAAGTAATCTCATCACATACATTGAGAAACTGAAGCTGAAAGATGTATTGTACTTAAGCAAATGCTTCTCTTGAATTGCAGTTGTTAAGCTCACATAGTGTTCTCTGTGGTATTTTTTTTTTTTTCCCTTACTAGGTTGTGATTTTTTGAGCTATCTTAGCTAGGTCTCTATGTTTCTGTGAAAGGCAAGAGAAAAGGTTTCCCTTACCTACCAGAAAATGCCCTTCTATGAACCTAGTGAAGAGGCCTGGGACTAAAGCAAGGAATCAGGGAATCAGAAAAAAAACAAACCCACAAACCACTTTTATTACTTACATGGAAAAAAGATGACTCCATCCAAGGCATCCACAATTAGTGGACATTTTAAAAATAATCAAAACAACTTCTCCCAGGTCTTAGAAATACATGTAGGTCTTGGTACCCTCTGAGATGCACAGCACTATTTGGTCTACAAGACATCACTGCTTCTTGGACAGAACCAACTTTGTTTATTTAAGTTTCTCATTGACTGGAAGGTATATTTACCCATCTGTGGCAATCACTCGATGATCTACCAGGGCAAACCACTGTTATTGCCATGCTTTCATGGTGCTGTTGATAAGGACTGGCTCCCCAATGTACAGATGAAGCAGTGCAGTGCATGGAGGTCTGTCTCTCCTCTGGGAATCAGATCATTTTATGCTACACCGTAATTTTTCAGTGCTTCCTTCCCCTTAGGTAAGGTAGCTCAGATTTGAAAGCTTGTTCTGAGAGTGGGACAAGGACAGAGAAAGCTGTTGTCTTTTCATCAACATGCCAAAAACTGCCCTAGAGCAAAGAAATGTGATGTTGCTTGGAAGAGAACTGCAAACTGTCTCAATCAGGCTGAAGGAGTCTTGAAGCTATTTCCACTTCATGCAGGTCATTTTGCATGCCACGTTCTGCTCCCTACCCTTGGGCCCTGCAGAGATTATAAGCTCTGAGCAGCTCCGAGCTCTTCATGAAGCTTTTAGGAGTAAGGCTGTTCAGTCTGGTACACATAGTGCTGGGTGCAATGCCAGTGGACCAGGTCCTGTACCTTCTAGATGTGTGGATATGGAAAAAACAAAAATGAATATTTTTAGAAGAGCAAAGACCTAAATGTATAGAGTATTTGCTTACACGTGCAGATGGGGACCCTTTAACATCATTACACATCCAAGTAATTGCACTAGACTTCCAACTCCTGCTCTCTTATCCATACACTCATGTCTCTTCAACCACGCAGACTAAACAATCAAAGTACAGAATCACTGCTTTTCAATTTTAGTCCCCCTTTTTTCCCATATGCTTTGTGTTTTGGTTAGGCAACTGGCTAAGACCTTAGAGACTACTTATTAGTATCCATGTGGATGTAATTTAACTGTCTTTTTTTTTTCTTTTTTTCCAGTCATGCTTTTATTTGAAAATTTTAAAGATAGTGGTACAATGCTGAAAAGAAACAAAAAGATTTAACACGTGATTTCTTTCGGAAAAGACACACTGTTCTATGAAATGGTGGACCACTGTGAAAAATAAATAAGGCTATTAGAGAATAAGAATGAGAAAGGAGAACCAATAAATAATAACAAGTATCAGTGTCCAGCAGTACTAATGCACTGGCTAGATTCCACATACAAAGTTTAGGCGCCGTTCTTCCACGTGCTTACATGTATTTTCTTGAATGATCTCCTACATATAGGAAGCCATGCATACCCGTGTCTGGGGGACGTGGCTCTGTGTGAACAGCCCTGGTGTGTGGAATGAACATATGCATCTGTTTCACTGTTGCAGCTGTAGGAAAGTGTCACTAATGCATTGTATTAAATCAAATTAGATCAAAACTTTCCTGTAACAACCAAAGATAAGGCACACCGTGCGTTTTCACACATGTACCCTCTATGTCAGGCAGCTAAATTCAGTTTTGACTGAGTTTTATTTCCTTTCTCCATTAAGCGTATTGCATCCAAGCAGTGTAATATACACACCTTGTATGTTGAATGAAGTAAGACCTCAGACCCACATATTTTATTTCTGACGAAACCTCATCTCTTCTATTTGTAAACATTGCTATTTCCTTTCTGGATGCTCGTAACATTATGCATAATTTCATCAGATTATAGCATAACCGTTCCTGACATACAGCATGCTAGCACATCTAGCACATGCAGACAAAGCTTTTACAGATGCCAGCATTAACTGTGCTCTCATGGAAGAATGGATTTGCTTTTACTCACTGCCTTTTTTGCCTAGAGTCAGGCTGGCAAGCGATGTGAAGGTGGGAAGTCCCTCTGACCTGCAGACCTGTTTCCCAAAAAACTGCTGATCCCCTGTGCATGGCTGGTGGCACCCCCAGGACCAGGACCAAGCTGACAGGAGCCAGAAAGCCCAGCTCAGCCTTCCCGGAAAAAGGGTCTGTGACTTAACCAACAGTCTCTGAAAGAACTGGGCTCGACTTTCTACTTTCAGATACTTGTTCCCATCTGGAAGAGCAACCACAGCTTCTGGCCAGCACAAACTGCTGCTTGATCACCTGGTGACCCGGAGCAGGGAACTCATTTGCCCGAAAAACAACTGCTGTGCCTAAACCAACACCAAGATTAAGGAATTCCATACAAGAGTAAGGAATGCTCGGGGTGATGTGGGGCTCCATAGGATCCTGCAGTGCTGGACCATGAGCAGGTCCCGGTGAAATGGGCATAGAGCCAGGGGAAGGGCTCTCATCTGAGTTTCTGCAGTAAGGTGCTGTGTGGTGGGTGAAGTGAGATAGATTTACATTCAGTCATTTGCCTATTTAAGTGGAAAAAAAAAACAAAAACAAAAACACATCATTTGACCTCTCTGTTCTCTCATCAGTTTTGCTCTGTTGAGTTTATAGAAATACACAAATATTGTGCTTTTTTTCTTTTTTCTTTTTAATGGCATTTTTCTTTTCAGCACAAACTTAAAGATAACAGAGAGAGGATTGTGAGTTTTCTCCTGCTTTTAAAGTATCAAATGTCAAAGCTTTTAATAAACGCACAAAAAAATCAGTTGGGATTGTTCAAAACCCACAAACATCAAAACTCTATGTTTAAAAAATTCACATTTTTTGATAGAAGAAAACCTTTGTTAATTGAAAAAATGCCTACCATCCCACTGACTGAATTATACAATGGTTTGGTGACAGTTCCAGGAATGAAACCCAGAAAATTTAGTTCTTCATGTCAAGCAGGCCACATTACCCTGTTCATTTCCAAGCAGAGCCAATTCTTCATGAAAGATCTCTTACTAGCATGAAAGACCTATTTTGTGAGTATTTTGAAGATGAAAATTTAAAATTTGGGATGAATCCAGGATAATTATTATTTATAACTGACCCTTTTTAGACTGAATATTAATAAGTAAATATAAGGGTTTTTAGCTTGACCTTGTCAAAATTAAACAGCCAGGGTTGTTGTTGGATGTTGCTGCATTAGTGTTTATGCTTTCAGTGTATATAAATAAATAAAAATAACATAAAAAGGGAATGTTTGCATGTAAGTAACCAAGACAAAATGTTCAAGGCAGAGGCCCTGAATTTGCAGTTACAGTCAGATGAGCTTAAAAATGCCGTAGTTCATCTTGATAATCAAAAATATTTCCCAATTTCCTCCATAACCGCTGAAATTTTGTCTTCAGGAAGTCTTTTTTATTTTTTTTTTATATTACTTTTATTTACCCTGGAGGACAAGATAATCCAATATAGATCTTGAATTAGTGTATGGGTATATATACAGGACATCAGTAGAATGGGATTATTATTATTATTATTATTATTATTATTATTATTATTATTATTATTATAATTGACACATTTCTTTTTTGCTTCAGACTTATGGGTCTAATACGGCCCAACCTATCTTTTGGCCATTCAGCTCCAACATGTCTGATTAAGTGCCCAAAACATGGGGAATCAGGTATTCTATGGATTAGTTTATCCACTTTTTAAACACCTTCTGTACACTGCAGTGCAAACAGAAGAAACTGTTGTCATCATGCATGCTTCCATATGAGTGGAAGTCACCTTATTGGTGGTTGAAAGTGAAGATGAAGTTGAAAGATGATGGTTGGAAGTCAAAGATGAAGGACAGAAATGTTGGAAGAAAAGAGACTAAAGCAAGCTGCCATTGACAAAAGAAGAGGGTTTGCCAGTAACTTGAATATGAAATGGTTGAGATATTAGCAAAAATCTGACAGTAAAAGTAGCTTTCAGCATTAAAGGTAGAAAATAGGAACATGAGAATAGCTGTGTTGGTCAGACAGGGCACCCACCTAACCTAGGGTGCTGTCTCTAATGTTAGGGAGCTGTGGCTGCCTAGGCAAGAGTAGAACAAAGCTTATTGCTCAATGCATAGTACTTGCCTGGTGTGCTTTCCTGCCAGCCAGCAATTCAGGGCTTAAAAATCTCATGAGCTGAAAGTTGCATCTGTAAATTGCAGAAGTCTGTGGTGAATGTTTATTCTGTGAATGTATCCGGCTGCTTTCTGAAACTGCTGTTATCCACAACATCCCAAGGCAAAGTACTCCAGAGCTTAATAGCCTGCTGTGTGCAGAACCACTGCCTTTTCCTTGTTTTGAACCTGCCACCTTCTCATTTCACGTTATGCCCTTGGTTCCTGCCCTGGAAGGGACACTGTTCTCATTGTTCCCAACTTGTTCTTTCCGTGACACCTGTGATTTATGGACCTCTGTCATATCCCCACTCCGTCATTTCATTTCCAGCCTATTCTGTTTAGTGATTCCTAGTTGGGAAGCTGTCCCACACCTTTGATCATCCTTGTGACCTTTTCCTGAACCTTTCTCAGTTCAAATATATCCTTTCTGAGGTCAGAGAAACAAAACTGCACACAGTATTCAAGGTGCAGGCACATGAGAAGCACACGCAGTGGCATAATAGTAGCTAATTTGGGTCTTTTCTTAAAAGTTCCCACTGTTCAATTTTCCTTACTGATGGCTTCTTGATACCAAGCCTGTATTTAAGTTAAAATGTCTACTTTAGGCGTGTTACTCAAGAGGGGTAATCAGCCATAATTTCATATCCGTCTCTGTAAAACTAGACTAGATGAAGATGAAAAAAGTTTGTTTTAACAAAACAAGATAGTATGATTATTTTAAAATTCAGAATCAAAATAATTTTTTTTTTTTTTTTTTTTTTTTTTAGGGCAATTCACCCAAATTTTCCTTTTAAACTTTTATTTTAAAAGTTTTTTTTTTTGAATGTGTTCTTTATTTTTCTCTCATTTTTATAGGAATTCTTGTATTGTTTGAGAGACCATTTAGGAATATTCCAGGCATAAACCTTACACTCAGACCTTGCAAAAAACTAGATCAATGAAATAAAATGAATCTAGAAGACCATAATAGGTCTTTGCAGTGGAAAGTTGAGCTGGGGAAGCTTGCTGGAATTCTTTGAGTGTGTCAATAAAATGGTCAGAGGATGAAGAAAAATGTGTTGATAACATTTATTTAGACTTTGAAAGACCTTTGACAGCAACTGTTAAGAAATTAAGTAGTCACCAGTGACAAGTCAAAGAGTTGTTATTACAGAAAAACCAGGAAGGGATCAATTTCCATCAGTGATCAGTTTTCATTACTGCAAAAGGATAAGGGGAGGGTCTGACAAGTTTCTATATTAGGGACGATGTTTGATGTGTACAATAATAATTTGGAAATGATGGCAAGCCCACAGGCAGTAATTCAGCAGCAGATGTCTCCCACATAATTTAGGTTAACCAAGGTGAAAGAAGTAGGTAGGAAGACAGAGATGGGGAGAAATTTGGTGAACACTAACAAACCAGACAAATGAATCACTCATAGCAAATAGAGTTTGGTTTTGCTAAATGCAGTTTATAAATGCAGTAATAGTTATCAAAACAATTGCTAAATGCAGTGCAAATTTACAAAAGTGTTCTGTACACGGCAGAAAGAGTTTTATGCTACTGGAAGTCAAGAGAAAAAAAAAAAAAAAGTAAAAACCCCTGCCAAGAGTGTAGCTACGAGGCTGCTGGATGTAGCATATACACTAGGCAAAGTTCTACCCACACAAGAAACAAACTATTCAGGCAGTCAAATCATTCCTTTTTAATTTCAGAAGTCCCTGAACCACACAGGTTTAAAAGACAAAACATACATAAAGAAAATAATTTTGAAGATACTTCTTCCCTCTGCAAAATTATCATCTTGGTAACAGCCAGAAGAGTGTTGTGACTGGCCAAAACCCCAACTTTAACTAAATTAGGTTAATCGTCCTTCTAAGTTGTTTGAAGATTATAAAGATAACTATCTTTTGATGTACTGATATTTCCAGTACGTTTGAGAATGTTCTTACATCACCAGCTTAGTTTACTTAAGACTCATGAAGTGGCTTTTATTTTGTGATTGACCAGTGTAGTAATATACCCCTGCTTCTTGCAGAATTAGGGGAGAAAGCACTTTTTTTTTTTTCTGCTTCAATATGCAACATTGTGTATTTCTACCTTCTACAAACATTTGAGCTAATAAAACCTGATATCATAAATAGACAGAAAAAGCAAGCATAAAAGAGCAAAAAACGTGGAATATTTGTTTAGAAAGTTGATTAAATATTTACAGACTTTTTTCCCCTCCTTTTTCACCCCCCAGCATTTACTCTGTTATGTAGGCACAGAGATAGCTTTACTTCTTTAAGTATACGATACTTTTCACCTGGAGAGCTCCAACCCCTTTTACAAATGAGCTGATATATAAACTTCAATTCAATATTACATTACTGTCATCTGAAGTCTGCTTGCCGGTGGTGTGAAAGAGACAGTGCACACCAATCCAAAGCAATCTTCCTCATTTTTGAGAGCATGTCAGCATTGTTTCAAGGGGACAGAATAAATGGTAGAGATGGAATTTGACCAGCACCCTTTAATCAACACTGTCATTGTAATGAAGAACACCCTGTGTGTTTTTCTGACTCTGTAAGTAGCAAGGGGCAGCACTTCAACCAAACCCTCTGGTTGGCTCAGTGGGTCAGGGTGGGGATGGGAAGAAGGTGCAGAGGTTCTGCAGTGCTCCAGTGTTTGTTAGAAGTCCTGCAGTAATGTGCAGCTCTTCCAGCTGTTTTTAAAGCAGGAGGAAGCATAAAAGGCTTCAGAGAGCAGTTGGTGTGCAACGTGCATAGGGCAGTGAGTGACCTGCTGTCTGCCTCTCTTTTTTCTTTCCTTTTCTTTTTTGTTTTATTTTTTTTTTCCAGGTAGATTTGCCACAGCTTGAATCAAATGGATTCCATTTGTCAGTTTTCAGGGTTTATGCAGTATCTTGCCTTACATCTTGATTGACTTTTCACTCCGTGCTTTTTGCTCTGCAGCTGCTCACAATTCTTTACTGTAAGTTGTCACAGATGTAGACTTTGACTCACATGCTTGCAAAGTGAATCAGTGGCAACATCTGTTCCCCCAGAGGCATGGGTGCACCAGCCTCAAACCACCCACAGCGTCAGTGCCTATGGAAGCTGGTATTTCCTGGCCCACGTTCCTGCAAGCATGTTTGTTAAGGGGGAGAAATCAATCCATGCTCCTATGCTTTTGTGCATAGGTGTGAAGATCTCCCCTGTACTCAGAGAGACAGCCTTGGAGAATGGGAGTCATGTGGCATTAAGACCAACATGCATCTGAATGTTCCAGTTTAATCCAAGGTTCCCTATATAATTACTGCAGTTAGAGATGCCATTTTGCATGTGGGGCAGATGTTCCAACATCCTGTAAAGAACTATTTTTTTATTAAAGCAGAAACTACTTTGCATTTTCCCCTCTGTTGCTCTAGTAGACACACGTGTATCTGAAGCAGACCTGTCGGGATATTCCACACAGAACTGGAAGTGGATCCTTTTGGGGTTCTACTAATCCACAGCGGCATCTGCAGTCTGACAAATGAAACGTGGTGGGATTTGGGGCTGTTCGGAAGAGGAGGTACCATGGAAAGGGAACACATGCGTGAGGTTGATTAGGTGTCAGTTTCAATACTAAATCACGACCAAAGTCTGCAGTTCTTCTGTGATTAGCTGTATATTATCTTTTAAAGGGTTCTGAAAAAGAGCATGTGATTGAAAACTCTCCAACTTTAACGGTAAAATGGACGGAAGCCAGAGATGAACAGCCAGAGAGTTAAGATCAGAGGAACTGATATATGAGGAAGGATTAAAAATGAAGGGAGGTTTACCAAGGTGGCTTGTTTCCCCTACCAACTACTAGTGACATAAGAACCATTGTGAATTGTGGGTGATGTGATGGCAAGGGAGTCATGACAAGGTGTGGTTTCACACCCTGTTTGTGGTTGCACTAAGTCCTGAGGCATCCTATACGGAGGTTCTGGTGGTCAGTGGAAAAGTCTCCTTGATTCTGAGGAATTGTGACCGGGGTACAAGATAGCTGAGGGCTTCTTGGACCATGTATATCTGGAGTGTTTAAACATCTTATTTCTATAGTTTTAGGACAGAGGTTCAGTTACAGAATCACTGGGTGGTTTAGGTTGAAAGGGACCTCTGGAGATCATCTATGAGGACTGTTATTTTCCAGGACAAAGTCAGGTGGAAATACCTTCATCTCTGATGTCAGCAAATACCGTATATGAACAAGCAGCCTGAGATCTCTGTGGTTTGCTGGCTGCAGCTGTGCTTAGGGAATCACAAGGGAGATACCTCTTAGCAGACCCTTAGGACACTGGTGTACAAACAAGAGGTTGTAGTACTTAAGAGATGGCCTGATGGGGACTTGATTGCTGTAGGGCTTGCAATCAGAAGTGGGGTCATGAGCCTGGAAGTGCAATGGGAAGTGAGCTCGTGAGTGGAAAAAAAATGAGAAACTGCCCTAAAAGATGTATTTAGTGCATGTTTGCCCTTGCCTCTTTTATATGCTCCTATTGCTGTGTCCTTAACGCTTCCACAGAGGACTAAAAAAACCCTTCCTGATTCATGAGAGTATTCACTTGAATCCCATTTCATTTTGTACAGTTCAAAACACTTGCCAGCAGGTTAACAACAATATCCTTTGTCAATGTGAGGAAAAACCTGGGAACTTTGTGATCAAGGACTATTTCTCTTTTTCATGAAAGCAACAGGAAAGGGCTGAGCCACAGGGGAGATATTTAGAGTCAAAGAATAGAACTTGTCTCAGTAAAGCTATAATGCATACACACACACACAAAACTGCATAGCTTAGAAATCCCAAAATCTATGAGAATGATCATTGCCCTTTGATTAATGTTGACTGTAATGCATAAGAAATGAGATTTAATAGCTATTTGTAATTATGAAAGACTATTTGTTTATATATGCCCTTCTCATGAATCCAAAAAGAGGCTAGTTTTTCTCAGTCTAAATATAGAGAAGGTCAAACTTCTCTCATTCTCTTTTGAAACTGTGTTAATAGAGAAACTAATGCAGAATGTGAAATGATGGTGAGATGTTTAATACTGAACCATTAGAAAGGGAGATGGTTCATTGTTCTGTGCAAGCGATATAATAATTTTATGTGATGGCTAATCTTTTTACTGCACAATATTTATGGTCTTCTAGTTTATATTTGATTAGGAGCATTTTCCTGAATGTGCAATAAGATCTTTATCTGTATATATTATTTATGTCCCCTTATAAGGAGGCCTTAGAGAGGGTTTCTGTTCCTTACAAGAGGCAAGAGAGATGCAGGATTTCCTTAGAACTGCATTTGATCTATAAACAAAGTTCCTCTCCATATCTCTGAAAGCTTAAATGCCACCTCTTAAGCAAGAAACAATAGAAGTATCTCAGAGTTTGCCAGTTTTGAATAATTATTTTAATTGAGAGCATTGGGTTGTGTTCCCATTCCTACACCAAAATGTCTTACAGGCACAAAGAAGAGGAATTATTTGTGGAATGCAGCATCAGCCAAGTCTCAACACACACGCTGGGAGGAATTGGCATAGGCTCACCTGGTTTTGTGTGTAGTGAGTGGAGTGTTGAAATATAGGAGTTTGGACTGTTTATTTATTTATTTATTTTAAAATTCTTTTCATTAATATTAAAGAATAGCAGATCTAAATTACCAGTTGCTTGCTTGCTTTTCACATTTCTCTAAGTCAGAGGAACTGTGGCTGTCAATAGGACTTACCTTCTTGCAGACAGCATCGGACAATCCCTTCCCTTCCCTTCCCTTCCCTTCCCTTCCCTTCCCTTCCCTTCCCTTCCCTTCCCTTCCCTTCCCTTCCCTTCCCTTCCCTTCCCTTCCCTTCCCTTCCCTTCCCTTCCCTTCCCTTCCCTTCCCTTCCCTTCCCTTCCCTTCCCTTCCCTTCCCTTCCCTTCCCTTCCCTTCCCTTCCCTTCCCTTCCCTTCCCTTCCCTTCCCTTCCCTTCCCTTCCCTTCCCTTCCCTTCCCTTCCCTTCCCTTCCCTTCCCTTCCCTTCCCTTCCCTTCCCTTCCCTTCCCTTCCCTTCCCTTCCCTTCCCTTCCCTTCCCTTCCCTTCCCTTCCCTTCCCTTCCCTCTTTTTCCCTTTTTCCCTTTTTGTGAAACTAAATCATACTGTCTTTTACTTATATTTGCTTTGCACACCTTCCCCTGTTGCAGCTGCTGAGCAAGTAAGTCCTAGCAATTGCAATTGATAAATGAATTAAGGCTATGCAAAGCACTGTTTTTTTTTTTTTTTTTTTTTTTTTTTCCCATCTCTTGACCAAGTTAAAAAAAAAAAAAAAAAAAGATTTTGGTTTGGATTAAAATGAATTTAGACTTTTTTCTATTTTTTTTTTCTCCGCAAGGAAGAATGAAATCTCAGAAAATTATGTTATATGTTGAATGAAACATTCTGTTCAACCCAAAATGAAACATTTCATTTTCCAAGCATTTGCAAGAAAAGCAAAGGAAATGAAGGGATAGATTCACAAAACTGGAAAATGAAAAGGAGGAGTCAGACACTTTTATCCCATTGCCAGAGAAATCTTCTGTTTTGTCACTTTTCAACTTTGTATAAACATTTATTGGAACACAGACATGAGCCCAGAGGAGTGTTCCAACTTGCCTCCTTACCTATGCCTCCTCCTGAATCTCTTTCCCTTGAACATTTTAAAAACTGTTTAACAAAAATTTGACCAGAAGGCACCACCTTTACTCAAATCTGAATAACAGCAGTGGTAAAGATGCAGGAAGAGTTTACATGCTCCTCCTTTGCATGGCACAGCCGTTAACCACTTCTGACCTGTACAGTTTCTTTCTTTTTCCTTCTGAGAGTTTTGTACTTTCTATCAAGCTGCTGAGTCAAAAAGCAGTGAATTTAACTCCCACCACTGTAGTAAACAACTAAATTATCAAGCTTTAGCGGGGCCCTATCAGTCCTTTCTGTTTGAAGCTTTTTGGCCAAGAAGGCCAATGGCATCATGGCTTGTATCAGTAATAGGGTAGCCAGCAGGACCAGGGAGGTGATCATCCCCCTGTACTCTGCTCTGGTGAGGCTGCACCTCGAGTGCTGTGTTCAGTTTTGGGCCCCTCAGTACAAGAAGGACATTGAGGCCATGGAGCATGTCCAGAGAAGGGCTACGAAGCTGGTGAAGGGCCTGGAGCAAAAGTCCTGTGAGGAGCAGCTGAGGGAGCTGGGCTTGTTTAGTCTGGAGAAGAGGAGGCTCAGGGGAGACCTCATTGCTCTCTACAGATACCCGAAATGAAGGTGTGGGGAGCTGGGGGTTGGCCTCTTCTCTCAGGTAGCTATTGATAGGACTAGAAGGAATGGACTCAAGTTGCACCAGGGATGGTTCAGTTTGGAAATGAGGAGACATTTCTCCTCAGAAAGAGCAGTCAGGCATTGGAAGAGGTTGCCCAGGGAGATGGTGGGTCACCGTCCCTGGGGGTGTTCAAGGAAAGGTCACGTCTATGATTCTATGATTCTCTTTCACTCTGCAAATCATTTTTTGATCCTGAGACAACTACAGCAAATTAATGTGACTCCCTACCCCAATGGGTAGGATGCGCAACTGAAAGGTGGAAAACCTGCAGTTTAGTAATTTCTTAAATTCTGTGATTATTAAGGAAACTTGAACAGTTAACAGGGCAGACTGAAAAGGATTCCCTGTCCTGAATACAAAAAGTGTTGATATTGTGGGTAAACTTCTGGGAGGTGAGGGCTGTTGGTTACATATCCTCTAGCAAAGGAAGGAAAATGGTGTTTTCTCACATCCGCCTAAGATCTCCAAGTGCTATAATACCAGTTAAAAGAACACCACAACTAATGCTTTCCTGTGTCTAACTTTTTAAACTTTTCCTCAAACCAAAATGATTTGGTGAGTTTGACCAGTCTGCCCTTTGCTACATGTATTACATGGCAGATATTCCACCAAGTAAAAAAGTCCATGTGTGAATTTACTGTGTGAGTCCAGAGTAAACAGCAATCTGAATGAAGCCTTTGAGATGAAATTAACCTTTTCTTTCAGAAAGCTCTAGAAATCAAGACCATGAAAGGCATTTCTCTCCACACAAGCAGAGCGTTAGCAGACTGCTCTATGGGCAGTGAAGGACTCTAAATTGTCGGTTTTATAGTATCCTGTAGGTACAGTTTTCTACTCTAAAGCCCTTGACTGAATAAGCTATGCTGAAGTTGCTTTCAGCATTTGGGTGTCTACAGAGAGAATATTAAAGAAGGATATAAGGAAACAGCCACTTCAAATTACTCTAACAATGAGGAATTGCTGAGACAGACCTCATTTAGGACTGAACAAACTTACCAGAATTGTACCTCTCCGTGATGGCATCTTCACTGTTACGGAAACTTCCCATGTTTTCCTGACACAGACAAGGAAAAAAACCTGAGATCGAGATGATTGCTCTGCATGAAAATAATTTACTCATATTTTGAACTGTGTAGACTTGCAGACTATTTTCAATTCAGTTTTAGAGTTCAGTCTTGGAAAGTACTCTCATTGAGTTTTTGTAGAAAATTGTACCCATGCATTTTTCTATATACAGGTAGAGAACTTTTGTTGGCAACCTCAACTCATGCTCCGAAAGTCTAATGTAAGTCGAGCAAAGTGCACTAATAACAGTCATGTACTAACATTTATGCCCTGAGGGTGAAAAAAGGGAGGGAGAGAGAAATGAGATTTTGCGTTCCAATTTTTGGTTAGAAGAAAGAAGATGAAAAGTAATTTTGGAGAAGTGAAAAAGTTTCATTTTGTCTGTAATAATTCAGAAAACTTAGAAAAAAAAATAAAAGGGGGAAGTTAGCCTTGTTTCCAGAGTTCCATGCATGATCTCCACTGAATTTCAGTTTAGTAGCTGAATTGAGGACATTGGAATAAACTACTGATACAATGTTGACCCTAAGTGATTTTTTTCCTGTTTTGCAAGACCTTAGTATTAAGGCTTTCTTGTGGCATTAAAACATGATATTCAGTATATTTTAGAATAGCAAAGAAGAAAATGACAGTCTCCACACTTTACCACTGTGGCTGAGTAAACAGATACACGTAATTTGCTTTATGATTGATATAACTGCATATGTTTACAAAATGTTAATATTCATGCTAAAAGCCACATACCCATATGTAATTATACTATAAAAACAAAAATAATTTAAGATTGATCAAAACCTTTTGTTTGACTCAAAGTCAAATATTTAGTTTCCTTTGTGGGATTTTTAATTCTTTTAAAAACTCTTTAAAGTAATTGGACAATTTTAAAGTTAAAAAAATAAATAAATAAATTTTGAGATGAGAAATGAAAAGAACACTGAAAATATTAATTGAAACTTCGCCTTGTCCTTCATCTTTCAAAGATCTCACTGCCAAAACCATTAATTAAATGTAACCTATCCTTCCCCTGTCTGATGTAAAGTGTTTTCAGCAAATGAAATACTCACTGAGAATAACTAACCTAATCTACCCTGGAGTTCACCTTTTGCTGTACTTCTTTCTCTAGTTTACACAAATTGCCTTTGTTATTATTTGCATGCCTAAATAACTGCCCTGATATTCACTTACACATTGAGCTGTGCACAGAAACGTACAAGAAGTACTCTTCAGAAGTTTAAACAGAAAAATCTAAGATAAAAACATACTATGACTGCTGCAGGATCTGAGCACCGGTCCTACTAAATTTCCAAAAGTGCAGTGAGCAATGTCAGTTTAAGCACTGATAGTGTCATGCTATCCTTGCTTTCAGTGACCTGCTTCCAATGGGTCTTTCTTTTCTGCTTCGTCAAGGACTACTGTGCTGGTTCTGCTGAACTTCAACTTCGGTTCTGCATGTTAGCAGAGGAAATAGGATTACTTTTTGCACATCTGTATATTTGTTTTGTTTTCTTCTGTCAAAACCCTTTCACCTGAGAAAGAAGGAGTTAATAAAAATAGGATTTTTGCTCTTGAAATGTCAACCACAGTTTCTCATCACCCCATGAAAAGCCCTCTTGTTTCCTTGCTCAGCTCCTCCTGAACTTCAAACAGTCCTATAATCCCTTTGACCTTAGAAGGTCAAAGATATATAAAAAGTATCATTGTTTGTGTAAAAGCACATTAATCATCCTTACCTAGCCCTTTACTCTCTTTTGAAGACCCTATGATATTTTAATTCAATAACTTTCTTCTAGCATTAACATGTATCATTTCAGCTCTTTTCTTAGGCTGGTAAAAGAGGAGAAATCCTCTCCATCTCGATTTTTTATGCTGACTCCCTGAGTACAGGCATGCAATTTATTTTCATGATTAATTTAATTAAATCATTTAAATAATTGATATTCACTCAAAATACACCTATGTATATGCAATTGTACTATAAATATAATTAAAATATTTAATGAATGGAGGTATATTTTAAAGGATGCTGCTATCCTTTTCTATGAATTTGACAGGACTTGACAGTGCTGAGACTGAATCCTGCTATCATTTATGTCAATGCGAATATGGAGTTTAATTTAAGTCAGTGAAAAAAACAACTCTTGCCCTTCACTTAAACACAGAATTCATCTCCCCTGAAGAACTGCATCCTGCAGCAGAGGGGGAAATAGATGAGACCAAATGAACTCGCTGCTAGAAGTGACAAGTCACAGCCAAACTTAATTAACTTTGTGGAGCCTGTCAAAGGTCAGCACGAGATCACTGCAGGAAATACAAGTGCAAGACTGAAATAACCCTGGCAACGGGAAAGCAAGGGCAAAAAGAGAAATGGGCTTTTCAGTAGGCATGGCTTCATGCCAGAAATCCATGCCAGCCCTTTGGTGTGGTTGGCATGCCTGCAAGGGAAGAGCTCCTGTCTCCTTAGATCTTGTCTGTGACAAGAGATTAGATGTGTTTTGATGCCACTGGGCAGTAACTGTGCTTTTCATTGAGCGTGTGCTCAGTGCACTGATGGATCAGGCCCCAAATTCAGTGCAAGCTGTGGAAAGTGCTGCACCAAGGCAGGCAGTGGAAACTGGGCAGGCTCTCAAGCTGCTGAGAGACTGACTCATGCTTTCTCAGCTATCCACACCTGATGCATTTGTAGGATTTTTTTTTTTTTCTTTTTCAAGTGAAAGATCTGTGCACTGGTGCTATTATTTTACATTTTATTTTATTTTATTTTATTTTATTTTATTTTATTTTATTTTATTTTATTTTATTTTATTTATTTTTACTTTCCAGTAGGATTCTGCATGATTGCCAGTGGATTGGCAGGATAGTTTTTAACTCTAATGTAATGAGCAATGTTGAAACCAGCAGGTTTTACTACATGTTTGATTGGAGGATGAGAAGCGGTGCACAGAAGCCTTTCTGAATGGTGTGCTTCGAAGGAAAACTGCATAACAGCTTCAAAGTGCCAGAGCTGTAACAAAAATCATGAGACATCTCTCAATTATTTTTCAGTGGTCTTGGCAATCTGGAGAGGTCCCAGTTGAGTGGAAGGTAGCAAACATTGTTCCAGTTTGCAAGATGGAAGAGCAAAAAAGAAGACCCTGTTAATTACAGGCCTGTCAGTCTCACTTCAGTGCCTGGTAAAATTATGGAGAAGATTATTTTGGGAGTTACTGAAGAACACCTGAAAGACAATGTGGTCATTGGTCACAGCCAACATGGGCTTATGAGGGGAAAGTCCTGTCTAACGAACTTAATTTCCTCTTATGACAAGGTCACCCACTTAGTTGAAAGAGAGAGGGCAGCTGATGTAATCTTTCTGGATTTCAGCAAAGCTTTCAATGCTGTTTCTCACAGTACCCTTCAGGACAGAATGTCCAGCATAAAGCTAAACATAAAGTGATGGGCAAACAACGGGCTGACAGGTCCAGCTCAGAGGGTTACAGTAAATGGGGTTACATCAGGCTGGCTTCCAGTCTCTAGTAGGGTTTCACAGGGCTCCATTTTAAGAACAGTTTTCTTCAATGTTTTCATAAATGACTTCAGTGTAGGACTTGAAGGTATACTAAGTAAGTTTGTGGGTGATATTAAATGGAAAGAAGCTGTTGACTCCCTCAAGAACACAGAGGCCTTGCAGAGAGATCTTGACAAAATAGAAACTGAAACTGGGCAATCACCAACATTATGAAGTTCAACAAGTGCAAGTGCTGGATTCTGGAAAGGGCCAACCATGTCCCAGGATGACATGGCACTTCTAGTGAGTCAAGGGAAAGGATTGTCCTGCTCTGCTCTGTGCTGGTGTGGTCTCACCTTGAGTGCTGTGTGGAGGTTTGGGCACCACAATGTCAAGACATAAAAGTGTTAGAGAGTGCCCAAAGGAGGGCTATAAAGATGGTGCAGGGTCTGGATGGGAAAAACGCATGAGGAGCAGCTGAGGTCCCTTGGTTTGCTCAGCCCCGAGCAGAGCAGGCTGAGGGGAGGCCTCATGGCGGCCTGCAGCTCCCTCACGAGGGGAGCGGAGGGGCAGGCGCTGAGCTCTGCTCTCTGGGGACAGCGACAGGACCCGAGGGAACGGCATGGAGCTGGGACAGGGGAGTTCAAGAAGCGTTTGGTCAACGCTCTCAAACGTCGAGTCTGATTTTTGGGTAGCCCTGTGTGGAGCCAGGAATTGGACTCAATGATCCCTGAGGGTCCCTTCCAGCTCAGGATATTCTATTATTATATGAAAAATCCCAAGGTGATTAATTCTACCTTCTGTATTGAATTTATTTTTTCTGTTGTATACTGTGTGGTAACAAAAGAATACAACTAGCAACACTGACAGCTTGAAACTAAATTGCTTGATACAGCTACAAGCAGGATGATATGGGAAAAGTAGGAAGGGGAGATGTGAAAACAGAAGGTTAAAATGGAAGAGAAAAAAAGAAGGTCCATGCCCTATTTCTTATTCATCAGTTGAAGAAGACAAGGAGAAACCTAGGTCTGAGAAGGCCTTTTTTACCACACCATTTGTCCCATGATGGGCTCTGGCCATGCCTATAAGAGTTTTTGGTTCTAGTGGTTGCTGTGTTGTTATGCCAGGGAAGGTATACTGATGTGGTTAGACACCTCTACCTTTTTCTGTCCCCGCTTTTCTAGGATAGGAAACCAGCTCTGGGGCTTCACTGAAATTTGGGTACCCAACACAGCTGTTCTCAGCTTCCTTCAGCCTTGCTGGCATTATTCCAAGACCAGCATAAAGCTCTTGTGCATCTCTTTCAGTCTTGGGAAAGGATGACAAGGTGATCAGAGAAAGATCACAAAACAAACAAACCAACCAAAAAAAAAGTAAAAAAAAAAAAAGCAAACAAACAAACAAAAAAATTGGAAAATATCAATTTTTTAATGTGATCTGTCTCCACAAATGCTGAGGCAAAATGTTTCTTGCTTGTTGTTGTCTCCCACTGGCTATAGAAAGGCTGTTTCTGACAGTTATATGATTCCTTGGTATTTTTATACATGTATTTCCTTCTTTCAGAGTTAGGCAGCTATGAAGTTCTCCTGCTTCTTACCATCATATCTATCTCAGGTAAAGGACTAACCATCAGCCCACTGCCCTGCACACACTTGTCTGATTCTGTCCTTTGACACCACTGCCTCTGCAGCTCTGAACTTTACTCATGAGCTTTTCTTAAGTCTTTTCTTCCTTGTAGTATAGGGTGACCTAGCCTCCTTCCTGAAATCTCTCTCTTTTCTCTTTTCCCAAAAACACAATTTAAAATTCTGTCTTCCCACCAAGGAAGATCATAAAGGACTCCTTCCCTGGGTTCTAGCAAAAATGTAGCACTGTGCTCCAGGGCTGTTTCTCCAGATATTTGTGTCTTCTTTTTTAAATATCTTCAGGTATTTTTGTCCTGAAATATCTCTCTGCCTTCCAGAGAAGTTATACATTTTAATCTCCTAACTTCTGCTCCAAACAGGTCTTTTATCTACCCATAGTTATGCATTATTTTGGCCACTGAGCCAAATGACTGTGCAGAGGAGGCTCTTCCTAGTCCTTTTCTCATAGATGAGATCTCAAAATCACATATAGGTGGTGTGTATTTAGTGTTCTTGGTCAACACCTATTCCATTGTCCAAGCTCTGAGTGGCTTGGTGTACCGAGCCCACATCTGAGCTGGCCCAGCCATTAAGGAACCCTACTTGGCTCAGACAGATGATATGGAGCATGAATCTCTCTAACTTACCTCCCAGAATTTGAGAGGTGGGTCAATAGTTCAAGCCTGAGTTGTGATCTCAGCCCAGCTTGGAAAACAATTGAAATCAAACCCTCCCTTACAGTGGAGAGGACAGAACACTCCTCCAGAGACTTGTTGAGAAAAATACGTAGCTGCCTGCAAGTTTATTGGGAAAAAAAAAAAAAATATTAACCTAGAAACTGTCAGACCAGGTGCTTTACCCAGTGTTATGGGTTTCAGGGTATTGGCAAGCTCTGAAGTTGTTAATGGACGTCCCAGGTTTCCTGCTGGGCCACCGAGAATAGGGGCATTTATATTTTAGCAAAGAACATTTCCAGATACACGTGTGAAGGGAAGAACTGGAATTGCAAAGGCTTGTGTGAAAGTTAAAGAATCTCTTGTTTATATCTTTGGGAACAATGCACAATTTATTCTGGGTACTTTGATCTGCCGGAATGGTCATATCTAAGCCTCCTTGCTTTTGTGGAAGCTCTGACACATTGCCTGCCTTCTCCTTGCTAAAATCCTTCCCAAATCCAAGAAGCGTGAGCACAGCCTGAGACGTGTGCTACATACTGAGCTCCTACCTGTTTCTGGTGAACATGAGGAAGAGTTCAAGGGAAGGATTTTGAGGCACACTCCCCATCCAGCTCCTTAGCTTTCTTTTCACTCCCCTTTTATAGCTGGAGCAAGGCTAATAAGTCTGCCTCTGAGAAAGGCTTTCATGTGTTACAAAGAAGCTGGCTAGAGGAAGTTGACAGTTCATTGGTATCCAGGAAGAGGTCGATTTCCTTCTTCATAAACATCTCAGAAAAAGGCTATAGAAGTAATAAAATACTAAACTCCCACCTATTTAGTTTCTTGGGCAGCCCAACAGGAGAGAAGTGAAGGAGAAAGTCAAAGAATCACCAGTGTGCCAGTGCATACAGATTGGATTATTTCCTCTGAAAAGAAATAAAAAGTGTCTGTGAGTACCTTTATGAGGAAAGAGGAAAAATACATAACTTCTTGCTGTTAGAGTCACAAACATCTACTTTGCCCTAGTACCTTTACTACAGTGGCCAACAACTTTCTGGATCATGCTGTTTCACAAGTATAAGAAAAGGATTTAAAAAACGATCTAGTACAGGCTTTAAAACTTACTAAAAGTTGCCTGTGCCTTTGAGAAGGTATACTGTTGTGCAACCTGGTGAAGAATCTGTGCACAGTATCTGCCTTATACTTACTGGGTTCCTAATATTAGTCAGAATTAATTCAGGTCTCTTTATGAGTAGCCAGTGTATTTGAAACTTTTTGTGAATAGCCAGGGCTTTACCAACAGCAGCTAAAGCAGATTTTGTTCACCTGGCTTGGAGCTAATTCTGACTTTGATGGTGTGGAAAACAACAAACTCTTTTTACCAGTCCCAACCCCAGTTTACAGTGCAATATAATTTATGTTGTTTGGGCATATTGTAGCACCTAGAATTTCAGGGAGCTTCGACACACAGACAGAAAACTGTCTGAGGAACTATCCCTCTTTTTCTACCTGATGCCATGGGAAAGAGCTAGCAGATGCAGGCAGGGTTTGGACAGGGAAGCTGCATTCATCAGTAGGGCTGGACTTTTCATGCTTAAGAAGGAATAGTTCAGGTGGAGAATGGACACTTTTGGTTCAGGAGAGGCAGATGAAGGGAAGTGCAGTGCTCTTATGTCTGCTTGGTGTCTGCACAGAGTTTCACAAAAATAGGATGAGACTGAAACAGTAACATGAGACTTGGAAATTTTAATGGCTAGCTCTGTCTTGGGCTGATGATGGCCACTGCCAGAGTGGGAAACATGTTTTGTAACAAAACACAGGAAAAGCCATCTTTTACTTGGAGTGTGCAGGGTGGGTCCAAGATATCTCATGCTATTCTGGGGCCTCTCCTGTATTGAAATGCTTAAGTACAGAAATGTAAAAAGGAATGCAAACTATTTCAGCCTGAATAATATCTCCGAAAGAGGGAGAATGATGTGGAAGGGATAGGGTGGCTCAGCAATGAATATAGAATGGATAATGATAGTCTTCAAAGATGGCTTAAGGGCTAATCTACTATGTTCATCTTCCCTGGAAGGTAAAATTTATACGGTAGGATATGGGTAATCAGCCTTCCCCCCCCAACTGAATCAAATTGGCATCAGGCTTGGAGGTGGGATGTAGGTTCTGCAGTCAATTACAACAGGGAAATAGGGTGCACTCAGCCAGAAGGGCAAGAAGGTCTTTGGAGGCTTAACCACAAAATCAGGGACTAAATTTCAGAGCAGATTCTGGGACAGCAGTAGAAATAAAGTTTAGGCAAAGTAATACAGGCAGGTCAGGATTAGAAGGAAGAAAATCATCAAAGGTCAAATCAGAAGTTTGTGCAGAAGGGTCAGGAGCTAAGTCAAGAATTACAAGTGAAGTTCGAAGGTCAAAGAAAAGACTGAGCAGACAAGGAACATTGTATGCTGAAAACTTACATGTCTCCCTATGGCAGAGTCTATCTGTATTGGATTAACTAGGATTAGAAATTGAATTTGTACCAGGGCACAAGTTTTTACAGGGACCAAACTTGGAGGCTGCACTTGCTTTTCTTCAAAGAAAGAAGATTGCTTTATGATAGACAGTGAGTCTCAATTCTTTAGTACAGTCTACAAAGATGACTTGATTTAAAAAGAAAAAGGTCTGAGGTACATGATGTTGTGGTGGTTTCAAACTTAACAGCTAGCTAAACTCCACATCAGGGCTCTTACTCTCTCTTCTCAAAGGAAGAGAGGGGGAAAATATAATGAAAAAGGGCTCAACGGTTGAGATAAGGACAGGGATATTGCTCACCCATCACCCCCATGGGGAAGGAGATTAATGTAATTTAAGGAGATTAATATAATTTGTTGACTATTGCTGACAGACTTGAGTAGTGAGAACTAAAAATCAAACTAAAAACACATTTTCCCCATCCATCCTCTTCTACCTCCTACCCCAAGTGGTGCAGGGGAACAGGGAATGGGGGCTGTGGTCAGTCCCTAATGCTTCATCTCTGACACTCCTTCATGGTCACTCTCTGCCCCTGCTCCACGTGGGGTCCCTCCCACGGGACAGCCTGCTCCACCAGGGGACTCTCCACAGGCTGCAGGGGAACTGCTGCTGCGTGCCTGGAGCACCTCCTGCCCTCCTGCTGCACTAACCTGGGGGTCTGCAGGGCTGCTTCTCACTCTTTCCCAGCTGCTGTTGCCCAGAAGTTTTCCCCCCTCCTCTTTCTTCAATCTGCTCTCCCAGAGGCCCAACCAGTGTTGCTCCCTGGCTTGGCTCTGGCCAAAAGCAGGTCCCTTTTGGAGCTGGCTGGAGCTGGCTCTGAACTGATATGGGGCAGCTGCTGGGCTCTGCTCACAGAGGGCACCCCTGCAGCCTCCCACCCTCCTCTGACCCCCAACAAACCCTTGCCACATAAGCCCAATGCAGATCATAGAATCATAGATGGTAGCTTTCTCCTTGAGGGAAACAGAGAATTTCCAATGTCTAAACCCCTTCCCAGTCATGCAAGGTTTTGGGTCTCACTGCAGGAATTGCTGAATGACTTCTGTAGTCTTCATG
Source organism: Anas acuta (assembly GCF_963932015.1). Lineage (NCBI taxonomy): Eukaryota > Metazoa > Chordata > Aves > Anseriformes > Anatidae > Anas > Anas acuta. The sequence goes on from NC_088980.1 coordinate 108,800,227, forward strand.
CCATGATCACAGCAGTCCCTCTGTCACCAAGTATCATGATGCACTAGAGAAATTCATACCTTGTGGCATCTGCAAGGGTTCCTAACCCAAAGTAGGTGCTTATTCTAACTGTGCTTTTCTTACATCTGGGTTAAAAACTGGCAAGCAGAGAAAGGAGGGTAAAGTCAGTGCCATTTTTCTTAGCCTCAACAGGCTACAGACCCATATTATCAACCACAATAAAGTCATGCTGGAAGAGAATTTAATATTTTGGCACTTGAACAAGCTTCAAAATCTTGTGTGTTCCAGTTAAAAGATCAACATCATTTGGGTTTGAAAATGCTGACACTGCTGTGGATGGCTGCTGCCATTATGACTTCATTAGTGTGGGGCAGATCCTTGTCTCCCTCACCCTGGTTTTACACCGAAGTAGCTCTGTCAGCTCACTGGAGGTATGTTTGACTTAACTCAATATAGCTGAGAGAATCAGGCCACAAATGTCCCAGGCCTAACTCTTTCAGACAGGAAGGAACTTCTGGCTTGGATCCCTTTGGGTTAAGATAAAAAAAAAAAAAAAAAGAAAAAAAATGCTTTTGAAACCTCAAAACCAAACATAACCTTTCTTTCCCCTCAGCAGCAGGTTTTGCTTATGAAGTGATGGTATATGACTCTATTTAGTGTGCTGGAGCTGCCCCACAATGATACAGTACATTTTCTATTTTCCTTCTGGGAAGGAGCCGGCTCCCTAGCAATGATGTGCGGACACAGTTCGGTTAGCTGTTGAACCGGGAAACAGTGGGTTTGCAGAGCTGACGCAGTTTGGCTACATCTGCCATCCTCTGATGGCACAGAAGGAGTTCAGCAGGGCAGACGTGACCTAGGAGGATGTTTATGCAATAAGACAATGAAGTATCTGTTTCAGGCAGCTCCGATGACACTAAAGTGATATCAGTAGAAAAGCATCTTTTCCCAATTGTAATTGCAGCTTACTGCTAGATCAAGATCTTGACATCATTTTATTAGTCTTCCTGCTTACCTGACCCAATGTGGGTGTACTGCGAAACATCATGCTAAAGCAGAGACGATGAGAGTGGCAGAGTGTCAGCATGGCATGGGTAAGGTCCCACAGCAGAGCGATGGCAGAGCTGGGAGCTTGTTTTGGGTTTCCTAAGTCACAGCTCAGCACCTGAGGTCTCCTTTGTGCATGAAACTGTTGTTACAGCTCACATGTCCAGTTGTGCTCCAGAGCGGGACAGAATATGCCAGTTCTTCTCCAGTTCAAGCTCCCTGCTTGTGGGTGCAACTGAAAGTGTTAATACTGACTTCTGGGCAACAACCTGACAGAAAGGTTATTGCACAGAAGGATGCTTGATTCCTTGTACAGGCTGGAAGACCTTTTGAAATTCTGCTTGTCTTCCCAAGTGAGATGTGTATATTGTTAATATAAACAGTGGATTATTAGTACTAATTGATTATGGCCAACTAATGGTATTTCTACTGGTAGTAAATCCCAACCAATCATTCTCAAGGAAAACTACTTTCTCGGCTACTTTTTTTCCCATTAGCTTAGGAGAATCTGATCTTTATGACATGGGGCAAGGTTCAAGTCACTCCCAAACTTCTCTCTGATGATTGCGAGTTGTTGACTGGATGTTGGTTTTATTCGTGCGTTTGGTTTAAGCCAATCTATGACTTTGTTTATGTGCTCTCAGAGGCTTTGGTAACATAGGCATTTACAAACTAATCTGTCCGTGTACAAGTTGGCAGCCTGTGTTACAGCTCGTGCAAGCCAGCACTGTACTACAAAACACAATAGGATGGATTCATCAAAGTGATAGCAGGGTCAAAAGGGTAGAGTTGCCAAGACATAATTCACAGGAGTTTAGAGGTAATTTTAGTTTTATTTCCTTTTTGATTAATGTTTAAACTTTGATTAAACGTTTCCAGGGGAGAACAATAGAACTGTGGGATGGATGTTTAAGTCCAAACTGATAATGAAAAACAATTAGAGAAAAAAAGTCCCCTTTAAGTCCCCCTAACCTTCTTGGCAGAACTTTTTCCAAGAGATGTCCTTCATGTCAAAGCAAACAGGCTGTTCCCCTTCCATCTCTGTTGCTCTATGAATGCTGTCTGTCTGTAAATAAAACTAACCTGTTGCCCATCTGTTATGCACAACTAAAGGAAATTTACAGACAATGCTACTAGAAGTCCCAAAGATATCATCTAACCCAGTAAATAATTTATTTTCACAGTTCAGATCAAAGAGCTTGTGGATATTTGACTCAGTCTGTTTCCACCACACCCCCATTCCACCCTCCCACCCCCCCCCCCCAAAAAAAAAAAAGAAAAAGAAAAAAGAGGAGTAGCGTTGGTATGTTTGGGTGAGATGGAACATTCAGATGGAAGAGAGCTGGCAAAGCTTAAGTGTTGTTATTTCTCAGAAAACTTTCATATATATTTAGATTTGAAATCATTCTGATTCAGCTAGAATACCTATTTCAAAGTTTCCATTTGAATGTAAGTTGCCTATTGAATCCTTGGGCATGAAGGTGGTGTTGCACCTTTTACAATTTCATTGATTATAAAGGAGCCACTTTTAATTCTGCCTGCTTCTGGTGCAAATGTGGGATTTGAATTTCATACAAGAGTCACTGTAGTAAAATAGTGATAGGCCTTTAGTGATAGGATAGGTGAGTGCAATTCAGCTGATGGACTATACACACACTCCCAAGTGATGGAAATCTTCCAAACCAAATAGTCCTAGCCAGTGGCCTGGTGATGGGATGTCTTCCATGACTGCTGGTGGTCTAATGCTGGATCATGGCTGCTGGGTTGTAGGGCTGATAGCTACCTGCTCATGGAGACATGTTGTTGTTGTGCTGATCCTAATGGGGCTGTGGAGGTCTTTGTTGAACAGAGGGTATGTCCTTTTTGAGAAACTCACAAAGCAACGTGATTATTTTGCCACCGCCCTCTGAAAAATCCTTAGGCTCAAAAGTTACCTTTGCTCCATTTTCCTCTCATGTCCCCTGAATTATGTTTCACATCACTTGTGCTGTAGCTATTCACATCATCCTCTTCAGATTATTATTATTATTTTTAATTATCCTGGATGGTGCTGAGATCCCACTTTGTGCTCAGGTGAATATTATGTTGCAGCACGAGTGTTGGACTGCCAGAAACACCTCGAAATTGAAGGAGGAATTTTTCACCCCATAGTAGGGTTGTGTTTTTGCTTTTAGTCTTCTAGAACTGGCTGCTCTCCTGTGCATAACACTGTTGACCTATACAGTTAATACACCCAACCCATAACCCTGTGTTGGGTGTACCACTTTCAGAAGGCGTTATGAGAATGCTGGTACCATACACACTCTTGGATAAAGCAAGGAGGGCTCAGGTCTTCTCTTTGGACCATGGCATGCCCTACACAATCAGGTCCTGTGTAGTGGATTAGGCATGATGGAGTGATGTTATCACACATGGGAGAATGCTATCTGTTGCAGGCCAGAGTGTATGGGGTTATGTGTTATGTTGGGCTATGTTTTGGGTGATTCAAGCCACAAAGATGCAGAAAACAGGCTTCAGGGAGGGGCACAGAAGTGCCTCAGCTCCAACATATTCATGATGATCCAAGGTGAGCATGGTATGAGCAACAAGGAAATCAGTTTTGCAATAGTAACTGGGAGCCCCATGACTTTTCTATAGAGATGGAGCACTTCTACTTCACATCAAAATGTAGATTAATACCAAAGAGCCACACAAGATCAGTTTTCTCCTTTCTGGTTGAATGGTGACTACTGATTTTCCTTGGGTAATGAGAAATCTGAGTAGCAGATTGTAACCCATTACAGACAGTTTGCAGAGCTTTTGGCAATAGGACAGTATGGCCATAGCCAGAAATACATGGTGAATTAAGCCCTGTTCCTTGTAGCTCGTTAAAGCAGGAGAGATTGAGAAAAATGACCATGCTCAAATGTATTTTGTCAGCTACTTAAGTTTCCCTATTCTTTTAGTCACTTTTAATCCTGTGGGGATGGAAGACTTGATGTGGTGGACTGGGAAAATGTGTTTTGAATTGCCATACAATGTATGTATGTCTAAGAAGTGAGATGAACAGCAGAGCTGTTTGTAGTGCAGATAAGCACACATTATGTTAGTCCTCAAAATGCCAGGAATGGACCTACTTATTTTTGAACAAGCTCTGCTATACCCTCATCTAAAACCTAATTGTTTACACGTACACAAGAACAAAGCAGTTTCTTAACACCATATGCTTAAGGCAGTAGCTGGGTATCTAAAGATCTCATTGCTTAAAAATTCTTATTGCTTTAATGTAACTGCTTTAATTTAGTTATTCTGTTGGATCTGTATCTTTCAAAAGGGCAAAAGGCAGATGTTAGTAATTACAGGGCAGCAACACCTTGACTGAGTGATTCTTGTCCTTGCTTAAAAAGAGCACTGAAAGTGAAATAAAACATTAAAAATATCATGACATATTCAAGTATAACTGGCACAGCTTTTGCAATCTATTAGTAAACTTAGGTTGGGTCATAACAAAATATCAGACAAAGGACAGTTGGTTGATAATTTTAAATTAGTCATTAATCTTTGTAAACCATATCCACAAAAGGTTTAAACAGCCATGGTGTGAGAAACAGTGTCTTGAGAAAATGTCAACCCTCAACATAATATTAACAAGAAGAGAGCTGAATTCACATCCTGGGATGGAAGTTACCATATTCATTTGCTAATGATATGCAAAAAGGGATGAGTAAATCCAAAGTAATAACAAAATTATTTCAGCTAATGTGACTGGGGAGAATGGCAGATGGATTTAACTGAGTCGAGTGGATGACAGATAAAATTGAAAGGAAGTTACCAAGTAATGTACCTTTGGAAGGAACATGTGGAACTCTGATTGAACTCTCTCATCACAGAAAAAGACCTTAAACTGAAGCCAACCAGCATTGCTAAGGAAGAAGCCTGACACAGGAGGAGGGAAGATCATCTCAGGTGTTTGCTGTAGGCCTCTTAGGTCTCCCACTGAAACACTTTGACATTGTTGGAAACACGATTGCGGACTGAGACTTTGACTTTTATACTGTATGATGATTTTTGTATCCTGATAAACAGTATTTATGTGTTATTGTGAAAGCTTTATGTTCAGTATATATATATAAAATAATTTTAAATCAAACCTATCAAATAGCTAAGACAGCTAAGGTCAAATAGCTAAGACATGGGAAGTCAAACAATTACATGCTCAGATGTCTTCATGGTGATGTCGCCTCATTGAAAAAACTCTGCTCAGTTCAGTCATCTTATCTGAAGACTGGTTTTAGAGTTTATCCTGGAAAAGAGGTGATTACCTCTAGAGACTTGGATAGGGACTACTCTTAAAGATAAGTCTGTGGACAAGCTGTGGCTGCTCCTCTGATTTGATTCAGCAGTGGTGTGTTGCTTTTGTCTCTAGCATGTTAAATATTTAGGCAATGACTGTTTCATTTCCTGAACTTGCATTCGTCTTGTTTAAAGATGCACTTAACTGATGTTTAATAAAATATCATGGATAGTCTTGAATTTAATGAGTCGCCATGTCAGATTTCATTTAAATGCTTTGATTTTTGTCTTAGGTTTATAGCCTAGAGCTCTGTGTTTCATTTTGACCAGAATTATTGCTCCAGTTATTGGCACTGGATTGCCTGTATTTACATACCTACAAAATAAAGATTGAGCCAAACTGAATTAAAACTTAATAATAATAAAAGCCCCTCAGAAAACGAAAACAACAACTGAGCTCCATACTTCACCTCCTCAGAAATCCTAAACCACAACACATATGCAAAAAGTACCTTTTTTGCCTTATTACTCAAGGCATGTTTATGTATTTTGGGCCTGAAATGAATGGGCCCTTCTTAAATAAGACATCTGTGTATTTTAAAGCAAGCAAAATTTTTCTGTGGGGATTATGCTAAATTGACACCCACGGAGATGACAGAGTCGTCTTTTCATGTGGAGAGGATGTCACCCCACATGTTTGTTTTTGTATGCGTATGTAACCCATGCTCCTGCAGTGACTAAAATAGCTGATTTGCTTGGGTGGATCGGGGGATAACGCAGCCTGTGTTCTTGGAGCTCCGAGTCTGCTGATATTTGCATGCATGCATTTGCATATAAGCAGCCAGGGACATATGTGCATGTTATATGCCATATGTGCATGTGTAAGAACAGGCCCTGTTGCCGTGATGTATGGCTGCAAGTATTCCACAGCTAATCCACATGTGAACAAGAGTACCATACTTGTGCATATAAAAAGCAGGCACGGGGCTATGCTACTCCACTAGAAGCCATGAGGGCTTTTGGTAAGACAGAGCAAAACAGGAGGAGGTATGTGCTGCCCTTGTTGCTAAAGGATCAGTTGTGGAATAAAACATCTCTTTGTCTTCCATGACTGATGTTTTCTCTTAAAAACTGTTTCCACTCCAACATATTTTTTGCAAACTAGAACTAGTTTTTAAAATGTTTAAGTGTTTGAGATCATTACTTTTATTTTTTTTTAATTTTTTCCTATAAAATTTTTGGATGAGCTGTGGTGTTTGAGATTTATGGGGTAGGGGCACTTTTGGTTCTGACCTTTCTATTATGCTGTTATTCTGTTTGGTAACATCCTTCTTTTGCAGCTATGTATAGACAGGTAGGTAAACACAGCGGTTAGCTGTATGCACTCAGAGTGGCACATATGAGCAGAAACTTCAGTTCACAAAATTACAGTCCCTAAGGCTGCTTCTGCTGTGCATTATATTGTATTATCTGAGAAAATAAAGCAGGCATGTCATGAGATATGTCTGTGATGAATACGAGCAATCCGTGCGAGAGAACCTCATGGAGACGAAGCTTCGGTCTTTCATATTCTCATATTTGCCCTTAGCCTTGAACCATAAACCTGGGTGTTCTCCCAACTTAAATTTCTGATGAGACAGATGTTTGCAAGCTTGATGATGATTTAAGAAAGTGATTTTGTGCGTGTATTTTTCACCCACTGTATGAGACCTCTTAAAATACTTTCTGACAGGTGAACAGCAGCTAATGTAGCCGTCTTCTTCAGAAACAGATGATCAGGTGTGCTCTGGTCAGACTGAAGAAGCCTGTAAAGTTAACTTCTGTGCGTAGCTGTTCATGCCATATGCATTGTAAAATGTATTAGCTGCTCTTTTCTCTACCATTGATGTAATCTCTTGAGAAAAAAGATCTGCCAGAGGGAATGGCACTACAAGCTAAATCAAGAGCCACGTTAAAGTTGTAATCAAGCTTTTCCCCCTGCCAGACTCTGTTTAACTAAGTAGCTCATGGGAGAGGTTTATTCGGCATTTATAGTGAGCTCAAGTGGGACAATGGGCTTGTGTGGTGAAGGATTAAGAGGAAAAGACCAAGGCAGTCTTTCTACCATTGTGCTTCTTTCTAAACTGAAGAACGAAATGGTACATCAAATACTTCCCTTGTACTTCTGTAAATCACAAAATCACATTCTCTCCTCTCCTCTCCCCCCTCATTTTTCCTTTACTTCATCTCAGGGCACTTTCCTTTCAAAGTACAAAGCATTATTTATATACTTCTGTAATTTCCAACCTTTCCTTTAAAGTTTTTTTGTTTGTTTGTTTTTTCCCAGGGATTACAAACTGAGCAAACCCTACAAAAATAGTTCAAGAAAGTTGTAGAGCACACTAATCTGCCCCCTGTTACAAAAGAGAAGTGATTGAAATGAAACAGAGATGTGTATGGGGCTTACTCTTTCAGGGCTGATAATGAGATGAAAAAGAAAAAAAAAAAAAAAAAGATAAATAAATGCTCCTTAATTAAGCACCTGTTATGTTACATCGTGATCAGTGCTGAGTGGGACAAAAATTCCAAATGACAGTGACATTTCTCACATTTTGGAAAAGACAACCTTTCTACTTGCCCTTTGCCTAAAAAATACCACGGGGCTGGTTTTGGTTTGCTAATAGGTATTTTAAAATCAGTTTGGGGAAAGTTATTCCATGAGGTAAAAACCCTGTTTGAAGTCAACGCTGTTCATCTGAAGAAACATCCGTCACAAGACATGAAAAGAATGATTTCTTTGTGACTGGGAAATCAATGAGACATCTGTTTTAATGTACAACCCAGAAATAATGCATCTAGTTCAAAAGGGAATCATAAAGAAAGCTGCTTTTTGTCTCTCCTCTCCAGAGTGTTTGGGATGGGATTCAGAAAGGTATTTTGCATTAGCAGAACTTCTTGAGTTTGAGTCCTCAGGTCTGTGGTGGAAGCGGATCTTTTGGGAACTCTCTAGGGTTAGAATTGCTGTGGGAATTCATGCGTCCCGACCTCATGAAATAGCCCCGACTGGGGCTGCATTCTGCTCCTGCTTTTGGGGAGCAGATTAATCATGTGGCTGACCCTGCCCTGGTCTCTGTGGGGAGTGGGAGCTGGAGCCTGTGGAGCCCCTTGGATGCCTGGCAGGAGGTCGAAGCACCAGCTCACCCCCTGCTTTCTCTCCCTGAAAAATCTGTGCCTGTGCTGTGTGCTCTCTGTCCAGACAGGCACTTGCAGACACCTCTGCACATGGTATGACTGTGGTGGTTTGTCCTGCTTGCTTTTCTCCGTTTCCTGAAGCCCCTGGAAACTGTTCTTAGTCCCTGTCTCTTGTCTTTCAAGTGCATATGCAACAGATTTAGGCTTTGCCTTCCAGACTGTTCGCTGTAGCCTTTAGCTTTCCAGACCGGTAATGCTGTGGGAAGCAGCAGAGAGAGGTTTAATAACAGTACACGTCTTACACTGGAAGGATCCTCTCCACAAAGCCTGGATACCCTGAATAAGGCCTAGCCCCTTATTTGTAAGGCTTTCTGAGGACAAGAAGAAATTCTAAATCAACGACTTGATTACCTCGAGGCACTTCAAACTGGTAGTGTTTTATAGCTCCCTGGTGCAGATGCATTGTATAAGACACAAAACCGAGAGGAACCCCAAGGCAGGAGATAGCCAGCTTGTGGGAGCTCCACTGGTGTGTGCAGTACGGAGTCTCCGTATGGCAAAGCTGGCCTTGCAGAGGCCTTTTTTTTTTTTTTTTTTTTTTTTTTTTTTTTTTTTTTTTCCAAAGGGAGGAGAGACTAGCACAGGGATGTGCAGCTCTGGCAATGTTTGAAATCTGAGATCAATGGTTGCCCTGGAAACAATATGCTGAAAATCTAAGAAACCTCCTGGCAGCGCGTGGGTGGAGTGAAAACAGCCCTTGGGGTTGTGTGTGCAGTTGCAGCAAGTTGTGCTCAGCGGGGGGAAAGACAGCTACTGAGGGGACACACGCACGTGTCCTCTGGGGAGCCATCTTATCTCCTGTTCACACAGAGAGCTGCCGAAAATGACTTTGTTTAGGGCATGCTTTCCTCTGGGAAGTCAGCGGAATGAATGCATTTTTGTTCCTGTCAGCACAATCCTGTGGAAAAAAAAAAAAAAAAGACTGTGGAGAGATGCACAGAACAATAAAACAAATTACCAAAGGTGTGAGAGCTGTGCTTTACCAGAGGCAGCAAAACACCCCTTACTGATCCCACTGAGAAAGATTTTGGCATTGCAATCTCCAGCCTGCCCTGGTACAGGACAACATCCAGGTCCCCAGCCTCCCCATGCCCCAACATCCTATTTAGCTGTATTGAGGATTTTTGTAGTTGAAGGATTGTCCACTGAAGCTGACCCATGGGACACCGTGGGCAGGAGCTGTGTAGCTGTGCCTCGTGTATGAGGACCCTGAGGGTCTAATTTCCATGGTAGCTGCTACCTGTGGGAAAGCTTGTGATGACACTTTCCTTCCTGGTGCACTCCTCAGGCTTCGGTGAGTTGTAGTTCAGGGTTTCCCTGAGCCAGCAATACATGTCTTAACATCTGACAACTCACAAAAGATTTTTCTTCCATGAATCACTCTAATTATGTCTTGTAACAATGTAAATTGACATCCACAATTCTGCCTGACAATGTTTCTCTCATATAAGCATATGATGCTTTTAAAGATAACCTCCCTTTCTCTACTGAGATATTACCACCTGATAAATCTTTTGTTGCCTTTATTTCTGATACTACTGGAAATAATGAACTCTTTGGTCATATTCTCCTTTCTGCTTGCATTTCCACATTTGTCTCTTTTCTGAGACTAACAGTTCTAGAGTTTTAAATTACCTTTTGTACAGAAGTTGCTTCATGCTTTTTGTCATCCTCCTTGGTGTTTTGCATCTTTTTCTAGTTTTGTTGTGCCCATTTTGTGATGGTGGGATGAAAAATGTATTGTGTTCAACGTGTAGGTGCACAAAGACTCCTGCAACCTGGGGATTTGTGTAAGAACAATATATTTGTATAACAATATGTTTTTCTCTGATGTCTACCCCTTACCTAATAATTCCCGGCCTTTGATTCCCTTTTTTGATGGCTATGGGGCAGTCAGGTGGATGGAATTATCTGTTGTAATCCCCAAATCTTGTCCCTAAGTGGTAGTAGTCCAGGTTAAGTTAGGATTTGTATGGCCCATGTGCATTTGTTTACATTGGATTTCTTTTGCTGTCCTGTCACTCAGCCAATTTTATGAAATCCTCGTGCAGCTCCTCACTGTCAGCGTCATCTTTGCTCTGAATGCCTCTGAAACCACAATAGTCTCATTCCATTTTACAGAGCATGGATATGCTGGTCGATACGCTGTGTGGTTTATTCCCCTCGTGTTTCCTGTCTCTGAAACAGTTCTCCATGGGAATACGTCTTTTCTTATCATACTTTTCCCACCCAGACACTCGGTTTCTTTAAGAGCCTCGAGTGAAAGACCTTTTGAAAATCCAGACTGACCAGATCTCCCTTGGTCCACACACTTGTTGAGACCTTTCAAGAGTTACAACAGGATATCAATGTGACTTACCTCTACAAAAGCTGCATGGACCCTTCCCAGCACATCATAGGAGAGTTTTTAGCAACTTGTACGTGTATTTGTGTACAGGACATCCTAGAGCATTGAAATTTGGCTATGCTCCTTTCAAGGACTGATACCAGGAAGCTCTATAGATGATACAGAGGAAATCATATTACTATGCAAAGCAACCCATGGGTGCAAACCAAATCATTCTTTCCCATTTTTTTTTTTTTTCTGGATTCATCATAGATACTAGGTAAGGTATGAGAGGGCAATAATTTTTTAAAAAATGTTGCAAAAGAAAAAATTGCAAAAACATTGTTGGATTTAAGAACCTAAGCACTGAGGACTAGAATCTGGTGTAACTTCTGAATACATCTGAATACATCTCATTCTCCTCTCCTCTCCTCTCCTCTCCTCTCCTCTCCTCTCCTCTCCTCTCCTCTCCTCTCCTCTCCTCTCCTCTCCTCTCCTCTCCTCTCCTCTCCTCTCCTCTCCTCTCCTCTCCTCTCCTCTCCTCTCCTCTCCTCTCCTCTCCTCTCCTCTCCTCTCCTCTCCTCTCCTCTCCTCTCCTCTCCTCTCCTCTCCTCTCCTCTCCTCTCCTCTCCTCTCCTCTCCTCTCCTCTCCTCTCCCTTCTTAGTGAAACTTGTACGTAATCTCTAGGCTTTAATGGAAGTAAAGAATGGTAATGAGGCCAGCACTGAAATATTAACCGAGAAATGCAAGACTTGAGGGGAGATTTAACTCTTGCAGAACAAACATAAATTTTTTTATGTTCACTCAGTTCTTTCCTGCAGAGACTTCCTGAAGCAACAAAAAAAAATTCTTACAAGTTAAAAACTGTTCCTGTTTCTTGTTTCAGTATTTCCATACTCTGTGATTATTGAAAAGTAGCATCTTGATATCTTTTTGGAAAAATAAAATATAAAAAAGTTTAACCAAAGCAAATAATGCTTCCCTGGATTTACAGACTCCCTTAAAACCTAATCTTTATTTGGCTTTGCTTTTTCTGTGGACCTGGGTAAAATATAGACTACACTAAGGAGAGTCTGTTTATTTGATACCTCAGAGACTTCCTTGACGTGTGTGAAAATGATCTCTGTGCCAAGGATGCACAAACCTATGTGAGATGAAATAAGCAGAAAAAAAAGTAAGTTGAGTGATTTAAACTCGTCGAGAAAGAGTGGTGTGCATAGGAACATTAGCTTGTGCCTTGAGTGCTACAGAGAGATGCACTACAATTTAACCTCTTGCCATTGATCCTTCACTGCTTGGTGAATCTGTCAGCTGGGAAAGATGGAACAAATCTGATACTAAATTCACAATGCACTCAAATGTGCATGGAGAACACACTTTATGGAAATATATGTATCTAGCCTGATTTATTTATTTATTTATTTTAGTTGCTGCATACAACTCATCCTGCTGAATTCAAAATACCTCTTGTGAGTAAAACTATATATATGTGTGTGCACATCTGCAGAATCCAGACTTAAGTGCTGACTTTGTCCTACAGAACCTAGTATTTCTAAATGTATCCTGTTTGTGTTGTTTCTTCTTCTTCTTCTTCTTCTTTTTTTTTTTTTTTTTTTTAACAGAAAATCATAATCTGTGATTTATATTCTGTGAGGTATTATATTTGCATTCCCCCATCATACATTTTATTGACTGCAATGATTGCTTCAAGGAAAGTGTATGCTCCTTTATTTTTCAGCAGAACTTGGCTTGGATGGCGCATCTGGTTTTCAGTGCAGCCGTGCTTCTTACCCAGTTTTCCAGCTGAGCCGAGTGAGGTGTAAGAAAGTTACAGGTGTATGAAAGTTACAGGTTAGGCCCAATATCATGGAACAGGTTGGAGATTCAAAGAGGATTAAAGCCACGGGCATTTAGATCCTGGAATTGTTTGACTAAGCCTCATTTGGCAAAATGAATCTGAGATCCTTCAACCTGAGGGCAATCTGAAATACAGATTTGAGCACAGGTCTGAGTGACTTTGATTAGATTTCTGTAATAGTATGTAAGCCAGAAGACTCCTCTCCGTGCTCTGAATGGGGATGACTTCTCAGTATACAGTTCAAACATGCCACTTCTGCAGGCGCTAGATTTTACTTTGCACCCAAAATACCCATGGGAAAAAAAGTAAATGTAAACTTTAGCTTGCCTTTTCCTGGGGCTTCTTGGCAGAGAGTTCAGAAGGGTATTCTTTCTAGAGGATTGTTCTCACTGGCCTCTCTAATTTTTAGGGTTAATAGGTTGCATTAACCCTTTGTGGAGTGTACAGTGTCTTCACGTTTGCTGGTGGGGTGTTTCACTAGGATAATATTGGTGTCTTTTTACATGGCAAAACCAGAACTCTTCAATAAGAAAGACTGAGAGAACTAAATAGCAGCTAAACCGGTAGGATTCTGCTGAAATACTTTTTCCAATTAAATTTAGTAAAATGTAAGAAAAAAATCTCTACCTTTAAAAAGCATTTTAAGATCAAAGCTGCTTTACAGTAAGATTTACTTTATGGATTAATCCTCTTAATATTTTAGAGTCATTAAACACCCTTTGCATCCTTTGTAGTAAAAATGCAATTTTCTGATATAATCCATGGAAGAGTTTGCAACATCTTAGTTTTGAAGCCAGAATGTTTTATTTTCTTCCTCTCTAGTCTCATCTGAAATTTCCAGAGGTGTCTATGACCTTTGCCTCTGTGGTAGTAGCTGTTCTCCCAGCTACAGTCTTTGCTGTCACAAATGCTATACAAGCAATGAGGTATGCTGCCATGTGCTCCAGAAAAACTACAAAACCAGTAAGGTACGGTGCCCTCAGGTAGTTGTCATCACTTGCTGGACGTCTGCATGGGCACATAACACGACAGCATGCTCTTCAGTTCTCGAATGAACCCTCGTTCATGGGTTCATTTTCACCCCATGTGTTTATTTGTAGGAGTGAGGCCTCCTAAAGAGCTTGCTAGCAATTCCTTTTGGCTTTTATTGAATAGAGAAACATTTGCAACAAATGAACTTTTATTCTTGGAAAATGTATACTTTGCCATCTTCAGTCTGTCCTATTCTTGCATTGTATGCCCCTGTGACTCTATAGGGAAGATGTCTTGGTGGAAAAGAATATTAATAAATGAATGAGCTATAAATAAACAAAGGGAGACCGCTGAAAGAGGAGTGAAGCTGTTTAAATGAGTAGGACACCAAAGTAGCATAATTGTTTCCGGGAATAATCCCTTATTACAAAATACTTAACTTTTTCCACATTTCAACTTCTGGATACAATTGTCCTTTAACACAAATTTTAGTTCAGAATACAGCATGAACTTATGTGGTTTCATCTAAAGCGCTGTGGAATTTGTTTGCTTCATGATTTTTCTTTTTGCAAATTGTTATTTATTACCATATGAACAGTATAGAAATACATTGTAAATGCTTTTATTCAAAGTTAAAATAAAAAAAGGAAAATTCATCCTACCACAGCCTATCACTGTAGCTTCACAGAGTCTTGATCACGTTGAATCAATGCATGGTGAATTTTTTTTTTAAATGAATTTAGGTGGCTCTCCTAAAGCTATTCTGATTGAAGTTAGTCAATCTGAAATATTAGTGATCATATAATTTAACCTGCATGTCCTAAATTCAGATTTATTTTTGGCATGAAATGCAGAAAACCAACTTTATGTATTACTTGTTTTACTTACATATACTGTACCACATAAGAAAAATCAATTCTGTCTATATTCATTTGGCTTGCAGAAGGCCTCAGTTTGGCAGCATACTTAATCTAATTTGCCAGCTTTATAACACATTGAGTTCATTTTTTTTTTTTTTTTTTTCTCAGTACATATGAGGCTAGGATGCCAATTTATTAGGAAGAACACAAAAGTGTTGGACTACAATGGACTTTCTAAGTCACTAAGAAGTGCATATTGCAGTTAGTTATTACAGATTGTTCAGAATATAGTTTCTTTATTTTTTAGAAAAAATATTTTAGTTCTCCTATAAAATAGTTCAGTTTATTTTTAGCTTAATATATGATTATTTTACAGCATTTGCTGATCTTATATTGATATTGTCTTGCAGTTTAAGCAACTTCTATCATTATTGACATTGAAGTTCCCTGTTGTTTTTTACTGATAGCATTTACATCTGCTTTCAACCTCCTTTTTGTAGGGTATATAAATCAATTTGTCTTAGCCATATCCATCCTAGCAATCCACACCTGTTTCAATATGTGTTTTCAAGCATGACTGGGTCTGTATGGTATTACAGAGGTGGTTTCATAAAAGTGTTGTATAATGAAGTCTGTGTTTCTGCTGGATAGGGAAATATTTTTTCCTCCATATACATTTAGGGACACATTTTTCTTTCATGGTGACATCATAGGAGTGGTTCTTGGTCCTCCTGTTAATGATTGACTCGTTCTTTCTTCTGCTACTCATCAAACTAAGGAAATCCCAGCCTATGACAAAAAACCTTATGCTTGGCACTGCTGAAAGCTAACTGATTTCCAGAGCTCCATGCCTTATGGTCATCTGGTTCATCTCAACGTCCAGTCAGAAAAACAGGGAATTGCCTCCTGTCTTATGCCACTAAAACCCACCAGCAGTCTCAGTAGTACTGGTGAGTATCCAGAGGATCTACCATTACAATCACTGGCAACTTCTAGCTTCATGTCAAGCCACACATTGTCTATGACATACACATATTGCTGATGGTGCACAGGACATGCTTTTTAGGTACCCCACTCTTTGACACTCCAGCTGTCCTCTTGATTAATGGGTCATTCTGACATTGTTTTTTACACCAAAGGCATAAAGGAAAATTTATAATTTCTTGAAGGACTCTAAGACAACCTCCCCTCTCAACCAATTGTTTTGTTGTCAACACATCCTTCCCTGTAGATAGTTTCTTACCATCTCACAATAGTTGAATTCAATTTGCATTTTATACAACATAGTCTTTCCCCATATGACACTGTATAAAGAACTTTAATGAAGTCCAGATATATGAAAAGTGGTTCATTTCTCTTGTTTGAAAATCTGTTATTCTCAGACATTCAACCCATCTTACTTTATACCCCCAAATTTCCACTTTCTTCCATGTCTTTAATTTCTTTCTTACCTTTTAAGCGTGTGCTAAAACCTTGGGTGAAGTTTTGTAGTTCAAAAGTCTTTAATTGCCTAGATAATTTTTTTCTATTTTCTCTTTTGACAAGGTATTCTGTGTCTGGTATTTGCCAACCATATAGACCCAGTGTGTCTTATTTTGAATTATATGTCAAATAGGATCAAAAACCAAAGTACTCACCGAATCACAAAGTAGTATAATGCACCCGACCTGGAACCATGAAAAGACAAGCTCATTCTGGGCTTAGGAGGGGACTTAGAGAGGCTCACATCATCAGATATTCCTGTAATAACCAATATGAAGGCATACATTTTTTAACTATCTAAACTTAACTATCTAAACCTGGCCAAACCTCATATGATAAAGAAAACAAAGACAGAAGGAAGACACTGATTGCAGAATCTGAGAGATGACATTTTTTAGCAAACTTCTTGCTGATATAAATGCAATTGTGTTTGCTGAAATTCAGAAAGTGCTCATCTAACCTGAGTAATTTTTAGCTGTGGAGCTCCAAGATCTGTATATCCTCGTCTATGTTCTTGTAATATTCCCACCCTACTTTAATTCATTGGCCAGTTTCAACCAAACTGGAAAAGTCAGTAGTAATCAGAAAACTTTTACCTCTCTGGAAGTTTGAAGAGATGGAGGAGAGAAGTCAGCATTGTTGCTTAGGGAAAAGTCAGAATACATAAATTGGTACCACAGATAAAGATATATTGAAAAACCAGTGATGGGCAGAGTTTAAAATGAACCTTGCATTGGACAATGTGGGCCTTGTATTGGACAAGGAGGAATCCAAATATCAGATTATGTATTACTACTCTTTCTGTCCATGAAACAACTAGTTTAAAACTGGTAATTGAGCCTGACTTTTGCATTTACCTTCAGGCATTCTCTACATTGTACAGATACCTCCTGTCAAGTGACCATCCTTGAGAAAGGCTCTATTCAGGGTCATGGGATTGCAGACTTTTGCCCAGTAAGTGTCCCAAGGCTTTCTTGATGGTAAGACAAGGTTTTCCAGATGGTAGCTGAGCTAAGATTAAAAAAATAAAATGAAATAAAATCTTCTAATGGCCTTCAGCTCTCAGGTTCCTTCTGCCTTTGTTTGATGTTGTCTGGAACATTCATCTGGATAATTTAATTCTGCTGTTCTTCCATGCACAGCTATGCAGTAGAACAATTGTCTCAGGAATAAACAAAATCATGTATGTCTTTGTTTTTAACAGCTGTCAGGTTATACCTCCATGCTTCAGTGGTCATATTAACAACAGGTTATGTGGTTAAATTGTCTCCTTTCTATTGCTTCATGGTTATAATATGCCAAACACTTAGGGGAAAAAAAGCCAACTTTTTTTTTTTTTCTTTGTTGCAATTGTGAGACAGGATTTTTCTTTTCCTGTTCATCCTGGAAAAGGATAGTTTTTCCACTCCTGTTGGCTATGCCTATGGCATTTACTCCATTTACTCTTAAGCGTTTAATATCTTCTTTTCTTATGTAGCCTGCCACGTTTCAAGTTATCAGACATTTGGCAGAAGTGTGAGTCTGTGAAATCTTCCCATAAACTTATCTTCTCATTCCTGTTTTTTTTTTTTTTTTCATTTGTTCTTGGCTTAAACTTCTCCTTATTGTAGACGAAAACTCCATAATAACTGTGATTTGTGGCTAGGAGGTCTTTGCCATTACTTTTGAATGAAAAAGGCTGTACAACTGTTTTTTCTGATTGGAGGTAGGAACTTAAAGGAATGATTGAGTTAGCCAAGAGGTTGCTTGGAGAATGGGCTTAGAGAAATGGCCTGAGGGAATGGGATTGAATTCATTAGCTTCAAATTCAATAGTATCGTACTAGTTACTATTACAAATTTGGGACAGTATAGTTAAACAAGAACTACATGAACAGGGTAGGAAGAACTGGCTAGACGGCAGTTCTTGCAGAAGATGTAACTAAGGATTGTTTTGTATCATGATTTGTATAGAGTCACAATTGCCATATTTTTCAAAAAAAAGATTTCATACTTCTGTTTGTAAACTACTTTTTGCCTGGAAGAAGTGTGAAGAAAATTTCTGCTCTGTTCCAAAACAGTTAAGACTCAGCTAGAGTACTGTGTTTGCTTTTGGGCCTTTCACCTAAACAAAAAAAAAGGAAGAAAAAAAAAGTAAAAAAAAAAAAAAATTCATGAAAAAAATCCAACACTGAAATTAGTGAATCAAAAAAAAAAAAAAAAAAAAGGAAAAATGTGGATTACAAACTGAAGCAACAAAGATAGAGGCTAGATAACAGAAAAAACTTTCTAACAGAAAGGATAGTGAAGTGCTCGAATTATTTGCCTTGGGAGCACTAGAATATAGTCTGGAGCTAGAATAGCTTAGACAAACATCATTCAGGGGTGACATAGAGAGGGTCTCAGAGAGAGAAGGTGAACCTGATTATCTCCTGAGGTCCCTTTCAGGCCTTCCAGTCACTGTGGCTTAGCTGTCTTATGGAATACTAGCTTGTAACATAGCCCTCTATTACTGCACTGAAATATGTACTTCTAGAGTTAAATAGGTATTTTCAGATCACAGCTGGTTTAGTTAAATACGCATCATTTCTAGGTTAAATGTTGTTGAGTTCAGAGAAAAAATACTATCATGAAAAACATGAAATGAGCCAAGTTCAAAATGCGTATCAATGTTGAAGCATGCATAAGAGTTGTGTGGCATCTTCTGTCTGATTTGCAGATGACATATAGTATTTATAACCTGGTTTATAGATCGAGGCATTGTTTTCAGATTTTTGAGCAGATGAATGAAGTCCCAGTGAAGAGCACTCCTGATTTCCCCAAGACGGCAAGCAGGGCTCAGGACTAGCAATACTTTTACTGCTGACAGACATATTAAACAAGAGAGTTGACAGAAGAATCTTCTAATATTTACCTTTTATTCAAGGACTTCTATCTAGCTCAAAAATTAATAATAACCTTCAGGAAAGTATTTTATCCCTACTTCACACAGGGTGATATTGCAAAAGAAAAGAAAGTAGACTCTAGCTTTGACCTTGAGATCCAGATGAAATTTCTCTCTCTGATATATTTCTGTTTTGTCCCAGTTAGACCAATGTTTAGAGAAACACTGCTACATTGTATTTGCTTCCTTTATTTGATGACTCCTAAGAGCCGTCAGGAGTAATTGCTTACATTGCTTCTGTCTGATGAGGATGTGGCTCAGAATTTATATTTATTAACAGAAATGAAAATAAATACTGTAGAACAGCTACACAAATGTACTATTATTCCCACACGCTTTAAATAGCTTAAAAAGCACTGCTCTCACTGTGTTAGGTTTTCAGTGGCTGTAGATATTTTTTGACTATTATGAGATTTGCCATTCATTGTCCTGAACTCAAACAAAAGTCTCTGGGTTTGAGTTGCCTCTGACTTTCCCCACTGTCTGTTTGAAGTAACCTTGTTGGAGGCTGTGGAGTTCTGGCTAAAACAAAACAAAACAAGAAAAAAAAAACCAAACACAATATATGAGCATAGCTACTATGGCAGAGCTGGATTCTGACCTTTCATGTGTAAGTGAAACTGATTTCAGTTCATAAAATATCAATGAAGTTGAAAAGAGATAGGCAGAGAAACACTGCTTGCTTCTGAATATGAGTAACTGCTTTTGGAGCTCATATGCCATTTGACAGTGTACAATTGTTGGAAAGGAGAGTGTGTTAGTGGATGATTTGTTTATATTGGTTTTAGTGGAAAAGCATTTGTTTATGCTCACTATAAACTCTGGAAGAACTTTGGCTGTAGTAATCAGCCAGACCAATAGTGGGTTGCCAGGTCATGGTAGAACAATTTTATAAAGCTGCCTAGTATGAGAATTGCCCTTTCCATCTTTCCGCTCTCCTCCCAGACCAGGATATATGGTATTTCTCTCACAGTCCCTTATAGATTTTTTTCACTCTTTCTGGGTTATTTCTGTGCTGAGGAGCATTGCAGGCCCTGCCAACACCTCTGTAAGTTATTTCATCCTGTTGTGCTGTCTTCTTGACATCTCATGACACGTTCATTCAGTAAATCCTTTGATCCTCTTTCACCCTCTCTTTATAGTGATGTATCTATTAAGACTTCCTACGGCTTTTTTTTTTCCCTAGTAAAAAAGACTGTAACCCCTTTTCTACTGGATTCAGCAGTTTTGTTTCTGCAGGGCTGAAACTGTCAGCACATAGTGCAGGCACAACCACAAGTGCATGCCCTGAACAGCCCAAATCCACCAGCTGGGACTCCAGAGGAACGGTGGTGATTTGGGCTTGTGGGATGCACCGTAGGAGAAAGTCCGACACACATTTAGCAAAACACACGGCCTGCTTGTATGTTTGGCAAGGACTTCCCAGGCTTGGATGGGGACTATCTCTGTTCAGAGGCGTTGAACCCACTGCCAATAGGTTGCTTTATGTACAGGCATTGTGGGGAGGATTATCGTTCTCCAGAGGTCCTAAAAGGTACAGTTATGAAAGGATTGGTAATGTTCTGAGCTGGGGTTCAGGGAAGCAGGTAGAAGCAGAGTGGAGATTCAGGGCTGGGGGAGGGCAGAGAGTGTAGTTTCTTGAAGAAAGTCTATAAAACAGACAGCAAAATTATGAGCAAAAGCAAAGCTTCAAGTGAATGCCTTGAAGAGAAATGCGTGCAAGCTGGTATGGGTGTTTTTTATTTTATTTTTTTAACAGTACTTATGGGTTTACCAAACCTGTTAACTTTAGTACAAAGTAGCAGCTGAAATGCTTTATATCCAGATGTTTGTGATTAGAGAGGGAGCCCTTGGGCTGAAGGGTGGGGTGAGTTTGTGCACACCACTGGATTTTAGTAAGATGCAAAGTAGTTTTGGAGCCTTAGGAGAATCAGGATTGGTCACAGGGTGGGTGACTTCCCATAGTGGGGATTATTAGTTTTTCAGAGAAGGCATAGCTCAGTTTTGACATGTGATGTGAATAAAGGCCTACAGCTGACTTAGGCTTGAGACATGCCAGGTACTGGGAGACAGAGTATCATGGGTATGAATGAAGGGTGCTCGTCTGTCTATAAAATTCATTGTTTAATTGTTTACTTGTTACTGAAGCACCATTTCTACAGACAAAAAAAAAAAATAAAAAATGTTTTCACCTCATTCTTTTGAAATCTGCTACTACATCCTAGACTCATGCCCTGGTCTTCTTGCCTGTGAGAATCACTGAATGACGTAAAACATGCAAAAATGTGCTCCTGGCCATTAGGTCAAGGCTCCTCATGACATACCAGCACTCTGCCTGGTGCTGTCATGTGCTTAGCTCTCCCATAGCCTGTGGTGGTTTCATACTGATAGGCAGCTCATCTCCACCACATTGCTCTCTATATTGAGTTCGCATGGTGAGGTTTTGGTAGCAGGGGGCTGCAGGAGTGTCCTCTGTGCACAGAGCCCAGCAGCTGCCCTAGGTCAGATCAGAGCCAGCTCCAGCCGGCTCATAAAGTGACCCGCTGCTGGCCAGAGCTGAGCCAGGGAGCAATGCTGGTTGGGCTTCTGGGAGAGCAGATTGAAGGAAGGGGGAAAAAAAGCCTGCTGCAAAACAGCAGCTGGGAGAGAGGAGTGAGAAGCAGCCCTGAAGACCCCAAGGTGAGTGCAGCAGGAGGGCAGGAGGTGATCCAAGTATGGAGCAGAAGTTCCCCTGCGGCCTGTGGAGAGGCCCCTTGTGGAGCTGGTAGATCTGGCCTGAAGGAGGCTGCCAAATGGCCATATTTTTTTCTGCATTTCTTTACACTTCGGAGATACCTTAACCACCATGCCTTGCAAGAAAAGCAAATCTGTCAGTCTTCAGCTATTCCGGATATATAAACCTGAGCAAAGCTGCTCAATGAGAGGCTGGATGCCACTGGAAGCAGACCTCTATCATGGATTCCTTGGCTTTAAGCATGTTTCAGCTTTGACTTGAATGATGTTGCTGTTCCCTGTGATCCTTGCTGTCCACCAGCAGCTGGTTGCAAGGAGGACACTATGAGATACTGTGAAGATAATCACACTGATATTTTCTTGTAGTTTCCCTTAGTATAACACATCAGGCAGTAGGGCTGAGGAAGCACACCTGTTTGATTCTAAGTGGCATCAACTAGAATGGTCTGGATAATTGGCAAGTGAAAATCCAACTGTCTCACTGTAATTTAAAAAAAAATATTTTTGCCCTCCCACTCCATTTGTTGTGTTTTGTTTGTCTTGTTTTAAACCTGGATGATGAGTTCTTCCTGAATGTCAAGGAAATATTTTCTTCTCCTACGGCTGGAAGTTTTCCTGTTTTCCTGTTCATTTTGTTCTTCAGTGGGGTGCCTCGTTATTGTTTTATACAAATTGGCACTGGTTAAAAAGAGAGGAAAATTCAGTATCAGTCAAGTAGGTGGACCAGGATTGTTAATTTAAACTCTGCTATTGTGATACTTGATAATCCACCTCTTCTTATTTCCTGCCACCAATGTGAAGATTTTTGAAATTCCTCTCTCCCTGATAGGAACTATACTATCAATATGTAAGGAACCAGGATTTTTATGTATTTTCAAGCGTTACAGTTGGAACAGCTGAGTCATAAATATTCTTGAAAATCTCACCCTGTTTGGAGACTGCATTGTAAATATGGCTGAGAAGTCAAATGGTATTTCCAAAACGATCGACCTTTTGCAGACAAAGATTCCTTTAAGCAGTGTTATACCTGTATCAACAAGCAAAACCACCTTTTGTTGTGCAACAGCACAAACACTTCGTGGTCCTAATTATGTAGATGACATTTCCTTTGAAATGGTCTCATGCAAGCACTTAGGAAGAAAAAGAAGAGCTTGCCTCTGTGACTGAACTTGTTCTCCTCCTCAACAAATGTGCACCCCATTCTTCCTCTCAGGTTCTGATGAAGCCTTTTGTTGTCATCAAACCCTTGACATTCTTCCTTGGAAAGAGAGGCAAAGCGTGCATTCAGTGGTCACATTGAAGATGAATGTGTTGGAAAGTTTCGATTGCTGATTTGCTATTTTAAGTCCAGATTGTGCTTTGTTGGCTCTTCTGGGACATTTGTCTCACAGTAAGGGACAAAGATTTAAGGGGTGCCTGTTTAGTTTTTCGTCTGTAACAATACAGAATGTCAGCTTGGCTTAAGCAGATGCACATGTAACCAGCCCCATGGCACTGTACTGAATAAAAACCCAACCATCACTCTTCCTACAAATACTTGAATATTTAAGTGGACTTAAGGGAAGGGAAACAATAAATGAAAACCTTCTAGAATATGAAACTGGTCTGCTCTTGCCTCATGTTATATTTAGAAATAAAAACATCTTTAAAAGTCTCCTCTTCAAATTTTATTTTTTATTTTTTATTTTATTTTATTTTATTTTATTTTATTTTATTTTATTTTATTTTATTTTATTTTATTTTATTTTATTTTATTTTATTTTATTTTATTTTATTTATTTTTTTATTTTTTTTAACCTTAGCACTATTAGGGGATTCCCATTTCTAGGTATTTTCCTTGTGTATATGACAGCTTTATAGCAAAAGCCAATTATATGTCATCTCAAATCCCATTATTTTTCCCACTAATCCAATTAGCTTTTCATTAGATGTCTTAATCTAAATATATCACATTCTGGATTCAATTACCTTAAGTCTTTTCCCCTCCCACTGTAAGGTATCCTTGTATTTTAAATGCCTCTGCTCTTGTCTACACGATAAGCTTGCAGAGGCAAGTCCT
Source organism: Anas acuta (assembly GCF_963932015.1). NCBI lineage: Eukaryota > Metazoa > Chordata > Aves > Anseriformes > Anatidae > Anas > Anas acuta. The sequence goes on from NC_088980.1 coordinate 108,823,990, forward strand.
ATTCATTGTTCTGTATTTAAGGTATTACCATGCTATTATACCCAATACCTTTTAGCTTGTTTTTTATTAAAATAATCTGTATTAAAATAATGATTTAGAATAATGCTGTGTATTTATGTGGAAAACACTTTGAAGCTAGGTCTTAGCACTCGAAAGTTGTAAAATACTTTACCCTGCATATAGTCTATATGCAGCACTTGTTGACTAAAAACCTTGTCCAGTGAAAAAAAAATAAGTCTGTGGCTTGCTTTAATGGAATCAAGACTATTTGAAATCTTGAAGTTGTGCATGCACTTACATGCTTGCTGAGTTAAGTGCCAAGGATTTACCTTACATTTTAGTTGTAAGGGTGGCAGTATCCAGCCCTAACCTATGGTCTGATGATGTTATGGATGTCTTGTGCCTGAGGTCTGTCTCACAATGCGGAGTAGTCTAGCTGAAGCTAGCACATTACTTAGATTGTCAGTATTTATGGGATAAGTCGCTGATGGTCCCAATCCTGTCAACACATCTGCATGTGTTTAATTTGGGATTACTGGTGAATTTACAATGCAGTGCATATGCAGGAACTGGCAGGATTTGATGTCTTCATTTGTAGCTACTAACAGATATTTTTTTATATACCTATTGTACTTTATTATTATCATTTTCAGTAATGAAGATGTTTACTACAATCAGCAAACATTTGCTGAAACTAGGACACTATTTATGAGCAGTAACCAAAATTCTTGCAAGTGCTGGTACTATTTATTTTGTCTACAACTAACGTTTTTCAAGAACCCCTGCCATACTGAATGTTTCACCTCGAGCTAGTGCACCAGGCTGAACCTCAGACGCATAGTTTTAGAGACAGTGGACATGTACTTCCCATGAGCTATTCTTTTCCCACTTAAACATGAAACATTCTGGGTAAGAGGAATTTCTGGAAGAAATTCTTTACTATGAGGGTGGTGAGGCCCTGGAACAGGTTGTCCAGAGAAGCTGTGGTTGCCCCATCCCTGGAGGTGTTCAAGGCCAGGCTGGATGGGGCTTTGAGCAACCTGGTCTGGTGGGAGGTGTCCCTGCCCATGGCAGGGGGTTGGAACTAGGTGGGCTTTAAGGTTCCTTCCAACCAAAATCATTCTTTGGTGCTATGATTCTGTGTACAGCCCTTAGACAATCCTGATGCAATTTGATTAGTTTGGTAAGTGCCCTTATTTACCTAATACTTTCTGACTGCTGACTTTCTTCGTAGAGAAGCAACGGAGATTAAATTTAGAGGTGTTAATGCTTTTTAGGTTGAATGGGGGATTTTGTGGTATTGCTTTTGCATGTTAATTATTATTTTGACAGATGTCGCCACATACTCTTTCCCCTACTCTCTATCTTGTAAAGCCACCATTATCAGATGAAGCTGCCTTTACATGGCACCTACTCTCCAGAATGGAGAAGCCTATTGCTGAGAAATCTCTTGAATTCATCACATGACATTATTTCCACTCTGCCTTTCTAAAAGCCTTTTTTTTTTTTTTTCCAAAATAAGAGTAGTTTGTGGTTAATATTTTGTTAAACACAGTTCTCCAGCTTGTGCACATTGTGATTTTGGGCAGTATTTTCCCCTATTGTGTTTCCTCTATAGTTGCTGCAACTGAGTCTGAGTAATTCAACCTCTTGTCATGGGTTATGTCCTTCAATGCCAGAATGAGTGGTGATGACATGAGGATTGTGGTACATGATTAAGTGGGGTGTGTGATGATCATCATGAATTATGAAAAAAAAAAAAAGGGGGGGTGAGGGGAAGTACAACTGGCGTAGATGGAGACTGCTAATGTGTCATGTTGGGAGATCTGCATAGAAGTCCTATTGGTTTGGGCTTTATTTGGTCTGAAAAGAGAATAAATTGTGTTGGCTTTTCTTCTTTCTCTCTCTCTCTCTCTCTCTCTTTTTTTTTTTTTTTGGCAGAGGATCTTTGTAGGGAAGCTGGGATCTGACATGGTTTGGTTCCTGCCATTGTGTGGTATGTACCTTGGGCTGATGGGAGCAAAGGGAACACTGGGACACCTGTGCCTTCAGCTGCTCACCTGCAGCCCAGTCCTGCCATGGCAGCTCACAGCTGCTCTGCTGTGTGCTGTGGTTTCTACCTACCTGGGGTGGTTGGGCTTGGCTAGTAAAGACAGAGGTGTTTTTTTTTTTTTTTTTTTTTTTTTTGTTTTTTTTTTTTTTTTTTTTTTGTTTTGTTTTGTTTTTTTTTTTACAAATGGGAGCTATGGAGAACCTGTATGGCTTACTGAAAGTTTCCCTGTGCTTTACTCCTTGGGCTTTCACTAAAATTATTATTATTATTTTTCTCTACAAAAATTTCACTTACAGAGCTTTCTTTTTGTTTGTTTGTTTCTCTACCTCTTTTTCTCCTAAAAGTATACTCATGAAAACTACTAGATTGACAATGGCAGAGAATAAAGTTCTGGGCAAGGATTGTATCTGTGAACATCTCAGGAGACAGGCGAGGAGCTTCAGGTGAGTAGGCTTAATCTGAGGGCATTATAGGACATCCTGCTGTACAGATGAATTGGCCTGGGTCTGTGCCATCTTGGTGATACACTTCACAAAGTAGACCTGTCCAAAATGTGGTTTCATTACTTGAGAAACCTATTACAAAACAGACTTGAATTTTCAGACTGGAATCTCCCACGTTCTTGGTTGGTGTTTTTGTTGACCATTTCTGAATCTCCCAACTTACCACCAATAAATCAATGGATGCTGAGTGTAAAGGTGTTGATTTTGGCAATCAGGATGTTTTAAAAACAGAAGAGATGTTCATAAAAGGTGCCCCAGCATGAAGAATGACTTGGAAGCATTGATGGGAATTATCTACATTTTTTTCAAAGCAGATCTATGTGGTGATCCATACCACACCTTTTAAACATCCTTAGCTTTGCTCAAACATTTGCACTGTGGAGGGAGAATTTTGGGGCTATTTTTAAAGTTTACCTAATATTTTCTGTTGATAAAGTCTATTTACTGGATCACCAAAACTGGCTGTTTGCTTCAGGCTGATCAGACCCAGGCATTGCTGTATTATAAATATAATGAAGGGATGTTTTGGAGTGCTTTATGAACTTTAAGTTTTACGTGTTCTCATATAATTCCTTCTGCAAGATCCTAGGTCAATGTAAGTCTTGCTTTTTGGTGTGCTTCTCCTTTTTCTTTTTTTTTTTTTTTTCCAGAGGTGATGCAGTGTGTGACAGGTGAGGGGGTGAGGGCCTCCATTTCACTCCAGCTTCCTGCTGTGGGGCTGCTGAGAAGAGAGAGCTCACAGGGGTCTGAGCACTGCACTGTGTGTTCTCTCTTTGTTTTCTAAATACACTATATCCAATGTTTACTGCAGTGCTCTGTGCATAAGCTGTAGCCAAATGCACTCTGGCCCTCTCTCCATTACCCGTCCATGATATGTTATCACCTCTGGTAAAGACATTATATCCCAAATTAGGGGGAACATCTTGTCATTTTAATATTAGCAGATGGACGCTGGGAGGCTTTCTAGAACAACTAAGACATTTCTTTATTCTTTATAATCTTCATTATTTATTTTCAGTGTGTTCTTACTGATGTATTGATATAATTTTGTAGCCATCTTGTGAAGTTTCTTATGAAAAATACGGGAAAGAAGACCTCTGATAAAAGTTAGCTTTGTGATTTGGGCATCTAAAATGTTCTTTAAAATGTATCACAGGTCAGATTAATTGCATTGCTAATGCTTACCCTGGACATGTTGTTTGTCACAGTAGTAACTCACACTGCTGGACTGTTAAATCCTTGAAAAAATGGAGCGACCTCTTTTCAGCGGGTCAAATATATTATCTTTATAAGAAAAAGCGTCATTGTTTGTTAAAAGTTGAAGTTGCAAGTGAGAAAATTGCACATGCATCAAAGAACCTTCAAGCAGGGGAAGACCTTAGTAATGTCAAGCACATTTACAGTAAAGTCGGTTAAATGTGAAGCCTTTTTAACCATACCAAGGCAAAATATGGTATCTAACAAAAAGGCATTTGTCTGAAACATCCACCATAAACAACAAGAAGTAAGAGCTGTGGTGTGTTTATGAAGCAAAATTGGAGAACAGCTGTGCTGAGCATGTAGAGGGCAAGCTGGTATGGCTGAGCTGGAGCAATTGGTTGGGCTCTCCATCTTCTGCCAAACTCTGCATCTTTCTTGTTTAAGTATTAAAAGCGAAGCTCTTAAATTCAGAGTAGTTCTTCACTTATTATATGTGAGACCCTTTCCTCTGCCACACTTTGCAGAGCACTAGCAAAAAAAGAGAACAAGCTTTCTCTGTGGGGTATGGAACAAAGCAGTCATAAAGTCCTGGGTATTTTTTTTTATTTACTAGTTTGCCCCCAAAGTCTAGTAAGGGTAGGTACCCTATGAAACCCATGCCCCAAGAAAAAATCATTTTATTTGGATGCAGTTCCTCTATATGCTGGAGCAAACCCTCAGCTCTTTTCTAAACTACATAAAAAAAAACAAAAACACGAAACCCTCAAACAACCCCAAATAATAATAAAAAAAGTTTTCCTTCTCAGAACAGCATCTGTTATTTAGCAACATCTGAATTTCCATAAATAATCCCAGATTTCCCCTGTGCAAAGATGTAAACAACTGTTGTGCACTCAAGTCTCCCCCAGTCTCGCTGCCTTTCTGTGCGAGGAGAGTGAGAGAGGAGGCACTGGGGGGTCTGTAATGGGATCCACACTGGGGCAGGGGTGGGTTGGGGTACGGGTGGCTGCTAGGCCCCTGATGGGTGGTAAAACTCTTTGGCCCTCTGGAAGCTGTCCACCAGATGGGACTTTTGAGATTATTGGTTGTTTCGAGCAGCTAGACTAGTATGCATATTGGTGATCCTGCCTGGCTTGGCTGTGGGCTGGCGTGGGGACAGGGATGGGGATGGGAGGATGCCACCCTCCCTCTGACTTGAAACATGAGGCTGAGGGCTATGGTGGGGTCCACCACAAAGCTACTCAGGACTGGAGGCCTCCCACCAGCCCGGTCTCTGGGTTTCTTTAAGATGCTATTTCTGCAGGAGGAGGCAGAGGGGGAACTGAAACCTCTTGGGGTAATTAAAAGACTAGTAATTAAGCAACAAATAATAATGGCACAAATAGAAATGAGAGGCACCAGCTGCTTCATAAACCCATGAAAGTCACAAAGTCTTGCTTGTGATGCCTGCTGTAACGACACTTTATTCTTAACACATGAGCATACCATGCGAGAAAAAATTTTCTTTAAGAGGTTTGTTTGTTCCTCTTGTCAGACTATATTCCTTTTTTTTTTTTTACTTTTTTTTTTTTTTTTTTTTTTTTTTTTTTTTTCTGCTGGGCTAAAATTACCAACAAATTAAACCATGTCTGTAGCCAGCTTAATCCCTCACCCTACCCATTAACATTTTATTAAACTGTAAAATGTCAAGATGGTTAAATTTCTTCAACAATTCAGTAAACAGGGACACCACTTTTTTTGTTAGGGTCTTAGAACAACTATTTAATACATCTTACACATATACGAGAAAATCAATTTAGCTGGATCAACATGCCATTTCACAGTGAAGCTCTTTTTTCTTTGCATTGACCTTGTCCTATGATTATTTCTCTCCATTCAGCCACATGTGATTGCTCCTGAAGTATTTTCTGTGCTTTGAAAATCTTGCAAAAATCACTTCCGCTATTAGTCTCAACATTATTCCTTGATTCTTCAGTGGGTCTGTTGCATGCTGACAGCTCTGTTGGGTCTCTCTTTGGAGCTGAAATACTGATCTTACCTCTTACTGTGACTAAGGGTGAGTTATTGTGCACTGAATACACAGGAAAAACCTTGTTGGAGCCTCAGCCCCGTGTAGGGGAAATGTGTACAGACACTGACACTAGCTTTACATCCTAACGTGGCAGAGCAATGTCATCCTGCTGTCACCTGCTGAAGTTGATTTGATTTGAACTTAACATAACCTCAGAAATGCTTTTATGCTGCTGCTTGGATATTTTCGTACCACCTTAAAAAAACTTCTCATACTGACTCCTTATTTTTTCTTTTCCTTTGCAGTTTTATGACTGAATGAAATAATTGACTGAGATAAGCAAAAAGAAAGCAAGAATAATTTCAACACAGGAGTTTGTCCCTTTTGAATACTCTCTATCTGTGTTTAAACCTGTGGTATCCATACATAAATTAAATAACAATTATAAAACCATGTAAATTAAAGTTACTGAAACTCAGCAAGGAAGTCTTGACTTTCTGTGCTAGCCTTTGTTCTTGCCAATGTGACTGACTGCTCAGGAAAACTAATTATTTTGCACTGCTACCTGGAATGCATCTGTGAATAGGACCCCCTACTCTCCTGTAAGCCATAGTAGCTTTTTATCTTCTGGGTCCTGCTGCTTCTCTAAATATTTCTCTTTAATTTGAAGAACTTGTTTTCCTAGAAGAGATTTCTGAGGACGGAACCAGGAGTTACTGGTGTTCAGCTGGACTCTGAGCTCCTGCAGTGTGCAAGAGTCCATGACCAGCAGAAGTGGCTGAGAGCTCTCTGATGCTGTGAGTTAAGATGGGAGGTAAAGGGTATGAATGCCTTCCCTTCCCTAAGACACTGAGCATCAATACTTCCCATCATGAGCGTGGTGGAAAGCACACCAACAAGCAATATGCTAAGAAACATATTGTACCTCTGAAAAAAAAGAAATATATATATATATTGTTAGAAGTAATATTTTAAAGCATCATCTACCTTCATTTTTGCTTGATTGCTGCCTTTTCCCCCTGCCTTAATCTCAAAAAGTGAATATGATCTTAAATGTGATCACCGTTTATCTTTAAGAAGATCTGTGGATTCAGGCTGCTCATTTGGATTTTTGCATGACATCACTTGCTGAGATTTTGGTGTGTGTTATCAACTTAAGAAGTGAAATTCAAGGTTTTGGCTTGGCCATGTGAATAGCTGAATGGCATGAGATCTAACTATCAGGGAGATTACCCTTTTCCCCTCCATGATGGTGCTGCTGTGGGATGACAAAGCAGAGATGACAAAGCAAGCATCCTCTCCACATAGGGGAAGTCTAGCTGTTTGTGATCTTCCCTCCTTCTCTCCCCCCCCCAGATTTATTACCTTCATGGTGCACTTCAAAGTCTTTTTCTTTCTCAGGGCTCTGCAGAAGAGGGTGGCTTGCTGTTGGCCTTCAGATTGGGAACTGTACCCAGGGCTTTCTACCTGAGTGTCTTGGTCTTCCATGGTGGTGAAAGGCATTGCATTTTGTTGTGATGCAAAAGGTGTATCGATGCAGTCTGCATCAAACATCCTGTGTCCACTGTCTAAAGCAGCAGGGAGGTAGAGGCAGTTAATGTGTGCGTCTGAACAATGGAAGTGTACACATGTGCCTGTGCTGACTGCTTCCTCTGAATGTCCTGCAAGTGCGGGGTGAATCAGAGTTGTACAAATATACGAGTTTGGGGTGATTCTTGGTCGAGAAAGTTCCCTAGTAGAGGGAGAGAGAAAAGAACTGGAGAGCAGTCCATGCTCACCCCAGCACTGCTAGCTCTTCTAGGTGGCTGAGCTTTGTGAGCTTTGGTGAGTTGTGGTGGCTGACTAGTTTGCTGAAAGGTAAACATGCACTGGTACAGGATAAATGCTCTGTTATCAGCAGCCTGTGCATTATAAGAGCTCGAGCACTCATCCACCTCTGCTGCCGACAGTGCCGGGGCTCTCATGTAGCACGTGAGCCTTCCCATCGGGGCACCAAACCTGCCTCAGCCATGTGCCAGCATTGGTGCTACACTGGGGCTTGGGGCACAAAAAGCTGCCCACGAGCTCTCACCGTGCAGTCAGTGCCATCAGCTGCTCCTCTTTGGGCACAGGTGTGGAAGTAAAAGCCCCAGGAGCTGGAGGGCAGTAAGGGACTGTGCTGAGGAAGAGTCATGGCATGGCTGGCAGGGAGGAGCTGTAATGCAGAAGGAAGGGATGGATGTAGATTATAGCACTGAACCACACAGAGCTCAAATCCTCCAGCACAGGCTTGGCTGTAGTGAAGATGTATCTTAATCTTTATCCAATACTAGAGCCAACCCAGAACAGGCTGTTTCATGAGGTTTGAAAATGTTCCACTGCTTTGAAGGAAAAAAGTGACAATAAAAAAATAATGAAGAAAATGTTCCACACATGAATGAAAAAATGCTGTTCCTCTCAAACACTTCTTCTTACAGGGCATATATGCTATTAATTTGTGCTGATTGGGGGAAAATATTTGCATATTTTGCTTTGAAAACAAATGCTGAGATTGTATGATAGCACTTCTTGTAGCCATGACTTTCCAATTGAAAACTGAAATTGTGATAATCTTTCTGGGAGAATCTTTTCTGAAAAGCCTCCCATCTATATTTTCTTTTCCATGCCTTCCCCAAAACAAAGCCACATAGACTTGATATGCTCAAATTCAGCCCAGCTTTTTTTTTTTTTTTTCTTTTTTTTTTTTTCTAGCATTTACATGAATTTTGTGCTTGTGAGCTTCATTCACACAGCTGAAGAGCCCTGAGGAGGGATGGAGGGGTACACCCATTGACTGTTCAGTAATGAACACATGTACAGATAATAATATATGGCATTTAGGTTGGAAACATTAAGATACTCATGAAGTCTATTGTGCTTTATATAGCTAAACCCCTACTGTTTCTGCACCCTGTATAACAGCCTACTCCTGAGAAGAAAATGAACACGAGAGGAAAAAGTGATGGGGAAGGAGAGCATCTTGTCAAACCTGATCAGTTTGTGAGCAGGGGGCCAGAAGACAGTGTGGGCTGCAGGTGAGAAGAGGGTCCTGTTCAGTTGGCTTAGCTGCATCTGCAGATCTTTAGCAGGAGACTGAGAACACGAGGATTTTCTGAGTGTCCCAAACTCAGAGTCTGGGGCAACATTTTACATACTTATTTGTCAATACAATGTTTTCTTCTAGATTTTGCTGTCTTGGAAATCATTTGGTCTCACAGTTTCTTTTCTGTAACACTACCACTCTCTTTTGTGATGCCTTTCCAAGATCCTCAAACAAAGGCTTCATTAAGGAGAACGAGGTTTCAGCAGTTTGGATAGACCCCCAGGTGCCACGCACTGAATGCAATACTTGCAGATTGGGCTTTTTCTCACAGGTAGGGTTTTCTCTGCTTTGCTGACTGGCTGTAGTTGGTGTGCAGTTGCACAGCCCAAGCTGGTGCTGTCTCCTGCAGTGGAGACAGAAGTATGTGAGACATCTGTATAAATAAAACACACCAACAGGAATTCTTCCATGGCTGCTGGTGACTGAAGTGACACCAGCAAAAATCACAGCCAGACCAGGACAGATGAGTGAGACTGTGCCAGATGGGGTCTGATCTGCCTCAGCCCTGTTCTTGGTGGATGCAAATACTGCAGTAGCTTCACTGAGTTTGTTTGAGCAAATATTTAGAAATAGAGTTGCTTTAAGCTCCCCGAGGTGCTACTAAATCTCATATTGCAGAAGTTTGCTGTTTACCAGAAACCTGAATGACTTTAAGGCTCCCAGGAGTTCTCTCGCCTCTTCTGCAATGAAGACCTTTCCAGGCAGAGGTGCCCAGAGAATTGCTGCCAAGATCAACTTTCCTACCTCCAGTACGTGCGCAACAGGGAGGAGAGGGCACCTGGAGCGCTGGTGCTCCTGCCTCTGGCTGAGGTACTGGCAGGGTTGTGCTGCTTTATCTCTAAGTCGACAGCAGGGAAGGGGAACATCTGAGGCTCCTGTATGTGAGCCCTAATTGCCCTTAGGCAAATACCATGTCCAAGGAGGGATAAGCCTTCCTTTCCTTATAGGCAGTGCCCCATTTCCACGTAACCTACTTTCTGCACATCTATTGACAGGATGGTGGTGAGACCTTGTGGCCTGGTTCTGGAGCAGAGTTCGCCATTTGAAAGGCCTCATTCTACCCCCTGGGGCTCTGGGAAGCGCCCCATCAGGTGCCATCCATGCATGATGTTGGGCCTCATCAATGATCCTGGGCTTTGCTCAGTGGATAAAGGAGTGATTATTCATCACTCACAGGTGCTCGGAGCTGGTGCTGCTGCTGAGACCAGCTCCTTGTAGCAGGTCAGACAGATCTGGACAGCTCGTGCTATGGAACATGGCTGGAGTATCAGGGCAAGGCTTTGGCTATAACACAAGACTCAGCTTGTGCTCACTCTTGGGTGAAGACGGCTGTATGGGTAGCATCCTGAGCTTTGTAGAGCTCAAAAGGCCAGTTTATTTTAGTTTCTACTTACATGGAGTTCATTTTCAAGAGGGAGTTTCTGATTTTGTCCTGCAGAATTGGTTCAGTTTTTAAGAGCCAGTGTCTTCACTGTTCTACTGTTGTAGTCTCCAAATCTTTGCAGTCCACAGTAGGGTGAGGGCTGTCAGCAGCAAACAGAGGGACTACAAGTGAAAGGCAGTGCAAGGATGAGCTGCCCTTTGCTAACTCTTGTGGCTACCACACGTCTGGGTGATAACAGTGCAGTTTTGGGCTTTCTCAGACCTCACAAGAACATTTGATATCTGCAATGGCCATATTTTTGAACATACTGCAGCTTGTTGCGCTTTCTGTGAGAGAGAAAAAAAAAAAAAAGGAAAAAAGTGGCTGTGCAATTCCTAAATGTTAACGATGCTTCAGTTTGGCAAACACACTACTAGTGATAGTAAGGCTCCTACAAAATGACATGCAAGAAAATAAAGAACCGCACATGGTTTTCTGCCTTTTGTACATGGGAGGCGAGAGAGCAGCTGAGTATCTTCTCCTGCTTCTCCACATAATGCAGCTCAAAGCTCAGACCTGTCACTACTACCCAGAGAGTGCTAATACATCTATTACGGCCTTCCTGCCTCCATCACCCAGGCACGCTGGGAGACACAAAGGTTCTCCTTGGTCAGTCTGACACCTACCTGCTGCATCCCTGGCTTTTGCAATATAACCCGATGGCCTGTGATACTGGAAGCACTTCGTAGCTATTTTGTGCTCTGTACTGTTTGCACCTGTGCAAAATGGGTTTATAGTGCTGGTAGGCAGATTTGGTGCCGTCTGAGCACCTTGTGGATGACTGCACAGAGAGGAAATCCTGGCAGAGAACAGGGCCTGATCTAGACCTCTCTTACCTTGAATTCCATGAATTGTCACAGCACAAGAGAAGAAATTAAACCTAGATTTGGCTAGATTTAGGCACTGGGTTTGGAGATGGATTAAGACCTTTCAAAACCCATCTCATCTATCCCATCCCCTCCTACCTACTTTTCTAAGTAAACGTGGTGATCCCATGTACTGATAAAGCTCCCTCAGATCTGGGATATCTTTTGGCTGCATCTTTCGTTCCACTGGAAATCTCTCCCTTTCTGCCCTCCCTCCGCTCCACCCCACTCGAATTCTTCAGCTGCAGCAGGGCAAGCAGCCAACCTCATTTCTAAGCGCCTCTTGTCTGAGGCTCTATCCAGATGCTTTCGGAGAGAGGCCTGATCAAAGCAGACAGTGCTGCGATTGAGTCTGGTTGCAGGGAGCTGTGAAATGGTCATGGGCTCCCAGGAAAACCCCACAGCTCCCTGCCAGGATTGTTTGATGAGGCTTATCACCAGCAGTGCGGTTGTCCCCAGCATCCAGGATGGCACAAAGGACAGAAAAAGATGAACACAAGCATTCGGTTGGCAATGTGAGCGGGTGGAAAGATTTTGTTTTCTCCATGGCAAGGCTGACTTTTGAGACCTTTCTGTGATATAATTTCTGCTTCCTTTTTTTTCTTTCTAACTGTGACAAGCTGACTAGCTTACTCAGAATTTCCTTGCTGAACGATACGTATAATTTGATGATGAGTATGGCAGCAATAGTAATTATGATCTCCGTATCTACAGAAGAAGTTGCTTTTACAATGGAAAGTTTTTCCAGCTTGTGTTCAGTAAAGGTTATATTCACCACATAATGTCATAGTGTATATCACAGCCTATAAACTCTATAAACTCTGGAGCATTTTGAACTGTTACCCGCACACAGTGTTGACAGTTTTCTGAAAGACTTAATACAAAGCTGTACAGCCAGCTAAAGTAAGGTGCACTTGTCCACACTGTAACCCATGTCACATTGATGACCCAAAAGTGGAGTTATCATAAAACATGAAGTGTTTTTCCTCATAAATTAGAAAAAAAAAAAGCTGGAAGAAATCATTTTCATTTTTTTTCCATCAAAAATGAAAAAGAAATTCAAGACCCAATTGTGGTTATTTTCTTTCCCTTCTAGCATTCTGTTATGAAACACGTTTACTATTTGTGAGCTGCTCTGGTAAGAGGGCAAGTCATGTAATTCCCATTGAAGGATGATCTCAGGATATGAAAGAATCTAAAGTGAAGCCAGATGAAAAATGGGGATTTGGGGGATTTCCTTTTATATTTCTCCCCAAGTTGCCAGTGTTGTGGAATATGCCTAGATGCTGGTGTGCCTGTGTGTTTTTTGAAATGAGGATGCAGCAGAAGCAGCAAATGGGCAACATAAACTTTGTTTAAATTTGTATAAACAGATAGTTGACTACATGACATTAGAATTTTTAAGCCAAATTCTGAGCCTTCCTAATGCCCAATGCTTCAATACTTTCTTCCTCTTATTTATTTATTTATTTATTTATTTATTTATTTATTTATTTATTATTACCACAACCCTGATTAAAAATACCAAGTTGACAAATGATGGTCTGCCAGTTGCACCTCCTACTGCTAACACTTCAGCTCATTCTGCATTTTGTTCAGTATTGGGAAATGCACTGCTACTTGTCTGGTTGAGGGACTTTGTTCATATTTTTGTGTGCATGTCAGATGGATATATCTGAATACAGCCTGTGAGATGTATACCATTGTAGGTCTCTTGATTTAAGACTGGTCTCCAGGTAACTTTGAAGAACCTGTGGACTGCGCTGCTGTCCTTCTTGTTGATAGAAGTGTTAGATCTTTGGAAAATTGAGATGTTCCTACATTCCCAAAATCAACACAGTTTTGTTCATTTATGTGACTTCACAGGGGACCCGTGCTGGAGCAGTTTGCTCCTGGGGAATGGACCCCATGGTACGGAGCCATGTGAGAGCAGTTCTTGAAGAGCTGCTGCCTGTGGGCAGCCCCCACAGGCTCGGCTGGGGAAGGCCAGCATCCCATGGGAGGGACCCCATGGGGAGCAGGGGCAGAGAGGGACCATGAGGGAGCAGCAGAGATGAAGCATCAGGGACTGACCGCAGCCCCCGTTCCCTGTTCCCCTGTGCTGCTTGGGGGAAGGAGTTAGAAGAGGATCGGTGGTGGGAAGGTGTTTTTAGTTTGCTTTTAGTTTTTCACTGCTCTAGTCTATTAGCAATGGGCAATAAATTACATTAATCTCCCTATGTTGAGTCTGTTTTGCACATGAAGATAATTGTTGAGTGATCTCCCTGTCCTTATCTCAACCCTTGAGCTTTTTTTCTCATTGTATTTCTGCTCTGGTCTTTTGAGGAGAGGGAGTGAGAGCAGTGTGGTGGGGCTTACCTATCTACTGGTGTGAACCCACCACGTCATCTCAGGCCTCTTCACTCTTTCACCCACGCATCTCAAAGCTTTAAAATTTCTCCCCTCAGCCTGCTCATCCAGACTTGCTCTGCTGGTCTCGAGAGGAGAATCAAAAGCACAAGTTGGAGATACAGTCACCAGAAAAACATGGCAAACCAGAGCTTTCCAGAAAAACATGGGAAGCCCTTTCCAGTTTGCTTATTGCTAGTGTGAGGAGTGAGCTGTGTTGGGGAGAGGGGAGCAGGAGGGCACAAACAGCAGCAGTACGGTATTTAGCAGGTGTCGGGGAGAGCAGGATCTAATGAGAATCATAGAAACACTTGAAAGCTTTTTAACTCCATCCAGGATTTGCAGGAGCTGTTGATAGGAAACAGTAGTGACCCAACTGACAGTTGAAGAGATGAAAGGAAGCCCTTCGGATTAAATAAGATTTAGGAAATAAAAGGATTAGCGATACACAAAAGCTAGATTTAGGGGTTTATTTAGCCAGTGCAGTGTGGCATGATGGGATGTGGGGCATCAGAAAGGAGATGAAAGACAAAGTAAAAAGACGAATGCGGGAGGTAGTTGGGAGGCGAGGAATCAGCACAACATCTCCAAAAACCCTTCACAAATCTTCTTATAATTGAAAATGGCACAAAAAAACTAGTTTTCATTAACAATCCTGGCTTCTTTACATAGTAACAAGCAGTGTTACAATGACAAGAAACCTTCTGTGACGTGACTGTCAGCTCAAATCCATGCCACATGAGGGGAGAGCCCACATTTGTCAGCCCATCCACAGTTACAGGTTTGATGTCTGAAGAGGTGAAATCAGACTTATGTAAAAACATCCTCTATTAGATTCATAATTAACTGTGTTTCCACATAGGGGCTGCTGAAGGACCATTCTGGTTTAAGAGAGCTCCATTTGGAGGTCTCTAGTGAATTTGGTGTTGGGCACAGAAGTGAGAGGTGAGGATGTGTCAGCGGAGCCAAGAGGACAGAGCGCCTCCAGCAAGCAGCTGCCACGGGACTACATCATTCTGTAGCTGAAAAAAATGGGACTGATGGGTTTCCAGAGCAAAACTGCTGGACTTCTGGCTGAATCATCATCAGAATACCATTTGTACTATTGGAGGGGTATAGAAAAAACTATACAGTAAAGTGTTTGACTGAATGGTTGTTCACCTAAGGATTACTCCAAAGAGCACTGAAGACAGGAGTGGCTACCAGGGGATTTTGGCTCAGACTTTAAGACACTGTAGTCAGGCAGCTGTTGATGCTCTTGGCTTCTTGCAAGTGCTATGTGGAGAAAATACCACCTCCTCATGCTTTTACTCCACATCTCCAGGATAGTTATGGCTTGTCTAGTGTATCAAAGGCTATCAGGACAAGAATGAATTCCACCCTCCTCAGTGTAAAGATTTTTTTTTTTTTTTTTTTTTTTTTTTTTTTACAATCATAGATAGTTATGACTAGATTAGGAAGGTTAATAAAGTTTGTGGGATGTTGAAATAAAAGTAATCCAGATTTTTCCTGCCAGGGTTACTGGAAATACGTTAGTGTAGAAATGTTTCTTCAGATAATGTTTACTTACCATTTGTTCTGTAATCTTACAGGAATGCTAATAGGGTTACAAAAGGATTCAAATATTAGGGAAAGACATTATTTAGGTTTCCTGGGCATCTTTTGTTTGGCCTTGTTTTGCTATGGTACTTGATGGTTTAATCCCTTGAATGTCCCAGAGTAGTTTTTTCAGTAAACACTGACCTGAGTAAGAAATCAAGATATAAATAACAGTTTTAAATTTTATTTACGATTGCTTTGCATCTTTTATACTGCTTTCTGTAAAGAGATCTGCATTCTAGTTGGTTGGCTTTGGATGGAAATGTAAGCTTGACTGAAAATTTATTTGTTCAGTAAAATGCCCTTTAATACCCTGATTATATAAGAAAATCTTCGTAAAATATTTTTTTTTTGCACATAATTGAGTCTTAATTTTATGACTGTTTTAATCCAATTGAATAATAGCAGTTAAAACTTTATTTTCCTAATAAGCTAGTCATCACATTATTAATACATATGCAATATGATGTCCATGCAGACACAATTTTCAAATGTACTTAGATATCTACTTGTTTTTTCCAAAAATCCTAACAGGATGAAGTGTCTAGTTGCCTCTGACTCATGATGCCAGAGAGCATGTCAGCATCTGCAAAGGCTCAGGTACCCCTGAAATTAGGTTATTCACAGTTTGCCTTACATAACTTTCCTGGGATTTGTGGGGAATCTCTGGGGCACAGGCAGTGGCAAAATCTGCCTCTCCAAGAGCTGACTCCCTTTTTGTCTTCCTCGCAGTCCCAGACTCCTTGAGCACGTATTCCCACACCCATGCAGGTTCAGCCAAGTCCAGCCAGGAGGACTGTCTCTCCTTGGACCACTCTGCAGCACAAACCCCTCCAGGTTTCTGAGCAATTCAGCCTTCATTGTGCCCTTGCTTTTGAGGGCTTGAATTTACAGCCTGCACAGATGTCCTATAAAAGCAGGCTTTGTTCGTATGCCTGAGGAGGAGGTTAGGTCTGACTGATTTTTTCCTTCTTTTTAAAAACACAATGAATAATCGATCACCAAATGCTGTTGCAGGTGCCCAGGTGGTGCTTTCAGACTCTTCTTGCCCCCATCCCTTCCTTTCCCAGAGTGGATAACCTGGCTAAGTTTAAGTACATGGGTGATTGCTTTAACTTTAATGCAGAACATCCTGGGACACTAATTTTTACATACATGCATGGTTATGATTATCGTTAATTCCAAACTTGCTTATATGAAAAGGTTGCATCATTACTGTGTTTCAAAATTATATTTAATTTGATTGTGCTTCTGCACTGCTGTCTTCTGTCTATGTTGCCTCTCTTCCAATTAGAGTGGATGACATGCTGAAATATTGTTGTGGTAGACTTGACATTCCTAAAGCAGAACATACCAGAGATTTCAGGAGAACAACCCCCTCTTTTGTTCTACAGCAGATTTTTCTGTTGTCCAAATGCCTCCCTGGTGACAGCCCTCACGAGTAAACAATTTTTTGGTCACCAGCAGCAGGGGCTTACCCAGCAGTTCCTGCTTTCTGTGTTGTACCAGTTCTCCTGCCCCAACTGCTGCTGCTGATCTAAGTGCACTGAATTGAATAGCAAGGAGCTAACACCCCTCTCAGACACTATCACCCCTCTCAGACACTATCCAGGATCTTTTGTTCAGTCCCCAAAATGAAACTGGCAGAGCAAGCAACAGACATTTCCATGCTAATCCCATATTATAAATAGCCACAAAGGAAGACGGCTAAGGAAATTGCATGTGTTTTTTTCTTATCTCTGGCTTATTCATTCTCTAAACACACTTTTTTCTCCAGGTGATACACATGGCTTAAGCTTAGAAAACCTTACTTCACTTCTGCTGCCTGGTTTTGTTAGTAGGTATTATATTTGAAGACTGTTTTTTTCCCTTCCCTTCCCTTCCCTTCCCTTCCCTTCCCTTCCCTTCCCTTCCCTTCCCTTCCCTTCCCTTCCCTTCCCTTCCCTTCCCTTCCCTTCCCTTCCCTTCCCTTCCCTTCCCTTCCCTTCCCTTCCCTTCCCTTCCCTTCCCTTCCCTTCCCTTCCCTTCCCTTCCCTTCCCTTCCCTTCCCTTCCCTTCCCTTCCCTTCCCTTCCCTTCCCTTCCCTTCCCTTCCCTTCCCTTCCCTTCCCTTCCCTTCCCTTCCCTTCCCTTCCCTTCCCTTCCCTTCCCTTCCCTTCCCTTCCCTTCCCTTCCCTTCCCTTCCCTTCCCTTTTTTTTTTCCCCCCTTCCCCACCCCCCCACCTTGGTAAGCAGCAGTGAGGTGGGATGCTGAAATCACATCTCAGATCAGCTGGTTCCCTGTGTAAAGGCATCAAGATGAAGCATGTTGAACTCAGACCCTCACTTACGTGAGGTCATTGTGTTGGTTGTCTCAGCCCTCTGCTCAGCTTCGATGTGAGCTGCAATATTTCTATGACCTCAGCCTGGGGATAAGCTAGTGGCCCCGGACTCAGCAGTGGTTCAACATGAATATAAACAAAGTGGAGATTTGCTTTATGCCAGACGAGGTTACTTTCAAGCATACCCACAAACTCGTAGAAAATTGATAGATTTGGTTTATTGAAAATAAGTAATGGTACCAAAAGAAACAGTATTTCAGGCAAAATAATATTTAATGCCTACCAGCACACGTACTTTGACCCTGTGATTTCAGTCTGTGGAAGAGATCAGCTTGTATCTCCGTAAATATGTATTGCCAGCTTCATTTTTTTTAGAGATTAAAGGGTTTCTGTACTACCTATTACTGCTGCTCATTTTCAACTTTTTTCCTTAAGTCACAGAGCCAGCATTATGGGGAATTAGATCATGTATCAAATGCATGTCTAAAACTTTGGATAGATGTATTGTTATTATTATTTTATTTTTTGTCCTTGTGGGTATTTATTTTGAAGGAAGTTATGTATAAACTGTCAGCCATTCTTAAATGACTAAAGCATTTAACTGCTGCACTTTGGAGAATAGGTGGTTTGTCTGCAATTACTGAAGGATGGCATCCTATATTTTATATTTTCAAGCCAAAGGCAAGAGAAACACAAGCTTACGTAAAAGATGGTGGCGTGGAAGGGATTGTTTAAATGTTCCCAGCTAC
This sequence comes from Anas acuta, assembly GCF_963932015.1. Taxonomy (NCBI): domain Eukaryota; kingdom Metazoa; phylum Chordata; class Aves; order Anseriformes; family Anatidae; genus Anas; species Anas acuta. The sequence continues at coordinate 108,842,223 of NC_088980.1, forward strand.
TATTACTAGTAGATTATGCCAAACTGGGCACATCAAAGGGAGCATAGGAAGCTTCTGTGGTGGTGCAGAGGCAAGAGGAAGGATTTTAATGTAGACAGAGATTCACATGACCTGCTTTAGTAGTCATCTCAGTCAGCCCAACTCCTAGGTCTAAGTCTATGCTGAACGTAAAGCCATAATCTTTGGAGGAAGGTCTGGCTTACTTCTCTGTGTCTCTGCATGCTGGGGGGAGCTGAGCAACATGTTCTAGAACTGCATTGATGCTTAGCGATTGGGTTTAACTTTAGCAGTTTGGTTAAGCTTCACGAAGTTATGAAGAAACCCCTTGGGAGCTGGTGAAGAGTAAACTTAAAAGGCAGCTATGGAGTAGTATGAGCCTGAAAGCTCCTGAAGGTTCCCTGTGCATCCACTGTAAGAGAAAAGACCTTTCTGGGAGCAATTCTTCCAAATAATAATGAAAAGCTATGAAGCTGTCAGTGCAACCCTTAAAATCAAGGTTGTTTTGAAATGGTAATGTGTTCATTGTAACAGGTAATGGGAACATTACATCTGGCCTTCTTCAGGATGAGTCACACGCTTTTCCTCTTCTCAGAGACTTGGCACCTCTGTGTGATGAAATCCAAATACTGGCTGTGCTTACAGGGCTGAGCAAAACACAGAGCAGATGAAGAGATACAGGTCAATATGCACATCTATAGCTGTTTGCCAAGATGACACGGATCCAGAGGAATGTTTGAATATCATCCAGAAATTGTCATTCCTGAATATACATCCTCTGAGATGACCCTGGAGAATACACACCTGGTTTTCACTTAACCAATTGCAGAAGAGATACCAGCTGAAGAGCACGGGAACACTGGAAGATTTTCAAACAGATCAATGTTGTTGCTAAAATATCCTGGGATTTGGGATACACTGGTCCATATTGTTTCTTTTGCTCAAAAAATAAAAGACACTGCCCTAAGAAATAGGGCAGTATGAAATGACTTCAGCTTTGCCATTTTGATGAACAGGTCTGTTCTTATTTTTTTCCACTTGCTTGCTTTTGTTCTTATCTTACATAAGCAATAGATAATTTTTAGCAGTGAATTCTGCAACGAATGATATTTCCTGCAACCAGTGGCCCCTTATCTGGAAGATGATGCTTATGCATAGAAACTCTGGCAGTTTCTGAGGTTAACAATGCAAGATTCTGTCCTCCATATGGACTGACTTTAAATCGGGAGGATAAAACAATGTTTACTAAGCAAAGGTATTTCTGTTCAGGTCCTTGGGAATATTCCACTGCGTAAGACCTGCTATAGTAAAAAATATTTGATGTTTAGTCTAAGTTTTGCCTTTCTCAGAGTTGTCATTATTTCTAGTTGTTGCTCTTTTACTATCCTAACTTGTTATTCTTCTGCTAGCTGTTTATTTCTAACAGATGCTTATAGCCAGTTAACATATGTGCCCTCAGCCATTGCTTAGCTAAGCCATACACACAGCAATTACTCCCTTCATTTTTCCCCCTATCTGAACCCCCTCCTCATCTATTTAACATTTTCTTCGGTTTCTCATGGCTTCTAATATGTCTGCAGAGCTGACTGAAGTATCCTGGGAGTGGCAAATTGGTTTCAAAAATATAAATAAATAAATACAAATACAATCTTTTTTTAATTAAAGCTATTTATTATTTGCAGGGCTGTAGCTTGCGGGGCCTCATTGTTTGGGAATGCTGCATAACAAAATGAAAGGCCGTGCACTGAGGAGCTTCTGCGAGAAATTTCTTCAAAACCAAACCAAACCAAACCAAACCAAACCAACAACCTACTCGGCAGCCAGGAATAGCCCACTTCCCAAAATTGACTTGGTACCTGGCAGCATTCAACAGGTGCAATACTTCTCTCTCTGCTTGGTTGTTTTCCTATCCCCTCTGCTGTCATTGCTGAGTCTCATTTACATGACTTAATTCAGCAGCTGTAGGTAGACTTGGGCTTGGCTGAGTGTGGCTGTGGCTTCATTTTGTGTTGGGAGTCTCTGCTTGTTTTCAAGCTGGTGGTAGCTGGCAGCTTGTGGTTAAAAGCAGCTGACAATGAATGCTGCTGTGCTCGAGGCGCTGCATGTGCAGAGGCAGATGAGCCCTGGATTTCCAGGCCAGCAAGCTCTGGTCTCATGCCTGGAGGCTTCCTTTGTTGCTCCAAGGAAGTCGGGGTGTCACCACACAAAGCGCAGCGGGCACCTTGTCCCAATGAGGCTTGGAGCCTGAGGATGGCTCCTCTTCTTGTGGATGGGGATGAGAATGGCGGCTGCAGTTTTGGGATGACAGCAGTCCCCTCAGGAGATGACTCCCTAAGTGTCTGGTGTCCATCCTGTGAGCTGAGATAAAACAGACTGTAGATGAAAACAAGAATATGGTTTAAAGGGCCTTTGAAAACAAGTATGAATAAGCATCCAGAGTAGTGGAAAACACTAATGCAGGTGAGAAGCTTTCCAAGAACAAATGAGGGATGATTTATTCTGTCACTGACATCAGTTACATGTATGTGCATAGGGATCACAGCCAGCAGCAGCTCAAAGGCTTACTGTGATCCACAGGGCCACTGGAGAAACCAAACTCTTAGGTTACATTTCCAAGCAGTCAGCTCTTGTTCTCCAAACACACCTAGACTAAGGAATTGTGATCCCGCAAATGCAGGAATTGGGCAGTCTGCGTGTATAACATTTTCCCAAGAGTTTAAAGATTGCCGTTGAGCAGCTCATGTTACCTGTAATTGTTTCCTCCAATGGGAAGAACAAGGTGGGCATTCGCACCCAAATAATACTGCTTTTCCAGTATTAAGTTGGAAAAGGAACAGGAGAATATTGAGAAGCAAAGCTGCAATTTTCTCCAGCATTTTGCTGTCTCCCTTCATTGCATGTCTGTGAGAAACAAACAAGGTATGATGAGTTTCTTTTGGTAACAGTTTGGCAAAATTGGGATACTTCAGCTGAAAGTGCTGGATGTAGACATGATTCTCCACATTTTGGGTCCACTGCATACACAGGGCTCTCTCTGCCTTCAGTTCCACCACTGCTTCAGCCTTCAGTTCATTAGGTTCACTTTGTTCAGCCTGCAGCAATGTGGCTCCCAGATGTGTTTTCCGGTATTTCGTTTATAACTGTGAGGAATCTACAGCATCCAGTCACCCCTGTGTCTGCCTTTTTTTTCCTGGCATTGAAGTTCTTTGAACAGGACATTCCTATTAACATCAACAGTCAAAAATGAAATAAAACTGAAAAACCCTGTCAGGTTTTCATTCTCACCAGAATGATCTTTAAGGTAGAACTTCAACAAGCACTCCGGTAGAAATATTTGCTTGTATGGCTTTGGATTTTCCTCACCACTATGCTAAAACAATTTTCAGCTAACAAGTTATGCTCATAAGCAGTGTGTCTTTAAATTCTTCAGCTTTGTGAGTATCAGTTTCAGTGTTGTAGCTATGATAGTTTTGGGACGTAAATGGTTTATTTATTATACCAACTTATGTAGCTTGGAAAAAAAAAAAAAAAAAGAGCTGGAGGAAGGCTTGTATGGCTGGAAACTTGTCTGTTTTTTCCAGCTATATGAACTTGAAAGATGTTATCTCTCTTACAAATCTTGCCTTGCTTTGTAAGCATGTGGTTGAATAATTATCTTCCACTATTGCTTGGATAAATGGTTTCTAAAGAATTTGGGCACACAAAGTCATCTTTGCCAAATTGTCTAAAGATGATTTCTTAAAAGAAGTGATTTTCTCTCTAAGTTTATTTCACAGACACACAAAAATGCTTTATGCCATATGTATTTCTAAGCCTGTTTTTAAAACATGCTGAATGATTTGTTATAAATTTTCACAGACATAGCAAAAAACTGCAGGCAATTGTTTTTGTCTAAGTCATTTTGAAAAGGTGTCACTATGTCTGACTTCAAAGTGCCTGGTAAATTTAGATCAGAGAGGCAATCAATTTGAAATATTAAATCATGCATAGCATAGAGCATTGGGCAAAATTAAAAAGGGAGGCTGATTAAAAGATCAGAAAAACATAGCTCAAGCAGGACTGTGGGAGTTTGATTTACTTTCTTTTTTAAACTTTTTTTTTTTTTTTCCACAGGATCTTCCTGTGCCTCCTGCCACCATGAGAAAAGAGCTTCAGCACACTTTGCTTTTGCAGACTTTGCACTTGCAGACTCTCCAGCTGGCTCCTGAAGGAGATTCATGAACTGTGCATCATGCAGCTAGTCTGATCTTGCCTACACATAACTTTAATTGCAGTATCTAACAATTGGTTTGTATAATGCAAAGTATAACATCTCTGCCAAAAGCATCATAAATGATGATAATTCTTGAGTATTTTTTATATCCTTATCCCAGTATTTGAATCTTAACCATGCCTCAGCCTCCCCAGTTCTTGAGAAAGTGTGTTCCTTGTTTTAATTCTGTGCTTTACAGACAAGCAGTGTTTAATTTCTGTGGATATTAGTTGTGTTTTATTGCAGTGACAATAGGGTTCAGGACAGGATGAAGAAAGGCCCCCATCCAGTCTTTTCAGAATATGTAATATTTTATTTCCATCAAATCCCAGACTACTTGCCACTTCTCTAATGTTAGTTATTCCAGACTTTATTAACTTGCTTGACAGGAGAATCCACTTTTTGTCTAAACCTACCTCTACCCTGAAATACCCTCACTGAGATGGTTATTCCTCCCCATCCTTATGAAGCATAACATTCACTTTGCTCTTGGCTGCCCCTGAACACAGAGTTTTTCTCCAAAATATCTGCAATGCCTCACAATCTCTTTCCTCCAACTGAAATGGTTGTCAGGATTTTGCCAGGTATAAGATTAGATTACATTTTGCCTGTCAAAAAGGTGTTTATTGTGTTTTACATTTGTTTTTTTTTTTTTTTTTTTTGTTCTGGTTTGCCTGACCTCATGGTCCACCCTGGCCTGGATGAAGCCCTAAATAACTATATCACCTGTCAGTTCCTTCCCCCATTTTTACAGGTATTACAATATATTTGTCAAGCAGTGCACCATTTCAAGGCTCTTGTTGATGACTGCTACACAGAGAATTCATCATTCAACGTTATCATTTTTTTTTCTAGCCTCTTTCTGATCTTGTTGTAATTCTTTGCCTTTCTCTCCGTGAGTATGTAATGTTTGTATGGCTCCTTGAAGAGACCTCTCAGGTTGTGTCACCACTTCTGAAGGAAGCTCATTCCAGTCCCACTGATACCACTACCAGCTAGAAGTGTTGTCTTCAAAAGGGCTGGAAATACAACAGCTGTAGTTTTCAGACTCGCCGAGATGTCAGCTGAAAAATGTGTACAAAAGCTCGCTAAAAATATCTGTCAAAAATTCAGTTCATGGCTAAATAACAATGCTGTGTGGGATATACTGAACCCCAGTTTTGAAGCCTGTTTGGAAACCTTTTTGGCCTGAAGCTGACTTCAGGGAGTCAAAAATTTACCTGACATTTATCTTCATATCCCATCCACTTGTTCTTGCTGCTCCACCACTGCTACCACAGCCTGTTGTCACTCCTATTGTATTTCTTTTCTCTATGCAATTCTGTCGTCATTCTAACACAGGCAAATTGCAAACTCAGATTCCACTCTTTCCCACTATTATTTCTAGTATGAATATTTGTGAATTTTTGGGCATTTTAAAGTTTGGGATATGTCATGGCACAGTTTGATGAGGTTGCCAATTCTGTAGCCTCAAACCACTATTCTGCCATATGGGTAACATTAACCAGGCTGACTTGATCTTCTTTGAGACAACACAACCATTCTCAATATAAATATTTTCTTTCTTTCTTTTCTTTTCTTTTTTTTTTTTTTTTTTTTCTTCACATTTTTGTATGCACAAAAAGACCAGCTTTTTTTTTTTTTTTTTTTTTTTTTTTTTTTTTTTTTTCCTGACCAGCTCCTAGTTAAGCTTTCAAGTGCTGTTAAAATCCAATGTACTCTCCAAGGTCTTGTTCTGTGTATTATAATCTCTAATCATCTATGCTTCAGTATTCACAGAAGTGCTAAAACCATTTTACCACCACTTTGCTGGCAAGAACACTCAGAGAGTCTTTCAAAGAATGAAACTTTTCATGAACTACAAATCCAAGGCATTTGCAAGGCTTTTACAAAAACTTGGCATTTAAATGACTGTGTTAAATCCAAGAGTAATTTTCAGATCTACAGTATATAAAATTGGTCCTCTAGCTCCTTGTAAATATCAGCGTAGAAGTACAACTGTGAAAAGTCAATTGTCTATATTATAATTAGTTGAAGGTAATAAACTGATATTAAGTGTCACAAAACAAGTTTGCAGAGGAGAAAATGCCTCCATGCTTTTGTCTTTCTTCCAGAATTGTATACAAAATTGAAAATTGGCTTCTCTTACTAAGAATTCATACATTTATGAAAATTATTATTATAATAAAAAAATCCACTCTAGAATAAAAAAAATTAACTCAGGACAAACGTTTCTCCATGGAGAACAAAGCACGTCATTTTACTGTTTTTCTATACCAAATTTTCGATTTCAAATTTTGCAGAAGAAAGAAGTGGAGGAAAGCAAAGCTTTCCAAACTGAAATCGAGTAAAATGGAAATTTCACATATTTTGTTCCCCATTTCCTCACAAAGAATACCAGTACACTCAGACCTTATAGAAGTAATAGGGAGGTAGAGACGTATAGGTTTTATTTATGTATTTATTTATTTTTTCCTTTTTATATCTGGCTTTAATTTTCAGAGTAGATCCTAATCTGGAGTTTTTAATGTTTTCTAACACACTCTATTTTTCCCCACCCTTCTTTAAAATATGAAAAATAGAGATGGACTACATTTCTGATCTCACTTAACTGTGACAGAAGTCTTGAATAAAGAAATTCTACCCAGTGAAAACAAGTGTATATGAGATCGGACTTAAAACCTGTTTTTATTGGACATTTATGTGGCATGGGAAGAATGCATGCAAACCAAGTCCAGCACATTGCTGTTACTCCAGCTTTGGGTGGAGCAAACACGCTTTTGCCTTCATGATTTTACATAAATATCAACAGGGCCTTCCCTTTTCAAATCCCATGAATCTCTCTCAATCTATGAGACTGTGTAAATGCCACAGAAATATCATTCTTGACATTTGATCAACACCAGATAAGAGATTTGAGCCTGTTCTTTATTTATTTATTTATTTTTTTTTTCTGGTGAGAATCAGATGGGTTTTTCTCAATCATAATCTCAGATGTAGTGTACTCAATGCTAAAATTACAGAAAATCTCAAGGGGGATGAGAGAAGTTACTGAATGCTTATGAATTAGTTATGGTGTCTGGACTCAGCAGGTGTGAAGAGTTTGCCAGCTAATTTGCTAGAGGAATTCATTTTGAGGTCGTTTCTAAATCTTGTGCTGTATTCACAGGCTGTGAGAATAAATCATTACAGAAATATCTAACACCTCACATGTGCACATGATTGTTTTTATTCCTAATGCTTCAGGTATGGGGAACACTTGTGTGATTATATTCTGTACTTCACTAGGGGAGAAGAGGAGCTCAGTGAATTTGCCCTTGCACAGGAGTCCTCGGCAGAACAAGAGGCTGAGACCAGTTTCCTGCACCCAGTCTGGTGTCGCAATCTCATGACCAGCGTGCTTCTCTTCAGATACTTTCCTTGAATCATTCCTACAGTGGAAATTATTCTGAAGATTTGACTGTAGCTCCCCAATTCTGGTACTGTCATATAGGTGCCAATATACAGCTTGACATGCATCAATGTAAAGACTTGCACACCTGCTTGCTTGACAGATGCCTCAGAGATTGAATCAGTCCTGGAAATATCACTTTGCTGTTCTTCCACGGATGAGAGGTGTGAGAGAAGCCATTGTACAGGTGTGACAGAAAAGAATGAAGCAGCCTCTCTCCTCTGGTAGTGAAATGTGAGCAGTTGTGGTAATTTACTGACATTTTAATCCCTTGCCGTTAATATGGTTTTGGACTGAAAGGATGAAAGATCTCCTGTTTCCTACAGGTTGTAAGCCTAATCTCCAAAGAAGAAATTTATCCACAGCAGACAATATGTGTAATTTAGATATTGATACCAACTTTTATTTGCCTTGTGATTTGCAAGCTTTTATCTTAGAAAGCTTCTGAAATTTAACAAGATGTCAAAAGAGCAGTAGCAATTTAAATTATGGTGTAGGAGCATGACAGCTCTGAAGACAGCCACAGTAAGCTCTTTCTCCTATAAAAAGCATGGCAGAATATTAATCATTCTTGCAAACTGGAGTTGAGTACTTCAGACCAGTGGTATTAACCTCCAAAAGGTGAATGTCGACAGGTGTTTTCTCAGGTCCTGTTCCTCATCTCCACTGTATCAGTCTCTCCCTTTAAACACTGTATTAGAGCTGTGAGCTGTAAACATGTCATGAGCATAACATAACACCATATTACATGTAACATTTTGGAGTGTGAGCACGTCTTAACATACCACATGAAGTTCTCATGGGACACCACTAGCAGGTTTAGCACATTTTCTTCATCCTCGTTTCTCTTGTTTCCACAGATTTTTTTCAAAAACCTGAAATAGTAGATTGCTTATGTGAAATACGTGTCCCAGGTCTTTTGGATTTTTCTTAATCCTATGTCTTTGGCTGGCTGCAGCATTTTTTTTTTTTTATTTTTTTTTTTAATTGGGTTGCCTTTCTATGGGGTGAAACACCTGTTTGTTCAAGTGGATTAACCAAGAGTGAGCATAACCCATGGATGAGACAGAGTTGTTTGCAAAAACAAAGAAACTTTTAACTACTGTACATCTGCAAGCCTGAAGACTTAGAGCTCCAATATAATGTTTTTGTATTTATCTAAAATAATGGCTACGTGATCTTTTGCAAGCAGATGTGAGCTTACTCTGTCTTTGCTCTGAGCTGACTGGAAGTCATAGAGCAAACTAGCATGGCACTAGGCCTAAACTAATATACCCTGCTCCTCAGCTGAACTTTATTAGCTTGGGCTTGGTGCCCTACTAACCACAGCTGTGGGTTTCTTGTCAGCTAGATTATAGGCAGAACAAGCTCATGTCTCTTTATAGGTAGCCCTATAGGGTTTTAGTCCTTGTAAATAGCGCTAGCATTAAAAGGTTGAATGTTTCTTCTTTCTCTCCCCAGAACAAGCCATGAAGTGAGTTGCCTGCCCTTCTACCTACATCCCATCTATCAGCAAGTTTAGGGTGTTTTTCAGTCTTTGTGCTCTTTGTTTTGTCATCAGAAAGTCATTCTTTGTGCTATTAAGTAGTCCTTTTCCTTTCCCTTCTGCTCCTTTTGTACTTAAAAAAACAGTGATTTTTCTAGCTCTAGCTTCTAAATTTTTAATTTTTCTTTCACTCCTGCAACAAAACAACTCAACTGTAGAAGATTAGTAAAGAATAGCTGAGGAAAAACTTGGAAATTCATGTGGAAGAAACTGAAGTTCCTTTGAAACTTCTTCAAATTACTTTATCTAGATCTCTGACCTAGAAGTTGGCTTGATTTTAAGTAAGGCTTCTTGGGAATTTTCCCTTTGAAAACATACTACTGGAAACTGCCTGCTTGTTAAAAGCTGGGTTTGATTTTAACAGAAAAAAGATTAAGATTTAGTCTTGTTGAACATAGTGGAATGGAGAGAGGAGAGACAAAATCTAACTTTCTTAGCTATTGGTAGCTTGTGGCTTTGGGGAAAATACTCCTTCCCCAGGTGCTGGTTCAATACAATTCAAATTAAGTTAGGTGCAAAACTTCAGTGAAGGAAGAACCAATCTCCCTCTGAAGTTCATAAGCATTTTTTTTGTTTGTTTGTTTGTTTGTTTTAATCCTCTTTGTGGTGTTTGATTTTGTGAGTCATTATAGGGTCCATGGTTCGAAAATTCATAGTGTTAAAGGGGGTATGCTGCTTACTGAACTGTTGGGCTTAAGGCGATTCTCTTTTCCCCTTTTTTCAATTTCCATCTCTTCACACCCAAACACCCACTACTGTTGAAATGGGTGCTTACCTCCTACAGCTAATCTTGAGTTTGATAAACTGGATTTTTCACAGCAAAACTTGCAATGAGTACCTGAAGGTTCTTTCTTCCTGTTCAGAGCTGCTTAAGCATTTTCTCTAAGCTTTCTAACTTTGAGCAAGGTGCAGGTATCAAAAGAATAATCTTCTGTACTTTTTTTTTTTTTCTTCCAGACTTTAACTATAATCAGCTAGAATAGGAACATCCAGAAATAAAAATTGTTTAACAACAATGTTCTATATAAAATGCTCTATTTTCATTTCTTCTTTTTTTTTTTTTTCTCAGAAGTTTGATTTGTGTGACCAATATTTGTAATCTTAACATTTTACATAAACTGCTGTTGCAACAGCAAAAAACTGTTTCCAAAATTCACTGACCCTATCACTGAGAAAATATTCAGATTTTTGTTTCTAGCTCAAAAAAACTTACCAAAACAATAATAATAATAAAACAACAACAACAAAAAACAGCAAAAGCTTGTCTTCCAACTTTCCACTTCTTTGTAAAGTCATGGGATCTCCTGGTTTTGCTTGGGGCAGAATCCAGTCCTCAATGTGGAGATATGGTATAAGTTGCGATTACGAGCTGTAAGACTGTTGGATGCTATTGTGCACCAGATCAGTGAGAAAGAGGAACTGATAATTTTGGATACTGTCTCATGCCTCTCTATTGATGCTCTCCATACTGTTGTGAAGGAAATATTTCTATGGCATATAGGGTGGTGCTGTCAGAATACCTTCTCCTTTGCTGTAGAGTGGTAGCTCAGAATGAGATGGCATTGAAACAAATAGATGTTTTTTAACCATTGGAAGTGTTATTTAACTTGACTTGTATATTCATTTTTGTGCTGGTAGAAAGGATTTAATGACACTGGAATAGGAGGGTATTTGGAAGACCATGTTTTATGTTCATAGAGATAGTATAACGATTTTGCAGTGAACAACTCTGGAATTTCTAACACCTGGTTTTTATAATCCCATAGAGAAAAAGATGGATGCATTTTTATTGCTCATCCTTTGGGGGTGGGGGAGATGGAGGCCAACATAGCAGTGAGGAAAAAGCCTATCTAAGGAGATGGGAAAGTGTCTCCTTTATCTATGAAGGACTGAAAGTGTGTCTTGTAACAGCACAAGATTATGCATCCCAGGCAAATAAACATATAAACTTTTCTGTTTCTTCTGGACAGATATTTTATGTTTTGAATGTGCTTCATTAAATCTGATGGAAAAGAGATGTTGAAATCCTATTATTATTTATTTATTTAATTCTCTATTTTCTCTATTTTAACATTTTGATGCTACTCAGCTATGGGAAATAATTAGATGGATGTAGATAGACCATTTTCTTGCTCCCTTGAAGGAGCTCACTAAGCTTGTGTTGTTTGCTGCTTTCATGCTCTGTTCCACTGTAATCACTTCCATATCAATGGAAAACAAAATCACAAAGAATTTATGATTTCAAATGGAGGAAGGTTCTGATGCAATAGAATGTTAAGGGGAACGTGACTTGGGTATCTGGCAGGGGACAGAAGTATCAATATATCCCAGAGATAAACCAATAACCAGCTTCTTCACAATTTGCTCAGAGGTGATTCCTACTTCTGCACCATTTTTTTTCTTCCCATGCTCCCTGGGTGAGATAGAAGACCAAACCTAAGATTGGTGTAAGAATATATTAACTTTAAGAGGAACATTAAGTGTAAGGCTAGCAGTCTTGGGCCTATTTGAAGTGCTGGGCTGGGACTGGGGCTCTAGCTTGGTTCTGTAAGTGCTACAGTCCCATCCTGTGTCAATGTTCTCATGATGCAATTCAAATTAATGAAAAGTGGCTGGTGAGAGAAATTCCATCTTTGTGGAAAAACTGCAGTACTAAAAGTTTAGTTTCCTTTGTTCTCTACTAGACTAAAACACACACTTAAATGTACTCTTGTGGGAAAACCCTGAATTATTTTAATCTGAGTCTTGAAAACTCTCAGCGAGTCTTGAAGCTGTGATTTCTTTACTCTAAAGCATGTCTTGATAAGTCAGTTGGTTTGAGTAGCAGGGGGTGGTCTTGTTCCATCTTGAAGAATGATGATTTCTGGCTCTTGCCTCTGTGAATATGCTCTTTTAAACAGGAGGTGGTTTTTATTTTTTTTCTATTATTAAAAATATTTGACCTCTCTCAAGTCATTTCATGGGACAGTTTAAATTAATAAAGAACCAAGCACATGCCAAACTTGCTCAATAGCTTCTTTGTTCTGAAAATAACTGTAAAATGTCTAATAATTGACCAAATTTATATGAAGCACTGTGTTACAGGCTCAGGATAATGCACATATATACATGAACCAGGGAGATGTTTTTTCCATCTACCTTTCCTTTGATCACAGGTGTGTTCTGTCATTCCACTTCAGTAACCAAACAGATTAGCCCCTAAAATGAAAAATAGCTTGAAAGTTGATATAAAAGACCTAGTGTCCAGGCCAAAATTAAAGGAGAAGGGAGACAAGTAGTTATAAATTACTCTGGCTTAATATTGTGACACTGGCGGCACAATTTTCTACAAAGGAGATAATCTTTCCTCATTATTCAACTGGCCAACGAGGTGCACATTTTTTTGCCAGAAGTAGGAAAAGTCACTATAAAGAACATGTCAAGTTATAGTCTGCCAAATTAAACAACAGCAAAAAGAAAAATATCTGCTAACTTGATATCTGCAGTATGGTGACAGCTGGGTCACCTCTGTAGGCAAAGAAACTAGATTCATGAATATTACTCAATTTTTCTTTAAGAAACACCCTGTCTCACCCTGAGATCACTGACCTCTGTTCTGCTGGCAGTTTCAGGGAATAGTAATCACCCAGACGTTGTGTGGGTTTGCTTTCCTTCTTCTGGAGGAACGGAGGATGTTGTTGACAGCCAGCCTAGAGCCCTTCAGTCTGCCTTCTGCATCTCTCCTATCCACTGTGAGTATTGGAATTAAGTTTTTCACTTATGGTGGATTGAACATAAGATGAGGCAAGAGGATCTTGAATTCCAATCATGAATTTATCAACTTTTTTTTTCCTCCTCCTTCTTCATACAGCCACTTTTGTAATGGCTGTTTTAACATTTATTCATCTTAGATGAGAGCTGTAAAAAGTGGTGAATGGGTTGGCTGACTGACCCTGAGCAGATGTGTTGTTCTGAACCACCTGTTAAAGAGTTATAGCTGATGGCCGGACTGTGTCTCATTGGCATAGAAATAAATATGACAGTATTTGTATCAAATGCAGCAGTACGTATAGAGAATATCGATTGAACAACAACTAATGTGACTTTTGTTATTCTCCACTGGGGTCTTTTCTACTGGTGTCAAAATAGTTACTGTTTCTTTGTGTCTTCTGGGCATCAGAAATTTTCCTAAACTAATGCTCTAATGTGCCACTAATGTGGCTATTTTAATTGAGGCTGTACTCAGTGACTTGTGTTACAATACGCAAGTATTGCTAGAAATCTAAAGGGAACTTCTTGAAGCCTAGGGGTTGCTTGAAGAACTAAAATGTACTGGCTGAGACTATTGTCAAATTAAGTTTGAAACCATTTCTAGATGCTATTGTTTGTGCTTTTCAAATTTGATTTTGTTAAAAATGTGCTAAAATTTTGATAAAGTAGTTCTAATATATGAAAAGATGACAAAACACTTTCCTGTTTGTCTGTATTTTGTGGGTCAGCATTGGTGCCTAAATTATAGTGTGCACTGTAAATCTCAAGGCAAACACTGGGATCAGTGTGATTTACTTAGTTGCAAACTGTCAAACTCTCCCACCTTTATATACAGTACAGGCTTTGCATATTCAGAGAAACCAGCGAGCTGCAATTCACTGTTTGCAGAAAGCAATGGTAAATCAACTTTTCAGCAAGACTAGTCCATAAATCAATGAACAGTATATTCCTTTGAGACGCTCAAACCTGCACAGGAAAGCCACTCTAAAGCCAGATTAACGGGAATCCTGATTTACGGTTGAATCAAACAGCCAAAGTCTATTTTCAGAGATCTGAAATACCAGACTTAAACAACTTATCTAGGTGACAATCTTATGGCTTTCCACTGCTGCTGTTTATTCATTTCTTGTAGATATGTAGGAGCTGAAAATATGCATTGCTAGATATATGTATACATATTTTCTATGCTTATAGGGGGCTGCTGCCATATAACTGTAAGATACAACAGCATACCTGGTACTGTAAAGGTATGCATCGTTGCTCTTTTCCTTCCCTTCATCCTTTTGCTGTCATTTGTATCCCTGTTATCTACTTTAGTCAATTTCTGAGCATCAAGCCTGGGACCTTTTACAAAGAAGCAGGTGATGCAGGCCTTCAGCTGGGCTGAGGAACCAGTACCACTGTAGTCAGCAAACTTTATTTCCCCTTGTTGATGTGGCTGAAAGTACAAGGTATATTGTTATTGCTACGTGACCTGGCTGTCACAACTGACCATTTCACCATCCTGTGCTTCCTGCTAATCAGCCTGTGGAGAGCTGCACCAGGGCTGATAACAATGCAAATGGTGTGGAGGCAAATTAAGAAGTACTTTGAACAGACCCGCATGAATGAAAATATACTGCATTGAATCGTCAGTCTCTAATCATAGATGTGGAGGTGACTGTGGAGTTTCAGTTGGGATAAAAATACTTTTACAACAATAATACAGTTCTGAATGACATTAGAAGAAGTACCCTCCCCTTAGCTGGACAGCAGGGGTAAGTTCCCTTGCATTGCAGAGGCTAACTCATAGGAATGATAACTTCATTTTCAGAATGCCATATGCTAGACAGTCCTAATTCCTATGATAATTCCTACTCCCAATTTCTTCAGCACTCAGCTTCTCTCTGTAAAATTACCAAATTTGAGCTTCAGAGGGTGGGGGTGAGTGCAGGTTGTGTGATTAGCTACAACCTAGTAGGCTAGCAGGCGCCTGTCTCCACTCTGCGACAGAGGTTGTGTTGAAGTGCACTACAGCACCCTGGTCCTAAGCATCTGGTCTGCTGATGATTTCTATAGCAGTGGCCTTACTGGTAGCATTTTTCAAGACAGGATCATCAAAAGGTGATGCTGGTTGTGACTCATAGAGCAGGAACCAGGTATGTACAACTGAAAGCATCCCTGATCTGAAAACAAGCAAACATAAAAAATCTAAAAGTCAAAAGCAAAACTTTGCTCATGCTACAGGAAATTATCAATAACTAATAAAAAGACCGATGTAAAAGGACAGTATAATGGTTTGTCCTTGAAAACAATAATTCAGCTGTTTGAATAGTGCATAAACTGAACCAACAACACAAGGAATTACTAAAAGTAGTGTATCTCCAAGACTTAAGATGCCTTTTGCCAAGTTTACAATGATAAGATTAGCCATATGTTTCAGTACTAGCAGATTGTATCACATTAAAGACAGAAAAGTTATTAACTTTTAATTTAAAAGATTTTTTTCCCCTTCTAAACCAAGGAAAATTAAAAGACTGAAAACCTTATCAAAGCAAATAAAAATGAATTATGTTTTTTCTCCAACTTGGAGGTAGTTTGTCTTTTAATTTATTTTAGTACCTTTTTGCTACTATTGAGCAAAAATGCTTGTTTCTTGTTTGATGTGAAGCTGGTGCGTAGCCCTGCTTTACTAGCTAGAAATTCTGATTTGGGACTTTGCCACCTTAATATTTACTTAAATAGCCCTAGGCTGCAGGACGAGTTCCTCTGTCTAGACTTATAGCCTTAATCTCCCAGGGGCTGACTTTAGAGGAAGCCTCTATACCTGGCACGTACATTCCTTTCTTAGTATTTAGAAACCTAAAATTATCTTATTTTTTCTGTTCTGTTGTCATTTCTTATTTCTTCAGATATTTGTTTATCCCTATTTATTTTTAGCTGCCAAGGCTTCATTTTTCCTCATGGATGGAAGAGGAAAGCTTTCTGGGCCTGCATGTTAATCGATATAGCTGCTATTATATTCTTATTGTTGTTGTTGTTGTCTTAGAAGAGTGCAAGCTGGTAAATCCACTTACTAAGGCATCTCACTGCAAGGCATACAGTACAGACTGTCTCCTTTCATCAGGGTCTGACCTTTTCAGGAGGAGGGAAGAGCTGCCTTGTTGAGGTGAAGCACTTGAAATCAGTGGGCTGAATCTTTTATTGGCATTTTGAAATGAAATGTTATCTACCTCAGAGCTACCGAAGTCTAAGTGAGGTGTCCAAGAGGTTGAATGTAATGTCCTTTGCTGTCAGTTTTCAGTTTGAAGGGGATGTCCTGCTGAGGTACTTCTCGTGATGCTGGATACAGGGTTTAATCCTTCTCATTGCCTCATAAAAAGGATCCCTGAGTTCAGTTGGACTGTGCCTTAGGTGGAGGGCTATGTGACTGGAGTAAAGACTCTACAGGATATGACCCTTTCCCTCTGTTCATGCCATTCCTTTTTTCCTTTACTCTTTAGGAAGTGCTCATCAGTGCTTGGAGGCAGCACAACTGACAATCCACAAAGCTGATCCACTTTTTCTGATGCTTCAGTAAACCATGAAGTCTGCTGCTCAGCCTGTTTCTTGTAAAAACACAGTGATGTGGCACAATGCTATTTGCCTGGCTGAAGGCAGGTGGGAGGGAAGTGGTGGGAAAAACCTGAAGCTAGGCAGACTTTTTTTTTTTAAGGGGGTAGGATGAGGTTTCACTTCTCAGGATTTGTAGTGTTTTCAGACAGTATAAATACCTTGTGAAAATTAAGAGTATATTTTGTAAATTTCTCTCCTGGTTGTCGTATGCGTATTTTATTAAAAACATCCTTTGACATCTTCAGATTAATATTTATATATTTCTTTTCTATGTAGCTTTTCTTTCTCTGCCATATTCTCTGTTACTCTTCTCAGCTCTTTTTATTTCGATCTTGCAGAGTGGTGGCCTATCTTTGTTGTGAAGCCAAAATGCAAATGTCTTGCTGCCACTTCAATTTCATGGCTTGAAGTGGACCTGATTTGACATAAACCAGACATGCGTGGGGAAATGTATGAGTACAGAGGGTATTAATTATATTCTTGAGTGTTGCTCCTTATGATATACAGTAAATAACTCTGCCTAGTACCTATCTAGCACCTAAAACTGTACTAATTCTGGCATATGTAAATCCTATGCCTTGCATGCAAAATGTATGTTGGTGGGTGAACTGATTGAACACTAGCTTTACATGTATGTGTTAGAACCACTGAACTACTGTCCACTCAGGCATGTTATGGAAGAAATATATGTGCTTAAGTAAATCTATGCTTTTCAAAATGTGGAGTTGGTGGTTGTCTAACAGCATTAGGAAGCTCATTGAGTAGCTTGTAATCATCTTTGAAAACCTGGGCCAAACTTTGATTCTGGCAACTGTGCCTAGGTTATTTACAGTGCTTGGTGTTTAACTTCTGATAGAAAAAGGAAGGAAGCAGTCTGAATAAATGTGACACTCCCTTATTACTGTAACTTGGAAATGAATTTATGGTTCACTGTAAAGTCTTTCATAGTCACTGCTATTGAATGCCAAAATCTTCAAAGGATAGGCTAGTAAGGTCACGATGTTTTTAAGGAGCCTTAGTTATACAACATCCAGTTAAATTCCCAGCAGGATTTCCAAGAAGCTTAGGTACCAAATTCCCTCTGGAGTGTGATGGGATTTGGATAAGCATTAGAAAAGTTTATTCTTCAATTATTTGATTCTGTAAGTGGAGGGCTGGGTAGCAAGGCCTTGCCCTACTGGACTGTGCAAACACAAAGGAAAGAAGTCCTTCACTGTCACAGTAGTTGAGGTAGTCGGAGAATGGGTGAAGAAAGGCACAGAAAAGGAAACAAGTTGCCCAGAGTGTGGCTGATCCTCTAGCAGAGCTCGGTTCACTTCTCCACGGCCTTGACAGTGGCTTCCAGCAGTTCTAAAGGCTCTGCAGATGTTTTGCTGCCTCAGCCTCGCCCATGGGGACTGTGAAGAACAGTGCCTTTTGGCATTGTTTACGTTGGCTATTAAAGGTATAACTTGGGCCATAATTTGATTTTTTTTTTTTTTTTTTCCCACTCTCTTTGGTGCTTAATGTTTCAGCCAGGCCCACAAGAAAGACAGGCCGCTTTGTTCTGTTGCTTTGCACCAGGTGTGTAGGCAGCACGGTGATCTGAAGCCACCATGCCTGTTTTATTGGTGACCATGATGCAGTGGAGGAGATGCCATCAGAGGAGGCTCTCAGAAGGCCTCAGCCATCCTCCCGAGTGCTCCATTGTAGAGGAGCTGTGGTTGGTGCATAGTCTTGGGCACAACAGGCCTGTGCCATGCAAGTCACTCCAGCTGTTGCATCTCAGCTTCCAATTTCAAAGCCTTCAGCTCTCCTGGAAAGGGCGGTCACTGTTTTGCTTTTGGAGGCTAACAACCGCTACACTTCCCCAGGAGTTTTGGAGGTCAGACTTTCATCCGGATGCCTCCCCCACCTCTCTGTTCTGTCCTTCTTTTCCTGGAGATTGTAGAAGGCCATAAAATGCTTTGATAATTAAGCAGGGAAATTTTCCACAACCCATAAAACTTAAAAGGTAATACTAAGCTCAATTTAGCTTTTGAATGCCTTTCAAATAACTTGTATTTAACACATGGTAAAGGTGCTCAGCCAGTGCTCTTGAACAAACAAATCTCTGAGTTTGATTTTAGTGTTTTGTGTCCAGACTGGTTGTAGCTGCTCTAAGAGCATTCCTTGGTTCAGGTTTCTGTCATAAACTGCAATATGGGAACTGGCGGAGGCAAAATAAAGATCTAACCTGAAACTTTGTCCAAACCATGGACCGGACATAAATTGTTCTTTTGAAATTTGCAATCTTTTTTTTTGCTGGTTTGTATAATCTTTCTCAGCCAGCACTGTGACAAACTTGGTAAAAGCTGGCACTTGCAGCAGACTTGAAGAGAGCTTTGCAAGCCTGGAAATGTTTGGAGAATGATCTTAACTGTGTTTTGAGATGACAGGAGGATTTTGGTAGAAACACTGTCAGATTAGTTTGTGCAAAACTTGCAAGCAAACGGTAAAAGAAGTCAGTGATATCTTCTTCAAAACTTTGAATGCAGGACAAACTCCTGCAGAGCATGGACTTCTTCAGGTTTAAAGCACTGTGTTTTGCCCTATCAAGGGTGGAAATGGCCATCCTTAAAAATGATTTTATGTTTAGACTGTAGTTGAATGGCAAGTTGATCTTAACTTCTTTCTGTCCTATCACATTTCATGGGTAAGGTAAGGCATTTGACCCACATTACGTGGGCCCATGACCATGACCCCATGTGTTGGAGTGCCTGCACAGGACAAAGTCAACATGAGCGGTTGCTGCCCTAGGACCAATGTGCTAGCACTGGGGCCCAGCAGAGCTGTGTGAGAAAGCCCTAGAGAGGTAGAAGGAGCTTTGGACATTTGGCTCTCTCCTTCCATACACTGAATGGCAGTGAAAACAGCAATGGAGGAACAGAGGTCTGAGACAGGGGGACAGCTTTGGAGGATTAGGAAAATAGATGTGAGGCCAGGAATTCTAGATATTGAAGTAGGGGAAAGACCTTGATGTTAACAAGCTGACAGTCGATGTCTAATGCAGCTGCAGGCTTCTGTATTTTTGTTTCGCTGACGAGGTAAAATCAGGAAATACTGTAAATATGCAGCTTTCCAAATGAAATTGTAATTTTTTGTCCATGATAAACTTAATCAGAAATCTCTTCCAGTAGATCTTGTGATAACTTGTTCCAGTGATGTCCAGTCAGATGTTTGCATGGCCAACTTAAGGTGCAGCTGTTAATCTTTTAAGATTTGCATTGCTTGAGACCAGGTATTCTTGGAGTCTTTTTACTATAGTTCCAATTCTAAATTACTCCTAAAGATTTTCTCATTGCAGAGCTGGCATCACATGTTCTCAGTAGAGGCCATTGTTTTTTACAAGGTATTTTCATACCCCTTTGGTTTAGTCTTTGACTTACCTGCCTACAATAATCATCCATGCTAGAACATCCTGGACTGATAATTCAAAGGCAAAATGCCTCTGCCTTTAGAGCTCAATTTGCTGTTTTAGGAAAGGTTATAGTACTCTCAGGATCAGTCCTTGCAAGCATACTGAGTTAGTAGTGAGTAAATTCCAGAAAGAGTACTCTTAATGGAAAGTGTCAATAACTCATTCAGTTAGCTGACAATGTCTGGACAAAACTGATCTGCAAGTCTGCCGTTCATTTTCTGAAGCATTTATAAAATTCCTGTACTGAGTAACCAACTTACACTAATTCCCTAAAATCGAACAGTGCTCTGACAAGTGCTGAACAATTCCTATGATAGTTGCACACATTTATGTTTTTAAGAGGCAGGCACCATGTTTTTGTGAACTGGCAACTGCCAGCCAAATCTTTAGCTTTGCTTCCATAAACTGTCAGACATTTTTAGCAGTGAATTTCAAGCAAAATGAAGCTCTGGAAAGACTTTACACTGGGGAGTGTGTATGTGTGTCTCCCCTATTTTGTTTTTATTTTATTTCTAATGAAAAATTAACAGAAATAAAGATTGTGCTTTAGAATGTTCTGAAAGGCTGCAACACAAAGGAAATATAATGCCCAAAACAACCAGCAAAGCCAGCTAGCCAAGCTGGAAGATGCCTCCTATATATACACTTATGCACAGTCATTTAGCCAGAGAGACACTTTTTCTTCAAAGGCTGTTAAGTGACTTTGGGGGAAAATGCATTGCAGATGGTATTATTATTTTTTTTTCTTTTTAATTAAAAAGGGGGAACTTTTTGCTGCAGTATGTTGAAGGACTGAAGGTTAAGACCTTTTACATCCTCTAATATAAGTTATTGCTCCATCTTAAAACGACCTTCATATGCTTCCAATGATCCTAGGTCATTTCCTCTAGGCAGAAATCAGCATGGTGTCTTAGAATATAAGTGTGGGTAATTAAATGTAGGGCCAGGCATAACACTGAAAATTCAGTCCTAGTTAATTTTAAGAAGCTAGATGGTAAAGAATTTAATTGAACATAATATATTTCAAAAGGTTTGGAAGTGAGTGTTGGGTAAAAAAGGAAATTGCAGTAAAACTGCATAAATTTTCTTTAAAGTTTTGTTAATAATGTCCCATAGATAGAGTAACTAAAATAAATGTACACAGCTACTTGGTTTACTTTGAGGTTTCACCTTCATATGGGAAATAACCTAAGTAATATTGTTACTCTGATATAGGTCCCTTTTGCCTTGCACTGAATACAGTGCCAAGATTCCCCTGCATTTATATGATACTAAAATAAGATTATCTTCACTTAAGTAGTTAGAAAATGTTAAGGTATTGTATCACTAAGTTCAATAACAAAGTTGATACCAGACTCTGTTCTGTTGGACTATCATCTATATAATTATCTTGATAGATATTTACAGAAAAACTAGCTTCAACCCAGGGAGGATGACTTGTGTTTTCTCTAGTCATTGGTGGAAAATGAAATTCCCCAGGAGATTGATTCAAAATGTCTAAAACAGGCCACTGTTGCCAATCTCGCATTCTGGAGAAAGATATCTCCATTAGGTAAAGAGGCTTAATTTCCATTCCCCCCCCTCACCTCTGCATCCACTCCTGTATCCTTGAGCAACATGGAGGGCAGTGGTGGAACTTACCTGCCTTTCCTAAGATGTTATTGTTAGCATAATTGTCAATGCATAGGTCTTCTAATGTTATGAATTTTCTTGAAGTGCCCCAAATATATTTATTGTGTTCATTGTTTATAAATGTTACGTATCTTCTTCACTGATATTCAGACAAAAACAACAACAAAAAAAGAAACAGCTCAGATGTCACTTCACACTTTTCAGCTGTGTTTTCATCTGCTGAAAGCATAAACAAAGGGGGTCATTCAACAGAATTTCAGTGTCACTCATCTTTAATTAAAATCTTTGCTGCTTCACTTTATTTTTACTATTATTTTTTATCTATGGAAAATTTTATGGAACTTTAAAATTTAAATGCCAGAGTACTATATTCCAAGGTACTTAAAGGTCACTATCTCTCTAATTATCATGCAATCGGACATCTTTGCTTAATTCACTAATAGAGACATAAAAGTGAAAATATTCTTTAACATAAATTAAATTAGAGAAGGAATTTAACAAAAGACTAGAGAAGGATGTTGTTAATTAAGCCTCCTTGCAATACTTACAAATATATTCTTTAAAAGAAGCCTCATTAATGTCTGTGCTGTAACAAACTTTTCATTTAATAAGCTGTTGAATTAGAAATTTTCCAGAAAGAAAATGTTGAGTAGTTGATAATTGGAGCATAAAAAAATTGGCTGCTGTTGTGGTTCTGATCTCGTCTTGGCTCTGCTCCACAGTTTGAGAGAGATTCCACGTTTACGGCATGCTTGAGACACGGTAATGTTACAAGCTGTGCTCTGAGCAACAGAAACATTAAGAAATCCTTCTTCTGTCTGAGACTAAAATGTGTTTGATATGTCAGGGAGACCAAAGTCAAGATGCATGTGATAATGGAGATGAACAGACGAAATTATATGCCAATAAGGATAAACAGTTACAGGTTTGAAGCTGCGCTGCTGTTGCTCCAAGAGTGCCCAGAGCTGAGATTATTGCATTGCAGAAGCATAATACTGCAACAGTGTAGAAGAAAAACATATCACTATCAGTTCAAATAAATCCTCTGGGTGGAGAAATAATTTTAGTCATTTTTCAAGTGATGTTATCTTCCCAGCCTCTCTCATCTCTTATAGGAAAGCAGGATGGAGTGTTGAGATATGTAGCTCCCAGGCTGCATACCTCAGACCACAGATCTGAAAAATTGACAGCTGTGCTGCCTATCTGCTCTGAACAGAGAAACTGCTGGGTGGGCGGAATTTGCAGGTACCTCTTCAGTCTGTTTTTGAACAAAACCCCTTTCAAGATGGCATGGTTTGGACAAGCAAGAACAGCAGGAATTTGGTCCAGTGACATGCAAGTGCTTTAGAAATGCTATGTGTTTTATGGGATCCTGTGAAATGATGGGGAAGGGCATAAAAGGTCACCAAGGGCTTGGATGGAATACGTGGAAAACAAGAAGATCAAGCTTCTGAGACATTTGAAGACTAATTTTATATTTAGAATTGGGTTTTGAAAACCTAAGGATATCTAGGGGCATTTTAGGTTTCTATAGTGTGTTGTTGTTGTTTCTTTTACTTTTCAACATTCCAGCTTTGGTGACATACAGCTAGAAATAATACAGCTGGAGATTATGTCAATAGGGCAACATACTCGTAACAGAGCCCCGGAGTTCTAGAATAGATGAGTATCTTTTCATGATGTGCTCCTTGTGATTCACCTTAGCAAGACAGATTTATGTGCATTTCATTGTTTTCTTTTGTATGGACACAAATAGTTATAAATACTAAAAATGTGTTAGGCAGGTTGGAACAGCTAGAAATCCTCTGGCAAAATGTTCTGGTCAGTCTACCATTCTAGTCTCTATTCTAAGAGAAAATACCTGAGTCACCAGCTTAATTAAAGTACTAGTGGATCTTTCATTTGTCTCATGTCTTGTGTTTTGCTGGGTGAACTGAAGCAATGAGACCTTGGAATGCACACCCAGCCTGAGTCCTTATTTTGCTAAAGCCAAAATCTAGACTCTTACAAGGATCACTGCAGTCTTCTATTTGGTCCCCACTGGAAGAAAAGTTGTCTGTGTATGAGTCTGGGAACTAAGCTTATTTTGATAAAGATATGTTGAGAAAATGACTGGTGATTCTTGGCACTTTTCGGATGCTTCATGAATAGCAAAGTCGTTTTGTATTGAGGCTTTACTTTGTTTTTCAGGCATCTTCTTCACAGGTGCTAATGCAGACTTTAGAATGCTGGGAAACAAAAACTGGTATCATCCACTAGTTGTGTTTGCTTGGTTTGATAGTCCTACACTTTAGATGACTAATGATGCTGAGGCATCTTCTCCTGAATAGTTACATGAAACAATGTGGTCAGTAGTGAATGATCAATCGATCCGGTGCATGTAGAACCTAAAAGTCTGTACGAACTTTGTAAGAACTTACAAATTTGGAGTTTTTACCTATAGGTATACATGTACATATGCATATGTTTATATGAAGTATTTTATATACATGTAAGCATATATAGCATATATATATGTAACTTGGTTCATACCCCAGAAAGCTTGGTGTTTAGATCAAATGTTGTAACAAACTTTGAATTTACTCTTTCTGTTTATTTAAAAGTGTGATATATCATTTTTCAGTTTAGCGAGATTCATTAGAAACAAAAGCAACAACAAAAAGTTCTTAGTGTTATGAAGCGTTTATCATAATTTGAAAATAACTATTTAATTTTATTAGCTCTAGCTATATTCCTGTTGATTCTATTGAAAGGTCATACAGTTCTGATTGGGAATTTGTAGAAGCACCTGGCTTGTTATTTATGCTGCACACTTTTTTTCTTTGTATAACTCTATCCCCTTTGTTTCAGTTCCAGTAATCCCAGATGTTCTGATCCTTCTGTAAACAAGGATTGCAAAATCCAGTGCTCATAAATAGAGATCATGCAAGTAACAAAACTGATCTTAACCTTTTCTAATGTTTTGGACCAAACTGGATCTGAATTTTGATTCAGACTCATAAGAATCAAGAGAGGGAGAATATACATGGCTACAGAATATCTGGGGTTCTCACCAGCTCTGTTTAGAAAGTATTATAATTGACTGTGAGTTTTGGTTCTAACTAATTTCATTCTGAAATTAAAAGTTCTGCATTCTGAAACTTGAACTGAAAACATAATAGAAAGCTTATGAGAAATTTGGTATGTAAAACAAATTTCTCTTCACTAATTTTTCTCTACTGGGAGGTGGAGAAGAGGAAGGAGAAACTAAAGCCTACAAAATAATCATGCAATGCTTCAGAAGACAATTGAAACTCTGGCTTTAATAAAGCCCTTATTAAAATTGTTAACAATTAATTTAAACAAAACAATTTTATTATTCGATTTAATAATTTATTTTTTTGTTGTTGTTTTAAACTTTTTTTTTTTAAGTTACAATAGTTAATAAGACCCTTAATTTTTTTTTTTTTTTTTTTTTAATTTTTTTCTTTGCTTTGGTTTCAGGGAATCTCTTCCTCTGTGTGTGTATATATATATAGGAATCTAGAACATTAATATCGCCTTTAATTCATCCTGGTAATATTCCCCTGAAGAAGTCTGGATAATGCTATGCAATTATTCAATTTTCAGGTTTTAAGTTACAATAGTTACCTCCAAAATGAGGTGAACAGTGCTGAATTGCCAGCCTCATTCCACAGAATCTCCTTCGTTAACAAATCTGAAAGTAGTAATGACAGAACTGCCTGCGGTTAATTGTAATGCCAGAGGATAATTCAGGTTGGTTTCAACCCCAGCTTGCTGCCTGAAGCCAGGTCAGATCTGAGGTCAGTTCTGGTTGCTCAGGCATATGGTCTTGAAAACATCTAGGTATGGAGACTGCACGTTATGGTTTTGGGGAGAGCAGCATTTTCATGTGTTGAGCAGACACCACCTTTGATTGCTTCCCTCTCGTCAGTTCCCTTAGGGGCATAGACAACTGGAAGCATGACAGATATGAGGAGACTGGTCCAGATTTCCATCTCCTGAGGTGGAGGGTAGAGTGAGGGAGCTGACTGCAGGTTTTGAGTCTTAAAAGCTATGCAATTGCAACCCTGGGGCCATTCACAAGCCTGGGCCATCATCTTGAGAGATACAGCTTTGAACCAGTGGAGTGGCTCACAGTGGTATTTCTGTTTCAGTATTATTATTTGTCTTTATTTTCCTCTGTTCAGGCCTGTATTGTATGTAATGCACTTGAGAGAAAACTATTTAGGGAATGAATGGAAATAACCTCTTCAAATGCTGTGATAAGCATGGGGCAAGAAGGGTGTTGGTGAATGAAGACAGGTATGAGCCATCTGCTGCTGCTGCCCAGGAAGGGATGCTGCAGGTCTGGGGTAGCCAGAGGGCAAGCAGGGCAAGGGCCTGGTCCCAAGGACGGCTGTATCTCACCATAGTCCTTCTGACTTTCCCTTCATTGTGTGTTGAACGTGTCTTTGTACTGCTCCTGTATGTGTTTGCAGCTCTTCACTGTTTCCCCAAATATAAGAAATGTTAAAAGTGGTTAGTCTGGGGTATAATAACGAACTGTTTGAAATCTTCCCTATGATGTGATTGATTTCTGCTTTAATCAAAGCTGCATTCATGAGTTGATAATTGCTGTGAAGCCTGGATCATACAATTGCATCAGCTCTAGCTTTTTCTTAAAAATAAAAGTGTTTCTTGAAAACTGTGATAAAATATTCCCAGTGTGATTTAATCTATCCCAGCTTTATTTGGGACTGAAGTTTTAACGCTTTTGGATTCAAATGCCAACATGTATGCCTTGTCTCTTACACCAAGCCACATTTTGCTGCTGTTTTTTTTTTTTTTTTTTAATTTTGAATAGCTTAACTGAAGTTACTTCTGTTCAGCCCACTCCTGTATATGGAGCACAGGGTATAAATGCGACCTATGAAGCTGAGCAAATGCAAAAATGACAGCTAGCATGTTACGCAAGTATTTGAACAGGGCACTGAATAATTTGGAAACATAAATTATACATTCTGCTTCTGGTGTAATTTAAAAATTTGTGATCTTCTATTGTCAGCTTGAAATGAAACTTTTGAAATGTGTCTGATACTTTCTGGCAAATATGAATCTAATTTTTTTTGTTGTTTTGATTTTTCTCTTGATGCTTTTGAATTTTCAAGGATGAGGAATCATGTTCTGTAACAAGGTAGGATACCATTCAGTTTGAGAGTGACGTGATGGTGCTCTTGGTCTATGTCTACTGCATCCCTGTTGAGCACTCTCCACTCTGTACAGTTTTATGTATGGGTCAGATTGCAATAAGCTCTGGGTTGATCCACATCTTTACACAAAATGCTTTACAGGAAAGCTGGGGATGGACCAGCTGATCCATATATTATGCTGCCAAAGAGTCTATTAGCAGCATTCTGGCTCTCTCGATGTCCTCAAGCACATGGCCTTTCCATGGTTCCAGGAAAAATCTTCAGATCAGGCATTTGACTTTTGCTCCCATGTTTGTTGTCTGTATGGGAAGTAAGCTTGTCACCAGGAACAGCCCTTTCAGACCACTCAAAAAGTGATAAAGACATTTCTATATAGTTCCCAGATAGTTATTGAAAAGGCTTACAGGGAATTCATTCATACAATGAATAAATGCATCAGACAACACTGTAGTTTCTGCCCAATAACAGACACAGCTGTGGCTTTCATTCAGCAATTTCTGGCAGACACTGCAGTGTACCATAAATTGTTATTCAATAGAGAAGAATTTGGCATATGAAGTAAGGTGAGCAATTTTATAGCATTATCCAGAATGGATTTCCTAGTGTATGACATACTCCCTTAAGAATGTTCCCAAAAAGGCTGCTGCAATTTTTCCCTTAGTAAATTTTCTGTGGTAGGGTCTGTTCATTTTCAGAGATATTTATCTTCACAAGCAACTTCAAAACCCTATAAAAATCTAGTTGTTTACATAGCTAATGCTCTGGAATGGTCCAAATTATACTGAGAGATTAATTTGCATTTAGATTATGCCTTTCCAATAGCTCAGAAACACTTTACAAATGCAAGTTAGGGTTCGCATAATGGCAGAAGAAACCTCTATTGTAATCTTTTGGTGTAGACAAAGTTAGTGATGCCATGACCTGAGAGGCTTACTTCCAACTGCCTACAACAGTAGAAATTCTGTCCCTTCTAAAAAAAAAAAAAAGTCATTGCTGCTGGTCAGAATGGATTGTTTTTGCAGTATGTTACTCTGGTGGCCATTTCGTTGAAAAGGTGACATTGTTTGTGACGCCAGCAAGCATAAAGCTATTGTAACTGACTGAGCCTTTCTTGCATTTGTAACTTAACGTGAAGAGATGCTGTTTAAGTGATATCTTTTGGCTAATATTTTCCACACTGGTATTCATTTTATCATAGAGACTGTGTCAACAGTGTCAAGAACTGTCTGTAGTAATATTCAGGGACTTTTTAAAGCCCTTTTTCTTTGGAATACATTGTGTGCAGTGTAACACATTGCAGTGAGGAACCATTAATACTGTGGTCTCATTTGGGGAGCTCCACTTATTAGGCTGTAAAAAGGTGATACAGAGCAAGTTATCTGATAACTAATGGAACAGCTGAGAAAAACAAACAAATGCTTTGTATTTTTCTGGTTTCAGCAAGATGAGAAATAGAATCATTGAAGAAAACTGGTTCTTGCCATACTCCTACATTACCTGAAAGCAGAATTATGCAATATTTTTAAAGCTTTATAGAGTCTTTATATAATTCATAAAAGCTTTTGTAATTTCACATGCAAATTGGGCCTCAGTCAGGTTTGGCGTGTTCCCAGTGCCTGCTCAACATGGCCCAAGCCATGCGATATGCTCTCAGACAAGTGTGAGATCTGGATAATCACTGGATGAAAAATACACTTGGAAGAGCTTGGTTGCTGTTTGATTGTATGCCTTTTTAATTTCTTCTTACCCTTTCTCCTCCTCTTATTTCAGTAGCTCCTCTGGGGATTTCTTGTGGTCACATTTAATTTATGTCTGGAAAGTGACTTGTACTTGTACCTGATCAGAATCACCAAGTAGAGAGCTGAAAATGTGCAGTGACCCTGCACTGACCAGTTATACAGTGTACCTGGACTATGTCAGTGGAAAAAACCTGCCATGCACATGCTAGTGAAAACCTGCTCTTCAGCATAAATGCCATTACAGTGGGTCAGTGGAAAGAGAATACTGTCCCCTCCCTGATGATGGCCAGTACCAGGTGCCAGTGGAAAACTGTACTGGTGGAGTAGTTAAGCAGCAACGCTTTCCCATATTTTATTTTCATGGCTTCTGGCAAACTGTCATTAAAGTCCTTCTTGAGCTGGAGGCTCCCTTAGGGTTGTGTTTAAGCATCTTTTATGGACTTCTCTGCATATTTGTCTACTTTTGGGCCCCTTTTGCTTTTAGCATCCATAATAGTATGTTGCAAACAGTTCTGCAATTTTGTCATCTGCTGTGTGAAAAAGGAATTTCAGCAGCTTGTGTTAAATCTGTTGTCTGGTGGCATCATGTGAAGTTTAACGTTTTGCTGTTTGCATTCTCCATGCCCTTCAGAAATTGCAGATCTCTATCATGTCTGTCACTTATTGCCTCTTTTTCAGTCTGAGGAGATCTGGCTAACTTCATTTTTTTTTTTTTTCCCTCATGAGGAAATGACTCTATAATTCCCCCTATCCTATTGCTTTTTTCTTTACCTTCTGTGTTCTAACTTATCTCCTTTCAGTGACCAGGTCTGCCCATGTCATTCAAGGGACAAACCCATCACAGATATATAATACTAAAAGCATGATAGCAATACTTTATTTTCTAATTCCTCTATTCTTTTCCTGTAAGATTGGCAGTTTCTAATATGTTATTTTTCTTAAAGGTTTGCTTTGGTTATATATTTCCAGTTTCCCAGATCTATCTTGAATGAAAATTGACATGGAGCTTACCATTGTCCTTATATAATTAACTTGTGTATGTTACTCTACATTTAATGGTGTTAATTACTAACTGACATCTTATTGTCCAGTCTTATTTGTAACTTTCTGCAGCATATTTTAATTTATATGATTCAGAGAAATTTTGTGTTGTGAACAATCTTTATTCAGTATTCAGCCTCTGTTCCAGGTCTGTCATGGATAGGTTGAGAAATGAAGTTAATGGAGAAGATCCTTCTCCTTTGAGAGCTAGCTGTTTTTTTCTTTCTTTTTTTTTTTTTTCCTTTTTTTTTTTTTTTTTAAAGTCACTGTTTATGAGTTAAATATATCTTTTTCCTTTTTTCCATGACAGATTAGCTTCTTTATAGCTTCTTTATGTCTCCCAGTCTGCTAAAGCCTATTGGGAATCCAAATATATTAGCAGATGAATCATTCCATTCACATGTTTATTGGTGTATTCAAAGAAGTGCAATGCATCTAGGAGGTATGACAGCCCTCTATAAAATCTACTTGTTTCTTCTCCATTATGAGATATTTATGGGTATACCTGCTATGAAAGTTCCAACCAATCTGCCTAACGTAGAAGTCTGACTAATGGTCTAGAGTATTTTCTTGCTCCTGAGACCTATTCAATAAGTTTTGTCACCTGTGCAGCCTTCTATTTCTCTAGGCTGGGAGCCATTAGAAGTCAGTGAAGTGATAAAAGGCATACTTAGGATTTTTTTCCTCTAGGACTGCTAGGTGAGTGGCATCTGATCTCAGAGACTTGCTGCTGTTTTATTTACCTAATATAACCCCTTCCCCCCCGCAAAAACAAAACAAAACACAAAACAACAGATTTCAATCTTATTTCACACAAAAAGTTCGCTGAGCTTTTTCATTATAAACACCAGCACAAATAATTAATCTTGCTTTTCTGATATGGTCTTATCGTCCTAAAACTCTCCTTTTACACCTCTGTCATGTATTAGTAACACAGACTCTGACAAAGCTCTTGCTGCTTTTGTGTTTGCAAGACTTTTGTGATTAATTGGGATGTCTGTGGCAAGATGTTCTTCAAAATGTTTTCTGATTTATTATGTTTTAGCATTTCACATACAAACTTCTCTACACTATATGTTCTTCACTTGGACATGACCTCTGCTTCTCATTTATGTCTTTCTACTTGTAAGAACCTTCTTTAGCCTGACATTTATCAATGCTAGATTTTTTTTTTTTCTGTCCCCGTATGAAACTTTTAAAGAGGTGGTACACATTTATTCTGAAACCCTAGTAAAATACTTTTAGATGGTCTCCTAGCTGACTTCAGCTGCTTTAACCTTTTGGCAACTTATCTTGTTTTCCTTTAACATCTCTTCCTTTTATGTAGTTTCTTAAGTGATTCTACAGTGGAATTTTCCCCGTATTCATTGAATTTCAGTATGTTGAGTATGTATGAAAGGATCTTGAATTTGAGTATGTTGTGATAAATTTTGAGCTAAATCCTGTGGATTGCTTAGAACTAGGTCAATAAATGTTTTTTCTTCTGTCAGATCTTTGACTGTTTGCTTCATGGGGCTGCCATTTATACCATGTACAAATAGTTGATTAGACTTTTGCCCCACAACCCATTGTGTCACTCTTCTGGTTTGCAAGGAAGTAACTGAAATCTCTTGTGATTATTGCCATGGGTTTCCCCTCACAACTTTTGTAATGGGCATTAGAATGTCCCAGGCACCTTTTAATCCAGAGGGATTCTGTGGCTGAGGCATCCACTTTTTTATTTGCCTATGGGCTCATTCCAAGTTTATTTCTTTCTTCCATCAGTACAACATTGGTCTCATTTGGGTGATTTGTATCCTGACTCCACTTATTTATCATCCTTCAGTTAAAATTTGGAGGTGATTTGGAAGAGATTTTAGTCTAGGTCTGGTTGCTTAATTTCATACGTTGAATTTATATGAATCTCTGTTTACTAATACT
Organism: Anas acuta; assembly: GCF_963932015.1. Classification (NCBI taxonomy): domain Eukaryota; kingdom Metazoa; phylum Chordata; class Aves; order Anseriformes; family Anatidae; genus Anas; species Anas acuta. The sequence goes on from NC_088980.1 coordinate 108,873,776, forward strand.
GTTTTTCATAGTTTCTTCCCTGGATTTCATTGCCTTTATCCCATACCTTCTTTCATTGTCTTTTGGCAGAGGATGTTATGGCAGTCCACAATTATTATGTGAATCACATACCTTAAGGAGATCTAGTTAATCAGACAAGGAGCTGCAGCAAGCTTGAGAAGGGAAGACAAAGAGAGGAATACTACATGGAAGGAAGAAAAGGGAAAGAAGTTTAGCAGCTCCCCTCCCACTTTCCAGTCATCCTCTGGGGATGAACTGAATTCCCAGGACTTAGAGTAGAAGAGGCCTGCACAAATCACAAGAGAAGATGGGACAGGCATGGTCTATCTTGAAGATTACTTAATGGTTTGACGGCTTACTTAATGGTTTGATGTGGTATTAATCCCATCTCCTAAAAGCATTAGGGGCTCCATGGACTGTTGTCTATGTTTTTGTCTATGTTTGTGTATGTTTTTAGGGAGTGAGACAATCTGAATGCCTCAGTGGGGGAGAACAACCATGAAAGGGCATAGCTGCCTGGGAAAACCACTAATTACAACATATTCCTAAAAACATGTTAGAGCTTTCTTTCCTTCCCTCCTTCCTTCCCTCCTTCCTTGTCCTTGTCCCTTTGGGATTCGTCTTCCCCAAGGGTGGCTTCAGCATTTCATTTTCTTGTTCTGGTGTCAAGCCAAGTTTTTCTAATTTCCCATAAAGTTTTTCTAATTTCCAATAAAGTTTCTCTAATTTCCCATTAATTAAAAATTTTGGGTCCATCACCCCTCATAGCCAGCTCTGCTGAACACCGAAGAGAGAAACTTACTGGTTGGCATAGTTAAGGTTTGGAAGGCTTTGAGGATGTAAAGAGAAGTATTCCATCTGAAATCAGTGTAATATAGGTAATAGCAGGCCTATCAGATTAGTATGTACCTCTGCTGTTGCTACAGATCATTATGTTAGAACAGTGACACATCCAAAACTGGGGAAGGATGAGGATTTTGTCTGTATTGTTTATTTCCAAATTTTCATCCACATTGATGACCTACATCAGTGAAAATCTGCCCATCTGAGGGGAATATATTATACATAATGAAAAAGAAACAGGCAAACAAAAAAGAGAGATTTATTCTCAATTACTTTCTCATTCACATTAAAAGGTATTGCCATCTGCCTTGAGCAACCACCCCTTTCCCAGCACAACACATGACACAAGCATGCACAAAAGCTACAGAATTGGAACAGTCAGAACAAGCATGTTTTATTCCATGATCCCACAAAGTTATCTTATGATTACAAAGCCTCTTAATTTTGTTTCAAAGTTTGTTATAAACTGAACTTTGAAATGAATGAGGGTTTTCATTAAGTCTCTAGAATAGCTTACACTGCTATTAGAAGTCAGTGCTAGTATCTGTTCATCACAGCAGATGCAGTAATAATCTTTTGTCTTTTGTCTACATTTTAGCTGAAATGTGCTGATATTGGAAAAAACGTTACTGCAAATTAGCAAAAACTGAATCTGAAAAAGTTCTTAGTATTTTCTATTCATATTTAATTTTTTTCCTTTTCTTTGGTAGTCATGTAGATACAGCATGGTAATAATGTATATGGAAAAAAAAAGTGACAAAAGGTACATCAGTTTGAATTGATGTTTCATTCAATCACTGCACAATACTTTGTGTTAGAAGTAATCCCTAAATTTGTTATGATTGGAAAATTTTGAGGAAAAAACAGGTCTGCAATCTACAGCTCTGACGGGAACTGTGAATGGGCTGAGAAAAATGGTGTTTGAAGAAAGCACATTCAATTAGCATTTTTTTTTTCTTCCTTTGATTGCTCCTCCTACTTTTCTCCAATTACTTAAGTCCATTCCCATGATAATAGTAAACTCACAGAAGTTACATTGTGGGTGAAATACTACCTCCTGCTATTTCAGAATTTGAGCTATTTCTATGAGAAATAATAATATATATTAAAATCAAGGGGTGTGTGATGGTTTTACAATGTCTTGGATCTAATCCCCACTTGATATTAGCTGAGCTATGAGAGGGTTAACAGAAACTTAAAAAAATAAAGTGATGACTCTTCTGCAGGTCACTGCAGCCAGGCTCGTGGAGTCTAGTATAATTGCTGGTAAGCTAGCCTTCACTCTGTTGTGAACTGAATGGAAATCTTCCAGTGTTCAGTAATAATTTTTACATAATTATTATTCATTATTATTATCATATATATATATATATATATTTTTTTTTTTACTTGGGTTTATCTGGGCAAATAGTATGCAGGAATTATTTTTCATGGGTTTTACCCCTTCTGCTCCCCACCTTTTGTTTGGCCTCAATGTTGTCAACACATTTTAGTTTTGTTCTTTAAAAATATGTTTGCTATTATAAGTTAATTGTGGAAAAAATGTACATTCTTAGCAGAATATGTAAAATATGAAAACCAAGATGTTTTTATTCTGTTGTGAATTAAAGGTACACTTCCATTCTGTGATCATCCTCATTTCACTCGTGAAATCAACTGTTGGTATGAGCAATTGCTATCACAAATCTGAGTTTAATTTTCTGTGTGCACACCATTTTCCTGCTGTTTCAGTCAAAATATGTGTACAAAATGAGCTCAGAAAGTATAGGAATGCTATTGAGGAGAACAAATTGGGTTAATATTTGAATCTGTTGTTGAAAACTTTAGGTTACTTCAAGTTGTGAGTGATGGTGTGTGGGGTAAGATGACTAATGACATCTTTCTCCGGTAACACTCTCTTCCTGCCCTTGATTTGCTTTTCTGGTTGAGAAGAAAAACAGTAGATTTCAGAGGGGAGACCAGTCTGACTGGATCTAAGAGACTACTGTTACTCTGAAGAATGGCAGTACCAGATGGGACAAAGGTCTGTCTCATTCAGTGCTGTCTCTATCACTGTCAATAATTAACAGGAAAACTAGGATGAGTAGGCATGGGGCAAATATTTTTAATACTACCTCCCCACCACCCAATCTGATTCCAGCATCTATTTCCAGCTCAAGGACCTAGTGATCCTGTCCTGATTTCTCTGTTTAGTAGCTCTGCATGGACCTTTTTGGTCCCTTCTTCCCACTAACTTTTGCAAGCTTGCATTCACAACATCCGTCAACAAGGACAGCCTTATCACTGGCTGCATGAAAAGCCATCACCTGACTGTTTGAACTTGGTTCCTCCTAGCTTCATCTGGGCACATGTTGCTTGTGTTTGAGACAGAATGGATTGTAGATCTGCCTCCAGACTCTCCACACCCTGTGTGATTTTTGTAGTCCTTGGCTAGAGATGCTCTAAGTCCTCCCTCTTCCAGAACAAAGAGGCTCAGACTCCTCTCAGACTCCTGGCTTGTTCATCATATGGAAGCCCTTCTACTCCCCTTGTCAGCTTCCCTGCACCTCTCTGAACAGTTTCCAATTTAAATTGTGTCCTCCTCCTCTCCAAAAGGATGGCATGCAATCTGAAAGGTATGTGAGAGCCACGGCTTGATAGTACTGCACCAAAATAATTTTGCTTTGTTCTCTTTTCTTTTTCTGATTACTCTTGACATTTTCACTATGCTTTTATGGAACCATCTATCATAACACTAAGGTCTTGCTCCAGAGTGGTAACTGTTAGCTCAGAAACCATCGCCGTCTATGCAGAGCTAGGATTGTTTTTCCCCACATGCATCACTTTATGTTTATGCACAATGAATTTCAGCTGCTGTTTTATTGCCCAGCCACTCAGTCTCATCGGGCCCTTCTGTAATTCTTCACAGTCTGATCACGTTCTTAGTCTTCTGCATAACTTAGTGTCATCAGCAGTCTTTACCTCATGCCTTATCCATTTTTCTAATAATGCCTGAATATATTAAATAGCTCATTTCTCTACACCAGTGCCAGTAAAACTGAACTGGTGACCTCCCTCTGTTGTGAAAACTGACTACTCATACCCTGTTTCCTATTTTCACTTAATTTATTCATGCAAGGACTCTCCTTATCCTATAGTCAGTTTCCTCTGTCACCCTTAGCTAATGGACTATAGAAGTCTTGGTTTGTAGATTCCCTTTGGTGAACGTGAATGTTACCTCCAGGGGGTCCATCTGTTGCTTGTGCCACTGATATTCCAGCAGATCCCCATTGCACGTCTTTCCCCTTGTTTCCTCAGACCCTGTCCAGGTTTCCGGTGAAATCCACCACCTTTCTGCTTGTAGTGCAAGCTTCCCTGTGGCCCTCTCCAGGGTCATGCACCCTGTTGTTTATTTGTCTGATGATTGAGTCTTCCATTGCTACAACCTGCTTCTTCCTATCTGGTCTTTGATCTTCCCCTCACTTCAACTTCCTCTGAAGAAATCTGTCCTTGGACATAAGAATGTAGCTTCCAGGAATTTTCTACTTAGTGAAGCTTTGTTTTGAAGTGGGAGAGGAAGGCCTCTTCTGTCGCTTCCTCTTGAGGCCCTTCCCAAGGGCCAGGTGCTGCTTGTGAGCACGCATTGAGCTGTCACTGCGAGAGCTGACAGCATGCAGACTGAGGTACTTTGCAGGCATACGTAGATGAGAGAAATTAAAAAAAAAATATAGAGTTTTTTTTTACAAAACCATAAATAATAGGATAAAAACTAATCTACACACTTGGGTATTTTGTGCCTCTGCATATTTCTTCTTCTGGACATAGCTTCTCTGTCTAGAAGGAAATTCCTTCCATATTGTGTACAGGAGACTTATGAAGTCTCCCTATACAAATATGGTTCTCCATTTATACCCATAACCCGCTAACTTTCAGCCAGCTGTAGCAGCACTTCCATTCCATATACTCCAGCAGGAGTGACCTTTGAAACTCAAAGGACGCTGATATACATTGTCATTCAGAAAAAAACTGTTTGTTTCCAGGTGAAAAAAGTACAAGCAACTTATGAATGGTAGCCTTTTCTTTCCTTCCCCTTTTGCGCACTAAATTTTAAAGGAGAATCTGATGGCATTGCTTCATCAGGGTTGGCTGAAATATATGCTGTAAATAATCTCACTGATTCTCAGCATAATATATAGATTTTTTTTAGAGCAGTTAAGAACAAATTGATCAAGCTTTTTTTTTTTTTTTTTTTTTTTTCCTAGAGCAAATTCATAATTTTTGTGCTTGTGTGTCAGATCAATACATGTTACTGAGCAAACTTATGAAAGCCTAAGCTATGCTGGCTAATAGCTGGCGGCTGTACATTCTCTGGCCCAAACTTCTGCTGGTATGCAGCAGCAGTGATTTACAGCTTAGTTTGGATCTCTGGCATAATCACTCTATGAAATAAAAACTAGAAATCAAATAAGAAGATCGAGGAAACAATTTTAATAAAATGAATTAATTATTCAGCAGGTGAGCGTACAATTTGCAGTGAAATAGCTTTGAAGTAATAAATCTCTGGATGTTCTCTGATGCCCGATGTGGGAGGTGGGGAGGAAGGAGGAGGGCAGCCAGACAGTTTGAAAAGAAGCACGCATGCATGCTTCACTGTCAGCAAAGATACTCCGAGAGTTAAATATCTGAGATGAAGTTCAACTGTTCTTGACTTAACAGGAAGTGACTGTTTCTTATGAAGGCTGGAATAAAATCTAAATCATACCCAGACACAGCTCTGAGCACTGGGAGGACAGCCTCCAAGCCTTTTTTTCCTAACATGCTGCCTCATGCTGATGAGTGGCTGTGATTGTCAATGCCCTCCATGGTTTGGAGAGCAACTATCAGTGGCTGCTTACTCTTCTTTGAGTGCACTCCAGGCTTTTGGAGCCTTGGTGTCCTGAGACCTGACAAACATAGGGTTTTCCTTTTTTTTTTTTTTTTTTTCAATTATTTTTTTGAGGGGAGAGATGGGGAAACAGGGGTTGGAGTAGCAGTCAGGCAAGCTTTGCAAGAAAGTCTCTTTGTGCAAGGGCTGGTTTAAGACCCTAACCTACTCAACTGTGTGGTGGATTTTACAGGTGGGAAGGAGCATGGAATGGCTTGAGATTTTTCCCTTCTAAGAAAAGAAAAGAGGAAAAGCAAAACAAAACAAAATGCTAGGGGAAGAAGCAGCTGGCCGGGTGCCACCCTGACTGGCCTTGTTCTCCAGCTCTCTGGACCTAATTAAGCAACTCCATTTCTACAGGCGATGGCAGAGTCTAATGGCAGCAAACAGAAGATAGTTAACACATGGGACATGCCTGTGATGTGGCTTTCTGGAATGAGAGATTGCGATCGCGGGAGGAGGAGAGAAAGGATGAGAAGGAGTAAGGGTAGCAGAGGGAAGGAGGTCCCTCCACAGAGACAAAAGTGGCAGACACAGGAAGGAGTTTTGTTTCCTCCCAGGAACGTTGGGAAGAGCTGGAGAGAGTTCGATTTCAAAGTCCAACAATGAAGCTATGGCATTTGTTTCCAATTCAGCAGGAATGAGTGTATGGTTTGAACAATTCTTTCGAGGTTCCTGGCAAGGGGAATATAACTCTTCTCAGCTGGCTGTTTTAGGAGATCAAATGACACAAAAAAATTCACTCAAAGCCTAGGGTATCCTTCTGGCAGCCAGAGACCATGCACATCTTCACAGATTCATTATTTGCTCTAATGTGGACCAAGAGCTGCGTGCTGTGTAGAAAACTGCTTGCTTACAAAACAATCTTATTACTGCCAGATGTTGGCTCCCTGCCTGCTTTTACATAATTCAGGCTTTTCTTTGCTCAAGATGTTACAATTTAAAGGTGCTTTAGAAGTTTTATTTTAAAAGCCTTGATAATACTTTTATCCTTATTCTTTTTTTCCCCTTGCTCAGAGTGGCTCTTCCGCCACCACATGCTGCAGTCTGGTGTATGTGGTATATGTTAACGTATATAACCAGGAACAGCACAAACTCTTTCTTAGCTCTACCTCTGGGCTGATTGAAACAAGAATAAAAATATCCCTAAGGCTGTGCTGTCTGCATCCTGGTGACTCACATATACCAAACACAATGCGCACCATTCTCCCAAATGCTGTCCTGTATAGTGTGTGTATTTATATATTTATTTATGTATATATATATATATTTAATTAGAAATTTAGGTAAGGGATTATTGTAAGTGTCCAAGAACTGAGAATAGAGGCTTAAAATAGGCAAAAGATATGCCTCTCTAAGCATATTTCTCCATGCAGTTTTGCTCTCACGGACTTCATCCTTCATCCATGGGTCAAGTAACTACCAAAAAAACATCATTATAATCCTGTGGTACGTTCCTTATTGGCTTTGCAGTGGTTATCCAAAGCCCCAGTGAGTAATAATTATGGGATTATTTTAGCAGGTTACTGGCAGAGTTGGAAAAGGGATGCTTCAGTTCTGCCTCTGAGCTTTTTGCTTTACTTGCTTCAAGGATAGTAGTTGCAGCCACCGGTGGCTGCATGGCTTGGCTGATGCAGTCTGGCCATCTAAAACATGTGGGTCTAAGGGAGGATGATTCTCAAGGCTCCCTTTATTGCCAGCGAGGAGCACAACTTCAGGTGCTTTGACACAATTGTTTGCACCTACCTAATAACTTCAGATGCTTATTTCCTTGGAAAACAGAGTATATTCAGTCATTTATTTCTCTGTGCCATGTATTTTTACTTCCTACGCTGTCACCAGGAAATTCAACATAGTGCAGAAAATAGTAGTAATTTGAAGGAAATAATGCAAAAAATTGATAGTCTGTCTGAGATTCTCTGCCACTTCTAAATAAACATCAGAGTAATAAAAGACTGAAAAGTTTAAGCCAATTATTTCCAACTTTGTCTTTGGAAAAGCAACACTGGAAGTCATAGGATAATCCTATCAGAAGTGCAGTCATGTGAGTTGGTAATGAAATGTTCTTCTCCCCCCTGACCCATAACCCCTTCATATTTAGGCTTTTGAATGAACCATTCTCCATGGGAAATCAGTTCCAGTGTATTTTACCATGCAAGTTCGCAATTTTCCAGTGCCATTAATACACTTCAAAACAACACAAAACTGTCATGCTTAGAACGAACACCATTGTAGTAAGAGAATAAACAAATGATGGCAATAGTTGTAGGAAAAACAAAGTGATAATAAAAAGTTATTGTCATTTGGGGACTAAGACCTAGTTTATATTTTACCTGTTTAATTTTTTCCTAGATTTTATTCAGTGAAGAGGATTTATTTCAAAAGACACTGGTCTAAAACCATTGTTCTGATTAGAGCAATAATAGCATTATGGATAAATAAAATAAAACGTATTGTAGTGCCTATTATCACAGTCTCTCAAGGCCTGTTTGTGGACTAGGTCATCGGTAAGGACTACTCACGCAATTAATTTCTCTCTCCTATATATGAAAGCGTAATTTTTTTTATCTCTGTTGAAGTCTCATGTGTAACATAAAAGTTTAAAATGTTTCTCCCACTTCAGAGTCTGAATTCATAGGCCAGTATTAATTATGTGCTGTGCTGGGACTTGTATGATCAGATGTTGCCCTTTATTTGCCAGTTGGGCTAAAGACTTGCTGTGTTATTCTTCCTGGAGGAGCTGGTTGGTAATAAGATCTGGTTGACATTATGCATTTTTATCTTGTTAGATACATCAATATTTGGAAATGCATTTTAGTCTGAGAATGAAAACATTGTTTTAAGACTTCATGCAAAACAAACTGCTACAGAAAATGAGGATGTATAAATAAGTGAACATTTGTTTTGAAATGCAAACATTTCAAAACATTACATTTACAGTGTTTTAGAGTTTTTTTTATTTTTTTTCCATAATAAATGGAAGATTTGTCTAAGAAGTCACGAAATTTTGTACAAATAATATAAAAAGAAAATCTTAAAATTAGATTTTTTTTTTCTGAAATAAAGTTATGATGTTTCCCTTTTAAGAGTATTCTCACTGAAAGCAATGTATTTTTCAAAATAGCTCACTTCAAAGAGAAACATTTTGAAAACATTTGGGTGAATGCAGCTGGCAAGGGCTTGTTTTCTGAGACAGATATGGCTTAGAAATACAAGAGGCAAACACAGCCTTTTTGACTGCTCTCTGCTACTGAGGAACTATTGAACAAGTTTATCTTTTTTTTTTTTCTTTTTTTTTTTTTTCTTTCCATAAACTTTCTATTTTTCAACAGAGAAGAAAAGACATGTTGTGGCAGGCACTAGTTTGACTGTTGCACTGCAAACACAGGAACAGAAAAATGAAGTCTTTTTTCTTTCTCTCTCTCTCTTTTTTTTTTTTTTTTTTTCCCTCTCTCTCCCCTCTGGGCTCACTTTTCCCTAAATCTAGCTGTGCATACCAAGTGCATGTGTGTGTGCATGCACCCACATGCACAGAGATGGAATTGCAACTCCATCATGTTATCTGGAGTGTGCATTTCCCACCAGGTGGTGCTAATGGAAGAATCTCAGCCAGATTGCTAAAACGATGTCTACATATATAGTTGAGACAGATAATACCATTTAAGCTGGGATGAGTACTATCTAGCTTTGAGAGTTAAACATGTTGCTTTGAGCCCGTGATATTAACATTCAGACCGTGTGTTGTTACAGAAGGATGTATATGCAATGTTCTCACATAAATGATAGTTAATCTGGTTATTCTCTGATGGAGAAACTGTGCAGAAAAAACAGCCCTGATTTTTGTAATCTCTACATTTTAATTTTTTTTCCATCAGCTTCCAAGACTGTTAAATAGTTCGTGACACTGCTTTCCAGAAGTATAGAGTAGCAGATTGGAAGGGAGGGGGAGAGGGGACAGACGATAAAGAGTTTTGGGGTTTATTATTGAACACCCATTTCACTCAAATAGATATTAGTTTTCATCCCCAGTCAAAACATAGATAATAATTAGTCATAGTGTATTTGTAAGATTACACTGATACTGTTGGGATTATTTGATGAAAGGTTCTTTAGAAATGCAAAAGGTTCTCATACAGAAAAACAATCATGTTAAATTGCAAAAGCTTGCTTTATTTTATCATCAGAGTAAAGCTATACACTGAAACACAAGCTCCTGTTCACAGGATCATTTTAAACAACATATCTGAAAAAGCCTTTAGGTTTGGAATTTTCCAGAATGATCAGCATTTTCCTGCCGTTGGAGCCAAAGGTGAATCTCCCATGAGTCAGGCAAATGCTGAGTGATTTTCAACATCCCTCTCCAAACACTTGCTCAATCACTCCCCAAACCACAACAGAGTTGAAAAAAATAATCACAGAATTTGTTGAGGAGAAACACTTAATCAGCTTTCACACCCTAAAATCTACTAATTAGAGTGTATTTGGTTCCCAGAGATGAAAACAGAAGATATGAACGATGACACTGTGGGCTGTTTTTGGTGCGTGTTGGTCCTGATGATACAGGCCAGCAGCATTGCAAACACTGTTGACAATGCATTTTCAAAAGGGAGATGTGGATTTTTTTCATTGGTGCCCCTAAGTAGCAAGCAGCCTGTGTGACGTGCAAGCAATGCAATGGATTTGAAAGCAGAGCCTGTAATTACACTAGGTATGTCTGGGCCAGCTCCTTCCCAGTCAGGAAACTGTGTGGCTGGGTACTGGATGGGGAGTCCCTGAGTAACACCGATGTTCTCAGAGTACTCTTCATAGATGTCTGTTTCTTTACTATTTACAGGTTATCAGAAGAAGAAGAGCATCTCAAATGGCAGGTAAAATGCACAATGATGAATATTATCAGTAGTGATTCTCTCATGCCTTATCTCTTTTTGGTGTCTTTAGAGATGGTACTGCCTTTTATGAGTCCAATTTTCACCTAAAATAGACAGATCTCCTTTGAAGGTTGAAGAAACGATTGTGGGTTATGGTGCAAGGTATAAAGACGTATTGCAAGTTCAGAGATTATGAATGAGAAACTGGTTATGTGATTGGTCTGCCCCAAAGCAGATGTTTACATTTTGGATGTCCACAGCAAAAACTAGATATCCACGCTCCTTTAGAGTCACTTAGGAAATGCATGTTTTCTAGAGCACAGGCCCACATTTTCTTTAGATGACCGTCTTTGGTTGAGATGAATCATAAGTCAACAGCCTACACTGGGGCTGACAAATCCCACCCTTTCCACTGCTGGCTCCAAAACATATTCCAAACATGCAGACAAAAGTCACGCGTGCTGCCTCTCTCTTGGGAAAGTGCAAGCTCTCCCTTCAAGAGCTTCTTGTAGAGGGACATCAGGGATGGTGAATGCTCTTGGTTTGTTTTCTAGCCACTAGATTCTGGATGTCCCTTCTCACTCTTCCATACCCTGATAAATCAGGGATTTGCAGGCTATCCTGAAAACAGGTAGAATTGACAGAAAACATATCAGTTGATGAAGACAGTTCAACGTGAGTTTAAGGAAAGGTAGCCTAAGGCTGAGAGATCCTGCCCACCAAAATATGTCCTGGCTGATGATGTTGTTTAAAGCTGACCCACATTGATGGGGCACCACTACCTTAGGGTCAGCCTGGCAGGGCTGTTTGCCCCATTCACATTTCCGTGTAATAAGAGCTCCTGAAGGATTTGTCTCCCCCAGTGGAAGGCATAAATATGTAAGCAGAAGCTATCAGCGCCTGTGTGGGAGGTCCCAAGGTAATGAGGAGTCATGCTGGTCCAGATGGTGCAGCCCTGAATCTGATAACTGCAGTGGGAATATAGTCACTTTCTTTTGCTAAGATTTGACTATTTTCCTCATTAAAATTTATGATATGGTAGGTTATTCCTTTTGTTTTCTCACTAAACAGGTTTCATTTATTTATTTAGTTAGTTTTCCTAAATAGATGTGTGTGTGAGAGATGCTATGTTTATTCAACATTTAAAGAGAAAACTGACTTGAGTCAGATATATAGACAACCCTGTGAACCCCTGTCTTCTATACCAGAATCAGGCTCTGGCATTGGTAATTGATATAACAAATGGACTGAAGCTGAGAGAGAACAGAAGAAACAAAAATCACAACTCCAAACTTTTAAAGTAACACCCAGCTTGGTGATTTGTAATCTATTGCTCTCAGTAGGATCTGGCTCTTAAAGATGGATTGCACTGAGGAGCTAGCATTGCCTGCTGCTGAGGAAAAAACAAATTAATTGGGGAAGCAGCTGGTGACCTGTGATGGAAATGATGCAAAAATATCTTAAATTTAAGTTCTGGAGGAATCTTTTAAATCATGTAGCAAGATACTCTCCTTAATAGAAGCAGTAAGTAAAATCTTGCATCAAGATCAAAAATTTCATTTTGATCTTCACCTATCTAGGAGACTTCCATCATTCTGTGACTTTATGGGATGACATGCCCAGACCTCTTCCAGTCGGGACTCAGCAACGGTGAACACTAGGATCTGAGAGTGGGAAGTACTCTTGGATCGCACAGTTTAGACATAGCTTCACTGAAGTTCTCCTTCCTTCCTTACGTCCTTCCCTCCGTCCTTCCTTCCCCCTGTCCTTCCGTCCTTCCTCCCCCCCCACATTTTTGCATCTCATGGACTCTGAATTTAATTACTGCAACTTACTTACATGGTTGTTTCTGCTCTGTATGAGTGACCAGTGAAACGAATGGGAGGATGAGCTGATTTCAAAACAGTTTTTGAAGGAGAAAACACACATTAGACACCATTCTAATCTCACAGTATTTGCATTCAGGTGTCATTTTGCCAGTGTCAATGGAGCTGCAAGAACAGGCTTCCTTGTGCCAGTGAAAACTTAATTACAAGGTAGAGTTAGACTGGGATGTTTCTGGCTAGGGTGACATGGGGAAGACTAACAGAATATAATAGCTGACCACGTAGATTGATGAGTTTCTCAGCTGCTCTGCAATGGGTGCAAGAAAACTGATGTTAGAGAACAAGACTTATTTCAAATGAATTGCAGGAGAGTTAACTGCACTTATGATGTAGAAATGCAGCAACTTTCTAGGAAACACAGCTGGGGCTGGCTAGCTCCTAGATTCGGGTCAAGCCATGAGGTCTGGCAGTGTTTTTCCAGTAGCAGTGTCTGGGAGAGGTTTGCTGGTGTCAGGAATCCATTCCTTGACTCTCTTTGAAACCACCATCTTCTCATTCGTTTTACTGCACCAGTCTTGAACTGGAAACTCTTGTGATTTGCTATTGCCCAAGTTCCTAAAACACTGACAGCATTTTTCCTGGTGCATGTTTAGTGTGGGCTGATAAAACCAAGCCACGGCAAGCAGTGAAACTGGGGAGGAATCTTCATTTGCATTTTATTTCCTTGCTAACTACAAACTGAAGAAAGAGAAAACAGTGCAAAGACCTGGATGGCAGCTGAAGTTTTGAATAGCCCTTTAAAAACAAAACAAGAACAACCCCTCAACCAAGTTTTTGCTGGATACCGTCCACAGCCCTCTGATCAGCCTTATATGTTGTGGGCTAAGCATCATACATGGTAAAAATATCTAGCTGTGCTTTCCTCACTTGTGTTCCCAGACAGCTGGAGGCTAGATAATGGTATGCTATTAAATACAATAATAACTCCCAGCAGTGCCAACATACAGCCATGTGTTCTGAAGAAGAAAAATTAGAGTGCTTAAATGTTTTAAAACATTTATCTCCTGGTGGGAAAAATGATCCCTTTTAAGTAACGCTGACTGTCATGTTCTCCAGCTAGAATAAACAGACAGGATCTTCTGGCACAGGAGACTGAAAGTAAATTTGATCTTTGGTGTAATAAAATTAACAAGTTAAAAGCTTATTCTGCTATTATTTCTAATAGATTAACAGCATCTTGTGCTATAGCCAGCAAAGTATGATTAAACAAACAAAAGCTGCAGTTGATACAAAGACATGCATAGAGCTCCTATATCTAAGGTAGATTTTCATCAAAATCTAATCTTCCATGTTTTACTTATTATTGTGTAATTGAAACATATTTACACTGTGTAAGCAAGGGCAAATTTATCTGCTATGTGTGCAGTTGCTGAGGAGAGTCAGCTAGTGCCGTTTCAGAATGCTTTGCTAAAACATCTCACAGCTATGTCAGAGCTTATTTGACAGTCAAAACAATCATGTGATTAACAAAAGCACATTAGAAAACTGCATTGTTGGATTTTTGTTTTGTCAAAAAAAGTCATTCAGACTCAATTATAACTACTTAGATATTGACTGAAAAAAATGAAATTGGTGTAAGAACACTCTTCTTTGAGGAAAAAAAAGATGACCTGAACATAACTGTTTTTGACTTTGACTTCAAATCCTAGATAAAAGCAAAAGCTTTCATAACTGTATGGTGTCTTGACAACAAAAGCATTTCATATAATTAAAAGACTGCTATATACAAAGCAACTTTTCATATATATATATATTTTTGTAACAACAAAACCAAAACAGAACCACCACCACCACCAAAAAAAAAGTTAATCGTGTTTGAAAATCTAAGAAATTACTTCTTTCTTTGTTGATACACCTTATCCTCAATTAATCTCTTTGACCTGCTTTCACTGAACTATGTAAAGCATAAGTCAACAGTGGGGAAAGTATCCTAAAAGGATACGCAGTTTTGTGTGGGGAAAATAATTTTATGACAAACTCTTGGGTTTGGATAATACACATTTCCTGTCTGCTACTGCACAGAGATGCTAGAAAAGGGAAAGGCACCTGAAAAGGCCTACACATGCTTGCCGCTTGCAGCCTGGCTTTGCTGGGAGCAGCAATATGGGCTGTGGGTATACACTGGGGGAAGCACCTTGACCACCACAGGGATGGCTTAGTGCTAATATTACTTTGCTCTCTTCCCAGATTCACGGTTATGCAGTTCCTTTGTGGGCTCCTTTGGAGAGCCTTGTTCATAGGGTATGTGACTGTGTGTTTACTGAGGAGCACTTGGGTTTCATAGGGAAGGAGGGAATTACCCCTCTTGTTTCTCAGCCTTTGGAGCTACCAATCAGTCTTTCACTTGGAACTGGGTGTACTTGCTTTCCAAGTACAAAAAACATGCTTCAACCTAGAAAGATCTCATCATGTGCCCACGGCTTTAATTTTGTCTTCAGCAGTTGAAGACAAAAGTTTCTATATGGGCTAGAGTATCATGAAGTGGAAATGATGGGATCTGTGATCCCATTTGTGGGCATTAGGAGTGCTGTATTTTTTATTTATGAGTTAATAACTCTATCCTTACAACTCATGTAAGGATGTCTTGTTGCTTAGCAGAAACATGGTCCAAAAACCAAACCTACAAATGAGATAAAGTTACAAAGAGTGGTTCTATTTCTGTGGCTTAAAGTAATGTGCTTTTCAGTGAACTCAGTTGTATAGTACCTTTACACACAGTATATTTCTGCATTTTGCGAAATATTAAAATTCCCTGGTGGTCCCAGTTTCTCTATGCATGGAACAAACACACTCATTGTGTGGTCTACACATACACTCAAATTTACCTGAATATAAATCAAAATCAACTTTTTTTTTTTTTTTCAACTTGGGTTCTCCTGTAAACTTAGTTAATAATATATTTCAGTTTTGTTTTCTATGTAAGATTTTCATGTAATTGTGTTGGTTTTACCCTACTATGCTGCTTAAATCTACCACAAACACCCCCTCACTCCCTCTCCTCAAAGAAAATGGGAGAAAATACAATGGAAAGGGCTCAAAGGTTGAGATAAGTACAGGGAGATCCCTGGGACAGCCTGCTCCACCAGGGGCCTCTCCACAGGCCTCAGGAATTTAACTCTGGGGCCTGGAGCACCTCCTGCCCTCCTGCTGCAATGACCTGGGTGTCTGCAGGGCTGGTTCTCTCACATTTTCTCACTCCTCTCTCCCAACTGCTGTTGCACATCAGTTTTCTCCCTTTCCTAAATCTGTTATCCCAATCTGTCGCTCCCTGGCTCAGCTCTGGCCAGCGGCAGGTCCCTTTTGGAGCTGACTGGAGCTGGCTGTGATCTCACATGAGGCAGCTGCTGGGCTCTGCTCACAGAGGCCACCCCTGCAGCCTCCTGCTACCAAAACCTCACCATGTGAACCCAAGACAGTAATTCAAGGTAGCATTTGTTCTCCGAAAAAGCCAAAAGTCTTAGTGAAGTAGAGAAACAGTAAGTAAACCACCTAAATGAAAACAAATTCTTATACTATTTTATTATTTTTACTCTCATTTATCTTTTCTAGAAGAAAAGGAATTCCACCTTCTTAAAAGTTGTCTCGGTCTATTCATGCTTTTATTATACTTTTCAGAAGTCCTTTAGAGTGAGTAAACCAACAAATGTATAAGTATTTTTTTCTTTTTCAGATAGTTTCTTAGAAGCACTTTCCAGCCCAATATATAGTATAGAAAATATGCAAGATCTGAATCTGAATCATACATACACTTAAGACAACTCTAAGGTGCTCGTATACAAATGTTATAATATGCATATGTGGTATAAAGTTTGATTACTGCTTTGATCACCCTGGTAAAATCAGGAAGACGATTGTGGTTGGCAATAAAATGATGTTTGCTCTCTTTGAATTTCTGTATATTGGAATTTTCAGTAGTAGCTTTATTTAAATAGCATTTTAGTGGATTAAATATCAATAATGAAGATTCATTATTAGGGGCATGATTTAGAGACTTGCAGTCAAACTTAGACAAATCACCCAAAAGTTGCATGGGACTATTAGCTGTTATTTCAAGTGCCAGGTTTAAATCTAGGCATTATTTATAACAGTACAATTTTTTTCTTGATGAAAGAAAATGTGATTTTTCAGCTTGGACTGAATGTGTTTGCTAAGAGCTGCATGCCTTCTGGTGACACAGGCCCAGTTCCAGTACTATTTCTGTAGACAATAGTCCTATTGCATCTGCCCATTGGGGATAAACCTTTCACAAACAAAAATGCCATTTAAAAAAACTTTTTTTTTTTTTTTTAAATGGAAATTCAGTCACTTGTGTGCACAATTGTTAGTTCTGGCTATGTATGTGGAGAGAAAAACTTAGTACATAAGAGAAGGCCAGAGTGTGAAAATAAAACACGAGGTTTTTATCTATAACAACAGATAAAAGTTCACTCTTGTATTGCAAGGAAATAAGACACATTTGGAGTGGTGTGAGTGTGTGCACACAAGGTGCTCTTCCCTCTCTTTATGCAACATTTGGTCCATGGGCCAATTTCAAAACAGTTACGAAATGGATAAAATAATTAACTGTCAATTCCATGAGCACGGGTAGCTGGCTAAGGAGATAACATTATCATCCTCAGCAAGGAAAGAGGCCTCAACATAATGTATTCTCCATTTTAAGGTAAGTCAGCTCAGGAAAGAGAAAGCTCAGTCAGAGGGAAAACTTTGACCTTAGCTGGTAGATGTGAGAGAAGCCTCTCGGAGATCCCAAACCACAGGGAAGAACAGATTTTTGTTTGCGATATTGCTCATTACTGTATTGCTCAGTTTATTGGGCTACTTAGGAATAAAGAAACCCTGGGAAGAAAGGATGCACAGAGAAGCAGTTATCCTTTAGACAATGTGGGAGTCCTGGTCAGAGCAGAGACATGGATGGTTCTTTCCTAGCAGGACCACAGTCCTGTAAGTAGTCAACATGTACAATTAAATAGAGAGCTGCGATTCCCATTATCAAACAGTGGATCCCAAATCTACATATAATTTTTGCTGGAAGTTGTTGTGCTGTAAACAAATGTAATCATTCATTTTTAATAGACTAAAAATCATTTTGTTGTAAGAACTTCTTGTCAGAATGGAATCATCAGACGTTAAGGTCCACGTCTCCAGCTGGAACCTGATTTCTTTGCAATTTTGTTCCACAGTTATTTCTGTCTCTGTTTTCCTGCAGTGTAGGACCAAGCAGGGTCTGCGAGAATTGTCTGAACTGCAACAGCCATTTACATATTCACATTAACAGTGCTTGTTTCTGCATACACAGATCCTGTTGCATTTTCATTAAGGGATGCCTGTAAGAACCCATTTCTTTGTCATGGGAACATTAGAGCAGCTATGCCTCAGTCCTGTTTTCTACAGAGCTACCTCTGAGTCACCATTGGAAATGATGTGACCATGGATAAAGGCACAGACACCGCCATGTCTTTGTACAGCTAGTACCTATTTCTCTCACTCTGTCCCTCTGAACCTGTCAGATGTCTGGTTGTGGCATCCAATGATTCAGGAGTGTCGCATCCAGGTAAGCCTGCTTTGTGTGACACTTGGTCCTGCAAAGCTCACTAAAATTAAAGTGTAGACAGTCATCCAGTCCCCAGGGAGAGCAAAACTTATGCTTTTCAACATGGATATTGTTGCTGAAGTCTAAAACTTCTTTACTGTGTGGGTGAGGGGACAATGGTATGGGTTGCCCAGAGAGGTTGTGGAGTCCCCCTCCTTGGAGATCTTCAAAATACATCTGAGCATGGTCCTGGGCAACCTGCTCTACGTGTCCCTGCTTGAGCTGGTCCAGATGGCCTTCAGAGGCCCTTTCCAACCTCAACCATTCTGTGATTCTGTGCGTTTAAGCCACATACTTCTTTTAAATTCCATGGGAAGTGGCGGTATGGCCATAGCTACGGAGTATAATCTCTATCCTCTTCACAAAGCCTCCAAAGCTACCATGTCCCACAGCTAATCCCTCCAAGATGCTTCCAGCTCCATTCCTCACTGCAGGGGTACTCACTGCTGTAGCAATAGGGACTAATGAGAAGTGCATATCAAACTTTTACTGTTTCTTTGCTGTCAGTTTCGAACTGTGGCTGAGGATGGTTGAGATGAGGTCATAGCAACAGCCTCCTCTAATTGGAAGTTTATTGAGAGACACCATGGAGAATAAGTAAATATCAGTCTAAATTGTGCCAGCCATTAGCCAGTGACTGGAGGGGCTGAAAAACCCTAAAGGCTTTTGGAACCACATTGTGAAGAAAATAATGACTGTGCTATGAAAATAAAGAAAACGTTCCAGTGCTTGCAAATTTCTGGCAGATTTTCATTCAGATGCAGAAGTAAAACAATACTGCCTACCCAGCATTTCCTGAAGAAGCCTTTGCTTCTGAGCACCTCCTGTGAACTCAGGTTGCAAGAAGCTAAAAGGAACTCAGCACGTAAAGATTCAAATATCCCCACCATCATGTTTGAGACACTACATTCAAGGGGGGAAATAAGTCTCTCAGCCCTTTCCCCTTTGCATTTTCTTTTGAGCCCTCTGAGCCTGTCTTTAATGTTAATACCTATTAATGGTTTTGGAACATTTGTATAATTTTTAATAAGATACCAGACCAGAGTAGTGCTAGATGATCTGCGTTGGAGACTCCTGTCTGGGTTAACATGACCCTGGACACCTCTGAGAGAATGCTCTAGGGACAAAAGACAAAGTGTCTTTGTTTTGTTCCCTACAAAGTAAGCCCTTAGAGATTAAATTCATCATTTTAGGACTAGCTCTGTCTCATCAACTCTTTTTTTTTTTTTTTTTTCATTTTTTCCTTTTTTTCCCTGAAGTCCCTGTAGATTTAGCCTAAGCCCAGGTAGTTCTAATGGTAGAAATTTTATTCAACGGTATTTAATGAGAACACTACAATGGATATGATATATCTGTCTGAATTAATCTTCTTCAGTTTGAGAAAAATCTGTTCTGAAAGACCAGGGAAATAGCATGTCTGAGATGATATAGTTGTTTAACAGAGGTCTGACTTGTTGCTACAACAGTTGGAAGAAACTTGTGTTGCCAAGGGTCTTGCTGATGTTGGTACTGCATACTTTCAGCAGTGTGAAAGAACTGGGGCTGCTAGTCTTAATCACTACTGAGACAAGATGGGCATCATTTTTATCAATTTATAATTGAGCTATTTTTCCCCTTATCGATATTCAAGAGATTTTGTCAGCTGAGCCATTCCCTCCCTGGGCACACCTGAATACAGAAGTGATAAAACAATAAGTTGAACTTACAGCGTTGTAAATAAAAGACTGAGGTTAAAATTTGCAGGCTGGATATAAAAGGATAGGACTGATGAGAGTCTAATAAGAAAAGTATCAGCTGTCTTTGTGTAATTCACCCATTAGCTCTTTTCTGTTGATGTTGTTGATGTTAAGAGATTCAGATAATAAGACTCCTCTGTGCAGCTTTATTCATGAGCAGCTTCTCATTTGATGTCTAATTTTCAAACATGCTGCACAGACTTTCTTTTTTTTTGCTCTTCCAGTGTTTTGTGATAGGAGAGGCGTAACTCCTGCAGATCAGTCTGTAAGTGTGAATGTTCACATCAGTAACTGAGATTACTACTTAAAATATTATTTTCCCCCAAAAGTGTTGCAGACTCCAAACTTGTCCATTGGAATATTTTCCCAGAAAATTGTCAATATATATCCAGAAACATAAATAAAGCACAGTGTGTTTGTCTGAGTGTTTTCAGAAAAGATTTACAATAGTTGCTCTCCATTGCTTGATGTGGTTTAATTTTTCAGTTGATTGTGTTACTTTTTGGAAGACCGTAAAGCCAAGGCTCTTTATAAAGGGTAGGTTTCACTGGTAGATTAGCCTAGTGCTTACCCATGGACATTGTTTTCACTTCTGGTGCTTCTCAGATTTCTCACGCCAAAAGTTATATTAAATGACCCAGACACTTCTTTCTCTGTAGAGTGACTACCATGAACTGAGGGCCAGTCTGTACTCAACACTGAAAGACACTGTGAAGTTCCTTCCCAAACAATCTCAAAATATCAGTATACAGTAGTCTTTTTTAATTTTGCAAGCGAAGAAGTACCCTTTCTACAGGAAAAAAAAAAAAATAAATCACAAGCTCTGTGAACAATGTGAAGTTTCTTATGTGGATTAGGATTGCTGTTTTGGGCAGAGATCTCAACCATGACAACTCTGTCTTTAAAAAAGAAAAAAAAAGATGGAAGGTAGTTATGTCTCTAAATCATTATCATTTGTGCAGTTGAATAGGCTGTACTGAAGGTGCTGAAGAGAATTATTAATTTCTGCTGCTTTCTTTTAGTATTTTCCAGGAAAACACTAAAGTAAAAAGATAATGGGAAACTCTGCTACTCATTTACAAAATGTTTGCAACTAGCCTCCAGTCTCCTGAACATTTTTCTTCATAATGTAAAATCCCATTTCCAGATTTTTTTTAAATACTCATACCTTGAAATAAGAAGTACTGGTTGATTCAGATATCTGATGAATAGCACAGATTCCTGTTTGCATTAAAAGTCACCCAGCTGGAATAAAAATGCCCCACTGCTTGCCAAATCAACACCATCACAGCTCAAAGCGATAAAAATGTAACTGAATACCCTCACAGGCACATGAAACTGTCCTGAAATGCTCCTTGCTCCCAGCAAGCAGGGTAAAAGCTACTTAGGTATTATCAGTCAATGTTAAATTTTCTGCTTCTGACGTTGTTTTTCACTCCTTGCTTCCTTCTTTTGGAAGCTTGTCTACTACTGCATCTCTCTCTTTGGGCATATCATATAGAATTGCACAATTCCTTAATTAGGAATTGCTTTCTTGCCACCAAGAAATTGCACTTGACAGCAGGGCAAACAGTCGTCAAACAGTGAGCCATGGCATTTTGATTTATGGATCCCATAGGCTGTAATCAACTTGTTGCACATGGTAGCACTGGAATGCTGCCCCTTTTTAGAAGCAATAACATCACCCATGGAAAGTCATTATGCGCGTGACAGCTCAGAGGTAGAAACTGGGAGGTCAAAGATTATTGGAAAGACACCTCCAGAAAGGGTCTCCACCTTTTCTTTCCTATATTTTTTTTTTTTTTTAAAGCCTATAAAATTGTGTGGCTTTTGCCAAATGACCTGTGAAATAACCATCCCCAGCTACAGTTGTAAGAAACATTACATACCACTGCTGGCACTCATAATGATCTGATGAAATCTTTCAAAATGCAAAATCCTCAAACCGTTGAAAAGATGAACCTGTGCATAATGAAAGAGCATGAACCACATCTCAGGGGAACGAAGGATCACTGCCATCAACAACAGCAACTGTTGAAGATATGGGATACAGAATATATTTCTGGGAATGTATCTGAAATTACAGATGATTTGCTGTGGGGATTATTCTGGCACAGCATCAGAAAGTCACATGCACGTTATAGAAACTCTCTCGCTGGAAGAAGGTCTGTATAGAAACTGATCCAAATTATTCTGTGGAGAGGACCAAATTATAGCTTTAGTTGTGGCTTAGTATACTGATTTATATTTAGGACTTATTTATACCCCTTTTTGTATCAGAAGCTCAAGATGTGAATGAAAATTTATACAAAAACAAGGCTGGATTATAGAGGCTGTTTACTTACTGAAGCGTATTGTACCTCATTCACTGTATCAGAATGTCAAGTGGAAAACTATATCCCTGGAAAGGAGAGTTGATATTTGTGTTTCTGTTTTCTCCTTGTTCTTTCCCTATGTTTTTCCATCATCATTTTGATCTCTCCTTTTTGTAGCCTTCTCAACTAACATGTTACATGATCAATGGTTATTTATTTGATGAAACCAATGCCATCATCTGATGCCAATTACCTACACCGATGATAAAGGTGAATGTCTGACATCTTGTTGTCAGAGGTTCATGTTACCAGTTTGAAGAGATGAGCAGCAAGGTGGAGCAACTCCCATTGATCTGTTGGCCTGTTAGTTTTTTTGATTGCCTCAGGAAAATTACCTTCCTGAGGCAATTCACCTTTTGCTCTTTTAGCCTCTTCTAAAAAATGGACCATTAGATTCTGCCATACATTCAATGTACCTAGCATGTCACGCATAAGTAGAGCACATGGTTTTACTTATTAACCTTATTAATAGAAGAGAGTGGAAAACAAGCCTTGTGGACATCAACGCAGATGGCCACCCCGAGATGAATTCACTGCCAGGCCGTTACCAAGCACCTCAAAAGCATTTGCTCTTGTGCTGCGTGCCTGGGACTTGCTGGCAAGGGTCTGAAGATGGTTTTGAGATTTCCAGGAAATTGGTAGTTCAAGTTTTCCTACATACGTAATTTATCTGGGAACTGCTTTTCTTCTGATTTTTTTTCTCCTTTTTTTTCTTTCTTTTTTTTTTTTTTTTCCAGTGCATTTTCCAGCTAGTAGAAGATCAGTTTGCACACTGAAAGGTGGTAATGAATGTTTTATAAATTCCCCATCCTTAAATAGAGCTCAGAAAGCTGTGATCCTAACATGGTGAGACAGGAGAGAAAGCGATGCATCAAAATAATCTTGCCCTCAATGTTGTCTGCCATGATCTGGGTTTCAACCTAGACTTTAGAGCTTCATGGGAAGGATGACAGGGTACAGTCTTGTTTTCCAGATCATGGCATGGCAAATTTGCTGAGGTTTGTCACAGGTGAAGAACACCTTTCTTTCATTTCAGGAAAGGCAGAGCTGCACAGCCGTGTGTTTTTTTTATTGACACCCAGGGAGCACATACTGAGGAGTATGTCCCTGTGCATGTCCCTTTCTCCCAAAGGCAGAGAGGGAACAGCAGGTATCCTCTCTTGCATACGGCCTCCAAAAAACCCATGACTTCAAGTACTTTCTCCCATGCTGTCCTAGTTCTAGAAAGTGAGTCTTGGTAGCCAGCCCCAGGGGCACAGTGCTCTGTGGGGTGATCTTGCTGCTTCACAGCAGCTTCTCTGGGAACAAAATAGAGCAGCATAACAGGTGTCCTTGTGTTGGAGTATCCATGGTAAGGCCAGAACTATTTTGAAGAAAACACAGAAAACCTTAGTGATTGCTATAGTGTAGTCACACAGAGGTTGTAATGCTTTCACCATGTTTCTACTTTGATGACAGTGGGATTTGGACACAAACCAGTAATTTCTGGTACTTGCAGGCTCTCTACTAAAGCAAGTTTACATATCATCTCAGCTGGATTCAGTTGCCTCTGAAGCAGAAATCCTGTGTAGCCCACATTAGTCACTGGAGTGAAGTGATTGAAAGCAAAATCTGGATAATTTTTTTTTTTGCATCCGAATATTTTCCCTTTGACTGAGCCCTACATTCATTAAAGGGATGTTTGGTTGTTGAACAGCTACTGACAAATGCTTTCTTCTGAACTTGTCTCTTGTTCTTTCCCTTGCCTCTTAAAATGGTATAATTACAAGGTGGCCTAGACCTGGGAAGTGCTTAAATACAGGAATACTACTTAAACCTGTGCGAGTAAACAATAACCATATTGCAGCTTCAGGCATCAACATGAAACTGTTCTGCTTCAGCTGCTGACCTTCCCTGTGTTGGCCATGATGGAGCATTTTGGGAATCATTATGTTCAGCCAGGATTGGCCCCTCTCTTTTGCAGAGAAATCTCCAATATTTGCATGTACATTTCCAATGTAGCATCACTGTTGAAGCCACTTGGACAGACTGGGCAGGGCAGGAATGACTCCTTGGTGTTGGTCGTGGTGGTGGTGGCAAAACTCCCCTAAGAACTGATTTCAGATGTGAAGTCTGGCCATTCCTCTGGAAGCCTTGGGCCATGCTCAGATACCCATTGTCGCATCCTGGTCTGTGTCGTGTAGATGTAAAAAACATTGGAGACTTTAGCCTTGCTCAGGCTGGCTTCTGAAAAATGCTTTGTTGATATACATGTAAGTGTCCATAGGGACATAGGTACTGCTGTCTTGGTTTCTCACAGGTCATAGGTTAAACTGTTAGTGACTTGTATTCTCCCTACTTTCCAAGACAATTCTCCCTCATTTCATGAAGCCAGCAATAAAGACGTAAGGGAATGATGGTTAATGCAAATAGCCATTTTTCCAAGCAGATGAATCTATTCTCTGCACTGGTCCATCTTATTCAGAGTTTGCTATTTTATAATATTGCTTAATAAGATTAAGATAGGGAGTGTGGTACATGGCATCTCATCCAGTTCCTCAATGTGTTTTGAGAATAAGGCTGACGCCCTTCTCTGAGGACTCAGTGTGTCATGCTGTGGTAGCCTCACCAAGCACTGGGGACACTCCCTTGGGAGAAGACTTCCCCCCATTCCAGGTAGTGCTTGTGCCTTTACCGACGAGCAGCTGAAGGCAAGCTGAATGACAGTTTATTTCTGTTCAGAAAGTGCTTTGAGAACCATTCGAAGCTATATAGAAATTCAAACTGCTCATTGACATCAAGCAGCACATCCAATTTAATTGAAAAAAAATATGGATTATTACCAGAAAGACTGGCCAAATTATCAAATTCCTGGTTCGTGGGAAATTCTGACATTTGGTTTTGTTCTGATTTGGAATGAAACCAGTTATTTTGAAATTACCCACAAAAGAGAAGTTTATAGGGAAAAAAAATAGGAATAGGAAACAATGACGCATAGTATTTCCAAAATAAAATGTGCTCCCCAGGACGTGCTTCTTTCCAGCCTTGCTGCTGCTTGTTACAGGGTGAGACATCAAGCCAGGGCTGGGGCTGGGAGCTTACACTTTGGGGCAGCTGACTTCAGCCAGGTCTCCCAGCTGTACCAGGCTCCTGGCTCGGTGGCAGCGAGCCTTTAATCTCTGTGTCCCAAGAAGCCCACCAGGCTAGTCAGGCAGTTCTCCAGTGGAAAACTACCTGTGGTTTGATGTTGGTTCATTGAAACAGATATGTTTTAACATGAAACTTTCTGGCTCTGACAAATCAGTGCTTTCCAGTGAAATGACGTGTTGTCAGAAGTCTCATGACCGGCTCTAATTGCCACTTTGATGACCAAAATCTTTATTGACCAGAGACCCATAACTTCCTGGCAATCACCAAAGATCTTGAGCAGAAAGAAAAAAAATAGAAAAAGCCAACCAAACAAAAAACATATTTTGTTTTGTACTCAATAACTGTGAAATGTGCAGAACTGTTTCTGGTCAATCATGTTATGAAGAAAGATCTTGCCTTCAGGGCAGTGGTGCTGGGCATACATACACCTCCATTTCAGTCCCATTGCTGATGTATTAGTTTACAGACAACTTAGAACCATAGCACTCCTACCTCTGAGTGGAAGACAATGGCCTCATCATGCAACAAAGCATGTTGTCAAGGTCTAATTAGAAACAGGGCACTAGGGCACTATTTATTCTTGTTCTGACAGTGTAAGATTTCAATAGTCCTTTTTCATTGTTTTCATTATTATAATAGAGAAGGCTGTTTATTGATTTTTCTACTATAAGAGTGTTTGTATACACAGAGACTTCCCGCTCCTAATGAAATGGAGCCTACTAAAACAAAAATAATAATAAAAAAATAACCTTACTCAAGAGTAAAATAATTGTGGCCAGAGTCATACTTCAGTGAAAATGTTCCCCCTTCTGAAGCTATTGCCAGAGAGTTTCTGTGGTCTCACAGTGGCCTCACAGTCTCCATGGTGGGGAGAGGATTTCCCTACTTAGACAGTGAAGTGCCTCAGCCCTTGCTGGGACTGCTCTCAGCTGGCTGCTCTCAGCTGGGTTTATTCCTCTGAGAGCTGAATTTCTCCCTTTCTCTGAGCTCAACTCAATTTGTGGCAGCAGCCAGTGTGGGGAAGTGTGGCAAAGGCAGGCTGGTGACACTCATGGCTGGGCCCCACAGCCTGGACTCAAGTGACTTTGACTGAAGAGCAGTTGTGTTACAGAAGGAATACAGAATGGGAAAGGGTAGACAGAAACATGTATGGGCACAAACTTGGACTTTGTTTCCAGAAATGTAAAGTTTTCCCTCCTGATTCTCATTGTGGATCTAGAAACATGAACTGAAAATGGCTTTGTGTTCCCCAGATGTCTGGGAGAAACTGCTACCTTTTCTTCCACCAAGATTTTGCTTTTTGAGTTTTGCTCTTTCCTTCCATGCTTGCTAGATCAAAAACTGAATTATCTCTCAATCCCCTCAAATCTGAAACAATCCACCTCCAGATCTGAGCTCATTAGATTAAACCTGCATCTCAGGAGAACACCTCAATCTTTTGCTGATATGTTTAATGCCACTTTTTTGGTTCTAGAAATATTGGTGTCTCCCAAGATTTCTTTCTAAATGTGTTCTTAAGACTTGTAGAGACTCAGGGCTGAAGAACACTTGCTATATACAAGTCAGTGCTGAGAACAGCTTGCAGCCACTTTATTTTCCAAGGAGTTCAAGACAAGAACAAAAGAAGCAAAATTTTTCCCAGCAGTAGCCTTAGCATTTTGGCATGAATGTGCACAGACCACAGTAGCACAATGTAGCAGTGTGTGAGGGCATATTTATTGCTGGAAGTAGTCTAATCACAACAGTAAATGTGGTCAAATCATTGCACACCCAGTACGCCAAGAAGTCTTTTACATCTCTGTAATATAATTCAGTGTTCAGATAGGTGTTTGCTTCATCTAACCAGTTTTTTTGTGGGTATAGAATTAAGTGCAGTTCTAGGTTTGCTATGCCTCCTCTGGAGTACCTATTTCTTCTATAGGAAGGCATCTGATTTGTGCTCCTCAGTGACTAAAAGCATCTTTTGTTTTCATTTGCTGTCCCTGCAATGATTAGACCTAAACAAAATCCTGCTGAAGCCAACCAACTCCTGCATCTTGGTGTTTTTTTTTTTTTTTTTTTTTTTTTTTTTTTTTTTGTTTGTTTGTTTGTTTGTTTTTCCCTAGCAGCAGCTTTATCATCTTAGATTGGATATATAGAGATTGCAGGACCTTAACCAGCCTCTTAACCTAAAGGCGCAAAGCTTTACTCTTCTGGGCACGGATGGAGTCAATGACTGAGTCAAGCATGCACCTCTTGGTGCATTATCTTCCATGCTCTGTCTCCCTGTGTCAGGAAACCAGGAAAAATGTCTTGTAAGACCATTTTCCTTGAACTTTTTCTAAAAGAGGGTTTGGAGGGAAGGATGCAGTGGGGCATCTGTGGCTTGACCCCTAGCTAATACATGAAAAGGTGGTTTCCTAACTCTAATGTGGTAATTTTCCAACTAGGCCAGATACACAAAAGCACTTCTGAACTCCCACTGAGACTGAGTTGGAACCAGGTGCCTGAAGGCCCCTTGCAGATATGGTCACATACACTTTCTCATCACTGTTTGTCAGTTACAGGTCCTATAGAAGAAGGGGCAAAGCAGTGGTTGTCTGCTTGTATTTAGCTTTGACTATTGCTGTGCTGTTGCTGTTTGTTACCTGGTGAACCAGAAATAATGGAGAAAAGGATAACTTAAGAAAGGGTTGGTTTGGTTTCACTAATAAGAATTACTAAAGATTATTTAGGGTTACAGTTTTTATCTCCATTTCTTATGTAAAACTCCTGACAATAACAAGGTGTTTTGGAAAGTAAAGTGCCTTCTCCTTTTGTCTATGTGGGATTGTTATACCCATATGATGTCTGACAGTCGTACTGATTTCTGAAGTAGATAAGGATGGTGTACAGTACTTCATCTGTGTGTTGTCAGTGAGCTGTGTTGTCCAGCACTGTTACTAATCCAGGCCAAAATGCACAGAAAAGAACCTAAAATCTCCAATATATTTAAATGAGCTTTGGACTGGGGTGCACATGGCAGTTTTTCTGAATATCTCATTGAGTACCTTTCAGCATGGAGGTGGAGTCTGTGTTGCTATCATTGCCAAAGGTGGCCCTGAACTTTGAGCTTGTGGGGGCCATCCCCACCAGGATGTAGTAGCTCTCAGTGAAATCCTTTTGAGCCTTGCTTTCCTCCTGTGCCAGGCATGCTGCCCCCAGCCAGAGACCACCACCCTCAGCCAGGGAGGGACCTGCGCATGCCATCAGTGGGATCCTCCCCAACTTAAAGTGCTTTTGGGACACCCCTGCCTTTCTCTGGGCTCCCCCACTAAGGAGTTATAGGTAGGTGTAAAAGGGGTGTCTGGATTCTGTATCTTCACTTGAATGGGCTCTGTGTGCAATGGATTTTATGTGCATACAGCTAAAACCAGTTCCCAGGGATCAAAAAAGTACTGTGCTCTGCTCTAAGATTATATTAGTGCCCCATGTGCCACATGAGGTGAAGGCTGTGCGTTGGCTTTAAACTAAAGGCTTCTCAGATGGGGTCAATACATGGTGTGAGGTGTCAGATTTGTTTAGTTTTCTCCAATAAAACAATCCTTTTCCCTTTTAATTTAGAAAACCCATCCATGATGAGTTGCAGGATTGTGCTACAAGCGTTGGGAAAACAAAACGGTCCTTTAAAGAAGGACTTACTGACAAGCTATGAAAGACTCAGGTTCGTACTATGGAAACAGTCAAACCGATTCTGTGCTCAGAAGCTAATTGGTATAAATGATAGAGGAACCAGCCTCTTTCCTCGGCCTTATATTTCCAAACATCTCCTGGAGCCAGATCAAGACACTGCACAATGGGTGTTCAAATATACGTGTCCCTTTTTCCTGCCTTGCTAGGAGCAATGTCTGGAATACAGGTTGTAAATCAGGTCCTACAGTGGTTGATCCATGTGCCAGCAAGTGAAGCGTAAAAATAGCAGTATGCTTGAAAGGATATAAAGAAAAAAAAAAGGGGGGGGGGGGGGGGGGGGGGGAGGGAACAGACTATTATTATTTCTGAGCTGGAGGGAGAGAGCAGTTGAACCTCACATGCCAGCCAAGTCTGAGTAGCCCTGGGTTTTCTAAAAAGCACAGCCAACTGCTTTGCTCCCTCATCAGTGGCCATCAGTGGCCATCTTGTTCATGTAAACAAGGAGCTGGCCCCATTTTCTGGCCTGTGAGCCTGGCACCCAGAGGTCTGATTCATTTCAGGTACTTCTTTTGAACCTCTTTTTGTCTGCTGAATCACCTCCCGTGTTTCACTGGTTGTGAAATAATGTATTGGCAGTATGAATCGCATCTTTGCTCTCTCTGATGCCTTCATGAAAACTGCTGACATTCCAACCACACATTTGAAGCACATTTGGCCCCTTTTCTTTTGCTGGGGAGAACATTTCTGTGTATTGCATGGTATTATTAGATGTAGAAAATCTGTAGTATCTTAATTATTCTGACAGCTTAATTATTAATTAGTTAAGCTGTATTAATTAATTATTCTGACAGCTTAATTGGGAGTAAGAAGAATCTGTCCTATCAATGTTTAAATAATGAGAAGTGCTCTTTGAGCAGGAAAAGGCTACAACAGGATGGTAGTATTTTTATTAAACTAGAAAGGTGGAGATAGGAAGAGAAAATGTGCTGCTAGCTTATTTTGTGATTGATTGAGGCACAATAGTCTTTAGTAATAAGGATTTCAATAGCATACATTTCTTGCAGCACTCATTTACCCGCCATTACTTACATGAATGAGCAGTGTGTAGAACTAAAACATCAAGGAAGACTCTTCAGATTCAAAGTGTCTTTAAATGTCAACCATATACATTAAATAGTCCTCTGGTATGGATGGGCAAAAGGAGTATTGAAATTGATAACCCTTGCTGTTTTCACTGAGCATAACCGTTTGTTTCACAGGAGACAATTTCACCATTTCCATTATTTTGTTTCATATGCTCGGAACCCTGGTAAATTTCCTTACCATTGTAACACACACATGTGAACATACCCAAACACACGTGCACATATAGAGTCTATTTCACATGTATATTATATATTATTTATATAATATAAAGTTTTAAGGGACGTTTGTCACAAGGTTTTGTCATTATTCAGGTGGTTCTGCTGCTACTGAGCTCACCTTTAAAAGAATGATTTTTTTGTTGTTCAAGTGTGACAGTCTTCATTTAATTACAGGTATTAGCAAGCCTTCTGACCTGTCTCATTCTTTGCCCTGCTTCAGAGGCTCAAAAAAGATCTTGCTGATTCTTACAGGAATCGAATAAGAATTCACAGTCCTGTGATTTGATGATTTCTTAAGATTTCTATTTTTTCCACACATAATTGGTGTCTGTCATTCCATCTCCAACTGCTCTGAGACTGATTTAGCCTTCTGTCTCTCAGTTCAAAGACATTTTAGTGCTGTTTTATTTATTGTCACCACCAATGCTTTCTTGCTAGAATTTCTGATCACCTTCTATTTTTGGAAATGTGCATCAGTTTTCTACAAGATCTAATAAAGGCTTGTGGTTTGTGATCAGTTTCTCAGCAAAAATTTGACTTGAATGGCTTGAAAATTTCTGCTTAATGGTTGTGTCCAGCTATGTATCTCTGAACACTAAGCTCGTGTCATTTTCAGTGTACTGCTCTAGAGGTATTTTCTAGTGACTGTGCTCTTACTTCTCCATGTGTGATTTGAAAAAGCAGTCTGTCCTTCTGCCAGAAAAGTGATCTCTATTAGCTTTGACACAGAAAGGAGTTACTGGGGGGTAACACAACTGAGAGTAGGCTGCTCCATGTAAAGGTTTACATATGTTCTCTTTGGCCAGAGTATCTGTAGCCAGATCATCTGTGGTAGAAGTAACATTGCTCACAAGGCAGTGAGGTGGCTTTTTCTTGGTTTAATCTGTTTTGCCATGCATGTACTTTTACTGCGTGAGTCTCCATATTAATTAAAATGACACTCAGCAAGGCGAACTTTAAGGCACTTATCAAATACATCAAAATGCTATTACTCAAACCTTTGTACATGCCTATCAACATCAGTATAATAAAACCAAACAAAGTGACTTGCTCACAACATGACATGAATCTATAATATCCTTATAAGCTTTTTACTTTGCTGAAAATATGGGTCTTTTCTGACACATTTAACTTCAAAGAAGTTTTAATGTGGCATGGACACCTAGTTTGATTTAGGAATGGCTTGCTTCAGTTTATTTTAAAGCCATTCAGCCTCAGGGCTGAGATACTTGGTCACATTACAGCCATTCAGCAAGCTGTCTTCCAGTGGCTGAGTCTGCAGCGAGGCTGAGTCAAGCTGAAAGAGGATTAGGCCTGCCTTTGCTCTGGGGTAAGCAAATGCATTTTGACAATTATACCAGCCTGCCTCTTGCAGGGAAAGAGAAGTAAGACACAGTCTAGAGGCACAGCAAAATGCACTGGACTAGTTGTTGCTGGTCCAGGTTAATGTGAGAAGCAATCTGCAGCCAATAACGCAGGCTCTGGTAAGGATCTCAGTGAAGGAGCATTTTTATCCGTGAGTGCAATGGCAGGTGTCCTGCAAGCAGGAGCACACAGCAGAAGTAGATCATAACCTTATATTCCCTATTACCTGATGCTTAATTCCTTGCCTGTTTCCACATTGACTGAATACTACAGGTCCACAAACTACTCGACGCATATTACTATACCATATATTTGACCAACCATTAATTTCTCCTTTTCACTTTTTTTTTCCCCTTCTTCTCTCGTGACTTTTTTGTCTTTACTAATTTCCCACTGCTCACCTTGTTTTTCTCAGCTATCTCAGCTTATTTTGGGACAGTGGGACCTTCCACTGTCCCCTTATCTGCTTAACATACACCCCACTGTTATGCTACTGTTATGCCTGTACCATCACTTTTGGATATGCAAGGTTAGTGGAATTTTTCACTGCAAAAACACAACTTTAATTCTCACATTAATAGATTGTTATTCTCTGCATTCCTGTAGCCTGCTTCTTTGCTGTCCATCCCCTCATCTTGAATTCTGTTTAACTTGTTTTCTGGTTGCCCTTAAATGGGTCCTGTGAAATGATGTGATCTGGATATGGTCAAACCTAGGCAGTAAAGTTACTTTATCATGTCCAAGCAACCAGTGTCTTAGGGTCAGGATTTAGATTATCCAGGGATCATTTTGACAGCAGAAGCAATAACCTGAATAGACTGAAATATCAGCTAAAACTCTGTTTATGCTTTTCTTCTTCATTGATACAATATTGTTGCTTTCTGTGATGATGCAAGTCCATCTCTCTCACTTTGCTTTAGTTAAAGGCAATCATCTGATGTGAGATAAGTACTTAGAAAAATCTCAGACCTCACGGGATGCCTGGAATTGGTGAGCAGAGTTATGGATAACAAAAAATAAGAGGTTTTCAGGTACTAAGGAAAAAAAGATACAAGCCTAATATTATTTATCTGAGTGCTTCAGATTGGTAACTGCATGAAGGACAACCCAACTGTAGTAGAAAGCAAAGGAAGTAGAAACAAGTTGGAGAAATGAAAACAGGCCAATATGTTTATCACGTGGATAGCAGGCACCCTCCTTACACCTAGCTGAGAAATGAGGGAGATATTCACAATCATAGGGGTTTTACTCCCTTTGTATACATGAGCCCATCTTACTCAGAAAAGAGAATTTTATCTCATTCCAATCATATGTTTATCATTAGTCAGTACCTTACACTAGGGACTCTTTCCTGAATTGCACCCATGTATTCAAGGTCTAAGATTTCAAGTTTTTATTTTCTGACACAGTTACCAACTTTTGAGAGGCCCACAAGCTCTAAGAATTGTGGCCTTACTTCTCCAGCCATGCTGTTGCTTAGCCCACCATAGTGAGGAGGAGGAATGTGACAGCAGTAGAAATCATTCTTTTCTTAAGCTAGCCCTACAGAGACCTGCCAAATTTAAACACCTGCTGTGTAGGAGCCTCACCAGGAGACGAATGATGGCATCATTTCCTATGACAATTGACTTAGCTGCCGATGCAAGACAGTGTAAATAACCCTCTTTGTTTTGCCAGGCTGGGAACTTAGAGATCTGAAATAATAATAAGTTTCAAAGAAGGCTCTTCACAGAGCAAGGAGAGAAATCACACATGGGTTTCAGTCATTCTGTAGCTGAAGATTATAGTGTGGAAGAGCCTTTAGGGAGCCTATGCAGAAAATAATCACTCAGCTGGTGAACTAGACAAATTACTTCTTTGCTTGGGAACCTGTTTCCTTTGAAATGCTTTTGTTTTGATACACAGTATTTTGCATGAAAAAGGCTGTTGTCCCTTGATACTGCCATCCCTGATTCTGGAAGGAATTTCTGAGGTTTGGAGATTTCTTGGCTTTGTTGAAGTAGTGTCTGTTTTCTACAAGGCAGAGTGGGGAGCAGGAGGTTGCTGCTGTATTCCCCTGATAGGTGCAAGGTAGTTGGAGGTCAGGGGAAAAACAATCACAATGGGGACCAAGAGGCTCCAGAGCTGTCAGCAGCTTTTAGCTAAGATACCAGCCAGTTGCCTAAGATGCTAAGAGGCATTATTCTTCATGGCAGTCCATTTATTGTTTCCATAGGCTAACCATAGATTATTACATCCTGCTTAAAAGCAAGATTTACAAATGGGACATGGGACAAGGGTCTCTTCTTGCACCCTGCTGCAGGGTTTGGCCCTGATTGCCGTGTTGGTTGCTGTTCCCTGTGCAGATGACACTGCAGCACTGACAGTTTTCTCAGAAGCTTCAGGAGCAGACATGAAAGTCGTTTCCAGCTGCAGCTGCTTCCTGGACAAAACCCAGGCACTTCATATATAGTTTTGTTTGCTTGTCATCCAGGCCTGCACTGCCTCTTTCCCCCGGCACAAAATCCAGCAGAGCACAGCAAAACACATATTCTTGTTGTGCACTAAAGACTTTATTACGGCAAGCCCCAGTTTAGGAGAGAGCAGGCCAAGCTGTGAGTTGAACTGAACTTCCGCCTTCCTCAGGCTCAACTAGTGAACAGACTCAAACTCTCACAGATCTGCAATTTCCACTACTTCTCCATTAGCTTGCCATGGATTACTGAGACTTCAGAATTGAGGTAAATTGCTGTAGTTCACTCCCTGAGCTGCTGGGACAGCAGGAGTTAAGCAGCATAGCTGGAAATCTCATGAGATCAGGCTTTTCCAGTGGGAAGATTTCCCATACTTCCTGCTTTTTGATGTGCTGGAAATACTTTATGCTTGGCCTTTCTTGTGGTATCTTGGCACTACTTCTGTAAATAGCTGAAGAGACATCATCAACATAGCAATCATGCTTCTGTATAAAATGTTTTTGTTAGTCCAAGTCACGACTAAAAGAAAAAGAGATTCAGATCCCTTTCTTTCAGGCACTTCAGCATCAAACAGCTCTCCTAAGTGTTCGCCGGATCACACCCTAGAAGATTTAGGGTTTGGATTTAGGACTGTGTGGGCTTTGCTGACAGTGCTGGTAGAGGAAGTTCTGACAACTTGTTCCTGTCTCTTT
Source organism: Anas acuta (assembly GCF_963932015.1). Lineage (NCBI taxonomy): Eukaryota > Metazoa > Chordata > Aves > Anseriformes > Anatidae > Anas > Anas acuta. The sequence goes on from NC_088980.1 coordinate 108,908,631, forward strand.
CTACCATAGTTTGCTGCCCCTTCAGTTGCACTGCTACGAGAGGTTGCCTAGTCAACGTATCACTTGCAGAATTTGTACTAAAAGTCATTTCCTCCCCCTTTATATATATATATATATATGCTTGCTTTGCCTGTATTTATGCTTTGTATTGAAGCTCTCAACTCACAGGCCTAAAGATGGAAATGAAAATTCTGCTCTCTGCTCTGAGATGATCCTGTTGTGCAGCAATGTTCACTTGTATGCGTGGCCTGGCATTAACTGTGAGGTTTTAGACAGTAACATTTCTGATACCTTTGGTGTCTTCAGCAACCACTGAAATGATTCCAATTACAGGGTTACCAAACAGCTATGAAAGTCCTGAGAGTTTCCTGTGAGAATATGGATTTAGCAACTGAGCTAGAAGAAGGTTTCAGTCATAAAACCTGTATTCAGAGCTGAGCTGAAATTCAGCCAAAGTTCAAGGCTGTTTGGAGCTGGCACATATGTCTGATAGAAACACTGCTACTGAGGTAACTATTTTAGATGCACTTGCATGCTCTTGGGGCATGTTGATCACTAGAACTTGTGCACAAACTGGTTTTAAATGTATGCTCAGCATGCATAAAATGTGCAAACAACAGTCCTCAAAAGTTCATGCACCATATCTTCTTTTAATTTGTCCACTTACACTAATAGTACGTGTCATGGGCCTGCAACTTGGAGAACTTTAAGATAGTGTGGCCACTTCAGGGCTGTGTGTACTGTTGCCTTTCTTCATTTGAAGCTCTGTTTGTTCAAATTTCCTTTCCTACCACTTCTATAAAGCCTACAGGAGGGGAACCAAATAAGAAATTATTTTTTTCACGCCATAACCAAGCTGTGTTGCACCAGCCATGAGGGAGAGAAAATTGAAGAGGCAACAAACATCATCTTAACAATGCTGCCTCTAGTTCTTCTTTGCACCTTTTTACTAATGCCTTCTTGACCCACAATATCCTCATGCCTTATAATACTTCTGAATAATATTTTAGGTGAGTTAGAATATTTTATCATACTTGTTTTGCAAGCTATTAGTGAATTTGCAACCATTGTATCAATAGTAACAGAAACAAATCAAGGGGCATGGCCTTCTTTCCGCAAAAACGTACTCCCTCCTCACTCCTTATGTTATTTATTTATTTATTTTTACTTTAAATAGAGGTGGTTTAAATAGAGTTGTTTTTTTTTTTATTATTTAGTTAAAAATTAAAAGAATGTTATTTTTCAGAACCTGACATCTTACTGAACAAGAAACATGACCAGGGATATCCTATCCTCCTTGAACACAGGGTCATTTTGGTCTCTGTAGAGAACTTACATCAGTCAAACACATCTGTGATGTAAATCTGAAATTCTATGGTTTTGAGTAATATTTGAATCTGAATGCAGTCTAAGCTCAGTTTAGCCTCTGGTCTTGTATGCAATATATTTTTCACAGTACTGGCGAACAGGATTCTAAAAATAGAAGTTGGTTCCTCTACATTGTATTTACATTCTTTATGACTGGGACCTGTTTCTATCTTAACTATCACCTCCACCTTCTTACATGTAAAACATCTAGTAAGCAGTTGAGTTTCTTGTTTTTTTTTGACCTGTAAAATGTGTTTGAGGATACTTACCTATTTCTTTTATCCTGTAATGTTTGGAAGGGCATGACCCTTCCAAATCAAAGCTAATGGAACAGTAAGCTAAATAGAAAATGCTGAATTTTAAACAAGAAATATATAACCAATAGAAAATATGGAATTCTTAATGATAAAGAAACTCTTAATGAGTAAGAAGATCTTACAGAAATTTGCTCTCTTATTAATGCTATTTAATATTCTTACTGAAGATCTGTTATACCACGGAGACAAATGCTTTGAAAGTGCTTTTATGTAATTAAGCTAAGATTTGTGGGTCTAGCAGTGGAAAAATTAGGCTGTTTTTATATGATGGGAGATATATACTGGAGAGCAGTGATTCTGAAAAATGTTTGTGTATGATGTAGTGGTTAAAAGGAAATGTTATGATCCTTACATATCCATCAGGGAGAAGTTACCAGTATTCATAATGCTTCTGCCAAAATAACATATTGCACTTCAATCTTTCTCTCTCTCTCTCTTTTCATTATTTATTTATTTATTTATTTATTTTGTTCAAAAGGATATCAATCAACAAATTAAAAATAAATAACTAATTTTGGGGCCTTCAATTTAGGTTCTAAAATGAAAAAAATAAGGAATCCAGATTTTGTAGTTCATTTATGAGAAGAAGCTCAAAATTTAATAACGAGCCAAAATAATGATGTAGAGGAACCCAAAATGAAATCAGCATGCAATTGTCTTACTGTCTTTACATTTATAAAAAGAGGAAAAATACCATTTTTCCAATTTCAAATTGGAATTTTTTTCCAATTTCAAATTGGAATTTTTTCCAATAGACATGGATCGTCATTCATCCAAAATGTTCTAGCTCCCATAATAGAATCATACCATGATATTACATGTTTTTTGTTTGTTGTTTTTTGTTTTGATTTGGTTTGGTTTAGGTTTATCAGTAGATGCTTTTTGGTCTCAGTTGTATGAATATTCCTTAACAAATTAGCACCTTTTCCCATCCCTGATCAGAACAATTTGAAGTTGCCAAAAGAACTTAGGCTTTTATTGCAAAGTATTGTGGTTAACTCTGTACAGAAAACTCGCTCTTTTTAATTTCCTTTTATTATATAGATCTTTATAGGACTAAGCTTTCCTCAGACTGTGTGTATTGAAATGACTCTCTGTTACACGATGCTGTATTTTTAATCCTACAGCATACGGAAAACATTCTCATAGACTGAAGAGGTATTCTTTTATGACGTTGATATTTTCCTTTCGTATGGCGGCTCAAAAGAATATCCCATTTGGGCTTCCAGTGAGTGACAGAATAAAGAGGACTTCCTTCTGTACACATTAAAGATACACTAGATATATGTATGTTTGCGATTAGTAGCTGGAAGTCCTGACCTTGAAGTTCTCTGACTTAAGGTACATTTCTCTTTACCGCAGAGGGCCAGCAGAGTGCCTTTGCACTGTTAAAGCTTCACTTCAGTGTAGTTTTGAGTACTTTCATGGGATGTGGGTGGGCAGCAGGTTTCACTCACTGGGAACATTTAAATTTCAGTTTGGAAACAATTTTACTAACCAATGAATTGTTTTCTTTAAAGCTTTTACAGACCAAGGAACACTGTCATGTAATTCCATTACTGAATCCAGCAAATTTTTGTTAAATTACAACACCTCTCTTAGAGAGATGTTATATAACAATTTAAAGACTTAGAAGTATGACACATTACCACTTCCCTTAATATCTTATTCCAATACATATTTTCCTCCATTTATTTCCACTTTGAATTTAAGATTTATCTTCTAGCCGTCAAATGTTAATGCATTTTGCTGCTAGCTTGAAGTCATGAGAATCACCACAATTTGAACACATGACAGAGATAAAATAGCTCTTAAGTAAAAGAATGAATAATAATCAACCATGTATATCCCTTCATGCTAGTAAAACCAATCGTCAGTTCTTCACCCCTTGCATCCACAATGAACGCCTCCTGTAATGTTTGAGCTGAATAGTAAAATGCCACTTCTCTGAAAATGGTGACTCCGTTAAACCCTCCGTTAAGGGTTTATTTGGCTTTCCATGCTGTAGGTCATGACTATCCATCCACAGTAATGCCAGAGGCCCTTGCAGTTTCGCAGTGGAAGGCTGGGACTTGACTTTCATCTTGTTGAAACAAATAATAACATCAAAGTTCCAACAACCCTCTGAAACCAGTTAGATGCTTTGAGGTGAATATTTAGTGACTTGGCTGTGTGTGGGCAGTGCAAACACAGGCTGTGGCAAACAAGAGTCTTCTGGCCTTTTCCTCAAGGTGTCTGACTCGGGTTGAAGGTAACAAGCAATTTGCTCATTATTGGAACAGAGTCACTAGACTAGGGCCTCTTCACGTTGACTTGCAAAACCCTTTCATGCTTATCAGCATGCAGCTGGATTTCCTCTGCTTTATCACACTACCACTTTTCCTGTATGGCGCTCAGCTTTGTTTGGAGTTCTCTGTGCTAGCTATTATATGCAGTTCTCTTTGATGCCAATGATAGATCTTGCAACTGTGCTCTGTGAAAGGTGTACCTCTCCTGAGGTGTTGTGTAATTGCAGGATCACTCTTATCTCATCAATCTTAATGTTTTCTAATTTTTTTGCCCTGGGGTCTTGTTTGAGGCATGGCACAAGATATCCCTGAAGATTTCTGAACTGCTTTGTTGAAATTCTTTAGAGCTTTTCACATTGAGCTTTTAATAAAGCAACTCTTTGAGAGTGAATGTCTATTCAGTGTGCCGTTTCCCTTATGGTAGGTTGTTTTGTAAATGCAGGAAGTATTTAATTCATTAGTGGAAGGACTTTTAATTGTACTTGTTATGATAAAAAGAGGGACTCTGGACAGTTTCATGTTAATAAAACTTTTCCTCTTACATCAAGGTTTCTGCAAGGCTATTCCTTTTAGTCATTGTCTCCTTCTGAAGTGGCAAGCTTGACACGTGTACTCCTTCGTGACTAAAATGTTGAGAAAACTGTCTAATGTTATCAGCTATACACTGCTCTGTAATCTTATGAACAATTTCATACTGATTGATTCCATTTTCTTGTTTTCCTGACTTGTGACAGCAGTATTCCTTGTTTTGTTCCTTGAATATTAAATGTCTTCCACATGTACTTAAGAGTTAACTGATTTCATGTTATGACTTTGATTTACCTACAGATTAAGACAAACCATTTCTTTAAGCAAAACCATTTGTACTTTTTTTTTTTTTTTTTTTTTTTTTTAATTTGCTTTTAATTCCATCTGTATTTGATGTATTTTATCTTTTTTTCTCTTCATGTCCTCTCCCTTCCTGGTTGCTGCTCCGATACGTCTACCTGCTTGTTCTTATAGCAGGGAATTACAGCAAAAGGAACCTCAACAGAAGTAATGGGACAGGCTGGTGCCTAGACAAATTCATGAATAGGTATCATACCTAAAAACAGAGGAATGATGTGTGCTACGATACCCACTTGATCTGATAAAGGTGTGGGTTTAGGACCTTTGCACAGCAAGTGAAAGAAGAAAGCAAGCAGGATGGCCATTTTTTTCAAAGGTATGACCCACACAGAGATAACTTCAGCCTCTTTAAAAGTCCTGTTCTTTTGGAATAAAACTGTAAATGGTAGACATCTTCAGAGATCCCTCACAGATTCAAAAGGACAGACCTGAAAAGGAGGGTTAGAATTAGGGCAAGTGGGCAGCATATGGTGCACTGGTGCGAGTGAGTGCTGCACATGACCTGGGGTTATACCCATGGAAAATATGGCTTTTTTTTTTTTACAGTTTCCTCTGGCAATTTTTACTGATGAAACTCAGAGAGAAATTTAGTTCCTGACAGGAATAAGACAGTACCCCCTCCTTAGTGGTTCTCTCTGCTCACTCCAGGAATGCACAGGGATACCAAGGCTGGCCCTAGAAGAGAAGGCAGTGTTGTAGGAAAAGTGTGGCTCTCCACCTTGGCTTGGGTGGGAAACAAAAGGCACTGGTAGATTTCTTAGCCCTTAGTCGTTCCTCCTCTTCCCTCATGGATAGAGGCAAAAGCTCACAATGAATTACCAATTCAGCCCAAGTAAATTAATGAAGAAACAGATATAGTTCTCATACTGCACAGCAGCAATAGATAGTAGCAGTGAGACTGCTATGTGCCAGAAAATTTCTATGCTGAAATGACATATCTGATTTTTCAGGGAATGCACAACTCTGCATATCTGCAAGGACAAGAAATAGCCAGTTGTGTGCTTTCTGCCAGCAAACGTGCAGGCTGTAGCATAAGTGGCTGCTGACTGTGAAGGCCAAATGGGCCAGCAGTCCTGTGACACGTCAACGGAGAAGGCTGGGGCCTCAGTTTCAGAACATGAGATTTCACAACATCCCTATTTGTTGTGTGCTCAGTCGTTACTGGAATTAATAACTAGAATGGTAGGCAAATGAGCTCTGTGGGCAGGCAAAACCCAGGCAGTTGTTCTTTGTGTATTGTCATCTGGGTCATATCACTCTTTTGTAGACAGGGAAGAGAAAGCGAAATTGAATCTGCATCTTGGCCTTCACACTGTTTGGCAACACAAAACTGAGCATCCTAGATAAAAATACTTCATAATTTCAAGCTCCCTGGATATGACAGACACTTCATGCTTGAAGTTTGCTTTTAGCATCATTTCTTACTTTTTCTAAAATAAACCCGATTGCTCACTTCAGTTTGTTTAACTGATACAACGTTCAAAGATATGGAAAAAATACCCCCCTAGGGCTGCTGCTCTAAGCTGTGGCACTAACCTAACTGCACATAGTAAAATATTGACTGTTTTAAGTATTTCCTTCCTCCTCAATAATCTTTCAAAGGTCAATATAGACCTTCACATTCAAACAGCTAACCTGGAGGGCCGAATGCATTACTGACTGTCATGTGAATAGAGCTGCAGTCAATATCTGGTTAATATTTGCCATATGTGATGTGGGATATGCTTTTGTGATAGCTGAAAGCTAACAGAACTATTTACAGAGCAGAGGGGGTTAAGTGTGCCACCCTTTCTCCCATTTTTCTCTGCTAAGAGGGTTGTATTTGCACTCACTGAAATCAAGACTGGCTGTGACCTCAGCTGTCAAGGATTAGTTGAGTTTTTATTTGTTTTTGATGGGTGAATACAGACAAAGAGAAACCATCCAGTCTCAAGTGGACAGAAAATAGAGACATGGGTCCTGCACACTGTAGCAGTTATGTCACCATCCAAACTCACAGGTAGTGAAGGTAGAGATAGTGAGGGGGGTAGTTTCACTCTTGACTTTTAAGGTATCAGGTTGCTTTGTACAAGATGGGTATGTACACACTCCAAAACCCCTCTGAGGTATTTGGCATCAAAATACTTCAAAAAACATGAAGCTGTCCCTATGTGTTTGGCCAAGGAGCAGTTTGTGGGGGCAGGTCTGGCCAACTGGTGGCAAATGCTGTAGCCATGGTTCAGAGCATGCAATTACTTAAGAGGGAGTCTGGGAGAGGCCCGGGGTGCTCACAGGTGTCCTCTAGCATGGTGCACTGGCTGCTACACGTGCTATACATGAGCAACAGAGGGCATGGGTCTGGTGAACACTTTGGTATGAGCTCTTTGAAGCCAGAAAATCAGACCAGTGTCTGCAGAAGGCACCTTTGTGAATGAAAAAATAAAACAAATTCCATGCCAAAGTACTGCACAGCAGGCTGTGGATGCTGATGACCTCCTGGTGCTTGCTGTAGATGTGTTGGGCAAGCGGACTAATGCGGTTTGATTCCTGATGTCCTCAACTTTTCATCTTGACCTCTTCCTCTGTTCTCAAAGTACAGTTTGAGAGCTGGGCTTATGTGAGTTGGTCTCACTTCTGCAGGGATCAGATACTAACTGATGGAGTACTAACACACAGGGCACAAGTAGCAATGATTTTTATTTATAATGAGAAAAAGTAACCAATTTTAGAGAAATGTTGTAAAAGCAGATATTTCAGTGCTTGTGAAATGGTGGTTTTATGCCAAGAAATCAACAGAGAAGAAGGATTTCTGTTTTGTATAAAACTGATGTGATTTGAAAGGATTTTTAAAAATATCATGACTCTTCAGTGACTTATTTCTCTGTAATTGGGACAGAGGAGTAATTCAATCAGAAGATGATGTCTTTTGATTTAATACACAGATTATGGTTTCAAAGAAGTATTTACCTCCTTACACACTGGACATCTGGAAACATTCCCCTGCCACATTTTATTAGAACATTGAAATCACCTCGTTAAATGATATGGAGAGGTTTAGAAAGCACGGTAATTGTTGGGAGATCAATCACAGATTAAACTTCCCATGCCATTTTAATATGTTCCCATTTACCACCACAGACACTTGATCTGACCATTGATTGTGCCATTTAAATGATTTTCATCACAGACTTCCAGGCTTTCTGAGCCTTCTCCTGGTGAAATGACCCCTGCAGCACTTTCCTGTCTTTGTTATTGAGCAAATGAGCTGATAAGCAATGAAGCACATATGCCAAATTACTGTTTTAATATCAACTCTTGTTTTTCTCTTAAAGCTGAAATAGTAGAACTGGGTCCAGTCAGAAAATCTCAGCTGTTTATTCATATCTATTCTCCCAAATACTCAAACAGATTTATTTATCTTTATTTATCACAATATGCTGCAGAGTAGCTGAACTGTCTACAGTCATGACCAGGGGAGATTTGAAGTGGAGAAGAAGGAGTACCTGTGTGCTTTGGAGGCTGAAGGTGGGTGGACATTTGGAGTGGGGGAGGAAGCGTAGCCAGGAGAGCTGCTGCCTGCCACCATGAATGTTCGTGCAGAACCTGAGCTGGCACACAAGCAAGAGGCTTTTGAAGGAGAAACAGCACTGTCAGTTCAGGGCTGGGGGGCATGAAGCTGCCCCAGGTCTGAAAAGGCTCTTTTCAGGGATATGTGTTGTGATGCTCAGCGAGCATCTGCATAGTCAGGGTGCTGATGAGATCTCACAGGTACAGGGAAGTTCCGCAGGTGTCAGAAAAGAATGATGAGGAGAGTCTCACCTGGTGGAAGGTCATGTTAGAGAAGTTAAAACAGTACACCAGTCTCTAGCAGAGAGGGGAAATGATATGGTCTCTCATCAGGGCCATAATTGAACACCTGGGAGGAAGCCAGGTGGTGGCCGATGTATTAGTGGGAAGGAAGAGTTGTGAAGTTGCTAGGTGATTTTGAGCAAGGTTTCAGATAAAACGTTTCTGGGATGGAAAAAAAATAAAATAGAAACCTCACCTCACAAGTGTCCTAAAAATGATGGGACAGAATGGACACAACTGAAAAAAAACACCACCAATACTGTTTGTGATGAGAGGAAAATATTCCCTAACATGCTGATTCCCTGCATTACCATTTTTACCTTATTTGCAGAAAGAACCAAGGGAACATAGCACCTATATGCTGGACTTATGGTCTATGGTAAAGGTTTTTCCTTCAAACTACAAAATTCATGTATATCCTTTGTACTCTTTTCATGTGAATTTGCATGTTGAAAAGAACCAGCCTGACTTTCATTCACACTTTAATCCCTGCTTCTGTCCCACTCCAACCTAGTGGTGAGTGTTTTTGTCCCTCTCTGTAGCAACTGTAAATAGAAAGCAGACAGGAAGTCAGGACCGTTGACAAAAAGCAGGAAGAGGAGAAGAAAGAGCCCTGAGAAAATGATAGACACACATGGCACACTCTGATCTTACCGTAATGAGGAGGCTTGTAAAGACTTGCATCCGTGGGTCATTTCCCTCTGCCATATGGGGTGTTTGTTTTACTTGGTAAACAGGGATCACAGCGCTCTGGTTTTAGGCAAATAGGCTCTGGATACATTTTCATAACTGACATTGAATGGCTTTAATAATGTGCAGTAGCTCTTGCTGCTTTTCATTTCTTTTAAACATGACTTTTTAAATGTGGTGTGACCATTGACAACCCTGGAAGGTAGTCTCAGGTCACTTTTCTATTGCTTATTTGGGCATTCAAAGGAGAGATCTTTTTACAAAGCTCTTTTCCATTCCCAGCTGGTAGTTGTGGAGTCTCTCTCTCCCTCTCTCTCTCTCTGAATGTATTTGATTCTCATTTCTGTTTTTTTCTGCCTACCTCTGCTCTGTTAGCTATGATCTTAGCATCACCGAGATGCCTGGCCATCAATGCTGTTCACATGTTGGCCTGTTCTGGTTTCGAATAGACTGGCTTGCCTGGCATGGAAAGCCAGATAGACAAACTTGGTCTCTACCCTTTTTGGACAACTTGGAAGTAATGGTCTTAACCTATAGACAGAGCAAAAGTAACTCTGTGATTGGATATGGTTTACAAAGAGAACAGAGACGTGGTCCCCATCATTTTACCTCCATGCAGGAGCCCCAGACACCTGTGAGGGCGGCCTAGAAATGAAAGACCAGCTCTAACCTGTCCAACTCAATGTGGTCTAGGACCCTCCACACAGTTTAGGTAGAAACTTCTTCACTCAAGAAGTGGAGTTCCCTTTTAATGCTCACTGTTACAGACTGCCCTTTGATGTTACTCTTGATATTTGGAAAGTCAATATTTGTGTTTCTGCTCCTTTGCTCTTTGTGGAAATGAAAATTACTTTACTGCTCTTGCTAAATGACACACTTCAGATGTGCTTTAACAATATTTTGCAGGAGTTTTGTCAGTCCTCTCACTTCTTCCAGGACGCTAATGCTTACCAGTTAAGATAATTTTGCTCCAACTTCAAGACATCAGGCTGAATCCATCTAAGATGGATATGTATTTCTATAAAATGCTCCATGAATGCTTTCAGAATTGCCTGAAAACAGAATACCTTGACAGCTTTACCACGTTCCTAATTCACACCTGTCTGCTGGTAAATTGGCAGCATGAATACCAGGTCAGTTCTCACCCATGTGCAAGTCCTCTGACTTTTGGGAAATTCCCAGACTGAGGCAGTTTCAACACTCCAGGCTTCAAGACATCCTAACCAATGATGTGAGGCTGCTGGCAGCTGTAATTCACAACAGCAGGATATCATGCTGCTTACTGCCTGATAGTTTGGTGTAACCCAAGCAATTAGGGACATGAGAGATGTGTTCTGTGAACCAAAGTCATCCTCTGCTTTTGGTCTCAGATTAACCTTGCTCTTGCACCATCTGAGGTTTTGAATCTCAAACCGACCTTCCTCGAAAAACCAGTAAGTTTTTCCCAGAGTCCAGTCAAAGCCAAGATCTCCCTCATCACCTGAAGGACTGGGCTGGAGGGATAGGAAGGGACAGGGAAGGAGAGAAACAGGTTGGAGACTAGACTGACTGACCACCATGACTGGTGGGAGCAAAGCCAACGAGAGTGCTTTTGAAAGTTGTTTTGTGCCTCTTTCCCTCTCTGCTCTCGGGAGGGGGAAACAGCCCCTGTGCCAGCTTTTCTCCAGGCTGGGGGAAGCTGGAGGCCATGTAACAAAGAAGGATGGGGCTGGGAGAATGGACATCTGCCTGTAACTTCTGCCCCAGTCTTTCCAAGGTAAACCTCTATAGCAACACTAGAAATGCACCAGTCAATGAACAGGGGATCAGGAATTAGTACAGATTTCTAGCCCCAGCTTTGCCCCCACCTGTTTTCTGACATTGAAAGACACATAACCATCCTGTGTGCCCATTTCCTTACTCGCCTCTTGTTATTTTTTCAGATTATTCCTCATTTTCTTGGGCACAGTGACAAAACGCAGAGGAACCATGGTCCCAGTGGAGGTTTGTAATTTCCAAGGCAGCACTGAAAAGAGTGATGCTGGTGGTGGGACCTGAGCAGATCCTGTACTCAGCTGGGACCTGCCTGCAAAGTCTTTGCTCCAGCTGTTGCCAGCTGAGGAAAGCCATGCTGTTTCAGTGGAAATGCCACTGAAGTTGGCTCAGATAGCACAATGGAGGACAGACTATTGGAGAAAAGGGCGAAGTCCTGTTTTCGGGAATGGCTGTTGTCAGGAAAGCCCTGGTGGCACTCTAGTTTGAAAACACAGGTTGCTGCCACCTGTGCTTTTCAGGTTTCAGAGACATCATGTCAGTTGGGTTTAGTAAATATTTCAACAGCATTTTGAAGTTCCAATGAAAACAGAAAAAAGCTTTGATGTCTACAGACCCTTTATCCCGCCATATACGTCACCCCTTGCTTTTCAGCAATGTTGTTTAGTCAGTGTTCACTGAGGTCAAAGGGATGCAAAGTGCAAAATCCTGGGCAAACCAGGCTTACACTAAAATAAGCCAAAGAAACCAAATTTAGTTTCTCTTGGAAAGGAAAGGAAAGGAAAGGAAAGGAAAGGAAAGGAAAGGAAAGGAAAGGAAAGGAAAGGAAAGGAAAGGAAAGGAAAGGAAAGGAAAGGAAAGGAAAGGAAAGGAAAGGAAAGGAAAGGAAAGGAAAGGAAAGGAAAGGAAAGGAAAGGAAAGGAAAGGAAAGGAAAGGAAAGGAAAGGAAAGGGGAAATGAATGAAATGTACAATGAATTTTGTTGTTGTAGTTTTTAATTAATTATTTGTTTTTTCAAGGCCTTGGTCCCTTATCCATGTGAGATAACCAAACTGTATTTTTATTTTTACTGCCAGCCTGGAACTGTCAAAGAAGTATTCACAAAAGTCTTCTAGCAGGGATTTGCTGTATTGGTTTTCCTAAAAAAAAAATAATATTTTTTCAACAAAATTATTGTCTGTTCTTTTTTATGGATATTTTCTGTACATTCATGACTCCAGGGAAAATTCCAACCCAGCAAGCCCATTCAGTTTGCTACTAAATTTTCTTTCTTTGTGTTGTTTCCCAAACGTAAACACTAATAACAACTTCTGGGGCTCCCAACCAGGCTCCTAAGTTTAATAAAGCCTACATTGTGAGTCTTTGCCATGATACATTTCTTCTTGTTTCAAAACAGTGCTGGAAAACAAATGAGAGCCAAAGAATGCATTGACACAAAATGGGGATTTCTGCATTACCTGTGGGGGTGTTTGAAGGAGAGAATGCTGGGCCTGCAAAAATTTGATTCCAGCAGATATATACTAATGTATATGTATGGTTTATAGCCTGTCTTTCTTTCTCTTCCCCCTCCCCAATTCCCCTTCTGTCTCCTTTTCTGTGCTTGCTAATATTGCTTTCTGTTTTCTTTACAAGAGTAGCTTTTATCTTTTTACCACTCGATTTTAATCTTCTTTCCTTTCCCTTCCTTTCCTTTTTAATTCCCTTTATCTTCCCATACTCTTTTCTCTTCGTTTTTCTCCTGCCTTTCTCCATGGGAGCTCACCCTTATCCCCAAGTTAATATGATAACTCCAAAAAAACCCTTTGCTTTAAGGAGCTCTCGTCAGTCTTAGGAGATGCAATATGTTAGGCCAACTTCTTACAAAACATAGCCCTTTTGTTTGGCATGTGCTGGCTCACCCCAGTTCAGTGAAGCGGCTTTGTTTTAGGTGTAGATAGTATGTCGGGGCTGCCTGGCAGGTGCATCTTACAGTCAGTGTCACCAAGCAGTAAATTCTGTAATTACAGGTCACAGAGTTGGAGCTCTCCTTTGATGTGACTTTTTTTGTTGTTGCAAGCGGATACAATTTGCCTGAGATATCAAATGCAGATAGCAGTAAAAATTTAATTAACAAATCAAAGCTTTTATCTAGTGTTTTAGAACTCAAGCCAACAGGTTTCTTCAATCTAAAGACATCACAGAGAGATACGGAGGGGTGAAGGCAGTGCCTTTGTAGTGTATACAGTTTACGGCTTTTTTTTTCTTTTTTTAAATGATGCTTGCAAAGATAAAACTTTTTTAGTTGTTACTTTTTGGTTTGGAGAAGCTTTTAGATCTTCCCCACAAGCAGGGATGTTGTTCATTGTCTGCTTAATTTTCATCACTGTAATTTTACAGTGTAATGATAATTTTCATCACCATTTTCTCTCGTGGCTCTGCAGATTACTTAGCAGGAGAAGATGGAGAGTGTTCACACTTTCCTTCCTGCGGCACTCTGAATTCACATGCTGGCTTATTCCTCTCATGGTGAGCCAGTCGGTGGTGCTGTCTGTTGGCCTAAACAGCAAGGTGCGACATTTCTTCCATAATTCACTTACCTGGTTCATAGTGGAAGCCTGACTGAAACGAGGCTGAAAAATTGGCTATTATGTCTGCATATGCAGGGAGTTACTGTTTGCTTTCTATGTTTTCTGGGGATGCTGTCATGATTTCAGTGGTGAGGTCCGAAAGCTGAGAGCCTGAGTCACATCACTCATTCTGCTAGTAACTCCTGGGAGCTGGGGGAGCTGCAGTCTGCCCCTGAGAGTGGTGTGTGTGTGGTTAGCACTGCCCATGTACTGAAAGGAATGTAAATGTGCAAGGAAGTTAAGAAATAAAAATAAAAAATCCACATGCTCAGTGCCACATTTGCTAGAATGTCAGAGCACCCCAAAAGCACACAAGAGTCAGCTATAGGTAGGAATATATGCATGACCAGAGGAGGTTCCGCTCTCCCCTTTTCTCTCAATAAAAGCAACTGTCTTTCGTTTATAGGTAAGATGCTCCTCAGAAATTATTTCCAAGCATGTTTAGAGATCAAAATTATAAAATGTTGCAGAAAAGATTAAAAAGGAGCACTGCGAACAACAAAATTATCTCATGAGTTCACTGTGCTGTTATGTACTTGACTTTCCAAGACTGAGAAGTGCTTCAGGTGAAAGCACATTGTACTGCAGGGAACACAGACTGCCTTTCTGTGGGTTTGTGAAGGCAAGCTGTCATATGTGCACTACCTGTGTGTTTCTTAGTGCATCTGAGATTGGCCCAAGGATTTCTACAAGTGTGCATACAAAGATCTTAGTTCAGGAGATATACATGTATACCAGTATCAGATAGCACTTAGGAAAGCCTTAAGTACAACAACACTTAATCAGGGTCTTAAGGACCTTCCTGAGATGAAGCCAAAAAACCTGAGTTTAAGACCTCTGGAGTCAACACAATGCCACAAACTTGTGCTTATGCAAATATATGTTTAGAGGTGTAGGCCTTGAATTTTAATGTACAACTTTTGATTTCCGATCTGACTGCTAATGGGACAACACAAATGAATTCCCATTGAGCACAGTGAAGAGGGCAAGAATCCTAGTGAACTTATAGTACAGAGCATTTATAGCACAGTTACCCATTTCTAAAGTATAAATTGTCAGGCTGTTGCTGTTGCAAAAACATCAAAAGCTTTCTAAAGCTGTAACAGGAGTCAAATTAAAAAAAGAAAAAAAGATGTCCATCCTTGTGTTTAAAGTAAGCAAATTAACTCCTTGACATTTGCATTACTAGTTTTGAGGCTTTGATTGAAGTACCCTGTTACCATACTTTAAAGCCCCAGATATCACCTCACGGGCTAAGAAAAAAGGAGGAAAGAGTTCAAAGTGAATAATTACCTGTTGATGATGTATTATATTTAAGGACTCTGGCTGTGGATTAAAGCTAGTTCTTGAGTTGTTAATAGCCTGCAGTAAACAACTAATGAATCAAAGAAAAGAAGAAAAAGCAACTATAGTTGAAGAACATTCCCATTAATACCAAAGGCCAGAGTTGAAGTGTTAAATGTAACACAATAAAATGCAGTCATTTCATGCCAGGGTGTATAAGAATTCAGAAAAATAGTCACAGGTGAATTATTAGGGATTGTCATTTAAGCTTTGTTCTCCAAGCACTTTGATGTTGTGCACCGTACTGGGTTTTGCATCCCTCTGTTTTTTTCTGCAGTTTAGTTGCAATTTATTATATGGTGTAAAAAATAGAATAGTTTTGGATATCAAGAGCTGTACCTACAGCAGTGGTGACTCACTATGGTGTGGAAAGAGTGTGCTTCCAGAGAGGAGAAATAAAAGCTCAAAGAAGGAGGCACATAGCAGGAATTGGAGAGAAAACAGTTCAAAACAGCACTGAACTACAGGGGTCTTTCTTAATTTGAACTATTGAAAGTCTTGATAAAACAAAAAATAAGTGATTCAAATGGGTACAATGGGGAATTATTGCAACATACTTTAGCTAAATAGATGACAGCAGAGCTTCTGTCTGTGGTCCTTTGATCCTGCCACATCCTCTCCCCACTAGAACAGCACCTTTTTGGCAACTGGTAGTCGTGACCAGAGCTCCTCCTCTGAGAAGCATTAAAAGAGAGCACATTGCTTTTATTTAAATGTGTGGGAATTGAGCTCATTTGTGAATCCCGAGCTTTTCAGGGGAATATAATTTTTCTCTTCAAAAATTATTTTAGGAGAAAAATAACTCTGTGAAATACTGAAAGCTTGCGGTCCATTAAGCTGATATGTATGGCACAGTGTTAAATAACTTTTCACCTCTTGTCAGACCTTAGCTTTTAAGGCTGCTAGCTCTTCTCAGGTTCATGCACGGGGCTTAAGAACTGTCTGAAAGTAAGGGAAAGCAAAGTGTGGAATATAAACATCCACTGAAGAGCTGATAGGTATGTCCAATGAAATCATTTATTTTTAAGGTTTAAGAATCAATATATTTTAAGAAAAAAAAAAAAAACCTACCAGAAAAAGTTAATAGTGCCCTATGAGTGACCTACAGAAAATCTTTGCCTTTCTCCACTTTCTGGTGGATTGGGCTGATAGTGCACCTTTCAAAACTAAGTTGTAAAACCAGTCTGGCAGTTCAGCAGCCACCAGTCTGCAGCATGTCTGAATCTTAAGCTTTAAGCTAAAGACCGCAGACATTTGTACTCAGTTCATTTCAAGGAAGAGTACACTGACTAAACACATTCCATTAACCTTGCTCCACAGAAGCAAGGCCCACAGGCTCAAGGTTTCTGTAGGAAAGGTGATGGCAGGAGCTTAGAGTCACCCTAGCAGGAGGATAGATATATGTGGGGAGCTCACACTTAATTGCAAAATGCTATCCCATAGGAATCAATTACTTTTTTAAGAGCCAAACTGTTTCTCTTCTACCAGATGAAGTCCCTGGTTCAGCATTGGGACCTTCTTAGCCATTCCCTAGCATCACTCTCTGAGTGAGTTGGCTCTCATCTCAGAAAAAGGATTGCTAATGCAAATCAAAAAGCAAAACTCAGCCTAAAACAAGTGCTTTTGAGGTGGAGGAAAGGATGTGAGAAAGAGGGAATAAGGCAGCTTGTTAAAAGGCTGAAAAGGGAGGGGGGGTACATGTGACTGTTGGGAACAGAACTTCCCTCATGGCATGTAGGGTCGCTGCTGACATGTAGGGTTGCCGCTCTTCTCCAGGCAGGCAACTGCTGAGGGACCTGGCACACTTGTATTGTATTGATACCAGCATTGTCTCACCTCCTCAGGGCAAGTGTTCCTTGTATGATAACTTTAGGATTAGACAGAAGACTGAAGTATCTCAACTTCTACTACTAACTACTGGGATTTGTGTCATCCAGCATTCACTGTCCCAGATAGGCATCCTGTTTGTGGCTGCAGCCCCATGGGAAGCAGTGAACCAATTTGGCATTTCCTTGCCACTGGAGGAGGACACTCACTCCCTTCCCCCACTCCATCATCTCCCACGCTCCTGGCTATCAGTTGCTGCTGCTTACTTTGTGTGAGCGCACTGGACCCTCTTTGAGCCAGTTTAATTCACAAATCCAGCAGATGAATAGCTCATCAAAAGAGTAAAATTGTCTCAGGGAAGTGTCCAATGAGCACAGAGCTTCTGCAAGGGGGTAGCACCACAAGGTTCCCCGAAGGAACAGAAGAGCATGAGAGAAGGGAGAGATGGATGAGAACTGCACTTTTCCACACATAAGTGCTATAAAACAGCACCCAAAGGCATCTGTCTGAGTTTCCTTTGAGTCCCTTCCAGG
Source organism: Anas acuta (assembly GCF_963932015.1). Classification (NCBI taxonomy): domain Eukaryota; kingdom Metazoa; phylum Chordata; class Aves; order Anseriformes; family Anatidae; genus Anas; species Anas acuta. The sequence continues at coordinate 108,926,072 of NC_088980.1, forward strand.
CAGCCTGAGCTGGCGAAGCTGAACTGCTCTATGGGAGTTTCTACACAGAGAAACAGAACAAGGCACATGGTCTAGAAACCAAACTTTGGGAAGTTTAAAGTTGAATGAGGTAAATCCCAAGTATAATCCTAAACAGTTTGGGTAGATGTTTGTCATTACGCCTGTATTCACTGTTTCCCAAACTCTTGAAATCTGTGCTTCCTGTCCTGACAAGTGACAGCACTCACCCCCGCCTGCTTGCTCCTTCCACGGCGCTAATCCTGTCTTCAAGCTATGTGCTTTCTCACAGTAGGGCTGCACAGTGTAGCAGATCTGTCATGTTGGGTTTTGATGAATGAAATATCATTGAAATATGTGGTTGGACAAAATGGGAAGCATATAAAGTAAATGTAGTGGTTGCTGCTGCAGAGCAGGTAGAGTGTCCCAGACACTCACCCTGAAATCACCTTATGGTTGGGCTATGTTTTGCACACTCATATTCTTCTTTGTGTCAATGAAAGTTATACATTCACTTAAGACCAAAGAATAGATGAGAGGTCTGTCTGCATTCCCTGGCAATTGGAAATGTCCATTTAAAGGAAAACAAGGATTTGAGGGTGGCTTTGTGGGGAACATGTGGGCAGAAGTTAGTGGCCAGAGTGTTTCCTGCAGGGTCATTGCCTGCTGCATTGCTGTGCTTTTCAGAGAAGGCAAGGAGGGCACAGGGCTGCACAGCCCCTGTCCTATTGACACCAGCGTGGTACCCATCTGTATTGACATGTATATGTTGAGGAGAAAGCTAGGCAGATATTTCAAATGTGTTCCCTTGCCTCTTTCCCACTTCAGACAGGTACCATGTATGCATGTAAAAAATTGTTTCTTTGGGGTTCTTGAGCAGACCATACATATTATTACCATAAACTCGCCATTTCCATGTCCTGTGCTACCCTTGTTATCCACAGTTCTTGCTGCTTGCTCTGGGGTTTGCATCTTGCTGAGTGTTTTGTGATTGACTCTCAGATCTCTGCAAAGTCACAGGCAGGCTTTGCTGAAGTGTGGTGTTCTAGTGCATTATTTGTATTGTAGTCAGTGCCTGGAGGCCCCTTTGTGCTAAGCAGTGTCTGTGGCTGGTACACACACAGCTGTTTGTCCTAAGGTCCGAGGCGCACTCTTAAACCACTGGCCCTGCCCCTCCAGCGCAAAATGTTCTCAGCCATCGTTCAAGTTAATATGTTCCAGTTGGCACCGGCGTGAGAAAGCTATCTTGTTTGGGGAAAAATGTATTATTAAGCCCAAAGCAAAGACGCAGGCACTTTTTGGTGATGGTGTTGATTATTCAGAAAATATCATTCCCGAGTTGCCTTGTTTGCCAAGGATGGGACATGTGTTAGTAATTGGCAGTGCACAACGTGGATCTCTTCTATAAATGTCTGTTTCAAAACACAATTAGTAATAAAACAAGGGGTCCAAGACGTTCCCTGGAAGATCTGAAGCTGTACCTCTTTTAAAACTATTATTCCCAGCAGGCAGGACTTGTCATCTCTCCTTCTCTTCCAGACTGCTTTTCTTCCTGTAAAATCTCAGGCTTCTTCCCCATTTCTGCTTGTTCAGTGCCTTAGGGTTTTTGTTGTTGTTGTTGTTGTTATTGTTCCTTCAAGAGACATCTATCTGAAATCTATGACTTCTGTTTTTTTAGCACTTCCCGCTAACATTCATGCTAGCCTTAGTTGAACAACACCAGGAATGACGTAGAATGATTTTCAAGGACCTGATGGAGGAAATAGTTCTATGAATCTTTCTTCATTGTTCCTATGGACTCTTTATCTCTTCTTATTAGTAACATTACACATTGCTATCATAGTTATCATAGTATCATAGACCAGTGAAAGAGTCAGAGGCTTGATTCTGCTCTCATGTCACCACCGCTTTAATATGAAAACATTAGTTCAGGTGGCATGTTTTGTGAAGGCATTGGTGGGGTTGGAATAAATCTTAGCATATCAGCCCTGAGAGGTTTACAGCAGAGGAGTTTGAACATGCAAATATTTATGCAGGTGGGCAGGCCTGCAGAGTCTGTTGTTGTCACAGACCTGGTTGCATGGAGAAGTCATTGGCCTGTGATGTTGGAAGTAAGAGCAGGCTTCTAAGAGACCTAAGTAACACTCAGTAATGAATGGCAAGGACTAGACAATGCAGATTAGGAAAAAGGTTCTACCTGTACCCTTGTAAACAACAGCATGGGGTTTGCTTGTTTTATATTTGGGAGGGTAGGATTATTTGGTTGTTTTGGTGGCTGGTCTTTTTCATGCAGGAGACTATGAATTCAAATGTGGTTGGGTTGTAATGACGTATAGGGACATGCTAGAAGACCAGCCTTCTGGTAACCTGGCTTCATCTGTGAGCTAGCAAGCAGAGGAAGAAAAAGGTGCAGATTACCAATGCAAAGTTATGCCTGTCATTTTTGATTGTCAGTGTCTTCTTTTCATGTCTTACTGGACTCCTCATAGCTGTGGGACAGCTGTGTAGGAGAAAGACTAGTTTACATCTACGTCTGCTTTGCATGTTCTTTCCGATGCAACACTAGTTGCTGTGATCCACCCCCAGTAAATATTAGCTAACTATTGCAATATGTTCCGTGTGGGGTGTAGTCTAAAACAGAAGCTGATGCAAAATACCACATCCCACTTCCCAAGCAACAACCATGGCCAAATTGCTCCATGCTTTACATGGAGGAGCAGCCTAAAGAGCACTAAGGTTGGTAGAAATATTCCACCTGACTTAAAAAATGTTTGGTTCAAGCGTTCCAAGACAATGTCAGGTGCTGATTTCCCCCCAAAGGTGAACAAGGCTTAGGACACATTTCTGAGAGCCTGACCTCTCTCTTTTATCGAGTGTAGCCAGGAGTGATCCCAAAACAGAGATGTCCTGGCTCAGGAGAGGTGGTGGTTCTTTGCTGAGAATGGAGCCAAACTTTCAGCTTTTTCCCTTTGTCTGAAGCTGCTCAGCCTCCAGGGTGTGGAGCTTTTTCTGGCCCTTGGATAGGAGAAGGTAGGTTAGTCTTTCCATGCAGAGTCAATATTTGTTGAACTGCTTTTCCAGTTTAGATTGGTTGTTTTCTGGTTCAAGGAGGAAAGAAAGGTAAAATACACTTAAAAAGAAAGGTAAATTACTAAAAGAAACACTTTTTGGAAGGAGGTGTGATTGAGTTCCTGTTCTTATCTACTTCATACCAATGTAAATTCCATGTATGGGTTCTAGTGCAACCTAGAAGTTTGTGTTCCTGTTTCTCTGAAACCACAATTCAAACAGTAATGGATTTAAATTCAAATGTTTGTCTCACCATTTATGTACTTTGTATAGGGATGGTCCAGCCTGACAGCATCCCTGGCTACTAGAAAATCTGAGGAATTGTTCCATCAGGGCTCTGGCACTGTGAGTACTACTACAAACAAACAAACAAATGAACAAACAAATAGACACCAACCAACCAAACAACAACAACAAAACAGAAATAAAAATATCCAGTGCAAACTGAGGAACTACCTTGATATTTGCAGAGCTGGGCCATTTATTTTCAGCTTAGAGTGAAAACTTTCTATTGCACAATTTCAAGACAATGCAATGGTAAGTTAGATAAAGTTAAGTAACTTCCTCTGTTTTTATTTTCACCTCTCTTAACAACACTCTATGAAATTAATTCCTGGTAGCACAATGATCACCACCCTCTGGCGTAGGCCCCCAGGATCCACAGGTGATGGGTAACAACATGTTGGGCCTGAGCTCTTCCTCTCTCCCACAATGTTTCTCCCACTTGAGCCACAGGTATCCACAGTGCAGTGGGAGAAGGATGGAGAGGCAGCACTGGGACACGTATCCCATAGTTGAGGGTAATCAGGCATGACAAAGTTCACCGTTCCCATCCATTAATTAATTACTCCTATATGCTCTTCTTTCCAGTGGGAGCCAGAGACAATAATACGACATTATTGCTGACAGTAAGGCCTGTGTTGGGATATATGCATTGTTGACAGAAGCTGAAATCTCTGAGGTATTTTCCATTGGGAGCCCAGCCCTGTCCCTCCTGGTTTGTTTATTATTTGCAGCTCCGCTGCTTCAGTCTCTTGGCCAGCTGGCTTGTGTGCAAAGGGGATTCCTGGAAGAGCACTGGGAGGCTAGCTCAGGCCCTGGGGGGCCTTTACCATGTCCCCAAACATGCACTTGACACTGACATGCTGAGTGATTTAGGACCAAACACTTGCCATCTTTGCCTCTGTTTCCCTCTCTGTGAAGTGCTGATGGTGGTACGTACTTCGCAGACTGTGTGAGGCTGTGCAGCTGCCAAGCTCCCCACAAGGCAGCAGCTGGCATCGATTAGCTGTGGTGTAAAGGCCTCTTACTGAGAAAGAAGAAGGTTGCTCTGTCACTGTGGCACAGGGAATATTCTGTCCCTACATCCATCTTGAATGGGCAGTCTTGTAGGCGAAGAGTGAGAATCAGTTGTGCACTTTGCCTTTCTGTGTTCAGATACAGCAACAACTTGTAAATAAGGGGATAATCAGCACTTATCATCTGAGCTAACAAAAGATTAAAATATCACTTGTACCTTTGCTCTGGATCCATTATCTGACATTTTATTTCTCTCGCTTAATGGACATGTAATAAAAAGCAAACTAAAAACACACTAATAATTCTCCTTGTTTATTTTCTTAGTGCTCACACACTTTCCCTGATGTTCCTTAGTCTTTTCCAAATATCTGTGGGTTTATCTGTGATTTATACACTAAGAATCAACTTCTGCTTGAGTTTGAAGTCAAACACATATTTCCCATAGACTTTTACAGAATCAGAAGATGCCTTAATCTCCCACCAAAGCCTTTTAAAGATGAAGATTTTTCATTCCTCAGAGGAGATGCTTTGGGCTCTTCTGACTATGAGCTGATTCATTACATACTCGTTTCCTGTTAATTAGAAATGGGAAAAATATCCTTAATTCTCTCTTTCATGTAAGTTGAATAGCAAAAAATGCCTCATTTGTTCATGATTAATACTGATTAAACCATGATCTTAAGGATTACTAAATATTTTTCTCAATGCATGAAAAGTATACAGGCTAATTTGGGCAGCTAATTATTGCTAATCATAGCCAAAAATTTGCAGCATGGGATAGTTTCTTTGTTTAGTATTTTGAAGACTTCAAATATCTATTTTTTTGCATAGTCTACTGTAAGACCTTGGAATCACATCTATAGCTGCATTATATTTGATATGGGTTACTAGGGATTTGGACTTTGACAACAGGCTGTCATTCATACCTTTTGCTGGGTAGGGTGGAGGTATGAAATCTCCTCTTTATAAAAGAGCCAAATCACATTACTGGAGAGAATCACATTACCGGGTTTCATGCTCTTGATGAATCTTGATCTCTGGCCTTGTGTTTGCCTCATGATTGCCTCCAAGACATGAAAGTGGAAACAGATTCAAGTGCTGTGAGGGCCCAGATTTCAAAGGACCAGGTCTCTGTGTGATGGAGTGTACGGCTAGCAATACAGAAAGAATAGGACCCACTGGAAGGCCTATGGTTATATGTTTCTTAACTCATGCAATAATCACCATAGCTTCCTTTCCTTTCTCAGTTGTTTCCCTGAGATTCTTTGATACTCCTGCACACAGGCTCACAGATTTCATGGCTCCTGGCAGTCCACCAGACTCTGGGGGAAGAAAAAGGAACATATGTGTGTGATGAAAAGAGTGAAAGCTTTATGGGATCAGTTCTATTTTCCCTTCCTCATACAGGCACTTGCTTATCACTGTGGTTTTCCTGAAAGATCAAAAATAAAGTCTTCCTGGCTTTGGAGCAGTAAAAAGCAGTTTTTACTGCAGAAACGTGACACCATAAGTGCAAGTCTCTAATGCAAGTCTCATTATTTTGGTTCTTTGACATAAAACAATGGCTTGGCTGCCCTGCCATATTTAATGGAGCTTTGTTACCAATATTGTGCAAAGACTTTAATACAAAATGAACTTAGCAAGTAACTGTGATAACACCGCGATATCAGTAATCTAAAGTGAATTACCTCTTCTCCTTTCCCCTGCTTGCCTTTGCATTTCTGTTCCAGTGGAACTGTGAAATACTCCTAGGCCATGTATTTCTCTGATGTGACTGTGATGCTTCAGTAGCAAGCATCTCAGCCCTCTAGCTGTGAACCACATGGTGCTCCAAACAAGACAGCAAACAACTAAGAATGTCAGCTGTGTCCCACCCTACTGGGAATTTCAGATTTTTCTGAGGACAAAATATTTGCCTTGGCTAATACTTCATAATAGTAAATACTACTAAGAAAGCTGCACTTTCAAAATGTGTTTTTCTAACCTTGGAGTTTGAACACTGTATATCATACACTTTTAATTGAGCCTGCTATTGTTTGAAAATTGTTTAATTGAGTTTGCTATTGTATTACCCTTAATATTTAAGAATAGCAATAATCCAAAGAAAAACAGACTCTGAGTTGATGTAATCCAAAATACCTTGCTTTAAAGGAGAGTGCCAATCAGTCTTGTTTTACTCAGCACACTTCTTTGACGATTACACTATGGACAGATAGGGTGTTAGCATCTTTTAAGAAATAATTACCTGGCTATCAAGAATCCAAATGCTTTGGAATACAAATTCCAAAGTACCTACTGTACTTTGCAATGCAGTGAATGAAGAAGAAAGGGCCATAGCTTTTTAACTCCAGTATGTTTTTAAAGCAAATACCTGAAGTAACATTTTTAGTGGTTTGAATCTGTTGGTTCATGGACTTTTTGCTCTTTTTCCTTTCCTTTCCTTTCCTTTCCTTTCCTTTCCTTTCCTTTCCTTTCCTTTCCTTTCCTTTCCTTTCCTTTCCTTTTCCTTTCCTTTCCTTTCCTTTCCTTTCCTTTCCTTTCCTTTCCTTTCCTTTCCTTTCCTTTCCTTTCCTTTTCCTTTCCTTTCCTTTCCTTTCCTTTCTTTCCTTTCCTTCCTTTCCTTTCCTTTCCTTTCCTTTCCTTTCTCTCCTTTATTTATTTATTTATTTATTTATTTATTTATTTATTTATTTATTTATTTATTTATTTCTGCTTTCTTCTTTCTTCCTGCCTTTGTTCTCTGTTGTATTTTGTTGTGTTTTACTCTATTATTATGTTTTTGCCTTTTTCAAGGTTATCTATCTGGAAGCAAAACAAACATTGGCTAGCTTTCTTCCAAAGGAGATTTTGGTTGAAGTAATAATAACACATTTGTGGTGAGCAGCAAGGGGCCATCTGTTCACTGCTGAAAAAAAAATACACACAAAGTAAGCATATCAATGAACTGCACTGAAAAGGACAAAGCAAAGCCTCCTAGGGAGCTTCTCTCAAGACTATTAAAGGTTTTGGGTTGCTTCAACCCACACAGCTTTAAATAGACCCTCTGAGGATATCTGGGTTAAAGCTGCCCACGGTTTTACCAGGTGACAGCCTACTTTCCCACGTCTTCAGCTACTGGTCTGTTGTCAGGCAGATACAGACCAACCTTGTGTCACACTGGCAGGGACTCCAACACACTGAGATGGACCTGGACTTGCACAGGCCCACCAGGCCTATCATATTCACATCTACCATTAAGTCAAGGAGCATGCCACTCAAATGAACCTCTGCATGTTGATTATTTATAAGGCATGCTTGCTTCCAGCGTTAAGTGATGAAACCTAGTAGGTAAAACTCAGCATGAACAGCCACAGGCAGGGATCCTAAAGAAAGAGCTCTTCATTTTGCATTTCATTTCATTTCATTTTGCATTTCTTCCGCTTGGCACATGGGAGGTGCATTTTAATGGAAGAACCTTGAAATTCAGCCCTTTCTCCAGACTTCTGATGTTTCAGCTCTGGCACTGAACAGGCCCAGGAGAAATGTGATGAAGGTAAAGAGAGCCTTGCGTGCTCTGTATCTCAGGAAGGCCCATGCTCCAGGGGTCTCCCCATTGGTGTGTACTACAATGACTCTGCCACACTGGCGTGGGACTTGCCATCTCTCATATGTGTCAGCTACAGCAGAAAAGGATGAGATGAGAAGACCTGGCTGAACTCACTGCTGTAAAAGTTATTTCAGAGACTCCAGTCACTGTAACCCTGCCGCTCAAGCTCTTGAATTATACCCTACAGCCTGCTTATCACTAGACTGACAGGTGTTTTGAGCCTGAACAAGTAGCATCAGTATGAATTTTGGATGTAAGGTGTGAGTTTTTCAGTTCTAATGACCTTATAAGTTCTTCATCCCCTCACCACATGAAATATATAAGGCAGCTGGGAAAAGTTCAGAGAAGGGCAACAATAAATATTGCAGGCACAGAATGGCTCTGTGTGAAGGATGACTAAGCTAGGCCTTTTTAAGCTGGAAAAGAGATAATGGAGAAGAGGTGATGGATTTACAAAAACTCTAGAGTGGCACAGAGAGTATTAATGGAGATTGATTTTTTTCACTCTGTTCCAGTATGAGGTGGGAAGCATCAGATGAAACTAATGGAGTAGCAGGGCTCCAAGCAAAACATCTGAGGCAGCTGACCTGCCGATCTTGCTAAAGGATGGTGTGGGTGCTAAAGCATTATGTGGGTTCAAAGACAGGAGCATTGAATGGAAGAATAATCCCCTGAGAGTACTCAATACATGGAAACCACAAGCTCTTCAGGAAGTCCCTATCCTGACAATACTTGGAAGCAGAGACAGTCTTAGAGTGAGTTTTCACATATGCATACTCCCTAGGCATCTGCTTTTGGCCTCAATGGGAATGAGTGTATGGGCTAGATGGACCTTCAACTGAAGGTCAATATATATGAAGTTTTATGGATTTTCTTCTGTTCACTATAGTGAAAAGCCTGCATAATTGTAGAAGCTAAGGGTAGGGTTCACCTTACTTAATGTTAACCATCTGAAAGTAATGGCTCTAGTCACTTAGCTCTGCAGTAATCATTAGCCCAGAGGGCACACAGCCCACCCCAAGACAGGTGAATCACCATCTCCATCTACCTTTTATTACTGATTTCCCAGGGGTCTGGACAACTGCCTAGGGCTAGATGAATCCTTTCCTCATGACCACAGTTAATTGTACTTCAGTGAGACTGATCCCAAGTAAAGCAGGATTTAGTTGTAGGTGTAAGGCCTTTTGGCTGTGAGATTCTCTCTCTTCAAAGGTCAGTGGACTGCAGCAATGAAACCAATCAAATTCTACCTGAGGTTTGAGGAAGCTTTACTTCGGAGTGTGTGACTGCTGACATTTCACCATGTATTTAGAAACTGCATCTGAATCTAATTAAAAGAAAGGTGACTGATAGCTGATAGACACAGAAAGCCTCCAGAAACATTACATGACTATTCCCAGCTGTTGTTCCAGCATGGAGGTACCACCAGTCATCTCATTAAATCACACCACTGAAAAAGTACAGAAATATTTCATATTCTTCAGCCACGAGAAAATAGCCACTGCCAACAAAACCACAACAACAACAACAAAAACAAAAATCTTAAAAGCTGATAGTTTCTTCTTATTATTTCATTCTGTCTTTCAGAAAGCAGTTGTAAACACAACACAAACTCATTCCCACTTTGTAATCACCAGTCTTTTGTTTCTGTAAATGTATCTAAACTGCTAATTTCATTTGCTCAGTGTTTGAATTACTCAGAAAATTCTTTCATCTGAACTTCTAATATGCAGTGTTACAGATCCTAGCACTAGTGGAGCACCCTGCTCTGCCTGTCTTCTATAGGTGCTTCTGTGGATGTGTTAAGCATTAGAGCACAGCTTTCCAAAACAAACATATTGCTGAATGTTATATATATATATATATATATATATATATATATATATATATATATATATAAATTAAAGTGAAATACATGCATTTCTTTTTAGTATGAGTCTGTATTTTGTTTCTGTGTTTTAAAAGAGATTGTGGTATTCAACATGTAAGGTCAAATTTGTCCCAGAATGTGGATTTCCTGGGGACAAACTTAGTAAAAGCCAAGATAAGCAGAAACAGACCCATTCTATGGTGCTAATAGCCCTAATAAAAGCCAATATCAGACCCCTTCTATTTCCCTTTTCTAAATTTGACTGGATGAATTAAATTAAACATATGACCAGTATCTTAACAATGCAAAGGTTTCTATATAGGATTCCAAATATGAAACTGGCAGGAAATAGATTCCTATGAAATACAGAAGTGAGCAATCTGTTTTTACCACCCTGCCTGAGGAAGAGGCACAAATGTGAAAACTGTACTTTAATTATCTTTGAATTTTAAAAATGTTGGATGCTATTTAATAATTAGATATGGGAAATATTAATAGTCTTTCTGGATATTAATACTACTTGGGCTTACAGTATCATAAACCTGGAGCAATGCCACTCAGCATACCTAAATGCCATTGATGCAGATCTGAAGGAAAGGTGGAGTCAGACCTAAGACCGTTTTTAACTTGCTCTCCTTAACATGGCCAGACCATTACCTGACATGTTTTTTCCTGCTGCACAGTGCAGACCCGTGCTTTTCATCTAGAGAATGAGAAGCAACAGTATCCTCAGGTAAAAGGAGTTCTTGTATTTAAACACATCTGAAGGCTATGTGGCGTGGGAGAAACTCACGATTTGAGCCAGCGGGGGTGGCTGAATAGTCTGAATATTTTTGTGGAGCTTTTATAAGAGATGAGCTGACAGCATCCCACCTTACCTACTACTCTGAACATTATTTTGTGCTGTCCTTGAGCAAGCCTGCCTGGGGGAGTTAAGTCTTTTCAGATGACTAAGAGCTAGCAGTATTTAGACACCTACATCCCCTGCACTGCAGTTAAAATTAGGCACAGAATGTGCCTTGGTTTATGTGGGCCTGGTGAGCAGTGATATATGACAGGGAATCAAAGCAACGGGTGGGAGCAGCACGGCAGCATGGCCTCTGGCTGTGCCATGGTCATACTCTGCCCCATGTGGGAGCCTCTGTTATCCCAAAGCTGGCACTGTCTTTCTAGGGTGGATGGGAATTACACCTGGCCCAATAACTTGTGCAAGCTGTCCCATCAACTCTCCGAAAAAGTACTTTTTAGGAGTAATTATGGAAGTCCTCTGCAAATTTGTGGCATGGCACCTTTTAGAAACATGCACTAAGTGGTGATATAAGCACCCAAACAGGGGTTGGAAAGTGTACCAAGGCAGCTTCCAAGACAGAAAGCTGGTATCAACAAGTATAGGTCAGATACACAAATTCTTTTATCTGCTCTGGCCATGCTGACAGTAAGCCAGCTGCAAACATACACAGATGTCTCGCTGAGTCTACTTCAAAAACTCTTTACAATTGCTTAAGTTGGACACAAGCAGGGCACTGTGGGTGCCAAGACAGACCCAGAAAGTTTTCTTGTATAACCATTTCTTAGAATGTCATTGCATCTTGATTTCCTCCTTTCAGAAAATGAGAATTGCTAATAATTAGCTGTTTTTGTAGCTGTTACAATCAAGAAGCCAGGCTACATCTGTTGTACGGTTATTATATTTTCAAGCCTAAGGGAAGGCAGAAAAACTGGGGTGGAGGAGTTGGGACATGGGTTTCAACTGGAATAATCTGTTCTGCAGGGTGCTTTAGCTAGAGGGCTATAAAATGTCCAGTGGAAGGAAGGGAAAGCTATTTCTCATGTTTAGCAGCAGTTTTGGACAATGTGCGTTTGCGTTAGGGGCAGGCTGTCCTACAGCCCTGTCATTGTCTGACAGCCATCCTCTAGGCAGGGGGACAAGGAATGGAGAAGGGCAACATGGGAATGAGCAGCCTTCCCACAGCAAGATCCTGCTAATACTGCTCAGAAACTGTAATCTCAGTTAGCAAAAAGTTTTAGGGTTTGTCACAAGCCTTTTGTGGCAGCGACGTGCATTCAGGCACGCACACTGTGTATGACCTATGAATCAGCACTAAAATGTTTTATGCTTGATGAACGTTGTTTTTCAGACAGATAAAAGACTTCTTAACAATTTCTCTCATCTGTAGTACCACTATATTTTCCATACTGGATACATCTACAGATTTTTTATCTTATCAGAAACAAAGGTGCCATAAGGGTTGTCTACAAAGGACTTATACTTCCGGATTGCAAATCCCAAAGAAATGTCATCAAAAATATTTGTTGATATTAGAGCAATCTAAAAATTACAACTGAGCTCAGATTAAGTAAATATATACACATAAGCTTTTATTGGAGTAAGTAGTGCTGTACATGCATAAAACACTTCCGAGGATTGTGATTTTTCCTAAATGGCATGAGTTGGAAGTTGTTTTTCATTCAACAGCTACAGCTGTGACTCCAGCTGTCCCTCCTAGATGTTAAGTTATTTGTCTCAGGAAGCCTCTTATCCAAAGGACTGACCTTTCAAAAGGTTTTGCAGTCACCTCTATTTTGTGCTTCCTTATGTATGTGCTGATGAGCTGGGGATGGTGGCCAGGTGATAAATTGCTAGCAGGTGATAAATTGCTAGACAACCTGCTCATTAGTTAAAAGTCTGGTAAGGAAGATCTTGGTGTGGGCTGTGAGTACTTACCCCTGCAGGATATAATTTAAAAGAGTAAGTCTTAATATAGCTCTATGGATATAGCTCTTGCACGTACCTCGTGCTGCTTCTCTACCACTACTGGAAGTTTTTCTTCTGTAGCTCTTTATGTGGGGGAACTTTGCTGCTTAGGAGTGAACAAATAGATTACAGAGTGTGTATGTATACCTCTAAGACTGTGCTGTGATAGTCATAGGATGAATAACAACGCTAGATGCTACAAAAGTCTCATTCTTGGGAAAGAAAGGGGGTATTCTTTGGTTAATGCTGACTTTCAGTGTGGTTTGAGCTGTAGTTTGAAACGCAGGGCTGTGCAGTTGTGCAGCAGTGTCACCTTCCATTTAAGTAAGGTTCTCCTTGTTGAAGAGGAGAACTAGCTTTAGAAAGCTACTAGCTTTAGAAAGACTACAGGGTGCACTGAGACTGTTCTCTCCTGACTAAGATAAAACATCACATTAGGTTGCTACTTCTGAACTTCAGTAAAACATCTGTAGATAAGTGTTGCTTTTTCTGGCAGTATCTTGAATTTTTTTTTTTTTTTTTTTTCTCAACACTGTTAAACACTTCTCAGACTGTGCAAGGCAAGTGGAAGCTACCTCTGTGCCCTTGGTTAGCCTGAATTCTCAGTTGAAGCCCATCAGAGCTCAGCTCTTGAAAACTGGCCTCTGTGAGAAACACTTCCAACATGAGCTGCACTTTCATGAAATAAGCTGTGCACCAACAAGTTGATTTAATTTCTTCAATTTAATTCAGCTCTTTTCCTATGTAGTCTTGGGAAACTGGGGCTTTTCTTCTGTGTAAAATTATTTCTGACAAAATGAAGAGGACTGACAAAAGCTTCTGTCCACTCAGGGCTGGCAATGAGTATGAAATTATCTGTATGTTGGCTAGTACTGGGGTGGGATTGATCTCTTGCTATCATTTTTGGCATCACAAGCTACACATGCAAAAGAGACAATGCTGGAGTCAGGCACAGAATTATGGATCCCCTGTGGCTGTCTCCACACCTATTAAAAGAAAACAAGTGATATTAGTGGTGACGCACCAGCTTTAGGAGCTGTTCCAGGAGTCTGTCCCTAGAGAATCCAAGGGAGATAAGAGCTCAGTATGTGCTGCAGGAAACACAAGTAGAGCTTAATACAAAGTATGCTAAGCCCTGGCAGCCAGTCTGCAAGGATGTTGTGCTCAGATTAATTCTACCAGGAATTAAATACAACAGGTATGTTGGGGTTTCCATAAATCTGCTCTATAGTAGGGGATTAATTTATTCTTCTGTGTTGTCTATGGTACAAGGCTGAGATGAAGTCACTGCCTGCCCTCTTCTGTGGAGGTTCCCCAGTGCGATGAGAGCAGCCTGGAAGAGTTTTTACCATCTGTAGTGGACAATCACAAAACATTCAGTGACACAGAAAACTATTCAAGTAACTATTCCAGTGTTTCTAGATGAGAGTCACCAGCTCACCTGATGAGGGAACTTGCTGACTCCTAAGTAAATTGTTTTGGTGACCTGACTATTGCTAGGAAACTTGTTCACTCTGTGAACTTACTGTGGCATTTCGTATCCCAAGTTATTTAAGTGCTATGGGTGGCTATGTCAGAAAGTATCTGGGCCTATATTAGAAGTGTTTTAAGTGGTAAAAAAATATATCAATATAAATTGCAAACTTTCCAGGCAGTCCCTGGTGTCATTTAGTAAAGGATCAATGCCTGTTGTAATGTAGAGTCGTTACAGCTAATTTTCACTAACAGTAACTATTTGCTAGTGGTGTGCAATGCTCTCTTAAATCCCTTCAAAGGCCTCCTATGTGAGCTGTAGTTTGGAGGGAGGTGTATATTTTTCCCCTTCTCCTTTCATTAGAACAATCAAGAGCACTGACAGGGAGAAGCCAATAAAACAGGCAAGCTTTGGGGTTCATCCAAGGTCATCTTCCAATGAAATCTAGAAGAAGGAACATCAGGTTAACGATGTGCTCTGAACTGTTGCTTTGAGGATGAAAGGAACAAAAAGGGCTTCCAACCTGTTCTGAAGTTTGTCGGCTCCATGATCAAGAGAGGAGCTTTTTCTAAATATCTGGATTACATTGTGAAACCATTCTCTAAACTGGGATACTTGTAGCAGTGCAATCTCTCTGTACTGTAAAGATGGGAATAACAACATGTAGGAGGGATAGGAATGAATTCTCTGTAACAGAGAACGTGGGGTCTTGTTTCAGGTTCTGTTTAAACAAAAACAAAACCAACTACAAACAAAGCCACAACAAAAACAAAAGACAGTCTAAGGTATGTCACCTTGTATCTAGTTCTTAGGTTTTGTATGTGTGTGTGGAAAATGAAGTTTTAAGAATTTCCTGCACTTTTCCCATCCATAGAGCCTTATTCCACCCCTCTTGCTTGGTTTGCACAGCTGTGTGCAACTGGGAAACTGCACTGGTGGAGTTGGTCAGAAATCTTAAGCACCTCTACTAAAATTTCAGAAAATAGCTTTGTGCCTGAGCTAGTGGGACCTGCATTACTGAAGTACATAACCACAGGACTGGTAGCCTTATGGATGTATATCCACATAAGCTAAGTCTGTCACCGAGGTCATAAGTAGCCCATGAAAATAAACAGAGCAGCATGCAGTGATTTGGTAGTCTGTACGAGGTGGGATCTCTTCCCCACCTCTCCCCCTTAGTTTTTTCAACATAAAATAAACACGAGTAGTAATCTTTTGGCAGTTTTCACTACCAGTTCTACTGCATGGGTTTCAATTGGCTCAAATTTAAAGTTTTTGTTGATAGCGTGTATTTTAATTAGACATCACCATTTTTCTGTAAAAGTTTGACACTATTAAAAATAGAATATCTGCAGAGAAAAGCCCCGCTATGAAGCTTGCTCAAGATATTTTAAAGAAAAGAGTTATGATACTTGATCAAAATATTTCACATGTGGAAAAGTTTAGCTGAAGAAAGAACAGTTCATATCTATAAAGATAGGATACCTATAAAAATAGGCATATAACTCTATCATGTAAACTCCTAACCATGAGTTTAAATAGCAATTTCTAGCTTGTTTACTATTCCCATTATTTCATCTTTGATTTTATGGGTAAAAAGTCTAGGACATAAGTGCAGTTTGCCTGTGCTATCCTGCTTAATCTGGCCTTTTCATGAGGCTTAATCCAATGCGGTTATCTTTTAGGATGGTACATTTTCTTCTGGTGAGAATAGTTTGTTTCCTTTAAAGTATTTTTATGTTATGGTGTTGTATTTTAGAGAAGTGTCTTGTAAGAGTGTGGCTGGGGAGTCATTTTTCCAGTAAAATATTAGTTTATCAGGGCTAGAATTTGCTAGATAAGCTCTTTTGCACTGTATGCTTATATCATACCTACTGAGCCTTTAAAATGTATTGTTACTTCTAACGTTCATACTATAGTAGTTCCTGTACTTAGGATTTAAATGTTGTAAGATTTGGCTGTTTAGTGGGTTCTGGCATGTAATTCTTAATAACTTCCAAAAGAACTTGATTACAGTTCCAGTTTTATTTCAAAAAGTCTCCATTGACTTCATGCAGAGGTCTACGTGCACAACAGGCCCTGCCCTGTGCATGAATGAGCCACCTTTGCTCCCCAGAGCCCTTTTGGCTTAGGATGCTGAAGTAGAGCAAAGGGTGGGCTTCATGGCCCTACAGCAGGTGGTTAGAGGCAGCTCTGTAGCGGTGTGGAGACAAGGGACTGGCAAGCTGCCGGATGCTGCATGTGAAACCAGGTAGGGCTGCTACTGATGGCAAAGTACCTTGCTATCCCTGATATGGCATCATTAAGAGAAGGATTTCCAAACCTACATGTTCTGTTCAGCACAAGGGCACATTACAATGTAATTAGCCTTACTAAATGGATTTGTTTGTTAGTCATGCTGAAATCCTGCAAGCCATAGCTACTTTCTACACAGTTTGAATATTTCATATTTTTCTGGGTTTAGTTTAGCTTGGCTTTTCTTCTCTGCTTCCTAGATAGGTCACTTAAGTAAAAACATATCTATTTGTCTCTAAGGATGTGATTCAAGAAAGCTGAGAGAGAGTGCGCTCCAAAACACCAGATGCAGAAATGATGTCAACACTCAGGTTGACCAATTTCATACTGCTTCTCTGTTTTTCTTGGGTTAGCAGATCATTTTCTGGTACAAATTCTAATTTGTTCAATGGATTCTGTTATTCTCTCAATGTTCATTTGCAGATCCCATCTTAAGAAGTAATGAATATATTCACATATTTGATTCACTGCAAGTCAGTGACTGAAGGCTTAAATTTTGAGAAATGGTACTTGTGAAATAATCTAGAACCTTGAAAAATTTCTCCTCAATTTCTTTTTCAAGATCTCCTAAAAGACTGCTAAGAGACTGAGGGCCATGTGTGCTCGTTGACCTCACTTTTCAAGAGGTATACCTATGTGCTAGACACCCACACAGGCTACTGCTAGGGTCTATGATCACACAGAACTGGCTGTAACTGCCATAAAAGCGCAATCTGCCAGCCCAGGTCCATTGTGCCTCACATGCTTGTTGACATTGTTCATCTTTGACGGAATCTGTAGTTTGGTCTAACACCTGGCATCAGTGATCTAGGTTCTACCTCTTACTGCAAAAGGTATGGGGAGAGTAAAATACTAACAGTCTCTCTACACATAGGTACGTAGCGTTATATTGTATTGCTCTGGTGAAGCTCACTTAAAGAACTGGCTGCACATAAGCCATTGCTGAGTGTGAAGACTGCTTTCTGGCAGTACGATCACAGTCTTCTGGATGACTACTATTTTTTCCTCTGTTTATCCTTGAGTAAGTAGCTCTTAATTCCTCTTCTCTTAATGTATGATTAAGTTTGCTGGGACATCTAATTACTGCTTGGAGCACAGTCAGAATCCTTCTCCTACTGCCTTACTTTGAATCCTACTTCTTTGTCCATGTTATCTAAAAAGTCCACTTGCATTTTGGGGCCTCTGCTAGGCAGGCAACACTGTATGCATCAAATTTCTTCAGCATGCCATCATGTTTATCCCCTTTGCTCAGCCATTAGCAGCAGGATACCATCCATTTCTCTCATCCTGCTGCTATTTTTCCCTTCAGCACTGCCTTTATATAAATAACATACTTCCTGACCTTTCCCAAAGATGTCCTCAGCCTGCTGTGTTTGTCTCTAGTTAGCTCAAAGCACGCTGAAGCGGTCTGAGCATTAGAGTCTGAGTCCTTTCTTCTGTTGTTTTTTTGATATTCAGTACAATGAAATTATATATAAAGTGGGATATTAACAAGACAGATCTTGGTTCCTTGGCTGTAAAATGATCAGCTTGCTTAGTGCCCTGGATTCACAGTAATGTCACTCAAAGCCAGGGGGCTCAGTTGCTGCCTTTGAGTTCATTTAGACTGTGAAATAAAAATAATCTCCACTGAGGGTGAAAGCAAGTTTGGGTTGTTTTCTGGTTAACTTGTCTGCTCATATTTGACATAAAAATGTAATGGCTGTCACTTAAAATGTCTCCATGATTCTGTGTCCAGAAATTGTGGCTTCTCATGTTACTAATGGAAATGGTGAGGCAGGTCAGATAGGGCATCAGAAGCTGTTTGGGGCTACCCTGTCATCTGTCCAAGTGTTTTGGGGATGGAGGTGCAACACGGCTATAGGCAAAGCAGCTTCTGCTCTGTACAGCCCAATGACATGGGCTTTTTTGGGGATGGTGAGTACTTCCTATGACAAGGAGGCTGACAGGAACACCAGGCTGTCATTCACCTGGCTAAAGACTCAGCCACTCAGCATAAAGGTTTGAGTGTTGCAGGCATAAAAAAATACTTCCAGCAGATCCACTTGTGACATGCCTCCTACCACAGTGAACACTGCACCTCTGAGGTCTTGTGTGACACTCAATGTGAAGCTATGGTGATACTGTAACATGTGGTAGATTTTGTATTGCCATTTTTTTTCCATACTTCTACCATTTGTCTTTTCCCCAAAGCAGGGCTTTTACTGCTATGTACCGTAAGAATCATACGTTCTGTATTTAGCTGTGGAAGAGTTGTCATGTGAGGGTTTGGTGAACTGCTGTGTGTTTTCTGGGAGACAGCCCTAGCATGCAAGCCTACAGGCTGGAGATCTGGGAGCATTACCAGTCTACCTGTTGTATTCTATCAGTTCAAGTTGCTTGTGATAGCAACTTGCCAGGCTGTGATACAGGTTTTTATTTTGTGTACTACTGTAGGCTCATACTTTGAAAGGCATTATAACAACTCTGTCCTGTTGTAACACTCCCCCCCCCCCCCCAAATCTGTTCCTTATTCTTCAGATAACCTCACTGTCATCCGTAGATTACTCTTGGGGTCATTTATTGCTCAGATGAAGTGAGGGTGGCAGAATCTGGCATCATCAGTATCTTTCTCTCTGCAGTATACACAATGGAAAAGCCAGCGGACATGGCTTGAAGAGATGCACTATTAATCCTGAGCATGTGAAGGAACTGACTTCAGACAGCACTTGTATTTCTTGGCAGCAGAGGACAAGCTGTAGGTATGACAGCCATGGATGCAGAGGCTGAGGTTAAGGCTGCAGATTTTTGCGTGGGCAATGCCATCCCATCACAAGTTCCTGGGGGAGCGGCATGGTATTAGTCAGCTGGGCCGCAGGTGTTTAAGCCCAAACAGACTCTCAGAGCTCATTAAATAATTTAATTATAAAAGTCTGAAAGAGGCTGTTCCTTTCTTCGCTGACTGATGTGACAGAAGAGCAACATACAAGTGGAAAGGTGTCTTGGGCCAGAATCTAATTTTGTGTCACTGGATATTTGGGGCAATCCAGATGGCTTCAGTGGAAGGTACTCGGGGGTCAGCACAACTGAAATCAAAATCCAAGCCACAAGCCGCCTACCTTTTTTCTTTGCTCTGACTCAGATCTGTTTTGTGTCTCTCCTGCTCTGATGGCACCCATTTTCACATGTGGATAACTTGATGACAGGCCATGGGCAGACCCCTCTGATGTTCCTGGTAGTGCTCTAGGGACATGTCACATGGTGGGACCTGGGAAGTCACCTCCAGGATCTCTGCAACCTTTCTGCAGTGCAACAGTAACCTCACAAAAGTGCCAGACTGAATGCTATCCTTTACTAATTTTGTGGCTGCATTAATGTGCTAAACATAGACCAATGTGCCCTGAAACTATTCATAACACAGAGACATGAGGCAGCAATGTTCCCTCTGATATAGCAATATAGCCTTCTGCAGACTGCATCTGCATGAGTAAGGAAGTTTACCCCCACCCCTTGTCCTCACTCCCTTTCTGCCCTCACCACTGTGGAGGAGATGCAGACAAAAAAAAAAAAAAACAACAACAACAAAAAACCTCATAACCCTACAGTTCAAGCTGAGAAACTTTCTGCTTATGCTGCTTAGAAGGTGGCTGGTTTTCAGAAGTAATTTTCTAAGACTTTGATCCATTTAGAGACTTAGGACAGTGACTGCTTTTAGCACCCAATATGTGTGTGTGGTAGTTATGAGCATCCTGCTTGCTGATGAGTTGATGCATTGCAAAAAAATAAATAATTAAGTGGAACAACTTCAAGCAGCAAGGCTTCAATAGATCCAAGGAGACGTGCACAGAGGAAGATGTCACTGTGGCCCAAGTTCTCATGACAGTGACAGCAGGAGGAGGTGGGAGGATGCTGTGTTTTTTCTGTCTTAATTCCAGACTCTGACTAACCCTGTGTGGGTTCTGGTATCCAAGTCTGGACCGTCCTCAGTCCCAGCCGGGTACGTGGCGTATCTTCTTTCCAGCACCATGGGCCGGGGGAGGGAAGAGCACAGTGTGACTGGGATTGGAATTTGGCCCTTAAAACAGCTTTATTAAACTGTGGGAAAGTGATAGGGTTGCCAACCAGACTAGCAAGGAAACTACTGGAAGTTCATCACACTAAACACCTCCTCCATTTCAAAGCAAAATAAAGCCTTTGTGTTGGAAATCCCATTTTCCTGACCAAAACAGAATTGCAGCCTTCACTTTTGTGTCTTTTTTTCAGGTACTTACACATTAAATTTTAGCATATACATAGGAATTTTTGCCACAATATCTGCAGACATATTTTCATTAATCCATGAATCCATAGGTATATTGAAGTTCAGGGTTGACCCCAGTGTTTCTGTGGCTCTGGGTTTTCCATCTGATGTGGTTTTGAAAAATACTAGTAAATCCTTGCAGAAATCTTTTGTTTCTAACCACAACTCATGGATAGTCTCCAGACAGAAATGTAAAAGTTTCTCTAAAATTCCTCCTCCTGCTTTCTATTAGAGTTTGGTTGATCCTTCTTTGTTTACCTTGCATTTGAGATATGGTGTTGGGACAAGGCTGTTCTACATATACATAATCAAGTTCTTTCACTGAAGTTTCCTATGGCATCTTTCAACATAGATTAACAGTGGCCACTTCAGGAACAACCCACGTGTGGCAGTTGCGGGTAGCGAACAAGATGTTAAACATCTCCTACAGAGAGAATCACAGGCCTGACTGCAGCCTTGTTAAGTCTCTCTTACTCTCCCATTTTGATTTTGTCCACTTAAATTTCCCTGAAGAGGGAGTATTGGCTTTCCAGAAGAGAAGAAACATTGACTACTTGTTGAGCAACAGCTGAAAGCTATCATTTCTAATCTTGCAATTTTTTAATATTGGATGCTTACACTGGAAGACAACACATTTTTTTCACTATAAACTATTTCCATTTTGCTTTGTAGAGCAAATGAAATGATTAAAGCAGGAGCTATTCCCAGTTTATAACCAATTCTTCAAGACAGTAACAATAATTGACCTCAGGTTAGTCTCTCCATAAATTGTATGTGAAACCATGCAAGTTGCAAACAAGCATAGCCAGATTATCCCCAAAACATATTCTTCAAGAGAGAAAATTATGTTAAGTCTGAGCACGACATGGATGGATACTTGCTTTGGTTCTTAAATGTTAGTGTGCTGAGATGAAACTAAGCAATTGTGTCCCATATGTGCAAAGTATAATGTTTTGCTAGTCATTAACAAGAAAAGTATTATGGTTAATTTGAGGCTTTCCTAAAGCCTTTTTTTTTTTTTGGCAATAACACCGTGGAAGGGAGCAGCTGAAATAATAATAAAACTTTATACTTACAGGGAACTTTCATCTGGGAATATCAAAATAATTTATAAGCTTAGTTAAGTCTATCTTGCTATTTTTCTAGGATACTATTTTCCTATGGCAATTGGTAAGCAAGAAATTTTATCCTGGTTTAGCAGAAGGGTGAAATGGGGCACAGAAAGGGTGAGCAACTCATGCAGGTCTACTGCAGCAGATCACGGGGGGTTAGCCAAGATTCATTCTCAAGAGAAGTGGATTTTGCATTGCCCTACTCATGACATGATTGGGTTACTTCCTAATTTCTTATGTTGAAGGGTTCTGGTGCTGAGAGCCTTTCCACATCAACACCACGTATTCAGGCCCTAAAGATCTGCTTCTAGGTAGCTGCCCACTTCCATCTTCACTTTAGTCATTCTCAAGGGTCACTCAGTAAGGCTACCTCAGGTGCTTGAGCTGCTCTTTCTTGCACATGAGAATTGGGCTCTGCAGCAAGCACTTCCCATCCAGCAGGAAGCCCATCTGGGAGATGGAGCACCCATGTGACAGACTCCCAAAGAACTGTATCAACTGGGTTGGCAGAGATACTTCTGCTCAAGTCATGAAGCATCATCCTTTTTCCTAATAAGCATCTCAAGGTGCCTGGAGCGCAACAACCCTTCAGTTAGAAATGGTGAAGGTCCACTTCACGATGCTAAGTCCACAGACATGAAGAAAGGATGGAATCTGCTGGTCAGTTGAAGACAAGGCTACTTTATGATATTTGTATTTTGTAGCATCCAAAATTCCAGGGAGTCTGTCAGCAACTTTGAAGAGATGCTTGCTTACAGGATATAGGGGGTGTCTCTCATCTGTGAGGTCTTCAGGTCTCGTTCTTGAAATGGGCTGACTCCTTGCTATAAACAGCTCACTTCTGTCTGGAACTACAAATATATCTTATTTAACAAGAAGATATTTTCAAAAGCTATAAATCAAACAACTGTCTCCCTCATTAAAGGAGGAATTGCACGTCTTTCACAGCATGGGGGTTGTAAAAGCACAAGAATACTCCTTATACTATCCCCAGGTCTCTGTGAACTGGAGTCTGGACTGGATCTGAAGCAGGATAAGCATTGTGTGCTCTGAAAAGGAAGGTTTTCTTCTTGCACTGATTTCTGCTGCCCATGTGAAATCTAATTGGCAACAAATTTTACAATAAACTTCCAGGCAGGCGCCAATGTGTGGTCCTATGGATACTCGAGAGAAGATCAAGAACTCTACTAGCTTTCCATATGCTGGGCAGACAGGGTTTAAAGGAATGAATTAAGTGTGGAGGGGAAAAAAAGTACCGCTGCACTGTAGCTCATTATCAGTAACACAATGTAATTTTATTTATGTACTGGAAGAGGTTCTGGTAGTATTTTAAAAGGTTTCCTTTTTCTTTCTAGGATAGAACATACAAAGATTTATGGTAGACAGATCAGAGATTTTTTCATCCTGCATCGTTAATTTTGTTTCACTATCTCACCTCACCTTAAATAGTGTGCTATTGCTGCAATCTATAGCTGCGATTTTCAGGTAGGAGGTATGGCTTAAAGAGTGCAATCTGTGGCTTCAGGAACTGTAAGGAGCACGGGAATGTCTATGGAGCATCGGCCCTTCTGCAGGACCAATGAACTCATTATTCAGTTACGGAGCACTGAAAGTAAGTGCTTGCCTCTGGACATCTGGGTTTAGGCCCTGTGCCCCAGAAATTTGGGAGTTCTGGAAACAAATACCTTGTGTTTAGCTAGGATGTTGACTCAAAATTCTGACCTCCCCCCTTACTTCATTGCGAAGAAGGCAAATCATGTAACAGAATAGTATATGCTCAGTTACGTCCTGGGTTTTATTTCTATTATTTTTATTTTTACGAGTGATTGTTTCATTAACATAACTAGATGTACAGAGCCCAATGTCATTAACAGGTTTAAAAAAAAAAAAAAAAAAAAGGAAAATCACAGGCATCAAGCAGATTTGCTGGCAATCTTGACCATGAATCAAATCCAACTTCCAATACACCCCATGCGAACTTATACACAGAAGTCTTAAGCAGTTTGGTTGAAGAGATTCCAGCCCAGGACATTTTAGTAACCTCCACATAACTGATTGCATTTCAGCTCTGCACATGTTTTGATTTGTAACTGCTCAAAGAAACCAACAGCGCATGCATCTCAAATGCCTGGCTGAAGTATTTTGTGAAAATGAATGATCAAAAGCAGGTCAGACATCTCTTTGTCTTGCTTGAACATGTTCAAAATCAGAATAATTCTCAGCATCTGGTCAACTTTAGTAATGTTTTTGTCTTGGGTTCTTAAGTCTCTGTAGAAAAACATAATCTGTGACATGTTTTATGAATACAAGGACATTTTTTTCAGTCACCTGTCTAGACATGTACACGCACAAATAAGTTGCTAGTTATTTCAAGACATGCATAAAACACTGACAAACCAACTCCCTGAAAAAAAGTCCTTTTATTGGTTGCTACCTGCTTGGAGAGCATTAATGAGGTATGAGACCAAGATGTTAAGTTAGTAAAAGGAAAATTCTCACGCAACATGAGTAATGCAGAGCCTCACCCTTCAGTAGCTGAGGCAGGGTTTTGGTCTGATGGTTGTGCTGGGGATGTTTGCAATAAGAGTATCATTATAGTTTGGCTTTTCTTCAGCAGTTGATTGTGACAGTGAAAGACAGAAATGTAGAAATGTAATCTTTGGACCGTTTACCACATTTTATTCTTTTAAAGAGTATTTGGCCAGTTTACTAATAATTTTGCTGTCATAGATAACAGCTTTGCAATCTTCTTGAGTGTAGATGGTCTCTCCATTGTAGAGGGGGAAATGTACCTTCAGTGGTCTCAGGAAGAAGTTAATTAAAAACAGCTGTTTTTAAATGAGAAATGTCACTTTAAATCTGAAAGCTTTCATATGTCTTTGATTCTGTGACCATTAATTGTTTTCCCTTGAAATCTGTTATAATTTATGGGAAATCATTAGTCTGCTGTAGAATGACACGAAACTGGGATTTTGTAATCCTTCTGAGCACTGTTAAAATGATTTCCCACAATTGTTATTTCCTTTAGGACCACAAAGTGTCCTTATTATCATTGTGTCCTATATACATACCAATTGTATATAATAAATTGGCTGGTTGGTAATCAATGCCTTTTATGGGAATTTTTGGAGGGTTTAGCTGTAGTCTCACCTTTCACATGGCTGATATACATAGGTCAAAAATGTGATTGAGGTATATTTCTGTCCAAATGTGTGTATATGCACATACCTGTGGGGATAATTTTTGGTTTTGTGGACACTGAATGTGAGGTAAGACTAATTACTTTCCATGTTTCCTTAGACTCATGTTTTAAAAGTTTATGGTACTTCAAAAGTGGCTGACATTTGGTTTCTGTTTGGGATAAGGTTTTCAGCCAAATTATTTTTTCTCTCTCAGCCCTCAACCTGCTTGCATAATATCTGAGTAATGAAGAAGAGATCACCGAGGGTTTCTCTCTCTAAGACAAGCGAAATTCCAAACGTAAGGTAATTGAAAAGCCTTGCTCTTCATTGTCTTTTCAAAGAGCTGAAGTGATCTGTAGGAGAGGTACTATTGGGATTAATGTTGTGCTCCCTGCAAGGTTCTAGTGTACTGCTAATGTTATTTTTAGGGCATCGTTATTGATATTGGCTAGCATTACTCAGAGTCTTTAATCAAAAGGAAGAAGTGATAAAGACATCTTTATGATACACCCATAAGCGATAAGCATGAGGAATATGGAAAAAGATTAAAGACATAATATCTTGGCCTCAGAGAAAAGGGTCTTTGTCCTGTTAAAAATAAAGTTGGCCAGATGTGCTCATTTAGGCATGGCAACCCTTTTTTTCTCATCAAGCCCACCTCTGGATAGGCTTTTAAAATCTAAACCTTAATTTTGACAATTTTATTTGAGATCGCACAATGCTTTTTGTACTGCTGCACTGAAATGTGCAAGGCACTTACATTTGTGACACTTTTCTGCAAGCAAATAGTCAAAACATGCTGGTAATTAAATATATGCTTAAATTTTCTCACTGAATCAGGCAGGGTATTGAGTGACACATTTTGTACCTTAATAAGCAGTTCCCATGTGTGAACTGCTTCTCAGTTGTATGACAGCAAGGCAGGCTGACTAAAAAACAGCTGTAGGTGCAATTGTGCTAGTGGGAATTGCTTAGCCTACATACCTATTGCTCTGAAAGTGCCTGCAGATAAAAATAAAGGCAGGGAGGAGAGGAAAAGCAAGCTTCTAGTTTTGATGGAGGATAATCCTGAATCTCTCTGAGAGCTGTGGGGTCCAGCAAGGACTGTCCCTCTCCATCCAGAGCTGCCTGCCTTTGCTTCCCAGCTCATGTTAAACATCAAAGCCACCCACTCAAGAGGATGCCATTGATGCATAAGGTCTTCATTCAGCCCATCACTTCTGAAGAAGCTCACCACCTTTAAATTTTCAGCCCATTAAACAGCCTGTCTTCATCTGAACTTGGTCACTATGCCTTCCTTGACCTATGGGGATGAACAACTGAGTGTGCTGTTATTAGATGTCAATGATAGACACAATACCAACTGTTCACCTGTCCCTACAGCATGTATCCATGAGAATCGTGTACACTTGCTGCTGTTTGAGGATGGGCTTTGTCAGAAGCAATGGCATCTGCCAGTGTGTCCTGCATTTTAGAAGCTAAAAGTTCATGCAGTTAACTGTGCTCTCCTACTTTTGGGTCAAGCACAGTTTGTGGGAGCATTTTCTCATTAGATTTTTACAGTCCAGAATGGACTGAATGCAGCAGCCTACAGGACTGCAGAGAGGTTACAGTGGGATTTTAGTGGGAATATTTGCATACAGCTGTGTGCTCTGGAATGAACAAGCATTTTCCGTTCATTCTGGCAGTTGACCATGTAGGTTCCTAATTTAAAACAAGGAGGAAGCAGGGGAAAGACATAAGAACTATGTAACTGGACAGAAAAAAGTGTCTGGACATTTCCTAAAATGAGACCATCAGTTATGGATGAGGCACTTATTCCGTCACTGTGACTCCATTAAATTGGTAGTCGGTAAACTCCCATCCCTTTCTGCATTTCTTTTCAGCAGATTTTTTTTTTCCAGCTCTAGAATATGTATTGTTAATGTAAATGTTGTTTCCATGTTTTCTTTATACCACTGATTGCTGATTGTTGCCTTTGAATTCTCTTCAGGGCATGTAAGTCTCTTTCAAATGTCTTTTCCTCGGGGTAGAACTGTTTTCCTGTCTATCTGGAAACATTACTGACTTTTGCAGGGAGAATATAATGGAAGAAGAAGCTTGGGTTTTATGAGTTCCTAAAAAAAATAACTTGGTTACAGTTAAGTGGAAACACTTTTAATGCTTTCTAATAGTTCTCATCCTGGATGGAAGTTATCACTGTTGACAGAAAACCTCAGGGGGTGGAGAAGATAGTAAGTAGTCTTCCAAAGTGAAGGATAATGTGTGTTTCCAGCCATCTAGAAGTTCAGAAACTGATGATTTATCTTCAAAGCAGAAGATTTATCTTCAAAAAGGAAAAGTTGCACAGCTGAATCACACTTGGACTACCTGTTGAAATCCTATTTTGTTCCTTAGGATTATGCCCCAGGATTTTGGAGAGAAGAGGCAAGGAGAGGGTTTTATGAAATCCTCCAGCAGTATTTCACATCCATCATTCCTAAATGATGGTGGAGAATCTGTTGGTGGTCTGGGATACCATGGCCATGCTGATTCCTATGATTTAACCCTGAAGGAAAGCCAGTGGTGTGCTGCAGATCCCCTCCCACTCCCCAGGCTGTGCCATGGTGCCCCAGCCTTTCCTAGCCCTGGGACGTGGTGGGCAAAATGCATCCTTTGCTGCATGGCAGGTTGCGTGGCCTCTGGCTGTGCTTCTGAGCGATGGTTCACAAGGAGGGGTGAAGACTGGGGGGAAACAAGGCACATGTAGAGCTATTATGCACCTATATCCAGTAACTGGTCTGAATTTTTCACACTGGTGTGTTGTTAGGAACTGGGGTGACTAAAATGAATAATATCTTTAGTGGTCATTAAAGTACAGCAGAAATCTCCTAAGGGACAGATGAAGATCATCTGGCCTCTGCTGCCTAATAACCCTTTTCCTGGAGAGTGTCAAACTGAATTTGTAGTTGTGTCTCTTTGTTTAGACATTAGCTTTCAATTTATTACTTAAGGGACTCAGCCCCAAATTGGAGATAGGTCACTATTTGCCCTTTTTTAATGGTAAACTGTGCTGTGCACACAAACATGTCAGAAACAGCTGAGGGTAAGTTGCTTTCTAGTCCTCCAGCAGCCCATCATTTTATGTTGGTGTCATTTGATTAACATAAGGCATCACTGATCACAGCAATTATACAAAAATGCCACTATTTCTTAAAAACTCAGCAGGTTGTTACTGCTGTGCTATGGATGTGTATGTAGGATGGAGAAATCCCAGCTCTGGAGCCATGTCTCCCAGTGCTTGGAGCAGAAGGGATCTGGCCTCCTAGGCAGACAGTAGGCTTCCTTCGTAAAAGTCTGGACAGGGTTCCTTAGGGAATCAAGTCAATATCCAGCTCAGGTTTAGGCACAGGTGAAAAAAATGTGCTCTGGAGAGACAACAATGTTATTTGCGAGTCCTAGTAGGCTTTCTAAGTACTTGGGATATCAACAGACAATATTATAAACCTATCCAGTAGTTTCTTCCCTTTACAGGATCTGCATCTCATTAATTTTTGTTAAATGTATAATATTCTCAACATCTAATTGTGGATTGCACCCACACAAATGATATTCTTGGTTTATGATCTATGTAGATTAGCAACCTCCAGTTAGTTCTTTGCATTTTTCTCCATCACTTGGTGAAATGGAGCTGCACATACGTGTTTGGAGAAAGCCATGTAGGAATAAAAGCATCCAAGCATCTAAATGTGCTGCTGTTAGAGCATGCAGAATGGGGATGAAGGACCTAAATAAACCTCCTCACATCCTGTAGGTAACAGACAGCATATATTATCGTACACGTTCAGCATTCTCCTGCAGAATTACGGGTTTTCTGGCTGATACGTGATTTCCTGTGTTGTATGCGAGCCTAAAATAGATGATCGAGACAAAGCCATGCTGGCAGAGTTTCATTCAGCGCTAGGGTATTCATTCTGATGCGTAACCATCCCCTAAAAGAGACCTGCACTTATGTAAGTCACAGCCACCATTTTGTTCCACTGTTGTTGTAAATGCAATTTTATTCCTTGAGCATGTGTAAGAGCGATACCATTCCACAGTCTGAAAGATTTTAGGGTTGGGGTTTTCTTCAACCTTCTTGTATTTACTTGTTTGTTTCTTTATAACATTGTGTTTCTGCTTGGAAATATGTTTGGCTACACAGGAAGAGTATCCATTGCAATTTATTCTTCCTGACCTTTTGTGAATCTAAAATAAACTGCTTCTTGGAAAGAAACCAGAGGCTCTCCTCTCTGTTCCCTTCAAACAAATCTGACCTTAAATTGTTTCTATTGGAGACAGCAGGAGCTGCTCTTGAAGCTGATGAAACGGAAGCAGGACGGAGTAAAACTTTCCACCACTGATTTTTTATTAATTTATTTTTCCCCCGAATAGTCAGATACTCTTTGAAAAGATTCTGCATTTCTTCAGACCTCTCTTTTCTTACTGCTGCTGATCCCAACTGGCTACTTTGACTGTTACACCCTATCCATTTGTTGCTTTAACTGAGTATGGAGTACCCCCCACCCTCAATGTATGTTTTTTTTCACTATGCTGGAGCCCTGACATAGTTGATGTTGTTCTCTCTATTGCATAGCCAGAAAGGATGAGAAGTTGTTCAGAGATCACACTTGTCCTGATGATCACAGTAAAGCATGTCCCAAGCATTCTGTGCTTGGGACATGCTTCACTGTGCTTCTCAGGTGGGTTGCTAGAACATGGAGGCTGAGGTGGAGTCTGTGCAGGCTCAGCTCCAGCTTTTTCTGGGGAGTTTACTTTGTTTAGGAGAGAAAGTCAGCTGACTTACTTAGATAACTTCTTGCTTTTGCAGACTGGAGGTGTGTGTTAGGAAGAAGGAGACAAAGTCTGTTGGGCAATGACCATAATGTTCTCAGTCTTAACTATGTACATCTGTGTTATGCAAGAGGCTTTGGATTGAGTGAAGTACTCAAATCGCTTTCTAAAATTAGTAAGCAATGAACCATCCTGAGCATTGTTGGAAAAAAACAATGCAATTGGAAGAGATCAGGAAAGGTTCCTTTTTGACAATTATTTTTAACAATGTGATACATTTTAGCTGAAAGTTGGGGAATAGCTAGGGGCAAATGGAGAAACATCCCTCCCTTTGGTTAACCTTGCTTGGGAAGTGTGAATCACTGAACTAAATAAAGTTTGTGAAAGATGCTTTGAAAATACTGTGCTACGCCCTATAATTCAGTCAAGAATGAAGAAGGAGGGAAAAGAAAACATCAAAAGTCCCTGCTAATTTTTATATTGTTTCCTGGCACATTTCTGTTTTTTTTTTTTTTTTTTTTTTTTTTTCCCATTATCAAAAATAATATTTTTTCTGTTTTGTTTTGCCTTTTGTTTTTGTCTTTTTATCTATTTTGTGAGACTGGTAATATAACATTAACATTGTCTACAAACAACAACATTAAGAGCAACCTTGTTGTCTACAAACAACAGTGAAGAAAAATGCCAAGAGAGTCCTGTTAGGATTGGAGGACAACAAAGATGGTGTATTTTATTTTTTATTTTTTTACGTTTTTATTAGGGCCCCATGATGTACACATGAAAAATTAATTTCAGAACATGAACTGCTCTTCAGATGGTGCCATTTAAATCTGGAGGATGTTAACATTCCTGCTGCATGACAAAGGTCCGCCACCCCCTGTGTTGATACTCATCCTGCTCAGAGGCAATAACATCTAAGGATGAACAGAGTCTGTGGCACTAAATCCTGCTCGAAGGCTACTTTCATGGATTTATCTTGGGATTTTCTAGCATTCCATGTCAGGGGCAGTTTGTCCTACAGGGCTAGGCTGCATGGCTTTCACTCTTTGCAGGGCTCCAGCCATTTCATTAATGTTTGGATGTATGGGGCAGGAAAATGCATGCCCCTAAGGTATAAAAATGAAAGTTTCGGTGCTGTTTAACAACCACCTTTGTAGCCAGTTGATGCTGTGGGTGAAAAATCACAAACAGTTTGTATGGATAAACCCACCTCCAGGTTCCACTTGTGCTGGTGTGCATGGGGCACTGGGTGCTGGTGGTGGCACATGGTGATGGGGTGGCAGCAGGCCACTGTGGGGTTACTTGTGTAGCACCCCAAGCCTGCTGGTGGCTGAGCACTGTGTTCATGGGGTGTGAAACCCACCCCTCAGTCTGCATGGTGTTAGAGCTTGTTCAATGGGATTTTAACAGGGAAAGTGTACGTGATTTGCTTAACAATACCCCTCAGTAAAAGGAAGTTAGGCTGGAGGGGCTGGGACCCGGGGTGTTGCAGCACTCTCGGAGAGGTACAGGAGAGCAGACAAGGCCACAAAACCAGCTTATCGTCTGCTTTTCCCTTTCTGGTTTGTTGTTTAACCCCTTGCTCCTCCTTGTAAAAACAAACACACACAGCCTGACTCCCAGGTGCTCTTGCTGGTTAAATGCTCCCTGCAGCAGACATGATCTTGGGGGGCCAAGGCTGTACGCAAGCAGGGAAGGAAGGAGAGGGTTTTTTCTCCCCAGACTGCTGAGCTCTTTGGCACTGTTTAGCCGGGGGGCTGGAGTCACACACATGTGGCTCAGGCACTCCCCACAGAGCAGTACTGACCTTTGCAGCTGTAGCTCCACTGTCCCCAATCCTAGTGCTCTCCCATATGGTTCCTGCTATTCCTGCAAACCCATGCTGGATTCTTAATAGCAAGTGGGGAATTTCAATGAAGCCAAGGTCACTCTCCCCTAAAGTCATCTTTTTAATCTGCAAGCAGACCAAGCCAAGGGCAGTGTTTGTGCTGGTGTGGGGGGTGGGCAATGACAGTGTCCTACCACTCCTCATCAGGCACTGAGCACAAGCACGCAGCCTAAACTCAAGGTTTGCTTTGTGTTAGGGTCAGTTTCTGGATCACATTTATAAATATGTTGCTCAGTGGATGGGATTTTCTTTACATGACTTTTATGCCAAAGCTCTTAGATAGTTTATTTTTCTGTGTATATCTGCATGTACATGCCCTTTGTGCACACGTGAAGCTGCCTGCCGTGCCCAGCCCTGAATTGCCCTGTCCCTCTGTAGAGCATGAGCAAGCGCCCAGCACGAGCACAGAAATTTCTATATATCTTTAAGGTCAGGGAAAGCTGAAAACAAATGATTTCTGACAACTCCTTGGCTTGCAGATACGTCAGTAGCACCAAGGCTCTGTGGCCAGCTACGTGCTACTGAAACAACCCTCTTGTCTGGCTGCCTTTTGCTTTAGGGCTCTGGCTTCAGTGTGATGCCTCTGAGTGAGGCTCCTCTGCTGCAAGAGCTGCCTGGGAAACCACAGCACAGCAGGGCTCAGCTCTTGATCTTGGGACAAAAGACTTCATGCTGGCTCTTCCATGCAAAGATGGAGTGCCCTACAGAAGAACTGAGGATTCTGTCCTCCCCCCATCCCTCCCTCTCCCCCTTTTTTTCATCTTCTCCTAAGAAAGAAATGTGGGTACAGTTTGAGGGGAAATGATGTTTGATCTTGTACAAAGCCTAGTGACAAATGACAGCTGGAGGAACATGACAAGGCATGTAAACTTGAGCTAAATGAAACCAATGTGCCAGCTGACTGTTTATTCAGACCTGCCATTGTCAACAGGGACCCCTTTACAAGGCAGGTATTGTTTGCAGTAACAACTGCACCACGAATGCAAATGTAGCTGCAAGTTCTGTGACTTTGTCTCCTTAGAAATCAAATTTAAAAAATCCTTGACCCATCCTTACACGCAACACAGGTAGCATCTAAATACCTACTGACAAGTTTGCATTTTTCAACTTTTAATAATCAAGTGCTCTTTTAATTGCATTGTTCACTTTGGTACTGTTGAAGCCATGTTACTGGCCCAAGCGTATATATCTGGACACCTTAAAGACTGTCACCATGTTTTTCAATATCGCCAGCAAAGCGGAGTGAAGAAACTAGAAAATAGTGGTGTCTGTGTTTCCTTTTTGTAGAACAAAAGGGACAACAACCTTTTGGTTGGAATTAGATGATCTTTAAGTTCTCTTCCAATCCAAACAATTCTATCGTTCCAATTTGGAGCAGGCTGTCACCCTTACTCTTCTGGCTTCCCAGCAAAATACCCCTCAGCTAAGCAAACTATAGCGAGACTTCATTTTGAATGAAATTTGCAGATTTGTAACCATTTACACAAAATACATACAGACTATTAAACAGCATAAATGAAACACGAAATCTTGCATTGAGGCAGTGTTGGGCAATGATGCATACATTCTGTAAAAGTATGAGAGAAATATTCAAGAAGTTTTACTGATCTTTGAATGCATAGCATGTACATATATATATGTGTAGCATACATATATATTTAATTAAAAAAGGAACATCCTATTGCAACAGATCTATGTTGACCTCATGGTCCCATATGAGTACTGGTGAACTGGGTAACAGTTGACTGAGAGCTCAGTGGAATTTGAATCGGGACTAAGTTTTTAATACAGGTAACACACTTCATCTATGTTAGCCAATTTAAAATAGCATCCAGGCTTTGGAAATGGAATCTCCTAAAGTTTATCAGGGAATAATGTGTGTGTTTCCAGTGATGCACACTGGAAATCTGCAATCAGTATGTTTATGATTCCACTCTGGCCTAAGACAGCTGCTTAATTTTGCCATCACTCTATTCTTTTTTTCCCTGCTTAAAACAAACAAACAAAAAACAGCAATAAAAACCCATATCATACTGGTGCCTTCCTTGAAAATGATACCGTAAAATTTAATTGTCTATACAATCTTTAGCGATCTTTTGGAAAGAAGACTTTTCCGAGATTTCTGTGCAAGGAAGAATGTATTAGCTTTAGTGATGAACATTGCCATGTGCAGGATTTTGGCTTGGGAGAGGGTTCTGCCATAAACATTATCTCTTCTTCCCTGTATTGCTGGGTCTACAGAGATCACTGCTGTGCAAGGGTGCTGGTAAAGCTTCCTGCCCAGTCAGGGTGGAGCTGATTTAGGTCTAGGCCTGGACATAGTTGGGGTGCACTGTTCACCCGTTAGATCCCTCCCTGGTGTTACTTAATTCCCAATGTTGAAGCAGAAGCTGTGGGAAAGCAGTCCTGCAGTCTGCTCTTTGAGATAAAGTTTTAATCTCTCCTGTTTTCCTTGGCACTCCCATTGGCTGGGCACATAGGAAATATGTCTGAGACATTTCTGCACATGGCACATTTGTGCAACCTTGGGAGGACCCTGCTTACTATGCTCTGCTCTTTGCTTCACCAGAAACAGTGCAGAATTTGTGAACCTCTTGGGAGCTTACTTGCTGTTATTCAGAAACAAATCTGCTGCTGGCCTTAAGGTCCTCTTTATACCAAAGCTTGAGGCTTGGCCGTTGAAGTTTTTGTGAAGTAATCTAAGAAGTAAAATGTAAGAAGCTGCTCCTGGAAATAAATGGAAATGGAAAGAAATGATATATTTGAGTAGACTGGGGACAGAATGTGCAAAGCAATTTAAACCAGAGCAACAGTGAGATGGTGGAAGATTTGCTCTCAGGTGTTTCCATTTTTCTTTACCAACTTAACACATGAACAAATCGCTGACATTCAGTCCAAGAAATATGTGCCCAGACCTCTGCACATAGTGACAAACTCTCTCAGGTGCTGTCTACACCCAAATTCAGACTCCACCAGCTGCATCTGTGCTTGCTAGCAAAGCATTAGACAAAGTTCCCTGGCCTGCGTAGGCAGCAATTAATTGGTTTGTACATGTTTATACTGGACAGAAACTAAGCCCTTGTTAATAAGAACCATACACGAAAATGGTTTTGGCAAAAAGTCTGGACTTGAAGAATACAGGCTGGAAAACCTGTACCTGAAGTCACCTAAACAAAGCATCTTGTTTCCTTTTGCTTTCGTTAGGTGGTACCTTTGAATTTTTATGATGAACCTGCGAGCAGCATACATGTATCAGAATCAATCCCTGCCCTGATGCAGGCTGTGCTATTGGGGTGAGCACATTTCCCCTGTGTGCAGCCCCAGGGACTCTCTGCCTTCACATTGCTGAGCTATGGAGTGAGAAGCAAACCTCGTGAAGATATGCTTTAAGCACAGCCCCTTCTTCCCTTTATTACTCTGCAGTACTTCAGCAGTTTTGCCAATCTGGAAGGGTAGGATACTGCAAGGTGTCTTCAGTAATGAAGCACATCCCTACTGAGAGCCCAGCTTTAGGAAGAACCTTTGAAATTCCTAGACTAAAACCATGAAGTGCTTTTCTAAAGGTGCTTTTGCTTAAAGGTTAATTCTGCAGTTGTTGTCATCCAGGAGCAAAATGATGTCATCAGTGTACATCAAGTCACTTGTCTCTAGAAGGGTTAAAGCAAAGAAAACTGTGAGTCATTAGAAAGTAATTCCCTTATTTGAAGCACACACGAAGCAAGAGTCCGGATGGCAAAGGAACAAAGCCTCATTCTTTCATGTGCGTTTGCTGAATGCTTTAGTCTCTTAGATAAAGAACAAGTATCTACTAGTGGATTAACATTATGAAAAAGTCAGGATTAAAAAAAAATATCTCAGTGAGGCTGCGTAATCGAAGTTCTACATCAGTTCAAAAGCTTAGGCCAGTAAGCTCCTGGCCACCAACTAATTCATGTATTTTGTGACAAGAAGGCAGAATGCTAATCATCAGGGCAGCATATGGAGGGGGAGAAAGAGAGGGCTGCATGGGTATTCGGTGACAACCGTCCCGACTTCAGAGGCAGTACAGAAGGCTATTAATGTATTCCCTTGCTCTGGCTGAGAGTGCTGACCTCACTTCTAATCCTGCCCCTCCGGGGTACTTAATTTCCAGCATTGCTCAACCCAGTCAGTCCTGTTTAACAATTTCTTTTCTGAGTTAGTCTCTTTGAAGAGGCCCTATTTTCTGTTCAGTGACATGAAAGAGATACTGATGTTGATTATCAAAGGCATGTGCTCCAAACCACCAAGCATCTAATGCCCAAGGGAGGTAATATTATCTCTGCCTTCAGCGTTTACATCCTCCCGCCAAGAAAGATGTGGTGGTTAACTAGCACATCTTTTTTCCTTCCTACTAATTTTACATGAGCTATTAATCAGAGGGGAAAATTAACTAATTCTTCAGCTTGTAGGTCACGCTAGGGCAGCTCTCATCTAGATTAAAAGGACCGTGGACCGGTGCAAAGTCAGCTGTGCTGTACTCTGCAGCCAGGCAGGTTTATGTGTGCTCTTTTCACCCTACTGTACCACAGAAGTCTCACTGTGCTCTCTCAGTGCCCATGACCCATCCTGCCCTGCCCAGAGACCACATATGTTAGCACAACAGCTGGAGGCATGGGTGCCACCACCTGGAAGAAGTCCATGCCACAGGGCAAAGATCAGTCGACATCTGCCTGCTCACCCTGGAGGACAGAAGGTCTCGTGAAGGAGGAGCGAGCTCCTGAGCATTCACCATTTGATGATGAGGCCTGTGGCCTGTCTGCAGAGCAAGCCTCATTGCCTGAGCTTTTAACCCAGAAACCCTCAAAATGACACTGTGGATAGATGGTGTTGAGAGGTGAAAAGGGGGAAGCTGTTCCTCTTTTAAATTAGGATGTTGCTCAGGGTTCCCTTCTACAGGGTTTCCTCAGTCACTGGCTGAGGAAATTAATCTGATTCAGGGCTGCAAAGAGCTTTTTGGCTCAGCTTAATTGCATAAAGTAGTGACAGTTGGCACCTTGCTGAAACTCTTTTCCTGATGCCAGGATGTTTGTGCGCGTGCAACAGTTTGTCCTTTCAAGACAGTGAATCAAGCGTTGTCCTGCCATATCAGCTTTACCACAAAACAACAGCTGTACTGGACACCCCCAGTAAATAGTGTACTTTCTACTGTAGAAGCAATTATCTAAACTCAGTGGCTAGAGTAGTCTTCTCTAACTTGATGTCAATTAAGATTACAGAAAAAAAAAAAAAGTTTCTTTTTGAGATGGGAATTGAATCTAAATCTACTATACTGTGTGCCTCTCTGTAGGAGATTTTTTTTCCTCAGTCTTAATGTACACTCTGACTTCCAAGATGACACAAATAAACAAAACCAGTATGCTGAACTGTTTAGCTGGATCAGCATTTTTCTTCTTTTGCCTATTTCAAGATATCAAAAAATATCGCATTCAAAGAAGTTTGTTTAAAAGATCCTTACAAGTGTGTACACAAATCTATACAGTTAATTTTATTGAATTAAATAATTTCAAGATACCTGTGTGTGTTAATAATGAATGCAATGTTATGTTTAGATAGGCTCATGAATCTTTGCTATAGTATTTTGGCTAATGGGCTTTAAGTTGGCAGAAATGGGTCGTATAGGCAGCTAGATAGATTTAGCACTATTTAGGCTAGGTACACTTTTTGAGCTGAATCCAAAGCTCAGTTAAAGAGAATCTAATATCTTTTAGGTGAAATATGGCCATGTGAGTTCTTATAACATTTTACAAATAGATTGTGTCAGGACACTGATTAAACACTTAGAAAGGTGTCACAATGTGTCTGAGAATAGAATGAACTCGAACTTTTCTACTAACACTACTGGTAGATGCATTATATGCAACTGTTGTAATTTTTGTTGTTGTTGTTATTGTTTTGTTTGTTTCTTTGTTTTTGATAAAGATGCAAATCTACATGCAATGTCTTCTGTAATTATTGCGGCTGGGCAGGCACAAAGGACTTCTGGCAGTATGGCTATCTGATCTGCATGTATTCTTGCTGCAATGTCAAACCTTTCTGCTGATTGATTGTGGACCTGCCCTTGCTTTACTCAGACCTCAGATGTTCATTCCTTCTCTGTAAGAACTGACCCAAAATATTCTTTGATAAAAATTTATTTTGACTGAAATATCAACACTTAGGTCAAGACATTCAAGCTTTTACTATTTACATTTTTTGTTCATTATTTAGAGTGCAAAATATAAATAAAATCAAGCAAGAGTACTAAAGGAGGTTTTTCAGCTCCATACTGCTACCAGATAATGAGTAATCCCTTCATAACTAAACTTGCCAAGGACTCTCTGATAGGAAACACACACACAAAAAAACCATACAACAACATGTTAGAAGCAAATGTTCATGATGTGGCTTCATAAAATGTTTGGAATTGGTCTTCCAGAACAAGATTCATCAGTATTTGCCTCAGTGTTGATTATTCCTAAAGTGAAAGAGCATCACAATGTTTTCAGAGAGTTCACTTCTGGTGGAGACTGATGTTATTCAATTGTGTGTTTATATATATTAATATATTTTACAATGCCAACACTTAGCCCTGGAATAAAGGACAATGGCAGCGGTGTATGCAAGTGTGTATAAAACTGTTCTGATGAGATCTACACTGGGTGGATAAAAAGAAACAAAACAAAAAAAAAAAAAAAAAACAAAGAAAAGAAAACCTTTCCTAAAGGAAAAAAAAAAAAAAAAGTATAAATGCTGTTTTATCTTGATTTGGAAACCAAGTGTCCTGGCTCATCACCAGCATCAGACTTCTGTTATTTTTTGCAACCCCTGGAAAGTCCTACCTTGGACCAAGGCCACTGGGAAATAACTAGAGGCTGCCACTGATACAGAAAACAGGGGGAATTGACATACGGCAGGACTGGAGCTACCTCGACTAAATGAACCTCTGTTCCTCAGTCGTGACTTGGAGGGAGACATGGAAAGAGCTATCAAATAGTACAATCCCATGCTGAAAGTAGGGAAGGCCTATGAAGACAAATCCACAGAGGTCTGAACTTAACGTTAAATGCCATTATAACAATGGGTGATGTGTTTTCCAAACAATCCCTTTTTGCACTAGGAAAGTAAGTCTTTGTTGTAGGATGCTCTTAGAGTTCAAATAGTCCATGTTCCAAGAAAAAGCAGGTACCTTTACCTCATTTTCATGTGACATATTACAAATATCTAGATGTTTTCTGATCCAGATAACTTCACTTGAGCCCTATAGGTGTATGTAAAATATAAATATTTCATTTAAAAATATATAAAAATTATAAATGCTTTAGCAATTTATCTTGCTTTGTGCTTTTCAGACCAGCTGTGAACTAATTAAAGTGTTAATCTATATAGCTCTTATGCTGATAATAGCAGAGTTATAACAGAAAGACTATGTTTGCAGCAATATTGTTATTAACATGTACATATATTCACTCCTCATGAGACAGAAAATGAAGAATTTTTCCAACAGGCAAGCTGTGCAGCCCTGGATAGCTGTATGCTCTTATCTTACATAATCTGCTGCATAAAGCTTGTTTTGAAAATGAAGAATTTTCTGGGATAAAGTGCTGATTTCAAGGCCAGTAGCTTTGTAAGAGTGGAACTCACTAGCACACCAGCATTTCAATTTCAATGATATGCACACAATTTTGTTGAGATCTTGTGCTTTTTGGGGACAGTTTTTCTGGAATTTATTAATTTGGTGTTTTCTTCAGGCAAAATACTCAATTCCTGATCTCAGTACCACTGGAATACGTGGATCTTTGATTAGATCTCTCACACATAATTTGGTGCATGTTGGCCTACTGTGAGCAGGCTACATGATAATCACGTGAATGTTATGCAGATCATGCCGAAGTGAAGACTGTGAGTAAAACAGATTTTCTAATGTTTGGTGGTATCTACCTCTGTTAGATCGATATGGTCAAAATATCCCCCATATCCTCCACTTTTTTGTAATTTGACTTGTAGGCAGTATATAGATTTTTCCACTGATGCAATTTCCACCACTGAGTGCATCCAGTTGTCTGAGTTAGGCCCATTTTTGATCACTTGATTGTCTATGAATCAGCTGATTAACCACCACAGTCAACGCCACCCATTTTACCAATGGGCTGGGTATCTGCAAGCAATTACGGAGGACATTCAGGCAGAGTATGCTCTTCCCTAGAATGAACTCATGTTCTGTGGAAGTTCCACATCATTTTTTTCTTTCCTTGTACCCTTGTCGTATAATTCTTGAGTCCAAAGGATGTCTGAACTATAAGCTGTAATCACCTTTTTCATTACAGCTCTGCCAGTGACCAGCACCCTGGGAAGTGTCTTGTGGAGTTCATGGGAATGTAATGTAGATGTTTAAAAAAGTCACAGTATTTTATCCTGATTGTCTTGGTTCTCTGGCTGTGAAATTTTGCTGTTGGTCTGCTCAGTGCTCTTAGACAATGCTTGATTCTTTAACGTGATGGAAGGAACAGTAACTGAGTTTATTTTTTAGTATCTTGGGTTGTTATAACAATTTCTGGGGCCAAGTTCAGCCTCAGAGAACATACATCCCCTGTGCCCTCATGTGGCTAAATTCACAAATAGTTAAGGACATCTGTGCTACTTAATCTGAATAGATTTTTTGACCTTATAATGAGGAAGGCAGTTTCCTCTTCTTTACTCCCTCCTGAAGCCAGATTTTTTTTCCTGGATTTGTTCATATGACAGTAATATTCCATCATCATAAATTTCACTTACAGTGCTGTGCTTTTTCATGCCAAGCCTCCCTGCAGATCTTTTTGCCAGCTTCTGTTATATGATTTATTTTATCAAATAAACTTAGGAAAGTGGTTTGAAGGATCCATACCAAAAATCATGATTTTTCTGAGCCCACTTTCCCTGTGCTTAAATTGCTGGGGTGAGATATTAAAAAAATAATAATATAAAAAAATAAAATCATTATATAATTTATTGAAAACTGGAACTGATTTGGATAGTCCATCTCCTTCCATTACGCTGCTCGTCCAAGCTCGGCAACCATCAGAGAAATGCTGGTGGTCTTGAAGATGAACCAATATGTTTTTCCAGTTGACAGCTTTTGATTTGAGACACAATTGGCTCTATAACTCTTTTTCTGGGCAGAATTTTTGCATGCAAAGCAACAAATACAACCTGTGGTCAGAGAGTAATGTAACCATTCTCAGTCAGCTACTTCATCCTTATGCTATCATCTTTCAACACTTCTGTGCAGTACAAAATGACACTTGGATGGTTTCAAACAGATTTGTTATTGTCATTCGAATTATGACACAGCTGAAGGCTTTGATCAGCACAGTAGGCAAAAAGGCTGCTGGCAGTATGGAGAAACCAATTAAATCCAAAAATGCTCCTAAAATTAAAAGCTGTAAATCCAAAATTAATCCTCTAAGCCCGCTGATCCCGTACATAATTCTCAGTTATGATCACAACACTTGAAGAAATAGTATAGCATATTAATACAGGAACCAGGAATAAAATCACGTTCCATTTCTAAGTCATCTTACACCTTGCAATCCTATTCCCACCCATTGAGATGCAGAATGGAAGAATAAAATGAACAGCAATACACTACCACCTCTGATGTGTTTGCTTATTAGAACAAGACTGGCTGGGCTGCAGACCACCACTTTGGCACAATTATTAATGTGATCTTAAGCTCACACCTCTTACTTTGCCACTGATCCAGTGAAATCTAATTCAAGAGTGTCTGAGTAAAATCAGAGTGCAAAGCTCCTCTGGACTCCTACACTAAACGTGGGAAGTGCCTATAAGAAAGTGAAGATCTAGATCAGTGTGGTCTGTGAAAATTGGTGTGGTCCATAATCTTTCACAAATGTGACCCTGAGCAGGGAATGGAAGAGCAGGAGGAACAGCTCATTCCTGGTAAACTCCACGTGTTAGACATCTCCTGGTATACCCATGTGTGCTAAACCACCATCAGACTCTTCTCGAAGAAAGTAATGTCATCTTGCAATTGTATCCATATCCCAAAACAGCATCTGTCCCCAGTAATAAAAACATTTGCCCACCGTGAGCTACAGGCTGGCTTTTCCTGCTGGGTGTTGAATTAAGCAAAGCCATACTGCCATGGGATCAGAGCCAATGAGTTTCTGCTACAAGTAGCCTGCTGTTTCTCCAGGGTGGGCAGGAATGAACCCTAGCCCCAGGGGAAGAAAGGCAGTGGGGCTGTTCTTAAGGTAGGTCTTGCACAACTGCAGGAGGAAGAAGAGCAGCTTCTGTGTAATCAGCCAAGAGAGAGGATCTCCCAGAAGCAGCCAGGCTATTGGCCAAGAATTTTTTTTCCTGGTGTTTTATTCTGCCTGTGACCACATCTGAGTTGTCATTTCAAAGCAAAGTCATTCAGTCCTTCTTCTGGGAGAGAGCTTACCCCTGCGGCGTCCTTCTGTACTGCCTGCTTGCCGCTGAAGCCCTCCCTTCACAGTCATGCCAAAGCCTTGCTGGTGACCACATGCACGCTATTGCCTGCAGTTATTGTAAGAATCAGTTGCTTGCTTGGGGCTGAAACAACAAAGTTCAACCTACAAATTCAGGTAGCTCCTCCTCAGTCCCCAAATCCTCGTGGAGGAAATTGCGAGAGAAGTTTGGCCTGTGTGTGATGTGTGCCTATGGTGTGTCCCGTTTGCTAGCACAGCAAGTGCCCTGACAAGGTTTTGAAACAAACACTTCAGGGGCAGAGACTAGGGAGGCATTCATACTTAACGCTGCTCCTGCACTTTTTCAGTCAAGGCAGATGTCAAGTCTGGACAACAGAGCAGTAGAGAGCATTGGCTCTTCCAAGCATTTTTACATGTTTATGAGGTTCTTAGGGAGAAGAGGGCTCTTCTCCTTACTTGACCTGTTGTGCCCCACTGCATTTCCGTTGACTGCTGATGAGCACAAGGAGCTGCCCTTGTAAGCAGGCAAGTGTTCAGCCAGGCAGCCTTGCTGCTTGCAGTCCACCTCAGGGCTTGAAAGTTTCCACAGGTGTCTTCACATCATCCCCAGTGCTCATCCTCTTGTCTGAAAGGACTAGAAGCCTGTGAGCGGCTGAAGGGCAGGGAAGCAACGAGGAGAAATAGGAGGGGAATAACAGATGGACTTTGAGATATGAAAAAGGGAAGGTGGAAGTGAAAAATGATCCATCTGCAGGTTTCCCAGGCACTTTACCTGTCTCTGTGATTGCAGACTGTCCTACCAGGTACTCAGGTACTGAGTACTGCTGTGTCACTTAGACTTCTGAGCAAGGCAGAGGAAACTAGTGAGGCTGAGGATACAGCTGTAGTCGTTAGCTCCACTTTGATAGGGGAGGTTAACATGCAGATGTTATTCACTGTCCTTTGCATTTCTTGATCTTAGAGAGCTTTCTCTCAGGTAAATAGCGTTGACTGCACCTAAGGTATGGAAAAGTACCATAAGTGGGTCCTATGGGGTGAGAGGTGGGTGAAAAGAGAGCTTGAAAATGATGTAGGAAAGGAGAACAGAAGCCCATTGTGAAAAGATGGGTACTGTACTGGCTGTACTTTGAGGAGAGTTTCATGATATTTACTGATTACAGTCTTACCCCTCAGCCCTCTTCCCATTTCATAGCAAAGTCCCGTATGTGCTCCTACTCTGAGTTCAGCAAGCTCAATGAGTGAATGAACAGTTTATATGCAGCATGGAATACTAAAAACAAACTTTCATAAATGGATTCTACTCTATAATTGTCCAATTAAGAAATTGCAGCAGCTTTACAAATCAAGTGATACTAGGCTCGGGCAAGCCAAGAAATCGAAGGTACAGCCAAGCCATAGTGAAACAAACCAAAAAAATAGGAGATCAGCCAGCAAGGCTGACTAAATGCATAGAGTATGAAAAAGAAAATACATAATAGATATATGAGGTCATTGTGGCCGCCAAGAAATGGTGCCAAAATATCCTTGCTGGCTTGACTTCCCTTGGCTCAGACCTAAATGTGGATGCTG
Source organism: Anas acuta (assembly GCF_963932015.1). Taxonomy (NCBI): domain Eukaryota; kingdom Metazoa; phylum Chordata; class Aves; order Anseriformes; family Anatidae; genus Anas; species Anas acuta. Next base: position 108,969,707 of record NC_088980.1, read on the forward strand.
AGCTGAGCCCAGACTAGGCATTCAGTATGAGCCTGGCCTCCTCCTTCAGTGGCTCAACAGCTCATCACTGAGCTGTTTTTGTTACGGAGACTGCTTGTCCATAAAGACAAAAAGCTGAAAGGTCTGATCTGATCTCCCCTCATTGCCCCTGCAATGAAGCCACCTTTCAAGGTTTCATCGGGATCACATTCTGATCACTATAACTGATGTAACAGCAGTAATTTCCATTTCTGATTTTTCAGCTGTGATCTTAATTCTGACAGCTAGAGCTACTGAAAGGACACAGATCTGGCTGTCTTCTTCATTTGCTCTTCTCCTGTCTTGCACCAAATGTTGTAGGTTTTGAAAAATGTCAAATGTATGGTGAATGTTCCCAAAGGTTGAATGTGTTCTGAATATCAAATTGAGGTGAAATAACTTTTTTTGTGTGTGTGTGTGTTTTTAATTTCTTTAATGAGATCCCTCATCAAGCCCCATAGATGGCAGTAGGTTAGTTTTCTACAAGGTATTTTGTTCAAATACCTGTTCATTATGGGACGTGTGTTTTTCTATCCAAGTAGAGAGAAAAATCTCCTGCAGGATTACCTGCCCTGAAAGGTAAAAACTAAGTACCATTCTCTGAGGACTTCAGTCAAGGATTGAGGGCATACCCAGGGTATTTTATAACTGTAGACCAAACTATTGACCAGATGCTTTACTGTGAATACCAACAAGTAAACCACCTCCGTATATATCAACGTATTTTGTATCTGATATTGGGCTGTCTCTAGAGTCCCTCAGCTTCCTGCTCCTTCTGCTTATAATGCTTGTTGGCAAGAGCGTTTAGTGACACAAAAATAGATAAGAAATGTCAAAAAAATAAAAAACCACCACCCTGATTCTGCAGTACTAAGTTCTATGGGTTCTTTTCATTGCTATCTAAAGGTTTTGGATGAAGGCTTCCCTGAATTAGAAATGAGTAAGAAATGTAATATTTGGCTCTGAATACAGATTTTATATGCCTCAAAAAAGAAGGGCATTTAGATGTGATTCTTATATGCCAAACAAATGTTAAAGTGATTAGGATTACTTATGTGATAATTGTTTTTCTGCAGGGCAAAATGGTAATTGGAAAAAACAAGAACTATGACTGATCTTTTAGTTTGTAATTACCTTTATAGATACACAATTGCATGCTTGGCTCTGGCAATTGAAATTGTTTTCTTTGCTTTTCTTTGTGCATGTTGCCTGTAATTACTGCATCTGCGCACAGAAGACTTTGTGTTGTTATTTTGTAAGACCAAAAGGGCCAGGGGGCCTGTAGTTTAGTTGCTGGATAATTTCAAAGAGATGTTGAATACAAGATAATTCCTAGGGAATTGCCTTTTTTGTTGATTTGCTTTCGTTATATTTCTTCTCCCTCTTTCTTTCTTTCTTTCTTTCTTTCTTTCTTTCTTTCTTTCTTTCTTTCTTTCTTTCTTTCTTTCTTTCTTTCTTAAATGTTCTTAAGGGTGTGGGGTGGGAGGAGAGATGGCAAGAGTTTACTAACTTATTTACTACTCACAGAGGAGTTCAAGTATTTCTCCATCTGCTCTAAGTATTGTGGAATGTTGTTAACAATTGTAAATTATTTTATGCTTATTTTGCAATCTGCTTGAGCTGCATGACTGAAATCAGTGGTTGTTTTGCTATTGTCATGGCTGGGTGGAAGCTGAAATCTTAAGTATGTGATGCCGAAGTGTACTTCCCTCTTAGTCACACGCGGGGCTTTCTTAGTCCCACAGACAAATTCAGTAGTACCTCCTCTGACTTTCTGAAAACATAAGAATGGATGGAAAGGACTGGTCAAAACATGAGGGTCATGACCAAGGGTGGACAATTCAGCGATGATGATGCCATCCCAATGCTTTGATTTTCACTTTCCCTTGTCTTACTTTGAACATTCAGAGTATAGAAGGATTTTGTTCTGTGATCCAGCTCTGCATAAAAGACTTGTCCTACACAGTAAATGTGTTTAGTGGCATATTTATTCAAATATTTTGATTTTTAATTTTCTAGTAGGAAAGGCCCCTTTTACAGCATTCTGGCATGGTAAAATGATCCAACATAGATATTATTTTTAAGGACTCCTAACTGATGTCTAGACTTGTATCACATTTATATGCACACATACTTATTTGTATATAAGAGAAATGCTATGCATTAGAGCTTTGCTCATTTGGCAGAAGAGAACTCTCCTCTATAAAAATGCCTTGTGTGCCGTTCTCAGCCAGTGGAATAAACTCCCCCAGGAACCAAGGTCCTGCAAACTGCCTGTCTGCCTGCTTCAAGTGCAAAGCTATTTCTTTGACCTTGTCTTCTCTGGTACAAATACATATTAACATACATAACAACAATTCAAAACAATCCCTTCCAAAAAAGACACTTCACTGCTCACGTCTCTCTTCCCAGGAGAATGGTGAGCAAACAGATGGTATGTGCCAGATGTTTGTCACATGGGAAGCTCTCAGAAGCTGCTCAGATTCTATAGTGGAGACTGCAGTGTAGGAACGTGAGCACAACAGGGGAAAGATCAGAGAACCACAGAATATCCTGAGTTGGAAGGGACCCACAAGGATCATTATGTCCGACTCATAGATCCCCTATTGCTGCTTGCCAACAGTAAGCAAATCTTTTGGTCGGGATTTAGGCCTTTCTTTGCCAGAATGTCCTTCTTACACTCTGATAATTTTGGTAGTGTACTGCATTATCTAATATATCCCACCCTCCCTTTGGTTTATGGACAAATGGAATATAAATGAGAGCAAGGGCAAGCCCCAAGTCTTCTCTTGTGGACTTTGAAAATATGATCCCAGAACTAAGTTAAACTGAGTCAGACATGAGTCTCATAAACCTAGGTATCCATCATGAGCAATTCCATGGACCTCCAGCAACTACTTCCATAACTGTATCTCAGTTGTCAGGTGAGATCAAACTCTGTAAATCTGCATTTGCTCCTCTCATCAGATAAGCATTATTTATAGGGTTCTTGTCTCTTGGTTTGTGTTCATGTAACACAGGAGTAGCTCTGCTGACTTCTGTGGAGCCTCATGAGTCCTGCTTTGTTTCAGTGCTGCACCTCTGAAAGCAACAGTTTTTAGAGAGAGTATCCTACTTTCAAAGAGGATCCAGACTGTCTCCATATGGGGGAAGTGCAGATCAGTTGCTGCAGGAGAATTTGCAGTTTTTCTCATCTCTTCATCTGGACCTTGCTGTGTATTTATAAGGACCCCATGCGTGAAGGACGATAACTATCATACATAATTTTTGCCCTGCACTGTCTCTCCTGCTATTTTCTCTAGGTAGATTTAGAGGATTTCTAAAACTAGAAATTCTGAGGAGACATCTGGTAGCCCTTGGACAACATGGAGGAAGAAACTAAATGCAACCAGAGGCTGTGTTTGCTTCTCCCCAGAGCAGCCACTTTGGATGTGCTGGTGACAGGTGGAAAGCCGCAGGCACCATGGTGCCCTGTGGGCATGGGCATGGACATCGTGGGCTGGCATGCCTGGCATCTTCCCAGCCAGTGACTCCCTGCCTGCAGGACAGTATGGGGTAAACACCTCTAGGGAAACACAGAATTCTGCCCAAGGCTATTGTTAAGTAGTATGTGGCTCTGTGTTATCTGTGAAGCTTAGAGTAGCTTATCTTTCATCTCTCTATGTACGTGTTTCTTTCTCTTGCCAGACCAATGTTTCTTCATCTGAAGGTGTGAAAAATAAACCCCTGAGTAGATATGGATAAAATAAAAGCACACCAAAATCCCAAAATATTCAGTGAAAGATTTTATCTTTTGTTACATGGAAAGATGTCTCCAGTCTGGCTTCAATAAAGGAATAACTTAAAAGGCAGAAAAATAAGCAGTAGAACATCAGCTCTCACTTCAGTGTGTAAACTTTGGAAAGGCCACCTGTCAGATCCCTGGTGGAAAGCAGCATTTTGTTTGGCATCTGGCTGATTGCCACGATGAAATGTTGAAGTGTTTGGAAACTTGTGGGACTTTCTTCAAAAGGCACGCTTCCCCTCCCCCTTTCTCTAAATAATTAAATCTTAAATGTTCTGGCTTGCAGTTAAGAAAAGATAAAACACAACTGCAGGATTCTTTCAAACACACTAGCTAATAATGTGGGGGCCTTTCATGCTATTTATTTTAGCTTTCCTTGCATGAAATATGAAAGAAATTGCCTCAGTGTCACCTTAACTTTTAATCCCAAATCACCCACAGATTCTGATCTTGGTAAGGACGAAGTAGATTTGAAGCAGCTCCAGTGAAATCTGACCTCACTGCAGAGCATCCCATGCTTATGCCAGTGTAGAATTGGTGTATGAATGTGATCCTGACCTTACCAGTCTTACCCTGTCACAACTTCTCTGAAGCTTCTCCAGATTTCGGTGACTCACACAAGCTACCCTCAGCAGTGTACTGGAAGTAGAATGAGACACACAAATTGTCAGCTGGGTGATGTATTGTCAGGCAAAAAGATAAGAGTTTCACTCAAAGTCCGTTTGATGGCAGGCATATTTTGCTCTGATCGTTTGTCTGACTGTTTTCCCTAGTGTTACACTGTGTTGTAGGGTCCTGTTGGAAGCAAGTTGCTTCATGATTCCAGTACTTTCAGGAATGCAAAGCTCCAGATTAACACCATCTGTTGTTTGAAGATAAAAGTGAAGACATTGATGTTGGTGGCTAGTTCTCTTTGAAATTGCTGTTCTTTTAAGTAGCAGACACTACAAAGCTACTCTTGCACCAGTAGATATGCATGGGGATCCCAGCAAATGAAAATGTGGTCTTGAAAAATTGAACCCAAATTTTGTTACTGTTACTTGCATTATAGAAAAATCTTCCTATTATTCCCTTACATTTCTTACAGGCTTTAATGCTCACAAGGAGTAGGGAAATGAAGGTTTCTGGGCCCAGAATCACCTTCAGCCACAAATCACAGATGGGGCTGCCAACATACTGGCCCCTCCTTGATGTCCCTCTAAAGATGTCTTGAGGCTTCCTGGGAGTGAAGCATGTGGAGTCATGTCATTTGCAGAATGGAGATCACAGAGCAGAGCCTGTGGAGAAAACTGTGGACTGCTGAAATATTTCCCCTTGATTTCCAATGTGTTATGCATACAGAGCACCAGGCTGGCTGCTGCTCCTTTTAGAGATCTAATGCTTTGTTTTGCATATGTGAGTTGGAGGAGTGTAGGAAAGAGTCAGGAGGTGAGTGATCTCGTCCTGCTCACTGGTCAATAAAGCTGCAGAGAGAAATTAATTTGCTGCAGATATTCAGCATGGGCTAAACCAGGAACAAGGCTGTAATTCTACAGCTGTCTCTGCACAGGTCAGCATTTTGGCCTCAACTCAGAAAGAGTCCTCCAGGTGCTTCTGGACAGTGCCCAGCTACCACTGGGAATTAGCATCAGATACAGACTACTCCAAAAAGGCATTTTGAGTGCAACCACACTGCACAGAGCAAGGAAATTTAGTTTACCATATAGTTGTGCTGTGCCAGTTGGTCTCAGGGGCAGAGTGGTCCTTGAGCAGAGATGGCTCATTTTATTTACCATCACACAGGAAGGTTGAGAAGCTCTGTTCTACTCCTGGAGCAGCTCAGTACTTAATGACTTGAGCCTTGTGGCAGGGTCACTTCTGAGCTGCATGAGATATTTCCTATTGTCTCCCATGAATTACAAGTCAGGTTCAACCACTGTTAATCCCTTGACCTCGGCACTGAGGAGATTAGCAGCATCAATTTTATTTGAGATTCAGGGAGTTGAAGATGCAGACAATCAGGTAGTGATCACCAAATTAAACTTGCAGGAAACAGTGATGTCTTTACCGACACATGTTGAACTTCATCCAAGAATCCTGGAGTCCCATATCTACCTCTGTCACACATCTTCTGATGAAAATCTGTTTTTAATCTTTTAATATCAAGTTTTGAAATTCTCTTCTGTGTTTTTAGTGAATCCATTAGTTTAAAGGGGAACTTTGTCCAAATAAGTGAGAAAGTCCTCCAGGACATGACTAGTCCTCATAGTGACATTTCCATTACTTTAAATGAAAGCAGGATATTTCATTGCTACAACACGATTTAAAATCCTTTTGCCTGATGGGAAAAAAAAAATCAGAAGAAAAAAGGCATTCATCACAAACAGCCTTGGTCTGATGTATTACAAAACAGAAAACACTAAGATACCAAAAACATGGAGAAAATTTTTCACTTTAGTGTAATCTCTTGCCAAGTATCAGGATCCTTACTCAGAAAAACACAATGAAACTAGTGAGAGTTTTAAGTCCAGCTTGCAAGGATTCATCTACAATTTCCTAAGTTTCCTAAGAGCACAAATGTCTTCTGGGTTGTTTTTTCGGTCTCCAGTGGAAGGAAAGGGCTGCAGGTTTACCCTCATCAGCCTGCTGTCCTGCTTTGACTCTGTTTTCCCCTCAGACCTGCAAAAGGAAAGAGACATCCCAATCTCCCATAGCTGTCCTTCAGGGATGCTATACTGCTACCATGTTGGATGGAAAGCTGATGGATGGCTTAAAGGACTTATTCCCAGTTAAGGATTTGGAAATAAGCCCTGTGGCATGGTCCCTGGAGAGAAAGTCTGTCCTCCTGGTGGAAATAATATTAATAATAAATAAATAAAATTAAATTAAAACAAACAAACAAACAAACAAACAAACATAAGAATCTGTGTGAGGGTATTTTCTCACAAAGAATTCCTTCTTCACAGCTCCTTCCTGTGGGCTTAAACTACAATGGGGATAGTTCAGGACACTGTAAATGTTGATACAATTGAAGGAAAACAATAATTTACTTTGCTTTTTCCTGTCATGGAGTCATTTCTTCATGCTGAAAGTGATGATTGAGCCCCTAGCTGAAGAAATCCTGAATACGTAGCAATTCATGTTAAGGAGCAAAACAAAAAGCAAAATCCCTCTTTCATTTGGGCATGGCGTTTTGGTAACTTTTCAATGTGCTGTCATCTGGTTGCAACAAAGACCTCACATTTCTTTTCAAAAGCCTTCCTTTTGACCTTGTGCTAATTAGAGTACATGTAAAAACAATTGCTAATTAAAATGCAGAATAATCTCTGTTTCAGCTAAGGGACACATTTCTAAAAATAATGAGGAATGGCACAAAGAAATACCAAGACAAGACAACAGCTCTGCATAAGCTTCTTGTGACTTGTGGGTGCCTGTGGTTAGTCTGCAAACTTGCACACATTTTTCTGACCTTTATGAGGTCATGCATTACTAAGATCACTAGTCATATGCCTAAAAAGTAATATGTTTGCTTTGTTTTCAAATTAAGTATGAGATACATAACTCCAGGACACATTTTAATTCCCATCGTACGGAGATGAATACATACTAAGATTCATTACTTGAAGATACTATTTGAGGATCTGTTGGACTTTCATATGTTAGACAGTGTGCACATTCCAACTGAGAGTGTGTAATATAATTGTAATATTTGTGGACTTCCCTGGCATTGTATGCTACTGTATACTCTTGGGGTTCAGTAAAGAGACCTCCAGCAGCTCTCCACCATGCTTGTTAAACATTTAAGATATATGAACACCTAATTCCTATTCGGATTTATGGGAACTTGGTCCTCATAGGTAGTTTTAGTCACACCACAGTGATTGTTACAGTGACAGCACAAGTATACTAGGGTCCCAGTCGTTTGAAGGATGAGACCAAAAATTCCCTCAGGCAAAACCTAGCTGTTTCAGTTATTTGTATCTCTTCTTTTATCTCACTTCTGTGACAAGTAATTCTTCATGACTTTCTTCTCACAAGTTGCCTATGAAATAGAGTGGTGCTGTCTAACTTCTGCTCATTTCATGAGTGGCTGAGTATATTTTTGACTGGGAATTGGGCCTGAGCAGCCTACGTTGTGATTCAGAAAGCCTGTGCATGTAGGAAGAATTTGCCATCACCTTGTGTTTTCATTTTAAGCTTTCAAGTAAAGATAGCAAGAGGTCTTTCCTTAACCAGGGAGGACTACAATGACTAAGCAAAAGCAAACAACAATGCAGATCCAAAGAGCTACCTAGTATCTCATGGGTTTGGGCCATATAGGAGCTGTGAGAGCTCAGTATTTCACAGGACTGTATTTTCACCTATCTATCCCACTCCCTGGACTATGTGATAAAGATAGGGGGACCCAGGAGAGTATGGAGCCTGAAAGCAGGTGGTTGTACCTCAACCAAACCATTGGGCCCTGCCTGCCTGGAGCATGCTCCTGGTAGTCTGAGGGCCAAAAATCAGTTGTTAGAGCAGCAAAAATGTGCTCTCCTGAGTCATCCAGGGATTTGATCATGGGCTACTTAGGAGCAAGCAGGAAACCTCAGCTCTTTTATGCATTTACAATCAACAGTAGACCTATTCATGTACTAAGGGACTGGCAATGGTGCAAAAATCCCCTTTCCTGTCAGTTCATGGCCCACATGAATACAGAACTTGCGAGTCTTTCACTTAATGCAGCACTGGCGTTAAAGATATCTACAAGCAGCATGTAGCATGATCAGGAGGAAAAGCAATGTTACCCTAAAGAAGCAACTTACTGCTAACCTTTATTGCATCATCTGGTATGAAGACTGGAAACAGCCTCTCTCAGATGTTTTAAATTCACGAACTGAAACTCACAGCGCCTCAGGCCAACATTTAAACATGGCAAAAAGGCAAATATTTCTGACCCCAACTGGTGAACAGCTTATGCCCTGAAGCATGATGACTGATGGGCCTCATTTACTTTTATCCTCATTGGCATAACTGCGGATGCTATTCTTACACTTATAAGTGTCTAGCCCTCTTTTTAATCTCACAAAGCCACTTGTTTTGATAATATCCTGCAGCAGGATATTAGGTCGTACACTAGTACATTTTCTAGAAATCAGAGGCTTGTCAGATAAGATTAAATAAATTAACGTGAGCATTAGAAAGCAAACTCCTGCCCAGTTCCCTATGTTATTATATCCCCAGAAGTCACAACACAGTTGCAAGAAAACAGGATACTGATTTTTATCTTGGAAAAGAAAAGAAAAAAAAATAAAAATTGAGGAAGAGAGAGAGAGAGAAAAGGGACACATTGGAGACACATTTCACTCCAGGTGAGCCAGCTTTTTTAGCAGTTAAATGTAACTGAATGTACTAGGACAAATAATCAGATCATCAGCAAGAGTACATTGAATGCAGACTTTAAAAATTAGAAAAAGGAGTACCCACTGTCACAGAACTACTGGCCAAATCCATGCTTAGTTCACTTCTGTGCATGGCATTCTTGGCCCTTTCAGTGTTTATAAGGCATGGAATATCTATTCTTCCATGGCTCTTTTACTTTTTTTGTTTTGTTGGTTGTTTCATGCAGAGATTAGACAGATTTTTTTGCAGCTTTGCAAAGGATGAAAACAGAAAGACCTAATCAGCAGTTAGCCCTTGCTCAAAGCAGGTGTAGTAGATGTAGAAGAAAGGGACTGGGGAAAGTACTACTTTCCTCTTCTCCCATCAGAAAGCTCGCTTAACTTCCCTGGTAGATTCTGAGGCTGTGAGAAGATTGCTCATGGCCCTTAGTATCTTCTCTTGTAATAGTCAAAGATGAGACAGTGCACAAAATGGGAAAGCAAGATACTATCCCATTAAATAGGATAGTATGTTTAATGAAGCCAACCACTTTCCACAGGAATTTTCTAAGCACTTTAGATGGACAAACATACTGCACATAGAGCCTAGCTCCATCATGGAATGTATATTTGTATATATCAAAATTTGTTCAGCATTTTGACCTAAGAAAATGACAAACAAAAAAGGTAAAGACCTTCAGGCACTGTTTTCCACTTCAGATAGTCTTTATTTAGAAACCCTTAACAGATAACACCACTGGTACACAGAGAGACGGAGAAACTGAAGTATACATAAGGTGAATAGCACCAAAAAAAGTGTCATTCAGTAACCAGACAGTCCTGGTGCAAAGAGGTCAAAGTTTTAAAATAAAAGGTTTGGAAGGAAAAAAGGCTCCAGGGAGAAACCCAGGGAGTACCCAGGCTACCTCCTTGCTAATAACTTCTAATTTTTCATACTTTGTCTGATATAACACTCCCTGGATGTTTCTTTCTTTAGCAAATCACAAGCAGGGAAACTGTTCTTCATTTGCTCAGAATCTGAACTTGCCACTCTTCATTCTTCACATCCAAAAGATATGGAAACAGATACATTTATGTGGTCTTTACAAGTGATAAACACAATTTTCTCATATTACATCTATATTTGAAGATAAAAGAAATCCTACAACTTCTTCTTAAGTATGGGATCCAGCTCAGTGCTGAAACACATGTAGCTAAGCAACCTGTTCCAAAGTCAAACCGAACTGAGAAAGTAATTCAATAATTCTGTCTTACTAATAACACAACGACTTTGCATACCTATATATGACATATGACTTCTGCAAAGCTGTTCCCTCAGACCTATTACTGCTTTCTAAACTTTACCTTATCCTCTTTTGCTTCAGTGTTTTGATTTACCTATTCCTAATTCCAGTTATCTTCAGTTTAGCATTCTTCCTTTACTCATGCTGAAATTGTGAAACAAATGACCCAGTTGACTTTCTGTGTGTATACGAATGGATTTTGTGTGTAAAATGATAAATGAAAATATAAAGAGATTGAGGTAAACATGGCACCTACCCTGGTCAGATTCTCTACTTTTTAGTCATTTCCATTTGCATGTAGCTTTGCCAGGCTTTGGGTGTGGAGGTTAAAGCTTGCTTAGACAACTTTAAATTCCACCCTTCAAAACTTCAAAGTGCTTGACATTGCAATTTAATTTTCTCTAATATAGGTTTTTTTTTTTTTTTTTTTTTTTTTTTTTTTTTTTTTTAATATGACAAGCCTTTTCTGTGAAAGGCAGCTTAACATTTATATTATAATAACATCTGGAAGCTCAGTGCTAAAATGTAAGTGCTGTTGGGCCTAATTTCACTAAATCCTGTATAAACATATAATACCTGTCCTTGTCCCAAACCTACAAGATGAGACAAATGCAAACTGAATCATAAGACCATAAATAAATAAATAAATAAATTGATTAGAATATTCCTAATTCATTCTTTTCATTCTTTTGGCTGTATTTCAGCTGATAGGGGATGCTTAGGGGAAGAAAATAAGAACACTGCAATTACTGAATGACCCTTCAATTGCTTTACCTTTCCAACTTCCAGTAATAGCTTGCTTTGGAGCTCCTTAAGCCAGAAGTTATATCTACATTGTTGCATTTAGCCATGCTGTATGAGCTGTTTTTATGAGTGTATGAGTTTGTCCAATTGCTTTCTAATTGTAACTTTGAGCTCCACTGCATCCTGTGGAATGAGTTCCACAATTTAATTATTTTCAGAAAATGTATTTTCTTTTGTTTGCTTTAAACTACTTGCTGCATAATTTCATTAGTTGCCAACAAATTCTTACAGTTAATTGTTCCCTATTTACTTTCTCTGAACCCAGTCACTTACTGTCATGAAATCCTTCTACAACTCATTGCTGTCAGCTTTAGTTTTGACTAGCCTGAATAATTCTGTATCATTTACAAACTTCATCACCTCACTCTTCAGTCCCTTCCCAGTTGGTTTAATGAACTGCATGAGTTCAGTATAGCTCCCTTGGGCCTTACTGGTAACCTCTGTCAGTTGCAAAAGCCAACCATTTATTCTTACCCTTTATTTTCTAACAAATTAATAATTTATGTGAACACTCCTATCACAGCTTAGCTTTTTAAGCATCTCTGTTGAGAGATCTTGTCAAATACTTGTTGATAAAATCATGATATCAAAATAGAATCGATGTTAGTCACAAGTTCAGTGACTACATCAAAGAACTGTAATAGATTTATAAGGTAATACTTTTCCTCTAAAAGGCTTTATTCTTCTCTTCAAGACCTTCCCAGATATATCACTTTTATCCATATATGTACTAACTCTGTTCTTTTTAAATTTCAATTGTATTTATCACCTTATATTTCTCTCATGCTGAGGCTGGTTTGAGCAATATATCACGCACCACAGTTAGTTCATAGCCTTCATAGGGAGCTCCTCTGGAGCACTTAGGTAAATACCACATGGTCCTGATTAACAGTTATTGTGTGGTTTATATTTTCTTCTGGGCACAAAAGGCCTTGTATCAACACTTCAGTTTGAGATAAATCCTGAGACTCTCTCTGTAAAGAATTGTCCTGGTATGAGAAACTCCATAAACTTTTCTGCAGTGAACAGTGAAGTCTTGGCATCAAATTTAGGTTTTCTGCTCTAGTCTGATCTTTCTTGAGTATGCCTTTTGTACATAGATCATTTTTCAGGCTCACCAATTTTCTGGCAAGATTCCTGCTTTTGATGTTTGAATAAGTTTCTATTATTAGTTTTAATATCTTTGTTAAATTGCATGCTTCATACTGTCCTTCCTTATTATGGCTTTATGTTTACCTTGCCAATGTTTATGTTTTATTCCATTTTCTTCTTAAAAATTTCCCCTAGTTTTGAAGGATATAATTTTATTCCTGATAGCTTCCTTTTCTTTGTTTTTTAGCTGCATTGGTTTCTTTGTATTTTGACTGAAGGTTTTTAGCTGGTAAAAAATATTTTGTTTTCCAAACTGCCTTCTTGGTATCATTCTCCCCTATTAGTTGCCTCATTTGATTAACTTAGTCTTATCTGTTCCTGACTTTTCTGAAATTCACTGCTAATGTTCTGCATTTTTGGAGTTGGGAAAGGTGTATTTTTTCAGGTAGCTTTTTCAGTCTGAGCAGAACATGGATTTTCACCGCATTAGGTCCTTGACCCAGAATGATTCTGAATTAACATATTGTGAACCAGCTCACTTCTTAGGCCTATATCAACAGCTGATTTTCTCTTTCATTATTTTTTTTCAAAGTGCTACCATTTTTATTATTTATTGTTTAGGTTCCTGAACCTTCCTGAGTGGGACATTTACCTAGGCTTCAATAGGGTGACTGAAATTTCCAGTTACTATTGCATTTTCACCCTAACAGGTTCTGAAATGTTCAGCAATTAGTTGATTGCAGTCTCTAGGATCTTGACCATGTCTTTTCCTACCTACCCTCTCCAGGTAGTAAAGAACACGAGCTGTCAATCTTGTTTAACATATTTCCATGCTTATTATATTCAGAATAGCTTTAGGAATAGAATGGTCTTTGTGTTGACTGTACACCTGTGTTTCCAAACACAGTACCAAATTTATTCCACAGGTTCTGGTATCCTGCCTCTACCAATGAACAACACAGGTTTCCAGAAAAATGAGAAGTCCTATGCAATACTTCAGAATAAAGAATGCTTCCTAAAGCTCTCTGTACAGCCACATGAACAGAGACAAATTACTGCTGAGCTCTACATGAATACTGAAACTGATTAATTTTTTTTTAAGTCTTTGTGCCAAAATAGTTGATGTGAATGTATTCAAGAAACATTCCAAAGCAGACTATAAAAACCTTAAGGAAGGTCAACTTTGTATATAATATTCTTGGCAGTGAGCCTTTAAACTTAAAAATAGCATTATCCAAACCTATGGGTCTTGAATTATCATTTCAGTGATGCACCTGAACCTTGACACTGTAGTAAGACTTTGTGTTATATTTATAGATGGAAGGCCCATTCTTTGAAAAGCACGTCAATAGGAGGCATCTCAGAGTTTCAGTAATTTATTTGAGCAAACAGTGAACAACATTGACTCAGGTACTTCTTTTCATATTACAGCTGTCTCTGTCAGAGTTAGAGATAAAGGGAATAAATTTAAAATAATAATAATAATAATAATAAAAGGCTTAGGGAAGTAGAGAAAAAAATAGTTAAGAATACAGTATTTTTGAAAAGTGATAGAAAAGAAGTAAGTGTCCTCATGTGTGGATCTAAATTACTACAGACCTTTATGGAGAACATCAAACAAAAGTATTTTATTAACTGTTAAATGGAAAGCAAATGTACTGTCTTAAGCAATTACTTTTACCATCTGGTATCAGCTGTAACGTTATATTCTCCCCTCTCCCTGTGCTGCACAGAGTAAGCTGTATCTAGCTCTTTACTTTTTAATCTTGTTTATTGCCAAAAGGAAGTAAATGCCAATATGGCCTGTTTCCATTGATGCCATCCATTCCCCGTATGTTCAGCTTTCATGTCAGGTACCCAGCAATGATTGTACATCTCACTTTTCTGCAGTTATTTTACAGTCATTTTTACATATTTAACATATTTCCTTTTCACTTATGTATTTCCTTTTCACTTATGATAATGCTGCACTACTCCCAATCCTGATCTCTCAGGAAAAAACAAAACAAAACAAAACAAAACAAAAACTACCAACACAGCTACTGTAGGTTCTGCCTCCAGTAGCTGTGTTGGTTTAAGTTGAAATTCACATATCTAGGTGACTTGACATATTCTGTGACCAAGTTGTATAACTTGAAAGCAAAAATCTTCTTCCTTGTGCCTTTGTCAAGAGATCCAGTTCTCCTCAAGCTTGGGGGTAACAGCTTGGTAACACAGTGGATGGTTTGGAAGTAGAAGTCTGAACAAGGGATTTGTCCTGAGGTATCATGAACACTGAAACATGAGGACAAAGCTGTGACACTCCACCCCAATACTCTTCCATTTCCTCTTTTTTATGTACTCAGAGGTGTATCCTGTGGAAGCAGACTTCCCTGCTGTTTTAAGCTATAACACGAATTAAGGCAGTAAATTCCTGGGACGTTGCTGGGCTCCTCCTGTGGTCATGACCATGTGCCTTTTCTGCCAGCACACTAGAGAACATAATAGCGTGCATATATGCTGAAACATTTCCAATGCATATGTCATGTAAATTAGAAAAGAAATGTTGTGGAGAGCTGCAGAGAGGACACATGAAGACACATGATTATACTTTCCTAGGGAATTTCTCAGGAAACTCAGAGAAGGAATAGGACTTCTGAAGTGTGGACCCAAAGAAGAGTTAGCCAAATGTATTTGCAGTATTACCAGGAGCAGAGGAAAGCAGAGATCAATCCAGCCCAGCAGAGATTTCACAGACCAGATGGACAGCTAGTGCAAAGCTGGTCAGGAGAGAAAAAATTGCCTTCATGGAACCAGGGACAGGCAGGCAGTATTTGAGCAGGTGGCAAGCTCTTGGTGAGTAGACTTGACCTCTGCCTCATCTGCATGGGTATTTTCTTTCACACTTATTTATAAACATTTTTAAACATAGCACCTACTCCAAATGTTTTAAATACTTTGATTTGTACTTTTTCTCGACCTGGACTGAGTTATGAGTGATTACAAGATGGGTCAATAACAAATAACTTCTTAAGCAGGGAACACCAGATTATGGCTGTACATATGATGAGCACAAATGGACCCAGAGGGAGACACAGTGCTCAGATAAGTGGAGAGATGGCATTGCTTTTCTTTTAATTTGTTTGTTTTGAATTAGATGTTGTAGCTTGCATCACTCAATTTTGCTCCTCTGTACTATCAGCAACATGTAGGTTTCCTTCAAGAAACTGTACTTGACTTGGGACTCCATTCATCATCAGCCTGGTGTCTGCGACAGGAGGTGGGCCTGTACTGCAGTTTCAGGGATGATGTACTCAAGCTGGTAACAGTCTAGCTACGACAGGCCGACAGTCACTGTAGGATGCAAACTGCAGTTGAGAAACATGATAAATTAAACCCATGTTGAGCTCTCTCCTGTCGTCAGGAGCCTGGCTCTGTACTGCATTCTGTGTAGTTACTGCTAGCTTGATACCAACATCTGAGCCAGATTGTTTAAATCTAGTTCAAGTATTTGTACATAACAAAGCAATGTAGAAGTATCTAGGAACTCTTATTACATTGAACAGATAAGTTATTTTATATTTTTAGTGGAACAAAAAAAAATCCCGCAGTCTAAAAAATATTTATATAGGACATTGCAATTATTGTTCAGAATTAATGAGTTTTATCCCCTTCTTTTGGCTTAAGGAACACAAAATCCCAATGAAAGGAAACAGATGTAGTTGTTTTAAGCATTTCCAAAGGAAACTGCAGTAAAGTCTGAAACATCACTGTATAAAAGCCTTGTGTGTCATAGAGATGTTCTGATATTGTTTTCATTTGCCAGCTGTGTGTAAAGAGGGAGTTATGTCTGTGGCCAATAGGTCTTCCCACATCAGAGCAGTAACAACAACAAAGCAACGGAAATATTAGGAAAACGCTAACTTTACCTCTAAATACACTTGATTTTCCTAAACAAGAAACATGGATTAGGAATCAGTTCAAAGGAAAATGGTCAGAATTTATAACGCTCTACTGAAAGAGACAATAATAGGAAGAAAGAGCATTAATAAAGTGAACCAGTCCAAAGAGAGTGTGGCCAAAAAGTAAGATATCAGAACATTATCTCCTGGCTCTCCATCTTAGCTAGTGCTTGTCAATCTTTATGCTCCAAGAAAAATACCAGCGCTTTCAGTTGGACTGAAGAGATAGAGCATAAAAAACAAGTAAGAAATTTCTGGGACAGCAAGTTGGGTGATTCACGTCCAGCTCCTACCTCTGCCTTTACCACTGGCGTTAAGTGTTATTATTTGTGTTACAGCAACACCTAGAAATCTCAGCCCCAATGTAAGCAGACATTTCTATGGCAGACCCATAAAAATACAGAATTTGCCCTGGAAACACCTGCAGCCTGGTGATATGAGCTTCCTGTGCTTTGGTTTTCCTATCAATCAAATGGGGAACTGCTGTTTGACCAGGATGTCTGTATGACTCCACTGTGGGTTTCCGATTGATGTTCTTTTTCACCTACTGCCCATTATGCTGGAAAAACAACTGTTTGATTGCAATCTGCAGATAGAAGGTCATGGTTTTGCATGCGATGCTACAAGTTGCAATGATAAGTTCTGACCTTACTACACATGGAGTCCAAGCTAATGAATGCATTAAAAAAAAAAAAAAAGCACACACACAAAAAATAAATACATGCAATTCAAAACAGAACATTGAAGGGATCAAACTGCTTGAAATGCCTTCAATCACATAATTGCATGGTAGGACAACACTGTACTTATGTTTGCAAGTGTGAATGCCATGGAAGTGACAAAATAACTTCTGTGAGCTTAAAAAAGTCACACATAACCAATATAAAACAATGGCTAAGATCTGGAGTGGAAAAGGTGATAGTTTCCTTTGAAAATCTTGTCTTTCTCGGTGGCTTCCATTTTCTTAGTGTATTTCTCTGAAAGTGTCTCTCTTCAGCCAGTTAAAATGCTGACATTGGTAGCATTGGTAGTCACTTCAGTAATTTAATTTCTCTATTTGTTTATTCTGGTCACTTTTTTTTTTTTTTTTTTTTTTTTTTTTTAATTTCAAATGCTTATCCTTCAGTTTCCAAGAACTATGGTGTTGCCCTGACAGCTTACAATTAAACCAAGAGATGTAAACAAAAATACCCTTAACCCTAAATAATTATTAAAATAAAAACAACTCTAAAAATGAAAGAAAGAAAATCAACACACAAAACAATGAAGGAGTATGTGGGAATAAACTTTAGTGACCCGACAGTAAGAAAATATCGGAGAACAATGACCCTTTCAGGGGACAGATATTTCAGTAAGTACATATCCTGTTCAACAAATACCATCCAGAATGTTAATAAAACACAGGAAGGCTGTCAAAGTTTACCTGCTGAAGAAAAGCGCTAGAAAAGAGGCCTTTTATTTTTCTGCTGAGAGAGGGTAAAGAGTGGTGTGGATTGTCGTGTGGCCATATTTTGTTTCATATGGTCACTAGTGCCTAACACAGATGCCATGGAGTAGGGGAGGGAGAAGGAGGGTCTCTTAAATTATTCACTTTCAGTTCAGTGCATCAACTATTTTTCTGCAGAGTGGCAGAGATGGATGAAAGATGCTGTCTTTGGGCAGTCTGTGTATGAGCACCACTCATCACAGATGATCAGTCATAGACATATGGGTACCCTTGGTATTTTCATCATGGTTTTATCAAGCTGTAACTGTGCAAGTCAAGAGGTTGAAAGAAGGACAGCAGAGTACTAGCCACAGAAGTGCAAAGTCCACCTGTCTGTGGGATATAGCAGCCTAGAGCATGGGAGGAAGACCAGCTTTCTTTATCTGACACCCACAAGGTAAATGTTGTATAGGTGAGGATACATATTATAGTGATAAGAAGTCTTCAGCACAGACATCTGATTACATAAATCCATGTGAGATGGGCTTGAGTAAAACAGGAATGAACATAAAGGCAACATTCACGCTGCAGTTCTATGTGGAATCGTTTTGCCAGACAGGCACCTATTGAGCTCATGGTTCCTAAAACAATTTGCACTCTGATATGCTGATGATTGATACCCCGTGCATGTTCTGCATTTGAACAGGATTACTAGGATATATATGCACTGGATGCTTTAGGGAAAAATCTTAGACTGATCTATTTCATATACATGACTACTGTCAATTAAGCAGATCGTGCATTTGGATATACAACAGAATACTTCCACACACATCCTAAACTGCACTAAAAATACAGTCCATATTACACATTAATACCTTGTTATGTATATGCATTGATAGTTTGGAGGACAAAATGTAGCGGTTTGTGTGGCACTTCATCTCAGTGGCAACACTGGAAGCCCTGGGTCAATTTATCAACAAGAACCCCCTATCTTCATGATCTTACAGGAGCCACAGGGGAAGAATCTACAACAATCAGCAGATTTGCAATATCTTGTGCTGTATCAGCACAATGTTTCCCATCCAGCACATACTCGTGTGCCAGCAGAACCTTAGCCATAACTGGGACCTCCAGTCCTTTAAGATGAGAACAAGACACTGATGACTTAAGAAGTGGAGGCTGGGAGTAATGGTCTTGTGCAGAAAGGCTCTGCGCAGATCTGTTTTGGCAAAGTGTGTGAGTTCATTTTTGGAGGGCCTATTCATGCCTGAATACAGCTAGAGAACAAAGGTAGGGGATAAGAGTCATCCTACATTCAAGGTCAAACTTATACAAAATCCTAAAATAAACAGTGCTCATCCTGTATTCATGATCTTATTCTGCAACAAGTACAGTATTTATTCAGATCTTTTCCTTATCCAGCCTTTCTGGCTGTCATTTACAATAGTAGAAAGAACTGTAATTCATCTTGTATTTATCTACCACTCAACACATGGTACCATAACATCATATTTTTCTTCTGTTTGATCTGTACCTTGCAATTCTGCATTTTGTTTCTGTACCTGCATGTTTTCAACTGCATTACGACAAATTTGACCCTGAAAAAGATTTCAGAACATTTCCCTCTACAGTCAGTTTTCCATCTTTGTTTGTCAATACCTTGAGTGTGCCACACATTTGCATTTGCAGCCTAATTAGGACCCCAACAGCCCAGGATAACAGCAACATAGAACATGCTGCTCTTTTGTGATGTTGTCAGCAGAAGCTCAACAGAGTTGAGAAACTCCATCTTAAAAGGTGTTTAATTTTCTATTTAGTAACTTGTCATAAACACATTTTTGCCTTCCTTTCTCCAGTTTTAATAGCTGAACACAGTGTTTGAAATAAATTCTGTAAATAAGAAGATGGATGTTTGGTTAAGACACCCGAACTGAGTTCTTTTCCTGAAGTGGACATTCTAGGAGAAATTTGGCCAGACTTGTGAACATCTCCATTCACTCTCAGTATAATTTGGAAAGTGAGAAGGATATTTTGAGAGGAAATCTATGAGTAACTAGATATGATGGGACTGAGGCCACATAAATTCACAGAGAGATAAAAATCTGGAGACTGGAAAAAAGTGAACAGATGATAACAATAGAGTCCTTCATATTGTCCCACCAATGTAACTCATTAGCATGGACAAGGAGAACACATTCAGAAATGAGAATGTAGTTCCCCTCCAGTACCATTAAATTCTTGACTGTAGTTTAGCAGGAGTTCCCAGGATGTTCATGTCCTTTTTTGGTGGAAAAAGTTCCTTAGATGGACATCCTTGAGACAACTTCACACAGGCCACAAATGGAAGCTATACCAACTCAATCTTTATCACTTTTGTCTAAAGTCATCTAGGGACTATTGCCTTGGTTGAAGTCTTGGATCAGTCTTATATATCTGAGATAAGTTTGTGAGTAGATCAATTAATGAAAGACAAAGAAATGTTCCAACAAAGATCTTTGAGGGAAGACCCAGAAATAAGACATTAGAAACTTGTCCTCCAAAATATGGCTATATGCATGAAATGGAATGGGGCTATGGATGAATGGTTTAATTTGACTAGGAACAGAACTACAATCTATGTATTGAAGCTACAAGACATATAGGACAAACAAGAGGATGAGATGCTGTTCTGCTTATCACAAAAGGCCCAAATAATAGACCCAGGTAAATCAAGGGAAATGTTATGGGATGTAGGTTTTTTCTCACATAATGATAATACCACTCAGTTGCAGTGGTTTTTAATCAGCCTAACAAGCCTTCAAGATTTATTTTGTACGTTCAAATTTAACCTCCTACATAGGTTACTTAGAAGGAAAAAAATGAAGGGTGATCTCATTTCCACCAACTGAATTCCAAGTTGTTATTTACAACAAATAATTTTGTCCTTCCAGATGCATGTGACAGGACAGGGAAGAATATATATGTCAGACTGTCATACTGCAGTACTATGTCTCATTTCCCTTTATTGCTTACCAGGCAGACTTCCTTTTCAAGAAGGCTGCTGAAAGCATTTTAAATAGATAGACAGCATTTTTCTTTCCCTGCGGACTCTGTAAGAATTTCAGATCTTAGTGATATAGATCTGTGAAAAGTGTCTTTCTAGTTGCTGCATTTTGTTCTTCACTAATTAGCATTTTCCTGTCCCATACAGCAATGTAAGTGCAGTCAGCTGGCATTTGAAGTGGTGCTGACTGAAGAGTCTGACAAAGACATAACGGTACAAGAGAGAGCAAGCCTGCAGAGATTCGGGCTTTCTGTGTGATAGACTGAAAGTGACCAGGGCCAAGAAAAGAGAACTGGTGTGAGACACGAGAGAGGCATGCTTACCCTTATGTTCTCCTCTGCATGTAGAAGATATGTTTAAAACATTGTTTCTTTTTCCTTTTTATTATCTTAATGTATTTTTCCTCTAAAAAATAACAGCAAAACTGTTAATGTTCTCACAAACTTAAAGCCAAATCTCTGTAAGTCCCCAAACTCTCAGGTCTTTAACACATTAGCAGTGTGCAGTTGCCTGTAAAGAAAATAATTCCATGTGCAACAAACATGTGTTTGCCTCTAGAACCTCTGAAAATTGCTGCAGACATGCATACAGTGCATACAGATAGGGTTATCCATGAAACACAAGAGTATGGTTTCTTATTCTGATGTGTATAGGCATGACGTTTGTGTAAATAAGAACGCTGAATGAGCCGCAATCCTAATACAAAACCTTAATATGACTTAATTCTACCCTGAGTGTCCAAATTTCAAACCTGTGCAAAAAGAGAACAAAAAGATAGCACATCACTTAAACCTAGCTAAGCTCTTATAGTATACATGTCCTGAAGTCTTGTATAAGGAGACATAAGTAGTATGTAAACCATAGTTCGGTGTAAAAGCCTTTTCACATCTGGAGAGGCCAGAATATGAAAAACCCTTTGATTCAATCTGTTCACAGCTACAAGAGATAAACTGTATATGAAGGCTGCCTTTGAAGATGGAAAAGCTGCTAAGAGTGAACTGTTTTCCATATCAGTGTTAAATATCTCTGTCGGTATCTTTCATGAAAGACAGCTAAATTGGGTGTCTTGGGTCGAATTTGGCTTTGAGCATATATGCTGATGCCACCAGGTACAGGACAGTATGTTCAAGTGTTGCCAAGTATGTCATAACCATCCTACTCTCAGGACTTTGTAACAGGAAACCAGTAAGTCCTTAAAATCCCAACTGGCATAGATGGGAAAAAAGGCGAGATGTGGTTCAGCACCTCTTCCAAGAAAAGCACTAGAGGAATCAAATAAAGACAATAAAATCCAGATTCAAAACAAAGCAAAGATAGATCTTATTATATGAGGTAGATGAGCTGTAGAACAGCTCTTCAGAAGACATGGAGACTAAAATCTTACATGAGTGGAAGGGAAGACTGGACAAGTTCATGGAAGAGAAATCCACTAAGGCCTATGAAATATACAAAAACTATATTCTACCTAGAAAGTCCCCGAACAAAAAATGTCTGGAAGACAGAAGATAGGTATTTTGACTACTGTTGAAGAAAAGAAGACTGGAGGAGATGGATCTATTGTCTACCCCAGTGTGATCTTTCTTAGCTTCTGATAATCCTCATCAGTCTCAGATTTGTCAAGCATGACTTCAGAGCAAGCAATTTTTTATGTTGTAAAATAAAAAGAACCCTAATAAGTATACAAGTATTTGAGTTACAAATATTAAAGCCACTGAAAAAGATAAAGAGCTCAAGGAGAAGTTATAATGCAAAAGATGTGTTTTTTGTTGGTGTTCATTTTGTTTTGTTTTGTTTCGCTTGCTGTAAAAGCTGTAAAGGCTGTAAAGTTGTTAGCCTTTTTGGCTTTTTTTTTTTTTATCTAGAAAAAAAAAGAAGGAATGCTAACTGATCACCTCTAATGTGCAACTGATTTAAGAAACTGTAGTGTTAATTACTCCAGCTGAATGCACAGGAAAATAAGAAAACAGCTGTTTTGCTGCTGTTACATGTTAGAAATAGGCATTTGTAATGATGGCAGATGAAAACGTTTGAAATAGAGTTTTGAAATCTGTTTTCCAACTGTCTGTGAAGGCCAAGGAGCACAGTGACCTAATGCAAGGCTGCAGAACCAACATAAATGTGACTGTTGTAATTGTTTCTGCTAGAGGCAGGAAAGTCTTTAATTTCTCTGACAGTACCTGTTGGCCCTGTGTATGGCCCTGTATATGGCCTCATATGGTCTAGCCTCTACTAGAATAGTTTTCATTATATTTTTTCTCCTTAAAAAAGTTCCTTCTCAAGAGCAGTACTGGCATCTCTAACTGCTTCTGCTGCTGACTTCTGCAGACTTTCTGCTGATAAACCTGCATTACTTTTTGCACTAGCTCAAAGAAGAGTTCTCAGATTGTCTTCTCCAATTTCCATCTCTACAGGATAGCTGAAGTGAGCAAAATTCAGTAGTTACAGAAAATTCAAGAGGCAGAGTGAACGTCCTTTTAAAATTCAAATATGTGGAAAACTTTGAGTTACAGAGTTTTCCTGTTTGTGTTGCATCACAGATGTGTTACTTCCCATAGCCTTCCTCTCTGGAGAAACACAGCAAGCATCAAATGATGGAATGGAAGAAGGCAATTCTTAGTACAGTGTTTTCACTGTTTGTCTCTTTTTTACATGCTGAGATTAATATGCTGTGGAGAGATTAGAATGCCAAGATATTTGTGGTTCATCAAAATGGAAGCAGTGATTGGGAGATTTGCTATATAACTGTGTCTGCGGGCCAGATTTGCTTGGCAACCCCACATGTGTTAGCAACCCCACTGCAGTAACACGCTCATTTTCTTTGCATCTCTCTGGACAGTCACATGAATATAATATAAGGTCTCTTCCCAGTAAGTACGTACAACAATCAATCTGAACTACTTTGACAGTATTTACAATATACACCTGAGAGGGAGAATATGGTCTCAAGCCAACATTTTTCCTGGCAATCCTAATGACAGATCAGATGATGATCTGAACTGAGATTTAACCCAGAGCCTTGATCCAAACTTTGCTGAACTAGGAGGATATCTTCATCCCAAGTTAGGTCAGAAGTTTGCAGATTGCGACCTGTTTGTGTAATGAGCCAAGTCCCCACATTCAAAGAGTAAAAACTTTTTCAGAAATTTCAGTTTTAGAGCTTAGGTCACTCTCAGCCAGTAATTTCAGGTCCATCATTCCTTGGCTGCTCTGCTTGTACATGTGTAAGAGTGGCTTGAATTATTTTTATAACACTGCTTTCTGTAAAGAAATGATAGCCCCCCTAGTCAAGAACAGCATGTCTATAACATAAGAAATTAATCTTTTCATGCTGATTAGCGGCTGTTTGTAGCACTGATCCAAAGGAAAACTGCTAAATATCCTTTTAGTAATATATCCTTTTGTCATTAACTTTTGGGGGGAGAAGAAAAAGAAAAGACTTAAGATGACTAGTAGCAATTAGCAATGTCTGTTAAATCAAAAAATTTATTTTATTTTTTTTCAGAAGGGAATTATGAAATAATTATCTGGCCTAACAAGTGCATTCCAGAAATCCTTTGATACATGTTTTCCTTCTCAAAGGGTTTGTAAATGAATGCAACATTTGCTGTGTCAGTGTAGGTTTATACTTCTTGGCAAAAGAAAAGTCCTGAAGAAACAAACAAACAAACAAACAACAACAACAAAGGTAACTATTATGATATCTAACTTTAACCACCAGTCTGCTGGAGGTGGTCTTAACATGAAACATTTAAGCATAAAAATCACATAGAAGTGCAATGGCAATGTGATGGGCCAGACAACTGCTACACTTAGTACACTTGTGCAACCTTAATGTACTGTTGAACTGAGATAATAATTAAGTCCTAAAGGATTAATCGAAGACTCTTGTACAATTCTTCATCCTACCTGAGTAACCTTACTTTCAGTTTCCAAGTTGGTATTGAGCATTTCTTTTTCATGGATTCCTTCAAAGCATTTTGATCTTGCAGTTTCTCTCAATAGATCTCCTTCATTATTCACAACACTTTGGATTTATGCCTGATTTCTAACACCTGCATTATTCTGTAGTGGCTTCCTATTGAACAACAAACAGGATGATGCACCTGTAAGAGTAGCTGAGCTCTAACTTACTTCAGGAACTGTCTAATGGAAAAACACTGCTGCCACTGAATCTTTAGCTAGATGCACAAATTTGGGCAGGAAAAATCCAGCTCAGTGCCTTGCTTCTCTACATACAACGTTCTTCCTTTTCACTAGAAGAGATGTTGGCAAAAATAAATAAATAAATAACCTTCTTCTTGCAGAAAGACTTCATCTCACCCTCTCCTTTCTGTAGCACTGCCTGATGTAAAAGTTGTTTGCTCCAGCAGTGTGTGATACACACACAGCCCCATTGCTTCAAATTGAGATGGTGGCCTCTCTGCAAGCAGTTTGCTGTGACTGAATGCTGGCACAGGCAAGTGTGGTCCCTACCCTGAGGGACCTGCACTGGTACTGCAATGCTGCAGTAAAGCCCATTTGTGAAAGCCTGCTTCTCTCTAAGGAGGAATGACTGAACCCCATTATGCTACAGTTGCTTTTTTTCCATTCTACCTTTATTCTCTATTTGTTTCCATGGCAGCAATATGGAAACATTTGGATTTCTAATGTAAAATCAAGGAAGGAGATCATTTTTGCTGCCAGAAGCCAGCTTGTGATGTACTGTGATATTTTTTTGACAGCTGAACCTAAACCTGTTTCATAAAGAATGGATACGCTTGGTATGAATGACAAAATTGGGAATTTTATTTTGTATGTTTCATAATGGGCCACTTGAACTGGGTTTCAAGAGATTTATTTTGATATTTCTCCTCCAGCATGGAGAAAATATTTAGACATAAACCAGTGCATATCCAAAACAAGATGGTAATTGCACAGCAAACAATTAAGAATCTTCTACTTCTCTAAATTGCACTGCAATTTAGCTTAAGGTTATGTAACGCTAGACCATAGTTCATCTTTGGCACCACCCTAAATTACTTCTTAATTTGTGTTCAGATGGAGCCCTCTTGTGTTTGCTAGGTTTCCTTACAACACCCATTAAACCTGAGAGCTATTTTATTGGCCTACATTGAGAAGACCAAACGCCAGAAGGGATAGTCAAGCTTCTCTCCTCTGGCCTTTACAAAACATTGTGTTGAATATTGTATCAAAATCCTAAAGCATATCTTTTAAAAGAGATCTGAGTTTGTTTTGAAGATGAGAAGCGAGAAAGAATTAAACACTAGCTCTGTCTTAGTTACTCCACTGTTCAGTAGCCGTTGTAAACAAAATGGTTTAGATGTTATTATGAGTATTGCTTGTGATTTTCGCAATTCATCCCTGCCTGCTTTGAGATATTCAAAACCTGGCTGGACACAGTCCTTAGCAGCCTGCTACAGCTGACCCTGCAGGGGAGTTGGACTAGACCATCTCCAGAGATGACTTTCAACCTCAATCGCTTTGTAATCCTACAACATCTTCCACGTATGATTTTTGAATCATATCGGTGATTTTCAAAATGACACAGGAACAGCTGGTAACCCCCGATGTCTTGTAATCTTACTCTTGGAGCACAAAGTGCAGTGAGAAGTGGTACTTAAAATACTGGTTTTCCTTCTGCTTCCGCTGTAGCCACTTTTCCAACTATGTGGAAAATATCGTATAGTCCATGCATCTATCTGTTCTTCTGTTTTCCTTCTGCTGCCTTTAAAACTTTTACAGACTGGTATATAGATTATATCTATTTTGGTCTAGTGGTAATGTTACAGGACACATTTACTCTAAGTATCACTTAGAAGAAAGAGGAAGAGTGAAGGTGAAGGAAAAAAATCAAAACCAGAAACAAGATGAATCAATAGGAGAAGGAAAGAAGGAAGGAAGGAAGGAAGGAAGGAAGGAAGGAAGGAAGGAAGGAAGGAAGGAAGGAAGGAAGGAAGGAAGGAAGGAAGGAAGGAAGGAAGGAAGGAAGGAAGGAAGGAAGGAAGGAAGGAAGGAAGGAAGGAAGGAAAAAGAAAAAGAAAGGAAGGTACAGAAAAGGTAGGAGGTAGAAAGAAATTGCACAGAAGTGATGCATGACAATGCTCTGAAATGCTGTTGGAAAGAAAGAGGTATGTAAGAAGCACGTCCATCACACAAAAGATCTAGCACACAGAACTGTATGGAAACACTGCCCTGAGTTACCTTTTCTTCCCTGTAAGTGCATCTGTAGTCTTTATTGTTAATGTATGTATGCAAGGGAAGCAGATCTGTATGTGCAGTGATTGTTGTGCATGTTTAGAGACAAGAAAATATTACATTTTGCATTTTAAAAGAAAAAGGAATTGGTAATTGATTCACTTCTACAATTCCTGAAAATAAAAATTGAGATCTATCTGCACTTCTCTAAATTCCTTTCCAAAATTAACAGTAAACATATGGAATAGGATTTTTACAAGGCAGCTTTGATTCCTCCAGCTTGAGGTTTTCGCACTTGTGCTTTCAGAGATGACATTAAAGGCAATAACATCAAAGAAAAGTCAGTGTGCTCACTGTAGCTGTTTTTTGACCATGAGAAACAGTTTAATTACATATCTGCAGATAGCCCAAATGTAGACTAACCCGATCTTTCAAATTACTTTCATATACTATTAAATATTGTCTTTTCTGATAAAACTACCTCTAGGTTCTCTCCCTACATGCATCACTGTAATAAACCACAGATTTCATATACCAAATGGAGTCAGAAAACAAAGTCAAAGACTTTATTGAAATACATCACACAGGAAAAAAAAGGAAGATTATTTGAACTGAATACAAATTTATGGGCTTTATGGGACTCACATGAAAAATAAAGCTTTATTTAAGCATAAGAAAAAATTACAGAATCACAGAATCATCTAGGTTGGAAGAGACCTCCAAGATCACCAAGTTTACCTCTGACCTAACACTAACAAGTCCTCCACTAAACCATATCATTAAGCTCTAAATCTAAATGTCTTTTAAAGACACCCAGGGATGGAGACTCAACCGCTTCCCTGGGCAGCCTATTCCAATGCCTAACAGCCCTTTTGGTAAAGAAATTCTTCCTAATATCCAACCTAAACCTCCCGTGGCACAACTTTAGCCCATTTCTCCTCGTCCTGTCACCAGGCACGTGGGAGAACAGACCAACCCCCACTTCACTACAGCCTCCTTTAAGGTACCTATAGAGAGCGATAAGGTTGCCCCTTAGTCTTCTGTTTTTCAGACTGAACAATCCCAGCTCCCTAATCTGCTCCTTGTAGGACTTGTTCTCCAGACCCCTCACCAGCTTCGTCGCCCTTCTCTGGACTCACTCGAGCACCTCCATGTCCTTCTTGTGGCAAGGGGTGCGGCCTCACCAGAGCCGAGTACAGGGGGACGATCACCTCCCTAGCCCTGCTGGTCACACTGGTTCTGATACAAGCCAGGATGCCGTTGGCCTTCTTGGCCACCTGAGCACACTGCTGGCTCATATTCAGCCGACTATCAACCATCACTCCCAGGTCCTTCTCTGCCAGGCAGCTTTCTAACCACTCAACCATGTTCAAACTTCCAGATCTAGAGGAACACTTTGGCTGCAGCCTAAAAGCCACATGTACAGAAGCTCCCCCAAGCCAGCCAATCTTCTCCCCGCGACCTGCCAGAAAGCAGCTGTCTTGGTTTCAGCTAGGATAGAGTTAATTTTCCTCCTAGGAGCTGGTAGGGTGCTATGTTGTGGATTAGGATGAAAAGAGTGTTGATACCACGCTGATGTTTTAATTGTTGCAGAGCAGTGCTTACACTAAGCAAGGACTTTTCAGCTTCTCGCTCTGTCCTGCCAACGGGCAGGCTGGGGGGTGCAGCAGGAGCTGTGAGGGGACAGACCCAGGACAGCTGACCCAAACTGGCCAAAGGGTTATTCCATATCCTCTGACGTCATGCTAAACAATAGCTAAGGGTGCCTAGCCGGGATGAGGGGGCCGTCTGTTTGGGGATAGGCTGGGCATCGGTCAGCGGGTTATTATTTTTTTTCTTCTCTTAATAAACTGTCTCTGTCTCGACCCACAGGCATCATATTGCTATTTCTCTCCCCCATCCCAGAGAGGGAGGGGGAAGGGTGAGTGAACAGCTGTGTGGTGCTTAGCTGCTGGTCGGGGGAAACCACAACAACATCAATGTAGTCATGTAACCAAATTAAAGCCAAAACTTTAATCCTGGTCCTTGACCTAAACAGTGAGTGAGGATCCAGATCCTGGCACTTCTACGTGATAGAAGTTCGTATGCAGCCCAAGTAAATACTTGAGTCAGGGGTCATGGGGCTAGATTTTGAAAAGTCCTGCATAAAGAAGAGATCTCAGAAAAGATAATTTAAACAGCATTAATGTCAACAAAAGTCATTCTGATTGCTTTATTCTTTATCTGTCGTGACTAGACGGATGAAAATCTATGAGAGCAATTTTGCCTTTAAGGTCATTTCCTTTTTTCTTTCTTTTATATTTTTTTTTATGTTTATTTATCTTATTTTAACGGGCTCTGTAGTAGTTTTCCTCAAAGAATGACTAGCAGAAATATGACCCTTACACACATCTCGTAGTTAATTCATTAGGTCTACTGATACCACTAAGCCCCTTATCAGGTGATTTCTCTTGGCGATAAGGAGCAATCAACCTTAAAACACTGAAGCCGGGTAGATGAGCCTATTCCACAAGGTCTCATGGCTCCACCCTGGTTAATTGAAATCTACCAGGTGGGCATTGTTTGACTTCTGCTATATAGGAAGCATGAGGAGGCATGGGGAAAATATTTCCTCAGGGGGGTTAAAGGCCTCAGATATGTAGGGTGCTTTTCTACTGCCATGGTCTTGCTCTCTCTGTTCCCCATTACACTGCTTTTTTCTTTGTGTTTTCTTCCATCTCTGTGAAATAGGTTTAGAAACATTATGAGCAACCAGTGCTGTAAAAGCCTTGTGGTGCGAATAGACTGGAAAGACGCTTGGAAGAGCCTCAAGTTCAGGACCTAGTAAGGGGCCCCGTTCCTGCTTCCCCAGGGGAGTTTAAGTCCTCAGTTATCTAGGGTGGTTTTCTACTGACATGGTAGAATAGAGTTGGTGTTCCCCAGCAGGCTGCTTTTTCTTTATGTTTTCTACTTTCTCTGTGAAATAGCTCTAGAGACTCCATGACTAGTTACATTGGTGGTGCCTTCTCAGTGCAGTAAGAGCCTGGTGGTACGACTTGTGAAGTTGCTTGGAAGTGCCGTGAGCTCAGGAGCTGGCAGGTAAGTGTTCTGGGTTCTAGAGTTGTTTCATGTTGGGGAGTGACCCCGTTCCCTAAACTCACAGCTCCTGGGCCCAAATCTGAGTTTCTTTTCTGTTACATGTACAGCCAGAGAGGGTCAGCCTCCTTTGTCTTTTGAGTCCGTTGCCTCCTAGTCTTAACATTTTTAGTGTTCAGTAGTGTACCTCAGGCTCTTGTATTTTGAGAAGGGTTGCACTCCCTTACGTAACATGGGAATCCCATTTTTCTGTCTCAAGCATGAATGGTGTAAGGTACTTAGAAATCATTGCAGATCAAAGGGAAGTGAAATTATCTTACCTGTCACCAGGTACGTGGGAGAACAGACCAACCCCCACCTCGCTACAGCCTCCTTTAAGGTACCTGTAGAGTGCAATAAGGTTGCCCCTTAGCCTTCTCTTTTCCAGGCTGAACAATCCCAGCTCCCTCAGCTGCTCCTTGTAAGACTTGTTCTCCAGACCCCTCACCAGCTTCATTGCTCTTCTGTGGACTTGCTCAAGCACCTCCATGTCCTACTGGCTACAGGGGAACTTCTGTTCAGTGCCTGGAGCACCTCCTGCCCTCCTCCTGCACTGACCTTGGGGTCTGCAAGGCTGGTTCTCACTCCTCGCTCTCCCAGCTGCTGTTGTGCAAATTTTTTTTCCCCTTTCTTAAATATGCTCTCACAGGGTCACAAACAACATTGCTTATTGTCTCAGCTCTACGCAGCAGTGGGTCTGTTTGGAGCTGGCTTAAACTGGCCCTTATCTAACATGGGGCAAATGCTGGATTCACCTCACAGAGACCACCTCTGCAGCCCCCTGCTACCAAAACCTTTCTACGTAAACCACTACACACTCTGAAGAAGAAAATTAAATCTGATGGCTTCTGTTATACAGGTGTGGTACTGAAATACCAGACAGCAAGTAATTTCACAGAGGCTGTTTGGAAAGTCTCTGTCAGAGCAAGGATCACAGATCCTTGAGCAAGATCCAGAGCAAGATCGCAGATAGTCTCAGTGCAGCCTCAGAATAATCCCTGATCATCCTTTTTGAGAGGTTTACTGGAAGAGAAATACAAACTCTGGTAGAAGAATAGCATGACATGCCTAATGTCTGCCTACACTTTAATAGATTTTTTTTTTCTCCTTCTGGAATGAAATTAATGAAAATCCTTAAATACAGAAAACAGGCTAGGGCTGAGGCTAGTGGTAATGCCTATTATGAACACTCTTTACAACCTGTTTCAACAAGTTTTTCAAAGGTTTCTAGTGACTGGCGATCAGTGCATGTCAAAGAGTGAATCTAGATGAAGAAGCCTATTGAAATCTTCTTAGAGCTTTTAGTAGTATTCATTCACACAGAGGGGCTGGAGAGGTTTGATTTTTTTTTATTTTTTTAATAAGGGATGGAAATTTCAGACACTTCAGTGGCTTGAGGGAGATTTTCTCTGGTCCACAGACAATTCTGAAGAAGCTTTTGTTACCTTTGTCTAGGGTCTAACACCTAACCTACAGACATAGTCTTTGTAGGAGATTAGGGAGTCTGTAGACCACTCAAAAGGAATCCTGTTATCAAGTTGCTCAATATTTTTAAAAATTATCTCAACGCTACATCTGAGAATAAGAATCACCAGTATTAACAGAGCTAAATGAACTGAAAAGTTTATTTTTTGCTTCTGGTGTTTAAACTGACAACAATAGACCTACACTTCTCAGTCAGACAGGCTGTTCACGAGCCGACTTCAATACCCTAGGAAGCCTTTAACAGCATACACATGTGATGCCAGCCACATAATTTTTGATAATCAGACCATTTAAAAAAGTCTCTTGTAAAAGAGCACAGTTTAGCACGTTGCAGACGCATACTGCAGCAGCATGATAACAGCGTATGTATGTAACAATTCAGAGTGGGAAAATTGGCTTGGAAAATAATAGGCTCTGATACTGTTATCTAACCAATGGTGTCACGAGGTAGGATGTTCAGATATATGACCAAAGTGATTAATCTCAGAAAGCATTTTGTGCTGAGGAATATAATACTGTATGTTTGAGGAATGTGGCAGATAATTGCGCCATGCTATCATGTGGAACAAAACCTAGCAACTGGTGATGCATGCCATGAAAATTAACTTAATTAAGGAGATCATTAGTAGTGCCTCTGTTGGCATCACAATACTAATATATCTCATTCATTGTTCAAAAGAGGAAAACACTGTACAGCAGTTTCTACCCCAGATTGCATTACTGATTCAAAAGCAATCAGGATGCAGCTACACATGTTCTTCTGAAGCAGGCTGTTGTGGGCTAACACCAGCAGGCAGGTAAGCCCACACACCAGTTTGCTCCCCTCTCCCAGTGGGATGGGGAAGAGAATCAGAAAGGTGAAAATGAGAAGACTCACAGGTCGAGGCAGTATAACAGGTAGAGCAAAAGCTGTGCACACAAGCAAAGCAAAACAGGAATTCATTCACTGCTTCCCATCAGCACGCAGATATTTAGCCACTTCCAGGAAAGCAGAACGTATGCATTACATCGTCTTGGGAAAACAAATGCCACCACCCTGAAGGACCCTCTCTTTCTTCTTTCCCCCAGTTTTTGTTGCTGAGCATGATGCCACATGGTGTGGGAGATCCCTTTGGCCAGCCTGGGCCAGCTGTCCTGGCTGTGTCCCCCCCCAGCCTGTTCGGTGGTGGGGCAGCGTGAGAAACAAGAGTCCTTGACTCAAGCACTGCTCAGCAACCACTGAAACATTGGTGTGCTACCAATACTGTTTGGGTCACAAATCTAAAACAGCACTATACCAGTTATGGTGAAGATAATTAGCCATATCACAGCCAAAACCAGTACATAATGAAAATGATGTTGACAAAAATTAAGCTAAAAGCAAGGAATCTCTTATCACTCCTCTGCAAATCTTGCTCAAGGAATGCAAAGCTATGCAGTGAACAGAAGCTATTAAAAGTCTGGACAGACTTATTGATTTTATTGGATGTTGGTGATCGGGCCATCGGAGAGGAAACTCCCAGGTTTTGTTTCCTCACTTTCTTCTTTATGGATACAGAGTAGAAGCTGGCATCTGGAAGAACCAATTGGCATGCACTTTGGCATATATCCTGTAGAAAAGTCAAAAAATCTAATCATGCTTTCAAAACTAATGAAAACTGTTGTTTCCAGCCCCTGTTCCAGGATCTATTTCAAACATTGTTTCAGTGACAGACTGAAGGATACACGTTCATGTCTAGTTATGAATGCCACTGGATTTGGGGAATAATGATACATTTCAAACTTTATTTTCGATGTTACTTTCAGCAAGGCACTGAGTGAGGACTTTGCATCTTGTGGAGAAGTTGCTGCTAAGCAATGAAAGAGCCATCAAGAGCCATTAACACTGGATGGATCCAAAGAGAGGAAAGAAGAGTGAGAGGCTTTCCACCAGGAGAGTCTGATGTGTGAGCCCTCTGTGGAGAACACTTCAGAAAGAAGGGGAGAGGAGAGAAAGGGGAGAGGTTTCCAGAGGTTCTGGAGTGGGAATGCTGGAGCAGAAAAGTTGTCGTGTCTTTAGCAATGTACATACTCTCCGCTAAAGAAGTTACTTCATCACCAGAAAAACAAGCTAAAGCACACGTTTAGCATGTAGTACTTAAATTGGCTTAAACAATTCTTGCCCTGACTTTATATTCCTGACTCCCTCTTTGTGCAAATGTGACCACTTGGTAAATCAGATGAGGGAACAGAGCCAGCTAAGAAATGACCTCGACAACAAAGTTTGAATTTGTTCAGGGAGAGACTACACAAATATTTGGGCTGGAAAAATGCAGGGTAGCAGTGGTGGCTATGAACACTCTTGAATAATGATGACCTGGTACTGGTACCCTGGTAATAAAGCTAGTACTGACACCAAAAGAAATATACACCAAACTATGCTATAAAAGTAGATAAAAGGGTCTCCATACCCTTTAAAAATGCTAACCAAACTGACTTAGATTGACAAGGGCTTGAGTATAATCCTATTATTTTGCAGCAGGGTTCCTTATCTCCATCTTTTTTTTCCTAAAGCCAGATCAGTTCTCCCATACAGATTATAGCATGGCTATACAGGAAACTACCAGCACATGTGAAAAGGCAGCACAACACAAAAATGGAATTTAGTGTATCACCAGCAACAACTGGGGTGTAGCACAGCAGGTGCAGTCAGGAATGTGTTTTCCATGGATTTGCATCATTGTATGTGGAAGTAAAAACCTTGTTTCCCAAGAAAATTATACAATAGATACAATTGCATTCCATATATCAGTTAATACCCCCTTTAACTTCTGAGGCCATTCACCAAATGCTACTAAACGTGACAGCACTAGAAACAAACACCAAAAAAATAGAAACTCTTTGCAGATAATACAAAGATAAACACAGTGGATAGAACTCAGTCACGGTGCCACTAAAGGACAACTGTAGAGTAACCTCTACACTTGCTAGGTAATAGGAAGACATTGTGAATGCTTCACACCGGGATGCCTTACAAGACACCAGAATGCCCTTTTCTACTCTCGTGTTTAAAAAACTGGAAAGCCCATTTGACATTACGTCCTTCCTCCAGCTGGGAAATTTATAATCTCTACTGTGTTGGTTCTCTGCTATCTGATAAAAGGTGTACTCACACTATAGTCTTCTGTTATTTAATTAATGACAATCAGCAGGGAGAAACAAATCTACAGACAATCAGTATTTTGCTGCCCTAAAAGCTACTTATTTGCTTTCTGCCATATCCATTAAGATGGGAACTAGTAATGTTTCACAGACCAACGAATTCTATAGAAATAACTCTGAGGACAGAAAAAGAAAAGGTACTGGAGCACTGAGGTGCTGGCACGTGGACGGAGTGATCGCAGAACACATTATTTTGTATGTAACAGGCCCAAAATGTGTCAGAGGCAATTGTTCATTAGACCACTAGTGTTAGTCGCAGTCTGCCTGTGAGGAGGAATATGCAGATCCCTCTCCTTCATCACAGGCAATTTCCTCAGCATGGTACTGTAGCTGTTGTTACTGTAGTTATGACTTCAATTCAGACACTAATAAATCACAATGTACAACTTTCCATGTCCTGCTGCCAAATGAGGGTGTCAGACAGTGCTGGGAAATCCAGATCTAGGAAAACTGAAATTCACCTTCCAGATCCAGTGGAGCAAAGATAGGATTGAGCAGCTGATTTAAAATACAGCTCACTGCACTCGGTGCTGACTTTCTGAACAAGCATGTGATGCATTAACAGCAAAGAAAAGTTAGAGTTAATTGGGAAACATTTAATTGTGGTCAACTTGATAGTCTCTTACAAGTAACAACAGCTCTCTGAGAGCAGCCCAGACTCTCCTCAAGCTGGGGCTGTGGATACACGCAGCCATTGTGGTGGTAGACGCTGTCCCCAGCTGCCTGCCTCCAGCCTCTTGCCAGAGGTTAGACCCCACGAATACTCACACAGGTGTTTTTTAATCCATTTCAGAAAAACAAACAAACAAAAAAACTGTGTTAATACACAACTTGTTTTTGATAGCATGCCTTTGTTTGGTATGGTGTACCTGAGGAAGTGTTTAGATGAGAGATAGAAACCCTCTGCAAGGTGCAGTGACAAAATCTGAGGATTGGCTACTGATCGATGGCTTCTACTGGTACAGCTATTTGCAGAGTTCCCACCTGGAATGTAAATAAAACGTAGAAAATTATATTTACAAAAGCTTGTCATTCTGAATGCTATCACTGTAAAAAATTGTCACATTGTACCTGGGTATTTTTAAATACCAAAGTCCAGTTCACAGGCAGGCAACAGATGCTGTGATATGATCCTTCCCAGATGCAGAATCTCTGGAGGTTCCGTGTCTAGAAAATAAAAGCTACCCAGGAATATCCTATTTCATTTAATACTACTCTTGGAAACTTGTCGTCTGGTCATTCCAGTATAAAGTGTAACCAGACAGTGCACATGTGTAGTCTCACAAGGAAGTGAACGGCTCTTTATATTAAAGGGAAAACAGCAGGCCAGAAACACTACCGCAAACAAACAGAAAACCAGGTCACTCACTGGGATCTTCAGAAGTGCTCTGCGAGATTATTCTGCCTGTTAATGCATCAGGCCTATAATTGCATTTTCACAGCTGTATTATAAAGACACTGCAGCGAGGTTATAGTGCCAGATTTATCCTGGCTGGGAAAAGCAAGACAGACATGATGACACAGGATTCTGACCGATCACCCAGTATATTTTACATGCTACCAGTGAGCACTTGCCACCTTCTTGCATATGCATTGTGCAGGACTGCCTATTTCCTCCCAGTACTCTCATGAACACTCTGTTCTGCTTTAGAAAGTTAAAAACATAACAAAACTCTTATATATATATATATATATATATATATATATTATTCCTACTTTGTTCTAGGATACAGAATAATAGTATGTAAGACTTAGTGGGGATTTTCCACCATCTGCTATAGATAGCCTCTCAAGTGTAACCAGTTAGCAAATTAAATTTCCATGTCATCAGGAGTGTGGGAGATGGTAAAGGAGGGAAAAGCAATTTAGAACCATGAGTTATGCCTATGTAGCATAAACCAAACCATGTCAATACTGCTTTTTTTTTTTTTTTTTTTTTTTTTTTTTCCCCTTCTAAGGTAGAAGAAATCACGAAGCTCTGATTTCTATCAGCAACGTGGACTTTGAATGACTCCTGCGGTCTGATAAAGTTTTGCAAATTTAAGCAGTTTTTCCCTTTGCTTTCTGCTCTCATGTTGATAACTATTTATCTTCTTTAGATTACTGAGAGGCAATACTGACATCCAAGTCTGGAGAATAAACACCTTTTTGGATCCATCCACTGATCTCCTGTTACTTAACGTTTCAGATCAGGGAATAGAGAGTGAAAGAAATTGAAAGTATGAGTGGTAATGCAAACTCCAGCATTTTCAGTTACTGAGCGTGTAGGTAGGGAATTTGTTGTAAGAGCTTGTGTTGGAAGGGTTGTGCCCAACCACCACTCATTTCTTCTGCTTTACATTTCTGCACCACCTGGCCCAGGGGGCAGCCTCCTACAAACACCAAGGGAGCGAGTATGAAAAGGCCTCTGGAGGCTTGTTACAGAGCAGGGAGCATCACAGAATCACAGAATTTCTAGGTTGGAAGAGACCTCAAGAAGTGTGATCCTTCCCAGTCTTTTGCCTGCGAGTTGCGCATTTCTACCAGAAACCATCACAATCTGAACACTGAGGGAAACACACGCTCATTTTTATTTTCTGAAAAGCTTCCAACGGCTTTTGGCCAGGTTGGGGCTGGGACCTCGAGCAGGCAACGCACCCTCCACCTCCTCGACACCCCCTGCCCCGCGCCTCACAGCGCCGCCCTCAGGCGCCATAACGGCCCCGCCCCGGCGGCCGCGCATGCGCGGTGTGGCGGCGGAGGCGGGCCCTGCCCTGCCTCCCCGCTCCCCTCCCCTCGCGTCCTGTGGCGGCGCCGTGAGAGGCAGCGAGGGGGCAGGCAGCGAGGCCGGCCGGCCGCGAGATGGCGGCGCAGAAGATCAACGAGGCCCTGGAGCACATCGCCAAGGCGGAGAAATAGTGAGCGGGCGGCAGAGGGGCGGCGGGGTGGCCGGGCGCCTGGCGGCTCGGCCCGGCTGCCAGGTCTACCCGGCTGTTGCCTCGGGGCTGCTGCCGGCCGGGCGGCTCGGCTCCCCTTCCCTTCCTCACCCCCGGGCCGCGGGGGGGGCGGCTTGGGAGTTTTAGTTCTGGCGGCCGCCCTGCGCGGAGCGGAGCCGCAGGGGAGGACTACGTCTCCCATCATGCCCCTGGCGGAGCGGCTTGGGGGGGGGGGGGTGGTCTCGCGGGGCGACGTGACCTGGGGGGGGGGGGGGGGTTGACATGGCGGTCGGGGCAGGGGCTGGTGGTGGGGGGTAAAGCAGCTTCGCCCAGCTGACACGTAGCTTAAAGGGCTTCACGCCTGCGTGTGGCAGGCTTTTAATTGCGTTTTGACACTGAATATAATAGGCTGCTGTGTAGATGCAGTAGAGCTGACTGTTCCAAAGATACCACAACATCAGTTACAACAACGGCAGGCACTTCCAAAATCAAGGATCAAAAGTAGTGATAGCAGAGAGACTGCCTTGCAATAACAAATGTGTACCAAATATTCTTTTCAAATTACCTGATGAAAAATGCCTTTCAGTGGAATTCCTTTTAAGCATATCTCAGAAAGCATCTGACGTAAAGCACGCTAAATTCATGAACTATGTACAGGTTAAAGGCTCGCATATCTTAGCTAAATGAGTTTGAGATTTTTTTTTTGTGATAAGAATAATACAAAGTGAAAGCTTGCTTTGGATTTGTGTGCTGTGGTTTTCATCCAAGTAGGATTACAAAACCAATATATGGTGCGTATACAGTGTTTTTTCCATGTTGAACATCTATTGCGTCTGAAGTGTCAGTCTGCAATAGATATGAAAATGAACTTCAAAGTTTTATATATATATATATATTTTAGTATATATATATATGTTCATATATATATATATATTGATATATTATATATTCATATATATATATATGAATATATATATCAATATATATTATATATATTATGATATATATTATTATATATATATATATTATGATATATTATATATTCATATATATATATATATATATATTCTAATAAGGAAATCATAGTATTGGGATCAGCATTGCCTGATGACTTGCCTCACTTTACAATGTATAGTTTTTCCTCACATGTATATGTGTGCAGCACCAGTAAGCGTCATGAGCTGTTGTGGATGGATTAATGACAAATCCGTGAGGCTTTGTGTTTGTGTTGGGAGGTAAATTATTTCACTTGTGTATGGAATGGAGAGGCTGACAGCTCTCAATTAGAAGTATTTTTTGTTTGTTAACTTCCTACTGCTGAGGAGCTGGGCTTGAGGTGACTCTTTGGGGATCAATTTAGAAGCATGTTAGGACAGGGCATGTAACTCAGGAGATAATTGCAGTGCTTTGAGCAATGCCAAACAGTGTTGGCGTTTATTTTTGCAGTTGGGATGCCACTGTATTGGCACAAGGGTAGTCACTCCTTTTCAGATGTCGTCTAAAGTTCTAAATATGTATTAAATGCTGGAAAGGTAAAATATAAAAATATTAGTAATTGTTAATAAGCCTTTCTTCTTGTATTTTAGTCTGAAAACTGGATTCTTAAAGTGGAAACCAGATTATGACAGTGCAGCTACCGAATATGGGAAGGCAGGTATGTGTGACCGTAAATATGGACACATACTTTATGGTTTCAAAATACTCTTTAAGCTTAAACTCTGATAATAGTTTACATATTTTCAGTATGTTACTCTATAAGTAAAACTGTCGTAAAGACTAAAGTAAGAAGAAGGAAGATTCCTAGTAGCACTGTAAAATAAATTTCGAATTGTACTTGGAGGTCTAGACCAGTTGCAAAACATTTTTTTTCTTCTCAAGCTTACAGCGTCTACCTTGGGTATTATTATGTGTCACAAAAATAAAGCTTTCGTCCTTCCACTTGTCCGCCCCCAAATCGTATGACCTTCCCAGCAAATATTCTAGCTGTTCTTAAGTCTTCGCTTTTTCATCATCTGTTGAAGTATGTCTTGACTAAGACTGTCTCAGTAAGGTAGTGACATTGACAGGTTTTTTTAGTTACAGTAAGATCTCTTTCCTCCTTCTTTTCTGCAGCAAATGTCAAACCAAACATAAAACTCTTACTAGATGATTTTTTTAAACGAATTTTTTTTCTTTCTTTCTGAGAGTAGGCATTTCTACTTACTCATTTAAGCCTGAATTAAAAAAAAAATAATGGAGGAGCAATTAAAGCTCTTACAAATTGAAATTTACTTGAAGTCCTGCCTCAATATCCTATCTAATGGAGATACAAATACATATTTGTGCCCTGAAGTGGTTTTGTTGAGGAAGTTGTTATTGGTTTGTTTTGTTGATGATACACTTCTATCACTACCCTGCTGACTTCGTATAATCTCTACTGATTAAACCTATATATACATGTGCATTTCTGTAGTTTTATAATTAAAATGCAGAGTGAGCGAGTTTGTAAATCCATCTGACTAGATTATGTATAACAGTGATGTTATGCAAGTGTTGTTGATAATAAATGTTTTCAATGATAACTAAGTGACTAATGAAGCAAGGAGGACTGTTGTGGGATTTTTTTGTCCTCAATTTAACAAGCCCTTCAATTTATCTAAAGAGTCTGTTTATATCTTTAGGTGATTAAATACTTGAGCAGAAGTGATGAGAAAAAAACAACAGGCAAATTGTAAATAAGAACTTTATTTAATTTCTTGCAGCCGTTGCTTTTAAGAATGCCAAGCAGTATGACCAGGCAAGGGAAGCCTGTTTGCGAGAAGCTGAAGCACATGAAAACAATAAAGCGTATCTTTTCATTGTTTTTCTTTTTTTCGAGAAGCTGACTGTTTGCTACTTAGAATGGGGTAATGGGTGTTTGTAGAAAATGTTTTTAATATATTTGTTCATTTCATCAATCTAAGAAGGTTCTCTTCTGGAAGAATATTCCCGCATGCTAAAAACTCTTTTGTTTAGCGAATCTATGTTGTTTTAAATAGTATTTGGCATGATAAGGTGCTGACCAGTGCCTGAGATGCCTAGGTACTACTTCAGAAATTAATATATAAATATTTTTAATTTCCTACAAAGAGATGATATGAATTAAATTGAACTGACATTATTACAATGCTCATGACAGTATTTAGTAACCAGGAACGTGTTTTTAAATACTTTTTACAACTTTACATGTGTGATTATACTGTAGTATGTTGCATTTATTTTGTCCTTAGATGCATTTATTTCTGATACCTTGCCTACAAACCTAACGGGTTTTATTTGCATTTCTGGGAGATCTTTGTTTGAAACAAGTTGTGTAAGATTTTGTAGACAATCTTTCTTCATTATAATTTTATGGATTTTGTCCTTGACTTTGGCAATGTTACTTCCAGGCTTTTCCATGCTGCCAAGTAAGTACAGGTGCACCAGCTAATCTGAAACAAGTTTTCTGATTTACGGTACAAGCATGAGCTATCATTTTGGTCTCATTGTAGTAAATGGCATGGTTCAAGTGATTTCACCATTTTAGAATCAGTTTAATGAAAGCACAGGCTAGGAAGGCCTGAAAACCTGCAGTGGCTATCTGAAGAAACAAGGATTTCCCAATCCACAATAGCTTTTGATATCAAGTACTCTTTCTTACATTAAATTTTTTATAAGCTAGAAATTCTGCACTGTTGAGCTTACAATGAAATTTAATTGAAGAATGCTTCAAAGCAAGCAGGTAATGACAATTGAAATATTACCTGTGGGTCAGATCATGAGAATAGATTTTTACTGGGAGATCGGAAGGTGTGGTTGAAATACTTTATTTGTGGAAGATAATCTTACACATGTATTGTCTCATTACATAACTTAAAGCGCTTGAAACATCTTCAAATTATTAAATATTAACAGTGAAGTGGTAGCTCATGCAGGTTAACATTTGCTGCGTACTTACAGCTTGCTGAAATACACCATATCTAACTAAATTGTAAATTTTTCTCTGCAGAGCTTATGAACAAGCTGGCATGATGCTAAAGGTATTTTCATTTACTAGTTCTTATTAAAAAGTACTCTTTTATAGTGAGTAGATAGTTTTATCTCACTCAACCATTTTAAAGATAGATGCAAGCAAATTGCATGTTACATTGCTGTTCTTCTGGTGACTTACAGTCCCCACCAATACCCTCAAGTAGTTAGGGAACGTGCATTTTTAATTGGAAGCAGTTTTTTGGGTTCCTTTTGTAGAAAGAAAGGTGAGGGCCTCATGTCAAAGAATGACTGAAGACTGATGCTTCTGCTCTAAACTACCAGAAATTCTTGCCTTAAATGGGGAAGCACCTAATTGCCACTTGGATGAGCAGTAGATTGAAGTAAGAGAAATAAAAGCTCATGTTCTAGCGCTGATACTTCTTTACAGTTGAGCAAATACTGATGACATCGGTAAAAGAACAATCCTGAAAAGAGGGGTGGTAGAATCAGGTTAACTCGTGGGAACAAGACGATGTGGTTCTCTTTATTTTTGAAAGTGAAATATAAGTGTATAAGTGTCTGGTAGAATTTGGAAGCTGTAGAATGAGGAGGCAGTCTTGTTTTGCCTGTTTGCTCCATTAGTACTTGTATAACGGGGCAGTGGAATAGCATTTTTGCTTGAAATACATCATTTGTGAAAGAAAAGTATTTCTACTTATTTGACATAGGGTAATATATATGTCATGTAATTCTTAAATGCATGTTTTCAAAATATGTATCTAAATAATTAGTTTAAATATAAATATTAAATTATAAAATTATATTAAAAATTAAATATATTAGTTGTTATCCATTACCTCAGCCATACTGCATGCATATGGTCTTTCAGTGAGTTTTGGGTGAGATCTCCAAACTTAACACGGCAGGTTATTGTAAGTCTTCTAATAATTAGTATTCACTGCTGTAATCTGATTGTTTATGAGAATCCTGATTGTGACCTTTTGTATGAGTGTGTAGTAGTGAGTCAATAGTTTTATAGATGACTAGGTGGTATCATTTGGGCATCACTAAATCAGTGCTTATTAATTTTGGTACTTAGAAGCGAATTTGGGGTTTGTATTCAATCTTCAAATCTATTCAAGACTGTAAATACAAATTAGAATCTTAGTCTGATGCTCAAATCCAATCTGACAGGAAGGTCAGCGTTTGTGTGAACTGCTGCTTAGATGCTCCCTAGCTGCTTGTTGAGTCAGATTTTAAAAATGGAAAGATTGAATTCAAAGATTCGTAGTGAGAAAACTCAGTTTTAAGTTGGACTGAAACCTGCAGAGGGAGTGAAGTTTTTGGTCTGACTCTATATGGCTGTGAGACCTCCCTGCTATGTGTCCACCTCTCTATGGTTATTCAGTGAATTTGTTGAACTCTACTAAACTTGTTCTTCACACATAAGTGGCAGTGCAGAAGGTGCGTTTCTGTACTGCTGCATATTCTGTTACTTTTTTTGTAAGCTGAAACCTCTAAATATATAATTGTGTTACAGTTTGTTTTGCTTTGTTTCATTTGCTTCATAAGCACAGCTCCTGACGGCAGTCTCCCTCTGTTTCTTTGCAGGAGATGCAGAGACTCCCTGAAGCTGTCCAGCTAATTGAAAAAGCCAGTATGATGTACCTGGAGAATGGGACACCAGATACAGCAGCAATTGCACTGGAACGGGCTGGAAAGTAAGCTCGTGGTATTGCTAGATAGAATACCTGTGGGGCACAAGTATCTCATTGGTTGCTTCCCTTTTGATGCTTTCATCTGAAGAGAAATTACTTCTGTTTGTCACAGGTTAATAGAAAATGTGAGCCCAGAGAAGGCTGTACAGCTCTATCAGCAAGCAGCATCAGTGTTTGAAGTAAGCTTTACTTTT
Organism: Anas acuta; assembly: GCF_963932015.1. Taxonomy (NCBI): domain Eukaryota; kingdom Metazoa; phylum Chordata; class Aves; order Anseriformes; family Anatidae; genus Anas; species Anas acuta. Next base: position 109,013,231 of record NC_088980.1, read on the forward strand.
TTTTTTTTTTTTATTATTTTCACCAGCAAAGAACTTTCCAGTCCCAGAAAGTAAACTGACTTGGATGAATTGCTGTTTAGGATCAGCTGTGAAGCTAAGAAAATGCCTAAGGGTGGCCTCTAAATTATTTTTCCCTCCTTTCACATCAGTGGCTGAGTAATGAAGCTGAAGGGTTTTAGTGCTGTACAGAAGAAGATTATAAAAGTGAGGGGTCAGTTTTTTTTCTCAGTTTGGGACTTGATGAAATTTGACTGCTGTATGTTGTTGTTTTCTGCCTCTTGTTGGTCTGTCCAGAGCGCAGGGAATAAGGCTTCCGTTTAGTCCTGGAATCTAAAGCAGTTTGAAATTCTTGAAGGCACAGAATTAAGAGTTTGCTGAAAGCTCCACCAATCCCATAAGCCTTTTCATTATTGTCTGGCATATTTCTCTATAGGTGGTTGTTATATGACTCTAGATTAGCAAGGCTGCGTTGACATTGCTTTGCTTTCTAGATACATACAGGAGCTGGCTGTAGGACTTGGTCACACCAATACTCCTCGTGTTTCACTTGAGTTTGGGAACTGCTGGTATATATGCTGGTGATTGGTTGTTTTTTTGGATACAGACAACATATTTAGTTTAAGGTCTTTTAGTCTTAATCCTATGCAATGGAATATGAACGTGTAATTTCTTTTTGGTCTTTTCTAGAATGAAGAACGTTTACGGCAAGCATTAGAAATGTTGGGGAAGGCTTCAAGACTTCTAGTCCGAGGTCGCAGGTATAGATTTATAACTATTTCTCCTTAAATGCAGTTGAATCTTTAACAGTGATTTTTTTTTTTTTTTGTTGCTGTTCAAACTTAAATGCAGTTTCTGTGGAATCTAAGACTACCATGTTCATCCAGGATCCACGTGTTCTGGTAGAGGAGAATGTGACTTACAAGGCTGTGTTTCCTTTGTGTTTATTGAGTAGCTATAAAGGACCTACATCAGTTTTCACTAATTGTAAAACTACTTTTGGAAATTTTTTCTTCCAGCACTAATTTGTAGCAAGTGTTTGGAAATATTTTACCTCTGTCTAATATAAAACAGGGAAATTAAGTTATGAAACTGAGGAGAGAAATCTGTTGGCAGTGTTCTGATTCTGGACTTCTGAGAAGTGTGTGTCTTCGTTTCTCAATGGCAATTTATTTTAAGTGCTTATTACTGGCACCAAACTTGAGCTGCTGTTCAGCTTAGACTTGCTTCACTGAAACGTGCAGTTTCTTTGTCTGCATCTGTGTTTCTGGCTACTTTTAAGAAGCTTTATTTTGTTGTGTAATTGTGGTCAGAAAAATAAATTTATAGATTAGTGTCAAAATCTTTCTGTGCAAGAGCAAGTTAACGTAGCTGCCGAACATCTGAAACATGGTTGCTCTGCTACTTTATAGTTAATGTGCTATCATTCATTTGTAGAAATTTAATATAGTAGTTAAAAGGAGTATTCAGACTGGAAACCAGCTACTATGTTTTTTCATCGCTTGTTGGCATCAGATATACTGATCGCTTATAGTAACATTATGACATAGAAATCTGATAGAGGAAATCGTGCGGCATTCATCTTGTATAATCTTGCGAAAAGTGAGGTTTTGTCTGAATACCAGACGTGTTCTTGGCTTGCATGCATGCGAAAAGTATTGTTGACTATATGTATTTATATATATTTACATACATTTTAATATAAATATTTATATATACATTTATATACGTATATACATATACATATATATAGATAGATAGATAGATACTCTTAATAAGACCTGGTGCTGATTTTAGTTCTTTTGCTTTTTATTGAGGAAAGCTTTGTGGGTGTATTAGTTAAACAGCTCAAAATGAGCCTCAGGTTTATTATGCTTGTTTCCTGGTACTGATACTCATAACTGAGTAGTGTTTTTTTTTGTTTTGTTTGTTTTTAGATTAGATGAGGCTGCATTGTCTCTTCAAAAGGAAAAAAGTATTTATAAGGAAATTGAAAATTATCCAACATGCTATAAGGTAAAAATCTAAATTACAATTTCTGATGGTGCATTTTTTTCTGGGCAACTGACATAAGCTAATGGCTGAATTCTGTCTGACAACATATACCTCTTGATTCAGGGATATCTTTCTTGTTAAAAATAAGAATGTGTGGTTGTTCATTCTTCCATCACCTCTGTATTTTTCACCACTGTAATGTTTTGAAGATAGGATTCTATTACCTGTGGGAGCTATAGTGATTTATGGATGGGCCTTCAAATTGATTTGAACAAGACCAATTTTCTGTTTTGAAAGCTGAATTAATTTATTTTGAAACAGGAAGAGAGAGAAGGAGAATCATGAACATATTCTTACTGTATTTTTAATAGGATTGTCTTCTGGTCTGTGTTTAGCTTGATTTTATTTCTTCAGCATTCTTAGTAGAAATATTTGATTTTGGTTCTAAATAAGAATTTGTGATAGTTTGTTTCGGGTTTGCATTCGGCATGACCTGTATGACGAACCACAAAAAGAAAAACATTCTCGTTTTGTGCAAGAGTTCATTATAACATTAGAGGAGATAACCTATTTCATACCAGCTGATGGCTTACTACTCTTTCATGATGTTTTTGTTCCAGTATATTAGAATCATTGAAGACTCATAGTGATCTTTTCACACTAAATATTAGCAGTCCATTATCTTTTTCATATTTTACTTTTTTTTTCTAAAGAAAAATTTGTTTCTCTTTTTTTGTTGTTTAGAAAACTATTGCTCAAGTCCTAGTTCATCTTCACAGAAATGATTATGTTGCTGCAGAAAGATGTGTGAGGGAAAGCTATAGGTAAGTCTGCTTCATATTTTATAATTTTAAGCTGAATATTTCATTAATGGTGATTCTTTCTTATGAAAGAGCAAGGGAAACACGCTCTGTCAATAAGTTTTAAACCTTTAAGTCTACTGGCTTACAGTGCATTCTGTATTAGATAGCCACCTATCAGGAATATTTTTTTTCTCTTAACAGGTTCAGCAGTAATTGCCATTGTGGTATTTGTATTAGTGAATATACAATACTTATGTACAACAGGTGAAATGAGATTAAAATTTGAAGTTTATTTTCAGTTTTTCCTTGTTAAAAGCTGAGCAGAATACTGTTACGGCCAGACTTCTTGCCTTACTGATAGCCTTTGGCATGTCTCTTTTTCAAACAGAACAAGGATGGATTACCTATTTGTAAATTCATATTCAGGATTAAAAGTGTGGATTTCTGAATGTCCCTAACAGATTTTTTTTTTTTCAGAATCTTTTTGCCATATCATGTGTTGAGGCCCTTAAAAAGTTGAAATCGTAACTTTTCATTACCACATTTTGTTATTTTGAGGATGAAAATGTTTAACAAAGCCTCAAAATGCTCAGTAGCAGCATCCATGTACAATCAATAAACCTGTCTAGTATGGTGATTAGACTGAGGGAAAAATTCATCTAAAGGTTTTTGTTGAAGAAAGACTTGTAGCATGTGCATTACTACATTTCTGGTTCTGTTGCTGCAGACTATCTTGCCCTTGTCATGCCTTAAAAGAAGAAAAGCAAGATTTCTCCTTTTCACATTTTTTTTAATAGTTGATTGAACTGAAAGATAAATTAGAAAGTAGGAACTAGTCCAGTTCCAGAATACAATGAAATGAAGCAAGTATTCTTTATATACCCAGGAGAAAATTGTGATGTCAAAATTTGGATTAGTGTTTTACCATAAACCTCAGAGGCTTTCCTACAGCTCCTCATTTCAGCCTTCATTTGGACTTCAGTAACAAAATACTGAAACAACGTGGTTTTACTTAACTATATGTTTCAAGTGAAATGACGTGAACATATATGTAAGTTGTATAGTTATTGTATTTTTAGAAATAAGCTGTTAAAATCCATCTTTAAACATCTTGGCCATATTTTCTGTCTTCAATTTGTATGTTATGAAGAAATTTGTTACAATTTTTTTCTGTACATAAAATGGAAGAGACTTAATTGACTAGTCATAAAAAATGAAAAAAATTAATCTCTTTTTGACTTGGCTGTGATTGCAGTCTAATTCTCAGCAAACTAATACTGCTGAAAGTTGAAGTTTATGGATATGATCCATGTACATAGAGAAGTCAGCATTAGACAGTTCGATGGAGTAAGTAGTGCATTAGATTCTTAATCAGTTCCCAGCTCGTCTGCGTATTTATCAGTGGTATTTAAAGATAGAATAGGTGAGCACCAAATAGATTGCTGGAATGTCCTAAATATGAACTCTTAATTTTCTTCAGTATACCAGGATTTAATGGAAGCGAAGACTGTGCAGCACTAGAGCAGCTTCTAGAAGGGTATGACCAGCAAGATCAGGACCAAGTTTCAGAAGTCTGTAACTTGCCACTCTTCAAATACATGGACAATGATGTAAGTGGGTATAGGTCTTAAATTTTGTTTGTTTGTTTGTTTTTTTATAATCCTTTTTGCATGTTTAGTTTGAGAGAAATTTTTGTCTAATAGAGGAAAATAAGGTAAGCAAGGTCCATACATTTATTGTGACTTGCTCTGTCATCCTACCTTGTGCCTGCAAAATTATTTTTTTCACTTTTTTTTGACTTTGCTGCCTGCCCCTGTGAGTTCCCACACTGATCTGTGCTGAATGATGGGAAGACTTAGATGAAAGAGCAATTTATTATCAATATGCGGAGTCTGTTTAAAGAGTTGTCCAAAATGCAGTTCCCTTTTCATTACGTTATTTTCATTAGTTATGGGGCCAGAACACTTCGTTGCTAGAGGTTTATCTCAGAAGTATTGTGTTGCTGCCTGCATAACCATTACCGAATGAATGTGATGTCTACAGGATGGCCTTGCTGGATGCTTTTTCAGTGCTTATTCTATAGAGAATCAGTAATTTGTGAAATATTTTTTTTTCACTTTAAGAAAGGTAGTCCATATTGTGGTGTTTTTTTTTCTTCTTTTAAATTGTAAATTTGTAGGCAGAAGGTATAAAGATAGGAAAGCCATAACATAACAAACTTTGTAACAGTATCAACTAATATTACTTTATTACTATGCTGCATAGTAAAAACCAAGGTACTAATTATATGGAAAAACACTTGTGAGACTTAAATGAACCATAACTGGATAATATGTGCAGAGGTGCACACTGAAATTGTTTATGGTGTTTCTGTTTTTTTGTTTTGTTTTTTAATTCCTTCTGAAAAGCTTGAACAGCTGAAGCTGTAGAATCCAAGGTCAGGTAGGATGGGGCTTTGAGCAACCTTGTTTAGCAGAAGGTGCTAAACCTTACCCATGGCCTGTGGCAGGGAGGTTGGAACTAGATGATCTTAAGGTCCCTTCCCAACCCAAACCATTCTATGATGATTATATAATCATTTGGCAAAATTATTGTATAATACACATTATTGATATAGTCAATTCTGTGCAGTGTAATTTAACAAGACTATTTTGTGATAGTAAAGAAAGTAAACTTACCTTTTTCTTTTTTCTTATCAGTATGCCAAGCTTGGTCTTACCTTGGTGGTCCCAGGAGGTGGGATCAAGAAGAAATCTCCAAACACTGCACAAGACAAAACAAGAGGACCAGCCACGGTGGGCTCTCATGCTGATGAGGAAGAGGATGAATATTCTGGTGGACTGTGCTAGCTGCAGATATATGTTATCTTAAATATCTAACTTGTTTGTGATGTTGAGCATATCCAAAGGTACCAGATTTACCAGAGCTTCATTGCAATTGTGATACGGGAATGCTAATATTAGCTTGGCAGCTTTTGGGTACAAAAAAAAAGGAGAAAGAGCATGATTGTACCTTTCATCTTGAAACACCTTTGGATTTCATTTCTTACCTCGTAGGAGCTTCTTCAGGGCCCTGCCTGCAGTTTATGGGGAAAAAAAACGAGGGAAGTTTTTACTAAAAGCACAGCTTAAAACGAAACCAAAACTCTGAAGAGAGGCACTGGGGTTAGGGAGAGCGGCACAAAATTTGAAATGCTGGATTTCAGTACCTGACACTTTTTTGTCCCCAATAATATGTTTGTGATTGTTACTGAGTTAAATGTTAAGGTCATTAAATGAACATCGTCTGGATGTTCATCTCCTGTTTAACATTGTTTAAGGGACACCGTGGCACGGAGGGATTTTCCACTAGAGTAATCACAAGGGGGAACATTCAGTTTGTTTTAACATGTTTTTAACCTCACTGTGGAATATTATTTTGGTATCTTATTCTTTGCAAGGAATATCCATGTGGTTGTAGAAAACACTAAGCCAGCTACTGTGGAGAAGTTTTGCAAGGTTAAAGACATAGATATGCACATCTTTCATCTTATATTGACCTGAAATCTTTTGAAATATGTGAGTGCATAGTGTTTGTATGCATACCATTGAATGCATACCTTGGGAATGGAAGGAGTGGACAACCTTTCTAGCACTGTTTCCATATGCCATAATGGAAATATGCCACTGTTTCCATGCATGCCATAATTAAAAACAAAAATGAAGGTAGCAGTTAATGTGTGTTAAATATAAAGTTCAGGAGACAGTGTTTAGCAAAACTTAGGTGGAATGTTTCAGTGATACGATTGAGCTTCGGAGTTTTTCAGATGTTCACTTCCTAATCAATACTCTGGTCTGCAAAGACGTTTCATTTCTTTTGTATTTTCAAAGCATAGAACAGCTATCTCTTACAAATGGCATTTTTCAAACTAGCTCAAATCCAAAATAACCAAATTTTAAAGCATCTTCTCCACTTCTATTTGATTACAAGTTGTCATGTCTTTCACAAGCTTCTTTAGTGTCTAAATTAATGTGACCATTCTATGCTTAAAAGTTGACAACCCTAGAAGACGAATCTGTGGTCTGTTTTTTCAGACCCTAATCAAGATCTGCACTAAAGTGATGTCCAAAGTTCAATAAGCAGTAGACCAAAAGCACAGTGTTAAGTGTCAATACAGTTTCTGCCACATTAAGGAATTGAATGGCTTCAAGAATACCAAGTGTGTCAGATGTAATTGTGATTAAGGTAGACTTTGAGGGCTAATGTTCACTATTCTTGGGGTGGATAGCACTGAGTAGCATAGCAGTGGGTGCACAAACTACACCACGATTGTAGGCAGGACTGCTGTAAAAGTCATGTTATTCAATTTAATAGATGTTCAGAAAAAGTTTTTTTTTCTTTTTATTATGTAATAATCTCTGATTTCAAAGCTGTTTGAGAGCTTTTTAAAGCTGTTTAAACCTGTTGTTCTGTACTGTCTGATAGATAATTTCCCTCTGTTATTAAGGATGTACGTAAAAGTTTTTGTACTTCTGAAAAAAAAAAATAGCCTAAATGAAATTTTAGGAAGTGAGTTGCTTTTCTCTCAGAATGATTACTAATATACATGAAAGATGTTTCTTGAAGACCTTCCTGTAACTCTTCTTTCTTCACCACTGAGGAAACTGAGGTGAGGTGTTCAACCTTCTGCCTTCTGGATTTGTTCATGAAGGTCACCACGCACTTTTTTACGGGGAGTTTTTATTATTATTTTTCAAGCACATTAAGAAGCACTGGGAACACTAAGTAATTTTCCCTGCTTTTCCCTGCTTCCATTTCTGAAATTACTTTTGGTGAATGGTCCCAAGGAGTTTACTACTTCGTGTGTGCAAACAGTATATACTGAGAAGAAGACATGCAAGCAGGAAAGAACTTAATAAAATTGGTTCATTAGGATGCTTTTTGTGTTGGAAAAAAAATATGCAAGGCTGTCTCTTACCCACTCCTTCAGCTTTTTTTCTTTTTACCTTGTGCCAAGTATGGAAAATCTGGGGGCAAAAGTAACTGATGCTAAACACGTTAAGCTGCCATTGAATTTAAAGGGGTTTCTCTGAATCTTAGGAACAGAATCTTAATCTTTGATTGCAATGTTGCTGTAAAGACCAAATCTGCAGAAATGGAAGTGTCTGAAAATAAGATGGTCTATTTTATATAACTTATTCTCCTATTTTAGGCAATGAAAGTGTGATAGGAATGTTATCTGCCTTTTAGCAAATGTTTAACTATAGAAGATGCTGTCTGTATGTTATGTATAAGTGTTTGTTTCTATCTTTCAAAGCAATTTGCACACTTCTGTAAATATAATTTAAGTGATTTAAAGTGAAAAATACACCATTTTCAGCAAGGAAGTTTCCAAAACTAATGCTGGCTGTAAGAAAATTAAAATTAAACTTGCATGAAGACTGAGCAATGATCAGTGTAATGTATATGAAATTAGATAATTTCTAAATTATCTGTAACTTAAGACTGAGTATGCCCAAGTGCAGTGTGAAATCTGTGCTTTATTTGTTCCTTTCCCAAATCTGTGATGTATTAGATTATGAAGTGTGTTTGTAACAGCTCTACAGATGCTGCCTCTGAGAAGAGGCTGTGTTTCACCAACATGAAAAATAAAACTTGAAACTAACACACTTGTGCTAGCTTTCCCTGTTGTTGATCAGGTCCTACTTAGCACTGCCATTTGAGAATTAATGTGTTTTCTTTTGTAATCCCAAACAGATTTCATGTGATCATTTGTCTGATTCTGTTTGCCAGGCATTGCGGATATATTATGTGATTAAGGACCTAAGTCTTGGGAACTTGCTGGCTTGGCTTTGGGTATTGCAAGTCAGTGGTGTCCAGTCTTTGCAGCATGTTCATTCGACATTTCCTTACCATCCATTTAATTTTATATGTTTTTCTATTTTATTTTATTGTAAAATTTTATTTGTTTCTCTAACTGACCTTTTGGTACCTTTCTGCTGGCTTTCATTATCAAGGAAATGACATTTATTAGGCATTTCTGTCCACTCAGAATAAAAATTATGTATGTGTTTCGCCTCTGTGCTGATATGTAGCATCTTGGTTGATGGCACTTCACTTCCTAAAGGTTTGTATTCAGAAAACATTGTTATAGTGGGCGATCATCAGACTGGAATTTGTCATCTTTAACAAAGAGAGAGAGAGAAGTAATTCTCCCAAGTTCTCAGACTTACTTTTAGCTAGGCATAGTAATTAATGGTTTAGCAAAATGATTGTAGTGATGGGGGAGGACATGCAGATCATTAGATCTTCAGAGATAAAGCACTTGTCTCCACATTTGGGCTGGTTGAATGTATAGCAAACTCTTGAAGTCTTCTGGAAGAATACATCAATGTGCTCCAAGATTTACCTGAGTATTCTGAAATCCAGAAAGGACGGGGAACAATGATGGAAACAGCACAGACATGAAGAAAGTCCCTGCATCAAACTGTGCTTGAGTATTGATATTGACTGTAACTGAGGTATTACGTGTGCCTCAGGACTCTGAGAGGCTAAAAGAGGTGCCTGGACCAAAATGACAGGGTCAATTAAATGTGGAGGATATCCTGGCCACAATAACTTGAACGTTAATTTTCAGCAAAGAACTGTTTTGGAAAGGTGTAAGAAGAACACATAGAAGTGACATAAATGGCTATTTAAGTCACAGATTTTTGCTGGTTTAAAACCAAGACTTGGAAGTGTGGTAAATGGGAAGGTAAGGTTAGTTTGGTTTTAGAATGATTTATTCTTTACCTATGGCATTTTAGTTGTATGTTGAAGTGTCACTGTTGGATATTTAAGCAATTCTATGGATACTTGGAGTTTTTTCTTCTCAAGTGTAGTTTGTAATTTTTTCCTGTTTATGGTAGTTAGGTAGTATTTAGATTAGTATCAATGCAGTCTGTGCATCTTGGTCTGTGTTAGTGTTTGAGCTATTGTTAGCTCTGTGCAGGAAATAAATAGTGGAGGGAAAGTGAAACAGTTCCTATCAGTGGTGTGTCGGTTAACGTTAGTTACATCAGAGTGCTCATAAATAATTCATGTAAGCTGGATGCATGAGTGTGACAAAAAAAAAAAATAAAAAAAAATCTGTGTAGGTAAGCTGTTTCCATTGAGGTTTTTGGAAAATGGGATTTTTTTGGTGGGATTCCTTTGCAACAGCAGTTATTGCAAAGTGGCAGACCCTGAAACCTGGATGAGTAAGTGACCATTATGCCTTACCCACTTGCTACAGTGATATATTTTTCAACAAAATGTTGTGGTATGTTCTTGTGAAGAATGGGTAGCAGTGCATCTATGCAATGTGAAGATGTGTTTCTTGTACAAATAAATGAAGAAGGTAGCACAGTACTACCAGAAGCATGAGGTTAACCTGAAAATTGTGTGGGAGAATGTCTTCCTGAGCCCTTTTTAGTATGAAATGACAACAAAGCATGGATCTTCACATAGTTTAATGATGTGGGCTCTGTAACTCTTGAGAGACTTCATCATTACTGACAAATCACCTTTTCTACTGCATTCAAGTCAAAGCTGCTGGAATACTTGAAGGCTGAGGAATCTCTGGCACTGAAGTTCTCCAGCATGATGTGAATCACTCCTTGGGTGCTGTGAATAAAGAGCTGTAAAGATAGTAAGACCTAAGCCTTTCTTGGGGAGAAAAAGAAAAAAAAAACACCACACATGGAAACAAAAAAAAAAAAAAAAAAAGACATTAAACCATTTAATCATCTAATTTCATAATGATTAGAAAAGTTTCCTGAAAGTAGGAAATAGAAGGGACTCCTGCCCCCTCAAAAAAGCCAACTAGCGCTGGTAACAAAATTGGAGCAAGTAGATAAACCTTTCCAGAGCAGAAGGGAACCACATAGGATCTGTGGTTATTTTAGTAGAGGCTGAGCAGGAATATCAAGCTGTAAGCTAATGGTCTTCAGAGGCCAGCCTCACCAGGTGTTGGGCTCGTTTTTCCTGTCTGTCACCCAGTACCTGTCAGAGACCTTCCAAAAAGCACCCAAGTCTTTGTTTCAGCCTTGATTTCCAGTGATGCAGCAGTGTGGCTGCCAGCTTGGGACAGCAGTGTGAAGCAGGTGTAAGTCTGCATGGACATTGAAAGAAAAGATGGCTGTTGGTGCTCATCTGCTGAGACTAATGAGGATAGCAGTAATGAGCACGGCTGCTCATTACTCATGCACATTGGAAGGGATACTGATGGGTACAGTATGACGTTGCAACCCCTTAGGGATACTCGACAGAAATGTTTGGATACTGGGGCGAAAAAAGTCAATCCTAGCATCTGTAAAATATAAATGGGTTACCATGACTTCCCTTGCATGTTTTAGATATGTATTTATGCACTTGTATTTTGCTTTATTGCTAAACTAGGCATAACCCGGAGTGGGCTATTTTTCCCCAAAGCGTTGGTACTTCGAGGAGCGGCTGAGGGAGCTGGGCTTGTTCAGCCTGGAGAAAAGGAGGCTCAGGGGCGACCTTATTGCTCTCTACAGGTACCTTAAAGGAGGCTGTAGTGAGGTGGGGGTTGGCCTGTTCTCCCACGTGCCTGGTGACAGGACGAGGGGAAGTGGGCTAAAGTTGCTCCAGGGGAGTTTTAGGTTGGATGTTAGGAAGAACTTCTTTACTGAAAGGGTTGTTAGGCACTGGAACAGGCTGCCCAGGGAAGTGGTGGAGTCACCATCCCTGGAAGTCTTTAAAAGACGTTTAGATGTAGAGCTTAGGGATATGGTTTAGTGGGGACAGTTAGTGTTAGGTCAGAGGTTGGACTCGATGATCTTGAGGTCTCTTCCAACCTAGAAATTCTGTGATTCTGTGATTCTTATTCGTTAGCGCTAGATGGTGCTGCAGAGCAGGCAAAGAGTTCTCTTCTGCAGCTAGAAATCGTCTAGGATAGTTTTAACATTAAAATACTTGGGGGTGGAGTATTGATTTGGTTAGAAACCACCGCCACACTCTGCTGCTTCTCACCCCTTGCAACGCCTGCCTGGACGTCTGAGGCTGCACAGTTGGTGCCACGCTTCTCTGCCCTCAGGCTGGGGGTAAAAATCCTTCGTGATATGATGGTTGCTGATGTACATGGGACAAGCACCATGTACAGCCTTGCTGTCATGCTGCTTTTGCCTCCTTGAAGCTTAGATAAATGCATTTATTTTTGCCTGTGATTTATACCATGATAAATGGGCCCTTCATGAGGTTCAAATCACAGGTGTGATGGATGTGTCCTTTCTCTCCCTTTCTCTGAGCATGACTCTGGGAAATCAGGTCACAGAGAGCAGGTGGGAGAAGAGTACATAAAACAGGAGCCACTGCGTGTTATGACTTGTTAATGGAGATTTTGAGCTCTCCTTGCAGCTGCAAATTTATACAAAGTTCAGTGTTAGGGACAGCAAGCAACAAGTTGAGGTGAGAAAAGCTGACTGAAAATAGGCAGAGTGAAGGATGTCAGTCATAATGAAGCAGCACGTTGGCTGATGGGAGAGAGGGATCCTGCCGTAATTTGCCAAAAGGACTAAGCTTCAAAAAAGTGCCACTTTCTGATTTATTTGCAGGGGTGGGGAGGAAGGGATGGGATTAGTGTGACTGTTCTGTTCACACTGGGAAGAAGTTCTGCTGCCATGTGTGGTGTGAGGCAGCAGGGAAACAGACACGTTCTGGGATTTGTGTCCTTTTCCTGTCACTCACTCTCTGAAGTTCAGGAATTAAAGGTAAAAAACTTACAGCAGGAGACAGGGATATTTTTTAATTTTTTGCATTTTTATGTGTGTGCAACTGACAAGTTTCTAGCCAGTGCTTTCTCTGCTGCACTGCTCAGCAACTGTCCTGGAGTAATTGTGTTAGTAATAATATAGGAGAGAATTCATGAAGTGTAAAGACCTGTGGTACCCCGTGTGTCTTACTGGTGCCAAATGTTTTATTTAACTGACCACCATCCAGTAATTTTCTGGCACCCATCTTGTGTAAATGTATGAGTTTCCAAGCTGAATAGCTGGAGGAGGAATGAGGAGCTGCTCAGCTGTGCAGGAGCCCCGAGTACAGGCTGGTGTGTAAGGAGCGAGTGGTTAGAGCTGGGTAAGGCAGCTGTGTAGCAATGAGTCCAAGCAAAGTATTTTCAAGCTTTGATAACAGAGATGCAGAAATACCGGTATAGTTAAAACTTCACCTAAAGTGGGATATTCTTCTGGTATTTCAGCAGTCTTAATGTTTATCCCTTCAAACTTACCAGATGTTGTGTATTGTGGGAATTCCTGAGAGCTGCTTTTCTTTGAAACGCCAATGAAGAATTCCCCACTTTGAAATACATCAGACTATTCCTGATGCAAGACACAAGTTTGGTGACAAACCCTGCCATTAAAGAAAACTGGAAAAGAAAAGAAAGCACCTTTTTCTTCCATTGATTCAGACAGATGCGTCGTATGTAGAAAGCTTAGATCCCCTTAGATCTTAACATTCCCCAATATAGGGTTTCATTTCCCTCACTGAACATGCATGTTAGTATACTATCTGAAACTGAGATAGCTGTCTTTCTGTATCTGCTATTATGCAGCAATTAGGAAGCAAAAAAAATAATAAAAAATCTTGTGGTTGAGATGGCAGCAGGAGGGAACTCAAGAAAGAGAGTGTGCACATGCCTGTGTCGCTTGTTTATCTTGGGGTATGTTATCCATCCTTTGATGGATAGGCTGTCAAATGGCTCCATGTTTGTGTGATTTTGTCACCCATATTTGCCTGGAGATGCTATGATGATGTTGGACCAGGTGTGAATGCCTCATGGTTGGCTTAGTGCAGCCAAACAGAACCTGATATTAACGATGTGCAGCCAAGTTAGCAAATGCACAAAGTAGCCTGAATGCATACGTATGCTATCTACATATCTCCACCTACATTTATGGCATGATCATTTTTTGTATTAGATGATCAGGGATATCTAACAGGAAACTAATGTTTTTGAAGTAGTGTTCACTCACAAGACTGGAGACTGAAATGCAGTAATGATACAACTTGAAGCTTCAGAAGTTGGGGTATGCATTAATTACTTAAACCCTGTCAGAAAGGTATTTCTGCTTCAAGGATGAGTTTGTCTATCACTTCTGTATGAGAGAGGTGTGGAGAAACATCTGTGATCACTCTACTGAACCTAAAACAGCGAGTTTGTTGTAAATTGGAGAGGAAAGAGGAATTCAGTTTTTTTTTTTTCCTTTTTTTTTTTTTTTTATTTTTTTTCAGGGCCTTTCAGGACTACTTTAAAGATGAACAAAAGAACAACAAGAGGAATTTTTAAATGTGAAGAAGGCAGGTTGATTGCATGATTTTTTTTTTTTTTCTTTCTCTTTGCACCCTTGTTCCACTTCCTTGATTATAACATGTTGCTCACAGCTTTTTGTATTACCCTTTTTGGATGGTCAGTAAAGAAGAATATAATAGTTTCTTGACTGGTGCATCATCCATCGGGAGAAAAGCCCATGCTTATTGAGTTTTCCTTATAGCAGGTTACATCATGAATAATTCTGACCACTGTATGTAGTCTTGTACCACTTTAACAAAAATACAGTCTGCTTTTACACACCGCTATTGTTCTGTGCTCTGATCTTTACTGATCAGAAGATGGGAAATGCTGATTAATAGATTCAATCTGACTGAAGCATAGAAACAGACAAGGAGGCAGTGTGTAATCCGGAAAGGAGTGGACGCGGAAAGAAGGCACCAAGAAGGTTTCCAGCCCAGTGCTAGGAGTACTCTTGCTCTCTTATGATAAGTATGAAGAAAAGCAGAGGAACAACTGGAGACATAATGTGCAGTTTGACAAATAAGAGAGTTGCTGGAGGGAACCATAATGTGAATTGTGCATTTGATGGCTTGGATAAATCCCTCAAGCTGCTGTTCTTGTTAGAGATTTAAAGGCATTTCATTATTCACTGACAATTCTTCTGCAATGCATTAGGGGAAATTACTTCTTTATGGTGTCCCTTCAGTTACTGTCAAATTTATACCACTTTGATCTAATATGTTTCTTCATACAGTATGAAGTGGGTTATCCAGAAGTAGAGCAAACCAATGGAGAATGTAATAAAGGGTGATTCTGCTTGCTGTCTGCTTGTGGTTTCCCTTCTCCATTCTATAGGTGTATGCATTTTGTCTTTGTTGCTGTAGCACGAATATTTTTTGAAGTCTTTGATGTTTTCCATTTTTTCCGTTTACCTTGAGGGAAAAATAAGCCATTCCTTTGGTGAGATATTCCAGTAAAACTTCACCCTTTTAAGTACATTTTTTTTCTTGTTTCTTGGCTTGGTTTGTGCTCATTGGAGAAAAACAAGTAGTAAAATGAATATACTGTTATAGGGCTGGAGCTGACAGAAAGCTACTGGTCTCTGTCAGCCCTCCAGGATGTACTGCATTTTGGTGACAACCAGGCTGGCATTTTGTTCCTGTTTTTGTTTTTTGCTCTTGACCAAATACAAATAGTAGGTGAATGAGATATATAATCATTAGATTTAAACCACGTCCATCTTGGGAGTTGTGGTAGATTAAATGAAGGTTTGAAGTTAAAATATACAAACTGTTCTGCAGTAACTTTCCATGCTGAGGCAGAATTTTAAGGGCTCTCATACCTCATTGAACTCTTTTTCTTTGACTGAGGAATTCATAATCCTTTGAATTAACTGTGATATGGTTCACTAATACAGCACATGCTGTAAGTATAGCATTTTGAGACGGTAGGGATAAATGTGAATTAATTGCTTAAAATACAAATGCTACATTTCTTGCTAGTCTTCTAAGTTATTTCAATGTAGTTACTTGTGCCTTTGGCTCTCTTCCCAATTTTCCTAAACATCATGTCTAACTAGTATTTAAAGATGATGATGTTCCTGATGTCTAAGTAAATTGTTGAAAATCCCTGGCAGCCACTTACTCCTCAGATGAAGATTTGAGTTACTCCAAGGCAGCTGGGGTGTATTTTTTTTGTTCAGCCCATCAATCTCTAAATTGCATTCACTCCTATGCTTCATTTTGTTTTAGGGATGCCACATTACATATCAACTCTTTGAGCCAGACTGTGATACTTCATGTCTCTCAAAGCCTTCCAAACTTTCTTGGATGAACCACTGGCAGCCTGTGGGCCTTTGGCAACCTCTCACAACCAGGCTGTGATCGAATTCTTCCCCGCAGAAGTCTAGGATGATACATACTTGATTAGGATCTTGTTTCTGCTCACTGAGTTCTTTCGTACAAAGGTCTTGGTGGCAGGCAGGAGAGGTTGGCTGAAAGGTCTGGAAGCTGCACATCCCAACTGTGCTGAGGTTAGAAGCAACAAAGGATCAAAGGCTGGGACTTTTTTTTTTTTTTTTTTTTTTTTTTTTTTTACTGTCAGGAGTGAATGAAATTCTGTGGTAGTGTGTGCACAGATCTGCCTACACCCATGACTGCACATAACTCAAAAAATCACTTTCAGAAAAAGGACAGAGAATAGCTAATATAAGGAAAACTGCAATTTTGTATTTTATCAATGATGCAATTTTTGCATTTTGTAATTATGGATGTTCCTGTAGCCAAATTAATGTTGAGATCACAGAGCTGGGAGTAAATCCTAAAGTCTGGTTCTGGGTCAGGAATTGAAAGTCCCTGGGGTTCAAAGTGGGAGATAAGTTGGAATCTGCAGTTCTCCAAGTGTGTGTCAAGCTAAAGCAGTAAACTCTCCCTCTCTCCCTGCTTCATGTACTTGCCTACAGACATTATGCAGCTGATCCTCAGCTGTGTGCAAGGTGCACTGCCTCGAGGCAGCCAACTGTACCCACAGGCCAAAATTCCTGCAGTGAAAGGATTTCAAGGTTCTGGCTTTCACCCCTTTCTCCCAGACAGGCTTCCATGGCAGGCAAGGGCCTGACTGAGACTCCTCTATGTATTTACCAGGCACAGACCCCACTCCTGGGGGAAAGATTTCTGCTTTCTTCTTCTGTCAGGGTATTAAGTGCTGGATCCTGCTGCTGGGTGTTACAGAGAAAAGAAAAGTGGACTGGGAGGTTGTGTGGCCAAGGATGGGTTGGAGGTCAAAGCAACATCTACTGTTTGTCAAGGCCTTTTCATTTCAGGCAAATGGTCTTCAAGCTTCTTAAATGACACTTGGGGGTGTTTGAGTTGTTACTGAAATGCAGCCATTTCCAGAGTTGGAGGCACAGACAACATAATAGCAGGCAGAAACCCCACAGTGCCAGAAAGTGGAAAATAGTGGTCTCCAAGTGGTACTACAGGAGGGATTTCAAATAGAGATTTGATGCTACTTAGACTAATTGCTGGGCTGATTAGCCTGCAGTCTTTGCTTCTGGTTCTGTTCTTTGCCTTGGCTTAAAAGCTTCTTGTCTGCTGTCCTCTTCCATCAAGAGCATTTATAGTCAGTTATTGCAGTCGTGGCCCTGCTACACCCAGCAGCCCTACCTTGGCTTGCTGTTTCTGTGCTTGTTACACACAAATTGCCATGTTTCACTCTGCTGGTTTAACTGTCTGTTAATTAGGCATTTTCTAAGCAGTAGTGCCAGGTAGGAATAAATCTGCTAGACAGCAATATCGCTCAAGTTTTCCATTTTTTGTGCGTGGGTAACATCAGGTCAACAGTTATTTGTCTTCTGCATTTAGTGAAACTGGGGCTGAATGAGGTGTCCTGGAGAGGTATAAATGTATCTGAAGTATTAGCATTCAGAAATAGGAAAACAAACAAACACACAAACAAACAAAAAAAAAAAAACACAACTCAGAACATTATGCATTGGAAGCTTTGGCACAATCTGATATATTATCTATTACAGTCAGTTTTTAGGTAATTGATGGCATTAAAATACTCTCAAGGCCTGGAGTCTCACTTCTTTGGCTTCCTTCCCCTTCTTTGCCTTTTCTTGCCTCACCACACCCCACCACCCCTATTCTCTCTCCAGATCCTCCCCCACACCCACAAAAAAAAAGAAAAAAGGAAAAAAGAAATCTGTAGTTCTATAATTTATGAGACAGTCTCGTAAATTACCATGGTGGAGTTAGTTGTCCAACTGCCTGTGACCTGCTGGGTATTTGTTGGAAAAAAATAATGAATTCTAAGAGTTTCATGAATCTTAATGTGAATGATTCTCCATCTGAAAGTTTGGACTGGATTGATTATTCCCCAGTTTGAAATATTTCCCTCTTCTATTCCAAGGGTAGTAACATTAACCTATTCTTAGGGAACCTGTCACCCAAAATGCAGATAGCAAAGAGTTGGAGAGAAGAGCTGGCAATTCACCCATAATTTCAAAATGTTATTGGTCTCAGATTACCACGTTAAAAGGAAGCCAGGATCATTTAACGCATGACTTACTAACCAAGAAAGGATCTAAATTTAACAGAGGACATTCAAAAAATTGTTCAACCAATGCTAGTGTTGATGTTTGTATCCTGAACTGGATGTAACTGGAGTTGTTTCGTGAACTGGAGCTGGGAGTCTGAAAACCATCTTGTTCCTCTGGCTTGTAAATGAAGAACATGCTCTGCAAAAGTGTGCTGAGATAATTGTGTCCTTTGTAATGAGTTTCAGTACTCACTCAGGCCTCCCATCAACAGTACCAAGCTGGATATGCAAGGTGTCACTGAGAAAGGACAATATTGTCTTGTCCCTTTGGGAGGGGTAAGTACATTCAAGGAAGAGGATGCATATGGATGGCATAAGGCAGCATAATAACAGCTCTGCATTCTCCTAATTCTAAACTATGAGATTTCTGCCTTAGTGCAACGTTTCTGATACAAAAAGTCTGTAAGAGAGAGAGGGCAGGGCCATTCAGTTGTCATCTGCTTGTGTCCACAGAAATCTTGCAGACTCTTAGGGTTTCTTTAAGCCAGCTTTAAGGATAGAGATGGTGTCTGTGTTCCTGAAGTTGGGAGACACCCTCAGGCTCTCTTAGGACTGTGGGGGAGTTGCCATGTGTATAAGGATGAGATTGTGATCTGTGAGAGATGTGATGTTCCTGCTCCTGCTTTGGGTTTGTGTTTGAGAGTCTCTGGTTAATGTAAGCCATCTGAATCCTGCATTTTCAGTATGTTTTTTTGTTAAGAGTTAAAAAGATCCACACACACCCTGCTCCAAGGTCAGAATTAACTCCAAGCCTGCAGCCAAAATCTGCATAGCCAGGGAGATCCAACCTACAGCTGATAACCCACATACTCGGAAGGATGTTTATCAGCAAGAATCCCTTTCTTCTATCTTTTCATCTTAGTTCACTTATTTTCAGGTGGTGAGAGGTGTACCTTTATAATGCTTTAAAAGTTTTAAACTGGGACTAACAGCTGAGAAGCAATGCAAACAAAATGAAGGCAGTACAGCTGGGGACACAATGCCTGCTCCAGACTTGCTCCCCTGAGGTGAGGAAACTCCCGTTCATCTTAATGCATCTGCTGCCTCAGGTAAAGCTGCCTTGTACAAATAATGGCAGGAGGTCAGCATCTTCTCTTTGAGCTGAATGGCTAACAGAAAAGGTCCGATAATGCTCTGGTGGCTTTTCTTACTTAAAAGGTAAATAAATAAATAAACAAGATTATATTGTGGGGCTGAGTGGTTGCTTGACCTGAAAAAAAAAATAAAATAAATAACTCTTTACCTTGCCTCTCCTCAGCCCCTGGAAAGAGATACAGCACTGAAATCAAGACAGGGTATTGTGAGAAACTGTGCTCCTCACATATGGGGCAGCTGAAGAAGTCTAGCATCTGATAGTAATTGATTAGTAAATTAAATTTTAACAACCTAGAGGCTGCACACGGTCCAGCCCTGCTCCCCTAATATAAATCATTCAGATTTGCAAATACGAAACACATGTTTTTCTGTCTGACCTTGTCTTTTATGGAGCAGTGGAGATTGCAAACGCAGATGCTCAGGTTTGTCTGCTTTCCTGGCCGCCGAGGCCGCAAATGGCAGCTTTGCTCTCGGAGCACACGTTACGTTGACGTTGCTTTGCGACCTGGAGAAGAGATACGGCGGCAGGCAATAAAGCTGGGCTGGAAGCTGCTCAGACAGCCTCGCTCCCTTTAGGCCTTGTTCACCCAGAGCGGGGCTGTGACCTCCGGCCCTGAAGCCCGGCTCCTCTTCCCTTCCCTGCCACGGGCGGGAGGAGGACACAGCTGCCTCCGTAACGTGGCTGACAGCAGAAGGCAGGCAGTCACCTGCTGTCTCCACCAGCAGTAAAGAGCACGTTTTGCCTGTTTCCTAGCTGGTTTGGCTTAAACCCAGCAGCCTTGAAGCACTCAGTCTCCGGCGGCTGAGGCAGGTCCTTTCCCCACACTCCTTATTTTAGCTGCAAGCTCCAACGTGGACCTGGGCACCGCCACAGCTAATGCTGCTCACCCTTTTCCTGGAGGTGTTTAATGACTGGTTTAATGAGCAATTAAAGATAGTTTTCCCCTTGAGAGCTGAAGCCAGCCCGTCTTTATACCCCTGGAGGAAGGTAGGGCTCTCCGTGTGTACCGTTTCTTCCCTTTCTCATCGGAAGGGCATGTCCCAGTCTGACACCTAATTTCTAGCACTCTTATTCTGGAGCAGAAGTGGAGACAGCATGTTTAAAGCCTCAGATCTACTCTGACTGCAGTCAGTGGGAATTTTCCTATGTAGGTGCTAAGTATTATTCAGTGTAAGCAAAACTTGGCCCGTTACTTTTAACTTATTTTCCATTATAAATCAAATCCCTTCTCTAATTTTTGCCTGAAATCTTTCCTCCTACAGAGGAATTTGTTGTAGCTCTAATGTTGCCATGAGGTATTTCAGCCACGAAAGCTTGAAAATAATTTTCTTCCCTTTTAGAAGTCATGTTTCTCAGGGAATCTAACTCGCCCTAAAACTTCTGAATGTGATTTATTGATGTATTACAACCCAGAGAGTAGTTTTGCTGGTTGTTGGGAGAGCAAATGGATTGAGTTCTGAGGCCAACAGCTTTGTAGGCTGAGGTGTTAGCAAAGCATTTAAAGCTCTCTCTGTGTTACTGATGAAGGCACGTGTTTTAACACCCACGTATCTCTGCTCTCCAGAGTTTAATAAGACAGCAAGAAAGATTTAGGTCCTGAGCTTGAACTCACACCAAAATAAAGCAAGCCCAGACTTAAGTGGAAGCTGGGGAGTGCTTTCCCTTGGGAGCATACAGCACTATGAAGGGGCACCGTGGGACTCTCCTTCAGGGACAGCAAGCTGTACCTCCATATCTTCCATTGCACTCTCCCATCAGGGTGTTGGTGATCTGTAACACCCCGTGCAGGAATCCAGGAGAGAAAATAGGTGCAGTGGGGATGAAAGCAGCAAGAAGCCAAAAACTGAAGATATGAAGAGGTTGAAGGGTGGAGCTGGACCATCATTTCAACCTCTAAGAAGACAATGCTTTTAAATAATGGCTGAAGACTTCCAGTGCTGCCTGTCCACACCTGCGGATGGGATGGGGCAGTAAGGACACATCAGTGGGACAAAGGAGTCAGTACAGAGGATCCATCGTAGACATTGTGTGTGGTTTGGAAGTCCTACAGTACCTAGTTGGAGGCTGGTCCTGAGGATCTTCTGTACTTCTCCATGCTTGGCCATGTCACACCTCCTCCCTAGATGGAAAAGGGCTGAAGGCAAAAGAAATCTGGTCACACGGACTGAATGCCTTTAAGTGGTTATAGCACATTAAATGTACACCTGCAGTGCGCTCACTGCATTAATTTCATACAAAATAGGTTTAGTTCATGTGCTACAGAACCTCTCCATGATGCTAATCAGTTTAATAAGACAGTCTAGACCATCATACTAATGATCTAGACTGTACCCAGAGCTGGGAGGTTGGAATTAGGTGCTCTTTAAGGTCTCTTCCAACCTAAATCTTTCTGTGATTCTATGAAAGTCCTTGTGAAATTGCCCTCAGTTCCGCACTCCAAATCCAGATGACAATGCTAATGCTGTAGACACACCAGTGACAGGAAAAATACCTATTTAAACGTTACTGCAAAGGGGAATCCCAAGAGAGCTTTGTGATGCCTTTGCACTTAGCAACACTCAGAAAAATTTTGATCTAGAAGTATTTAATGGCCATATAATGTCTGGAGAATTGCTTTGAGGTGGGAGGAAATTCTTTCAAAAACTTTGAAGATTCAGTTGCATGACAGGTTATTCATGTAACTGGTGCTACAGTTTGCAGTTAAGCATTGATGTGGATGTTCACAAATCATCTTAAATCTTAGTCACATTAGGGATTACACAAGGTATGTGAAGCTGCCTCTATTCAGACTGCTGTCAGCAGTATTTCATTTACTTCTTTCTTATCCGGGATGCTCAGCATCTTTTATGCATGGGGCTGTGGCATTATGATGATGATGATTTATTTTAAAAGATAGAGCTCTCATTCCCAAGCTGCTGGAGTCCTTACCAAAGTTAAATAAGACTATGGAGTAGATGAGTACAGGATGAAGGTGGAAATTAATTTTTCACCTACTGAATGTTTTTAATGTTAATGCCATCTTTTTTAACACAAGATTCCTGTACCACCCTATTAATAATAGCAGAATGTGCTAATATTAATATATCTTGAAATGGAAGAAGACCTTTCCACTCATTGCAGCAATGTCTTCAGGACTATGCAGTCATCTCTCCTAGAGTGCAACAGTGCACAGAGATATTAATTTTATGTAGGAAGACAGATTGATGTACTTTTTTTTTCCTCCAAAGTAACTGGATTATGTTATTTGAGACTTTTTTTTTTTTTTTTAATTGCTTGTTTTAGGCTTTTAAACCTGATGATATTGGTCATTAATGCCCTTTAGTGTAGAAATTAAAAGCTAAGGTTCCTGTATGAATTGATGTTGGATGACAAATTCCTGCATTTCAGTATCATTTCGATTTGCACGTTGTTACTGTCTGGATGTGGTTAGTAGTTCTGCATTCATTTAAAGCAATAACACTGGTTTTTATTGTATTTTTTTTTTTAACCTCTGAGGGAAGAAGTGTTAACAGCAGTCTTGCTTATGAAGTAATGCAAGAGAATGATAGCACTCTCAAGTTCTCATTTGCAGTGATGCTTGCAACCAAGCCGTCTCTCATCTTAGGCTGAGCACAGCCACCAGGCTCATGAAGCCAGACTCGCAGCCCATCAGTTGTGAGCTGTTCCCCAGTCTCTCCCTGCTGCACAGGCTGGCTTTGTTGCCCTGCTGACGAAGACTTTCTAAAATTTAAGTGGCATATTACTTTATTCAGCAACCAAACCCTTTCTTGTAGCTGTAGTGCCTCCTGTCAAGCACAAGGCCGTCTAAAAAGCCAGCCATGGTGTTTGTCCTTGTTATTTTATTGTGGCCATTAGAGCTGCGGGGCTGGGGCTGCAGGTAGGGATGGGTCTATGCAGGCTCACGTAGTTGGCTCTGGAGACCAAATCTCTCATGTGAAGGATGAGCAATGTGTGTGTCTCTGTGAGATCTGACACTTTTGGAAAAAGTGAGAAATATGGGCATCTATCAGCCTTTACCTGGATCACTTTCCTGGTCTGGGTAGGACTGAGTGCTTGCTAAATTCTTGAACTGTCAGCATGAGCCACTAAGGGTACTGCTCCAAAATACTTGTGTTTGGGGTTCTCCTAAGAGAAGAGACCAGCTACGATGTAAACTCATCCCATCTGCTATATTTCTAAATAGTCCCTAAGCAGTCTTCCTGGAGGAAACATCAGAGATTGCTTTTTGAAATCACAAAATAATTAAAGCTTGGCATCTGCTGAAAGAAGCCATACTATAAACCTGCCAATATAACAAATATGTACACAATATATAAGCAATTCATATGAACATATGTAATATATACAAATATAAGCACTATATTACCATATACAGCACTTCTTTGTGCAGTGTCACACAGACATGATGCAGGATGCCAGTGTGCATCTCTGTATTCTTGCCTGGTGGCTACATGCAATATCTAATAGGAGAGACTACATGGTTTCAAGCATAGCTACAAATAAGACTGTTTGGAGGGGGGTTTCACTGCTGAAGGCTAACATATTATTGCCTCTCTTAATTAAGTCCATTCTTAACACTTTTTCCCTCAGAAATAAGACTTAGGTGTACAGTGCGAGCCCACCCCCAGTTTCTCTAAGAGAACAAAGTTTCTACCACAAATTTATTGTGCTTTACCTCTCTAAGGGCCTTATCTTCACATACTTACATAGAGAGCTTCCAGTTTTTTATTCCATTTGGTTTAGTTTATTCTTTTCCTAGAATTGTCCAGGAGGTGCAGACAAACCTTCATTGTGACAAGATCACCCTCTTTCCCCACAGTCATCTCTTTCACCCCTTAAATCTTCCTCCCATACTTACTTACCAAGCTAGCTGTACCTGTTATGCCCTGCACACTGGGTGCAGGCATTGGTCTGGCTTGAGCATCTAGGCCAGCAAGCAGATGACAGCACAGAGCCAGACCTGCCACTACACTAGTGGATTTTTCCCTCTTGTGTGTAGCCAAGAGCACTGGGTGTGGTTTGGACCCTCTTGTCGGGGATGAGAAGCCGAATGGAACATCTTAAAGCTTATGGGCACAGCTGAGCCGTGATCTGCTACCCTGCCCTGGCAGCTGCAAATTCCACTTGTCACCCAAAGCTTATCTTTCTATGTTGTATGATTATTCATATACCTAAAACTATATGTATTTTTCCCCCTTTTCATTCCAGCCCCTGAGGAACTGGGAAGATAAATTGTATTTAATGTCAGCCCAATTGTCTAAGATTTTGAGTGTGAAGTGGGGAGTCCCTGGGAGAGGGCTGGAAATCCTCCAAGCTCGTAAGACCTGCAGACTTTAGGGAGCTGTTGCATACAGTTTTTTAATGTGGATTTCTTGCCAGATCAGCTCTGAAAGAGATTAGAGGTCGTTGTGATGAAAGCTGAAGAAGGCTGAATGCTAAAGAAAATATAACAGCTGCTGGAACGTGCAAACCTGAGGTCACAGCTATACAGGATTGAGGAGAGGGATCCAAGAAGTAGGAGTTCATGGTCTGATACTGAAATTATATTTTACAGGGCTGTACAACGTGACTTCTTCAGATGAGCTTGTAAAGAGCTTGTCAAAAGCCAAATCTCTAAATCTACGTGCCTTTCAAATACTGGCTTGTGCCATTGCTATCTGATCCTAGCGGATACCAGGCCTCCAACCTTTCTTTGCCTTCCACTTGCATTTGCCCAGTGCTCTCACTGATCTGTACATTTCAGAGAAGGGTCTGGCTGGTGCTTCAATCACTTTCCTTCTGTTTTCATTAAAAAATGCTGCCAGCCGCCTCATATAGGCAATGGGGTGACCTGTTCAGTTGGCTTCAGATAGGAATAGCTCTAATATTTCACATCCATGTAAGTCTTACTGACCTGGTTTATCTTACTTGGAGCATGGCAGCTGCAAATTAGTGAAGTGTTGGCTAGTGGTGAGCAGAGAGAGACCCAACTATACAAATTGGCTGACTCTGGAAGTTAAGTCAGAGTTAAATAAGACAGGAGAATGGGCAACTCCCTGGAAAAATGCTTGGCTGAAAAGGAGATCTGGTCTTCTGTCTCTCAATTGCAGCCTTTTTTTTTTTTTTTTTTAATTTAAAAAATTTTTAAGCACCTAGAAATCCCAGGGGGCTCCAGCTCACCTGGATGATCTCTATGTAATCTCTGTGATCTAATTAAACATTAAGACATCTCCCAGCAATATGTCCTTTTCCTGCTGCTTGCTTGTTCCTCTTTTAGGGCAATGCCTATCTCCAGGAATTTTTTTTTCTGCTTGTTGAAATCCACTCATAAATAACACGTTTCTCTCTCTAAATGAGATATAATTCTTCTATCTACATTATTTCAAAAGAGTTAGCAATCATAAATACAATCCACGCCCCCTATTTTCCATCTGCTTTCCTACAAGGTCTCTTGCAAGTTCCATTACAAAGGCTGTTCTCTGGGAACCTGGAGAGGCTGTGTTGGTCTCCAAGACAGAGCCAGGCAGATTCACCTATCCAGGATCTGCTTGTAATTTTACCTTGTTGCTCCTCTTATAGTTCAGCAGCTTGGAGATCACTTCTGCCTTATGTTAGTGAAGAAAGAAAGCAAAAAGCTTGTGATATGCATGACTCACATAACCCACATTTTCTGTAAACTAATTATTTTCTGTACAGCACTTGCCTTATGCAATGAAATCACCACTTTCCTGGTGCAATTTCTTTGTCCCAGTGGTGCAAAGCTGTAAAGACAACATAACCATCGATGACTGGTGATCAACTGCTGCTGGGACACATGGTATTTATAATCCTAACACTTGATTAGGTGCTGGATGGTGTCTGGTGAGGCCTCTCTGATCATTTGGTGAACTTGAGTGGCTCTATTTTTTTTTAATGAATATAAAAGTAAAAATAAAAAAGCTTAAAGAATTATGTCATAGACCTGTTTCCTAAAACCCAATTCTCTTCTAGGGCATGCACCTTTGTTATAGACTTTAAGTCAGTAGATGCTGAGCTTTTAGATGTCTCCAAAGAGTTTAAATCTTGCTATTGACAGGCACTGCTGATGCTAAAGATGCTAAGAGGTAGGCAGTTCTTTATGAGCTATGCAATTGTGCTGGCCAGACAATTATACTTCCTCCATAATACTTAGGGTCTGTTCTGAAGGGCTCCCTGTGTTTCCTGCAGCAATGCTGTGTCTAATGTCTCACTGAAACATTTGGACAAGGATTATTCCAGCTCTAGAAGGGCTGATCGCTTTATGGTGACATGGCCCTACATGGTCAACCTGTTGCTGAGGGATGACCAGAGAGCACGGGGGTCTGAAGACATTTCATTTGACCCAGGGTAAAACATGCAACTACAAAGAATTTTATGGGACAGGAATGCCACAAAAAAATGGAATGCCAAAGATAATTTTTTCCCCTCCATCTTTTCACCTCCTACCCTCCCAGCCAATATTCACTCAGGGCATGGAGAAGCATGCTAAGACAGTCAGAAAGAACAACATCTGTAAAACCTCAGGGGAGCAGGCTGCAGCATATGGTTTGGTTGAGGACTTCTGAAGAATTTCATCAGTAATAAAGTCTCACCCAAATGTTGGTTTTGACAGCACTGTAAGTCCTGTTGAAAACCACTCTCAGCCATTTTATCAGCTGTAATCAGCACCTGGACAGATTTAAGAAGTAATAGCTACACCAAAAATGCAATCAGTACTCTCTGTAGGAACAGTTTGAGGAACTAACACTTCCCCAGGAGATGGAGCAAGAAGATAGCATGTTGCAGACATCTTTATGAACAGAGGCTGAAACAGCCAGAGAGAGAGAAAATAAGCAAAATAGTTTCAATGCAAGACGCTGGTCTTGAGGAACCAGCGGTGAGGATCCAGAGGCGAGGATCACAGAATCAGGAGGTTTGGGACGGACCTCTGGAAGTCCCAGAGTAGCTCCTGCTCAAGACAAGACCAGGCTTACAGCTGCACCACCTTGCTTGGGGTAATTTGTCTGAGCCTTGAATGCCTTGAATTATGAAGTCACCATGGGTGTTTGACCTCCCTCATGGTAGAAAACAAACCAACAAAAAGGGAATTCTCAAATCTAGGGGAATTTCCAGTGTTGCAACTTGTCTCTGTTGTTTCCTTTCCCACCATGGTGGGACTTGGAGAGAAGTGTGGCTCCATCTTCTCTATAGCCACCTACCAGGTGTTTGAAGGCAGTAGTTAGCTTTCCCTTTTACTGCCCCATGTCTCTCTGTCTCTCCATGCTTGTTCCCCGGCACTGCTTAATGTTTTATATTTCTTCCAGAGGCTAGACCTGGGGTCAGGAAATGTAGGCTTGTCCCATGAGCTGGATCCCGGTGAGCAGCGTGCGGAGTGCCAGCAGCGGAAGGGGAGTGTGCGGATGGAGGGGTGTTGCAGGAAGAGGGGGGACTCCTATTTTAAATGATTGTGTTGATCAGCACTCAACCTTTCCTATGGCCAGGAACTTGAATAGTACTAAATCTTGATAGCAACCGTCTGGAAACTTGTGTTAATGATTACTGCTGGAAGGGGTCAGCTTCATGCTTTATAACGTTCTCAGTAGGGGCAGCACAGTCAGGTTTCATACACACCCTCCCTGTAAAGGGAATTTTCTTTTTACTGGTGTTGGTGTTTCCCAGGAAGTGTGCATGATGCAGGACCAGGTGCAATAGTGTACCAGTAGAAGTGTACCAGCCCACTGATTAACTCAATGTGGCTTTTGATCTTTTTTTTTTTTGACTCATTTCTTTGTAAATGTGACCATTGCAGGAGGTGACCAAGTGGAGAATGGATGGGCTTGTGCAACATGTACTGGGTGTGAAGCCACATTATTTTTGCTGGTTGGTAACAGCCTGGGGGAGAGAGGGGAGGCCTAGGGGTGCCTTCCAGAAACAGAAATAATCAGATGCTTGTACTGCGGCTCAGAGTTCAATTTGTATTCCACTGGCTTTTTTTCTCAAAAAAAAAAAATTAAAAAAAAAATGTGAATTATACTGCACTTGACATCTGAACCAGTTCTCTTCTGGTTTTATATGGAACTGGGATATACATTACAGTTGCTTTGGGAATCCATACTTCAGACTTTTTGACTTCTGTGAGTTTAATTTCTCAATCCAACTGTTCCATTAAACATAAATTGAATGAGGCTATAAACACCTGTAAGTAAATGTCTTAATTGTTATGTCAACAACGTAAGCATATATGGCTTTTTAAATGGCATGAAAGACCAAATCTTCCACAAAATGGCTTGGAATCTAACTATATAAATGAAAAACTTCTTGCCAAGTCTTGCTTAAATGTAGCACACATTTTTATTACCAAAAAAAAAAAAAAAAAAAGTGAATTGCCAAGGTTTATTTTTTCTCCTGTAGGTGACGTCATTAAAATATACTGACAGGGGTGGTAGGAGAAGAGGAACCCGTGTCCCTGCTCTGAAGCCCGTCTCCATTAGCTGCTGCTTGTCTGAAATTCGAGTGCACCTGGACCGAGATCTGCTCTCCGTCAGTCTCAGTGCCTTTGTGACAAGTGATGCTGGGTGCCACAGCAAAGCCATACACCTTATTTTCATGCATAGTGTCTGCAGGGGTAGAGCAGGTCAGGTGCAATGCAGAGTCCTCGTGAGTTGTGTTGTGTGTGGCTGCCATTGTCACCCCCAAGCGTCATCCCCCATCTCACCCTCCTCAATGCTTTCCCCCCAGTTTCCTCTTTACTGCTGCCTCTTTTTTTTTTTTTATTTGTAGAGCTTATATGAGGTAGGGGTTACGCAAATAAAAATATGTCAGTTTTCCTCTGTTGATTGAATTCAACTATAGCCATGGGAAACAGGCTTTTGAAAGTCATAAAGTAGAGTGTTGGCTCAGGCTGACTCACAGTGTCCGAATCTTGGTGAAGCACAGCCAAATCGTGCTGTTGATTAGGTAAAACAGTCCTTGATCTATTTTGATCCATCATGATAGGTTTCATAAGCATAGGTTGGGAAAACTGATGAAGAAAAAACAAAAAAGCTTCGGTTCATAGTAAGCAGTGTATTGAGAGCTGGCAAATCTCTCTGCTTTGTGGACCTTCCAGATGAATTTGTAATAGCAAAGAAGGAATGTTTTTGGAGATAGGTGTTGCCAGCTGAAACAGAAAACACATTACTGTAAACAGCGGTGGTTACATTTGATTTTTTTCACAGAATTAAAAATGATGTTTTTCCTTTAACAAACCCTCATGTTTCTGCCTGGTCACCCTTGCATCATTTTTCCATATTACCTGTTGCCATAGTATCCAAGTAACGATGCCAACATGATTCAAGATGAGTGAAACTGCACGCTGCCGTGTGTTTACCTTTAACTTGGACAACGAGAGTATAATGCAAAGCTACACCAGATGTCTACAGCTAGCAGGGCTGAGAACTGTATTAGGGTGTGAGGGTATAAATCAGCCCTCTTCAGGTCAGACCCCTTGTTTAGCACTTGGTCTCCATGCATAGTGAGTGGAGAGAGGTGCCCCAGTTCTGGGCACACCTGGACTAGCATTTGCCCTTGGCCATGCAGGTAGCATGAACACAAGTGTTAATTTATCAGTCTTTCCTCAGCATATCTTATTTTTTTTTGACTTGTTCTCATAGCCTTACTGGAACTTTTTGTGTTAAAAATAATAATAATAATTAAAAAAAAGTGTCATTATGAAGAAATATTTTCATAACTTTTTTTTTTTTTTTTTTTTTTTTTTTTTTTTTTGAATGCTTTATCTTACTGTTGTTCTTGTGCATAATTCTGCCTTGGAGATGACCTATGTGCTTTAAAATACCTGAGCCTCAGAGCAAGCCCACAGCCTGCAGGCAGTTTGATAGAGGGAGTTTTGTCTTCATGATCCCTGTGGACTCAGAGTGGATACAAATGCTCCCTCCCGTGTTGTCTTCAGAGCAGTGTGTTCCCTCGTGTCAGAGATGTAGGCTGTCAATGATGAGCTTTCTCTCCTGTTAAAACTGGTAGTTATGGTCTGTGCTGCTGAGAAAAGTGTCTTTCAACACGTGACGTGTGCGTGTGTGTGGTTCTTTCTTCTCCTAGATACTGTTGAAATGTGCCCTCAGATAGGAGGAAAATAACTGTCCTTTCTTGCCCATGTGACCTATACAAATGTTAGAAGTTGTTTTGGGACTTTCTTAGAAGATGAAGTGCTGTAGTAAATGAAAGACTTACAGCCGTTTAGATAATAATAATAATAATAAAATAATAATAATAAAAAAGTGCTTTAGGAGAATTTTAACCCCTTTCTTGTTGGTTGCGTTGGAGTGCTTGAATCAGTCTGTTCCCTCCAGCCCCTTCATCCATTTCTCAATAGTGCGTGCTTTTGTATCTGGGAATGAAGAAAACCTCAGGGTGCTGTGCTGAGCTGCAAGGAAACCCTCCAGCATATTGCTCAGAGGCAGCTGGCTAGGAAGATGCCATCTCCGCCACTCTGCATGACTTGCTCTTTATTTCATACCCAGGAGATCCAGCTCAGTGCATGGGTGTCAGTGAGACCGGCCACAGGGAAAGGATAGGGCTTGTCTCTGCCTTAAATTGCAGGCATAGAAATTGGCTGTGTCCAGGAAAGCTGGTTCAGAGGGGTTCCTGCAAAGCTCAGCAGAAGGGAGCACCCTCTCTCTAGGCTGACCTTTCTTGGTGCCTCCAGACTCTGCCTAGGATGCTCTGAGATAGCATGCAGCATAGGGACCAGTTCCTTGCATGCCTTTGGAAGAGAGCTGGGGCCATCTGAACCCACACGCAACTGAGATCAAACATGGGAAGGGGTGGACAGATCAGGGAAAAAGACAAATGCAAGGGCCGCTTTCTGAGTATCCACTTTCCTTGAGCTGTAGCACAGCAGACTCAGTGTCTGTCAGAAACCCTGGTGGAGACCAGCGCCCTTCCTGTCATTTGGACCCTGACCAAGACCACCAACATTTTTTTTTTTTTTTAAAAGCTGTAAGTTGTTGAAGTAGCTACATAAATCTAATGGCCCTGGAGGAATGGCTGCGGAGTCTGTCTAGGCAAAACAAGCAACAGAAATATTACTTCATCAACAGAGTACTAAGGATGTGTTTTGAATCCACACATCATGAGCTAATTACCAGATGGGCTGAGCAGAGCAAAAGAAATAGCTTGGATGATAAATATCAAAAAGGATGATTCAAAAAGCCATCTGAAATGCATTCTGTCTCCTTGCTCACACAGACAACCTTCAGCCATTTCACTTTACATGGCTGTGCCTTTTGCTCTGTTAGATTTGCCTGGTGCTTTACTGGGATGAGAGCATGAAGGTGCATTTCCAACGTGAACCCTTGCTAGTTCTCTGCTGGTGTCTCATGCACAGTGTGGGAGCAGGACCCTGCCTGTCTGGGAAGTCTCTTTGGGATGGATGTGGGGCTGAAACCGCCAGGGAGAAGGCTGGGCTCACTGCCTTTTGTAGCTTTGCAGTAGGGCCCTGGCAGCTGTGAATCTGTGGAGATGTTTAGGAGGCAGGGAAGGGGATCTGACAGCACATGAGACTTGATGACAAGCAACAGGGAGCCCAGCAATGAATGTCACCCTGTTCTCATTAGGTGCAAAGAAGAGAGGGAGCAGGATCAAGCCATCCAAAAGTGATCATTTTTGTCCTGTAAGTGCCCTTTGAAGCAGGCTTAAGTAATATACTTTGTTTATTTGGGCCTGTTTATTTTATTTTTTTTACAGCAAAACAATTAGTAGTTAGAAACATTCCTTGAGATTTTTCATATTTGACTATTTGTTCCTCAGTCTGTTTTCGTTTATTTTTTTTTCTCTACCTATTTGAACAATACGTCAAAAAGCAATTCCATCTGTATTTCTGCTCGACTTTAAAGTCATCAGCAGTGAGCACTGTGTTTGTGCTCAGCTGATGATGAACTATACACTCAGAATAAAAACAGTGCATATCCCATTTGTATTTTATTTTATTTTATTTATTTATTTATTTGTTTTGTAGGCCAGGTAGCACCGTGCTGTACCTAGAGCTCATCCTTAATATCGTGACACCATATGGAGGTGTGTGTTATTTTGGAGCTTTAACGGTGACCCTGGACTTCCTGGCTCACTGGAGAGGCAGTCATCGATTCTTCTGAGCAATCAGATATCATGGGATGTGGTGTGGAATGAGATTTTTGGGGAACGTACTTCACTGAATGTACTTTAGTGATGCTTTCTTTTCAAAATGATAGTCATCTAAAATTTTTTGAAACTTGCTTAGAGAAGACCTTCATAACCAAAATATGTACTTAAAAAGATTCCCAATTTTAATTTTTTTTTTTTTTTTTTTAACATTTCAATTTCTAAGCTACATCTATTATCTGCATCAGAGTCCAACCACCTCAAAAGGTATGCTGCTGTGTCACTATGTCAGTGTAGTTGGTATCTTTTCCAAATCCATCTGAACCAACACTACCCTTTACAAAACAGAACTTGACCTGAGTAATGGGAGCATCCACAAGGATGTTTGCCATCAGTTTTAAGTGAGTAGAAGGAAAAAAGTACCATTCAATTTTGTACTAACATGCCACACACTTTCTCTTGAAACATCACAAGGTTTATAGCTAGCTTTCCCTTTTCCCTCTGTCCTCCTCCCCAGTAATATTTGTTAGAAGAGGGGAAGAATTTTATAGGTAGTTTCATTAATATGAAACTAATACACTGTCTTGACCTCCAAAGTCTAGCCTCTACAATGTATTCAGATCTGTCAGCTGAAGCAGTTCATTAATATTTTACTGCATCACCTCACTCTTGCTGCCACAGTGTTAAAAATGCACTTTTCCCAATGTTTGCTACAGGATGATCACATTGTCATGAACCGTCTGTGTCTGCTGGCAGCTGCCTCTTTTGCCCTAGCATGGGCTGTGGGAGGCAGTGGCTTGAAAAACTAATGATAAAAAAATAATTAAAAATTAATCCTTTCCCTTTCCCTTCCTCCCCACCCCCTGCCGAGGCACATGCTGGATGGTGCTTGCCACTACCACACGGTTGCTGTAAGAGATGCCACACCAAAATGTGACTATAGTGGAAAACAAGATCTTACTGCCTGTAGTGAGTCAGAGCAGCTAAACCTGCAACTACAGCCAACTGGAATGTCTTCAGTGTAGTGCTAGATGCTGCAGGACTCACCAGGGTTTGCTAAGAGAGGCGCAACATAGGAACATGTTTCCTGTTAATGTTGTGTTGATAACTTTGATGGACTTTTACCCCTCTGGCTACTGATTGTTGTTCTTGCTTCTCCCAGATAAAGGCAAAATATCACCTTTTACCTCACTTGAAAATGGGTTAAAAAATAAATAAAAAAAGAAAAGAAAGAAAAAAGAAGGAGAAGAAAAGAGCAATTGCTTCAGTTTGAAGCATAGAGAAGAATAAAAAATGAGGCATGAAGAGAGCAGCCACTAATGCACAACATATGACAAGGATGCATAGAAGTTGCAAGTGCTCATGAGGAGCAGACCCCAGGGACAAACCCACCTTCTGGCACCTGATTTCTTGTGAGCAGTCTGATTTGCTCAGAAGCAATGTGGCTGGTTTGTTGCGGTGTCTCTGAGACATTTGCTGAAATGAGCCATGGGGTGCTTTCCAGGCAGCAGCTCCTCTGGGAGCTTGAGCCTTTTGGAGAGAGCACCATGTGGCAGTCTCCCGGCTCTCATCTAAAGTGAAGCTCCTACACAGAGGAGATGGCCAAGCACTTAGGAAAAGCTCCAAACACCCCTTGGACTGAGCATCCACCAAACCTGTGAGGAACTCAAAGTAAGGGTGCCAACCCTTTAGATCTCATTAGATTTCATCAGTCTTGGCCTCCTTCCTTCATGCATGCTTCTGCATCTTCAAGGTCTGGGACTTGAAGCAGGCCATGCCATCATTTCCTGAAGAGTCACAGAATCAGCATATGCTGTGGGGCAGCACCTGGAAAGTAACCTTCATGCCAGCTAAATAGGAGTTGGACTCTCTGGTAAATGTGCACACCATGCTGATTGTATCAATCACAATGCCGTGAATATGTGGCAACCATAATCTGACTGGTGTTTTGCAAATTTCTCCATTAGTTTCTCCTCACAGCAGTGGTTATCTGCTACGATGCTCCTTGCCTGTCATATCCTCCAGCCCTCTCCCAGACTCACACCACTAAGTCAGTGTCTTTCTCTCACTGGGGTCCCCAAGCCTGGGTGCAGTTCTTCAGGTGTGGTCTTGCAAGGGCTGAGTAGAAGGGACTAATAAGCCCCCTTGACTTGAAGCAGTGCTTTTGTAAATATTCCCAGTATACAGCTGGCTTTCTTTGCTTTAAGGGTACGCTGCTGATACACACATAACAACCCCCCTTGCCCTGCTGGGTCCTTTTATTTCAAAGCTATTTTCTACCCACTACCCAGTCTGAAATGCTGCACCGGGTAAGTCTACCTCAGATGCAGGTTTTTATGACTTCACTGGACTTCATGAAGCACACAGCAGCTCATTTCTTGAGCAACTTTAGGTCCCTTTGAAAGGCATCCCTGCCCTCCACTGTACCAACCACACTCTCCATCCCCAGAAAGGCCGTTGACACACATACATTATTATAAACCTCACCAGCCCCAGGTTTGGTGTGGGCCACAAACTTGTTGAGACTGTTCTCTAAGTCATCCTGAGGGTTGTTAATCAAGTTAGCCATTAAATGGTACTGGCCCCGATACTGATTCCCTAGAGGATATCACTAGGAAGTGGCTGCCTGTTCAACTTTAGCTGGTTGGTTGGGCTTAAAGGGTGGAGATTAGCAGTACACTTTCCATCTGTTGCAGTCACTTATCCAGTCCATACGTCACCAATTTTACTATAGGTTGTTTCAGAAAATAAAAAAAAAAAAAGTAAAAAAAAAAAACACAACAGAAGAACTCTTTTATTTTCAAAGTTTGATCAGTCCATGAAAGAAAGAGCAGCACATTTCTGCAAAGCTCAAATAACTGTACAGCTCATACTGCAGACAGAGTTTTCTCACCAGAAAGTAAGTGCTTGTTAAAGAGAGGGAGACAAAAAGTGAGCCGAGGCCAACTATGGCCAGCATGGTTCTGCTGCTGGTACTTTAAGAACCACATTACACCCTTCACTCTTCTCCTTCCAGTGTTGCCTCCTTAAAATTACTGAACACAGATAAGGATACATCTAACCACAAAGGACATTTTAGCATCCCTGTTGGATCCTATGTCAGGGCTGCCTTGTATATTTTGATTTTCATTCACAGGTTGTATGGAAGAAATGAGGCAAAACCCTCCACCAGGGAATGCTGCCTGGCTATATGAGGAGCCACCTTTCCATTACACTTAGAGGAAATCAGGTTGTCTTCCAGTGAGTTCCAGTCACCAAGTGATTTTATTGTTTCAATACGATGAAGCGACTTTTATTTTGTGCACTTCATTGTGCTCAAAATGTTGTTTTTCACAGTATAGAATGGATGTGACAGCATTTGTCATGGAAGCACTGAGCAGAGTATGTTGCAACTTCATTCAGTTGTGCTGTTTTATGAAGTTCTGCAGTAAAATGTGCCAGCAAATTATGTTGTATTATTTTCCTTCTGGTGATTAACTAATTATTCATATAATAAATAGCAGCTAACTACAAGAAAGAGATCTATTTGTCACAGAGTTAGAAGAATGTCAAACTTTTCCCATTTCATGTAAAAAGGCAGAGGAAAAAAATACTTCTAAAATGACTTTGCAACATGTGCTTTATTTTAAGTCATTACTGAATCAAAACTACATAGTATACCCTTTTAACATACCCTACCCACTCAATGATCATTTTTTCTCAATATTTTTTTTTAACATGGAATGAAACCTACATTGCAAATGTAAATTTTCACGCTACAATGAACTTTAATGAGCCATTTGTGTCACTAATAATAGTAATTTAAGAAAAAAGGCCATTTTTCAAGCTTATATGTATGTCTACATTTGGGAACTTAAAAAAAACCCGTCTCAGATGTAAAAATGTGACTTGGAATATGTAAACATTTTTGTATACCTGAAACACTGGAAGAAGAATATTGGCTAAGAGCAAAACAATGGTTGCCTTAAATCATTGAAATGGGAAAAAGCATGTCATGGGGAGCAGAGAGAAGCACACACTATTCAGTCTTCAAAGGGTTATAAGAAATGAAGTAGCTCCTTAGGTCATTGAATTCACTTTCTTTTCTCATCTAATGGAAAGCGGTAACTTTGAAGAAAATGGCCCAGCAGAACATCCCAATATTTCACCATAATTATTCTAGCCATTAGTTACCCTTGACAAAGTGTCAAGTTTCTGTTGCTTTTTTTTTTTTTTCCTGAGAAAAGTCATTGATGTTTGGTGGAAATGTTTTCTGCGACTGTACAAATAAAATAAGGCATTTAAAGAGATTGTTACTTGTATTCTTTTTGCTAACAGAGGTTTGTCCACAGTGTCCTTTGTACATCAAAACCTCTGCTTTTCTACAAATGGGTATGGCTAGAATGTCTTCAGTTCCCACTGGGGCCCTGGGTCTTGGGTGTCCTGAAGGCTAGTCAGCGTCCCATTACTGTAGCTTGAATGTCAGTGATGTACAACAGCATATTGCACAATCCAATCTATATGGCTCCAGAAAAGGTTGGGAAGTTACACTGGAGTCATCTGCGGGTTCACTCCTTTCTTTTCTCTTTGAGGGTAATAATTATCGTCTGGAAAATTAAATTACCAGACACAGATGCAAACATTTTTTTGCTGATTAAATTACAAAGCAGTCCCCGGATTGTAGAGGAGTGGCACATTAAAAACAGCAAATCATCCAACTTTCTTCACTGTCGATCCTTAATTTGAAAGGCAGCATGGATTCCTAAGGCCGTAGCTTCCGGGACTCCTTCAGTGAAAAATCATCGCTACCTAACTATAAAAGGCTTAGCTCTTAAGAGAATATTGTGCTTTTTTTTTCTTTAAAATTCAGATGAAATCAACTTGATTCGCAGTGTGACACCAAAGAGATCAATTAGTTTTTTCCCTAGTCCACTTGATCATTGTCTCTGGTGAGCGATACAGGAATATTAGTTTGGCATACAGGTCTTCTTCTAGTTCCAGTTCTCCAGTCTCTCGTACTAAGAAAATGTCAGTACACAACTTCAAGATTCGGTCTACATTGGGTAGCTCCTCAAACATGATAGAGTGAGAGATCCCACTGAAAAATTCACGGACGAACTTCCCTACCACCAGGACAACCGATGCGTACAGTCCCATGATGCTGAAAAGTAAGAATGGAAAGAGTTCAAACCACACCTTAAAAAAGGGTCAGTCAAGTGAGAGGGAGCTCATCTACACAGCTAATTGCAGTCTATCAGCAGAATGAACATTAATTTATAATTAGGATTCTGTTTCTGTTTTGTTGTAGGATGAAGGAAAATAAGGTCTCTTCAAACACTACAGGAATTTGTGAACATACACAGCTGAGCCTGTTGCCTTAAATGATTTAGCCTCAGTCATTGATGATGATGGTCTCACGTCCTGTCTGCTACAGCTTGGGAGCCACAGAAAGAAATACCACAATTTCTTACTATTAAATGTGATCGGTCAGATTTCATATCTAATATTTTTTATTAAAGCATGTGTCAGTCATGACAGACTAATGCTTACCTGACCTCCCATGATAAATCTCCAATGAGGAGTTCTCCAGAATGATGCTAGCAAGGCGTGACTCAGTTTCATGACAAGTTTCATGACTCCCTCTGTCTATGAAGCTGTGTTTCATAACTGCTTCACAGCCAGAGTCCTGGCCACATGCATGGGATTGGGAAGGTTGCTAAAACTGGTCAGAACTTCGGCTGAGCTTGACCTGTAGTTAAACTAATATCATTTGAATGATTTTACTTGAATAGGAAATTGGTGCGAAGGGTGCTTCTTCTGCTTTTTTTTTTTTTTTCTTCTCCCCACGGGAGAGTAGATATCAAGGGGCACATCATTCTTTAAAAATATGAAGCCTTTTATAGGTAACAGTAATAGATTTGTAACTCCCACAGAAGCCCATTTCTGGAGGTTCAAACATTACAGCAACAAAGAAAAAGAAATAACACACACTCCCAAAAGCAAATGAAGTAATCTCTACTTCTACCATATCTACATTATTTTAATTTTATGTAAAGATTCATTCTTACCCATAGCCAGCTAAGAATCCAAGGCTTGGTGGACTGACTTTATCACTGAATATGAAGAGTTCAAGACTCTCTTCAGATGTTTTGTATCTTTTCCCAAGCTGATTCAAAACCCACCACTCACGAACTCCCTCATCAGACACATTTTTGACCAGGGAAACCGTAATATTTTCCCATCTGCAGTCTATTGGGGAAAAAAAAATAAATATATATATATATATATTACCAAAACCTACAAAAGTTAAAAGGATTCCAATAACATGCTTTGACCAATAAAATTATAAAATGACCAAGCAATGTAGGAGTAAATGTTTGTTATAACTCTCTTAAAACCCATTTTACAGAATTTCTGTACAAAAGTACTGTATCTATCTAGACTGTTATGGTTTTCCTTCCCTAAATTAAATAAATAAAATAATAAATAAAATAAAATAAAATAAAATAAAATAAAATAAATAAAACGTTTCACATCACCTACATTTTCTTCTGTAGAAATGACAGATCATTCAAGTATTTTCAAGCTGTAGAGTCAATGACAGACAGCATGTTTGCATTTCAGGCCTAAAGAAACACATCTGACTTGGAGGTACAGTGGTCAGCTTCTGCATGTCCAAGTGATACTACCACTGCAAATCATTACTTTTTGGTATAAAAGATATTATAAAAGATAACATTCTTTTATATCAAGAAAAGCATACTGTACTGTTATGCATAATGATCACACAGACAGGAGCTGAACCCTGGCCCTGGGGACTCTATATCAGCAATGTAGACATTAAAGTCTTTTAGAAGAATCCCAAATTAAGAGTTTTTTTTTTAGGACAGAAATTGACTAATGACAGTGAAGCACTGGTAACACATAAAGCTAGATTCACTCTCAAGAATTATTTTTTCTACTTAATATAAACATGCTCACTCAACCTTCAACTGTAATGGACTACACAATGATCAAGAAAAGGCCTGAGTGCCAAATTTAACCTCTGCTGAGCAAAGTATTCTTAGGTACAGAATTGTTCTTACTCTTCCACCCCAACAGGTTTTCATATGTACATATGTACATGTGTATGTACTATGTATATCTATGAGTATTTATACATATTCTGATTGGGAACTTTGAAATTCCCTATTTATCTAAATTGGATTCTTTGGAGCCAAAAAGGAAGGAATAGAATAAAAATATAATTATTCAAGTAGAGAAGCTACATTTGCAAACACACAGCACTACTATTTGTGGTAAAGTATTAAAGAGATGCAGAGAAGTGAAACTTGTCATCAGTTTCTCAGGAAACAAGGGAAAGCAATTTCTGAAAGCAGACTTGAAGAGCCGGACTTTTAATC
Organism: Anas acuta; assembly: GCF_963932015.1. Classification (NCBI taxonomy): domain Eukaryota; kingdom Metazoa; phylum Chordata; class Aves; order Anseriformes; family Anatidae; genus Anas; species Anas acuta. Next base: position 109,053,005 of record NC_088980.1, read on the forward strand.
TGTAGAGTCCTTACTGTTAAATACAAAGCTAAAGTACATCCAGATGCATTTTCTGCCTTGCACTCTATTACCTCATGTCTCCCCAACCTTGTAGGAACCAGGTAGAAATGACTGTAAGAGTATTTCAGCTTGCGGTGCCCCAGAGCAGTTCAGCAAATGTGCAAGTTTGAGCACTGTGTTGCACTTCTTTCAACTGTGCTCTGTTTTCCATGGCCTGGATACATACCTGTCAATAGCTGCTTTATGGGTTTTGCCAGAGAATCACTAGGAGCCTTGATGTAGTATGGATACACTGTCTCTAATGTTCTGGAAAAAATGAGAAAGCAAATATTTCATATTTTTATACCTCTAAAATAATTTAGAAATAGCTAACAGAGCTATACACAGTTCCCAGTAATTCTTGGCTTAAACTATGATTTTATAGTGTTCAGATGTCACATCTGAAAGTTAGCTGGATTTATTAACTATGTTCTGTCAGTACTTCAGCAGGGAGCTCTATCCATAATGTCCCCTTTCACATGCCATGAATCCCACACACCTGGGGCACGTGTGTTTGCAGGGAATGTAGGATTTATATTTTGTTCACGTTTTTAACAAAGCTGCTTTTGTAGTCAGCTACATAAGCAGCACAAAGAATGGCAACACATCACCAGTAGTAAACAAACTTGAAAAATATGTAGCAAGAACATTTATTACTTCAGAATTAAAAGACATTTAAATAATAACACATTGAAAAGAGTGAAAATTCTTCCCAGAATCTTTTACTGTGAAATATTTTCACAGTTTGTATTATCTGGAGGATTTCAAATTTAAAAAGAAAGATGTTTGTGGAAGATCTTCCATTGGACTCAAAGTACCTTATGTAGGATAAATTACCAGCATCCTGAGAGCGAGAAATGTAATTAAAAGCAGAGATGCTGTCCTAACTTTTCCCTCATGTGAGTGAAAAATTCTAGGAAAGGGGAGCTCTCAGGGAAGTCCTCTGATACTGCTACATTGCATATGCTAGGCTGTGGAAGAATGGAGGTGGTCAATTTAAAGTCCTTCATGACTGTTCAAGCAGGACCAGCAGATAGGTAAAAGCTCAGCAGCTAAGTTGTCCCAGCAGAGGTGGTGGCAGAAAGCTCCTGCTGAGGTTGTCAAATGTCTACTAGCTGCCACAACCATTTTTCCTTTATGACAAAGTTAAAAATGCTTAAATCAACAATATTATTGCATAATACAGCTCTATCTTTTACGCTGTTGTTTGCCTCCTGCAAAGAGAGAATTATGGATGGATTACATCCTCCCAGTGGGTGCAGAAAAATAGCTGTGCTACAGAAAAGACATCTGATTTCCACCTACTAAGAGATATGAACCAGTCAGGGTTTTCATTCTCCCAGCTGACCTCAGCTTTAACTTTTCAACTCTTGCAGCCACAAAACAGATCAGGTGGCCTTCAGGGATGATGTGTTGGCCTAGCAATATTTAGAGACTACTGCTGTAAAGTAATTTCCAGTTTACCAGGAGGAAGAGGAAGAGCCAGATTCCTTTCAAACTTGAAAGGAGGCATCACTGCTGTTAATGATGTAAGGCTACATCTATACAATAATGTTCAATATTCGGATAAGAGAATGTTCTTACTGCCTTGCAAATTTCCATTACAGGAAAAGATCTGATGTCAGAAATGACTGCAGATGTTACCCTTTGACCAGAGTGATTTAACACTTCCTTGCCAATCTACTACCATTCAAGAATGACAATGAGAGATACATTGGATGGTTATTTAGCATGAAAAATTAATCAATACAACTTCCTCAAATGAAGTTGAACTCAAGTAACTGAGAGGAGGGTTTAACTATGAATATTCTGCAATGAACTGTGCTTATCTAATAAATCAAAGAAAATCAACTAATAGCTTCACCATGCTTGGTGGTGGTGTTCCAGTATTCACAGTCTTCTCAGTCTAAATTTATCACACACACAAAAAAAAACAAACCAAACCAACCAAAACAAAACAGACATCTTTTTACCTTTAAAGCAATGTTATTATTCTGTGACTTCAATGCTTTTGGGCTCTGTGAACAAGGCTTCAAAATATTTAGAGGTGAATAGATGGGCAGACAAATGGTATGTTTGCACAAGCCTCACCTCCTTAAGATAGTAGGATTAAAACAGAAGGTTTGCATATAAATAGGCAAAGAAAATAACTTACACCTTTTCCAATTGCTTTCCAGACATCATTGTCGCAATATCTTTTCTGGTTTTCACTGGTAGGCCAAAGGTAAGTTTATCTGATGCTATTTCTGCTTTGGCACCAAGAGTGAGATTTCTGTTTAAGTAAAAGGAAGACACACAGTCATCTTACAATGAGAGCAGAACCTAAATGTGTGTTTGCTGAACTCTAGAGCTGGTTGTCTAACTAGTCTAACCACGTTGATCCTTTCCATCCCAATCTTTGCTAAACAGCAAGCATCATGCTACCTATACCCAAGATGGTGTGTACGTGTCCCAGAGGACACCTAACAGTCTTAAAGGTTTTTTGTTTTTCTGACTATTCTTTTGCATGCATTAATGGTGACAGTCTGATGTCATTTTGCTCATCATGTCAGTCAAATCAGAATTGGGGAGGAAGGATAGGATGCCCACTCAGACTTTGGGTGACAGTACTGCCAGACAGGATTCAGCAGTCAGCTACAGGTTCCTGAAACCCCACCTTGGCCTAGCAGAAATGTGTGTCTAACAGGCTGTGACAGGACCCCCATGCCAGCTATAGAACACAGCTTTTTTTTTTTTTTTTTAAATAGAGGATCAGCTTTTGCACCTTGTCTTGTGTTGTGCCCTGGGGTTGGGATGCAGCAACTGGGTGAGACAACTCCTGGGCTGCTGGGGCCTGCAGCAAAGTTCTTCCAGCAAATTATGTGCAAGGGCAGATAGCATGTATGCTGCCTGAGTGGTACATCAGGTTCGTCTTACAGCTGCTTGTGGTCTGCTGGCCTAGGTGAAAGACAGCAGTTTCCCTTTACAGAGAAAAAGTGGAAGGTCTCCGTGGGTAAGCCTTTACTGCCTTCAGTCATTCATGGTTGCAATATAATCCACAGGGTATAATTTGAGGGTGAAAAAGGTTTTTTTGAAATCCAGTGTATGAATGTTCGTAGTTAGGTAAGTATACTGGCAAATTGAGTAGAGGCATTAAAAATTAATTTAAGGTTCAGAAATGAATGAGGGATGTAATTCACTGGCTTAATATTGTATACTTACAGGAAAATGAGGGGGGTCAAATAAAGTTGAATAAAGAGTGCAGATTCATCACAAGCCTGTTTTCAACTGTGTAAGGACTGACCCAGCATGTTCAGAGCTCCTACAGTGATTCAGCTGACCTGCTTCTTGTGCGTGGTCTCTTCCTGGGGATTGCTATAACAACCAAGTATTTACTTTGAAAAAAACCACGTAGATATAGGGGCTGCAGTGGCAGTTCGTTTCTAATTTAGCCCAGTCCCAAGTGGCAGGCAGTAGCCAAGAAGCCATCCTGATGACTCAAGTGTGCTCCAGCACGTATTCAGTTAAGTACATTCTAGGCTGGCTCTTGCAAAAACTTAATTGTAAAGCAGTGTTTTACTGAGGCCAAGTCACCACTAAGTAAATGGGCAAAGGTCTCAAAAAGTTGATCTGTGCTGAGTGGCAGAACAATGGCTCCAAGTATATGCGTATGTAAAACATAGCTTTGTGTCAGTTTGAGATTTCCTTAAAAAGAGAGTGTTTCTATTTCCTTTTTGTTTTCTGCCTTAACTATGTCCCCCAAACATTAACAATGTTCTTTGAAGCAAAGTTTATTTGAATATCTTCATCTAAAACTGACTTAAGTTTTCTTACTTTTCCCTCCTCTTCCTCAAGTCCCATTGAAAACTCCACCCTCTCTTTTTAAATCATCTACTTGGAAGTAGCTCCATTTCTTTATTTATTTCTTGAGAAAAAAAGACAACAAAACTTGCTGTGTAACAAAAGTCACCACTCTCTACCTCTCTTTTTCCTGCATTATTTTATTTTATTTTATTTTATTTTATTTTATTTTATTTTATTTTATTTTATTTTATTTTATTTTATTTTAGGTTTGTAGTACAATAGAATGTGCTGAAAAACTAAACCAAAAAACGCACTGGGGAAGTGTTCAACTGTTCTGCTCAACAAAAGCTTAGCAAATGATCCATCAACTTTATAGCTGTCATATTAATTACCTTTGAATGCTCCATGAAAGAACTACAGTGAACTCTGCTGAAAAATCAAGCAGTCCTTGTATCATTTTCTCTCTGCTGGGAGGGCTGATGGTCCATAAGGAGTTTGAATTCCCTTCTAGATCTGCGAGAGTTATATCTTCTATTCCATAGCCCTCTAGAAACTGTAAAGCAGCCTGCAGTTGCAGTAGAGGAAAATAATCTTTCAGTGCTTTGATCTTTTCACAAGATTCACAACCACATTTCTTGATCAGGCAGAATTGCAAATGTTCAATTAATCAGAAATGAATTGCTTTACACTGAATGCTTTGTCAGGTCTCAGCTGGGTCTTTAGATGGGGGCAGGAATAGACAAAGTGTAACCAACCCAAGAAGGCAAAACAAAAATGGCCCAGCTGTTCAAAGAATAAGTATGATGGTCAACTTGGCCCAAACGGGTTTGAAAGTTCATCACGTAAACTCTGTAGAGTATATTCAATCTTATTTCCTTTAGTTTCTAATAACCCCATTTAAATTCCTGGATCCAATAGGCCATGCAGCTTTCAGTCCATGCCAGTTTTGGCTGGTACCTCTGATAGCTTCACTGAAACTCCAAACTGTATCAGTGGTCACAACAAAATATAAGTCACTGTGTGAATGATATACCAAGCCTGGCAACTGTGAGATGGCAGACACTTTCAGAAATTCTGGTAATACTCAGGGGGCACAAGTCACCTGCAACCTCTTATTAGTTATCATATTTTTATTAAAATTGTAATCTGTCTTTTGTCAAGCATCTTTTAGCATAGAAAAATGTGTACAAGTGTTAAGGCAACTTGAAACCCTTATCTTTCAAAGTGTATCAAGACTGCAATATTACTGTGATAATACCCAGGCTATTTGGTAGCATCTAATATTAAAAGGTGTTAATTCTTTAATGGGCTAGAAGGAAGTACTTCTTTAAAGCGGTGTCTGATCAAAATTTAATTATTTTAGTAATGCAACAGTTTCTGCTAAATACTAGTCTTTTTCTTTTGCTATATAAAATAATGATAACTTTGTGTATAGTGCACCATGAAATATCGAGACTATGTTTAAACTAAGGCATTTTAATGTCAAAACTTTTCCAAGCCATACACATTTTCTTTTGACAGCACCATGTCTCCTCAACGGGAGGTGAAAGCCACATGCACTACAGAAAGGAGCATAGAGCTTAGAAGTGCTAACAGTGTTGTGTCCCCACAACATACTTGTTTTGGCACTACACCAACAGCACCACATCTCCTGAAGGTTTGTGTCCTTCAGAGGGAAGGACACAATCTATTCGGATGACAGGACAGCTGCCGTTTCTGTCCGTCTTCCGTGATTTTGTGCAAAGATGCTTAATTAACAGTAACTTTTCACTCTATAACCCAGACCTGTCTTGATAAATGATCTGTTCAAACCTTTACTAGTACAAACTCCCTTTATGGACACATCTTCCAAATGATGGCGGTGCTGCTGACCACTTGACTACATAAACAAAACTCACAAATGACCTCCAAGGAAACATGCATACATTTTAAAGTAATGAGGTAGTCTACATTTCACTTACAGCGTTACCCCTATAGCTTCCCAGAAACGCATTGAAATCAGTCTGATTCAAACTCTTGAGCTGATTCTGTTGAGCACTCATTGTAAAAATAGGCTGGGAAACAAAAGAACACACACTTGTCACATTTACTTCAAATCTTTTGCTATGTACACAGTACAGCATCCTGTGCTTCACAGTCCAAGACAATTATGGCACTCATTTCAACAGGAGAAGACTATGAAATTATTCCACTAAGAAGCAAACTACTTCCAATTAATTATCTCACATTTACCATGGGGACCTGTAATCAATTACCTGAGTTTTCCTGATGTAGGATAATTTATTCAGATTAAACTGCCAGCAGGTTCTGTTTTTAACTGGCAAGTGAAGGTAATATTTTACATCAGCGATGAACAAACATGTTTTTAACCCAAAGGGAATCACTCATGTGAGTTTATCTGATTTTTGCATAAGCCAGGAGATTTTCAATCAGAAAATTCGATGCAGGGAATAAGGCACAGCACAAGGAAATACAGTGCAAAACCAGATATTTCTTTTAGTTTGTCTTCTTTTTTTACCTGATAACCTCCTAGAGTTATTGTGATTGATACATCTAGAGGCTTGTTCGTGATGCCTGCAACAGATTTGATTAAAGACATGAAGAGCAGTGGGAACCAGACAATAAAAATCAGCAAGGCGATAATCATGCCACCCATTCCATACTTCACAACTTTCTTTTTCTTCTGGCCTCTTGGTTGGGGATATCTCTGCAAAAGCAAACAGCAACATAGTAATGTCTCTTCTATCAGTGGAACACTCGGTATGATTTGATGAGTGAAGGAATACTGATCTTAAGGACTCCAATCTTCTGTTGTCATCTGTTACCCATTATCAGGTCAGTTGCATTGAGATTTTTAGCCAAACCTGCACAAGCACTGAATTTCTGGCAACTACAGGGAAGAGTGCCAGAATATCCCATGTCAAGTGTGTGTCTGGTGTGAAAAATATTGTAAACCTCTGGTTTTTATTCCTTATGGCCATAAAGAAAGGAAAAAATGGGTAATTGCCACACCAACTACATTTAAACAATGCCTCAAGCTTTGCTGCTGTTCCTACAATCTTGACGTGTGGATGTGACATCCTTCCATTTCTTAGCTTCTGAGAGCAAAAACAGGTCTTGCTTTTATCCTTCTCTTTACAAAGCAAGTCATACAACACACCTGTTCCCCCTTGACCACAATTCACTCTGTTACTGACCTCACGACTGAATACTTTAATAGAGTCCCCATCCTCTAAAATGTCTTACCATCACTGTAATGTTTTCTTATAGGATTTAATACTACACAGTGCTTTAGGATCCTGCCTTTCACACACTGCGTACTGCATGTGCAAAATCAAGATGCAGCGAATTGCACTACACCTCAGACGCATGCCAGGAATCTGGCTTTCAGGAAATTGTTCTCGCTTTACAACACGAATCCATAAAGCCCTAGGAGAATATTAAATTTGTAATACAATGCTATATTTAAAACAAATTAGCTACTTTTCAAAAGCATTGTATCAAATCATTTGTCTTGCACTACAAAATACTGTTTTCATTAAAATATCATATCAAGATCACCAGGGGCATATTATCTGTCTATATGAGATTAGTTCAGGCACCTTTAATGCTGTTACACAACAGTTCAGAGACTCTAAGAGCCAAAGTACTTAGGCATACCACTCAATGTGAGTGAGAGACAGAGAGAACTAAAGTACCTTGAACAACTCCCATAAAGTTATCAGTAGTGATTTTGCTACATGGCATTAGCACACACATGCAAGCTTAGACTTCCTAAATTAGACCTATGCTACATATGCAGAATGATCCTGTTGGAAGGTGAAAAAATGCAGTATGATGGACAGTCAAAGCAGAACTGGGTTATTGTTTCTCTGACTCCTCTGATGACACTCCATTCAGGGCAGAAATAAAAGTCATAACAAAAAAAAGCCTACATACAAGATCTATGTGCACTTCAACCCTAAGTTAATCTAACTGACATACTCGGAAAGCAAGTGCCATTAAGAGACAGGATTATAATAAAAGCAGTAATACGTCAGTAACACTTGAAAATACAGCCATTTCATTGCAGATGTACAATTTCTGACCGGTTGGGTCACTCCTAAAAGAATGCTTAATTTCTTTTTCAAATTGGCAAATAAGCAAGCATATGGTTGCAATCTTTATGGTGCTTATAAGGAATCCAGAATTTTCAAGTTTAATTTGAGCTGAAGCTTAAATGAATTGAAGAGGCTGAAACTTCAGTCAAACACATTGTGGTTTTATCTCTTTTTTTTTTTTTTTTTTTTAGTCTTTTTGGATATGTGGATATATCTCTCAAGATAAAGGAACCAGTTGAGTTCCCTCTGCACTTATATGAAACAAGAATCCCTGGTACCTACATGATGAAGGCATGAGCTCTGCCTTGTCCTGACCCTTCTTTAGAGCCACAGTGTCCACAGTGTCCCTGCTACTGCAAGTTACTCATTTAGTTGCTATGCACAATGCGAGTCCATGAATATGAGGCCTTTCAATCCCTGTCTTGAAATTCAGGCATGCAATTAAACTAGCAGCCACATCTTGTGGAATTCATGTTAATGGTGGAAAAATCAGGTGTAAAGGAGAAGCCATTTGAAATTTCACTTGTGGTGACTGCCAACTAACTTAAAGTACCCAATAGTCTGAATATTTCTGAACATGAACACCAGCTGTATCTTCTAACAAACTGTCTTTATGGTGGATTTCCCAGTTATTTAGGGACTCATGATTACTTTTCTTCATTTCTGCACAGGGAAGAGAAGGCCTGGATCACTCATATGGGGCTTCCTTACTTTTTCTGATTCTCGCCAGCACTTCAGGATGAATATATGAGCATAGATATCTTCAACACAGATCCAGCTGGAAAGACTGAGAGTGGTGTCAGTCCAAACCCAGTCCATTACTGCTCTCAGCTCAGTCAAAAATGGAACCAGGCGGAATCTGAAGGGAGAGCACAACTAGTGATTAGTCAGAAGCAGGGGGATCACATTAAATGAGCACAATAACTGTATATATCACAAAAGGGAGAAATAAACCAGTATTAAAAGACAGTTTAACTGGATTTTTTACAAATACAATGCAATCATATCCTGAGACTGTATGACTAATACTGATGTTTTGAGGGTGATACCTTTTGCCACAGCTCATGTTCTTCTAGGGTCCCCTGTGAGACCATAAACATGCTTGTGCATCATTATGCCTAGCAATTGTACATGAACCACTGACGGAATGGTACAAGACAGAGTTCCCTGTACACCCAAATTCCTCTGATCTGGAGGCATAGAGGAACATAGCCTGGCCTATCCGCAGAATGGTGGGACTTAATTTTATGCCTCCTTACACCCAGTGGTGCATTGCCTCTTTACAATAAGTGAGCAGTCCTCAACTGCATACAGGATTGGGCTTTATGACTCAGGATTAAGCAGTAGAAGAAGGTGGGCTAACAAGAAAGCAACATGCACAGAGAGGCTTTTCAAAGTGTGCCATTCCCTTTATTAGTTCCACACTTCTCTGCCTGGCCAGGTCACAAAGAATACTTCATGTGAAGAAAGCTTTCTTCTATAGCTCTTTCTACTGGAATGACACAACCCATACTGAAAATATTGGGAAAAGGCTGAGATTATTCCATTTTTTTCTGTGAAATATGTATATGCTTTGAACTAGCTTAATCTCAACATCATGGTAACATCATAATCAGAACATCATGGTAACAGCACAACCCTAACGCCACCTTTCACTCTGAGGTGAGACTGTGTTTGTTATTGCCCCAGCATTCCTAACCCTGAAGAACTTCAAATGTGCAGCATTTTCCAAAAGGTACACAAAGGAAACATTTTTTTGGTGCACAGATTTTATTTCACATATGTACTCTCTCTCAGCTTATTCTCCTTTCCACCTACAGCCTGTAAGCCTGCTCCAATGACTTCTTCAGGATTTGTTGCCTTGCTACTCTTTAGTACTATAGAACAAATAACATTACATAATGTTGTAGTCCCTATCTCTTTCACAGAAGTGATTTCTTACAGGTGTTAAAAAAGGGCCCTGAGTGTCAGACTGGTAAGTCAGGCTTCCATATTCACGACAGAAGACTGATTTTTCTGAAATTTACATTCCTGGAATTGTGTTTTCTTTCTGGACTACAGGGGACGTGGCACAGACAGAGCAGTATGGTGTGAAAGATTTACTGTCTCATTTCCAGCAGCTTTGAAGAGAAGTCACGAATAACCCCAGCATCTCATGATAACAGGTCCTTATTTCATGGAAGAATGGACTAAGGCAGTAGTTCTAGACTTACCCTTGAAATAAGAACAGGTTCACATAGTTATAACTTTTAGTGAGGAAGTTGCCTAGAACACGAGTTGGATATCCACAGCGTATCTGATATGCTGATAAGCCAAAATAAACACATTTCACAAAGTACCAGAGCTGGGCAACAGTGTTCTGGCTAAATTTCCTGTAACGGAAAAGACAGATAAAGGAAAATGATGAGCATTGTACCTGTGTACGACAGAATTAGCTTGAAATGTTTTGTGCTCCTGGCAGTTTCCCTTTCCTGAGAACTGATGAAAAACCCTTGGTCTCTGACCCTGCTGCATCGGTGACACACTATTTGAAAGAATCTGGATGAGGAAGTCTAAAAACAGCATCTGTAATCACCTCAGGGTCATGGCGAGAGACTGGGAACAGGCTCCCTGTGAGTGATGGCTCTGGGGCAGCATTCTGTCCCTCCAGACACTAGAGATGCCTAGCTACACCACAGGGGCCCCTACAATGACACGTGCCCTGGTAGTCCTGGGTAGACACTGTTTCTCTTCGCTGTTCAGATGGTTGACATCTACACTGACTTTAAGCAGCTTTAATGCTAATTTGTATTCATGGAGGTACCTCCAACATCTTGGACTCATATAAGGAATTAGGTTGGAGCGACCTCTGAAAACCTTCTGTTGCATTATCCCCTGCTTGAATCATGTCTAATCACACCAAATTGTTCAGGGACCTGTCCAGATGAGTTTTGAATGTTTCCGAAGATAAAGATCCCACTGCCTGTCTGTGCAAATTGCTCTAGTCATAGAGCAATTGCCAAATGCCATGGAGCACTACTGTCATGGTGAACAGATTTGTCATCATATCTAGCATAAATTCCCCTTTTCTAACTTGGGGCTTCTTGCACCTCTGAAAGCAGCTTAATTTCACCTTAACACTCTCTTAACAGGTCAGTGAAGATAAGTCATCATGTTCTGCAGGCGAAACTAGTGCTATTCACTCAACCTCTTCACACATATCATATGCTCTAACCCCCCTAACCATCTTGGTGAACATTTCCCCTTCTGACAGCAGCCCAATAACATGCTGGAACTGCGCGATGGACAGGGTTTGTGAACCAGACATGATCCACTGTTTGCAATTATATCTCACCAAATTATTGCAGTTAAGAAATATGCATGTGCTTCTAAGAGTCAGCCTAACTTATAAGGGCCACAGGAGCTTCAGATGCAGGTTTGAGATTAACAACATGAGATAAATATTTCACAAACGCACCAAAAATATCAAAAGGATTTTCTTGCCCTTTAAGTTCACAAATCAATATAAAAATTTAATCTCAATTTTCAATTCTCAGTAGATAAGAGATACACTTGAAAACTGCACTTATTAAAATAGGGGCACAATTATTACTGCACTGAGAAAAAATAAAACAATCAATTTTTAGGAGTAAATCAGACTTTTTCTTTCTACATTATGCTCCTATTTTGTTTTTCCCTTACAATAACTTAACCATTTATGAAGTGAAATGTGCCCAAGTGACAGGCCGAAATTCTCAATGGAGTAAAGCAAAGTTTAAAGTCATAAGTAGAAGGGGAGTTAGCCAAACACTAGAGAAGACACATTAACCCCTCTACAGAGCAGACTGCTTTGAGCCAAGCAATAAGAAATGTTAGATTTTCAGGTCCATTGGACCAGGCAACTCATACAAGACTTCATACAGCAGGTGGCTACATCCACAGCTTTTCCAAAGCCATGTGACAGAAGCAGGGGAGGAGAAATTTTGCTCTTCAGAAGATACAAAGGTTTTATACCTTCTTCATTCTATGGAGTTTCAAATTCATAGTTAGTTCACATAGTCCAGGAGAGTGACAAGTTATAGATTACTCTGAGAGAGACATTTTCTACCAAGTCTTCTAAATCAGTGTGAAGCCAGAAAAGCAAGGTTTCTGATAAGAAAGAAGGGTGTAAAGGCAGGAAGGCATGGCATAGGTGGAAGGGGAGAGGAACAAAATTCTGATCACTGCACCCTGAGTTACTTCAGTTTGTATCCAGCAGCTATCTCATAAAAGATCTAAACCAGTCTTGGAGGTGGAAAATCAAAACAGAGGCCAACATTGTCTCAGCTGAGTGCTCAGTTACAGGCAAACTTTCTCTCACCTGCTATTTTTTGACCCAAAATGAGAATATTTAATTACATACTTGTATATTCTATTTCTTACATCCTCAAACCTACATTGGCCACAGTTACTGCTGTAGAAAGACATTCTGCTTAGGAATGAGACTATGAAGATATTTGTTTATGACTTGAAAGCTTAGCTATAACCTTCTCAAATTTACACTCAAATAACTTATTAAAGCATCACTTTTCAACCCATATTGTCCAATTGTAAGGTTTATACCTTTCTGTCACTCCAGGCAAGATAAAGAACATCCAGAAATGAATTCCAAAAACAAGGATGACCTGGAAGATGACCTTTCCCATGACAGTCTTTTTGAGGTACAGCGCTCGGTCTACCACCATGGTACCAAACTGAATGAGTACCATCACCAAAAATGCCCCTGGGACTTGGTCCTCTGATAACGAAGAGGTGATGTCTGCTGCTGCAGAGTGTTTCTGAAAAAGAAAATGTAACAGAGTAGTTGAGGAAGGAGGACATTCACATGGAACCTAGCATCAACAACAAGGGTCCCAACTGACAATTTACATGCAGATGCCCTCTATGACATACCCCAAAAGCCCAAAATCCAAACACAATGATGATGAAGTCCACTGTATCTGCGAGGAACATCAGCACATACACATCAGTCACAGCACTGTAGTCTGGATGAATAAGATTGTAGAAAAACTGTCTGATGGGCACATACACCTGGAGAGTCCTAAAACAACAATAACCACAATGTGATTTAAAAACACTGTAACTGGCACTGAAGAAAAGAGTGTCTGGAGGCGATATGAGTAATGTTTGTAAAGATACACTTCTCTGACAGCCTCTTCATAGGTCAACAGAGACACCAGTTCCTTGCACTGATTGCTGCTAAAGCATGGCATTAGCATTTGTTTGGTAGAAATACACATAAGATCCCAAATCAGTTCACACAGGATATTTAGCTTCATATCAGACAGATGAACACCCCTGCAGTGCTGTTTGAACCTCTGTTAATTTGTCTGAAGTTCAGCTGGTGGGACATAGGAACTTAGGGTGAAAGCATACTGATATAATGAATAGCATACGTATACATTCTTCCATTTGAATTAACAGAATCAGTAACCTCCTCTCTTTAAAACATTTCACTGTATTAGTCAGCTCTTCACAACCTCCCACCCAAGCCCACACAACTCCTCACTTTGCTCACTTTTTAATTGTGAAGGCCTTGGCTTTGATCATTTGTTCTCGAAACTTTTCCATAAGAAGATCTTTCTTAGATTTTTGCTTGATGCTTAGCACACTGCTTCCTTTCTGACTGCTGTTTCTTGTACTGGTACTTCCTGAGAAAAAGAAGAGGGAAATAGAAGAGAAAGAAGCTAACTCAAAACTGAAGTTTAAATACAAAAATTATAAAGTAATATATCTGGAAAATTCTACCGCATATCTGAGTCCCACATTTGAAAGACACTTCAAAATACATCTGTATAGTAATTTTTTTCCTGATATGATAAAATCTTGACAATATCCAGTATAGGTTTAACAACTAGCAGATCTAGATTAATAACTAAAAGGAGAAGAATAGTGCCAAAGGCAAATACTTGATTGTTCTGACTCAGTCATCTCAATTGGTAATATACATTCAGGCTGTAGTAAGCCCTTCTTTTTCAGAAGAGGTAATCCATTTCAATATTCCTAAACATTTTTTTTTCACTTCAAGTTCCATTGAATGTAGATATGAGAAATACATGTGCTTTGAATTCCCTCTAGCTGGGGATTATACTGAACCAGAAATTCTGGATTTGGGCCACGCTGAATGTTCCTTTCCCAGCTTTTGGGTAATGTCATTTTAAAAACATACTGAATCATAAAGTACAGCTCTCCATTTGAACTTTAGGAAGGTTTGGAGCGTGTTCAAATGCAAAAGATATTTTGGTTCATATCCTATTTCCTCACAGAGGAGCAACAGCATTCAGTAGTCTCTGTGTTCTCCACAGCAACCGCACAATGTTTCAGCAGGATGATCCTATGGGAAATGGTCATTTGCTCTTCAAATCCCAGAAATGCCATGACATTTACCTCTCTTAGATCTGTGTGAGGAGAAGCTGGATCTGTGAGAAAGCTGTGATGCACTGCTAGAGCTCTTCCTCCTGATTGCAGTCTGCTGCTCAGGGAAGTGGACATGGATAGATTCCACTGATGCTGCAAGATTGACAGACTTCAGAGAGCCTGAAGAATCTCTCCGGCCTCCTGTCAGAGAGAGCTCATCATCAGTATCCTCTTTATTAGTGGAGCTGTCCACTTTCTCATCTTCATCCCACAATCCATGGCACTAATGGAAAAAGAAAAGGAGAGCATTTCAAACTTGTATTTATGTTATGGTATTTATCGTAGACGTTTACCACAGTGCTCACTAGGGGGATGACAAATGTGTTGTGTTGGAATATAACATGAATGACTGAATAATTAAAACTAAAACATTAAATATAAAATAAATAAAAAAAAAAACACATGCAGTCATTTTACCTTTAAAATGGATCTGTGGAAGAATAAAGCAAGGAGCTGAACAAGATCATAGTGCACATAGCCCTCTTTCTTCTCAATGCCAATGATATTGGGTGGATGGTAAGGTTTATCTTTTGTGTAATCCACAAACTTATTCCAAGGAAAGAAGCCAAACTGGAAGAAGTACTTGATGACGATGGCCACCTGTTCAGAAACACAACACACTTCGGGTGTTTTCTAAGCATGGCAGCCTCATAACATTAAGAGGAGAGAAATATGACTATTTTGTCAGCTTTATAAGAAGATTAGCAAACATTCATTGCTACAGAGGAACAGCAGTTTATGTTTCCTGAGTGATAAGGTCATCAATGACTAAAACCAGCATTTTCCAACAGATGGTGCTCAGTGGTACCTGAGATACCACCGGCAGCGTATACTGTCGCTTGATTACCAATTACACAGTCGCTAATTATAAATGGTCTGTTTTTGTAATAACTGCTTTACATGCCAGGAAGGATGTTGCCCATCTCAGTGAAGAAAAACACAAACAAGACCTTCTTATACCATAGAAATTCCTAAGGATGTTAGCAGATATTTATATTAATATGAAAGGCCACAGGCCCCTAGATGCTAGAGATTAAAACCAGAAAAGAGACCATGCAAAACTTACAACTTCACTTTTCTATGTTTGACATACAGGGTTGCAAAAACAGCAGCATACCTCAGTGTAGACAATGGCTGTCATCCAGAAACGTTTGCTTGGCCGAGGAACAGACAGCATGGCCCAAAGGAATATAAGGATGGGAAGCACCAGGGTTATCATGGAGGCAGAGATCATGTGGTTAAGAATGATCACAAAATAGCACACCATTTCTGACCGGGCCACCAAGGTATTGTATAGGGCATAAATAAGAAGCAAGACTCGAGGCTGACCAACGTAGAATTTCTCTGATTCTTCTAGCTCTTCATCGTGAAACATCCTGTTAGGAGCAAAGTACAATAAATTAAATAAAAATTAAATTCACAAGAGCTGCTTTGTTAATTGCTACTATTTTTCCTTTTGAAAAACCATAAGATTCTGTCAGCAAGTACAATGAAGGAAAAAAAAAGGGGGGGGGGATTCGGTATTATAATCAAATAACCTGAATCTAAGCTCACAAAACTTCAAGCAAAATAATTAGAAGCATTGTTCTTTTTTTTTTTTTTTTTTTTTTTTTTAATTTATCCAGAGAACTGACTTGGTAGCTTTCCTACAGTTGCCCAGCCAACACACTTCATATGACACTGTCTAGATTCATATCTGATTTACTAACACAGGCAGGAATTAGAAGACCCAGAGGTCCATCGGGACATGCGTGGTATGAATAGCACCACGAGCCCACTGGCACTACTGAGCATGCTGTCTGAAGGGCAAAGAGGGAGCATCCTATCTCCTGTGAAAGCACTTAGCAAGGTGGTCTCTCTACATAGCCTTCAGCTACTACTGGCTTAAACAAATACGCTGCCAAAGGTCAGAGTTTCCCTTATAGTAATCCAAAATAATAAAAAGAGAAACATTTTCCCAGATAGCTCTGGAAGCAGATTATTTGAAATCACAGCTGTCTGGAGAAGTCCTGTACACATGGAATGTTTAGAAAAGCCCTTGACCCCATGGCTATTGGAGTACAGAAATCTGATGCTAATTGGAACAATTAACTATGGTATCTGGGGAGAAAGCAGAGATTCTTTCCAGCATGAATTTGAATCATTTTAGAAATCTGTAATTAGAACAACTGCACAGGAAATGAGCTTCTTCCCTTAAATCAAACTTAGCACAAGGTCTGTATCAAAAAACATAGACTAGTTCTGAGAGAAAACAAAACAAAACAAAACAAAACAAACAAACAAAAAAAACACGCAATGGCAAAACTTCACAGACTGGGACCAAAGATTTTCCCCACTCAAAGGTCCTTACTTGTGCAGAAGCAGCTCACTAGCCGTTAGCTCATGCGTCAACGGAGGGAGAATCGTATCATTAAGTCTGTCCGTCCGACTGTCATCTGGGCTCACCATCATGAGACTCTTACCAGCTGAGTCATCTGGGGAGCCAAAAGGAAGGTGTTCAAAGCTGACAGCTTTGCTATAGGAAGGTGGAGCTTCTGCATTGCTATCCACGGTGGAGTACAATGGCACATCAGTATCAGGAGTAAGCATAGCTCCTTCTGAACCCAGGCTATAATCTTCCACCTCCTCTTCATCCTGCCTCGAAGCAGAATGAGCTCCTTCCTCTTCGTGCTCCCCTTCTACCTCCTCAATGGTTTCTGTTGTCCCCTGACGAGAATAGAGCATGGTGACCTGTGTAGGTTCACTGTGAGGGTAGGATGAAGAGAGAGAGTTGAGCCCTGTGAGGCATATCACAAAATGAAATTTGTTCATTCTACCTTCATGTAGACAGCTGAGCAACCCCACTGCACTCTGAGACCCTCAAAGTTCACATCGTTTGGTAGAAAACATTATGACATGATCTCTTCTTACACAGAGGGACCATCTGGGTCTGTTTGCTCCTGAATGGCATGCCAGTGTACTCATAGTGGTTCATTATCTTTTTACACCAGGAAAGGACAAATGAATATCAAGAGAAACTACATTAGCTTTCTGAAAGCAGTTTAAACACTTTCTTACCAGAACCAGAACTTGCTCTTACATTTATTTAAAGCATGCTCCGTGGTGAATGACAGACAGTTGTTGGGTTCCTTCTAAACATGGTGCTTCTAAAAAACACCCTAAGGGTACTGTATACAGCTGGAAAACCAGCTGAAAACACACGTCAGATTGGATTCCAAGTAAAAGAACAAGAAAATTGCAAAAATAGAGAAATGCAATCCAGATTATAAAACTGTTCCAGTAACAGGGTATCTTGCTTACCTTCAGATTGCCCTATGTTCTTCATTACAGTCTTCATTTCTTTTTAACCTTACCTGCCTGCTTTTCTTCCATATGGACCTACTTTCTTTTTCAACTGTTCTTATTCACTCTGTTCTGTTCTCTGCTTATTCACCTTGCTTACTGTCAGCTTTGCATGTCCATAATCACTTTCTCTCCTAATGCTCTGTGCTCTGCAACAGTTTTAGCTGATGTAAATTCATGCAGCTTGATGACTCCAGATGGGAATCTGCACACCATCATTTTTCACAAATTTTCTTGGCCTTGCTTTCACCCTTTTCTTCCCTCACAAGTATTTTTTTTAATCTTTCCCCTAGAACACTACTCTTTATTTCACTCTCTGTTTCAGCCTCTTTCCAAGGTTAGACAAAAGGCATCAACTAAGCGTCTTTTGTTGGCTGGGTGTACTTGTATGTCAATAGAGACAAAATGAGGTTTCACATAGCTCCAGAGAAATGAATGAGGCCACGATTTCACATAAAGTATAACCTTTTCAAGAAAACCTCACTGCCAAAGCCAGCTGGCACTACCATTTCCTGCCAAGTTATATCTCTTTCCTTTTACACTGTTTCCAAACTTGTCATGCCTATGTTAGATAACTTTATTTCTAGTAGATTTTTAATCAGAATTTGGAACAGTATTATTGGGATGCATGTTTTGATATCTCCTGTTAGCAATCATTCTGGTTAAAATGCACAAAAAACATAAAATCACATAACTTCAAAACCAATCAACACTAAAAATTTGTAAAACACTTTAAATTTTGGAAAAGAATGATCTAATATGCTTTGAAATGTCATATTTATATTACTAGCTGAAACATTGTTTTTATTTCACAATGTCATATAAATCCCTGAGCTTTACCTTCTAAAAATGAGTGAATGGCTCTGAACTGTTCTTTTGCACAGGATATTAATAATATTCACTATCTTTTCATAGCAATTTTCCTTTTCTTAATTCCAACACCTCACAGACTGTAAATCAATGGTAAAGAAATCAAAACATATTTAACAATCTTTCCTATGAGGAGGAAAACTAAAAATTGAAAGAACAGGGCCAATGCTTGCCTATCTTAGTTTCTAAAATTAGATATCCAAGTCCATATTTAGGATAAGGCATTAACTGAGAAACTTCACTTCCACCTTCCAGTTTCAATAAGAACAATCATCAGCTTAGTAACTCTGAAAAATCAGACTCTTCTTTAACTGAATAAATACAGACTTAAGAGTCTGTTTTTTATACAGACATTTTGATGAAATGTAATGGACAGACTTTTAAAAATAAATGAATAAAGGATAAAAAACAAAAACACAGAAAAAGAAAAGTGAAACAACAAAGGGGTCCTAGCTTATGACCCTGACTTTGAACCTCAGAGTCGTGCCATGACACAGAAGGCAGTAAAGCTTCCATTAACCATGCAAACCACTCTGTACACCACAGATCTGCAAACTCAAGTTTATATACACTGCATTAAGTATAATGGTATGGGTAAATGAGTGAACAAAGCATGCATGAGTTAAGCACCTTGACACTATACTGCCACTGTCAGCTGATGAGGAGGACATATCCATGCTCTGCATTTTACGAAGCCTAGGTCGAGCGCGCTCACTTGTTTTAGGAACAGTGTCTGGTCCATCTAAATCATCAAGGGTTGACTGCCTTGAGAACAGCATGGTTGCTTCAGTGTAGCAGCTAGCAGCGCAAACAGTTACAAAGACAATGTTAAATACAAATGATATTACTCTACATGGTTCAGTACACCAATGTGCTTGCCATGCAGCAAAACACAGACACAGAGACAAAAGGTTCAGAGAGAAGATAAGGATTTGTTTAGGGTCACTATGTAAACACATCTCTATTGTTCATAGTCATATTCACACAGGGGCTATAGAAAGCCAACAACTCACTTTTCAACAAAAATTCACTATTCAAGGAGATACGTGAACATCACAATATTCTACATACTTTCCAGGGGCACCAATGTACATAGGCTAGGACGTTTTATTTTCTCAGTTTCCCTCCCAGAATTTCCAAATTCCTCCCAAAATGCTTTGGGAAGTGACCTTCTCTGTACAAATTCTGTTTTGTTAATGATATGCTGTGTTGAACCTTTTGCATAGGTACAAGCCAATTTCCTAAAAGAGCCCTGAAACTGAATATGTTCATATTCCACAAATAGAAAAATATCTGTCAGACATTGGCTAATCCTCTTTCCGAACCAAAGAGCCAAATCGGATATGTTACTTAGCCAGTAGATGCATGCCAAATATAACCTGCTCTGCATGGGATGGCTTTTATTTTGATATTTAGTAGGAAGCCTTGATGATTCTTTCCAGAATATTTCATTTATTTCAATCGAAGCTTAAAAATGATTTCAAAATCAGAAACATGCACTTCTTGAAAGAAAGAACAGATATGATAAACCCTTATCTCCTTTCATTTATCAAATACAACAGGACACAAGAGACATACACCATACATTGAGCATTTATGTGTTACTGGAGAAAAGAAGAACTGGATGAGTTATGAGAAAGAAAGTACATATTTAAATACAAGCATATAACATAGCAACAGGAAAGAAGCAAATACATTAATGACATATGGTAGGTAAAAGAATTATTCCTCCTGTAAAAATCTTTGAAAAATGTGGATGTCTATGACATGTGTTGACGGGCCTGATGTTTTACCACATGCAGTCACCTGCCTGAGTCTCAAATATAGTGAGAGAAGAAAAGACCCCAAAATGCAGGATTTACAATCTATTTTTCTTCCTTCTTTTGATTCCATTTGCGCACATGAGCAACAGCAGCTGGCATTTTGCTTCCTTGGCAAGCACTAAATGTGTCCAGGGCACAGAGAATAGGGAAAGAGATAAGAAAGGAAGTGCAATGGCATTTTCTGTGTACCTTTGGTCTTGCTAGCTTGAAGGGAAGAGAAAACTGTCGGCATGAAGTGCCCATTTGCAATTGTTGTGTTAAGGCAAATGGAGAACAAAACAACAAAATACATGCAGCAAAGAAGCATTTTTTTAGGCTTACACTCACTGATGACCTTTGATAGATTGGCTGGGGTAAAAGAACATTTTGTTCTTATTTTAGAGAAAAAAAAACAACACCAAGATACCAAAGGTATTGCAATTTTTTTTTTTTTTCCTTAAAAACAGTATTAATGACAGGGGCAGCTCTGTCCTGTCAGTTCACTCAGCCAAGACCCTTTCCAAGCCACTTTATTATTTCTGTGTGTGCACAAAGGCACACATGTGTCCTCCAAGTTTTGTCTGTCCGCATGACACAGGGTTTTAAGGGGGTCCGGAAAGCTGCTTCCTGCAGGAAGAGGAGATCCACCTCGGAGGCCTGATTCAGCAGCGTGGAAGTCAGTGGGAGCTTCGTAATATTGACCACCAAGGGCTCATGATGCAAGAGGCTTCCCATTACACATCCACCAATGTGTCACAGCTGGGTTGTACTATCAATGAGGTTTTGGTGCTAAAATATGGGAGATGGCAGCAGGTAGGGAATCTACTTTTGTAGGTTACCTTTATGTCTCTGTGCTACAGTATTATCCATGTTATTTTACATTTCAAAGGCTGAATTTATTATTTTAAAAAGCAACACCTCTTACTAAGGTGTTGAAGTATTTTAAAAGCGGGCATAGTCCAGCTGGAACTTTCCAAACACCTTCAGCAGAACAGCTATTGAAATTCAAGTGTCATGCAGCTGGTCATATATCTTCAATGAAAGAAACATATTCCAACCGCCCTCTAGAACAGGTAAGTTTTGACCTGGCTCCCAGAAAAATCAAGGGAAAAATATTCATTAATCCCAATAAATGAAAACACTGTCCCAGATTTAGTCCTTGCAATAATACGGATCATGTAGATGTTTTAAGTGAAGGATGAATAATCTGATAAAATATCTACTGAGCAGCTGCTCTAGATCTTTTAAGGTCTGGAGATGTGTATGAGATGACAGCTGTACCACAGTGTGTATATTCTGTATGTACTTCTTCAGGAACATGCTGCCGAAAACGGAGGAAATGAGAACTCCAATAAAGTGAAGATATTTACATTTGGCAAAGCTGATGTTGACTCAGTGATTGACTGTCATATAAATGTAATCCAAGCATATCTTCCTGAGTGACTTTTCAAATTCATGTCCTTAGAGACCTTGAAAACCATTAGCTTCTTGAAATCATTCAAGGAATAGGTATTTTAAATTGAAGGTTCATTAAAAGCCCTGAGTTCAAGCATTTTATATAAAGTTGATTGGGTATCCATTTCAAATGGGGATATATATAGCAGAGATGTTTTTATCCTGTGCGAGTGGGAAATTTCTTACTTTATTACTTCCCTTTGGTTAAACAAATTTATCCTTCCCAGCAAGTTTATTAGTTAAGGGGTGACTTACAATTTTTTTTTTATTTCTTTCTTGTTTCTTTTTTCTTTCCATATGCTAGTTACTGACTGGCATTACCTTTATGAACTAGTACACTTCCTACACTTGCAAGCAAAAACCCCAAACATTTATTATCACACATGTTCCTAACTCAGACCTAGATCCAGCCCCAAAGTGGGACTCTCCTCTCATCCCTTCTCCTGCCTCCCAGTGCAAACTTTACTTCCCCAGTACTCCCTGTCCCAGGCCCTACACTTCATCCAGTGAGGGAAACACAGACAAAAACTGGGGTCTGATGACTCCCGTTCATGCAGTCTTACAGGAGGGCTTTCACACGTGGGGATTCACACGTGCAGGTCCTGTAAAAGCTTACACACAGTCAGAGCTGATAAACAAAGAAGTTATTTGTGAAGGTATAAAAATGAATACAAATGGATCCAAGTACAAAATCCTGGATATCCCGAAATCTGACTGGGTCTGCATCTAGCTGCTTTTTCATAACTGTAGGTCATGAACCCACAAGCTCTTTAACGTAAGAAGCAGTTCATCAGCCAAATGGAAACACAAGCAGGAAATGCTCTACCATGCTAGCTCCCTATCACTTCTGGTGTTGCACATCAAAGAGTTTGTTAAGGAATATCACCAGTCTTTTCTTTTCCTGGCCCATTCAAACTTTGCACTATGTCTTTAGGACACATGAGTATTTACACACAAAGAAAAACCAAATGATCACATTATGAATATCTCATTGTGCCTCTAGCTTCTGTACAGTAAAAAGACAGCAAATAAACGTGAGCTAAGCACCCTCTAGTTTAAGAGAAAATCCCACAAAAGATACTCTGCAGATTCATTTAGAGCTCTATGCAAAGTAAGAACAACATGCCTGGACAAGACTTAGAGAGGTCAGCCTTCAACTTCATGAGAAATTTACAGTTCCTGCAATTGATCAGGTGGGTTGCTCTCCCTGGGAATTCCCCTATGCAAAAAAAGTGTTTAGAGCACTGAGGTCATACTTTAGGCAATTACTGCCCTGAGTCCTGAGGAATATGTATTATTATAATGGAATAGCTTCTCTGCTTCTGAAGTTGAGTTTTATTTCCAGACACGCCCATCTTACTCATGGAACTAATATCCACTACAGAATCTTGTGCAGGGCAACCAAAGGATAACCTGAGTGCTCATCAAAAACTGTCTACCGCTTCCCAGAAGTTTTCCACAGTAATCCTTGATTCATGATCACAGGGATGCTTTAGATTTAATTAGTTGCTTTTACTGATACTAGAAACCATCGTTTTGAAATGCAAAATATTCTTTTCTATTATTTGGGCGATTAAAAAAATCATGTACTTGATAAACTCATATGAAGTTGAAAACACTACACATTTCTAAAAAAGGTTCATAAACTCTTTTGTAATCCCAGGAAGAGATATGCAAGTGTGCCCCAGTAACAGATGCCATTATCATTCAATCAAAAGACACATTTTTGCTTCCTCTCATTACAGGTCATTATTATTACAGCAGATGTGTACAAATTGCAAATACTGCCAGTGCAAGAATATTTACTTTTCTGTTACCAGAAAGAGAATTCAAGATTAGAGAAATCAGTCACAATACTGCTTTTGCTACTCCTCTGTTAATAGGTCCTGTAACATCTGGGGAAACAGATGACAGTAACGCATTTGAAACATTTGCTATATTCAATATAACTTTTTCTGTTGCAAAGGAGCTCCACAGAATTAATGAATTCTCTGAGTTTGAAAGAGATTTTAAATTTGTAAATGCTCAAAGCATTGTGACAAATAGGTGCTTATTCTGAAAGAAGATGTAATTGAATCTTAACACTGGATGCCATTTAACTGAAGAGACAATTTACACAGGAAAATTGCAAAATTTGTCTTTCTTGTTTATAATTCGTTATGGAATTGGCTTCCCTTTGCTTCTATTTAAAGTCTTGCTAACATTGTT
Source organism: Anas acuta (assembly GCF_963932015.1). Classification (NCBI taxonomy): domain Eukaryota; kingdom Metazoa; phylum Chordata; class Aves; order Anseriformes; family Anatidae; genus Anas; species Anas acuta. Next base: position 109,077,039 of record NC_088980.1, read on the forward strand.
AGATAATAATGTTAACTTCTATCTGTAGTAAACAGCATGACAAAAAAATATTTAATGAAAGCAGGGCTGATATTAGTATTTCATTTTTAAGTGGGACTGAACTTTGTGTTAAATTCTGCCCTCCAGATATCCAACTGACTCCAACTGAGCTGGCAATAGAATTTGGCTTTACATTTTTCTCATGTAATCTGACTCCCATAAAACTTTGAGACAAAACACAAAGGTGTTGCTTGGTTGGGTAGCTAGCCACCAAAAAAGATTTGCTAGGATTTAGTGTTTTTACTGGAGTGAACCTCTCAAAGACCAGTGCTTGCCCTGGGGAGCAATTTGTGAATATTTTGTTGAAACACAGTACTCACAGACACTTTCTGACACTTGCTTTTCAATAACATCAGAAAGGAATGCAAACGCTCATTATTTTCAGTTCACTAACATCTACACATATGTCATTAGTAAAAGGTAAGCATACTTTACTGTACACAGAAGCTATTGAGTTTGTAGGGAGTATCAAACACAATAAGATACTGCCACACTTCAGAGAAGGACAGGACACAGCAGAATGCAACGGATTATGAAAAGGCTTTATTTCCAAAGCCCTCCCTTCTCCTCCTCATGATGCTGTTGGACAGTTTTTGCAGTCTTTTAAAAGTCAAGAACACCAGGGACACGGTGGAAACAGGCTGCCTCTGTAAGGGAAGGAAATCAATGTATGTGCCTCTGTGTGCATGGAGCAGCAGGAGCATGCAGTAGTTTTGGAAAGGGACTTGACAGCATTCATCTTCAGAAAAGAATGAAGATTTTTTTTTCTAGAAAAATACAGATATTTCATGCATAGTGTTACTCTGCTGGACTGTAATAGCAGTTATGAAATCAGGCTCTTCAGATGATCTGTGTGCATAAGAGAGAGTTTTTTTTCTTTCAGTGTAGAGCCTTTTTTTCTTTGTGTGTAACAAACAAGAATTTATTTTCCAAAGGCAAAATATTCACAATGAATGATGGCTCCCCAAACTCCAGGCCTGAATTCCTAACACAGTATTTCATAATCATCCTCAACAGGTTCTTATTTTCCATTATTTTTGACAAGATCAGAAGCCCTGTCAATAACTCCTAATTCTGTAGAAGTGGTGAGTATAAAATCCACAGAAAGCAGTGGTATAGTCATGCACTGGAAAAGGAGTTATATCATCTGCTGGCAATTGAGTGCACCACTGTAAAGGAATAGGAATAAATAGCAGACCCTTCATTATCAAAATAGCATGGATATATCAAAAGGACTGCTCAGCGTTGATTAGAAAGTTCATGAATATCTAGACATTGTCTAAAATTATGTCTACTGTACAATCTCTCTATTCTTCACAAAATAAAATTAGATGAATACCTGGAGATACTGTCACGAGAAGCTGCTGAATCTAAACTATCCATTCTTTCAGAAGCTTGCAAGCCAGAAGCTTGACCAGGATTTTTATCAATTGAGTCCAGTCCTGACTCCCTGGAAAGTTTCATCATATGGTTCTGGTAATACATATGGATGCTCTCCCGGGTAGGAACGTTTCCCTGTAAAAGAGATAAGGAAAGGTAAGTGGCAGGGAGAGTTATATTCTTCAAATAACTGCTTTGCCTTTTTTTATTATTACTTTTTTTTTTTTTCCCAGTCATTTGGCAATACATAGTCTGTCTAAACATCTTCCTAGTAAACAATAACTTCTCAACACAGTGCAAGTCAGATTCTGACTTAAATGTAATATGGCACAAAGTGTTGGGTTTTGGAGCAATAAAAGTGGCTTCAGACTATGCACAGTCCACAAAACTCAGCTAGGTGCAATGCAGATCATCCAGTGTGAACATGAGCTATGGCCTGCAACCATGACTCAACCTATACATAGGGCTCCAGCAAATTTTCAGACAGCACTTTTAGATAGCTCCACTCAATCCAAGAAAAATTATAGATCTTATTAGCAGCCAGTAGCAAATATTATTATTATTTTTAACAGAAACAAAAGAAACAGGTCACGAACAAACTGATCTAGATTTTCATTAGTGTCCAAAATAAGATTTTTTTCATGAAGTATGGATACATATTGGAAAACTGAGAAAATAACATTTAAGAGCTTCCCTATTTACTCTTTCTCTCTGACTTCGAATCTATGAAAGGATGGTTTTATTAACTGTCAGCCCAGGTCTGGGCACAGAATCAAGTCTTTCTGGTTATACTGCCAACAGAATGCTTAAGGCTTGTAACAAGAATAAAACTGACAACTTGATAGCCTTTTTTCTTATGCAGAAACACATCAAACTCATTCCACTAGTAGTTGCATTGACTTCAGAAGATGCATTGAGATTGCTACTCTTGAACAGTCATTCATAATGAAGCCTTATGCAAGAACTTTTCCAGTTGAAATAACCAAGCTACTCTAAAATACTGCCCATATTTCCTTTATTAATACTATTAGTATTTCATCTCTGGACCTCAGCATTGTCCTATACTGAGTATGTTCATAATCTGAAGGTTCATCAGAAAAAAAAAATATCTTAAAACAAACAAACAAACAAACAAAACAACATCAACAAAAACACAATACCCAAACCTTAAGTTTTAGTAAGGTTTGCTTGTGTACATACTGTGCTGCTTCTGCAATAACAAATGTCTGTGTGTCTGTGACAACCTGACTTGAAATTATGGCACCCACTATCTTGATTGCAGGCCTGTGATAAAGGACAAGAGCTATGACAGCAAAAGTACCCCACAACTGATGGATTATGGACTCAAGCTCCTCTGTAGTTACAATAGAAACCAAAAGAACTTCACACATGTCCCTGATTCCATGCTGGACAAAACAACAACAACATGTCACCATGATGGTTACAGCACAAGCCTTTCTTGGGCAGCAATGATAGGTATGGAGCTGATGCAGAGCCTTGCGAATGCTATGGAATAATCTGTGATTATGAACCCATTATTCCATAGAAGAGGAGAGAAAGATCCTTGTAATAAAATACCGAAGGTGAGAGTTTTAAAGCTAGCAACTGGAAAAAATTCTCTGACAGGTGCCCACTACCAGAACATTTAAGACTGAAGCAACCTACACAGGCATACACAAGGCCTACATATGGGCTCTACTGTAATCAAAATAGCATTGGGCTGCTAGCAACATGAAAAAAATCTGTTGTGAACAAAGGATAAGAAAGACTCATTAAAGCAAAGAACAATCAAAATAAGGTCCAAAAAAGTAATGACATAAAAAGGCAGTTAGTCTGATATCTACTTAAATGTTAAAACTATAAAAAATAAGGGATAATGAGTAAGAAACGTAATTTTAAGTGAGGATGCTGAAATAGCATGAAATTCTAAGCCTTGGGACAAAAAAGAGCATTACTGTAGTGTTGTACTATCAGAGTTTTGTAGGAAGGATGGAATGAAAGATAGCTTGGTAAGGTCAAAAAGTAAATAAAGTTAAATAAAGTTCACAGGTTAAATAAATTCACTGTACCAGGATTGCCACAGAGTGCCTGTGAAATATTAAGAAAGATTTGAAAGAAAAATAATGTTCAGTAACTTATATTACTTTTCATATATGCTTATGTAGAATAGGTAAATGACATGAAAGTGCCTGCATACACACATACAAGTCACCAGAATGGAAAAGACCAGGAGGACGAAGCAAGAAGACATCCTTCAAAAAAGTGACATTCGTGAGGATAAACAGAAACAACAACAAACACGGTAGAAGTAGATGTAAAACTTCAGCATATCAGACCAAAAAAGATATTGAGGAGTAACTTCCTAAAATGAACAATAATTGATAACAAAAACATTTTCAAGAACATCATAAGAATCATCTCTCAGAAAGTTAGGGTATCAACAGGTGATCAAGACACACAGAAATGTAGCTCTTTAGGGAGTTAGGGCAACAGAACAGAACAAAACAAACAACAACAACAAAAAAAGAAACAAAACAACAAAAACTGATTTTTTTTTGCATCCCTGTTCACTGCAGAAAAAGTCACTGACATCACCAGTGGAATATTTTGAATCCCATGAAATGACTGGATTAGTAATTATTTTATACATGACAAAGCTGAGAACAAAATACTGACTGGATGGTGATCACCAAAGAGCTCTGCAGGAACCAACAGGTGAAATAGTCTAAGTTCCAGAGAAAAAGAAAATTGTTGGCTTCAGGAGTAATCCTGAATGACCTTTATAAGAAATAAAGCGTCCATGAAATAAAGACAAGTATATTTCTTGTCCTCCAGAGACACGGGGCACAAACAACATGTTTTTTTCTGTACAAGGGAAGAAGGTTATTGACTGGTTGCCCCAAGGAATTTTACCATCCAGGATATTCAGATATAATCTGTATAAAGAGGAAAACATTGAGATGATAAAGTTCACAGAAGGAAAAAAGAAAATATTTGGGATAGTCAATTGTAGTTAGCTGATGCAATACTGATGAAACTGATAAAGCCAAGTGCCTTGGTAAAAAAGGGCAAATGAAATTTTTGTGCTCACAAGTGCAAAGAAATGCAATGGGAAAAATAGCCTACAAAATGACAGGCTTTATGTCACATTGTTTCAGTCTTAAAATCTGACTGTATAGTCCCCCTAAAATGTTTATTTAATGTAAAAAAAAAAATAAAAAATCGAGGAGCTTAACTGTTAGATCTTACTAGGAAAGCAAAAGAAAAGAAACTATATTCCTGTATAAATCTGTGGCTCACCCATACCTTAAAACAATATATAGTTCTGGTCGCTCAGTCTTAATAAGGCCATAGTAAAACTGGAAGTGGTATGAAAGACAATGAAGATGATATGAGGCATGGGATAGGTTCCATGTGCAGAGAGGCTAAAGAGAACAGGAATTTATAACTTTTATCTATCTGTGCAATAACTCTGGGAAGAATAACAGTAACTGAACATTAATATTGAATCAGCCCTCTCTTTTTGGCTCTGTGCCTTGTGGCCAGACATGGTATGGATTGTCTCCTGACCAGGAAAGCCTGCATCTTGGACCTCCTGGGGTTATGGACAGCCTGCTTTTTGTGACAGCTGACAGTGACTGTGAGTGGGCAGCATGGGGCTTTATTAAGGCCAAGGATACTAATGTCCCATTGACCTTTTTGACCTATTCATGTCTGAGATAGTCTGCAGCTTCTAATAAGAGTTGAACTAAAAATGAGGCTCTTATGCTAAGTTTCCAGAAATAGTTGGGTAGCTAGTGACATATGTAAAAATACCTCTGCTTGAGATCTTTATAGTACTGCAAGGTATACTACTTGCATTTTTAAGATCCAAATACATGTCTAGCTACACTGATAATGTTAATCTTATAAAATAATGAGTTTTACTAATGTATCACTGTTTCTTGAGGAACCAGGTATCTTCAGTGTCAATGAAGAAAATTATGCCTGCATGTTGTCAGTCATTTCCAGGGCAAACTGGTCTACAAAAAGGCTTAAATATGCAGACTGAGGTAGTTTCTGAGCTGTTCAAAATGCCATGCCTACTCCTCTCTACTTGAATCTATCACATCCCTCAAAACCAAATTTTATCACAGGAGTCTTTCAGCCTTTCAAATCCTTATATCAATCTCTAAAATAATTATTTTTCCAAACATTCGCTTTGCATCCAGATAATAAATCAAGCATTTCATTATTTAAATATTAAAAAAAAATAAAATAGCAAGCAGTCAAAGAGTCCAGATATATTTTTTAAATGTGCATGTAAGTTGGGTTTCTATAATTTTTCTCCTTAATACAGTGACTTCAGCTGATCTGAAAAGGCAACCTTTAATATTTCACTGGGCTTGAAATGGCATTAACAGAAGAAAAAGACCAAAGGCGTTACCTTCTTAATCTCCCTGGTGAGCATACAACGCTCAATTCTCAGCACAGTAGAGATATCGATGTGTTCTCTTGAGAAGGAATTAAGCCAAGCTGTAAAACTGTCTAGTGTTGCCAGGAAAAGGACCCAAGTGAACTTCAAAATATTAAATATCCTCTTTATGATGTTATCTAAGGGGGAGGAAAAGCAACAGAGAGTTAATGGATGCAAATGTCTTTCTCTGTATCTCTGCTTGGAGTTAGTTTCAATTTTCCTTTATTGTCGAATAATAATCCAGGCTGTGAGACCCTGTCATAGTAAAGAATCTCTGAAGATGGCTGGAGGCCTTTTGGCTGTCTGGGTCATTTTCCTGCCTGTATGTCTAAGCTTATCATCTGGAATCCCTTTTCCACCCCATAACTCCTGCAATTGCTAGTCATATGAACAGTTCCTGATCTTGGACACTGTATGTACAGGTCTGCAAAAATGAAAGCCAAAGATTTGGGCATCTCTTAAGAACTCGACATCCCCTGCTCCAGTGATCTCAACAGCTGCTCTTCCAGCCCTTATCTGTCTATTTACTCACGTGCTTTTCTCTGCACATAGAGTTTGCCTTTTGTGACTGAACTTTGCTCACTTTGAAAGTCTAACCTGCTAAAATGGTCTTTGACTCTCCCCCAGTTTTCCAGCCACCTGAACACACCTCTTCATATTTACTGTTTCCAAAGCTTCTCTTTATTTAAATGGACTGGACTGTGTCATCGGCAATCTCAGATCAACTAGCTCAACTAGCAGTAATCATATAAATCATTTATAAAACATTACTCTTGCCCCATTTTGCCAAAGCATTACGCTTCCCCATGAGTAGGGCTTATGGTTTTATACCAACAATTGTAGCTTTCTTTAGCTCAACGCAGCAGCTTCAAGTGAATTTCTTATTTCAGTAGTTCCTTTAGCATTCGTGACTGCATGTAAAGAGCAGCAGTTTCAGTTTATTTTTCTTTCACTCCCAAGTATACACATCACACTTCAATTCTTAAATAGTCTTACATAAATAAGAAAAAAATTCTTTCCAATTCTTTCTTTTCCAGTTCCAGAGCTAGTTGTCCCTGCTACATATCTAATCTCAGAGCACTAGATATTAAGATCAATTTTACAGTAACCTAAGGGATAATAGAAAACTGCAAATAATCTGCCATGCAGAACCAAAATGCTTGAAGTAGTTACTAAGAAGCCAACATAAGCACTAAAGCGTGATGATTTTAACCACCTCAATTCTTAACTGTACCACAAGATGGCAAGCAAAACTTTGTGGAGTGCACTCTTTACAAAGCATGCAAAGGTGAAACGAATAAAGCACAACATATCTTATAGAAGAACATGCATATGTCTCCAGGTGTGCAGGCATGGTTGTATGCACATATGTGTGGAGAGAAATTAAGGGAAAAAAACAATAGTGGTACATTCCTGTAAAGTGGATGCTGAAATGGTAGTATGTACCATTTACCTGAGTAATGTCATGTAACAAGTTCAGTATCTCTGAATACAGAAGTTTTTATGGCCTTCATTTGACCATACCATTATTTCAATAATTTTTTTTTTTTTTTTTTTTTTTTTTTTCAGGCCTTTTCTGTATCATTTAGAATTGGGAAGATTTTATGATTTATTTACTCAGATTGTATTCACACTTTAGCACATATATCTTGAAGCTAAAAAAATATTTTCAGTGGAAATTAAAGATAAAGCTGTTTATGCTTCTAGAGGCATTCATATCCTTTGAATTCCACATGTAACATTATAAATAAATTCAATAAGATGTAGCATTCATAAAGAGAAATATACAATATATAAATGGTCTTTTTTAACCCACACTCTTCCTCTCTAGTATATCATTTCTGCTACTGACTTCAGGGGGATTTCAGCTCTCAGGTTAAAATTATCTCTATTACTGACCACCACAGTGCTTTGCCAAGCACTTGCAGTCTAATCTGGAAGGTCGTTTTTCTCTCTGGGATGAAGGTGATTTAGTATACATTTTTAATGAGGCTGTAGATGCTCTGACAGCTTTGCTGTTCTCTGAAACTTTTTAAAAATAATCTTTTGGGGATCGATCACATCTAAATAACTTCATAAAGGGAAACAAATATTTATTTTTTGCAGAGATTGTTACTGTAACTTCAAGGGTCAAACGCAGAGATGGCATCTCTCTCCCTGAGAGCATGAGAAAGGATTTGATCTGAGGTTAATAATGAAACTAATGCTTCATAGCAATTACTTTTTTTTTTTTTTCCCAATTATCTTCTTTAATACATATTACTTAGGATAGGTTAAAGCACCTTAAATCGACTATTTCCAATATAAATCAATTATTAACCTCATTTCCTTTCTCTAAGTCCTGTCTAGAACCAACTTTATTTCCCTTGAGATTTGTCTGAGTGATTCAGTTTCATGTTTAACACAGGTGACTGCACCACAAGAAAGTAACAGATAAAAAAGCTCACAAAACACCACCAGAATACTATATGAGAAAGAAATATTCCATATTCTTGTAACCTCTTCCACCCTGTGGCTCACACAAAGTACAATTCTAACTGGGACTGTGGGAAGCAATTCCAAACAGAGAATAAAAATAGCTTTTGAAGACAAAGGAGAGAATAGTGTAATTTCTTCTTTTACTCCAGTTAGGAAAAAAAGACCCAAGCCTAGAGTTATGATCCATTACACTTCTTTGTAGGAAGACTTTCAGTATGGGCAAGATCCTGCAAGCTACTGCCATTTCTTCTGCTGTGCAGGGCATCCTCAGATCTGACTATGAGTGAGAAAGGGTAAAACTGGGAAAATCCCATTCTTTTAGAGTAGCTATTTGTACCTCTCTAAACAGATAAGTACTGGACAAAAGCACAATTTTAACATAGCTAAAACACATTGAAAAACTGCAAGGTCTTTGCGCTAATAGTAAAATATCAGACCATCAAAATCAATGGGGATGATGAGACACACCTAAATGGAATCGGGATTGGAAGCTAAGCTTAGGTATAAGATGTTTTATAATCAAAGTATACAACAAGTGATCAAGTCTGAGCCTGAAGGTACATTTATTAAAGTGTAGGGGAGATAAGTGCAGTAGCTTATATTCCAGAGTGGAAGCTGCTATGCTCAGTACTTGTAAATCTGGCAATAGAACTCTGAAAGTTATTAGATAGTGCTTACTACACAGTTCATAGTGGATTTTGCTAGCTTTATGCTTGCCTGGATCTCTGCACTGATATTTTTGTGACATGCTGCTTACCCCACCCGTCACAACTACACTGTAACAGCAGAGAAAACTTCTGTGTTCATACCTGGTCCATCAGATTTCTTCTTGACATGTTCCTCTTCACTGTCTTCATAGTCTGCATCAGTACCACCTGTTGAAAGCAATGAGTGAAACAATGAATGTTAGGCCTACAGAAGAGCAGATTCAAATCCCATTCAAGCTAAAAAATGCTACTGTTACTAAGCAGAAGTGACTGGTTTCTCACCTACTGGTTTAAGAGAAAGCAGATTTCCATTTTTAAAACACTGAAGTGAGGGGACTACCCTGTCAGCGAAGGTGTTTTTGGATGACCACCACCCCTCCCTTGTAATTTCCAAAGTTGTTTACAATGGTATTTTCTTACTATGTCATCTGCTGAGCAAGAACATCTGCTGTAATAAACCCATGCAATTCAGAGTTGCAGTTTTTCCAGCTGCAAAGGCCTCTCCTTCCAGTAACACACTCAAGCTCATTTCAACTTCTTCAAGAGGTGACCTGAACATTGTTATGATTTCCTCCTGACTCTGACCCATTAAGCCCAAATGAATTGAGTGGGATTTTCAGGCTGAAATGAAGCAGCAGAACTGGTTTGAGACTACCATGTGCTTTTCTTTTGGCCTATAGCAGATCAGGGATGCAGAGAGTCACAGGCAGAACTGAAGGACAGATTAGTCTCCTTCTATCTGGTACCCCAAAACTGCAGCCACAGCTTCATTGGCAGCTCTCAAATTATAAAACTCCCTATTTTTGATAGGTAGAGATGATAGATGGAAGGAAAGTCCAATTGATTCAGCCTGAATGAGCCCTATATGAATATATGAATATATGAAATGTGTCAAAAAGAAATAGTATGTGGATCCTTGCTCTACTCTGTGCTGGTGCGGCCTCACCTCGAGTACTATGTGCAGGTCTGGGCACCACAGTACAAAAAGGACATTAAACTGTCAGAGAATGTCCAGAGGAGGGTGACAAAGATGGTGAAGGGCCTAGAGGGGAAGACGTGTGAGGAGCGGCTGAGGTCACTTGGCCTGTTCAGCCTGGAGAAGAGGAGGCTGAGGGGGGGGACCTCATCGCAGTCTACAGCTCCCTTGTGAGGGGGAGTGGAGACACAGGTGACCTATTCTCTGTAAACACCTGTGATAGGACCCGTGGGAATGGTGTTAGGCTGAGGCAGGGGAGGTTGAGGCTGGACATCAGAAAGAGGTTCTTCACTGAGAGGTGTTTGCACACTGGAACAGGTTCCCCAGTGAAGTAGTCACTGCACCAAGCCTGTCTGAATTTAAAAAGCGATTGGACTGTGCACTTAGTCACATGGTCTAAAATTTTGGGTAGACCTGTGTGGTGCCAGGAGTTGGACTTGATGATCCTCACAGGTCCCTTCCAACTTGGGATATTCTATGATTTTATGATATTTAATTTCACTCAATTTTTCTTACAGGTCTATTTCAACTACAGCATTTCAGGAACTTCCTTGTGAAGTCTCCTTCAAAAGGAAATGTTAAGTCTGTTAAATTCAAAACTTTCCCCAGGAATACACATGAATTTATCATCAAGATAAGAGACTTTGAGCAACCCAAGAAAAATCTAGAGAATAAGATAAATGTGTTTATGAGGTGAGGGAGTGAAAGGCAAATGTCCTTGTTCTCTCTGATACTAGCCAAACACCTGACATTTATGCTCCTTTATTCTGGTGAAGTGCCAATAACTGCTAGGATATTGGTTTACAGGGCTATGCCTTTATGGAGTTTGGCTTCCTTTTGCAAGTGTTTTACTCTCACAAATGTTTTGATACAGCTGATGGTTTCAACCATCTGTTGAGTCTTCCTACTTGGCAAAAGTTCTGGGCATGTGTCTTGCAACTCCATGGAAATCACATGCATCTCCTCTTCTGCTTTATCTCACCTAATGCATATTGTGTAGAATGAGAGGACACAGCTTGACCAGCCTTGTCATGTTAATTTTTCAAAATACAGAAGCATACATACCATCCCCAGATCCTTTTCGTCTTCGCTTCTCCTCTTTCTGAAAACTTTTCTTCTCTTTGCGCCTCTGTCGTAATGCAGTTTTAGGATCAGTGATCCAGGCCTGATAAACAAACTGGAAGGAACAAACTCATTTATTTCAAGGTTCTTCATGTTTTGAGAGTAAGCCACAGAATAAGCCATAAGTAGGCCTATATAGTTTGAGTAAACACATTCAGATCGGCAGGGATAAGTAAATATTTTGAATCCCAAATCAAACACCTCCCCTGCGGATCTTATGAGTTTTCATGTGCTATTTTTGCTAGCTTAAAACCAAATGCAAAAACACTTGTGGGTGAACCAAGTTTCATTAGAACCCACAAAAATTCATGATCTGAACTTTGGGAATTAATACCCTGTTGTATATATGGGCTACTTCACCTGAGTCTTTCCATTCAATTATATATGTGTACATCTTGTATAGGCAAGATGAAGAGTAACAGAAATTTTAAGAGAAAGTTTTGCAATCAACTAACTAAAGCATCAAAACTGTGGGAGTGTTTAGTAAAGGTATTAGTGTTTGTACATTTTTTATACTCTAGATGATTTTTTTCTTTTCACAGTGGAGCACAGGTAGCTTTACTATTTGTGCACCGTCCCAAAACCAGCACTCAGGAATTCCTCAAGTTTCGTCCTAATTTTTACAATGGCTCTCTGTGGTACTTCAGGTAAGTCACTTATGAACCCTTCTGCCACTATTTTTCCAGTTGTAAAACAGGGACATTGATGCATGTATCAAGGGGATTTAATGAGGCCAAATCCTGCTCACAGTACTCACTCAGATCAACAGTCTGTTGACCTACATGACTACGTTGAGCATGAAATTGGCACAAAATATTTATAAATGCTATAACAGTGAAAAAAAAATAATAAAAAAAAATAAATAAAAGAAGTTACCAAGATGTAACTTATTGAATAGTTCTGCTCAAGCTGTGAGGTAAGGTTAGAGAAAAAAGAAGTAACACTTTCATATCTTTTTTTTTTTTTCCATTTGAAACAAAACGTGAATAACACAGACTAACCCTTCTCCACAGCTATTTCAGTAAAAAAAAAAAAAAAGTTGTTCCTTTTGTGGTTTTTATTCAAAAACGAAAATCATCTTTGATTGGCACTACACTTTTTTCTTCTATTTCTAACCAACACAGACTGGTAACAGACACAGGGAAACCCAGAGATACATGCATAAGTCTGAAAATAAAGCACAGTGATAAACTCGCTCTATTAATTCACAAGACAAACATGCACGTAATGACAGAAACACATGCATATCTCAGTGAAGCTGGAGCTGCCCCTTGCAGGACGCAACAGTAAATTACTATTTGGTTTATTTATATTTTTAAAATTTGCATACACAAATTGTTTTGGGACATTAAAAGCAATTAAAAAAATGTCAATATGAGTTCTACTGAATTTAAAAAGGAAAAAAAACTTTGTTCTGTTTTGTTCATGTATACAGTAATGGAGAGGAAATTATTTTTATACTGCTGATCACAATGTTCTCTTCAAATCTTTCAAGGTCTGTACATTTATTTTTATATGTACAATGTCCAAAACAAGCAACACGTGAAAAACTATGTAGGATCAGAGGTGATGTTTTCTCTTTCCTTTGTAATAGGCACTTGCCAGTGAAGGCAATTTGAAGGAATGGTGACACTTAAGTGAAACAGTAACATATTACTGACTGGAAGTTAGAAACTGCCAATATCTACTACTAAAAAATTTGCTTAGAAGCTGTATGCTAGCCACAGCCATAGTGTGAATAAAGAATTCAGAGATAAAAGGCATACTTGGAAGAAGGCAGTGGATTAGAATGAAGAAAATACATTGATAAATGTATTAAACTACTTATGTTAAGCAGTGGATATTTTAAGAGCTGACTGGGTACATACATGTATATTACTTCTGATTTTTGTAGGAAAGTAGGTTGTAGGTAGGAAATGCTACACGTATCCAAGGAGGATGAGAAAATGTTGAAGATGTACAAATATTAAGACGGTGAAGACAAGAAAAATAGTGAGATTAAAAAAAAAAGAAAAAGATGGGTGGGTGTGTTGCAGCAGAATGTGTCTTCTAAAAATAATTAACCAGCTTTCTGAGATCAATTACCACATTGCCCATAAGATGCATGCAAGTCGATGTGACCATCTTGTACAGCAGTAACAGAAGAAATCAAGAATTTGTGTCTGCATTTTCTCTCCAGGGTTGCACTTAAGGTAAGACAGAGTGCTCTTCTTGTGGCTTGACCACTCCAAAAGTAAGAAATATATCGCATTTACTAGGAATGAAGCTTTGGCTGTTGTTATTTTTCATATTATTCATATAAGAGGAAAAATGCAGACAAGGACAGAAGTATATGTTACACCAGGGTCTATGGGATGGGTCACATACTGAGCAGTCACAAAATGTTAAGTACCTTTGCTACTTTGATTAAATATTGAAGAATAGTTTTGGGTAGTTTAATGATAGACTTTGGCAAGGCTAAAATGGCTGAAGCAAATTTTCCGATAGCTCTCTATAAAGAAGGACAAAGCAAGAGCAATTAGTAGAAAACAAGAAAATGTTAACAGAAAGTACCTACTGCATGATTATATCTAGATTATTGAGAGTTTACATTCATTGGTTCCAATGTGGAAAAAAGATCATGTGTGACGTCCACAATAAAATTTCAGTGAGATCATTTTTAAGTGCCTGCATTATCTAACAAACAAAATCTTTAAGTTAACCCTTGAGGTGACTTTTGCAGACAATTTACACTAAAAAAAAAAATAATAAAAAAATTCTTTAGCAGGTTCTGCCACAAAACAAGTTAACTTTTCTAGTATTTTTATTAAGACCACATGCACATGTGATGGAAGGCATATGAAGCATGATGACCTAATGATGAACAACCTTTTCATAAACAAATGTAGTTTTCTGTTCCAGGCAATTCTTCTCCTACATGAAGCTACCTAACATCTTCATGTAGCACATATTGAAGAACTGGTCACTTATACAGAATATCTAGCTGGAGTTCTGAAATAAACACCAGATCTTCCAATCTCAGATTAATGGTTTCTGTACTGTGTTTTAAAAAATAAGACAACAACAAAAACAGCAGCAGAACAACAGTAACAAAAAGCAAATGCATAACCAACCATATTAAAAGAAAGAATTGTATTAACGTCAGACCTCAATTTAAAACACTTCAAAATCTCAGTGCTTGGCATCAACACATCTTAACAAAATGTTGTCAACATTTTTTCTTAAAAACAGCAGGAACAAGAATGCAAACATTTCTACAGCTGCATGAAAAGAAAGATGATCTAGAAATTTACAAGCTACTACTATGGATCAAGGTGAGTTAATGCCATATATACAAAAAAAAGTGTAAATGGTAGAAAATAAACTTTACATCATACTTCATCCAGATTTGGTTTTGTCTTTTTTTTTTATGTCAGGAAAAAATCTTTCCACATTATAACCACTCAGGCATTTTAGTAAATTTAGTTAAATGTTAATATAATTTCAGTATATAAAATAAAGGCACATCAAATTAATTAATTAAACAAAAACAATTATTCTTACAATTCAGTAATATGGCCTGGGAAGCTTTGCTTGAAAGCTACTGACATAAGGAATATGAGCAGCATGGAGGCAGTTATTTACTCTTGCTTGAGCTGGGCTTTCAGTTGCATTGGTTATGGAGTGATGTGAGCTTTCATGGTTGGGAAGAGTCATCTGCAAAAATTTACCTGTTTGCTTAAGATTTTAGAGCTGAGGACCTAAAAACATTCTGCAGTATTTCTGAAAATTCTTCAACAACTAAAACTTAAATTTTATAAAGATTAAAGCTATCCTACATGCATTAGTGTTTCACTAACTTGTTCATCCAAGTCCTTAATTTAAACCAGTACCCATACCTGGTACTACCTAACATTACAATATGAACATATTAATTATTAATTAATATGTTAATTAACAACACATTATATTAATTAATATATTAATTAACATAATCCTTTAAAAGAAAGGAGATAAAGTGATGGTGATGTAAAAAAAATAAATAAATAAAAATGCTTTTTTAAAGTATGGATTCTTTTCCATGAAAAGTTGCTTATTCTTGGGATAATTTCTTCCCAGTATGATAACATCTACAGAATACCACGGAAGCATTCTACAAGAGTGCCAGAGGCAAGACAGCTTCCTCACTCGTCTATATTGCAATGAAGTAAAGTAAAGCTCAGATTCTGAAGCTTTGTTTTTGATTTTTGTTTTCCTCAGGCGTAAGTGAATGAAGATATGATTTCAGTATAGTTCTTGTAGAAATTTGGCAATGCGTAAAACAGGCAAAATTGCATTTTAAATTGGCAAGAAATTTCATTTCCAATACTTTTCAGAAGTACTTTAGATGTACTAGCTGCTTTAACATATAAAGCCTGTGTTTAGAGAAGCCTGTATTTTTTCAGCTGTCAACTACCAAGCAAATTACTATAAAGTACCTGAAATGCAGACTTTTTTCGAGGCTCTTCCTCTTCTTTTTTCTCCTCTTCCTCTTCTTCTTCACTATCCGTCTCAAACAAATAATAATTTCCACTTCTGACGACTATGTGAAACAAAATTTTTTTCTTATTTTTTTTTGAAAAGTACTATTCTGAACTGCCTGAATATCTCTAAACAATCAGACAGTAATTTATATGTTCATAATCAGGAGAGGTGAAAACAGAGAGATGAATAGGTCTCAGGCAACTTATCTGATGTTAGTCTGTGATACTTTTGGGCATGAATGAGAACTGTACAAGAATGAAGGAAACACCACCATGAGAAGAAAATGTAATGAAAAAGCTTCAAGTACATCAGGTTACTAGGTTAACATTTTTAGAAAAAAAAAAAAAAAGGCAATTTAGTTTAAATGAATTGAGAAGTAATGGGTATCTGAGGGAGTTAAAAGAGCCCAATAGGTAAATAAAAGAATTTACACAAACAGTACCACTGGACAAAAAATACAGAACTGCTCTTTAAAATGCCCAGGCATCCTTCAAACTATGGGATGAGATGGTATAAGTTAATGCTTTCTTCAA
Source organism: Anas acuta (assembly GCF_963932015.1). NCBI lineage: Eukaryota > Metazoa > Chordata > Aves > Anseriformes > Anatidae > Anas > Anas acuta. The sequence goes on from NC_088980.1 coordinate 109,093,233, forward strand.
ACTTTTAAGTTTTGATGAGGTAATGGAAAACCTTGGTTTGTTTAAAACAAATCACTTGGATTCTATTAATGTGATCAGAAATGAGTTTCAATTTTTTGCCCATGGATTCAGAAACAATCTGAAACCTTGATACAATAAAGATGCACAGTGAATAAGCTAGGCCTTATATCCTTGAACAGAAGCAAAGTTTTTATTTCTCGGATGGTAAAAGGCCTATGTGAATAAACAAGGGAAACAAAAGAAAGAAAAAATAAGATAATGAGCAAGAGAAAAATCAAAATCACAGCATTACATTCAGCAGTGAAGACTGGTAAATAATTTCTGCATTTAAGCTGAAATTTTTAAAAGAAGAGTTACTTAGATGAAATGTTACCCAATCTGGATACACATATTTATATAGAAAGGTGTATTTAACCCTCATTATATATTTCTGGAAAACTAACAATAGCTTTAATTCTATTCAATCATACCTTGAATTTTACACAGATCCTCTGTACATAGGTGGTCACACATAACTAGAGTAGAAACCTCAGTGTATGCACACTGTGAAGTTTGTCAGAACTCCATTAGGTCATAACTTCAGCATCTAAAATTCCCCCACAGAGAAAATCATGTGCCTAATTATGACTTCGTAACATCAATGAAAGTCCTGCAGAGGGACAAAGTCCACTTCAGCAGTTCTAGTCATTGAACAGAGGTTAAAAGAAAGTCTGGAAATTTATTGGGTCAAGCAAATTAATTGTTTGGTAGAGGGCCTTCTGAGAAAGCCCATTTAAAATGCACTGAAGAGATAAATGTATTTTAAGAGCCAGTAGTCTGCAGTTCTGTTTCATAAAAAAGTGCCTCATAAGCAGCAAAGGAAATTGTCCACACAAAAGATCAGCAGGATAAAGTCTGGCATCTAGAGGAAACCTACACCATGGTGCAGCTCCTTACAGTCTCAGAACAGCACCTGGTCAGATTTGGAAGGCCTGAGCTGGCAGAAAACAACTCAAAAATGATCTCTCTCCAAAATTTTTAAGTTAAAATATATCTAAGGGGACACCATAATGTAGCAATTACATCCCTTTTACAACTAAAGAGGGAGGTATGATTGAATAGCAATAATGCATTCTTGCACACATCAAAACGGAGTAAGAAGTGTGTTAGTCACCTACAGGGATTATTAAATAGACCAAATGTTACTAGTTAAATAATTCATGGCTAGACTGGACTCAGCCACACTCTCCTCTCCCCCACCCTTCCTAATGCAAAATGAGACTTTCTTCACTGAGAAAAGGGACTTGCAGGCTTTCCATGTGGGATGACAGGGAGGAGACAGAAAGGCAGTCTTGCAGGAGAAGCCAGCATAACCTGCTTGTACCCAGATGGAAAGAGCTCCCCATGACAGCTGCAAACTCCATCTTTCCCACTGTATAAGACACAACTCTGTGATCCAGGAGAAGCTGGGGATCTCTAAGCATGTGGCCCTAACTCCTGCTGATCTTTGTGGGGCTCCATATCTAATCTGCAAGCACAAAGGAACAATACCTCCCTGAAAGGGAGACAATGAGTATCAATAAGGAAACCCTCACAGACATTTTCACCTTTTCTACTTAGACACAAATTCTTAACTGAGTTTTAATCCCTATGGATATAAAATGAGGTATCTTTCTGTAGAATAAATAAAAACAAGTGATATAAGTAACAATGACAATCTAAATTAAACATCAGAACTGGGATAAAATTTTCAGCTTCAACAACTTTAACAGTATATATACAGCCACAGCCACAACCCCATTTACTGAGAACAGCCACATGCTGCAGGGTTATCGCTCAATGTTTCAAAATGATAGATGGGGAATGATACATGGGGAATATCACCCTATCTCCAGTTTGTAAGCCTGCGAACACCTACTGTAAGTACCAAGTTTCACTGACTGGGGAAAGTAAGCCACATGGCAGGCAATCACTGTATGTAGGATCAGGGTCTATGATGTTTCCCACAAGGTTTTGCATTATTGCAGTAGATAATTTCAAGAATGCTCACTGTTTAAATACCAAAACTTAAGTTGCCACCTGAGAACATCAAATAATGAGGGTGAAATAAGTAAAAGCCAAAGTCAATGTCTCTCTTTGAGCAGTTCTTCTCACTACAAAACCATTGGTGAATAAACAGGAGACCATATCCCATTCCTTCAAAATCACCGTAGCTTGAAATTAGATAGTAAAAACTCACAAATTAGTTTTGATCTGTTTTGTCATTATTGTTCTCAATGAAACTACAGGACAATAAGTTTGTTTTCACAAGACTTTTGAAAAGGGATAGGTCTCTCTAAAGTGGCAGTGTGCCCTTTAGAAAAATAAAAATAGAGACACAGTTTACTTGTGACTTGATAGAAATAAGCATTCGACATTTTGTTAAAACACTATTGGCAAATATATATGTTGGAGTCATAAACAAATACACATACATAAATGAAGGAGAATGTAGATGTGCAAAATTATTACTGGGAATACCTCTTGTTAAACTAAATGACCAGGCACAATGTAGATATTCATATTTAACTCTGGTCAGTGCTATAAACTTGAATATTTTTAAAATCTTCAGAATTAAGTTATTAAATTGTTAAATATGTCTGTTTTCCATAAAGATCCAATAGAAGGACATTAGATTTGAATCTGCAGTCTACTCAGTTTTATTCTGTTTCACCCAATCCTTAATGCAGGGAAGAACTGTTGTATACGTGGACTGGCTGGACTGGGATAGAAATAAATTAGAATGTCATTAAGCAACAATGATATGAGGATCACTCACTATTAATTTCTTGTGAACAAGGCTGAACATATTTTTACTCTTAGATAAAGAGAAAATAGAGAAATAACACAACAACTGGCATCAACAGCACGTTAAAATGTGATATTCATCTGTACACTGTGCAGCCTAGTCCTGGGAACAATCTAGCTGCTTTACTTTGGTACTCACATTTCTATAGCTGTCAGTAGACTGACTGATGAACCATAAAAAAGATATACGATGTGTGTATATGAAAAAGAAATTATGACTAATCTTAGAATGCATTGGCAAACTTTTACCTTCACATGTTTAAATATATTGTGCTTTGCAGTAGAGGAAAGTTGAGACTTTTGAAGTCAAAACAGATTCTTTTTGGAACATGTTTTTTATCTGGTTTGATATCTTTCTAAAAATGTCCAAAGTATCATAAGCTGTGCTTCCAACAAAAAGAAATTCAAAATATGGTTAAGTTCATTATTTGAAGATAGTAGTAGAAATCACTTGATAAAATAAACAAGACTTCTATCAAGTCACAATCATAAAATCAGGCATAAAACAAACAGGTCATGGGAATGCCTTCATTCTGGTCAAGGATATAAGGGTTAAATCCACATATTTGTAAGATGATTGAGAAAACCTACTGGAAGCATGATCAACCCAAGGCCGCCACCACTGCTTTTTTTTGCCCTTGGCTTTCTCTTTGTCTGCTTCTCCTAAAATAAAATACGTCCAAACATTAATTTTACAAAATGAGAAACATGTTTCTTACACTGATTAATCATTTTTCATTTCTCTCAACAGAGCTAAATTTCATGAGCATATCAGATGTTAGATCTACTGAATATAATCAATATAAAAAACATTTAGAAGCATGACCACCCAGCACAAATACTCTAGTTTATGCAACAGTTAGAAGTGTTCTACTCTAAAACAGCTCAAAGTTCTTTTTTTTTTTTTTAAAAAAAAAAAACAAAAACATACAGTCACACTTCTCTGTAATATCAAGAAGAAAATATTTTCCCTCCTCTCAAATCCCCCTACATTTCAAGCTCCATAATTTTATATCCAATAAATGTTGATCCTAAGTCAGTACCGGAAATGTGGCATTAAATAGGTATCATTTATCTGTTCCCACATTTTAAACAACATTAAAAAACATACAAATATTTCAGTAACTGAAAAAGGCCTCACAGCATCCAAAAACCCTTGCTGGAAATATGTGATTTCTACCTATTTGTTACACTGTGGTTTATAAACAATATGTTTGTTCAAAACAAACCTCTGCTGCTACTTGGCTCTTTGCCAACAATTTGAAGTTAGCCAAAAGTAATCTCAAGGCAAACTGTTTTCTCTAAATCTTCTTGCAGTACAAAATCCCAGGTGATTTTTTTTTTTTTTCGTTGAATCAAGCTCCAAAATGTTACTGAGCAAACAACCTTGTTCCTTGATGGCAGTTTTGAAGAACAATTTCTCAATTGGCCAACTATCAGATCTATCAGGTCCTTAGCACTCAACTGCAATTATGGCACAACAATAGCTAACATTACCTTCATCATCTTCTTCAGAAACTTTCCGAATCTCAGGCCCCTCTGAAGACTCCTGTGTCATGCTTATCATCCTCTCTTTACCCTTTTTGTATTTTTGCTGCCTGGCCTTGATGCGATCCATTCTAGCAAAAGGAAGAAACGTATTATATTCTGTTCTTCACCCCTTTTGACCCCCTCTGAAAAACAGCTCTTAAACACATCCATCCACACACTAACATTTCTACAGAAAATATCCATTCCATACTGTCAGTAATCTTGCCTTTAAAAATAAAGAGTTAAATGGCTCTGAAGAGGCTGTCTGGACCGGTCATGAACATGAAACTGGCCACTCAATCCTGCACTACTTGTGCTGTATCTTCAACTGATTCACTTTAACTGGTTTAATTTTCATTTCAGATGCAGGAAAACCTTCATTTCTCCTTCTTGCAACCCTGTAAACAGTTAGCATGATCTAGCCTTTTAAGCCTTTTAAGTTTTTCACATTTTGACAGGCAACAGTAAAAAAAAAAAACAACACACAAAACACAAACACAACAGTTATAAGTGATTTCAACACAACTACTTGACTAGAAGTGAAAGAAAGAGAAAGAGAGAAAAAGACAAAGACACGAGAGAGAGAGAGAGAGAGAGAGAGAGATGAGAGGGAGAGAGAGAAAGAAGGAGTTGGGAAGGAAGGAAGGAAGGAAGGAAGGAAGGAAGGAAGGAAGGAAGGAAGGAAGGAAGGAAGGAAGGAAGGAAGGAAGGGAGGGAGGGAGGGAGGGAGGGAGGAAGGGAGGGAGGGAGTGAGGGAGGAAGGAAGGGAGGGAGGGAGGGAGGGAGGGAGGGAGGAAGAAAAAGAAAGAGGAAAGAAAGAAAAAGAGGAAAGAAAAAGAAGGAAAAAGAAGGAAAGAAAGAAAGATTACTTGTTTTTCACGTTTCTTCACATTGCATGCATTCATGCCGCACAAAATAGGATAACCAAAACCACAAAGTGAACTGGACCTCTACCAGAAAATAAAAAATATAGCATGTAATATCATAAACCATCTCGTAAAGAGAAGACTATATGAGAAGACTATATATAACATTGCTATGATACTCAAGTGTGGAACACTTAAATGCTGATCTTGTTAACTTGTCATCATTAGATTTCTAAGGTTTAGAAGAGCCTTCAGAATGAGCAGTGATGTTCATATCTTCTCTCTTTATATAAAACATCTGTTTCCATTATAATTTCAGGCTCACTGAGGAGTAGATGCATCAATACATTTCAGACTGATTTTTTTTATGTCAACCTTGCAACCTTTGGTCCTAGAAATGTGATTCTGCTTTTAAATGAATGTTTAGATTATGCAGTACGTGTCTTTCTAGAAAAGATGACTCTAAAACTGTGTGATACTGAAATACCTAAGACCTCCAAGTGCATAGAGCACCATTTCTGTAGTTGCAAAAACATATATCAAAAACCTAATCGTTTCTATAAAATAAAGTGCTAGATAAATGCCAAGAATCCATGAAAAATGTATACAAAATGTGTATGCGTGTGTATATATAAATACATACTGTCTTTTCAGTTGATCCATTGATTTTTTTTCCTCTTCAATTCTTGCCTTTACAGCCTTGACAATTGTAGCCTGGAAAAGCTCAGCACCCCTGCAGCAGAAACAGAGGTGGAAGAAAGGAAAGAAGGAGAGCAACATGTATGTGTTTCCAAATTTTCCTGTATGCCAGCTAATCAGAGAACTCTGTTCCCTCTCTATAGTGTTTAATCAAACAAAGTCAATCCAAGGCTGGAAAGAACTAATCAATGAATACAGAATACTGATCTGCTTAGAGTTAATTATTTCAAGAGCTGGGTCAAACACTGTGATCCCTACTCAGCGTAAAAGTTCCTCTAGCCACTGATGAGAGATTTAAGTTTCCAGTCTGAAGAATGTCGAACATGGATGGATTCAAGACTGAGTTAGAACTTCTTGCACAATTCCAGGATTTGGTCTTTATACTTATTTCAGCATTGTAATCATCTTGCCCCTTTGCCTCAGTCTTTGAGCAAAGTCCACCTCAAGACTTTTGCCTTTATCCAGGACCATTTCAGCTTCACTTTTACCCTCTGAACATTACCTTGCTTTCAATTTGATGGCACAAATCCTTCAGCAGGTTTCTGGTGTGCCAAAAGAATGACTTATAACTCCATTTCATTAGAAATATGCAGTTGACTCAATAATTTGTATATACAGACTGTGTGTCTAAACCATTCTTCACTATTCACTCAGGAGCTCTCGAAGAGTCTCAAAGACTCACTCAGAGAAATAGAATAGATTCAAATCCATCTTCTTTTTATTATTACTTTTTTTTTTTTTTTTTTTGGGGGGGGGTGGGGGGATGGGGAGGGAGGATTCAATAAGATCATCAGAAGTCTAGTCCTACATAATTTTTCACCACCTTTTCTGTGAGATTTTTGGTCTTTCCATGTAATATGCAAGATAACCACAATAACATTTTTTTTTCCCTCAGAGGAATACAATCAACACTGGCAATCATTTTTGTCCAAAAGTATGGTAAAGTACCACAAGGGATGACATGTTCTCCTTAGCAGCTCGATCACCCCTGAATTCTTATAGACTGTTGAAAACTGAAACCAGAGCCTTGTCACTATTGTTTGAATCACAATTTAATCATATTAGGGTAAGGACTTTGTATTTCCAATATTAACTTCAACTGGATGACAGGCTCAAACTATACTGTCTGAATCCAAATATGACCTTCTCCATAGTCCAAATAAATTCTAAGCTTGGATTTTAGCAAGGCATGCAGTCAGCTAAAAAAATTAATAACATCTCTGTGTTTATATGACTCTCCTTTCTGTAATGTCTCAGTACTTCCTGGTCATTAATACATTTATTACAAAGCTTCTGACATAGGCCAATATGTCTCCACTTTTGCTTCTGGAGAACTGAAAGCTGGGTATGTTCAGTGCGACACCAAAAGACACAAAATTCAAAGTAGAAACCAAACATGTTTCTTTCAACCCAGTGCACTGTCATTTAAATTAGTCTGCTCTTTCTATCTGGAAGAAACTTTCCAATTTAGGAGGCATTTTGATACGCATGACTTCGCTTTGTGTTATATTCACTGAGAACATAAAATCATAGAATCATAGAATATCCGAGTTGGAAGGAACCCACAAGGATCATTGAGTCCAACTCGACATCACACACAACACACACACACAAAAAGCTACAAAATGGCAGTATCCCATAGTCTTTGGCATTAGCACTGAAATTCATCCCAAAGCAAAAATCTGAGAGAGGCAATATAGGACTAAGGCATAGATCTTTAGGTAGCTCTGTTCACAGCAATGAATTTTGGTCAGTATGGGTATTTCAACATGTTTCTATTTAAATGAATCCCTCGAGAGGGAATAAGAGGAAGATAAAAAAAAACAGCTTTTAAGGGCATGCAAGTCAAATTTGCCCTCAAACATGGACGGAAATTGATGTGCATATTTATATATATATATATTTTTTTTTGGGGGGGGGGGGGGGTGGTAGTGCCAAAAAAAGTATTATTGCTATAATACTTTTAATCCAATTGTAAACAAAGTAATTCCTTAGAAACCTTACTGAAATCAGTAGTAATTTCATTCCAGACCTGCCTTTTTATTAAACAAACAAACAAAGAATGGTTGTTCTTGTGATAGCTGTGAGTGGATGCTTGCAGATAAGTCTAACAGGCTCAGAGTAACAATTCTTGCTACACCAGGTTGGAGTTCAGTGATTGACACTTGGAGTCTTCATGAACCAGATGTCATAATTTTTCTGTATTTTTCCTGATGTGACATTTTTTGGAGATGCAGTTTTCAAAGTACGTTGTGTCATACTCTAATCTCAAAGAATTTATTTTTTTTTTCCAAGGCTTTTCCAAGGCATTTGCTCTCATACATACTGATGCTGAGAGACTGCTGCAACACACATCAACTTTCCCAGCTTTTAATGAAGGCTATGGGAGCAGCAAATGGTGTTTGGTAGGTTTAATTTCTATCGGATTCTCCGTTAATTTGTTTTCTTGTGTGTGCTGTGTCAGAGTTGGATTTGCAATTATTAATTTAGCATGGATTGTTTAAATTAATGTTATCTAACAGGACTCTATTGGTAATACATATCATAAACAAACAAGTACGGTAGTAATGGGAGTAGTAATAATCTGTTTAATTTATTTTTTTTTTAAACTTTATGTTACCTTGATGCTAGGATCTGAGAAGCTTTTATATCTGCAACCACGTGAAGGAAGTAGTAACTCATGAAGACTCTTCTTTGCAACAGCAGGAAAGCAAAACATATACTGTCCCAGATGATTCCTGCTTCTCCACTAGGCAGTTTACAATCTACATTGCTGCTTGCTGGAAGAAGAAACCATCAGCATAAGAACTACTGAAATAAGTATTTTTTACAATGCTTAATCACTTAAATAATGCCTTTAAAATAACTTTAAATAAAGCCTTTAAATTGACTTGAATTGAGGAACTTTAATTTCATTTTTCTTAAGAAAACTGACATGTACTTCCATCTGAAGTATATTTTCTTGTACAGCTAATTGGAAAGCTTCCAATAATTTGATATCCTATGAAAACTGAGAATTCATCATAACTGAAGAATTTTCAAGCAAATTCACCCTGTTCTAATACGCTCTTGGTTAAAAAAAAAAAAAAAAAAAAAAAAATTAAGGAAAGAAGTATTTTTGGTTAACTTGAAATATTTGATTTCAGCACATTTTAGAATGAAATTTATTATTATTTTTTTTAATCTCAAAATGACTGTCTCTTTTTTCTACTAAGAACAATATCAACATGGAAAGGAAGTGTGTTATTTTTGTCAAAATAATTTTTTAATTGACTACTACCACCTAATATTTTTCTTTTCCCTCTCCACATCTCAGTTCACAGGAATCCTTGGTGTTTCCATTGCAGAAAAGAAAAAAATACTTGAAACCACAAAACTACTTCCTTTGGGATAGGAGGAAAAAGACAGAGAGGAAATCCCATTCCTCCTGCATATAAATTTTGGCGTTGGCTATTTCTTCCTTTCTTTCTTTCTTTCTTTATTCTCTAAAGACAGTTCTTTTGGGAATACTCAAAAATTAAAACTGGGTTTTGTGGAGCTAGACTATAAACTAAATGGTCTACACTGCCCTACAGAATGGAGAGGACTCAAGGGAGAAACTCTGACTCAAAGCTGGCTTTACAGTTAAGCAAGCCAGCCTACCAGACCTGGAAGTTTGAGCTCCAACTGTTTCTAAGCATGCTATGCCCATCCCCTGGGGAGTCAGAAAGCCATGTCCAAGTTTCTGATCCTCCTCCAAAAGTTTTGGATAATACAAGAACCACTGGGCACCATTTAACTTGTGAATTTGATTCTTGGTATTTCCTTTACCTCTATTGCCCACTTATCTATTAGGATCAGACGTGAGGATTTTTGAAATAGGAATTCAGAACTCTGCTGCAGCTTCACTGAAATCAAACAGTAGTTCTGTTTTAAATTCCACCAAACAAAAAAAAAATAGTATTTTTAAATTTTCAGCACAGGGTGCCAGGACAAAGTGGAGCCAAATTTATAGCCCACTGAGAGGTAAAGGGTCTCACTCCCCATACGTCCTTCCTCCCTCCCTCCCTTCTATTGCCTCCATTGACTCATGCTACCCACTCCAACCCTGTTATCACTACCAACTTGAGAATAATCATAAAAAATTACCTGAAGTCATTGTGCCTGCAAAAAAATTACAACTTTTACGCTGGCTTAGCCTCCTGCAATTTCAGTGAGTTGAAGTGGTTTTGAGGAGCTGAACACAAGACCTGCTGCACAGCAAGGAGTGGGACTTTACAGCTAAGAAAAGGTGCCATCTCTGTGCAGTGGTGGTGAGCTAGTAACTGACCTCAATTTGTATGGCAAAACCATAAACCCAATTATCACATGAACTGCAGATACCACAAAACTGTGTTAAGCTCCCATATCACCAAATTGTACATTTACAGTAAACACAGTTTGTGTGTATGTGAGTGGGGGTGTTAATAGTTCTCTGTGTATCTCCCTTTTTTCTAGGAAATATTTTCAATACATTGTCTTGCTAGTCCATATATGACCAAACTCTATTAACTGAACTCATGTAAGATATTTGCACAAGGTATTATGTATTATGTCAAGAGAGGGCACATTTTAAATATGGTAGGAGATTTTGAAGGTGTTCCTTAGGCTTTAGGAAATTACAAAGAAAAACAGGCCATACTTACGGATACGGTAGCCTTTAACTGTACAAGCCAGGCTAAATGCCTGAATCAACCAGCAACTGTTCTTAACTAATGACTCAATGTAGCCACAGGCTCCTATCTGGAAAGTAAAAGAACAGTTTCATATAACAAGACATAGAAGAAATAAAGATAAGAAAAGTATTGCATCTCCTTAAATTACTTGAGAATATTATTACTGTCATTGGCTGAATTGCATCCCATTAGTAAAACAGATTAGATGTAAGTGTCTTTAGCAGTAACACACATCACATAGCAAGAATTAGTTCTTTTGATTATCCAGGAGATAGCAGGTATATAGGTTTTGCTTGTGTTTTTGCAGAGAAAGTGATATGTCTGGCATGTGATGCAGTGTGACGGCTAAGCAACTTTTATAAATCACTGAGTTAAACTTGCAAACATACACGGACAAGCTTAACTTAACATACACATGGCCCCACTGAATTCCCTTGCATAAAATGAAGCACATATGTGAGCATTTAGAACGTTTGCAAATTCAAACCACCCATAAATCAATTTTATTTCAGTACAGTGACTTATATAAATGTAAAAAGAAAAATGTCTGCTCTTTTCAGTCCAGCACTTAAATGTTCAAAGCTAAAAATCAATTGCCAGGAATAAATCTAAATTTATCTTTCATAAAGTTTTAAGTACTGCCTTGTCTCAATCACCTATTAGTGCCACTGCAAGAATCTGTTCTAAATGGTTAATTAATGTAAGAAAGCCTTTAATACTTCACAGAAGTGTTTAACATTCTATTATAAAATGTGTCTGTTTTCCCCTGAAGCTCACAATAGTTCTAAAGGAAAACAGAATGCAGCTTGTAATTTTGTAGTCACACAACTCCATCTAGTAATAGGCTTGAAAATTCTAGTTTAAAATAAAAGGTTTAATTGAATGTGCACTATTTATTGATGGTGTAACTGATCTTGCACTTTTAACTCATTTCTCACCCCACCGAAACTTTCACAAACTTCTAAGGAACAACTTAAAAAGGCAAAGTATTCAGAATCTGATCCTTTGAAAATAGCTTGTGAGCTTTCTCAGAGCCAGACTGAAACAAGTATGCACATTTTCCTATAATGTATATGCATTAGCATTCTCTGGATATGCACTTGCAGTTTCTGCTTTAAAATGGAGCCTGCTTTGCACTAGCAAAAGGCTGTGGTCCTGAAAAGGATTTCTAATGACCATTCAGTGCACTGTGCATACTTCCAATGAAGCCACAAAAGTGCTCAGGGCAGCAGAAATGCAGCAGCTACTTACTGAGAGGATGTTCTTCATGGTGATCACAAAAACATTGTACGCAATCAGCCAGTCCCAGTAACGCAGAATACTCCTGATGGGTTTCAGCAGCAAATCTCCACCAAAGAGAAGGAAATAAAAGCAGGCTACCAAGTAGCCCATACAGAATATGCTGATCCTTGTGGTTCCCGTTATGAAGATTATAGTAAGCACAAACCAGAAGAGGTAACTAAATATTATCACCTTATACATGTCTAAGTAGGACCTGGAAGTAAAAGAAGGAGAAAAAATTACCATTTCTTGAGGACAATGATAAATTTCCACTATTTATGCGACTGGTCACTACTTGTAGCTACAGACAGACAGCAGAGCATTCGCACCCTACGTCAGCATTTGGGCATCTGCATAGGGTTAATGCCAAGGTCAGTGGATCTGGCTGGCTCATATACTCAATTCTAGCTCATTCATGTAAGCACCTTGCTGCATGCACCCAGTCAGGGCACCTTGCATCACACAGGATCAAGCCTTGTATCATAAAAGGGGGAAAAATATATTCTCACCAAACTTCATGATAGAGTGATATTACCTGTCAATGCCACTTCTGCAATTTAAAAGCTATCTAAAATAATCCTTTAAGAAGTGTGGGTAGTACAAAAGCAAATCTATCTTCAAAAGCCAGCTACAGTACTTCACTGCGAACAGTTCTGTATTTATAAATTCTAGGGAATTCAGCCTGGTTAAAGCCTAGCTTTCAAAGACAGCTGCTAAAAATACTTTTCTCCAGTGGAGATCAACTGAAAAAGTTTTGAGGAGTAAAAAAGCTCCTACAGAATATAAATGTGCTAGAATTTACTGAGAGGTTTGCCAGGAAGCTGCAAGACAGAACTATCTGAAATCAGCCTGGCCCACAATGGGAAAGAGTGAGAAACAATTTAGTATTTTTTTTCAGATTCATCAAAATCTTGACTTAATATTGACTCAGTGAGCTTTCAAATAAGAATATCTGCCAAAGGCAATACCAAATACTACATATAGTTAAACACTGCAAACCCAACAAATTCTTGTTTTCCACCCATTTAGTGTTTTGATTCCAGATGTACTATGTTTTCAGGGTCTGTTCACCAAGGCTGTGAAACTGGATTTGTCAGGAAACCAGGCAGGGAGACAGCACGATGGGAGTACACATATACCTAAGCCAAACCATGTAAGGAGTAAATGAGCTAAACGCAGTGGATGAAGCCACATAAAAAGGCCCATGCTGCTTGATGTTCTCAGGCTCAGAATTTTCTGGGTGTGTGTATTTATAGTCCTACATTTATATGTATGTATTATACATTTAGCTTGCTGAAGCTAACCGGAGAGGCATTTAATGAAAGGTAATGAGAAAGCTCCTCTGTGTTTATTTCCCACAAACGTTAAAGAAATTTATCAACTAATGCCTGTGAAGGCTAAAAATTTCATGGCTTCAGAAATGCTGCTGGGTTTGGGGTGATAAAACATTATCAAATAATCTATACACACTAGGAAAATAAAGACACAGAAGATAACAGTTGAACAGATCTTCATGAACTCAAAATTCACTCAAAATGGTGCTCTCACTGTTTTTCTCTAGGAAACAACAACAACAACAACAACAACAGAATCTTAATATTTGGTGTTTCGTTAATAATACTTATGTGATGGATGGCTAGGAAGAAATCACCTTCCTGAAACCATTTTAACAATTGCAGTATTTCAGAAATCTTCTCTGCTACCAAAGAAGTACATCAACATCTGTTGAAAAATGTCCCAGACAGAACTGAATTGATCAAATATGCAATAATATTTTAATGCTCTTCAACAAATATGAATTCTGATTCTGAAAAGACAACATGAAGTTGTCTGGATCCAAATATTCCAACATTCACACGTCATTTGGTTGAATCACAGTGCAACAGTGAATACCACTCTCAGATTAAAACATACAGAAATTAGAGAGAATATAAAAAGGAATGCAATACTTTAGTGTTTTTTTTTTTTTCTCACTATAATGTTGATAGTCCATTACATTCTTAGCAGTCATCTAAAATACTAAATACAACTGCTCTTCTCATTTTCAAAATATACATTAAACGTAATAGCGTTAGACATCAGTACACCAAAACAAAACAGGATGAAAAGGAAAGATTCTCACAAGGCAGGAAACAATACAATTGTATAATGTACTTCTTAGAGATGTAAATCTTTCTCATTTTAAGCAATACACAATTACAAGCAAGACCAACCACATGAAAGATTCCACGTTCAGGTTGTCTTCTTACAAAAATGGTGTTTGAAAAAGTCATTCAGGGTATACCTACATTATGGACATAACTGACTATCTCAGATACATCTGTGCTGGCCCAAGAACAATGGCAACCGATGCTGCACAGAGAGCAGTGGGCAGAACCTCAAATACCTGAACTCATGTACCTGAATAATCTCACATACATGAAAATATTCCCCAAATTATATTTCTTTCTATTGTAATACCCCCAGATGCCTGTATTTTTCTGTTATAGTGCGGAGTCGTTTTCCAAGCATCCTTTTAATTTTCCTTAAATATTTACAATAACATAGGTAGATCAAGTGCTTTAAGAGAAGGAATAAAGATATGTTTTGGAGATGGGAGGTGGTTCTCAGCATATTGCCTCTCAAGCTGTATGATGCATTCTTAGATGCAAATCTTCCAAAATCAGAAAGTTAGGAAGTGAAGAGTTTCAGTTCCTTGCTCTGGAGATTATAATGCAACAGTGAGAGACTGAAGTAAAAGATTACCCCAACAGCTAAGAAGACCCTGTACAAACACAGAATCAGTCAGGAGCTTTAACTTTTTTTTTTTTTTTTTTTAACTTTTTCACATCAGAAAATTTTTAATCTTGGATAGCATATACCATAATTTTATGCATTCACCGTAGACCACAAAGATCATTACTTTAATGCTGTGTAAATCTTCCAAACCTCATTTTCTAATCAGTCTTTAAATACACTTCCAGTCTCATAGAGGAGAGGCCACCCTCAGGATGTGGCATTTGAACACACCTAGAAAATCTGTGACACAGCTGAATCCTAAGGGAACAGTCCCACTCCCCTTCATCCCCTCAGCTGTGTACTGCTGCTCTTTTCTTTGGCTCTAGCTCTTTAAATTTATTTAAAGAACCAAATGTATTTCAACTCATTTTGTGGGAGACAGAAGGAAGGACTAATTAATGACTATACAGCCTATGAAACAACTCATTGCTGGTGTGATGAATTCAAGGGTGAAACAACAGTAAAAGAAGGAGTGTGCAGATGGAAGCCAGGAATACATTTACACTTCAGAGGGAGATTAGCCACTATACCAGAGTACCAAGAACATCAGAGCATGGCTTTTGATAGCACAATAACTTCTGAATTAGAAAATATGCAGAAGAATCTTGAAAGACAAACAAAATATGAGAAATACTAATTGCCCAACAGTGTCATTAGCAGAATTCACTGATATTCTAGATGACTCTGTCACTCTAGTGACTGCATCAGTTAACAAAGGAAGACCAACTGATGTCATCTACCTGGACTTCTCTAAGGCCTTTGGCACAGTCCCACATGACATCCTGGTCTCCAAACAGGGGAGATATGGTTTTGATGGGTGGACCATTCAGTGGATGTGAAGGTCACACCCAGAGAGTGGTGATTGATAGCTTTATGTCCAAGTGGAGGCTTGGTGACAAGTGGTGTCCCTCAGGAGTTTGTCCTGGGATTGGTGCTGTTTAATATCTTTATAAATGACACTGACAGTGGGATCAAGTGCACCCTCAGCACGTTTGTAGATGACACCAAGCTGAGGGGTGCAGTTGATACAACAGATGGAATGGATGCCATCCAAAGGGACCTGGATTGGCTGGAGAAGTGGGCCCACATGAACCTGATGAGGTTCAACAAGTCCAAGTGCCAGGTGCTGCACCTGGGTCGGGGCAATCCCAGACATGAGCAGAGACTGAGAGAAGAACTCACCAAGACCAGCTCTGCAGAGAAGGACTTGGGGGTTCTGGTGTATGAAAAGCTCAGCATGAGCCAGCAGTGTGCCAGAAGGCCAACTGCATTCTCATCTGCATCAACAGAAGAATGGCCAACAGGGCAAGGAAAGTGATTGTGCCCCTCTGCTCTGACCTCATGAGGCCTCACCTGGAGTCCTGTGTCCAGGTCTGGAGCCCCCAGCACAAGAGGGATGTGGGGCTGTTAGAGCGGGTCCAGAGGGCCACAAGGATGATAAAGGGGCTGAAGTACCTCTCCTATGAAGAAAGGATGAGAGAGCTGGGACTGTTCAGCCTGAAGAAGAGAAGGCTCCGGGGTGACCTCATTGCAGCTTTTCAGTACTTTAAGTGGACTTATAAAAAAGATGGAGAACGACTCTTTGCTAGATCAGATAACAACAGGACAAAGGAGAATGGTTTTAAACTAAAAGAGGGGAGATTTAGATTAGAGGTTAGGAGGAAATTCTTTACTCTGGAGTGGTGAGGCACTGCAACAGGTTGCCCAGAGAGGTTGTGGATGTCCCATCCTTGGAGGTGTTAAAGATCAGGTTAGACGAGACCCTGGGCAACCTGATCTAGTGGGAGGTATGCCCGCCCATGGCAGGGGAGTTGGAACTAAGTGATCTTCAAGGTCCCTTCCACCCCAAGGCATTCTATGATTCTATGACCTTGTTCAAAAACAAGGAAGAGAAAATCCGAAGTCCATTCTATCCGTCCACCAAAACTATTTTAACTTCAGATGGCTGTCTGTACCAAATTATCTGCTTTTATTTACTAAAGCTTTATTAGTCTTATGATCACTTCAGTATTTTATTTCCACAGGAATTACTTGTTAACTGTAATGCAATCCAGCCTGTTGCAAAAAAAAGATTGCTCTAGGTGTAGTTGTGTTCCCAGCAGGCTCAATGATGTGTTTGGCTGTGGCCAGTCCAGTGTCCAGACCTTTGCCTGCAGGCCCCCCAAGGCACTGATGCTGCATCTGATAATCATAGAATCACAGAATTGTATAATCACAGAATCATAGAATGGCCTGGGCTGGAAGGGACCTCAAAGATCATCTAGTTCCAACCCCTCTGCCACAGGCAGTGATGCCACCCATTAGACCGGGTTGCCCTCAAGTCAGCACTTTGAAGTTTAGGGAAAGAACGCACTTTTCTGTTTACACACTGATGAGACAATATTGTCCTGTCACATTGACATAGGTCAATGTTTCTTCATTCTGGAGGAGCTCTTGTTGGGTCATTTCATTGTGGTCCCTTAACAGCTACCTGTTTCGCTTTGAGTGTGGATCACCACCTCTATATAACCCCAGGGCTCTTCCCACAGCCATCTTCTGATGACTAGCCTCTCCCTCTCCTTCAGGCATGTTACTCCTATGTGTTTACATAGTTAGCTGTCTCTTTACCTCTGTTCTTCCAATTTCTTCTCTCTCCCCTCTTCCCTATCTCCTATTCCTTACATTCTTTGCACCTGGATCCTACATCACAGTGTTTCCCCTTCTGATCTCAACACTGCTAATTTATCACCAAGCAGCTATTCCCAAAGCCTTTCTCTGTAGCTCCATTTCAATCTCCAGAAGTCAGGTTCACTGATTTTCCCTTTTCCAATAGCTACATCAAAACTTCTGAAAATTAGCTCTATTATTTTAATGGACTTCTTTGGATTTAGTGTTGTGGATAGATCCTGTAAGACTTAGGACTGTTATTCTCTTATTCCCATTCTCTTATCAATGAAGCCCTTCCTTCATGATTCTGTTTTCTTTAAAAATCCACAAATCCAAAGCCGTGTTATTTAAGGCCATTTTATTAGCAATGAAATGTTTATTTGCTTTATACAAATATGATGGGAAGCCTAAAATGATGCTTTGCAGATCCTTTTTCACTAACCTGGGTTAGAACTGTAGTTCCAAAAAAGGTATTACAGCTGCCTTTGAGAGAATTCCTCTGACTCACCTGATGATGATTCCCAGGAGGGACTGTTCAATGACTGACTGTTAATATTCTTTCTGCTCTCAGGAGGCAAAAAGTAGATTGCAATCCCAAATTATTTTCCTGTCAATGTCTAGGAGAACATTGGAAAACTGCTTGAGAACTGAAATGAGGATTTTCTGGCATCAGAGACTGTGGGAAAGGATTATCCTCCATGAAGTCACCTCAAATTCTGTTTCATTTTAAAAGCTCCTACTTCTATTATTCGTTTTTATTTCTGTTTCAAAGCCCTTCAGTTTTGCTCTCCCTTGGGGTTATGCAGATATCCCCTGAGAAATCTGGGGGTGGAAAAACAAGAAAATTTCAGGAAATCTCTTCCTGAGACTGTATTTATCATTTTTGAGCTCAAGTATTTCTCCGGAAAGAAGAAAATTAAGCATTTGGAAATATTATTTTTTCCTGTCACTGTTTATATTGCAGTTAAAAGCTTTTTAGCCATGTCTATTAGAACAAACTGGCACCTTCTCAAGGAATCAGACACATCAGAAGGGTGCTTCAGTGCCACTTCTTTTCCTTAGCAGTAAATACACATTGGGCTTCTCAGAAAACACATGAATACTAAGCACTATTTTTCTGATGCTTTGTAACTTATTCATAGCCAGGTTGTCTTCACTTATCTGTCTGGATCTTTCTGACTGACTTTTGGATGAATGCCATTTTTCATTTAACATGCTTGGATAAGCTTTAAAACAAAGTTGCTGTCCCTGATAAAAAATATTTAGACCTTTCTGAAATGTCTCCATCAACATGAAAGAAACATTTTTAGATAAAGCCCTTTTAGTTCCAAATTGTCTTGAATATAGGCCAGATACATGCATCTTCTTCTGAGGTATATCTTCAGTCCATTCTCCAGAGCTTGAGAGTCCTTCTTTTAAAAGATTTATAATCTCTAATAAAAGATTCAAAGTCACCTTAAGAGACTGTCCAGCCATTCTCTGTCACTTCTTTGAGGCAAATTAGGCATTGGACAGTGCGATCACTTGAAAATAACACCATTTAAAGCCTGGGAAAAATCTGCATTGTAATGAAGCCATTGAATGGGACAGTAAAGGAAAGATCCCATCAGGCAGAGAAGATCTATTATGCAGATCATACTAAAGGAAGGTCTGTTTATACCTGTCTACACATTCTACAAGTATGTTCCCATTACAGTTCCAGGAAGCTTACACTTCAAATTCAGAAGAAAAAATTTTATAGCATACCTACCCCGGTATCTACAAAAAGGATATCATAAACAGGAATTTCCTCTGTTCCTGAAATGTGTTCTCTATTCATTTGATGGAATTTTCAACAAAAATGTCCCTGTTCTGTTTCTTTCCCCACCTTGTTCTTTTCATTCTATTCACACAACATAAAGCTATCGCAGGAAACAGTCACTGTTTTTATCTGAAACAAGCATAAAGTGATCATGGGTTATCTGTACAGCTCACCACTATGAATATAATTCTTTGTTGTTGTTGTTGTTGATTTGGTTATTTTCCACCAACAATATCACTTCTAGACACAAGGTGCAAATTCCCAATTAAATGGTTGCATAATACATATGTGTATCATGTATACACAGTCTATTTTCTCAACACATGCTAATTAGTGTGTTTCAATGCATATAAAGCCACCAATGGCTTCAAGCTGAGGCATGCCATGCAAATGAATCAAAAGACAGAACTTAACCTAAAGGATTGTGGAGAGGCAGCAGGCCAATTCAGCTTGGACTTTGCCTTCCATTAGAAATCTAACTCTGATTTCCATCCAAAATCTTCAAAGAACATCCTTTGAGCTTCAAACTTTTCATGCTTGGCCATTTGGGAATATCTTCTACAGATGACTAGAAATACCTATCAGATGCCAGGGAACTTTGAAAAGATGCCAAACTACACTGTTTAAAAAACAGTCATTTTCTTGCCCCCCCTTTCCCTTCTGAAGATAGCCTCCAGATATGGTGTCATTGATAATGATTCTTTTTTTCATAACCTTTTTTTTTTTTTTTTTTCTAGATTAAGGTGGGAAAAAAAGATCTATCTCTTCTTTCTTCGAGAAATCACATTATCAGCAAGGGTCTTTGCCAGTGACCAAGGGACCAAGGAGACCAAGCATATCAGAGTGTCTGATGCAACTGCTGAAATAGCTTTTGTTTTGTGGACACCACCACAGTGGCAATAAGAATAACTCAGCCAATCCCCCTACTCATTCCTCTTGAGCAAACACTATTTGGCAGATGTCTCTTGGAAAGCATCCCATCTTGATGGAGTATTTTGAAGAGATGTTATGACCAAGCCCTATTTGGCAGATGTCTCTTGGAAAACATCCCCACTTGATGGTGTATTTTGAAAAGAGGTTATGACTTCTCTCACTCCGTTTATGTTAGTGGGTCTAGAGCATGGGGTCCACTGTGGAGGCTGGAAATACTCAAGAGGGAGAACTTTTTACCCTACACCCAGAAGTGACTATAAATCTCTGGATAAGTTGAGTCAACTGAAAGTACTTCCATTGTCTCCTCTTTAAAGTTATTTCAAAACACATTTGGCCATCATTTCTAAGAGAAACAGCAGTATCATCTTAAGATCTTGAGAAGGGATTTTGGTGACAGCACTTCTCTGGTAACAGAAATACAAATTTATCATCGTAAGGGAGACTTCACTAGACATTATTTCAAATTTTGTTATTCCTTTCACACTCACACATCTGTTAACATACATTTCAAAACAAACACCTAGTCTAAACAAAGCAGTAGCTAACAAATCTTATTCCTCCCATTTATTCCTGTAACACTGCATCAACCTGTCAGAGAGACCTTCAATTAATATTATGCCCAGCACAACTCAGATGCGCTGAGCTAATCTCTGTTTGCTGAAGTGATCACATCGGAATGCCTCCACTGTTTGAAGACTGGGGATAAGAGACTCTCTCAGGCTCTTCACCCCCACACACTCCCTTCATATTATTCACCTTTTTAAATAACATTACATACAATGCTGAGGAACAGAAAGTCAAGCCACTTGCCTTTTAAAGACACTTTTAAGTTTTTTACTACTTAGATGAAATAGCACAAAGGACATTTTCCTATTTCAGTGTATCATTTTGCTCGTAGACATCTCCGCAAGACATGAGTGATGACTTAGTGTAATTAAGCACATACATGGGCAAGTTCAGACAACAATTGGTTCTTGCTAATATGTATGTGTTTTTTGGGGAAGCCACAGGAGTGCTGAAATCGACCACAAACACTGTCTCACAGGGCATTCATGGAGGGAATATGCGCTTTCAGGCAAATTTATCACTGAACATCCCTTTGGGGAGCACTTAGAACAATCAGCAGTGTTAGGAAGGCTCTTGAGACTGTATCCACCTGCCTTTTTCTAAAGCAGAAGCTGATTACTCAGAAGCTGTCTTACATCTCATAAAGCAGTAAAAGGCATGTTATGAGTTGGGAACACATATGTGTATAAATTTCAAGTAAAATTGGTAGCTGTGAGAGTTACTTTCACACTAGAGAACTTCACAAAAATGAAGCACTGTATTTTCCAAGTGTTTAAGATTCAGTTTTTACCGGCAGTAAATAAAGTCAGGAACAGGATTATGCTGGCTGAAAGATGCTGCCTCAAGATTCATACAAATTTCCACATTGTCTCCAGCCATGATTCGTACAGCAGCTTTATTTTCATCCTCAAACATTTGCCTTTGTAAAGATGCACACAGCAGCAACATGAAATCATCTAGGAGAAAGCAGTGGTTGCAAGGAAAAATTCCGTCATTAACTGAGGTGTAGGGAGCGGTGGTGATATGCTATAATATAGTTACCATGTTATAATGTAGTTTTCCCATGCTTTGATTATCCAAGACTGTTATTTTCAATGCATTTAACAGTGATTTGACATTTATTAATGTATTTGATTTTTTACCTGTCATCTTCTATGATTTTTACTGAAAAAAGAAATTAGAACTTTTTGATACTTCTTTATTAAAAATAGGATATTGAAAAACAGATGAAGAAATAACTAATTTGTTGAGTTTTTCTGCTACACACAAAGCCACACTTTGTATTCAATTTCCCACAGAATATGTCAGCTTGCTGCTGGAGAGTAAATAAAAGCCTGGCTTCAAATTACACTGTGCAGATGTTTTAAGCAAAAGACACGTAAACACTTCTCAGCTATGTGCTAAAATACTTACAGACAAGGAAGACAGGGTTTGGTCTCACAATGAAGTCTGGAAAGTATAACCACTTTATGATGTTTGAGTTGAAGTTGGCATTACCACTTCTCCATGGATAGTCTATATGACAGAAGCATGTAGAAATGCAATCAGTACTTTACAACAATTACTTCACCCTTTTCTTCTGAATAGTTGTGAATACTTATCAATTTCCCAGCACTTTTCTGTAAAAGCAAGCAACAGTAATTGTCCATAAAAGGTAAGCGTACTTACCTTTACAAGGAGCAGGTGGAATGCCAATACAAATGAAGTACTGGAATGTAATGATGCATGCCAGAAAACAGCAATACTTTGGCCAGATTTCTGCAATGGCTTTTCTTCTACGTCGATACAATACAGCAATCAACCAGAAAGCATGAATCATTGCATAAAAATCCATTCGTTGACCAATTACATTAACCGATAGAAGAAAACAGGTCTGTGAAGGAAGAAAAGAAAAATGAGGAACATTTGCAACCTGATGGCTAATCAATTTAGCAATTCAATTTAGCAGATAAACTATTCTGGGGATTTTGACAGAATGCTTGGACACATGCTGGGGCTGACTGCAGGTATCCTTTGCCAACCAACATGCTAAAAGAGTTTGTATCTGTCCACCAACAACTTATCCCACCATACCCCAACTGCCCAGATTTTCAATACTCTTCTATGAGTGTCAGCTACTAGAATACAGCACTAAAGTAGGTTTCCATTGTGTGATATCTAGAGATATGAAATGCAAAGAGCATTCTCACAGTAGCCTATAAGTGAAATGTTTAATTGTTGCCAAGCAAAGCACATATTACACAGCCATATATTTTGATAGCACTTACAGATGTGAGAAAGAAAAGGAACCATTAAGAATAACAACTAAAGTGTATCCTCATGTGGGAACCAGACGAAAAGAAAAGGGATTTAGACAATATAACTTCTGTTGGCTATAGACAAATCCAGTCAATTGCTGTAAGGCAACTTTAGTTCTCCATTCCTTTTAAGGCTCTTTATCCCAGACCATTTCTGTTCTCTGGCTCCACTTAAAGTACATCCTTCACTCAGTGCCATGAAGCATGTTTTCAGACATGGTGAATAATTCATATTGAATCACTTATCCAATGTGCTTCACTATTTTGATCTCCTCTTTCCTCAGATTAAGATGAGGTCAAATTTATTTCCTGAAGGAAACAACTTGCTGATTAATTTTAACTTTCTTTCATTCTTAACTCTCAGGCTGGCCATAAGCAGTTTATTCTGTTAATCAAGAGCAAAGGGCAGTAGTCTTTAATATTTAGGTCAAGAACATCCTTCTAACTAGATTTGGGGTGCATTAGCTTAGCAGTTACTTTTTGTAGATAGCCATTAAACATTTTGAAAAACAAAACAAACAACAACAAAAAAACAAACAAACAACAGTTTATTTGTTCTACAAACAATTTTGACAGTGCATTTTGTGTGTCTATAGACAAGCAGAGGAGCTGGAAAACCGAATTAGAGCAATTCTAATTTTTATTTTTTTGTTTTTTTGTGGTGCCTGTTCAGCACAGTTTGCCTTCAAGGTAGTTTCAGTTCTGGGATTTTGGTGCCAGATATAAGGAATACATTAGTTGAACTTAAGCCCCATCTGAGCTATTGCTGCTGGCAAAGCAGACAAGCAGATCTTCTACAAAATAAGACAACAACCAGATATTTAGGATTTGTCATGGATCTTCAGAAAAAATCACTTCACTAAATTTGTACCTGCCTCTCCTAACATTTTGTTCATTTCTTGTCTACTGTAAAGATATTTGGAGAAAGAAATTTGTCTTAAACATGTTGCATAAAATGGCAATAACCTTTGCTGGAGCTCTTGCTCCTGTAGACTTTTAGCAGTTATCACAGAATCACAGAATTTCTAGGTTGGAAGAGACCTCAAGATCATCGAGTCCAACCTCTGACCTAACACTAACAGTCCCCACTAAACCATATCCGTAAGCTCTACATCTAAACATCTTTTAAAGACTTCCAGGGATGATGACTCCACCACTTCCCTGGGCAGCCTGTTCCAATGTCTAACAACCCTTTTGGTAAAGAAGTTCTTCCTAAGGTCCAACCTAAAACTCCCCTGGCGCAACTTTAGCCCATTCCCCCTCGTCCTGTCACCAGGCACGTGGGAGAACAGGCCAACCCCCACCTCACTACAGCCTCCTTTAAGGTATCTGTAGAGAGCAATAAGGTCACCCCTGAGCCTCCTTTTCTCCAGGCTGAACAAGCCCAGCTCCCTCAGCCGCTCCTCGTAGGACTTGTTCTCCAGGCCCCTCACCAGCTTCGCCGCCCTTCTCTGGACCCGCTCAAGCACCTCGATGTCCTTCTTGTAGCAAGGGGCCCAAAACTGAACACAGTACTCGAGGTGCGGCCTCACCAGAGCCGAGTACAGGGGGACGATCACCTCCCTAGTGCTGTTGGTCACACTGCTTCTGATACAAGCCAGGATGCTGTTGGCCTTCTTGGCCACCTGAGCACACTGCTGGCTCATATTCAGCCGACTGTCCACCATCACTCCCAGGTCCTTCTCTGCCTGGCAGCTCTCCAACCACTCATCTCCCAGCCTGTAGCTCTGCTTGGGGTTATTGCGCCCCAGGTGCAGGACCCGGCACTTGGCCTTGCTGAACTTCATGCAGTTGACCTCAGCCCATCGGTGCAGCCTATCCAGATCCTCCTGCAGAGCCTTCCTACCCTCAAGCAGATTGACACACGCACCTAGCTTGGTGTCATCTGCAAACTTACTGAGGGAGGGTGCACTCAATGCCCTCGTCCAGATCACTGATGAAGATATTAAAGAGGACCGGTCCCAGCACCGAGCCCTGGGGAACGCCACTAGTGACTGGCCTCCAACTGGACTTGACTCCATTTACCACGACTCTTTGGGCCCGGCTATCCAGCCAGTTTCTAACCCAACGAAGCATGCGCCAGTCCAAGCCAAGAGCAGCCAGTTTCTTGAGGAGAATGTTGTGGGAGACGGTGTGAAATGCCTTGCTGAAGTCAAGGTAGACCACATCCACAGCCTTTCCCTCATCCACCCAGCGCGTCACTTTGTCATAGAAGGAGATCAGGTTCGTCAAGCAGGACCTGCCTTTCATAAACCCATGCTGACTGGGCCTGATCGCCTGCTTGCCCTGCAAGTGCTGCGTGATGACTCTCAAGAGGATCTGCTCCATGAGCTTCCCTGGTACTGAGGTCAAACTGACAGGCCTGTAGTTTCCCTGGTCAGTCCTCCGGCCCTTCTTGTAGATGGGCATCACGTTTGCTAGCCGCCAGTCAACTGGGACCTCCCCCGATAGCTGGGACTGTTGATAAATGATGGTGAGTGGCTTGGCCAGCTCCTCTGCCAGTTCTCTCAGTACCCTTGGGTGGAGGGTACTTATAGCAACAAGCATAAAAAAGAAGGACGTGTTTGTGCAGCCAGAGGCAAAAGAAGTCCAGAAATTATTAAATGGAGACAATGGCCTGCCAGCTCCTTCTTCCTTCTATTCCTGCAGTTCCTGATTCCCTGTGTGTTTGTTCATATGAGGGTATTCTTCATTTCTGTCCCTTGTCCCACCTGTCATACCTTTTGCTGAGTTAAGACATGACCAGTTAAGGCTAGGTCAATGAAAAACAAGTAGAAAGAGAAAACAAATATGACATAAAAATAAAATCAAACTGAAAACCGCTACTAGCAGAGAGTAAGTGTTGATGTGACATAAGTTATTACTAAGAAGCATTCTACTGTCAAAAATAATTCAAGCTAGTATCCAAAAATAACACAACCAAAACGTTTGGAATAACAGTCTAAAGAAAATTAATATATTACAATTTACCTCCAAACCAAACTTGTAGAAGAAGTAGTTTATGAAATACTTGACACAGTTTACCAGTCCATCATCCAGATGTGCTCTTGTAATATCGTGGAAAATGGGTTTAGTCACAGGTACAGTAAGGTTATTTCGACATCTGTAGTACTCTTGATGACGGTAAATTGTAACTTCAAAAGCCAGAATAGCCAGCATCAGTAAGTTGTTCTACAGGAGATACAATCAGAAGAATACTAAATAAAAACAAAACCACAAAAAGCTATAAAACTTTCTGATAAATATCAACCAATGAATGCTAAAATGGATATTAACTTTGAGAGCTCCCACACTCCAGGATGTAGTGGAACTTATTCTCAGCTACTAACATTGAAATAAAGTGAGGTTCCTACCACTTACTGGACTTTGTACTGAGGTTTGGAAGATAAGACATTTCTTTAAGAATACTGTAATGAACACTAGTTGTAGAAAGGAATTGAAAATGCATTGACCCAACTATTTTCCCTCTCACGTTTCATGGCTTCCCTTAAGATATCATGCTTGCTTTGGAGGAGATAGAGGATACAAACATCTACAAAGTCAGCTGCAGGGGTTCAGCTGGCAAGTACTAACTTCCTAAAACCACAAGGACCCTCAGTACTGCAAATATACCCTGGATACTCTTTCAAATGAACAATGATAAGTCTATCTGTCAGTCTTCATTCAGGTAAGGCTCTTTCTGTCCCAGCGCCAGCCTGACTGAAATAAAGTCATTAGCTTCTCTGAGATGAGTTTTCTCTCCCAGGAGGGAGACCTGTTTTCAGCTCAATTAAAGAGAAATATTAACCAACTCCAAAAGTTGGTTAAAACCTGAAGAAAGTTCCTCAAGGAAAACACAAATGAAGATGAAGAGGCAATCTCTGGATTTCTATTCACAAGAAATATTTGGTAATTTAGTAATGTTTTTAATTAATTTATTTATTTTTACAATAAGTTATTTCTGTTTGTTGTCCCTGGGCTGCTCACTGCTGTTGGGAGAGTTGCCACTTGGCAACTTCACCCTCCATGCAGAACTCATGTCAGCCATTGCACCTCCCCACATATATTCTTAACTGATGGAGATGCATGTCTAAGGGAGTGAGAGGCAGTGGCACATTTGGTGAAGGCAGAGGCACCTAACGAATTGACTGCACAAACAAAGTACAGAGAGGCAAACTCTCAGGGAAAAGAAAAAAAAAAAAAGAGGAATAAATCAGCTGTTAGATCAAAGACTGCTATTAATTAGTTAACAGTTTCTGACTGCTTTAAATTGTGTATACAAAATTTGGAGATTCCTTAAATTGCATAGAAGTGTGCAAGGTTTTCCCTGGGAATTGATAAATTTATTGTAAGTAGGGTTTTTTAATCAAGATAGGAATAATACAATATTGTTCACAGGCATCAATCGAAAACAAGAAGAAAAAACAAAAGATATCAATTTACTAGTGTCTGAATGAATTATTAACTTAGCTTATTTCATTTTCTAAACTGAGACTAAGGAATAAGCACTTATAAAAATTAACTGCTTACATGTATAGCATATACTGTCATGCAAGGCAATTACTCCAAGTAGATCCATCAGTCCTGTGATACCTGAAAGCCATATGCCTTTTCATTACTTAGAGCTCTTAAATACCACATTTCTTAGAGTGTTGTTAACAGACAGTAGAGTCAGAAAGTGATACTTCTGCATGCAGATTGTCTTAATTGGTACTGAACCCCATCTGGAAATGACCTACGTAACAGATATGGCTTTCTGCTGTTTCTTTCCCTCTGTACTTCTGTACTTCCCTATTTTAAACAGCTTCCATTATTTTTTGTGTGCTATATATTTCAAAGACATTACTGAATTCATCACAAATAAGGAAATATTTCAAATACAGATAGTTAAAGAAGTTACCCTTAAGTACACAAGCAGGGGATAAGACTTCCTCAATCCAACCCACTCTGCAGGATCAACTGGACCACTGTAGAGGATTGAGGTTTTGAGTTCTTCTATATCAACCTTCGTTTCATTCTCTCCAGGCTAAAAAGAAAATGCAATTATTTATATTTAAAAAAATAATTATTTAAGGCTGCTTGGGGTTGGAATGATAATTGACAATAATATATCAGGTGAATTGTAATTTTCAATACTTAGTGTGCTTCTTTTTGCTCTTCATTTAAGAAAGCAGCAGCCAAACCCTTTTAATGTACATCTATACTCACCAATGTACAGTTACTGGAAAAAGTGCTGGGATCAATAGATGCGAGCTGGTACAACATTTTGCAGACAATAATCACACATGTCCAAACAGTGCAGATACTTGATGCCAGTGGGCGAAACTGAGCATATGGCAAAGCAAGAGCCCAGGCAATTAAAAACACAAAGTTAAACAGAGACACCTGAAAACACAAAAACAGGATGGAGAGAAATTACATGTAGTAACAAGAGAACTGAGAAAGTTTGGCCTGTTCCATAGTAGTTAAAAAATAAAAATCACTCAAAACAAAGGGACACAGAAAAACAGAAAAATACTTAAAAAATACATGTACAGCACTATTCACAATAGCACACACAAAGTGGTAAGTGAGGAATGGAAAACTTAATATTTTTGCAAGAATGTTATCTCCTACATGGTGTGAATACTCTTAGACCCACAACACTGCATATCCACCCTAGAAACAACAGATGCCAAATACAAGCAATCAAATGTTGATTCTGTTGCTTAAGTACACATGAAACAAAGAAAAGATGATACAGAGTCACGTGTATGTGGAACTTGCTTTCATCTTCTTGAGCTCTTTTTTGCTGGTAGTTGTGAGAAAAGGGATTTTTATTTTGCTGTTTAAGGTCTCTGGTCCTACAACACTGTTCAAGGAATGGCTATGTCAGGTGGAGAACTTACACTGCCCACAGCAAAGGCACAGCGAATGGTGGTCCTCACCTTTTTTAAAAATGCAGTTCCATATTCCTGTTTCTTCAGGTCCAGTTTAAGTAATTTTCCTATGCATTTCTTCCTAGTTCTCTTCTACACTCTCCATCCTTACACTACTAGTGTGTAGGGAAGGAGATGTTTCTCATGAGTCCAGATTACTAGACTAACTGAACCTTAATATTTAGGAAAAAAAGGGGAAGGAATAAGAATATCTGAGCGGGAAGAATATCATTGTGAGAGACAATTTCAAGGCAGGTCCCCAGCAGCTGACAAGCCCAGCTGAATGCCACAGCTTCAGTGAGGTCTGACATAAGGAAGGTATCTCTCTACAAACAGGTGTACCACTGTGCAGCTCCCAAGCCTCCACCAAGGTTAAGATTTTGACAGCAGGCGTTTACTTGCCTCTTTCACTGTGACCCAGATGATGTAAGAGGAGACAATTTTGATGATGTGCAACTCCAAAATCCACCACACAAAGACTTGCATCTTATGAAAATACTCCAGGAATTTCAAAAACAGCACTGTAAGACGATCAATCACCAGATGCCACTTGTTCCTTAGGTCTGCAGAGATGTCCAAGCAGAACCATTGGGAGGAGAAAAACAGAAGGTCTTTATGAAAAGGAATGCTTCATCAGGGAACAACGAGCTTTCTACTTCTGCTCTTCTAGGCCTTAGAGTAAGACATGAAGGAGGTAAAAGGTATGGTTCATTTGTTAGCTAAGATAAAACATGGTTGAGGTCCATTCAGCTATGGTGTTTTCCCTTCTGACCCACATTCACTGAAAGCCTTCCCCACTACCAAGTGCTGGTGGTGGCTTCCCTTGCCAATTCTGCTTTTATTTCTCTGTAGCAAAGCCCTGCTTGGGCCCCATTTTCTGCCAGTGTCTTTGGACATAAGCTTAGGGATTACCACAAAGTGACTAGCTCTAGGACTTTCCAGACCTGGCCCTTATCCAGCTCAGAAAGAATAGGATTTTATCTAACATTTGGAAGATACAGACACAGCCTATTTTCAGAAAGCACAGAATATTATTCAGAAAGCTTTTCAGCCAGCCTGGGAGAAATTCATGCACACTATGGCAAGTGTTCTTGTCACATGGCTTTAGACAGCTATATTATAGCTGCTGTATGTCAGTCAACTAAACTGCCTTGGGAACAGCACACCTTCCCAGTGTGTGATTTGTGGCATCCCAAGATAGATATCTAAAACAGGTAAGGTAAATTGCAGTCTAGTTGAATATTTCTCTCAGTTGAAAAGGGAGCTCTAGCAAGTTGAGATCCTGAAACTGGGTGAATGTATCCCTTCACAGGCAATGTTTTACTACAAAAGCCATCCTCCCAAATAATACCCCGATGACCAAACATGTGGAAACAAGAAATGTCTATTACATATGAATATGTAGTAATACATATACTGAACAGTGTTCTCTTTGCTTATGGACTGGCTAGAAAACTGTTCCATCAGTCTCCTACATATAACGACTTCACACTGTACTAGAGGTTTCAGAAGCATTTTGGAGATTAGGAAGGATTTCGCATACTGTGAGAACACTTTTACAGCTAATAACAGAAATGGAAACATTTCAAAATGGGACCAAAACATGTCACTGTTTAATCTGGTAAAAACATTAAAGAGTTACCAGCTTGTGTATGCAATTATTTCAAGTCATCCAATTATTTTGCTTATAAAGCAAACCAAGATGGTTACTCTGCACATATTTATGTGAGAAAACACATGCACACTTGTGGAAAAAAAGCTGATTTTAAAAATATCTGACATGCAAATTCCAAATTATACTTTTTTTTTCCTGTCCTTTTCCCCAAGCACAACTTAGAAAATCCTAATAAAAACACTGAGTTATGTACGTGCATGATTATGTAATTAAACTTGACAAATTAAGCTAGCAAGAGAACTCTAATCCTACATGTGTGATTTTATGAGCATGATGAGTGTATTTAAATATTTAGAGAATTAGAATTATAGATGTCCTCTCTCATTTTTTCATTGCATTTATTTCAATTTGTAGCATTACCACCATGCAAGGTATCTCCAGACAGTGCCAGTGAAGTGGAGCAGGGCAGAGGAGGTCTTTTAATGAGCTCTGTCTAGCATGTCAAAACACCACATGCACAGAGGATAAGATACAGTCTGATTCCACCATTGAAAAATTGTACATCCCTGTACAACAAAGTCTGCACACATGAACATATTAAAATAATGATAAAAATCAGATATGGCCATGGTCATCTAACAGTGATGTAACTCTCTGGTAGAAATAAATGCATGTGCAGATTAAGGATGGATCACACACTGGCAAGTAGCATCTCACGCTAGTGCCAAGCCCCACTGACTACAGTGCGGGGGGGGGGGGGGGGGGGGGGCGGGGGGGGGATTAGGGAGAATGCTGAAGCTCCTCACTTCCCTGTTTGCATGTTTGCACAGGGTAACCTTCAACAGATGATCCCCATCCTCAGCCCTTCTGGTATGTGGGGATGGCCAGCGCACAACAAACTTATCACTCCTCAGAGACCACATGAGAGCTGTCCAAGAAAGGTTTCCATGTCCTATGAACATCTCTGTGAGGGAAGATGTCCCAGCCAGGAAAGAGAAATAGTTGCTGCTGAGCTCCCATGGGGCAGCTAAGCTAAACACACTGCCATTCTTCCTTGAGAAAGACCCTGTCTCTATTTATGTGTCACAGTCCTATAAGTATTGACACAAACAACAAAATCTGTGGTATGGCTATTTCTGGACGGTACAGTTTCCTTGGGTGTTTTAAATGCCTCTCCCTGGTTTTCACTCATGGCTCATATTCCTAACAGAGTTTTGGAAATAATTCAAGCTAGGAGTTCATACTAGCAACATCAAGAATGACAACATCAGCACTACCCATGTCTGCCCTTAAGCATTTTTATGTTCATCTGGCATCAATTACACATTCCATATTCAGAAGTGAAAAATATGACACTAATGTGCACATGAATAATGAAGTAAAGCCATTTCGAACTCCTGAATTGAAATGCCTTGAAAGCATAAAGTATCAGAGATTAAAAATGTATGTGTATTTTCTTTATCTTAAAGAGACTTCACTCTAAAGGTGTTTGCAAGGTTTGGGGTATTAACCCAACCCAGAATACCAAGAAAAAATCACTCTTTAAAACAAGGTTTTGGTTGCTGTTGTTGTTTTCATTCTCCTAGCATCCTACAGAAATAGTATGATTTTCCTTAGAAAAACCTGCAGCCTGTTGAATAATTGACAAGTAGCCATCTGCTCAGTTCAGGCTGCTTTGGCAAAGACCCTATGTAAAATTAGAAGAAAAATGTGATAATTGAAATGAGCAGAGATGGCCAAGAATGAGCCATCTGCTACCACTGTTACCTAAGGCTGAGGAAGGCAAAATTCTTAATCTGCAGAGCTTACCTGTAGTTTCTTCTTCCTCTGACTCACTGTCTTCATCATCATCATCTTCCTTGTCGTCGTCCTTCTCTTCTTCTTCTTTTCCTTTTTCTGCCCTCCCTTTCCCTCCCTCCCCATCTGGCTCTTCCATTCTTTTCTCACCAGCCTCTTTCAGCATTTTATCCTCTTCCTTTTCACTGCTGGCAGTTAAATTCATCATAGTTATGTCAGGCAGGCTTCCATCTTGGTGCACCAGTCTGTTGGTAAATAGTGATATGTCAGCAAACTTAACGGTAATGACATTGCAATCTTTTTCAAGATGTATAACTAGAAAAAAAAATATATATATATTTTGTTTTTTTCATGGAAAATGCCTTAGAAGTGGAAAAGCTAATGATTCTGGTACTTTCTCCAAACACACACTGCAAATTGAGTTGGAATGTATTAGTAACTACTTCTCACTCAGATACTAATGGTTAGTTAGTAATGAGTGGTATTGACACTTAAACTTGACATTTTCCCCACTGGAGAAAATGGTCAGAGTTTAAGATGTAGAAGCATGAAATGACATTGTTTAAGAGCAAACATTTCATGACTTCACAGGGGACTTACTCATTTTGTTGGTTTGGTAATTTTTTCTTGAGGCTGCTCAAAGTAATTGGAACAGAAAGAAAAAGGGAGATGAGAACAGAGGGGTTACAGAAGAAGGTCATTGACGAATATGTCATGCTACATCACAAGTAATAAAGCATTCTCCTACTCCATCTGCAGAAGCTTTCTGATGCCAAGAGCATGCCATCATGACATTCACAGGGTGCTTCTATAAAGAAACAGGGAACTGCAGCACAGCAGTTAATTTATAACTATTTCATACTTAGTCTCTTAGTAATTTTCAGACTACAAAAATGGAGATGCAACTCATTTAACACAAAAAAATATATTTCTGTATTGCCATGGTGCCAATTATTCTGAGGCTTATCCAGCATTTCTTTTGCTTTTTCAAAAAAAAAAAAAAAAAAGAAAAATTTCAGATGAAACTTTTCAATTTTGATTTTTTTCCCCTCAGTTGTGCTGCTGGGACTCAACTCCCATATTAGCATAAAATCCACCTTTAGAGTTTAGTGCCATAAATAGTCCCTCTGAATAGGACTTTTTGCAATAAAATCTCCTTGGCAAGTGACTATCTTTATGATCAGGTAACTTAATGTTAGCAATGCTATTGAAATTACTATACTCAGTATATTTTTAAACATCTGTTAGACTGTTCTTGAAGAACTACAAGTAAATTTAATATGCTATCCTACTATCTTGGGGCTTCATTTTTCATGATGTGAAAATCGGGCATATGACCATTTAGACAGTAAATTCTGCCAATTTTAACAAGGATTTTTATGGTTCAAGAAACTAAAATCTAGATTTAAACACCTGATAATTAAAAAAAATAAGAGCATAGGCTAAGCAGTTAATGAGAAAATCAAACAAGCAGATGTATTTTTCTAATATTTGGTTTTCTTTAATTTGGAAATTTTGGTGGTTCAAATGAGGGAACAGATACAGAAATTTGACTAAACAATGCTGAAAAAGTAACATCATACAAATTGCCAAAAAATACAGAAAAGATAGCTGATGGATATAAGCTTAACAAAACAGTCAAGGTCCCAAAAATTTCACTGAATAAATCCAACCATGAAAATGTTTACTAAAACCACTCATCATTAGGCTATGAATCTCAGAATCTCTTATTTTAAACAATATATTCAGTAGTTTTATCTGCTGAAAATAAGGCCAATATATTTCATTTTCATAGATAACCCACTGTATATACTGAAAGGATATTCAAATCTCAATAAAATGATTAAAAATAATATTCCTTAACATGATATAATCTAACTTTGCATATTTATCTAAAACTGTAATAATGCACCATCAGGAGGGTAATATAAGTATAAAGAAGAGAGAATTAATTTTTGGTTCAGTTTGAATGCTATGGAGATCCTCAACTAATATAAATCATCAAAGCCCATTTTAAAGGCAATGCCCAATGAAATGAAAGTATCTCTATAACTAGACAGGTTTTGTACAGGTGCAATTGCATAACTGCATTGATTTTAAAGAGATAATATCATAACTGTCTATTGTGATGAAAAAAAAATCTACATTCACACTGGTGTAAATTAAGAACTTACTGACTTACCTCAGTGTAATCTGGAAACAAAACAAAAACAGGAATCCTACAGAATTTAGTGTGGGAGGACTAATCTTTCTCTTCGCCATATAACTCCCATTCATATCCAGGAGGTGATGGGGTTATACAGGAGGGTACATACAATAAAAAGCATAAAGCTTCAGTATGAGTTTAATTTCCAGTACGTCAGTATCTAGTCCTATTGACATCAGTAGGCACAGGCACAGGACTGTGTGCTCAGGAGATCAAAGGCTAGATAAAAAGCCCAGTCCACTATTTAAAGAGTTAGTCTAGTTGGAACCTTTCTTCCCAGACCTTCTCATTTATTCCTAGAGTATTCCTCCTCTTTTATTTATTTTTTAATTATAAGATCACATGACATTACATAATAGATGACACTGAGAAATCAGTGTAAAAAAAACTGCAGAAGTTTAGAACATCTCCAATAAGCTATCTGTACAGGCATCACAGCTAGTCAGGTGTTCCAACTAAGCTGGAAAGTATATACTGGTGGGAAATTATCCAAAATAACACAAAGGTATTGTGCTTGATACTTAGGAAGACACATAACTAAATAATAAGACAATCTTGAAGGTACAGCCACTAATGCTTTCAACTGTGAACATTTTTTACCCTCAAGTTCACTAAACAGGGTATCAATAAAGAAAGGTATACTAGTACATCTAATTTTAGGCATCAAAGCAATTTCAATGGCATTAAAATCAGGCATGTGCCCCAGGTCCTTGCTGAAGTCCTAATATTCATCTGTTTATTAATTTGCTAAAGCAGGAGAGAAATTGGTAATAAATTATTGGATGCATTATGAAGTATCTTTTACCTTTGATTATTTGCTTGTAATTGGTTTATGAATTGCTTGAGATTTACCTGCTGAAAATAATCTCTAGGGTTATCTGTCACGCACAGCCTTCACAACAGAAAGCTTCCTGCTCCACAGAACATCAGCATGCCATCTCTTGAATATGTCATGCATGGTTCAAACTGAGTACACAGTGCCATCCGTACCTTTAATGGTACAGCAGTACCCCAAGCGCTTTCTTCCCCCTTGCAGGGGTTTTGTCTGCATGCTCCCAGGGCTGGGTGGCTGATAATGTGCTGAGCTGATACATGCTGGGGGACGTGCAAGAAAGCCTCAGCACAGGGATTCCCCTCTCCTTCCTTGGAAAGCTGCCTTCATGCTGGGGGTCCTGCCATTGTAGATGTGTCAGTGCCCACTCTGGTACTTCCTTGACCATAAGCCTGCCACACAGATTGACCCCCCCACCTTCTCCTCACATTTGCCTCATTGCTGTGGACTTGCTGGGAGCTCACTGGACTGTGGCTGACCTTTATGACCATCTGCAGACCTGACCTTCACCCTTGCATTGCTAAATCCCCCCAGGTGAGAGCCCAGGCTTGACTTCTGGCCATGCCCCTCAGTTCTTGGCTTGCTGGCCCTTGCCAAGCCACCTGCCCTCACCATTCCCAACCCTTCTTGTCAAATGGGTTTCCTTCAGGCCAGTGACAAGTCCTTCTATTCTCAGAGCTGATTATACAAAAGTCCATGCTTATTCCAGCTAAATATTTTGGAAGGAATCTCCTTTATGGAACTGTTTTCAAGATGCCATATATAAAGAGATGGCTATGAAGACAACATGGAATTTCACAGTTTGGATCCTGTAGCACCCAACTTTGTCTACAAATTAACAGCTGTAGCATGCAATGGTTTTAGTGTATGGGATGTATATGAGTACAAACTCATAGTTTTCATGAAAATAAATACACATTGTACATTTAAATGACTCGACCCCCAAAAAATCACTTTCTTAAGAGCTTGTGAGGTAGTCAGGGATGTGTTCATGCACGCAAATGTGTGTGCATGCAGGCATGCATCATTCCATGCACAGACAAAGGGTAGGTAAACGAGCCTCCTCAACCAAGTCTATTGTCTGCAGCCAATTACAAATAGCATCAATTATTCCTGTATTGAGACATGGGCAAAATTTAGGAGAAGAATCCCAACTGGGAGATGAACTCACAACATAGAAATATGCAGGAGAGATGTATTAACTGCTTCACCAACTTTACAAGACTACAATACCTGAACATTTTCTCCCTGTTCATTTTACAGTACAGTGCAGCAAGAACATATTTTGCTGTAACACAATTAAGAAGTAACAAACAAGTTACGGCATATCTTTTTAAAGGAAAGGAAAGTTTGAGGTACCCACCTATTTATTATTAGATAAACACGGCCATTGACTTTGGCATGGCTATGAGGTGGGAGATGAAAGTATAAGAATGCATGAAATGACAGTGGAAAATGAATTAGAGAGAGAGAAAAGGAAACTGTTAAGTAGGAATTAATGCACTTTCCTGTCTACCAAGAGACATATTGTCATAACAAAACACACCCTGAAAGCTTAATGCACACCATGCAGTGAAAAGTCTAGAAAGCTTATAAATCCAATAATACTTAGACATTTAGATTGTATGTAACTTCAGTTAGAACTGCAGGTACTTTACATAGACCACAAAATGAGAGTGCAGCTTCAAGTAACATTATTGTGGACATTTTTTAAAAATAGATATATTTCTTCCTTATCTTAATGCATGAACAGTCTCAGCAACCTTAACATGAGTTTTCAGTTAGACACAAACATAATACCATAAACCTACACTTCAGCTCAGGGACAGATGGAGGAGCTGAAGTTGCTTTCTCTATTAGTCTCATGACTAGCTCATACTTGTTGTGGTTGGTTTATTATGTTTGCTGCAGGACTGAGTTCTGTCTTCTTACTGAAAATTAAAGATCATTTTCTTTATTTTTTTCTGTTGTAACAGAAGCAGCATAAAAGTAATCTTGAAAGGTAAACTAGCAGTTGAGTGAAAGCTAGTGTTTTCAAAGCAAAAGGAACAACTGAAATTTTAGACATATGAGTCTGTTTGCAACTTTTTTTCTATTTGACTGTTGAACTGTAGCTTGTTGTGCTCAATCTTATCCAGCTTTATGCATCATCAGTACAAATGTCAGTGCAGTTCCTACCCTGTCCTATCCTGAAGGTTTGAATTTTAAAGTCTGCTGATCCTCAGTATATATTCTGCAGAACAGAAATGATATACATGGTAACTGTGACTTTGAAATACTGCAAAATGGCAAATGTAGCACATTAGCTGCATTTAAGAGTTAAAAATATCTAGCTATTTATTTGAAAGTTCCATACAATCTTGTATTACATTTAGACTTAACAAAAAAAAAAAAAAAAAACAACAAAAAAACAAAAAAAACACATTATATTAGCCAGACAAAAAAGCTTACATTATCACAGAATCCTTTTCACTTGCCACTTTGCTTAAGAAATGTCCTAAAAGACCTGTTGCAACAGCAGATGTCTGCTTTCAGCTGTCTCAAGGATATTACTCCTGGCAAAAATATCACTCATTACAGAAAAAAATTCACATCCTACAACCTTATTTTCTGATACTAATCTTTTTTTTTTTTGTGTGTGTGTGTGTGTGCGTGCGCGCGCTCTCGGCAAGACATTTAAAACATTGTGTCTTTAGTATTAGTGTTCCATCCTCCCAGAATGATGTGATTTTAATTAGTGATTTTCTTCACACCAGCATTTGGAGAGTAGTAGCTAATATTTTACTATCTTCCATGTATAATAGATTTGCAAATAGTGGTTTCAAAGGCAAGGAGCGTTGTACCATGAGACCAAAGTCACTGGGATTGTCTCAGGGATTTTTTTCCATTTTATGCCTACTGGATCACACTAGTTGGGAGCTGGCATCTGTTTCTATGTTAGTCAGTGTAGTGCAAAGTGTTTAGGCTACAAAAGAGCTTGTGCAGTTACCTCAAACTGTAGTATATTTCCCCAAATGCCACAACCCAGGAACAACCACTGTTTCTGCTCAGACATCTATGTGGGTTCAGGTATTAGGGCTTGGCTGCCCAGTTCAGAGATGTTAATTTGCATCTGCTGCTGCACACAAAGTCTTCTGTGGGCAAAGAAAGTGCTCACAGAATTTCTGAAAGGACCCTTGAATTTACCATGGGATGTAGCAATTCAAGTAAAACAAAAAGAAAAAAGTATTATACAAACAGGCATTTTAAAAGTTAAGCCACAACATTGTTAGGAAATTTTGTCAAATTTAATTTGTTATGTTTTTAGCAAATATTTGGCTTTGTTTTTATCAGCTTATGTAAATACAGAAACAGGACAGATTTGTTTTTATGTAGGAGAATATTTAAGAGCTGAACATAGTAAAAGTATGAAGAAGGTGAGGTTACAAAATCATGAAAAAATTACAGTGAAGTTCTTGATGAGAATGCTGAATGTCTCAAAGAGCAAGCATAGCCAAGGACCAGGACCCTAAAGAGTGACCACAGGTTTGAGATATTTCCATTTATGAAGTTCAACTTTACAAAAGGGCCTAACTATCCAATGTGTATGTGGTACTTGCCAAAGATCTCTCGATCTCCATTTGGCCTTCAAAATGGACATTGAAAAACAGAAGTTACACAAATTAAGTCTTATTATTTGTTACTGACAGGACTTACAAAAAGGCACACAGAAATTAGGAATCTACCCCACAGTAAAAGTGAAAACGACTAGCGAGATAAATACCTAAATATCATCAGTACCTTTGAAAATGTAGCACCAAATGAAGGAAAGCAAGCAAACAAACAAACAAAAAAACACCACCTTCTACAAGTATTGGAAAGTAGTGGAAGAACGATACTTTAGTTGTGGCTTGTTTAGCATGGTTCTGGATGTTAAGGGATACTGATTGTTTTTTCTCCTTTGTTTTTAAACCAGGTCATTATAACAGAAGTAAATAACATCATTTGAAAAGTGAGCACTACAAGACAGTCAGAAACAGCATTTTCATACAGATAGCTCCATTTACTTATTTCTTTACCTGTAAATAGTGTTGTCTTGTTTGCTGGTTACAGCTTTTAAATCAGTGAGCTGGAGGAAACGGTCATGGAAATAGTGAAGATGTAAGATACACGCCAGTAAGAAGGAGGTGGGGATAAAGATGCGTGTGAATAGCTCAGCCACAGAAAACCTTTTTAAACCAAGGTCTTCTAGTCTGGAAAAAAAAAAAAAAAAGCCACTAAGTCATCTTTTTACACCAAAATCTTTTCCTTGTCATGAGACATTATTACATATCATTAGCAAAGGGAAACAAGGGTTGGTACTTGTTCTGTGTTTTTACATCTTTAAATTCTTCTAAACCAGAAAGTTTTACAATGTATATGTCTTGTATTTGACCTTAGTAATGTAGAAAGATACTTTAAATGTACAGAGCCAAATGTACCAGCCCTGCCACAACTCTCTTTTCAGGAACCAGATGGGTTGTCTCTGGCTGAAAGTACTGCACTGAAGATCGACTCATATTGCATTTAATTTCTCATGTAAACTCCTGTTGAGGAACGCCCTATACATCACGAGGAGGAAGAAACACAGCCCTCCTCATTAGCAGGAATGCTAGTCCATCTTCATCAGCACCAGACATCCTGTAAATCTACCCTTAGGCTATCCCCAGATCTTGCTCCTATGGTCAAAGAAGGGAAAGTACAGGTGCTGTACTGCTAACACTGGGAAGGACTTGACAGCAGATAGGGAAAAATATGACCCTCTGAGCCCTTGTCATGCCCTTTCTCATCTCTGTTGCTAAAAACTGCTCTGTTGCACCAGTAAACCTACAGCTTCAGAGCTGAGTGCTTAGTCAACTATGTCTGGGAATGGTCTCATGAAGTTTTTCCACTACAAGAAGGAAGAGTGCTCTCAGAGCACATCAAACTCACAAGTCCAATGGAAAAATAAATAAATAAATAAAACCACTTACTTGCTTTCATCCAGGCCTGTCATGTTCTTCCACAACCCAGGGAAAGACTCAAACTGGTATGTATAGATGAAGATAAGTACCAACATCGTGTAAACAACCACTGACATCCAAAAGTACTTTAAAATCTTTCTCCACCATTCATAGTGCACCTGAAAATCACACACTAAGGAATTTAAAAGAAGCTCAAGGCAAAGACACTGATAAAAGTATTGACAAAGCTGTACTGGAAAACAAAGGCTAAGAATATTACTCTTCCTAGCCGGCCTCAAGTAAACTGCAGACACAAATCCTTGTGATAAAGTTTTTACTCCTGGTACGTATGCACCCAAGTACAGACTTCCATGCAAAAGTGTCTTTTGGGACATGGCCGCAAACATAAAAGCCAAGGGCAGCTTCAGTCACTCAGTTTCATCAACATTAGGTGAAGAAAGTGCAGGAGGAGAGGGACTGCATGCTCCATGGCTGTGGAAGCTGTGTGGACAGTCACTAAAACCAGTGGTTGTGTAGGATGTGCAAGGTCCAAATCTTTCCCATACAGTTTCCACAGTTTTCAGTCATGTGGGGTGGAGTCCCACAGGCAAAGTGTATCATATATATTATCTAATAGCATCTAATTTTTTGTGCTTTGCCTGTCATTATGACCAAAATCAAATGAGAATGTCCTAATCAACCCATTCAAATGATCTTATTACTATTATGTTGTATCTAACTAAAAATCAAATACACTGTTTACAAATTCCATCCAAGCTACTTTACCACCAAGTTAGAGGTATGAAACACTGTATTCAAGGACAAAATTCAGTTAAAACAGTCCTCACTTACCTGGTAGAGGGCCACACAGAACAGGAACAGTACCATATAGATGATTTTGTACATGACAATTCTACCCTCAAAGCTGACAAAGAAGAACATGCCC
Organism: Anas acuta; assembly: GCF_963932015.1. NCBI lineage: Eukaryota > Metazoa > Chordata > Aves > Anseriformes > Anatidae > Anas > Anas acuta. The sequence continues at coordinate 109,134,405 of NC_088980.1, forward strand.
CCACAGACGTAAATCCAGTACTTGATGAACATAGCCATCACCAGCTTCCCCAGAACTTTCATAATATCCTGTTCATCCTCATCATCATCTTCCTCCTCCTCCTCCTCCTCTTCTTCTTCTGCCACTTCTCCCTCTTGCAACTCCTCTTCTGCAAGTACAGAGTTACATTTGACCTCTATTTTGGGGACTTTAATAAGAATCAAAATGGATGGAAAGTAGAATCTCTGCACACAAAACAAAAACTTAAAGACACTATTCACAACAAAAGACTGTATTTGTGAATCACTGTCATGCCTCCAGAGCAAAGGAGAGAATTTTAACTTCATATGAGCCTCAACTTGCTCCTAGAGCTATATGGTATATTGCTCTATGGCCAAACGCCACACTTCACTTTGTGATATACAGGTAGCTGTAGTGGAAAATTGGAGCCCAAGGACTGTATAACAGATAACAGCCAAAATACTATCCATGGGACTAACCTTACTCCCAGGCAAGAACCTTTTAAACTGGAAAACAAAGAAACCACTAGCACCACCAGAAAATCTCTCTTGTTGAGTTTAAAGGGATGAATGTCCTTAAGAGAATACTGTGGTTTCCTCCAAAAAACCACAAGCAAGAGAAAACTTTAACATAAAATCAAACAAGCTTAAAAAATATAAATGCTCCGCTAACATTTTTTCAAAGAAACTACCGCTTTTCCAGCTTTTTCTCCTGTATCTAAATGACTGCAGAAAATACCAACTGTTTTTGCCTTACATGGAGGTCAGGATTCCCCAGTTATTCACCTTGAGAGGCTTGTGGATGGCAGGGTAGGTGTTCCCCTGAGAACAGGTACACATGTACCAGGTACACATACCCAGGTAACAGAGCTTGTCAAGTTCACAGCATGCAGCTGTAATGTTTTTCTTCACATTGAGAACAATATTGAGACTTCACCACCAAAAGTATTGCCCACTCCTTTTCTTCCACTCACAGTCCTTTCCTCAGACTCCTTCCTTGTTCTTGCCTTTCAAATCCTTGCAGTGTCCAGCTCTGACACTGACCAGATGCTTTACTGAGCCAAACACTGTAGTTAATCAAACAGGAAACTAGATTACAGTCTGGCTTTCTACCATTTCAGTGAATTGAGCTGATTCAGATCAGAATCCAGAGAGACAGAAAAGGGCAACAAATATCTGGGAGAAGATGTGCCCAGTAGCAAAAGAGGGAACAGGTCACTGAGCTGTTGGATTAGCCAAAAATGCAGCTGTCAGCTTGGCTCTCAGGTATGCTTTTGATTGCATGAGCCCCCACACTGAAAATATACATGCTTATTCTCCCACTGAAATCAGTAGTTTAACTTCTGTTTTTTTTTTTGTACAAATCTTTATGGACAAGCAGAACAACTTGCAAGGAAATTAATAACTGATTTTTCCTCTGGAAACTTTTCTCCTCTTGTGGTTAAACTCCCACAGCAACTCATCTGCTAGTTTGAGTTTGGGACATGGGAATAAACTGATTCTTAAAAAAGTTCCATGGCATTTTTCAAACAAGTCATTTCATGTATCTTTCATAATTTGCAGTTCAACAGTAAAGAGAATTTTAATTTGTTTGGATTTTCTAAAGTTCAAAGCTGTTTTGTTTTCATAACCACTGAGAGACAGTTGCACATAGTTTTGTAATATCTTCCTTAGTACATATCTTGCTAATTAATTTCTGCATTAGGAAACACAATAACTGAAACTTCTATTGTGACTGAAGGACTCTAATAAATTGGACATGGCTTTACCTTTTTCTTCATCTTCTTCACTTCTGACTTTGACCTCAGATAAAGTAGCTTCTTTCAGCTGAAGTGCTTTTTGTTCAGTGAGGTGTTGCCTAAGCAGTAGCCAGAAAGTAATCGTGAAAAGGATCTGCAAGCAAAAATCAAAACGAAAACAACAGACTAATTGTAAAACCTATATCCTGCTACCGCAAACATGTCTTCATAAATTTTGCATGCTTTTGTTTTTTCCGTCTACTGGAAAATAGAAATAATGTCATAAATGTCAAAGTGCACCTTTGTGGAAATTGTCATTTAGGAAACACTGTTATTTAGGAAACACCCTGCATTAAACACAAATTCATTTCATCCAACCTGGATGGTGTTATGGTTTTACGATTTGCACTTTTCTATTAACTTTTCACTCTGCATCTTTTCTTATACAGTTCTATTCTACCTTATTCTATTCAGTTTTTAATTCCTGTCTTTAAGTTTAAGGACCTTCTCTTTATATATTACCTGGTATAATTTCCATCTGCCCATTTTTGTTCATTTCCTCTTTCTGAAGAAGCACTGGCAGGTAAGTGTATTGTCAATAGGTTTGATAAAGCAAGAGATGTAGGAGTTTTGGTACTTTCAGTGCTTAAGAGTAATTAATTTAAAAATTAAAAAAAAATCTTTGTGTGTCTTGAAGTTACAAAAGACGTAGCCAACTGAATGTGCCTTGCATATGAGATGGCTTTTAATTCTTGGAAGAGATTGAAGTTGATAACTCCACAAAAGATGGATACCTTAGAAATAAATACATCTCTTTAATGAAGAGTACATTTTTTTGTTTTGAAAAAAAGCTGAATTCAACAACTTTCAATACTTAGATACAGCCAAAATTCAGGAAATGGCATATTACCTATCAAATTCTTGATTTTATATTTACATTTCGCAAAGTTTCTATAGTGGTGCAGAACAAGGACTTATTTCACTGCCTTATAAGATATAAGAATAAAATCTCAGGCAGGAAACATGTAAAAGCCAACTAGCTTGTATGCAACAAAATGACAAGGTCAGTAGCATAAAGTAGAGCTCTCCTGTTTTTCATCTAATATGCAAGTACTTCATGGGAGACAGGTAAAGTCCCATGCTAGCAATAGCTGCTTTCTCTGGCACTGTGGCTAACACTGAGCTGAAGCAGGTCCTCAGCCTGTGTGAATTGTCACTGTTCTTCCTCCAGATAAACTGCTGGAGCTCTGATTTTTGAGACAAATGTTTTGCTGTTGTAAAGTACAGATTACTCTGCCATGACTTGCTCCACCTCACTGCTTCATTTACAAGGTGACCTATAGAGGTCCCTTCCAACCTCAAACATTCTGTGGTTTTGTGAGATTTGCTGAGTGCATTATATTCAGCCTAAAAAAAAAGCAGTAGGCATTTTCTATTATTTTTTGGGGTGTGGCCAAATCATCATATATGCACAATGGTTTCCTTTCCTGACACCAGCTAGTTTTATGTAAGATACTTGATTATATAGCTAATAAGAAACTATGTCAAAGGGGCTGACATACTAAGAACATTAAAACTCCTTGAGAGATTTACAAAGTCATTGAATCTATAGAATTCCTTGAGCTTTTAGCTCTCTTACTTAACTATTTCTACATTTACAGGTGAAATCATACAGTTTCGGCTAATTTTCAAGTGCATTAAAGACCAACAAATGGTTGTCCAAAGGCACTGCCAACAAGGGAATTCACTTGCAGAATCACTGTGAATGGTAACACTGTGAATGGCATAAGGGAAGTAATTCACTTATCTCAAGGGAAGCAGTGCCAACTATCTGTACTCTCTGAGATGCCCCTCTTGGGTATTCTATGAAAAAACTTCCTAATTATGCCCATTCCCTCCCCCAGTAGCACTTCTGCCAAACACATTGCATTTTGTAGTGCTTTCAAGATATCTTTGAAAAAAATCTATCATGCAGTGAGGTCAACAAACTCTTGTTACTGACATGAAATGGATTCCAGCTTCAGTGGCAGACATGTACTGCTACTTGTGACAAATCCTAAAGGTGTGAGTAATACTGGTAACTGCAATGATACCACAATTCCAGTTGCCATCACGTTCAAAGACAGACCTGATATAGCATGGGTGACCGAATACAACAAAATGCCATGGTAAATAAAGGCACTAGAACTATGAGCGTCAATTTAACCACCCACAAGTACTGAGTTTACTTCTTTTTCAGATCTTCATATAGCCCTTCCTCTGTTTCCCACTACAAACAGTGGGTGTGCCAGTGACTACATAGGTCTGGGTTTATGTTTTTGAAAGCCAGAAACATCCATGTGCAACACTTATGTTGAAGGGTTCTGAAGTAGGTGAGACAAAGGTACAAGAGGCAAGACTTAAGAGGATAAACATTTATCTAACAAATCTAATCACATCTATTTTCAACCCATTTTATAAAGCCAAAATTTATATCTACTATGTGTTCTCTGCAGAATTGTCAAGAGAACCTATAAACATGTCTGAAACATTTGTTTTGGTATTAGCTTTATGAGTAAGAAGCAAATTTCTCAACAGCATTTTTAAACTACTTATCCTTTATTGTATAACTGCTACCAAACATGGTTATATCAAATACTGAGGATTCTTAAATGTAAAGTGATTCACATTTTTTGTCACAACATATTCATTTTGTGTTTTCATAAAAAAATCTCAGCGGTTTGTAACACTTACCTTTGATGCCAACTCCCCAGGTTCCTTTCTTTCTAAAAAACCCGATACTTGAGGAAGCTCATCATTCCTGAGCTCAATACTCCATATATACTGCAATGTTAGCAGTAGATTTGCATAGAAAACCATGAACGGTGAAGTGAGCATGGCATATTTCCTTCGGTCACGAATCATCCACAGTGTACAAGACCAGATCAATAGTACAAAAGTTAACCAGCTGTGATATGTGATACTCCATGCCTTATGAAAAGAAAAAAGAGGGAAAAAAATGTCCAAGGATTCATTCAGGAACCATGTTGTGGCATACAGCCCGTTACTTAACTTACGCTTCTCTGCTTAGCACACGTTTTCATTGTCATGAGGCTTGCATCCATATTAATCAGCTATTGGGCTAGCTACTGTAAAATCCCTTCAAAAACATGCTGAAAATGGATTCTTAAGAAGTCCACAGATGGGGGCAAATCCTTCTTTGTACATTAACTGCACACTGGTAAGGTTTGTGACCAGGTTCACTGCTTTTCATTACACGAAATAAACAGAGATGGAAAGTCCAGGCTAACTTTAGGGCACAGAGGACCTTCTTGCAAAACTAGCAACAAAGAAATCAGCATAGCAATAGCAAAACATATTTGATACCTGCTTACATTCAAAGCCCTTGACAGATATAAAATTATTCTGGCTCCATACTGTTCTAGCTTTTATAGAAACAATTTAAGATGGAAAGCTAAGGTATTTACACAGCTAGACTGAAAAATAGCTAGTGTACCCTAACCATGTTGGATTGCCTCCTATACTTACAACTAGATAATGTTTTAAACAGCTTGCAGAAATCAGTTACTGAAAACTACTCTAGTAAAAAACTGGGGGAAAGGATTTTTCTAAGTGCTTTTTTTTTTTTTTTTTGCTAACACTGTTATTGATTTAGGACTAAATTCAGCTATATGCTGGTATAACTGGGGAATAACCGTCAACATATTTTAATTTCCCTTTCAATTTAAATTAAAAAATATGAAACATTAAGAATACATCAGTCAGACTAATCCATCCACCTTGGAAATAATGTTTTGTAAGAGTATGTGAAAAACACTAATATGCTACTTCTTTCTTCACATAACAGAATGTAACTTACACTGAGGAATCCTTGGCTATGGAGTAAGTGGAACTTTCATCAGATTATACTATAACAGAATTCATAAATGAATTTGGGTTGAATCATAGGAAATAGAGATATATCACAAACAGAAAAAGCTAGTAGTGCTAAACTACTAGGGAAGGGGAAGGGGAAGGGGAAGGGGAAGGGGAAGGGGAAGGGGAAGGGGAAGGGGAAGGGGAAGGGGAAGGGGAAGGGGAAGGGGAAGGAGACATTGTGGCAATATGAAAACAACTACTTGTTAATGTTTTAGAATACATGAAGCCAGATCCAGATTCTGCACAAGGAGTCTGCTTTTCCTGTCAAAGGACAGTAAATAAGGTGTGAAACCATATGCAAACAAAAAGCAGCCAAACTAATTTATTTTATCATTTTTAACACAAAATTCAGCCAAGAAACTTTATGGTTAATTTCATCAGAGTGGAAACATTTCCAAAACAGTAAAACCAAAGCTTGCATTGGTAATATAGACAGAGAGCTAATTACTAAGCTGAAAATTTGCTACAGTTCAAGATACTTGCATCAATTGGGCTTAAAAGCAAACAACAACATTTAAAGAAGAAATAAAGGTGGTAAGTAAAACAATAGCAAAATCATGTTTGTCAAAAAGTTGTATTTTCCTTGAGACCGTTCTGAATCCATAAAGGAAACCAGGCTTTCCAGATCTTTTATCTCAGAGAGTACCAGATGCACACTTCAATCTGAGTGGAGCAACAGCATGATGATACTGCTTATAGAGAACCTTTGGAATCAATAAAAAAAAACCTCAGCCCCAATTGCTTTCTTTCTCAGTCCTGGAAATGTGATGTCTTATCCAGAACCCTTCATGTTGCCCTATTGATAGATCTATAACAAGTCTGGGAATTATTAATCAATAACCTAAACTGCAGACACTATATCAACATATTCTAGGCATGATGCAAACACTTACTGAAAACCAACAGATGAAATTACTCTCAGGAAAACACTGAGAAGACACATCTATTTGTAAAATCAACAGCATTATTCTTTTGTTGCCAATACTTACCATCATAGCTATCAGAGCACAAATGTAACTTTGTTTCATGATAAATTGGAACGCAGAGACAAGGGCATGCAATTTAACATCTTCTTTTTCCTCCTGGGTAACTTCTTCTTCTTCTTCTTCTTCTTCCTCCTCTTCCTTTTCTAAGTAGAAAAAGAAATTCTTATTTGCAGTTCATGCTGGCCCTAAGACTACTGTATGCACTTTCTCCAGGTGAGTAACCCTGGAGTGATTTCACTTGTAATCACTCTAATAGCTACTTCTATATCCTTAGCAAGCTCAAGATGGGAGCCAAACAAACTAACAAACCCAAAACCAAAAACCAACCAGCCAACCAAACAAACAAAAAAACATTTGAGCGCAGTAAAGCAACACAAAACCTGCAGTCACTGTGTTGGTTTGCAAAGAGGGAAAGTATTTTAGTTAGTATATGTCTACAGCCTTGTTCACGAAACTGCCAAGTGGTAAGCCATCATTGTAAGGTGATAGCAATTGTTTAAACTTCAACAAGCCAAGGAGCTTACTAAAACAAAAAATAAATGCAAGAGGCAGTGAACTGAGATACAGAAAAAGAAAATATAGAACTAAGGGTAATTCCCATGCAATGCTTTTCACTACCTGACATGTCATCCGAAGGCTCCCATTTGTACTGTGGTGTTGAGTACAGGTCTGCTTTGGCTGGACCATTTTCTAATGGCAGTGTGGGGTGGATGGTGTGATAGTCAGAAGGGTTCCCATTCACTGTTACCAGCAAAACCTACCAGAAGATGGGAGAGAGGCACTGCTTTTAGGGCAGCTCTTACAAGTGTGAGACTCCTATTTCTGTGCTTTGCTTTACCATGGATTGCCAATGGTAAAGGAGATGAACGAGTAACTGTAGTTGGCTCTTTCCAAATAAACTGATAGTTATAGTCATGATGCATGCAAAACTAGTACATAACAGCTTTCAAAATAATTTTTGGGTAACTTTTCATGCAATATCAGGAGATTTACAAACTGATTTCAGTGAAGTTTTTAACAAAATATAAAATAATTCTGCATCTTAGAACAGTAAGTATCTCCTTAAAAAAAGTGTGGTTTTGTTTTTGTTTTTGTTTTTTTTTTTCAAATTCCATATATTTCACGTTGCATTAGACATTTCAGTGTACATACAAGCAGTCTGAAAATGCACAGAAGTGTGGACACACAAGCAAAAGTGATCATGTTATTCCAGTCAGCCAAGCTATGGTAAATGACTATTTGCATGCTCTTGGCCTCTCCTACTTATAAAATTATGGAAACAAAAAACAATGTGAAAGTGGATTATATTAACGCATGCACAGCTGGGGAAGTCTGAGGCCAACTACATGGCTTAGTGCACAAACAATAACTCTTGAGTTCATGTTCTGACACCCTGACTTTCCCAGGTCAAGCTAGCTTTTTACAGACAGCCTGGGAAAGCATCACGATCCCCTGGCCTTAGGTTAAAGCTATAACCACAAAGTCACCCTCCTTCTTAGGCAAGCAAATACATTGAGATTTTCAGATTTAAATTTAAATTTTCAGACTTTAATTTTTCAGACTGACATTTTCAGACTTAAAATTAAGAATACCTATCTGATTATTTATATTGGTTATGACAATAGTGTTTATAAATGGCTTTCAATTTTAAATTATTTCTGGAGAGAAATACATTAACTGCAGTTAATAAAACCAGTTCTGTTAATTATTGCTATTGATTCAGCATTTAGCCCACTTCTTAGTACTAATTCAACACTCTCACATGGTTTTCTTTTTGTGAACTAAATTTCAGCACTTGTGCTTGTTTGGATTGGTGTTCCAGCAACCACAATCATAAATATCTCTTGTATTGGCAGGAATTCACATGCAATGGGTTACTGAGAGCAGTACGTGCTAAAGACTGACGTGTTTAGGCTGAGAGATAGAACTGTTATTTTGCCTGCAGAAACTATGCACAGGAATGTTGTGGACTGATTCAGTCTCTCTCTTTCAGAATAGTATCTGGGTTAGGTATATGAGGCAGCACATTAAGATTTGGTTATAACTGCTCTCAGAGTTCATCTGCATCCCCATTCTTCTGAGTATGCTGAATGGCAGGGATGTTTCTGCATTCAGGTTTGTTACAAGATCTATAGCAGTCAAAATAAATCAATCATTTGCTGTCAGCTCAAGCAGGGATTCTAATTTTCTGTAATTTGTAAATTAAACTCATGTGTTGTCAGTCACTCTTTAAAAGCCTCAGCATTTCAACATGAATGAAGGAAAAAAAATAGAGCAAAGAAGCTAAATCAAGTTTAAAGATGGTTTGCATTAGAAAGCATATTTTGAGATCTTATTTAAACCCAATGAAATAACAAAGATCGTTTGCCAGTTGGTAATACTACAAGTAGTGTAATTTCAAGTGAATTTCAAGTAATTTCAATTGTAAGGCTAATTAGCAGTTTCTCAGTGTAATTGTTAAGGAAGAGAAAGATAATTATATTTAAGACAATCAAGGTTACATGGCAAAAAAAACAGACTAAACAAAACACAGAAGTTTTTAAAATGTCAGCTAAGCTTGTATTGCCTATATCAGTGAGATCTGTATTTACATGTTAAAAAGAATGACAAAATTACAAAGACTAGTAGTATACTAACATCCGATGGCTTGTATTCATCTTGGGTCATTGACAGAAGCTGCAAAAAGCAATGCAAGACAAATTATTAAAGAAGCATGGCTCAAGCATTAATAAGAATTTTTTTTGTTGTTGTTGAATACAGGCATGCATATTTGCTGACTTTTGCATATTTGCATTAAGAAATTCAGAAAGAATTCTTAAAAAGCCAGCAGAATTGTACACTATGCTTCATAAAATTATATTTAGTGTACCGTAAGCATTGACATAATGTTACTGTATGTTCCTGTGAATTCTGAACCAAAACTGAGACTGTTGCCTTAAATTTTAGGTATTAGCTCAAAGAATTAATCAGTATGACATTATACTGATTAACTGCTTTCTAATGTCTTTCTAATGATCCAGTGCTTAAAAACTAAGTTTTAAAAGATCATTAGAATTACTGTAATTACAAAACTACTTCTGATGAAATGTTTATACTAATATAAAATGTGATACTTATAACTGCTAGCAATATTCTTTTCATTAAGTAGAAATATTTTTCACTGAACAAAAAATATTGGCTTTAACCAAGGCTGAATGATTAAATGCTGAGTGAACACCAGAATATGAAGTAACACCTGCAATGTGCTATGTCAAGAAAGCGCACTAAAGCATCAAAAGCTATATCCACCAGTTTTGTCTTTCCAAAATATTTTCCACTCAAGTCAGTGAGAAATGTTTCTAGAGACATGTGATTCATAGGGGAAACAAAACTGTGCTTTTAAAATTCTGTTAGAAGTCCCAAATTCCTATTTCTGTACCATTTTATTGCTTACTTTGTGTTTGTCCACAAAGATTTTCAGGAAGTATTTTCAATGCATGACTTCTCTAGCTTTTCTGTAATAGCTGTTGAAGATACTATGTTGAAAAATGAAAAATTTCCACGGAAAAATTGAGATTGCTAAATGTAAGAGCCTACAGTAGTAACTGATTGTTATTGTTGTTGTTTGATAGAGTAGGTTCAGTCCATTTCTTTGCTAGCTCATTTACCATTGTTACTATTATAATGGAGTTTGGAGGAGCTTAAGTATATGTGGCTCAATGGAGTATTTATAAATCACAAATTCGACTGCAACTCGTTAAATGAAATTTTACATTGTAGCTGGTGAGGACTGATGACAGAAAGCTGATCCTTTCCTGGAGATTTCCCAGCAACTGTCTTCCCTACAGACATCCAGCAAGGGCACCAGTACACCTGAAGGAAGATAAACTGGTAGTTCCTCTTTACTGACTGGTAATTAGCAACAAGGTAACAAGGCAGATCAGAACTTTACATCAGGATTTAGCTCCCTGGCAGACTTTCTAGCTGTTTTGAATAAAGATAGTGACCTGATGCCAAAAGATTTGCTCTAAATTTCTAAAATGCAGAAGCCAAAAGCAAGGAGCATGTTCTTTTACGTCCTTACGCTGGCTCCTGTTTTAGCTTTATTATTTTTTTCAAAATAAATTTCCTACTCTGCCACACAGACTTGGTATTGTATCTTAGTTCTATAAACACACATTCAGTTCTTCCTACTATTTAATACTGCTTCCATTAATTTCAAAGTAACTGTCATAAAATTGAGTGATGGTTTTAAAGACATTTAATGCAGAGACCCTTCCCACTTCAGACTTACTTTTCTCTCATCAGTTGTATAGTGGCTTGCATACCACAGACTGCGTCTTCTCTCCGCTGTCATTGGAATTGGGCTGCAGGCTATTTCTTTGTCATCCTCTCCACTATCAGATTTCTCTTCTTCGTCGGGTATCTGCTAAACAACACAAATGACAGCACTAGTTACTAGTCTAGATAAAAATCTCATAAGAGGAATTTAAATTTTCCCCTAATTGATGCTCCCTCTCTGAAATATGTCCTTGAAATACCTTTTAGTGTTTAAAGCACTCTATCGTATAGATGACTTTGACTGAGATAACATTTTCATAAATGTTGACAGGGCTTTTCTATAACTGCTAGTCCATCAATGCCATGATGCTTCCTGTTAGTTACAAGACACCAGAATCACACTGATTTCCACTTTTTATTACTTTAGTATACAGTCATACCATAGACACAAAAGTTTGATTTTATGAGCAGTGAATTGAAAGAAAATTAAATCTTCCCAACTGCATATATATGTGAAAAGACAATTCTGCTTCATTAAACAGCTGAAGAATTGAAAATAAAGGTCAAAACCCTATCAGCATAAGTAACAATATTTGAAGTCTAACCTTACATACAAATCCATGCCTCAATACATAACAAGGTAGTCAGTAACGGTCATCCATTGAGGTTTGTCTAGTCTTTCTTCTGTGTTGAACTACAAATATTTGTGTGTGTACTCATGTTCACATGAAGGACAAAAAAAATGACTGGAAAAAGCCAACATGGATTTACCAAGAGTAAAGCATGCTTGACGAACCTGACTGTTTTTTAAGCTGAAACAACATGCTCAGTGGATGAAGGGAGAGCAGCTGATGTCAGCAATCTTGATTTTATCAAGTTGTTTAACACAGTGTACCACAGCATCCTTGCTGACAAGCTGGTAAGATACTGATTGGACGAGGTGCATAGAGAACGGGTAGAGAACTGGCTAGACTGTCATGCTTGAGGTGGGGTGATTAACAGATCAAAACCAAAATGGTAGTCAATCATAAGTGCAGTTCCTCAGGGACTGATGTTAGGTCTGGTACTATATGCTATCTTCAAAACTACTTTGATTATATCATGGGGTTGAATGCACCCAAACAAAGTTTATGACACTGAACTGAGGGATGAGGCAAATGGGCAACCACACAGACAGGCTAAAAGAATGTCCCAACCAAAAATGCACAGGCTTAACAAAGATAAAGTCCTTCATCTGGGACAGAATGCAGCAGTAAAGGCTATGAGCAGAGTTGGTGGGGAGCTGCTCAGGGGAATACGTCCAGAGGGTTCTAGTGCACAGCAAGCTGAACGTGAGCCAGCAGTGAATGACAGCAGCAACGAAGGCCATGTCCTAGGCTGCTCAGTCCAATCTACTTGTCAAGTGTCAAACCATACCTGCAATACTGTGCCCAGTTCTAGTTCTCCCCAGTTTAAGACAGACAAAATCTAGGGAGGGTCCAGCAGAGAGTTGTCAGAATGATCATAGGGCTGGAGAAGCTGAAGGATGCAGGAGTTGTTCGTTGTTTATTTATGTATTTATTTATTGCTGCCTTCCAATACATACAAGGCAGTTTTAGAGAAGACAGAGGTACTGTCCTCACAAGCAGGCATGATTATAGGACAAGAAGCTACGGGCACAGCTAGTTTCAGTAAAATGTTTTTTTGGATAAGAAAAAAATCACTGTGAGAATAGCTAATCACTGGTACAGGATGTCTTTGCTGGAAAAATCCAAGATTTAGCTTGATAGGCCCTTGGACAACTTAATCTGAGGCCCTGCTCTCACATGCCATAGGACCAGATGATCTCCTGAGGTCCCTTCCAACCTAGTTTGTTTGGTAATTCTATGATTCTCTATGATGCACATGCTCTATTTCTTCACCTTTGACAGGATCCACCAGAAGTAGGATTGTTAATGCGCCAGCCTTAACTCCATTTTAATTTCATGACCCAGCAGGAGTATAGGGGCATCTCAAATAGAGTGAACATGGATGTGTTTATAGAACAGCATCAAACAGGAGACAGAGGCGAGCGTACAAAAACTGTGCTGGGTTACAGCTCCTCTCCAGGCTCTTACAGATGCACTATCCCTGCACTATCCCTCTTCTTGCAAACCTGAACTTCACAGCTGAGCTCTCACCAAGTAGCAGGATCATCTGCTGTTCATACTAGTAAGAGGATAAAGCTCAAATGTGCTGCTAAAGGGAGAAAGGGGGTGCTCTAAAGCCAGTAGGCTACATGTGAAAACTGAGCATCTCCATCAAGGTGTTGCTCAGCAGGACTCACCAGCCCCTGGGATACCATCAGAGAGATGCTGACACGACCAAAGCAACTCTGCTTTCTGCCTTTGCCTGGTTTCTAATCTGGAACCTTTAGACTTCAATCTGACTTTTTAGTTCATTAATATTTGACATCTTTACTTCCTTAGTTTTCTGGTCTCTTGTCTCATTCCAAGACTTGACGTGTTCTTTAGGTTTTTGGCTCTGATGGAAATAATAAGCATTTAGAACATCAGAAAAAGGTATGCAAGGCCATAGAATGAATATTATTGAATAGTAACAGCTATTTCACTCTGCTGTCCATTAATGCCTGGATGTTTATTTCAAAACTAGTAGGAATGGTAAGGATTAAAGGTAAACTACCTATACTTTAAACACTGCTTCAAAAAACTTACTTTCTTGTGGGCAAAATTTCTGTAACATCAAGCATGGAGATTTGATTCTAACAAGAAATGAAAAATGCTTTAGTGGGGTTCAGCATTCCTATTTAACAAATTTTGAACTACAAAATTCAAAGAACTACCACATTCTGCTGTCTTTCTTCTCAGCCTCCACCACTATTAGTTAATTTATTGTGCCAAATTACAACCATACAGCTATAAAGCCATGATGCATGAAATCACCCCTATTCAGCTTCATAAAACCACTCCTGCTGAGTACACCAGTGCTTGCACAACCTGGAACCCAAGGCAAGGTCTTATTGACTTCAATAGGACTTAAGTGACGGTTCAGAAGCTGTGCTGAGCTGCAGCCAAGATACAGACACACTAACTTTAATTTTGAAATTGCCCTGTTATTAACTATAAAATAACCAGCCAAGACAACTAATTGTCACATTTTATTTCAACCTGAACAAATGGTTTGTAAAGACTAGGCATGAAGAAAGTGCTCATTTTGTACTTTCTACTTAGCAGACACTTTTATTTCCATTTCAAATGAAACATCAAAAAATCAACCTTTAGTTTTCAACAGGACTATCCACCTGCTCTCATACTTTACTTAAATCCTGTCTACTGCCAACAAAGAGATATTTTGTAGTATAAAAGCTAGTTTTCAGCTGCAGATTGTGTCTCAAAGGCAGGGTGTCAAATTAAGTTTTATGGGAACTAGCTGTTGGAAAGGGTTCTCATTGCTTCTGCAAAGTCAGTTGATGCATTAGAATAAGAATAAATCAGGATGCTGGGCAGAGGTCTGCAAAGTTACCCATGGGAACAGGACATCCAAACATCCTCCATTCCAATCCTAACACTAAGGCCCTATTTTTTAAATCTTGACTTGGATAAACAATGGTTATTAATTTAGTTTTACTTCTGAGACGGTAAATGGCAGCACATTTCAGATATGATTGTATATTTACATTTGATTGCAAGAGGGCATTCCTAGCCCAAGTGTAACATGAAATAAACTGATCTTGTGCTTAAAATACTTCTTATTGCCATTTAAAACTTTAACATAACTGCACACCATAAAGAACTGTTTATCAATAGCATTCAGTTTGCACCAGGATGACCAAAAAAGTACCAGAAGACCTAAGATGTAGACAGTGATTTCAGTAACACATTTGTAGCCTAAAATACTATAAGGGACAGTGGGTGGTTTTGTTTTATCTTTCTCAGAAGAGGAAAAAAAAAAAAAAAGAAAACACAGTAGTAGTCATTCATATGATTACAACTTGCAGGAGTCCTTTGACTTGAATAACTCTTCCAGTCCTTCCCCTACCTGACCAGCTCTCAAACTCCTCTTAATTCAAACGATCTTAAGAAGTTTTTAAAGAGCAAAACCATAAACTAAATTGCTGTAACTCAGTTGAGTTCTGTACTATTCTTTACCATTCAACAGACAGTATGAATGGGCCCTATTCATATATTCAGTCCTATTAGTTACAACTATGAACTGAAATCTCCAGAGGCAGATTGCCTCCTCTAATTTGCAGAGGTAGAATTTCACAAGACTCAATTTTAGAACAAATCAGATCCAAAATATTAGGCAGAAGAAAAGCAAAACTTCCACTGACATCCAAAAGTGTTTTGCAGGAGTAAGGTTCATACAGAATCCCACATAGACCAACCATACTCTTTGAAATCTCATACATGCTGTACTTTGACAGACTGTGGTGCACACACAACAAGCTTTCCGCTTGAAACTCAAGATTTGAAGTGGGCATTGTTTTTGTAAAATTGTTGACCAGCAGTGGGATTCAGAGACAATCTCAAGAGTATCTATCTCAGAGAGCACTCCTACTAAAATTCAGCAGCAATTTTATCCGCAGGAGGACTCCAAGATGCTATTCACATGAGAAGGAATAAATGCCAGAGCCTACATGTCTTAAAACCTGCTTTCAGAATTTGCTGCTCAAGTATTACATGTACTTTATGTACATCTTTTTAAACTGAGTACATATGCCTCTACACATAATTTAGTATACATGGTTTGTTCAAAACAGGTTCTGTTCACAAGATTCTTTTGAACAAAATTTCAAAGGTGAGACTTTTTACTGTACTTTAACAGCAATATTTAGAGAACTACCTTACATTAAGCAACACAGTATATCAACATTGCCATCTATCCATCTATCGGTAAGTTAGTGGTGAGTTCCTAAATGCAGAGTAACTTTGAAATCACTGGGAACTGCGAAGGCAGGTTACGTCCTTAGTCTGTAATGAATCAAATGTACCAGAAATTCACAAGTGAAAAATTGTTCCAATGAAACCTGAAATAAAATTATTTCTGGATTTAAATAATACACAATAGAGTCTACCAAAAGAAACCTAGTAAGAGAAAGATGAATGCTGGATCTGTGGCTCCAGTCAAGGATAAACAAAATGCATATAGCTGAAAAAGGGCATAAGAAAAAGTTTGTAAAAATGGTAGATATTGCAAATCCCAGCATCTCTTTTTAACGAAATGAACTTGCAGCACTATATTACGTGCCTCAAAAATAAACATCAATTTAGGGTTATTATTTTATTTACAGTGCTCTCCTTTTTAAGAATCCATTTCTCTTCAGAGGGAAGCATTGTTCCCTTGACATAAGAAGTCCCCATGGGGGTGTCAATACTTTCTATTGCCTTTCAAGTAGCCATGGGTTTGAGAGACCTCTTCTGTTCTTCAATTAATCTGTTCTAATATTTGCTCACTCTAACCTAATTGCTTGGAAAACACCTCTAATTCAACTTGTTTCCAATTCTCAGAGACTGATTTTAGTGTCTTATGGGAATATCCATTTTAGTACACACAAGTAGTGTAAAAGAAAGAAGTGCAGGCAAGTACAATCTAGTGTGGACTCTGGTCCACAAAGGAACTTTCAGGATTCATACTGTCTCAAGACAAACAGGTCCATTTCTCTCCACAGAAAAAACACAGTAATCAACTTACACCTATCACCAAACTTTAAGATTGTATGAAAGTTGAAAGTTGAAACTGAAAGTTGGATGAAAGCAACCCAGGTTCTGGAAATGAATTCCCTAAGATGCTGAGATCACACAGCTCCCACTAACTGCATTTCACATGTGGTTACTCCTCTGTGAATGGTTCTCATGGTTTTCCTACTAAGTTTGTGAGACATGAAGTATTAGTTACAGTTTCAGTGCTAAAATCATATTATTATCTGGAAATCTCAGTTTTCATTTAAGAAAAAAAAAAAAAGAAAAAAAAAGAAAGAAAGCACAGCTGCTGCAGCTGCAGAAAAATAAAAAATTAAACAACCCAATGCCAGAGGGCACTGAATCACAATCTTTTAAAACCTTGTGACTTCAAAAAAGCTAGTCTTAAGATTTCTGGAAACTCAAGGCATGATTTTTTAATAACTCAAGCTTACAGTTCTGGCGTCATTCACCTTTAATTACTAGGCTCAACATATGTAAAACCCAAATATCAGACATCTAACTTCAGAGGTGATATATTTTGTGTGTCTTTTTAAGCATTAAACTGCTACATTATCCATTATATGAGGAAACACCCTTAAAATAACAAAATCTTAAACATTTTTACTCGTTACTACAGACTCCACTAATTCACAGTTCAGTATTTTCATTGTGGTTTACAGCACAGCTGAACCTAAACTCCAGAACTCATGTCAAACCTCAGAGGATTAAAATAAACAATGCTTAGGATCATCCTACCTTTGGGTTTATATTCCCTCTTTTCCTGGAACAGGAAGAGGTAAAAATCTACTTTTTGTCTCCTTTTTCTCTTGCTTTTAAACATAAGTGGGGATTTTCATTCAGGGTCACAGATTCAGGAGCAAAGGTTTTCAGAAATTTTTTCTCTCTCTGCGATAAAATTTCAAATCTCTGTCTTGTCTCACGGTATCCTGTGCTAGCCTGTATCCCACTGCAGTTCTGCTAGACAACAAGCCCTATGTGTTTGCTTTCCATTTAATAGCCTACATTGCACTATACTGATACTGGCTTTCTAAATCACAGTAAACATTAATGATCTGCCATTGCATTCATTATTTAAGAAGAATATCCACGTAAAAGCTTCTATCAGACTCTTGAAGACACCTATCAAAAAGCCTGAACTCAAGCTTGCACTTGTCTCTTTCCCTGAATTTTCTTGAATGTTTGCTTGTCTGTGAGGAATTACCTGCACTAGCCAGTCTCACAATCATTAGCACTAAAGAGAGAAGGAAATCACACTTACAATGGGCTCTTGTAGCCAAAGGCGGATTAGAGTTGCGAGGGTGTAGTACATCACCAGCAGTAAGATTGGATTAGCATGGTGATACCAATGCAACTCTTGATTTTTGATGATCATCCAAGTGCTTGAGCAGTTTGTCTGCGTAAGAGAAGTTACACCAAACAACCTGTGGATATGAAAAAAACAAACAATGAAGTTAGAGAACAAATATCAAAACTTATATTGCTTAAGAATATTTTTGCTTACTTACAATACTGATTGTCCTGTTTAGATCTTATCTAAAACACAGTGAATATTTTCATTCCACAATATTTAGTGAAAAGGAATGGTCTTTTGCACTTAGTTTTCAACATAAAACATGGGAGTATAATATTATTGCACCTATCATGTCCAATGTAAAAACTTTAAATGACCCGACCCCTTTTAGCTCAGAGCTACAGAAAAGGGGGAGAGAGAATCTAGATGCATGGCCTTTTGGCAAATCCCAGTAACATGGCATTTCAAAGTGATTTAGTAAACTGACATACAATGCCATTCCACACGCTCTGCCAGCACAGAGCTGTAAAGCACTTGTCCTTAGCACATTGAACAGTTTACTGAAAATTAAAAAAGAAAAAAAAATATATTAAAAATTGCTGTCTAATTATAGAAAAAACTTATAGCTCCACTGAATTAATGGCTTTTGTGAACAATGGAAAACATTTGGCAAAGCAATTGCTCTGAATGATCATATCATTGAGGAAAAAAAAAAAGGTGAAAAATTAATTCCATAATTAATATAGTTGCAGAATTAATGATATATTTGACTATTTCTCGAAAAACTAGGATTTCACAAAGTAAGAAACTCATGCCAAAAAAAAAAACACAATTAAAAACAAACAAAAAAACAACAACAAAAACAACATCAACAAACAAACCACAACATTTTTAATTTAAGACAAGATATTAGATGCTTTATACCTGAAACAAAACCAGTAGGAAGTCATCGTTAAATTTTTTTTTGGTCTTAAATATTTTGCAGAATTCCAGAGCTAGTTCATAACACTACCACAGCACATATCAGTATTCATTATATCAGTTTGTTTGTTTGTTTGTTTTATTGATAAGCTTCTTCTACAATGTGTATGAGAGTTAGAGTTTTTGATTTTTAGAAGAAATAGATTTCATCTAAATGATGGTTAAGGAGAATCATTTATTGAAAGAAAAAAAACCCCAAACTCTGCTAATTCTAAAAGAGTAAAACAAATATATTAAAAAAATACATATATTTATTTCATTTGTTTGTTTACTTGTTTTCTTGCTAGGGGATTTAATCATGAATAGTATGTCTAAAAGATTACTTCTTTTACTTACTAGAATCCAACACAAAAGAGTGAATGAATACAAACAATTAGTATGATATTCAACAGAGATCTACTGCCTGAAATCTGCCTTTTCAATGCTGTAAAGTGAAAATCAAGTGAAAATGAATGGGTTATGCCTGTTCATTCACTGGGGATTAGTGGCATGGGTATAATACCATTAACCGCCAGAACTAGTGTTTTATTAAACAATTTATCAGAACTCACTTCTCACTCTGATTGTCAACATGAGCCAAAGACTATAAATTGAGTAATTCTCAGAGCTTTTGGGTGGATCCAAGGTTGGAAAAAAAAAAAAAAAAGAAGATTCTGCATACAAAATAAAACCTTGTAACTTAAAGGGGAGCTGACAGACCTGTTTTTGGAGTTGACCCAGATTCAAAATTCTGTAGAATCCAAGCAAATTCAGAGCCAGTGTTACAGTTTGGCTCCATCTGGCCAAAATACATGCTGAACTGTATTCTGTTCATATTTCTAACAGCATAGGGGAACATCTTGTTTTATCTACTTTCCTCTGCCATCTGACTTGAAAGTTTTCCCCATCAGTGATCAGGGTTGTTGAGCTCTATTAGTTTCATCTTCTACCTCTATTTAATAATGCATTCTTTCATCTCTGCTTCATTTTAATATTTTCTGTGTAAGCACAGTATGAATTACCCTACTTCTGTTTCATAAACGTCTCAGAATCAGAGTGCAATTCAATTCTTACTGAAGTGAAAAGTCTTTCCATTGCCAGTAAATGCTGAGTATTTCCTACAGAAATAGGGAAAAACAGATCTGAACCCTTCTGCCAGGCAGACCTGATCTTATTATCACTTATTCCATTCTGCTGTATAATATACTATAAAGTCTCAAAAACTTGTGTCTTCCTTTCATCTCCACTGAAGAAGCATTCCACATGATCTTACCAGTCAGGAAAGTTTATTACATTTCAGTTAAAACCTCATTCTCTTAGTTTAATCTGTTTGCTTCAAGTAATCCATACTTTCTATAATGGGGCTTAATTCTGCTCCAATCTGGTCCTGCATTCACCAAATACTAACAAGTTATAACATATCTCTTCCCTCTTAGCTGTGACCTTATCCACAGTATATCTATTTATCTCATAAATCATGAACCTAGAAAAACTGCTGCTCATTTCTGAGGTCTTCTGAGTTTTTGAGAATTGTTAGTCACAAAGGTACTCAACACAACATTTCCCATGAACCAAATTCAATATACTCTGAAGTCTTGGGAATGCTCATTCTGTCTAGGCCTTCAGTAAGGCTACAAGTTGCTACTCATTCAATATTTATGCTTGAAAATTATCGTCAATGAGAATTGCTGGCACAGAACATTAATCAAAGACATACAGTCATCTTCTCTTATTTAAAGCTTTTAAACACACAGGAATAACTGCTGTAAAACTTGTAAGCATTTATAGTATGCAAAACTTATTAGGGCGTTTCCCAGTTCTGCATACTTCATTCCACAAAGATGTCATTATTCTCAGTTGTAATCAAGATCAGCTATATTTGCCTCCAGCTCTGATCTTAGTGTGACTTTGTCTTAGTCAACATATATGAATGCCATTAGTAAACCCAAAATGAGTCCTAGGTGAGAGAAACTGGATTCCAAACAAGACAAGAATGTGCACAGCTATGAATACAGAAGACAAAACAAATACATGAAGACCTTTTGCTAGTGGAAATTGTTTACCCTTCAAAAGTCTGCATTTAACTTCACGAACAAACAGAGTTTTGTCAGATGCAATAAATTCACTTTTCTATTCTTGCAAAGAAGCAAAAATTGTGTTTTTCAAAGTCCTCATCAGTATTCTGAAAAATGCATTTTATTTCAAAACATAGCAGAAATCATTTGGAAATTTTTAGAAACTATAAAGGGCCAAAAGGAACTAAAATGTCTGAATGAGGCATGCTCTGAAATAGCATGTGAAAAGCAGTTCTTAAAAGGGTGGTATCTATCTATCCAATTCCTACTCCACTCACTCGTTTTCCCAGCAAAGCTTCCTATTGAATCTGTGAATCACCCTTCTGGCAGGCACACTTTGATCATCTGTGACTTTCTGACAAAGCTGTAAGCTATGACCATAAAAACAAACAAACAAACAAACAAAACAAACAAACAAAAAAACCACACAACCACAACTAACCAGACAACAACACACACACAAAAAGACAACGCTAAAAACTTTTGATATCTAATGCTAAAAAACTTTTGATATCTAACAAAAATCAGAAGAGTAATTCCAATTTTATTTGAAAACAGAAAAAAAAAAAATACTTTTGTACTCACAGACAGTTGACCTAAGGGTCTGCCAAAGCACCACATTTTATTATTCTATTATGCAGATTGCTAAAATCTCCCCAGCATGCATTAGTTTAGTATTACATTAATATAGAAAAATTGACAATAATAGTAAGTTGTGGTGTAAAATGTGAACATATATGATTATATTAACAAATCAAATTAAATGTATCTCTCATATACAGAATTATCAAACAGAATAAATACAGATCTGTTCAGTCTGTGAATTTTGCCCCCTGTAAAAATGGGGTGGAATATTTTTTCTTTGTGAAAATATATCTGTCAGTTTGGATTCTGGATGAACTGGTATTTTAGGAGTTGACTTCAGACCAGGATTTGTCTTGTAATTTCCAAGGCCAGGATGGGAAGTAATAATTCTGACTTCCTGCATAACATAGGACACACCGTAATTCTTATACTGTACAAATAATTTGTGGTTGGATTAAAGTTTATAGTTAAGAAAGGCATCCAATCTCAGTTTCAAGTGATACCAGATCTTTTATTGCCATACTATTTCCTATAGCATTTAGTTTCTATAATAGTTTTGTCTAGATGAGCTTTCCAGTTGCTACATCTTCCTACAATTCTGTGTACTACTTTACATACTACTTTTCACACTACTTTTAACTACACAACAGGCCAGAAGTCATTTTCCTGTATCTTCTCTGAGCTTCCCAGTTTACTGCAACCTCATACAACAAGTCAGAACATCTACAGTCCACCTCCATCACACTGCACAGCTTTCACCTGTTTGCATGGCCTAGGGGTTGTACTTGGACACCAGCCAGATATCAGAGTTGAAGCCCATATTCACACGTTCATCTAAATACATTCAGGCTTCTTTGGACAGTTTAATGTCAATTAGGAAATAGCTGAAAGCTATTTTATTGCTACAATATTAGACCTGAAGTTTCTGAACTGGTCATTGCAAAACCTTTATGCACTTATACACAAAACAAGCAAGCAAGCAAAGAAAAATCAAGGACAATTAAGCTTTCTTTATTTCCTCCTAACTAACAGCTGTTACCTCTCATCTCTTTTGTCTTCACAACATGCTAGCCAATTCTATAAAAATGACACTAAGTTCCTCTGAATTTTCTGAAAATGGCTCACTGGTAAGACAATGTGATGGAGGTGGAGGTGAAGATGGAGGTGGAGATGGAGAGAGAAGAACAGAATCCCAAAATGTGACAGGCTTTGGAGGCAGACAAAGAACTCCCAAATACACGGTTACCAATGTTCACCTCAACTGTTTGGAGATTCAGAAAATATAATTTGAACAAAATGAATGTAATATCTTGGTGATTTCTTTAACTTGTATGAAAGACCTTTGGATGAGACTGTAGTGAAATTCTGACTGAGCTTAGCAGCTGTTTCTTTTAAGGACTGGGAACAAAAATTACATAAATAATGTCACTTTAGTGACAGAAGCAAGTGCCTTGCATACAATAGTTATGAATATGCATCAAAATATATCAATATAACAAAAACATTCATGTTCTCTGGAGAAAGCCTCTAGGTAATAACTTACAGTGTTTTACAGACTCTACTCTGACTCACTAAGCAGAAGCAAAAGACATACAACAGCTTTTCTCATGGGCCCAACCTAACCCATGACAATGTGCAAAACGCACATTAAAAAAATCATTAAGAGCTTTCAGTCAAAGAAGACAAGTGATTCACGGTGGCAGGAAAATGTCTCTTATCATGTCCTGTTGATTATGCTACCTCTGAAGGTTCTAACAGGGCAGTGGATTCTCAATTTCTCCAGAGCCTGCTAAACCTCTGTGGAGTAATTGCAAGTACTCATGAGTCTGTACATTGCTTTGGTTTTAGTTCTCATATATTCTAGCTGGACATGATGTATGTTGACATAAATTGGTTGATTTTGCTCTCAGTTAATTGCCTTCATTGCAAACATAAAAAAGCATAAACCCATATTCAGATTTTTCAAGCATTTTCCTAAACACCACCTATTACAAATCATTCTGGTCAGAAACACAAGGCTATGTCATTAAATTAACTGCATATGTTAATATCATGACAAAGTTTTAAATGCTTCTCATTCATGAAAACTAAGGAAAGGAAACAGGATTTTCTGATACCCTAAAAAATTGTAAAAGACTGGAGATAAGAAAGAAACAAACCAGGAGTTCTCCTAATACACTCAACTTTTAGTTCACATTCTTAAACATTATTTTTTCAAGGTGATAGGGCCAAAAAAAACAGAGTGAAACTGGTTGACTGGGAGGGGAAAAGGAAGAAAGGAAATCTGGACAGCTATTGCATGCAATAGGACATCATCTGTTAGATGCCAGAAACTATTGTTTCCGTAGGAGGCAAAGGCAGGATGTCTGAAATCCTGGACCAAATGTGATTCCGCTATCTTTTGTCAAGGGAAGCAATTACAGTGTGCATTTTTATTGAGAATTGTGTATTTGTTTTAATTAGCACATAAATATATCTATTAAAGTAGGAACTATCTGGATGATTTAGGCATGAGTGTCAAGTGTTGTAATGCTCTTTTTAAAGATAACCGTGAAAATTTCCTTAAGGTTGCTAAATGTAATGTAGTTTTAGTGGGTTGGCTGCTTGCTTGTTTGCTGGTTTTGTTTTTGTTTGTTTGTTTGTTTGTTTGTTTTTAATTATTATTATTTTTTAGGTGGCATTTATTTGGAAATTCAAGATCTAATAGTTTAGCAGCACTACACCATTGATTTTAGTGTGAAGTTACAACATTGAGAATACAAGCACGTTATGATCTCACCTCCATAGTTGCTTTGTCAATGGGGAAGAGAAAGGTACAGAGACCTGAAAAGAATAGAATAGATCTGAATATAAATTCTATTCTAAACTCTCTCATGCAGAGCTGCTACTATGTGTATGTATACTGCACCATGAGTTATGCATACTACAATATAAGATTTAACTTGTACTATAATATAAAATCAAAATGGAATTTGGGAATGGAAAAAATGTATGTTTTTAATATCGTGCTAAGAACAGTAACACACACAGAATTTTGTTTAAAATTATAAAATTACAGATGATAGTTTATAATTTTCAAGACATGTTCATATGTATTTCAAGCCTTCTTCATCCAAATATTCCTGTTATTGTGTTCAACATTTTAACATTTGCTCTTTATCCACAATAAACTGGATGTACATTACAAATACTGACTGATTTAAGCAGGAAAGATTACTTCACAGGACTTGCTTCCTGTTTCAGGAAAAGATTTACCATAGACTAATAAAATAAAACAATGATGCAAGTCTGCAACTCTATTTGACATGGTAGCAGGCTGGAAATTAAATCCAGAACAGGGCAATGAAGATTACAGTTTGAAGAAAATGTCTGCACCAAGCCACTTCAGGAGCTGTATTTCCTGATTTAGTATTTATGATTACAGGAATTTTTGCTATAGCCAGTACTGAATGGTTATTCACAGCAATGGCATCAGAGACTTCTGCTGTGCTGGTCTGGATTTGGGAAATCCATCTTAGTAGAACTTCGGTTGTAGAATTTCTGTTGGGTTTTACGAACTGTCTGAAACTTTATATCATCTGGCTATCTGTTATTTTATACTTACTGCACTCTCCTCATAAGACAAGGGAATGCTGACTGGGGCTGGGGTAGGAGAACAGACTATCAAGACTGATTGCCATTTGAATTACTGAGCCCTAAAATGGATATGCTAAAAGTGGCCAACCAAGAGAAAAAAAGGAGAGATGAAGAGAAGAAGGGGAAAGGGAAGAAGAAAGGGAAGAGAGGAGGAGAGGAAAGAGGAGAGGAAAGAGGAGGGGAGGGGAGGGAAGAGGAGGGGAGGGGAGGGGAGCAGAGAGGAGAGAGGATGAACAACTGTTGTTTGTTGTTGTTGTTGTTGTTGTTGTTGTTTTAAAAAAAAAAAGAGAGAAAAATAGAACAGTAAATTCCTAGAAATGGTGAAAAAGGTCGCCTTTTGGGGGGTAATGGTATAGAAATTTTCTTTTTCTGGGGGAAAGAAGATGAAGATACAAGGATAAAAGGCAAAACATCATGTTTCACAAGCCAGGCTTGAAGTTAAGGATTAATGAAGAAGAGTATTTAAAATACAGACAGGAACGTATCCTAAATGCTAAGCAATGCTTGAAGTGTGAAATTTTTTTCAAGATTTGACTTAAAGGAGATACATACTCCCATCAAATTTGTAAATACCCTGGGTTGAAGAAGGGGGAGAGGCGTGGAAATAAAAATAAATAAATAAATTAGAAAACAACAAAAACAAAATACCAAAACTACAATAACAAAGATTAAAAAAAAAAAAAAAAAGGAAAAAAAAAAAAAGAAGAAGAAAACATACCCACCACTCTAACACAGACTTTCTAAATGTCAGCAGATTCCTGTTCACTCAAGCTGTCCTGTTGAGTTTTTTGTGTTTGGATGGCAAAGCTACACACAAGTTTTGATCAATAAAATTATACCCATAAGGTCTGTTAAGAGAACCCTGTGAGCCATCACTGTCCCCCAGCCAGTACCTCATTTGGCTGTATGCTGAAAGAAACACATGCTGTTGGAAAGGACTGAGCCAGTCCTGTGGTACCTCCAGGTCTATCCTTGCCTTCCAGAAGCTGGTTACTCTCTAGGATACATGCCAGGAATTAAGACTACAGTGGGGCTCATGATCACTGATACAACACTTTTAAAGAAATAGCAAAATACAGGGAGGAAAGAGTTGGCAAAGTTGGATAAAGTACATTAAGAATCCCAAAGAATTAGGGTTACGATGAATGAGAGGCATTTGGCCTCACATTTATTTTTTTAATGGAAAAAAAAGAATAAACAGGAAAACTGGCGTTTATCTTTCCACATTGTGTTATACGTAAGAATTCACAGAGATGGAGCTGATCTTCCACACCTTCTCCTCAGCTTAGTAGGACAACTATGTAGGGAGATACCACAGACATAGATTTCAGTACACAGCTGTGTGCAACTTATTAAATTTATCCACTTCTGAGTAATACAAGCTTTAAAAAGCATTGCAATATTTTTAGTGCTTAAAAGACCTAGACCCTGCTTTGGTTCAGACTTGGATAATTCAGAACGGGCTAAATGGAACTGTGCCATCTTAACAATAACAATAAATAAATAAATAAATAAAATAAATCTGATTGTTTGGGTTCAGAAGAATCATGATAAATTTCAGCTTAACAGTTAATAAACTTTTTGGAAATATCTGAAAACATAGACTGACTGGAAGTGCTTTCCTTCAGAGTGTTGCTATCACAACACTATAATACAGGCATATATACAGTGAATATAGGCTTGGTGGGTAAGTAGATCATTCTAACTTTTGTTTTAATGTCATCATATTTCTATAGCTCTTTAGCAGATGTCTATGCATTTATTTTCTACCAAGTCTTGGTTTCCATAGCTTCTATTGGATCAAAGCTTTTCTGGCAATGACAAAACCAGCCCTGGTATATCTCCCACCCTCTTCTGAACATCAGTGACTTTTCTTTTAAAGGAAAACTAATTTCAAACACACAGCTATTGCATGAGAAACCTCATAAAAAAAAAAAAAAAAGTAATTTAAAACTTTTGTGCTAATATCATGCATATAATGAAGACAGAGAAAAATTATGAGCCATTAATCCAGGAAGCTGCAGAGGAGAAAGGATAGCTTTAAGGGTTGTGAATTATATAAAAGCTTGCAAAAACTCCAAATACAACACAAATCTTTATTCTGAGGAAAAAAAAAAAAAAAAAAAAAAAAACCAAACAAACATATAAGCAGCCACAATAAAATCACTTTGCTCTCAAGTGAATTAACAACTTTAAAACAGGATGTTAAATTGTATCTGCTACAAAACCTGTTTTTTAAAGTAACCAGATAATGGAATTTTCTCTGAGACTATGTGACTGGAAGCTGTTAAGGACTGGACATCCATTAAAAATGACTGAACTTCAGACTTTTAAATACTTCATATATCTGAAATAAAGCAGATGCCCTAAGAGGAATTTAAATCTGAACTTAAGGATTTGCGAAATACACCACATTTCATCCAGTAATTGAGCTTTGTGGTGATCTCTATTCCAAAAGCTCATAGTGTGCTTTCATTGCCTTAGAGGCAATAATTCCCCACTGTTATCACTAATAGTAGATGTGGGTCTACTAATGCCTTGTTACTTAGACAAAGTCTATCTTCAAAAGCCTGGCATGAAGAAGATTTATCAGTGGTTTTCCTCTCTGGATCCTCAAACAGTTTCATTAGCTCTGTTCAGCAGAGCTCTGAATTTCTGGTGAGCGTTAATCTTGATCTTGACCTTTTCAGTACATCAGTAAACTAGAAAAGCAGTGATGTTGCTCTAGTCTTTGGGGACATCTGCTGGGACTTCCAGAGGTGAACATCTGCTGAGGAAATACCCTGAAGTAGCATCCCCAGTATCTTTTCCCAGTTCTTTAATCCCAACCTGACAGCTGAGTTGCCATCAGAGGGAGGACCACTACGTAGGATGGCAAGGAAGGAGGACAGCCTGCTCCCAAAACTCAGACAGGTACTGCAGCCCACAGACAGCCTTCCTGTCCTAAGTTCAGATGCTGGAAGAAGGATGCATTTGTGTAGCTAGACCTTTGAGCATAATGTTTCAGCAGGAATCATTTAGGAAAAGCACACAATGCTCCAACAGCCCTGGTGAGCATCAGCATTTAGCAGGGTGGTGCTACCTGGCCAGATCGTGCTAGTGACCTGGTACAACAACCAACTATGCAACCAACTGCCAGCTTAAAAGATTTACTGTCAGCTCTTAGAATAATGTATGCAGAAGAACAGAAAATGTTTCAAAACGTAGCTCCACACATTTCAACTTTGGGGCAGTTTGGTCTGTGATCTAGGAACCTAAGGACAGAGGCTGCAGCCAACAACTCTGAGTTTGAGTCCAAGCTCTGACTATCTGGGGGGGTTATGCAATTCATCTAACTTTTCTGTCCAGGAATTTTTCCACCTCTGAAAGGGAAGGATGATACTTTTCAGTCACATTGGGACAGTCTTCTAGGTTTAGTGATGCATGAAGAGGATAAAGAGATTTTCCACTTACTCAGTTGGCAGTGAAACAGATTGGAAAAAAAAAAAAAAAAGTGATTGAGACCCAAATTAAGAGACTCTGCAGTAGAAAATATGAGCAAAGAAGATGGTCTTTTTTTCTTTTTCTTTTTTTTTTTTTTAAGCAAATACCCTAAAGGAGAAATATTAATTTTGATTCCCACTTATTTTTGGAAAGGAAAAAAGGGAAGGGAAGGGAAGGGAAGGGAAGGGAAGGGAAGGGAAGGGAAGGGAAGGGAAGGGAAGGGAAGGGAAGGGAAGGGAAGGGAAGGGAAGGGAAGGGAAGGGAAGGGAAGGGAAGGGAAGGGAAGGGAAGGGAAGGGAAGGGAAGGGAAGGGAAGGGAAGGGAAGGGAAGGGAAGGGAAGGGAAGGGAAGGGAAGGGAAGGGAAGGGATAATAAGCAATAAGGCATGGAAAAATACCTAATTAACTAATTGTGCAACCAAAACTGTATAACATAGCCATTTTAAAAGCAGTTGTAAACTGTACCTCATCGGTTCAGTTTTTGTCTTTAAGTTACCACCTTCAGCTAAATGAATATAAGCAAGAGATGAATTGCTTCCACTCTGAGTACTCAGTGTACCTGTTGAAAACCGCCTCTTGTGCAGACAAGGACTGAGTCCCCCGTGCGTGCTTGACTGAGATTAGTCAGGACTGCATTTTGTACTACCTCTGAGGAATGTGGGATGATTCCTTTGCAAACGTTTATAAATTGAGCTGAAAACACAAAGAGCTACTATATAAGTGCTAAATATCTATCATCATAATTCCAGGGCATGCCAGAGCATGAAAATAAAGGCTGGCAGACAGACCTCAGGAAAACAGTAAAGACAGGCTTGTAGTGCCAAGAGAAGCTGACCTGCTAATGCCACAAAGCAGTAACAACCTGAAAACCTGAATCTGGTAGAAGGGGAGTTCTTACATTTCTGTTATCTGACTTTTTTTTTTTTTTTTTTTTTTTTTTCCCCAGGCATTTTATCAGTGTTCATATTAGGCAGACCTGTGCTCTTTCAGAGAAAATAAAATTAAAGGGTCACCTTTTCACAGGCATCTCTTACATGTCCACACAGGGACATGTGGACAGGCAGGGAACATTCCCTGTGACAGTCAGAGAACCTGTATCCAAACATAAGAATGAAAATCATAAGATGCATGGTGTGTAAGGTGAGATCCATCTCTTGCTGACTGTGAGCAGGGCTTCTTTTAGTGCAGAGGTGTGTTGGGCCCAAGTTGTCTGAGTGAGTGCAGAAGTGGGAAGGCTCTGTGATGAGTGATTGCATACCCAGTTCATTCAAACAGGTAAATTTATCATGGCACAGTGGCACTTGCAAAGTCGTTGTCCCCTCTCTCCATTCCTTTTACCTGAATGTCTCAATGGATCTGAAGAAGTAGGCACCTTCTGCTCTTCTCACATTAAAGCACTGCTATCTGGGGGCAGAAGACAGCAAAGAAGTGGCACCTTGCCAGCATTATGTCATGCAATGGTGACTGATTTTATGTTTGCAGTGTAAATTCAGTTTCCGGATACAGTACACGTTGTTGGGAATGCCAAGACTCCCTCCTCTGTGCTAACAAGAACCACCTGCAACAAGGGAAAACCAGTCTCTCCTGTGTGCAGAAAGTTGTTTTTTAAAGCACATCACCTGGTTTACATCTCTTGGTGTCTTAGCATGTCTTTTGGTTTGCATCCCTTTCCTAGACAAGGTGAAGATAGAGAGAAGTCAATCACCTGTAGTGCAACACCAGTACCCTGAATAAAATTGTGCCTGCTGAATTTGGCACTTGGTGTGGGGTGAGAGCTATGGTGAATGCCAACAGCTTCATGGTGGGGATGGAGAGCCACACAGACTGCCAGACAAATTTCTGCAGTCTACTTACTAATTCATCTGTTACTTTTCCCAGAGACTTTCAAACATGCCATAAATCCTGGCACAAACAAGAATTTGCTGATTTTAAGGAACTACAGCATGCACTAAAAAGAGATGGGTATTAATAACCAAGTGAAAATCAGCAAGGGCTACAGATTCTCCCTAGTAAAACTGGTAAGTTTACACTGACTTCCCTGTTGTCACCACTGGACTTCCACCAAAACCTGAGTTAATTTTAAATCACTGCTGAGTACAACTCTGTTATAAAGCAAGTACAACATGCACATTTATTACATGCCTACTAATGAGCAAATCTCCAAGGATATTCTTCTGAATAAGCAATGAAAGAGGTGAACTCATTTTGGAGTGCTTGTGTGGCAGACACAAAGCTGGAAATCCCGCAGGAGTGAGCAGGTTTACAGTACCTCCAAGGCTTTCTTGCTACACCTGACTGGGAACACCCAGTACTGATGGGAGTTGTTTTCCCACTGCATTTGGATTTTCCAGACAGTGCTATCAGGATGGCTACCAGTGAGAAACTCAGAACAGGCAAAAATGAAATTATTATTCAGTGTTGTAAAAAGATCAATTTTAAATGAATTCCTGAGCCAGATTCACTAAATAGGACCATTTCTTGGTCAGTCACTGTCGTGGTTTAACCCGGCCAGCAGCTAACTCTGTTCTAACTGAAACCAGGACAGTCACCTTGAGCAGTCTTTGATATAAACAACACCAGCCTGTTCTAGTGAAGTAAGACACTGAGAAAGAATGAAAGAATATTAAGGTATGTTAGGAACCAGTACTTCTTCCTCTTAGGAATGAGAAAAAATGTAATGGACAAGTTTAGAAGACTTCCTATGAATTTTCCAGTATTCCTCGGTTTACTTTTATAACTTTTATTTTCAACTCTTTTGCTGTGCTGTCATTAATTCAGATAACTATTTACCAGCCCTGGCTATAGGTGTTCTGCAGAGGATAGTATTGCTAATCCATCTATTTCACAGCAGGCTGTTGTTACTAGCTATAAATAAAACTAGACTTTCCTCACTAAGTTCATGCAACTTCACTTGCAATTCTATTCACCTTCCTTGATCGGTGAGGCAGGGGTTAGACAGCCTGTTCAAAGTCTCATGGGGAATTTGCACAATCCATGTGCAAAGGGATGAAAATCTTGCAATTTATGGTGAGAAGAGACTGAACAGAAGTACTGCTAATTTTATCTGTTGAAGTGAACGGAATCAAGGGAGGCAACACTGTTCATATTCATAAATTGCATTCAACAAGTAATGAAACAGCATAACGATGATGTTAATTAGATCATTGAATACAAAATACAGTTTTAAAACCAGTTATTGAACTATGTGAAAATGAAGCTATAGTCCCCAGCCTTTTATCTGAGAATGCTGTTTGCAGTTTTAAAACCAGTCCACCTTTAAACACACTTTGGACAGACTTTCCTATGGGGATCTCTTCTGAGAGGGGTCTGCATGCGCTGGGCTCCCTGGTATCTTCAGGGGAGCAGAGGAGGTCAGCAGCCAAGAGGTAAGTTATATGTCAAGCTTGTACTGCAGTCACGAAACCAAATGAGTAGAAAGGTAAATCAGACATGCTACAGAACTGTTCCCTTGCTATGGTTTTGCACCCTTCACCTTCTTTAGAAGAAGGAAAATCTGTCATGAAAATTAAATGGGTTTTATGAAACAAAATGAGCTTTGTAGCTCACAGATTTTGTTACGTGTAAAGATGGGTGAACTCTGCTGTAAAATCTCCAAATCGGCAAAATTGCTGTGCCATTGTCAGGGTCCCTTTGCAATTTCAGCCTGCAGCTGAGCCAGGCAGCGATGCACAGCTGCAGGACAGTGGAAGCTCCGAGTGGGACTGCCTCTAGCTGCAAGAGCACAGAGAGGACCAGGACTGCAGCACCTTTCACTGTGCGGTCAGAATTACTCCTGCATTGCTAATTAACAGAGAACCAGCATTTCTGTACAACTATTTCACTTTTTCCTATTCTGAACTACAATTCGGGTGGTTCATAATGAAAAGTGTTTCTGAAGGTGAATGGCAGAGTGGCAATCAACTTTTTACATGGAGATTTAGCCAAACATTGCACTTTTTTTTTTTTTTTTTTTCAATGAGCTGTATTTTTACTTGGAGAAGAATAACTCATATTTTCCCAAGGATTTCCCATGGAGACATTGTGAAAATTTTCTGTGAGTGGTAGACATCTGAAAGATTATAACAATTAACTTTATGGGAACAAATATAAATGACTCCTCATAGCTGTCTGTATATAAGACAGTGTTACTTGTCCCTTCTTTTTTCATGTTAATCAAAGGGGTTTGGGCTTTCATTGGGAGGGAGGGCAGATAAGAGGCAGGGCAGGCCTCTATATATATATAATGAAGACATAATACTGAGTTCTAGCATTTGGCTTCAAGTGCTTTAAGAGCAGCTGTTTTTTCCTGGTATTCTGCTTCTGCCTCCATCAGCAACTGACTGTTGAAATGGAAATGCTCAAGGTCAGAGAGAACTTTCCCACTTCCCTGGGACTCCCATCAAGTCCTCTCATACCATGTTATGCCTGTCTGTCTGGGTCCACAGGAAGAATGTAAAGCATCTTCACCTTCCAAAACACCCCCAGTTCTTACTTTTCCAGTAAATAAAAGTCTGAATTCAGAAATCCAGGGTAAGACTTGTGGGAAAATTATGTGCTTAATATTTTAAGACAAAGACCCTGGTCACCACACTGACTGAAACTGGGTTATGTGGTCTTCTTTACCAATGAAAAAGAAATTGCATGTGAATGAAAACCTAGCTTAAAAAAATAAATAAAAAATAAGCAACTCCAAAAAAAATTCTCTAGACGATGTCTCAGTTTTCAGGTCGAACTTACCTAAAAACCCTCTACATTAATTGGTCAACAGCCATATCAACAATTTTTCAGATTTTAAGATAAGATATAGTCTATCTTATGCATGTTTAAGATATTATTATATCTTAAGATATCATTATAAATTGAAGCCATCAAGAACTTGATGTTACAAGATCTGTAACATCAACTGTTACAGATCTCTTCCTCCAAGCTTTCTTGTTCTTGTTCTGAGTTTTCCTTAATCCTGTTGTATTTCTCTGCTTTGTTGTAATGAACAGGCTCAACTGTCCACTCATTGTTATCTGCCATGGTTGCTCATGAGATTAGAGTTTGGTTTTTGGAAATAAAGTTTGTGCAGCTGCGCTGCCCATGAACAAGGGCTTTTATATATGACCTTTTCCTAATGAAATCTGGTCAGCTTCAATTAGATCTGACAAAAAAGTAACAGTTTTCTCAATCATATGAAATTCTAAGCTCTTTTTCTTTTTGAAAAAAAAAAAATAGAGAGGAGACAAATGCTCCTACCAAAGAAAAGGCTAGTGAACATACCCATTCCGCATTAAACAAAAGCAAGCATGTGGGAAAGATTGTCTCAACTGTGGCAGTCTTTGAATATTTTTGGACACCAGATGTAGATTATTAAGTAGTTAATATGAAATTATATTATAATGAGGACTATAAAGGTTCAGCTAATAGAAAATGGACTGTTTACTGTGTAGTACAGAAGTGTTTTCTAACATGATATTGAGAAACTTGCTTTGTAAGGTGTATTAAAACCTTTGATAAAACATCCTTTGCAGAATCACACAATTCAGAGCTGCACTTGCCCTGGGCTACCTCATAGTTTAGAAAGTGATTACAGTAATAGCAAGGATGATTGCTGTCTTTTGTCAATAGTAATCTAAACGTGCATTTCTGAGCTGTTAACAGAATCATTCACTTCCTTTGCAAGATAATTAAAAAATAAATAAATAAATACAGATAATGAAACTCAAGATAAAGCTCTAAGAAAGCACATAAACTAAAGCCTTCTAAGTGATATTAATAGTCTCCAAAGCTGTGGTGCATTACATAGCTAATATGAAATTCAGCTGCAAAACTCTCAAGAATAACATCAATTAGCTAAGTTTTGCAAGAGAGAAATCCTTGTTCTCAAACCCAAACTAATCAGTGACAAAAGCGGTGGCCAGCACGGCATGGTTTGGAACTCACTCTGCAAGTACAAAGTGTGCCTTTGCACACAGAGGAAGATGGAAATGGAACAAGGGCAGAGCAGTGTCCTTGCACCGCACGTCTCCAGAGGTCTGTGCAATGGCAGTGGGTGTTATAGTGCCATGACGGTAAGTGACTGAAAAAAATTCAGGCAGAGGGCA
This sequence comes from Anas acuta, assembly GCF_963932015.1. Taxonomy (NCBI): domain Eukaryota; kingdom Metazoa; phylum Chordata; class Aves; order Anseriformes; family Anatidae; genus Anas; species Anas acuta. Next base: position 109,169,109 of record NC_088980.1, read on the forward strand.
CAAAAGCTGTACCAGCCAAAAGGCAGCTTAATATAAGATACATAAATGAACTTTAAACACTCTGTCTTACCAAAGCTTGTTACTAATCATCACCACAAACCCTATTTAAAAAGTCTCTCCTTGAAGAGATTCATAGGCACCCTTCAGAAGAAAATTTCCTGTTGAAAAGACGGCCTTAGATTAGACTTTCCCATTCAGATTGCAATGAAGCTATCAGCTGTGTAATTCCACATTCCCATCCACTTAAAGAAATTGTGAAGTAATATCCTACTGTCAAGTGGCTGTACTCCCTGTACTTCCAAGTTTGCCTCACTTCATAAGCGTGATGCCTTCCCACAGATGACACCATTTTTACTTAAACTATTTTGAACATTACTTGCCCGAAAACTACACGCAATGTAAGACAGATCTAAAACTCTAAGAAAGCACATAGGTTTTAACTTGCATCTGGTTACTGGATCTATAAACAAACGCACTCAAAAACAAAGGTTTGGACAGGAATAACTTTACTAGCTCAGGATAAACTTCATACCACTGCACTGATCTTATTTCTTCATGTTGGCAAGGCCTTATCATTGCCCTAATTACATCCTTTTGCCAAAATAAACAACATCAGGAAGAAAGGAGACAGCAATCTGAAAAATGGCAAACATTATTGCATATTTTTTCAGGCTGTGACACTGTGTACATAATTTCCAAAGTCATTTTAGCTCATTGACGTGTTTTTGTTAAATCAGGTGAAAAGAATTTTATGGCAGAAATATGATATTTTCTGAATTTTGTTTTAAATGGATACTTCTTGCTATTGTTTTCCCACCTCTGCAAATCACCAATTTGGCAATAGAGCAGCAAGGCAACACAGAAGGTAAATATTTTAAATGGGGTATAGAAAGAGTGTGAACATTTTATTTGGCAGAGGTGGGTTAGCATATAACCAGTATTATCTTAAGCAACTAGGTAACACCTAACTGAGGGGCCAATTTGGCCTTATTGACACCAGACCCCCTGAGCCACTTAGGACCACTCTTTACAAGGCAGTCAGGGCACTTATTTGAATTACAGCTACTCACTTCTCCACTATGGACTGGTCTGCAGAAGAAAAGCTGTAAGCAGCAGAGGAAGCTTCATACAAGCTCACCAGTAGCGTGCCTATCCCTGACATATCAGCTATACTTCAAATTTTCAGTACCATATGTATTCCTAAATCTGTAGACTCCACTGCATGCTGGATGGCATTTAAGTGTGTGTTTGTGCTTATGCCATTTCTGTATGTCCGTAGCAGAACCAGAAAGTCACTATAGTAGATTTCAAATCTTGTAGAAGATCAGAGTCTTCGTGTTTGATAACAGCAATATGGCAAATATGCAGGGGTGTGTTATCACAATATCCTATTGCAGGGCAGTGGTGGTGGTTGTTTGCTTGCAGAATCCCATAAGGTTCCAGGACAAAACATCAAAGTTCACCAGAGGGGATATATTTCCCTAGTTTTATTTCAGACCACCCCCTTTCAAGAAAACTACATTTGTCTGGTGACACTGTTCAGTCACTTCTTACAGTCATGACTGCTGAATTTTGAGTTGAAGTGTTTTTAAAAAGAAGGAGCAGCACAAGCATGATGCAAACCTAAGCTGAAAAATATTAATAATAAAATATTGAGAATTTTCCAGCTTGTTCGGGTATAGTTTAACATCATCTAGCCTGAAATCAATTGATACAGTGGTGAGCTGAATGCACTAGTATTCAGAGACAACACGTTTTTTTGTGGAGCAGAAACAACTTGCACATTTATTGCAAATTTGAGATCTCAAACCCAGAAATACCAATCTTAGCCTTATGGTCTGCAAAGAGAAAAAATATACACCGATAACGCAACAGAAGTAATTTTCATATCTGCCCTTGCATCTGAGGAGAGTTTAACCTGGGGGACAAGCCATCAAAACTTCCTGGAGAAATAAAAGCCCTTTTTCTTTATGTTTCCTTTCCCCTTCTTTTACAGACAAAGGTCCACTTATAACAGCCCTAAAACTAAGGCATGCAAATACATGTACCTGTTGTAAAATTTTACATACAGTGAATATTTTTCAACTAAATAAGGAGAGTTCATTCACGTGAGTAAGTATAAGAACAACTTCTATTTTCCTTTTGAAAAAAAAAAAAAAAAAAAGACATTGAATAGCATGTTCTGGGTGAGAATAGCAGAGAAAAATAGTGAGAATCAGATTCTTTTCTCAGCATATAATTTACCAATGTAGGCCACCCACTAGCATCAATAGGAACTCTGAATACTTAGCTTCACTTTAAACCAAGATGGTACATAAAATAGCAAGGTATTAAATTTCTTCTAAGATGAGAAATGCTAAAATATTTTTCTGTACCATTCCAGTATGTCTCTCACTTTTCACTCCTCTAGCCTCTTTACATCCGAGTCCTACTCCAATAACTAAAAACCTTATTAGTAGCTTTTCTTACACTCAGATTTGCACCTCCAAGCATTGATAACACCTGTCATGATGCTCTTCAAACCCATCTCCCTAAAATCAGATCAAAGAAAATTGAACCACGAGTGAAGAAAGAACATAATCACCACACCTCCTGTTGAAGTCACTGGCAGTTTTCGTATGTTCCAATATGATTTCCTATGTAATTTAGAACATCAGTTCTTCATGTTATATGTATAAAAGACAGAGTACACAACCATACCATTTCAAGAGGAAGTTTACAATAAGATTACATGATTTTCGCTTACAAAACTAGTAAGATAAATAAATGTTCCAAAGCCCAACATGAGAATTTTTTTTTTTACCCACACTCTGAAGGTGCTTCAGTGAAGTAATAATTTTCCTGCAATCTTACTTTTCATTTCAAAAAATAGTGACTAAAATAAAGTGGTGTATTTGCACTGAATGAAATTTAATCATAAACTGTAGAATTTACAAAAATAACCTAATATACGAACTAAGCTTGAGACTAAATTAATTGAAAAGTAAAATAAGTTAAAATTTGTAACGAAAATATTAAAAAGAAGAAAACAGCTTTTACAAATGATGCTTCTGAAGATTTTTTTTTTATAGCAAAAATGTTGTGAAACGTACTTCCTTGCCATGATAAAATTTTACTACTGTCTGGTGATAAAACATTGTAAGATGATAACCTCATATTTAGATTAATAATAATTTCTGTTTCTTTTATTAATACACAGAGAAAGTAACAAAGATTTCAGGGAAGTTGTGAGTTGTTTAGCAACTCGGAACTACTAGAAATTATCCATTCTCCTCCATTGACCTCTAGGTGGCACAAAAGATCCTAAACGAAGTAGACCATTTCTGATTTTCCTGGTAATGCTATGCCCTCCAAAATCAGCCTCCTCCAGTCAGCAATTCCAATATCACAGAACACACATTTATTAATCTGTACAAGATAAAATGTCAAAATAACTGGTAAAGTACCAACCACTGTAGCTAAGCAGCTCATTTTTTGCTGCTTTTAATGAAGTACACCAAGATATGAATCATTAATTGATTCACCCCAGTACATCTGATACCTCTTCACTTTCAACTTATAATACTTATAAGGAGCAATAGGCTTACTAGAAATAAAAATAAGTTTTGTATTTAATTTAATCTAAGCAAACACTATATGACTATAAACACATACCATTAAAAAAATTTGCAGTCATAATCCAGCAGCAAAAAAATAAAATAAAATAGTAAGGAATAAAACACATCTATTACTTCATCTTCTTTTAGATGTCAGTATAAAAGCACATAAAAAAATTAAAGGGTCAGAAAAGTCACATCCATTCAATATTTACTGCAGCAGTAACTAGAAATTAACTTGCTTTTTGACCCAGAAGTGATTCAGCTTTTGGTATGAACATAAGATCAGCATGTTCTGCATGACCACAGAGAATTTTTATATTAACAGTCTAGTATTATGCACAGCAGATGAAGTACCACAGCAGCCCTCAGTCTCTGCACACAAGGATGGTGCCACACGTTCATTTTGCCTCAGTTAAGACGCTACTACATTAGACCTCAGAATATTTCTTTTCCTATAACAAAAACATACATGCATACACTGCCTTTGCATCAATGCTGCCACTGGTTTCCTTTATCTCCTGTCTTAACCAAGTCCTTCTCACTCACACGTGAGCCTCACTAAAATAATAATACAAATAAAAATATACAAATAAAAATTAAAAAAATCACCTTCCCCTTCTAACCTTCCCTCTGTATCCAATTGCCCAGACAGGACTGTCGCTGTTCTATCATCCAAAACATTCAGTCTGTTTTACTTCCACTCTTCAAAGACTGAACATGATGATTCCCAAAGTGACACAGAAATTTTGTCAAAGCATTATGTGGAAGACCATCTTCAACAACAGGCAATAACAGAACATTGCATCATTTGTCCACAACTAAACAAGAAAGGAATTTCTCTCACCTGGCATAGAAATCTTTTGGTGGAACAACCTCCTGGAAGAACTGTAGCTGGTACAGATAAAGTCCAATTATGTGCCCCGCACTGAATATAGCCATTAATACACACAGACAGCTGAATATCAGCGGATCAAATACTTGGCAAAAGGACCACCATGTACACAGGCCCAAAAATACAAGGAAATACACAGCAGAGGTCAAAGATGGCACCATCATACCTGTCAAAACAAAAATGTGAAGGGTTGGAAAAGTGTGGGAAACACCAGCATTTGGTTAATACTTAAGTCTGACAAGTGCATTATACAACTTAATCTAGTTAGTTTTATGCTAATTATTAGAATTAGCTCTTAAGATTGCTAGATTGCTATTAGCTGGGAGACTAAAAGGATCTTTTTTTTTTTTTCTTTTTTTTTTTTCTTGATTCACTTAATCTGTACCTTTGGGCTTTGTACACAACCTTGCTTCAGACCTTGCTCCGAGATGAAATCTTCTCTCACATTTGTAAAGATGTTTTGCAAAGCATGGAGAAAAACAGTAATGTGGCTGCAAGGCCAGCCAATGGAGACATTGCCTGAGAGCACTGGCATATTGGATTTCAAAATGAACTGTAAGTATATGATGCTAAAATGGCACGACGGATGAACAGTAAAAAGCCCTGTCATATAAATCTTGAAGTATCTTGAGTTAATAAAAATGAAAAAAAAAAAAAAGATACATATAGTGAAAATAAAAGGTATCTAGAAAATATTCAGTAGATTTTTTTTATTCTTATAACTCATAGAAACTTGAAATTTGCATATGAAAAGCAATCTGCTGTCGTACCTATGTATATTGATTTTGCTCTTACTCAAGTAGCAGAGTATTTCATTTGTTAAAATGTCTGATTGGTGAAGGAAATCTGATGCTCTGTGTGTATCCCACAAAGAAATGAGGAAGCAGGAAAGATATACATGTCCAGGAGTGGAAACCAGGAGAAAATGACATAGAGAGCTTACATGCAGCTTAGTGGGGTCACTGCAGTAACAGTACTGAAGCTAAGAGAACTATGTAGGGATGACTGCCCCCACTTGTTTTTAACTTCTTTACTAGTGCATCTGAACGCTGCCTTCCTTCAGGACAGATCTGCAGGCTCCCGGTGCCCCATGGCTCTGATATGGCCACAGCTGCCTTTGCTGTGCTCCAGGGGGTCTCTCCCTGACAGACTTGTGACATGCCCGAATGGTAGCCCCAAACATTTCTGTCCCCAGCTTTCACAGGGCAAAGTCCTTGCAAGGCAGCAGGGGACAGAAAGGGTTTCAGAAGGCAGAGGGCTTCACTCTGGATTTTAATGGCAGAAATTGTCAAAAGCTGGCCACAAGCATGGGATACTGGGCAAAATGTGTATCATAAGGATCCTTACTCGTGGTAATTTTGTTTGAGTATGATCCTTGCAACCTTCTACATCATGCTTCAGACTACATCTTCAGCCTAGGGTGTTTGTTTCTGCTTTGGCGTATAATCTGCTGACTTTTCCATAGGCTTTCACTTTTAAAAGCATGACAGAACCACAGGGATCATCTATTCTGACTGTCTCTGTAATGCAGGATATAAAATTTTACCCAGTAATTTCTGCCTCAAACCTATAACTCTATATTTGCTTCCTTCAAAAAGATACTTTGTCTTAATTTAAACACTTTAGGAGAAGGAGAATATGCAATATCCATAAATAAGTTATTTATATGGCAAATTACTTTGGCTGTGAAAAATTCAAAATTCATTTCCGGTTTCAAATTGTTTTAAATATTGAGTCACATTATAACTTCTGCTAGATTAAATGTCTGCCACAAATATGTAGGTTCTTTGTACCCTTGTCAGTACTTTCAGACTGCAATCAAACCATCATTCATATATATATATATGAATATATATATTTTTTTTTTTCTTGGCACAGTGAATATGGAAGTATTTAACTAATTAAACTTGAGGTCTCTCTTTGGAATATAGGCTTCCCAGACCTCAAGCCCTTTTTGTAACTTTCCTCTGAATACCTCCCAGTCCTCAGTGTGTTTTGGAATTACGCAGACAAGCTGCCCAATGCCACACTGAGAAAATGCCTCCTACCACTTATGTGTGATACTTCTTCATCTTCCACTGGTTATGTTTTATTTATATTCGTGCAACTTCAGAAAGACACTGAAATAATTTCCATTTGTGCATACCTGTCAGCCATTCTTTTTCATGGTATCTGTCTTCCCTGATGTCATTCTCCACTGTGATCCACATAGCCTATTTTTTCCCCTTTTTTTATTACTTAGAATTTGGCTACATCTAGGGCTGTCAGATGAGTTTGCATTAGTGAAACAGCCTACCTTACTGAAAAATACATATCAGTCCTGTCCTTGTCATCCAAAACATTTTATACCACCTTTTTTTTTAATATATATTTTAGCATACTTCTATGATATTCATACACTTGCACTTATGCTTCATATGTAGGGATCCTGTTCAAACATCACATAGGCAGATAAACGCTAATTTACAACTGCAGGAACATATTTTCAATCAATTTACTACAACCAACAATAATTTTGTCTACTTCAGTTCTCTCTGTAGCTGATTATGTATTACTAAAGAAAATGTTATATACAATGTTAATGTATCATATCAAAAAAGCTACTTTTAACAACCAACATTAAAATCACATCAAAAATCATTGTAAATTCTGCTACACACTTTTGTTACACACTGCATGGTTCACCTATTAATCATTTATTTTTCTTTCCTTTCTTCCTTCTTTCCTTCTTCCTTCCTTCTTTCTTTCTCTCTCTCTCTCTTTCCCTCTCTCCTTCTCTCTCTTCCTCTCTTTTTTTTTTTTTTTTTTTAAAGGCTATATGAATACAGTTCCTTTTTACACTTGGAACTGGCAGTACCAAATCTATAAATTCATGTTATTGTCATTTATAATATGCAACCATTCACCATTTGGTTATAACAGAAAACGTAAAAGTCACATGCGGAATGATAGGTCCACGTAGCAGTAGCATAAAAAAAAAAAAAAAAAAAAAAAAAGCAATTCAGCATACTCCAATGCCTGCCAAAAAGTTAATTTAAATAAAATCAGCAGCAATTTCTTTTCCCTTAAAAATTTCCATTGTTATTCCCGCAGGTGCCAAAGCGCTGAAAACTCATTTGTTAAATTAATAATCTAATGGGCTCTGGAGGAAATTTTTCAAATGCACCAACCTGCTGAACCAAGTAAAATTGTAACAACAACTTTTCCAGTGGTGGTTATCATGTTGCCAATAAACTCCCTCAGTTTGGATGCAAGGGAGGCGATTCTACGCAGCAATTTTAATTTCATCGTTTCCTCAAATTCTCCTTCACCACCGTCTTCACCATCCAGATCTTCTTCATACATCAAAGCATCATCTGGCTCCAACTTTTCTCTTACAGCCTAAAAAAGGAGGGGGGAAAAAAAAAAAAAGAGAGAGAGAGAGAGAGAGAGAGAGAGAGAATGCAAGAGAAAGACAGAAAGGGGTTTGACATTAAAAAAAAAATTAAAAAAATATTTAAAAATGAAGTCTTCTTATAATCTCTAACTATATGTAAGGAATAAGAGAATTATGAAAGATGTACTAAAGGTAGAGTTGTACATTGATGGCTCCCACTTCAGAGCTGTATCAAGAGAAAAGGATGTTAAGAGTTGTCTCAGAGAAAGACTTCAGTCTTCCGACACACGCACAACAGGCTGCATGTTCATTTCCATATGAAATTTGATCTGGTTTGCTCAGCATTCTTTCCATCTTGCAATGTATAATCTCAAACTCCTCTTTGGGTATAAGCTTCAGACATTAACCCAAAGTACCTTTCTGGCTGATGCTCCTAAGCTAACCTCACTTTTCAACCCTTTCTCAGACTTCTAATGCAAAACCTGAGCGTGAATGATCTGAGACAGAACAATAACGGCTGAGATAAATGGTCAGATAGCTCATGGGTGACAGAAGGGCAGGTTGGGAGAGAAAAACTATGTCCAGCAGAGACTTGGGGAAAGAATGAGAAATGATGAGGTTGGCTGATGTTGGAAAAAAAAAAAAAAAAAAGGAGAAAAAGTCAAAAGGAGAGAAGTAGTGAAAGCTTGAGTGATCTGCAACAGCTTAGCATGGGAAATGAGACCAGTGGCTTAGAACTGTACAATGGAAAAAGGAAAAGAAGGAAATGGGAAAAGGTCTCTCATACTTGAGTGGTTTGTTAGGATTTGGCAGTGGCCTTCACCATCAAGTCTCCATCGTATCTTGGAGACCAGAAGACATACAGAGCTCTTGAGTGATGCAGACTAAATCATCAACCTACTGTGAGAATCACCAGAATTAGCAGGAGGCCCACCCAGAGATACCATTTATGGAAATATTAGTCATTCACAGCGGCACAAAGGGGCACATATACATATACATATATATATATATATAAATGTAAGAGTTTCGAGCCAGAATTTCACTCTGTAATACATCATAGCTTCTTTGGCACTAATCTGAATTTATATTAGCTAATGTTCTGGCCAAGCAGTATCTGTGTGTGTGTGAAAGTGAGAAAGAGAGATTATTGATATTTTTCATTAGGATAGCAATGTTATATTTATTGGTGACTTTTGGCAGCAAAAAATTCCACACTGACAGATAAGATTGCAGTAGGAATAGCTGAACTCTAAGCCTGCTTAACTCAACCAAATTCTTCAGTACCATTTTGTTATGTAGATTCCCAAAGGGAAAAAAAATCTCTCTAGGCTCCTTCATTTCACCTCTAAGCTTGGTGCCAACTTTCTCCTCCTACTTTGGAACATTAACAATGTTGTGAATGCCCAGAAAAAGCCCACTCATTCTCAAGAGCATCTATTTTACAGACAATGAAATATGTATTAAATGCAGTAGGGCTGATCTGGGAAATCTACCTTTCTCTTGGACATAACTGGCTATTTCACTAACTATACACATTTCAGGACATGCAGCACAAAGAAGTTTACAGTCTGTTCATTGTTGCAGCTCCTTTCTGAGCTCCTGTTTAGACAGGAGCTACTTAAATAGTCAGAAACAATGGTGACAGGAGTCTGAATGATAGATGCTGCTCTCAATTCTACTACAGCTGTTTCAATGAGAAGGGCAAAAGTAATAATCACTTCTGCTTAGGCTGTAATTACTAGATAAATCTGCTCCTCTCCTAGTCCTCGTGTGCTCAGTCACGCTCGTCCTGGACTGGCTGTACTGCTCTGTGCCTTTAGTTTAATATTTTTCCAGTGAACAGTGAAACTTTCAATGGTGTTCACACCCCAAACCAGAGAGAATCAGCAGGATTGCTGGGTATTTAGAAGTTATGAGACAACACTCCAGCTATACAAAGGTCTGTGTACCTGTGTGAAGGAGACTATTGTTCCCTCAGCTAGAGCTTTCAACACCCTAAAGACAGTCAGCATTAAAACATATAATTACTTAAAATAACGTGAAAGGAATAATTTCAAAATAAATAAGATCACAGAATCACAGAATTTCTAGGTTGGAAGAGACCTCAAAATCATCGAGTCCAACCTCTGACCTAACACTAACAGTCCCCACTAAACCATATTCCGAGGGAGATTTTGAGGACAGATATCTGTATGAATATCATGAACATGAAGACAAGAGTCTTCTCTATCAAGAGCCTTCTTCTTCTATCACTGAACATGAAGACAAGAGTCATACATTTTCTACAGCTTAGAGTGAATAGGAGTTCTGTCTAAATTGCTAAGATAGTACTTTACATATGCAGGAACAAGACATGAAAGTCTGAAGAGTCACAAAAGAAAATAAAGATATATTATTCATATGGAAGTTGAAGAAGTTCTTGAGGGAAAAATGTAACACTTAAAATATTTTCAAGTATAAATTGGAGGAAAAAATGCAATACTTTCAAGAACAAAATAAATACAAGGACAGAGAAGTAAGAAAATCTCGTAAAAACAGCCCAAAGAAAGCTGGGACTTTAACATTTACTGTCTTTTCCCCCTCATCGCAGATGCCGAAAGCTGAATTTCACACCTCACTGTCATCAGATTTTTTTTTGTTAGATTTTCCTATCATGATGAGAAGGATCATGTATATATATATATATATATATAGTTAGTTAGTTTTTACTTGACAAGACTAATCACTCTTGTTTCATTGATCAAAAGGACCTTTAGGCTACATTTTGTCTTAACAGTTCGACATTAATAATCTGGTACTGACACACATGAAACAACATGGCCAAGGAAAAGCACTAGGAGGGAGACTACTTCACTCAGCTAGGATACTGATGAGAAGGAGATGATGGTCCAAACTTTCCATGAACTGAGGTATTTTAAGCATAGCTTGAAAGTTGATGATTTTGGTGAGGCTGGCCTAGAGGCCCCCTGCCCCAGCAGGGCCACCCAGAGCAGGGTGCCCAGCACCATGGCCAGGCGGCTTCTGAAGGTCTCCATGAGGAGACCCCACGGACTCTCTGGGCAGCCTGTGCCAGTGCTCGGCCACCCGCACAGCACACAAGGGCGGCCTGGGGCTCAGAGCCTGTGCCCGCTGCCTCTTCTCTTGTGGTTACTGGGTACCACAAGAGGCAATGGGCACAAATTAGGGGGTTAGCTTCTGCTAACAAACTTGATCAGTTTCTGCATCTCTCTTTGCTATTCATAAGTGCTTTTAAGGATGTCCTTACCTTTATTCTCTCGCAGTGGTCTTATTCACGCCCTAGTCAATGACTATTTCAGTGAAAAGTCTTTGAGAGATAAACAACTATAGGTTTCACTTTTTGTATACAAGCATATCCCTTTGCAATTTGGTATCCAAGGTGAAGTGAAGTACCTGGAAGGCCATGTTCCTTTTCTGAAGTAGCTGAAAGGCCACGTTCCAGTGTATATCAAAAAGACAAACTTTGGATTCCCCTGGTTTCATATCCACCACCAACCAACTGGATTAGCTGCGACAGTTTTCCAGCTTTTCACATCAAACACTTCAAATTGCCAATGGCAGGCAAACAGTGAACAGCTTTTACATCCAGCATGGTGATAATGTGCCTGTTGTTTTAACACTTTCTGATGATTAAATAGCCATGCAAGTACACGCTCATCACAGAACACCATTACTCCAGTCAGACTGTTTTGCAAAGCTCTTTTTACTACGTGGATTAGTCCAAAGCTACAAACCCATGCTACATAGGCTACAGTTAGAAAAATACTTTTACTTCCATAATAAATTACTTATTATGCAATTACAGGATCCCTGTGGATGCTGATTAAATCAAATAAACTTCTTCATTCACGGAGTATAGAGCATTTGTGAAGTCATAAACATGTGTTTCCATGACCTTTGCTCTGCAGAGCAGGGCCCCAGGACTTTTTATAAACAGTCTAAATGCAGTTTAGGTTTTTCAGCAATCGTGTGCAAGTCCCAGGAGTATTTATTGTAAAACATTTTTTTAAACTGCCAAATTGAGATAGAGCACAGGCAGGGAAACAGTATCGCCTCTGTGGCAGCTACAGCAGCTACTATTGCAGCCAGGGCCAGAATGTCCATTAGCTACTTTGGGGGCTGGTTTATTAACATCAAACTTTTACATGTTTCATCTGGTACAGTATAAACACTGCTGCACAAAGATATCCTCTAGTCCCAGAGATATATTTACTAACAGGAAGCTCTAACTCCAACCAAAAACCCATTCTTGCTTCAGAACATTCCTTGCTTTGTACCTGTGTTTACTGCTATTGTCTCTGTAAACACAATTTCACAAATTTGCTTTTTTATTGACTTTACAATTCTAGAAAGGAAAGGAATGCAATGATTCAAAAATCCAAATGAGCAACAAAATTTAACTAACTAAGGATACGTAAGTCTCCCCAAATGAACACAAATTCTATGCCTGTGAATGCATTGCATTAATTATCAGCACCTTTCAAGCGTGTGTTGCTAAGCTCACAAGAGTAAGTTCTCATGAGAGTTCAGGTGCTTCCTCCTTCCAGTTGGCTGATAAATGCTGTACAAATAGCTTCTTTTGCAGTATTTTGACATTTCCTTCCAGCCAGTACCAGGAAATAAACAGAGAGGAGTGTGAAAATGAAAAATAAGCCTGAGAAAAATGTACAGCTAGGTGAACTTTGCCAACATTTTTTTTTTTTTTTTTTTTTTTAAGATGTTGCTTCCAGAACTTTTAACAAAGGTTAAATGGATTCTGGTGTGTCGGCTCAATTCATGTGTATATTATGTGTGCATCTGAAAAGCTACAGAGAGTTGCAGTGATGAGCCTCATTATCCAAGCCAATGTTGAGATGACACTTTTTTTTTCCAGTGTGTGGATCACAAGCAGTAGAAATATGACCTGCAATTAGATTGTGTAGTAGTGTCCTCTTTCAGCTGCAATACAGTTAATTTTCTTCCTAGTAGCTGGTACAGTGCCATGTTTTGGATTTTTGATGAAAACGGTATTGATAACAGAGGGATGTTTCAGTTGCTGCAGACCAGTGCTCGCACAGAGCCAAGGGCCTTTCTGCTCTTCATGCCACCCTGCCAGACAGGAGGCTGGGGGTGCACCAGGAGCTGGGGGGGGACACAGCCAGGACAGCTGCCCAGTCTGGCCAAGGGGATGTCCCACACTGTGTGTCACCATGCTGAAAAATAAAACCAAGGGTGGGTTTGGCCAGGGAAGCTACCATTGCCTGGGGACTGGCTGGGCATCAGTTGTTGAGAGATGAGCAGTAATGTTGTCCATCACTTGTCTTTTTTTTTTTTAATTATTATTATTTTATTCTTATTACGCTGTCCTTGACATGAGTTCTCACACTTTTACCTCTTTTTGATTCTTTCCCCTATCCCACTGGAGGGGAGGGAGCAAATGGCTGCATGGTGCTGAGCTGCCTGCCAGGTTAAACCAACACAGGCAGCAGTACCTGAGATGGCAGAAACCACGCATCCCAGCAGCACCCCCCAGGGCTGACAACCCCTTGCTCCCAAGGCAACCTGCCCGTCCTGTGGTTGCACTCTGCACAGGGCCTCTATGAGGAAGAGCCTGGAACAACCTCTGGAGGAGCAGGGCCAGAGCTCGCTGATTTAAACACACTCATGCTGCCTCTGCATTACCATCAGGGCTGCAGAACTCACCCCAGCAAGCAGACGCTTTCTGGAGCCTATTCCTTCCTGGGCCCCCTCCTCGGCAGCCTTACCTTGTAACTATTTTGTCACCTTTAGTTAGAGATCGTGTTTTTATTCTGTACCTGTGACAGAGCAGCACAGAAACACTTTATTAGACATCTTTTATAAGCCATTCAAGCTGTTACTATGACCAATCTTCTGGATTTCCCCTTCATTTAAAAAAAAAATGTAACACATATTGAACTGCTGGGTTTAGGAATCACCTGAGACAAGCCATATGATTCAACCATGTTAGTGCCAGAAGAGCTATAGGAATAGACTCCCTCTCTACTATCACATGGTTTTAGTTCAATTTCCTTCACAGTGCCTAAGCTGGTGCACTCAGTTGAGATGGACCATATCAGAACATGGCTCAGTTCCTACTTTTAAGCTTGCTCAAAAAGCCTTTTTGTATCCAAAAAGCTCTTAAATATATATTTTAAGAAATTAGATAGTTACAGGACTAGGAGGAATTCATTACCTAACTAGTAATAGCAGCAGCAGCTCTAAATATACCCTAAAAATGCATATAGAAAAATTAATCAGAATAACATAATATTCTCTAGACATACCCAACTATGAGTCTGGAAACAGAGATTTAAGTGCTATTTATTTTACCATCAAAGGACCTGCAAACCCTTATGGAATATAAATGACTGGAGGTTTAACCTGCTGTTAATACTAAACCACACTAAGGTAATCATTTATTGAATTTCTAATTTTGCAAGAAAGTGGGGAACTCCACAGTCCTCCTAAAGCATCAACATGTGAGAATAGGAGCCTGCCTGCTTTTTCAACCACAGAATAGATACAAAAACTTTCATACTAATAATTTCTATGTCATTCAACTGGGGAATTGTGGAAATGGGGCTGCGCAGCAAGTGGATCTTCCTTAAGAAGAAGTGCTCATTTAGTGTCCAAAGCAAGCTCAGATGGGTCAACAGAACCTTCCCCTACACATGCATAGAGGAGGGAGGGTTGTGGACCACAAGCCCAGGCAGAAGAAGAAAACCACTCTCAGGACTCTGCACTACACTGAGTAACTTCAGGGAAAAAAAAAAAAAAAAATCTGCTAAATGAGCAGAACTAATCAAATGTGAGACAACTGCAATAAGCATTTGTTAAGTAATAAGGGAGAGGCATTTTGGAATTTGAATGGTACTCTAAAATTTATATTACACTGAAAAGTCCTAAATTAACTTTAAGTCCTATGATCTTAATTAAGAATTTTATAACTGATCTAAAACATGCTAAATCTTGTGTTTACAGTCTACATAGAACTACATAAAATTGGCAGGGATGTGCCATCAAAAATAACTGTCAATGTCTTTGTAGGATTTAATAGTAATGATTGACATGAATTGCAATAGCAAAATCTCTTTTGGGAAAGAGTCATTCATCACAAAAAATGATCAGGGTATTTACTGGAAGCACATAGGGACAGAGTCATTTAGAGATTCAGAGGAAATGAAAAAAAAATAAAAAAAAAAAAAAGAAAGAAAGATGACCATAGTTGTGAAGCAGGATAACAGGAAGACAACTCATTAAATCCTGTATACAATAGATATTGTACTGAGAGGACCAAAGATTATTTCACTTCCCAATGTACCTACCGCACCTGAGCAAACATCAAGTGATTTCAGCACAAGACTCACTTGGCAAATATGGAAATACAGTTTCACATCTCAGCTTCAAAAAGCTGTTAGGTGTATAAGCCAAATGCAAAAGAGAGGGGAACTCACAGGCAGAATTTAGTGGTTTGGCCTGAGATGAT
Organism: Anas acuta; assembly: GCF_963932015.1. Classification (NCBI taxonomy): domain Eukaryota; kingdom Metazoa; phylum Chordata; class Aves; order Anseriformes; family Anatidae; genus Anas; species Anas acuta. The sequence continues at coordinate 109,184,483 of NC_088980.1, forward strand.
TAAACATGGTGTTTTAGTGAAAAGGAAATAGGAAGACTCGGGTTATGACTACAAGGCACAATTCAGTACAAACTCTAAATGAGCTACTGCAGGTATGTGAAGCTGCATAGCACCCATATGCAGTAATTCCTGGACTAAGAAATATACACATTGTACCATTATCCATCTTGCTGAGAAGCACAATAAACAGCCCAACTGGAGTGCTGTGGTTATTGCAATATTGCCTCAGCTCTTACAGATGTAACCTGGGTACTTTTCTAGTACTGCTCTATAGAGCCACAGATTACTGGGATGAATAGGAGAATAGAATATCTAACCTACAACAGGATACAAAATTGCTTGACTTCTTTCATCTTACAAAACAAGCAACCAAGAAATAAATCTTTTCTCCCAAAATATCAGGGAAATAAATGCTGGACAAGGAAAGAATATATTGAATCAAAAGAGCACACGAACTAAAAGGGCTATAATGCAGTTATGAATACATGTACAACCTAAATTAGAGGTTTTCTAACCACCAGAAAAACAAAATTATAGAACATGACTGTGCCAAGAGCAATGGGATGAAGAAAAACTGCCCTGTGGTCAAGATGGTGCTTCCTGCCTTCCAGAGGGAATTGTATGATACAGCTGCCTGAAACACTAGGCGAGTCAATTCAGATCCCTTCTTGAATTGTGTTATTCATCACTTGGACTGTCCAAAGGAAACAATATCCCAGTATTTTGCTCTCCTGGCTGACAGCATTGTACCTCAAAACTCAGAACTGAGGACTGTTAGGAGGGCAAACCAGTAAACCCAATGAAGAGCTGCCACAGGAATAATTTCATCACGCATCTGTCCTGTTTCTAACCAAATCAGGACAGGTGCATGCTAAACAGGACAGGTTTCATGCTGAACAGGCTAACAGCATTTGGTAAAATGTAACATATTGCACTATACAACATTATGTAGCTGAGGCACTGTTGTAGTGTAATTGCATATTTGCGTTAAGACTTATCCAAAGACATGTGCATCAAACAAGAAGCTAATGTAACTTGTAAACTTTTGACCCCTGTTAGATAAGATGCATTTGAGTCGTTACTGAGGGAGGCAGCTGGGTAAGGTCTGGCAAACTTCACTACTACAAACACTGCAAGCATAGTGATAAGGGAACCTCACCTACTGTCTTTAAACCACAGAAATAAGGTATTAAATCTTACTCACACCATATTTGAAGCACACTAAGACTAACTGGTTCTGGACCAGTTCTCCAGAGGTCAAAGCTGAAGAAATACTTCTAATGTCTATAATGTTTATAATAATATTTTATTATTATTGTAACATTTATAATTTTTATTAGAAAAGGTGAGCAAATGCTATAGTAAATAGAAATGGCAATGAAAAAGAAAAAAAAAAGACAAGGTAAAGAGGAAAAAAATAAAAAACAAATGAGGTGTCATCAGGAAGCTAAAAGAATCCCAAAAGTTCCTTTCCTATCTAAAAAATTATTTTTCCCTCTTTCTCACTTGTAGCATTTTCTGCAGTAGCTGGAATGCTTATTTAATGTCTCTGAAGAAAAGCAAATAGTGAAGAAGCAGATGTAGCATACAGGAGATGTCTAGGGAAGTTATAGACATAGGGCTCCATGTCACTAAGAGCTAATCAAGGCAGGTGAATGTTTGATTCTGATAAAATAAAGTTACATGAAGATAAATACAAAGCAATAAATAACCTCAAGAAAACTATGCTCGTCCCAGGAAAATAGGATGATCATCTAAACAGGGTGATGAGCCCCACTGTAAAAAGTTCAAAGGAGACCTGCAGGCACAAAAAATAGTGAGGCATCAGCAATTACAAGGAATGGGACATAAGATCTTTCTTAAAATTGTGTCCTAGTCTGAATTAGTTCTTCATATTGCACAGGATGTTCAGGTAGATGATGCACCAGTAGATTCACCCAATCTAACAGTCTCTGAGTCTAACAAAGAATGAAATAATGCCATCATTCAGATCAACAATAAACCTTGCCTGTAATGCTGAGGCATTGATATTCCCTGTAGCTCAAGAGGATATTGCAGAACTACAGCTGTTTCAGAGAAAAAATAATGAAAATGACCAAAGAAATGAAAAAAAAAGTACAGGGATTGCTTACCTTTTAAAGAAAAAAAATATGTCAGATAATAAGTAATTTAATTTTTTTTATACCATTTCACCTTGTTTTACAACATGTAATACAAGGGATGTTCTATAAAATTAAAGGGTGTTAAATTTAAAAGAAAAATTAAATCATTGAAGTCTTTGCTTCATGATGCTACCTAAGCCAAGAAATTAATGAGGTTTTAAAAGGGACTGGATAATTATATGTTTAACAAGATTATCCAGAGTAGCTATAATTAACAATAAAATTTTTGGAAGGGATATGAAACCACATGTTTTAGGATTAAAGCCAGTCTCTTACTAGGAGAGATCAGGATAAATTGCAGTGTCAGAGATGGGGAAAACAGGTTATCTCTTATCTGCTTATTGTGGTTACCCACAAGGTATCAGCTATTTCCTGTACAGCAAGGACTCTGGTCTAAATGGGCAAGTTTTAGACTTTGAAGTCCTTGTACAAAGCATGGAACATTTGTAGCTCTCAGAGCTTGCCTATTCTGTCCTGTACATATCGCAGTTGCACTGTGAGACCTGGATCAAGAGAGCTCTCAACGTACTACGTGCCTGATGTAGGCGTAGGACAAATAGCCCTAGCCTCTCAGTCTACTGCTTAGAAAGACAAAGTTGGAAAACAGCATTATGACTGTCCCTGTTTGCCAAGGGACACAGAAGCTGAGATGAAGTAATAGGCTCAAGGACACAAAACAAGTTTGTGGCCGAAGTGAGAATCTCCCAATTCCAGCCCAAGCCAAGCTCTCCTCATGTTCTTCCCACAATTTAGTTTATTTTAAAACAATTTCCTCTAGGTATTTTTTTCTTTTTCTTTTTGAGGTCCCAAACAAATTTCTGTCTTCCACAGAAAAGGAGAAGGGTGAAGCAATGGGATCATGCTAGCCTCAGTTTATGGAACAAAGTCCAGACTCAGCGGTCCCCTTCACTTTCTAGAAGAGCGTGGATGAGAAACAAGCTTGAACAGGCAAGGCAGCAAGTGCCATGGAAGAAGCTGCACTGAAGACTACAACTGTTTATTTCAATTAAGATCAACACCTCTTGTAAAGCTGAAGTTACGCAATCTCACTAGGATTTTTTTTTCCCTGTCACTTATGATATCAGGCAATTCATCCACAGTCTCGAGAAAAAGCTACTTCCTTTCTAATACCTATCAGACTGTATATACTGAATCTGCATTTTGGCATATAAGCCACCATCTGCACCAAATCAAAAATGTCATACTTTCAGCTGCAGCTGGGAGTTGACTGTTCTCTCTCATTTTCTTTCACCTTTTACACCTCGTGACTGGCATTGTGCTTTTCGGCATTTGCAATCCGGGCCTGTCTCCAGCTGAATTCACCTGCTTTAAATTTTCTGAGCCCTAATAAAAAAGGCCTGCAGACACGTTTGCTCCAAGTGTGCAACCATTTAGGGGTGGTAATGAGTTGGACTGCAGCCTGGTATCTGGCAGACCTTCCTACTTCATGACTCACTGTTAATTAAAACCACACTCTTTGCTTATTCCTGGGATAGCGTTACTTACAAATAATTGAGAGTCTCTCACTGCCTTCCAACCTCCTCCCCCCAGTTCTGTTCTGTAGAATACACTTTTCTGGTGGAGATCTGTTTCCCTTAAAGTTAGATGCAGTATAATGAAGAAGGACATCCATTTTTCAATGAATCCTTGTTGTCCTTAATTTAGATTCTGATACTTTTTCTCATTTTGAGTTGCATCTTAATCCGTGAGCAATCCGATCCATTGTGCTCTGCAGCTGGTTTCTGGAGGCTACTGCCATGATAAAGTACAGCAAAGAGTCAAGTACCACAAACTGCTACTCAACTCCAGGATTTTTTTCTGCATATCCATGTAAAAACTGAGATGTGATGGATTCACACAGAGCTTTGAAAAGGTCACTTTCAGAAATTATTTAAAGCAATTATTTAAGGTTTTCTTATATGTTATTTTTGGAAGGAGTAGGAACACTACCCATTCTTCTTTTAATTTAGTCTGTTTCCAAAGTATTCCATGCTCCCCCAAACCACAGAGGTCTGAGAATTGCTCAGGGTAAGAAATACCACGCAAAAAGGTAAAGTTGTACAACAAATTCTCTGCTTTTGCTTGTAAGTCAGAGTGCTGATTTCTTAATGTACAGAACTACCTGTGGCTACGCATCTGGCAACCTGAAAAGCCACCTCTTACAGTTCTGTTGAAACTGCTCAAATCAGCTGATGCATTCTTAACAAAATCTCATATCATGAATCTCTGATGAATGGTGGCAGGAACTCTCAGCAAAATCTCTTCAACTCTGGAATTGGCTGTAGCGTTGGTCTAATAAACCCAGGACTATTTCCCTTGGAGGCACAGTACCAAGCTCAACACTCCTCCTGAAGCGTTTGTTTGTAGGGCAGTTATTGCTGTAACTCATTTAGTGTTTGCTAATTCAATGGAGTTACAGCATCAGTACAGAGCCATGGCAATACACAGACACAGCCAGCTAATGCCAAAGTCAAAGAACTGATCAATTACTTTTGCCTTTTCCAGTGGACTTTACTAATGAAGAATTGAAAATTATCAAGTAAAACCCACACGATTTGGGCTCATTTCATACTATGCCAATATTTTTGAAAATTCAGACACTCAGCTGCATGTTCTGCATATGCATTAGGTTCCTTACAGTCAGCCCTGCCAATTCCTAGCGGATTCAGCTGCTTCTGCAGCCTTCTCCTAACTGGCAGAAAAGATTCCAGGATGTTATATGCAGACACCTACAAAGAGAAAGCTGAAGTTTGGAAAAATGTGTTTAATGGGTATTTAATTTTCCACTCTCCATTTCACTCTATTTTTAAAAAACAAGCAGTTTATTCTGATGTAGATCCATCATTTCAGCTGTGAAGATCAGAATTTCTCAAAGCACTGGGGATCACCTCACATGACAGTAACTATTACATTTAAAAAAAAAATAAATTGAAGAATTTTTGGTGCCACTATATCTAAACACAGCTGCTGTGTTCACTAAATAATCTATAATACATACAGATCACAGAATATAAATAATATTTGCTGGGTTTTGATGTGAAGAAGTAAAATATATTTATGCAGATTTCCATCTGCCCAGCATAAGTATTTCTTCGCAGTCAAAGTTTTCTCTTTCTTCTCCCACACACTCTACCTTTGTGGAATATTCTGGCACATTTAATTGCACCAGTGGATTGCCTTGAGGTAGCTGCGAGTCTATGACCATCCAATTTAAAGCTGCCCTCTGTTCTGGGTGATCAGTGCTGGTTAGCTCAGTTTTTTCCTTGCATTCCGGGCAGAGTCTATTGAATGCAGCCTGGCAGCCAGAACCCATCTCCTCCAGGAGACTGAGCTCCCTTCTCCTACCCAGACTCTAGGCTCTGAACTAACCCAAAAGTGAGTATTTTTTAAACATCATCGTCTAGATTCAGAGGAACCTCAGCATGTCCTTTTGTCTTTCTTCTGAGTTTCTGCTATCAGATTACTCCTGTTTTATGCACATGCAAACATATTTTCTATCCATGAGATTAAGGGCTTCATAAAAGTCTCTCAGAGCCCACTTTGGTAAAAAGTAGCTCTTTTAAGAGAGAAAAACTGAACACAAAACATGCCAATTAGCCACTCTTCTCAGTTCTTCAGGTGTCTGCTCTTATGGACGCAGCCCCAGATTCTTTTCTGCTGCTAAACCCATTCTGCACCGCTCCAGTGATAAAGCAGATTTAAAGCTGATAAAACTGGCTTCCCGGAGACAGGGCAAAACCTCATGTTTTCTGATCACACCCAAGTCTACATATTCTCCAGTGTGTAGTTAAAAGGTGCAATCTTCAGGCAATTCTCAGATGTAAGGAGAGCCCATAAGAATTATAAGCAACTGAATGTAAAGCACAGTCCTGACACTGATTTGTCTTGTGCTAGAAACCTGCCTAGCTGCTGGCAATACCACAGTCCAGACAACATAGCAACACAGAGATTTTTGCCCCTCTCCAGTAGCACCAAAACGGGCAGTTGATCCCCTAAATGTTTTACCCACTTCAGAGCGCAATTTCTATTGGAAGTGAGCAACTTTTAACTGTCTCCCCTAGAACTTAAGTTTTGAGAGAAAAGAAAAAAAAACATTCCACTCAAACGTAAAACAAGAGAGAAAATGAGATGCAAGACATGCTAGACAGTCTGATAAAAAACATGTTAAAGAGTAGTAGTGGGAATCCCTCTGCACCCTGGGCTAAATTCCCACTGTGGCTTTTAATATTATAAAATTGTTTCCCTCTTTCTGTGGAATTTTCTGCATTCAGTGTCTCTGCCATTCTTCTTCTCACCAGCACGTCAACAGTTCCAGCTAAACCATTCGCAAAAATCATCATCAAGCTTATTCCACTGTTTTAGGTAACTTATTCCACAAATGTAATGTACAATCTCTCTTCTCTAAGAGAGTCATTTCTGATCATCACTCAAATGCTGCTGATACTCTTCAATACAGAGTTTGGAAATATGGATGCTATCTAAGAAACTGAGCAATGTATGTAACAAAAACTTGTCAGAGGTGACCAGCAGCTCTGGTGAAAAAACACCTTGTGATCAACTGCTGTGATCATCTGTTCAATCAGAATAATTCGAAAACTCCAGTAGCAAATCTATCACTTTCCACATTCTGCTTTGTTTTCTCAAGACATTAACAACAGAAGCTTTTCCACTTCAAAATCAATTGTTTAGTTTCCTGAAAGTAAATTTACGTAGCATATGTCATGCTCACAAACCATTTCAGAATACAACTTGAACAAGAATACCAAAGCTCACTATTAGCTATAAGCTGTACAGACAGACAGAAATGTGTATTTGATACCATTTCTTCATTTTCAAATTGCGTGTTGCACTGTGCTGCGTCCTCGGTTACTGGCTTCTGAACCAAGCTGCGGCAGAGGAGCCATATTGTCAGGCTTGCAATGAACATCCCAATGTCTGGTATAAATAGTCTGATCACGTTGCCAGCATCTGCTCCTTTCACACTGTACGGGATGAAAAGAAAAAAAAAAAAAAAGAAAAAAGAACAACAAAGAAACATTTGTTACTTCTAATGACATTTTCAACTGGAACAGAAAGTTAGCTCGAGGCAAACAAAAACCCCCAAAACACAGCAATAAGAGTGCTGCAGAATGCTGGAAATAAGAAGAAGATCAAGGAACTTTAGACAAGCAGCAATTTTGGCTCTCCATAATAAAGGATTTTTCACTGAGAGCTCACATATTTTATTGATACTTAGTATTTTGATTAACATGAGTCTGAATCAATTTTGTGGTGAGCAACAGAGGCATGTCTTTCAAATACAACAGGAAACATTTTGGGTGAGTTCCTAGAAGATCCATGTGTGTTAATCACAATCCCTCTATTGCCACTCTTGGCACAGACAATAGCATCCAGCTCTACCAAGGTGTGGTCAAGCAAAGACAAGATAGCATTCACATCACTCCTGAGGGGTGACATGGTTGGGTCTGTAATGTTTAATATGCTTTATTATGTTACAACTTTAATATGTTAATATGTTTTATTCAACCAGACCTCTCAAATACCTCTCTTTTCCCCCAGTATTTAAGTATTAGCACTTAAGTACTAATATTTAAATGTTAAAGAGAAAGTGTTAGGTCCCCATCTAGAAAAACTTCTCTTCTCTAATATCTGCAAGACTGAATGACATGTATTTACAAAAGAAATTGCACTGCTTTGTTGTGTAGACTTAAATGTTTAGGCTGGGAAATATGGCTTTATGGGTCAGAATTTGGTTCACTGTTAAAATAGAGAACTTGGATTCAGATTTAGTGACACAATGAATAGTTTGTTAAGTTGCTACATGTGCTTACTGAACTATTAACTTTTATTAATGAAAGGATATAATTGTAATGATTTGAAAATATACAGTGTGTACCTGCCAATCATGAAGTTAACACAATTTAGATATGCAGTTGCGATTTTAACAGATTTTTTTTAGGGCTTTATTTCTAATAATCAGTTCTGACAGGTGAAGCATCTGTATAGCTCCTTGGGTTTAGGTGAGGGCGTTAGGCTGGCTCTTCATAGCCTTGAAGCTGCCAAGGTATAAAACCTTGTTAAGTTGTTTTATAGATAGAAAAGAAGATATCCCCTTTGGCCTTTCTTTACCATAACACTTTTATACAAAAAGCTATGTGTGAAGGAGTTACCTGCGTCTGCTGCAATTAGCCAGCCTGCTAGCAGATCTGGAATATTTAAAATGCCTATTATGTGATCAGGACATGACCACTGTTTGGAACCTTGTCTTTCTGGAATCTTTTTAATATAAATTAAAATCAATTCCTACTTTTTTTTTTTTTTTTTTTTTAAACCATTACTACTGCTGACTGAGGTTTTTCCACTTCTGTACATCTTGCCAAACAGTTTATGCCCAGATAAAGTAGGATAAAGTGACCAGAGGCTAGCTTTAATATTATTTCAGTAGGTAGGAATGACTGCATCATGGGAAGCAGTGACCGGTGTGCAGCTCAGTGGGATATTGCACTGTAGCACAACTACAAAACAGACTCTGAAGTACTACAGAATTGGTTCAAAACAAGAGAGGGAAAATTCAAGCTCTAGTTCTTTTTCTTCCCACGCTCGGAGCCAGACATAAAATAAATGGATAAGGTGCTAGCTAAGGAAAAATAATTAAGATTCGAAATTGCAACTCCATGTAAAAGGAAAAGAAAGAAATTTCAATTGTGCAACCAGCAACTTTCTTCCTTGCATGCTCTTTGCTGTTGTAGATTAATTTGGAATGGTCATGCATGCTGTGACAACTAAGTAGCTTCAAAATGTTTCATTAATGGCATCAAGTAGTACTGAAGCAGGAAGAAAGAAAACAAAAAAAAAAACAAAAAAAAAAAAACCTGGAAGGCTTGTAAAAGAATTAGGTGGCTAAGTCTTCACTGGACTGCTTGCACGTTTCCTGTGCTGCTGCTTCAAAAAATAAATGCTGTAGAGGCAACTGGTATGACAGGACAGCCAATCTGTTTAACGTTACAGAACATGAAAGCTTGACATGTCAGCTCATTTTGCAGTGTTGTAGCTCTTATTGTCACTGAAGATTAGCTAGTCAAGGCACTGAGTTTGCAGTTTCTGCTTTGGCAGAAAGTAGTAAAAAATACACTTTTAATAAACTAAACTCCCAACAACAATACACCCAGTATTCACAACAACAAAAACTAATTATTTTCACTTATCCAGATTGCTATGCTGCAAACTGCCTATTAAGGCTATGTTCCTAAATATATCCCAACAGAATATGAATTCTTGATTCTGAAAAGTATCGCTTGGGCATTTTTTTTGAAAGAGTTAAAAAAAAAAAACACAATGCAACACAAAACAAACAAACAAAAATAAACCATAAAACTAGTTTTAATTAGTGTAAGAATAGTATACATTTGCTAGTCTTATGTTGAAAAAAGGATCACGTATATGTAATACCCTTATAAAAAGGCTTTTCTGGTACACAGGTGTGGAGTCCTGTCTTAAATTAATTTTGCATCATGTCTAAACTTAACGCACAAATCCTTGGCTTCAACCATGCCCACATGAACAAGTATAAAGCCTTCAAAAATCAGTGCTTTTGAGTTGCACCAGGTTCTCCTTCCTCACATTGTACTCCCATGGAGCCAGGCTGGGTCGTCCTCAGCTGTCTCCCACTCCTGAGAACAAGGGGAGACCCCTGTGAGAGCACTGCTTCTGTCGTGGCTCACATTTCTTTCCACTAACCTAAACCAAGTGCCTCTGATTTTTCAAAATAAATCATTACGTATGTTGTTGTGAAAGATGTAATGTGCAGTTCAGGCTAGCAATAGAGAGGCTGAACAGTGATACTTAACCACAGAACAGGGAGAAATTCTGCACATGAATAGCTCATTCACTAAAACCATTCACAAATGTATACTGTCCCCATCTCCCCATGAAAAGGAAAACAAATTGACCTCAGTGTGATAATTAGAAAGGAAAAAAAAGATCACTTGAAAATAAAGAAATGTATATTCTTCTATAAAGCAGAAAAATAAACTGTTTCATTCAACCCTAAGCAATTTGCTCCCCGGTTCTTCACAGCAACAGCTAAAACTAAAATCAGTTATTCCCACTTGTTATCTCTGGCAGTACAAAAAAGAATGGTAAATACTGCAATCATTCCACAAACATTTCTCACTTTATTTGCGTATTCACACATGGTCATATTTTGCATTTGATAACAGTCTATGCATTGTGCCCTTCCCTCCAAAGAAGGCTCTCTAGTGATGAAGTTAAACCAGAAACACAGGAAACCTATTCAGGGGGATCTCCTAGAGAAACAGCTTTTTAAAATCACTGCAAGAATCACAGTATACAATGAACTGGTCATAGCCCTTGATCTACAGCTATTGCAACATCGTTTATTCACCTAAACTACATAATTTACCTATATGGCAAGTTTAATTGCAATAGATACCTTTGACTGAAACTTATAACTCAGACATATATTCTGAAACATAACATGAAATGTCATACAATAATCTGCAGTTCCAGAATGGTTTTCTCCCTCTTTTGTTCTTTCTTACTGTGTGCAAAGAAAACAGTACCAACCCACCCCCCCAAAACGAACAAACAAAGAAAAAAAACACCACCAAAAAAAAAAAAAAACAATAACCAGAAAAAGTAGAGATTTGAAATGTTTTTCTACCTTCTCTTGATCAAGTAAAATATATTGCACACAATTTTTAAGACAGGGGACTACAACTATGGGTTGCAAGAGTTTCTCTGTTAACAAAAATCAATTTTATGGAACACGAGTGATTTTATGACTTTTGTATCACGGTGTGAAACTGATCTATCAAGTCAACAGATCCTTAATACTGTAGTTTCCTCAGTCTGTGTTCCCCTGGTGTTTTCATCCATATATTTTAAATTTAAACTACTTTAAGAAGACATCATCTCTATTTCCTGTGTTTATAAAGAATTTTTCCAGCACTGTGTGACCCTGGTCCACTTCTGAAGTTCTTTGGTTCTAAAGAAACCACTAGGCAAAATTTCCCTGTTCATCTGCATCAAGAATAGAGTTAGCTGTAGATATGCAGGATAAAACTGCTGTTACTTCATATACTCATTAGCAGTCAAACAAAACACAAATGCTGTGGAGAAGTGAAGTGAGCATTATTTGAACATTATATTTGCTGAATGCTTTAGAAATAGCATTTGAGTTTTTGAAAATATTTTTTTCCCTTTCCAGAATAAGTATTTCTCACAAACAAGAATTATTAATTTTTCTACTGACTGCACAAAGCTTCGGTTAACAGTGAAGTGTTGATGTTACCTTATCTGGTCTGATTTCACTTCTTAAGAATAGTAGACACATTACCATCCTCATTATTTCAGATTCAGAGAATGAAAGCAGCAAACCACCAAAGCTATTAGAATTAAAACTGCAATGGCTTCAATTGAAAAAAGTAAAGTACATAGTAACTCATGTATAAAGCAGTATGAATAATACCATAGTGAAGAAAACAAACAAAATTCACACACAGAATGAAAAACAATGATCTTTGAACTTTAAATATTTAATATTTTATTACAAACAAACAGAAAAGTCCCAGGGAAAAATCCTATCGTAAACAGAACTCAGATTAATTCAGTATCAACAACATAACACAATGTTAAGCTTATGTTGAGTAATAACTCTAACAATGCCTCCTAACAAAGCTCTGTAAAAAGCCTGATTTTATACTGAATATTGAGTAAAACATGTATTTTTAAATATTTTTCAACATAGTCTTACAAGTTCCTCCAAAGTCTTATTCACTGCTTGCTATACAAACTTCCCTTCAGTTCCCTTGGGGGTTTTCGATAGTACCTGACTGCTTTCTAATGAAGTGATTTCATAAAACTTGTTAGGTAACACTGTGTTAACAGGTGATAAACTACAGAAGAGATGCATAGATGATAATAATTTCCATTCATCTTGTTTGGTCACTGTGAGACACCTGGTATTTCAAAGCAGACCTAGTATATGAGTACTGCAGGCACCAATATATACGTGCAGAGTACAATTCCCATGGGCTTCAGCTGCAACGGTAATCACATGGGTTGGAGGCAAACCAGGCCCAAGAATCACAGGCACTGTCCCCTAAAAACGTGGACAGGCAGCGTCACACAGGAGCTACACTGTACTGTGAAGGAGCAAATTCAGTTGTTTATCCTCCCTGTGATCCTAAAATAGTGGAAACTGAGGGTGCCAAAGGCTAGAAAACAGATTGCCTTAAAGATGTGCTTGTGGACCCTTGCTATTGGAAGTGGATCTTTGGGATGGCTGCAGCTGGGAACAAATTAAAGAGGCCCCTTGTCCTCTTTCCCTTTGATGAAATGTCTACCTCTGTACTTACACTGCTTGGGAATTCAAACGGAACCTGTACACTTGTGAACTATATTCCTGCTGGAGTGACTTTTCCCTGATGGTTCAAATGACAAATTGGATCTGATATTGGTTCCAATGGCAACCTAGTTATGGCCCTCAGGGTCATATGCAGGCCCGCACAAATTATGCAGGTTGCTGAGCGCTGGTGGGTCTGCCTTTAGTCCTTTTCTTACCTCATGGTCATCCACAAACTGAAGTCAAGTTATAAACAAAGTACAAATTTACTGTCATATTAATATTAATGTCTATATGGCTGTACTTGACCATTCAATCTTACATTCCCTTACTGTGACTGCCAAATGCTGTATGCTTTACACAAAATACCTGAAGTTGCACTTTGACAGAACTTTGGTCATGCAAAGTAAAAGAGTGGGAGGAAGAGGGAAGCAAAAATGCATAGAGAAGTACTTACAAAATATTTAGCGTGCACTGACCTGCCCAACATACAAGTTCAAAGGGCTCCTGAAGCATTTCTAAAATCTTAATTACTGCTTACAAACTATGTCTGCATGGATTCAAAACCCAAAAGTACACTTCACTTTCTCAGGACAAATACCCTGCAATGAAGAACACTTTCTGTATTGCAAAAGTGCTTAACCACATATTAACCAAACATTTGCTTTCCAAACACTGCTATGCAGAGACAGCACAGCTATTTCAAACTAAATGCACATGCCAAGATTTTGGTACTTCATTGCTTGCAGAAAACATTCAACATTAAAAAATTATGGATATGTGCAATATTTAAAAAGCTTGTTTATGCCAATTTTTCTTTTTGAAAGCATCCACTGTTTCTGGTTCTTCATTGATCTTCTAACAAAGGTCAAACTCCAGGTTGCCCAGTACAGCACACACAAGGTATAAAATTTAGCAGGGATTTAGCAGCTATCACGCAAAGCACTCACTTGTGCTACTGCCAGACTCGTGACAGTACAACATAAAGCTTGCTTTGCCCGTGTCCCACAGCTCCAAACGTGCAGCAAGACTGAGGTTGCACAGCCAAGGAGGAAGTGAGCACATTCCCATCCACACCCATGGCGCGGTGTGTGCCAACCCCCTTAACTGTGTGGAAATGACAAGCCAATCCACAGCATGAATTATTTCAGGTCAAAATGGGAATGTGATCCTGGATGGAGGCAGAGCCAAAGTGAGCAGGAATGCAGAGGACACCTCAGCTTTAGGGACATTTTGGTCTGAAATCTTTAAAGAGAGTTTCTATTGCAAGTACATATACTTCTGAGTTGCTTCTCACTTACGCACATTTTGTGTGTGGATTTGGCCAAAGCACTAATTCAGGATTCATTGATCACTGCAAAACATTCACAATTAAATCAGTCTGTCCACAATGCTCATAAATACTTGGTGAATGACAGCTAACTGTTTATATAAAGGCATACAGATATCCATATGTTCCACAACACTCCTGACAAAAACAAAGTGCTGAAAAGACTGAAGCAGGCTGACATTCCGTGATTATTTCAAAACATATTTGCTCCCTCTCTTAGCAGCTTTCACTGGTTGGAGCGCAAACAGATCATCATTTCCTACTACTTTTTATTTCGTTCTACAGCCAGCATATAATATACTCACAGAAAATAAAAGACACATCTAAATTTTCCAGTCAGCTGCAGATATTTTCCCCACTTATAGCAAGTGACACTGTAAATTACTGTCATTTTACAAAGCCAGATTATCCTCAGTACAAAGGAAAGACACGCAGCCACTAGGAAATACCATGGTCCAAGCTGGAGTGCCCACAGCATTTCACTGAGAGCTTGGGGGACCCCTCTGCACCCACTTGACCATTCCTAACTTAAAAAATAATAATAATAATAATAAAAAAAAACTAAGGGTCACAGCGACAGGGATGGGAACAACCACAAAGACAGGACAGAAGGCAATGAGCTCACCATTCCTACTGTCATTGCCAGAAAATCCCAGTGGTTTAGAGGCAAAAGCACATGACTGCTTCTGAAAGAAGGATCCAGCCACAAGGAGCATGTGTGCTGCACGTCTGTGAGGCAAGGTGCTCACACAGCTCCCACTCCCCTACCACCCAGCTGATTTCCATTGAAACAGGCCAGAAGAAACATCCTGATTTACATTTGATGCAATTCTGTGCAGTTCTACAGCATCAGATTGAAAAACAGCAGTAGAAATGTATGGCAAACTAAATGTAGTGATGCCCTGAGATATAAGAAATAAAACTTCTTATTTTTTCTTAAGATGGAACAGATAAAATAGATCCCAGGTGGTAAATACCCCATGTATATGTGGGAAAGGAGAGGACTAATTCCCTTCACTGCTCAAGGCTACCTAATCAATGGCTGGGATAGGCATCAGCCAAAGACCCCCTTCAGGTGTAGGAGCCAACTGTGATAGCATTTTACCCATGTGGAAGACTCCTGCCTTGCCCAAGCATCAACAAGGAGAGGACTGCTCAGAACCAAATGGAGAAAAGAGAACATCAAGTTGAGTGCTCTCACTTTTATTCACAGCAGCCCGCTCATCCCCCCCTACACAGTGCACTAGCACTCTGTCAGCCACAGCCTTTATCGTGCTTCATGAGCCAATTACTATTTGGAGGTCTCACATGATTTATTCATGAACAAAAACCAACAAAAACAAAATAAAACACAAAGCCAAACAGTTAAGCATGTGTCCTAGAGAGTTTTTGGATACTAATTGCAATGCTGATTGCTCTCCAGATTAAAACAAAGACTGGCTCACATTCGGCTGCTGGTGGGTTTACCACTGTATTGCTCCCAGCTACCACTGTACTGCAGGAGGCTGGGCTGTGCCAAGAAAAACACTGACAACAGTCTAACAATTCAAGTGTTCAAACAACACAGGCCATAAAATACCTTCTATCTGATGTTTGTTTCCTTTGAATCCCTGGATTAAAAAGCATGAGAAAAGTTAGCTGAAATTAATTTAGCTGAAAAGAAAATAAGCAGACGGGGTGGCAGGAAATGAGTGACTTAAAAACCTAACACAAACAGTTAGACAAATAGATTCCTACTGAATTGAGATGACTTCTGAGAGGATCTTAAGCAATTGTTGAGCCAGCCCAGACCATCAGATTAATATGACACAATGGCACGTGCTCTGGGGGTACAAGAATCCAATGGAAATTATACAATTATCCAGATGCAGAGAAAATTTCTTCTTACTCACAGCTAGCAAGGAAAATATATCTGAGGTATAAAATCTAACACTATGATATCTCAGAGCGACTGCTCTGTCACGACTTCCTTCCCTCAATTTCATGATACTCATTCACTTGACCCATCTTGCTTTAGTCTGTAGGTGACACGAATCAGGTTGCTCTTCTTTGGGCAAAGCACTTAAACCATTGTAGCACATCCTTAGAAATTACATTAAAATAGTAAATGTCCATTTTTTCAGGACTACAGCTTTTGGTTTCAATGAGGCAGAAATTTATTATTTTCTTATTATGATATCAAAAAAGTCTCTGCTCAACTTTAAGCTTCATTCCTTTTTAACCTCATTGGGCTGCTGACAGCACATGTGTTGCAGTAGTTAGCAGAAAGTAAATTTATAGTAGAAAAGTTAGCAGAAAGTAAGTTTGATTTACACTGCTGTATCTCAAGATCTTATATTCTCCTAATAAAAGGAATGTGAATGGTGCAAAAGCCTCCCTGACTGCTTCTGTTGGGATTGTACTGACCATTTCTGCAAAACACCAGCATTGCCAAAGCAAGTCCCAGAGAGGAGACAGGACTGAAGGAGCAGCTGGAACAGAAGGTCTCGTCAATAAGCATGAGTTCACAAAGGGATGTGGCAGTGTATGCGCTTTTTCTGACTCAGGAACTCCTCTCCAGCAGTCTAAGTCCCTGACCTAGAATACTGATTTGAAAAAAGCAGATATGCCGGGTAAAAAAAGTCATAATGATACTGCCTGCAATTAAAAACGCTCTATCTCAGCTTGTATGGATTCCTAAAACATTTTTCTACCCCAAAACAAGGCTTACTACATGACACAAGGCATGCAAGTGGGTGGGTTACCTAAGAAAACAAGGAATCCAGAAAGACAAATCCACAAGAATCCACAGGCTTCATTATTCTGCTGCACACTGTACAGTTTGCTCACTCTTGATCTTAAGACATTTAGATTAGTATTTAGAGTAAGTGGATCAATTAAGCAATTTCACATGACATAGCCTATCTCTGAGCGTGCTTCCCTTTGCAGGAACCATACCATACAGCCTGGGACTGATGTCAAAAGTGACACAGAATTGAAGCAGGGCTTGAAGACACTTTGTATCCTGTCTCTGAAGGCATTCCAAAAATAATGAGAAGAGGTCAACTAGGAGGATGTTTCAGAGACGGTATTAAAAATTAATAGAGAACTTTGTCTTTCAAAGTTTTATCATCTCTTGGACAATAAAGAGTAGGAGGATAAAGCTCCTACTCATTCATTCTGCCATGGCAAAAGAGTGCCAGATGATCAGCTGATACCAATTATAAATTATTGGTCAAGATTAAAGAAGGAAATGAAATATGGGGGCAGACTGATCTGATTTCTAGAAGCACTGAACTGGAGCAGATGTCAGCATCAAGTCCTGCATCTCTTCTTTCCTCCCACAAGTCTTTTCCTCCTCTGAATGGTAGCCCATGAAGGGAAATCTTGGCTTCTCAGTAAGTTCACATAATTCTTCCACATTTCACAATAACAGTATATATTCCTTTGCATTCTGACAGTGTGCAGAGGCCACACAAGTCCCCAGTGAACCGGGGGTGTTAACCTCCGCTCCATTTTTCTCATGTGCATATGGAAAAGAATATTTACTGGCTGCTTGGAAGAGTCAGCACAGAACATTTACTCATGTCAGAAAAATGGGAAAAACCCTACACTATAAAGCTCTCTTCCGGGGTTAGATTAATTTTTCAACACAAATGTTATTTTCTGAAAAAGAAACCTCATTTATTGCCTCTATTTTTTTCTGATTAATTATTCACCAAATTACACTACTCTTTCACATTATGTCACTATTTTCCCAGTACTAATTTTTCTGTTCACTCAGATACTTTCTTCTTTACATGTCTTTATTTCATTTCTCTTGGTTTTCCAGTCATTCTCAGTAGTATTTCCAGAGCTGTCAAGAAAGAGACAACACTTCAAATATGTTTTATGATTGTGAAATACACAATGAGGCTGTAGCAATGAATATATCATGATGAACATGCTTTAAGTAAACAGCTAATCAGTATTTTACTTACATGTTATTAGCTGGAAGATAATTACTACACAAATATGAAAGAATCCTATTATAGAATTCACAAATGTATTCTTTCACATTTGAATTATGTCAGGCTTCAGTTTTGTATCACTGTATGACTCTTTATCCTTAGTTTTTGCATCCAGGTGCTCTATTCTCTTTAATGATGAGTTTTCAGTTTAAAAGTGACAGCTCATTCAACTGTTAATTCACAACTGCATCTGCTATAGCAATGAATCTTTCAGTTGTGTGATCACTTGCTAATGTCAACACATAGCAGGAGGATGTAGTCTGATGGCAAACACACATATGTTTAAGCTACATGAAGACAGCAATTAAATAGAATGTAATCAAAGTAGGTTTTTACATGCTGAAGCAGAAGAAAGAAACTTCATGTCACTACAGTGACAATGGGGGGGGGGGGGGGAGGGAAGAAGAGATGACAGAGAAGAAGCTAGATTACACTACTGTTTGCAGCAACATGGAACAAACATAAGAACTGTACTACCATTTCCACCCTTGGTTGTCTGCAGTTGAATCAGGTATCGAGCAATTGTTTCTTTCATTCTCATAATGCAAAACTCAGGCAAGTATACTGGAGACAAGGTAACTTAAAACCATTCCCCCATTAAGACTGAGGAGTAGTTGCACAATTAGGATCTTTCCTGTTGCAAAAGGATCTTTCACAGCTTAAACATTACTTAGTTGCCAGAGCTTTACCAAGCACCCTACAGAATCACAGAATTATCTAGGTTGGAAGAGATCTCCAAGACCTAGTCCAACCTCTGACCTAACACTAACAGTCCTCACTAAACCATATCCCTAAGCTCTACATCTAAATGTCTTTTAAAGACACCCAGGGATGGTGACTCCACCACTTCCCTGGGCAGCCCGTTCCAATGCCTAACACCCCTTTCAGTAAAGTTCTTCCTAATATCCAACCTAAACCTCCCCTGGCACAATTTTAGCCCATTCCCCCTCGTCCTGTCACCAGGCACGTGGGAGAACAGACCAACCCCCACCTCACTACAGCCTCCTTTAAGGTACCTGTAGAGTGTAATAAGTTGACCCCTGAGCCTCCTCTTCTCCAGGCTGAACAAACCCAGCTCCCCCAGCCACTCCTTGTAAGACTCATTCTCCAGACCCCTCACCAACTTCATTGCCTTTCTCTGGACTCACTCGAGCACCTCGATGTCCTTCTTGTAGCAAGGGGCCCAAAATTGAACACACTACTCGAGGTGCGGCCTCACCAGAGCCGAGTACAGGGGGACAATCACTTCCCTAGCCCTGCTGGCCACACTGCTTCTTATACAAGCCAGGGTGCTGTTGAAGTTTCACCCTCTGGAGCCATGTGACTGAGACAGTCATTAGCTTTTCCTTACAAAAGAGTATCCATTTTCAGCCCTCATGGTGAGAAAAAGAAAAAAAAATAATAAAAAAAAAATCTTTGAAACGTGAAGAAATTTCACTCTTAAAAGTTAGAAACCAAGAGAAAAAATAACATCACTTTTAAACCGTTTCACTTCAAAGCTATACATGAGTACTTCTAGAGAAGTGGTTGATGCCCAGTGACTGTCAGCATTCAAGACGCATTTGGACAATGCCCTCAATAACAAACTTCATCTTTTGTTTAGCACTGAAGTGGTTAGGCACTTGGACTCAAGGATCTTTGAAGGTCCTTTACAACTTAACTATTCTATTCTATTTTAGCCATCTGATTCTTTTGTATTTATTCACCACTGGAAGTTTGTCAATAGCAGAAAATACTGAAATAAAAATACTGAAAGGATTCTTTATATCTGGAAAAAAAAAAAAAAAATCAATAGAACAGGGAAAAGGAAGATCACACTCCACAGGTACCTTAAAGGAGACTGTAGCGAGGTGGGGGTTGGTCTATTCTCCTATGTGCCCGGTGACCGGATGAGGGGGAATGGGCTAAAGTTGCACCAGGGGAGGTTGGATATTATGAAGAATTTTTTTACTGAAAAGGTTGTTAGGCATTAGAATGGGCTGCCCAGGGAAGTGGTGGAGTCACCTTCCCTGGAGGTATTTAAAAGATGTTTAGACATAGAGCTTAGTGATATGGTTTAGTGGAGGACTTGCTAGTGGTAGGTCAGAGGTTGGACTCAGTGATCTTGGAGGTCTCTTCCAACCTAGATGATTCTGTGATTCTATAGGATGCTAGGCAATATAATGTACTGAAACATATATGTCTTTGTTATCTTCCTCCGAGTTTATTTAGTACCGGATACCTCTTTACTGGCAGGAAAATAAAAGCATTTTAGAAAATAATTTTTAAAAATCACATTTTTCAAACAGAGTTCTAAAGAAGTGGCCAGGTTTCCAGAAATTATACATATTGACAGTTTGTCTGGAAATTGAAATTTTCATTGGGATCAAAATTATAGATTTATAATGCCACACTAGAAAACTCAGCACTTCCCATTCCTAAACTGACTTCTCTATATGACGTCTGCTCTTAATTTAACAAAAAGAGTGTAATTTGAGATAGTCCTAAGGTGCAAAATTTGAATTTCTGTTTTAATCCAAATTACTCTAGTAACCTACTTTTAAGACTGGAAGCACAGGGTAAGCCATTGACTCCTACGTTTTCATGGGCTATTGAATTATTCCATTTCCCAAAAGATATCCATGGAGCTGGATGCTTGGGAAAGTAAGGTGTGGTTTGAAAAAAGGTAACTATAAAGTTTCTATGATGCTTAACTACAGCACAGCTCAAGAGAAGAAGTTTTACAAGGATTTCTCCCCAGTAGGATTTCCTATTTAAATTTTTTATGCAAGCATGATAGTAGTAACAATAAATGTAGTAAAACCGTTATTTTATTAGGAACAAGCATATCAGGAAGCATAAGACTAGGCAAAGACTATGTTCAGCAAAAGTGCATCTTTTTTGTCAAGAAAAAGAACTAGGAAAGTGATTAGTGGATTTTTGGCTTTTGAAATATTGCAGTAGAAATGTATTTGAATAACATTTTCATTTAGCACATTACAAGAAGAAGAGTTGATTCAGCTAAGTTCCCAGCACTTTCAACAAAGATTACAGATAAAATGTTCAAGAGTCACAAGGATTCTTGAGTTACAAACTCAATTCCCAGAGTGACTCAAGCACTTGAAAGATATTATGTTGATGCCTTTAAATAGTTCAGAATGTTGAATTGTTTGATTTCTAATGTTCCCAGACTCCAAGAGCACCCCCTTCATTTTTTTTATTTCTTTATTTTTTTATTTGCACATGAAGTCAGCTCGTCACAACCCTACTTATTTGTCAAATTCAGCAAATTGAAATATAACTAGGATCACACAGTCCTGATATCTTTGCAAATCTCTGTAAAACAGTTTCTAGTGAGGAAGGAGGATCACTAGCAAATATACACTGGTAGTCCTCTATTGCACCTGGAGATACATTTTAGTATTTGATCTATCAGGCCTGACTATGGAAAATTAATGAATAGATAGGATAGATAGGCAGACAGAGAGACAAATGAAAAGGCCTGACTATCACAAAGCATCTTGTAATTAACACCGAGGTGCTTCTCATCTACACATGGTTGAATTTGAGATTTAACATAGGTATATCACACAACTAAGAGATTGTTGGTGTGCAAGGGATCATTTGTGTGCAAGAGATCAGTCTCCAGGATGCTTGCATACCAGATTTTTGGTAGGTGGACAGGAGGCTTATGAGGAAGCAAAACTCATGCTTCCTGTAAGTGCCTTCTTGACTCTTAGCATATGCATGCAGAAGATTAGAATGCAGTGGTCACACAATGTGTTTTTTGCTACACAAACAGAGCACGGATTTTCCACTGAACTACCTGGTATGATGTCCACCTTGGATTTTTAATCTCTATATTCTCACTAAATTGGAGCATATAAAATTCTCTAAATTCTAGAAAGTCTACAAGATACCCCAAAATTTAATTAATTTATTTATGTTGCTAACAATTAGTTTATGCCCTGGATTCTTCATGTTTACTGTTGTGAGATATATCACTGAAGTCTACAGAACTGCTTATACAATTAAGAACTGTGTGTTCAGACACTTAGAGTTCACACTACTACTTTCAATGCTGTTTAGAGAGAAGGTGTGAAAGTAGCTGCAATCAGTGCAGAGGAAATACCTTCTTTGCGTATTATGGTGATGTACTCTAGAGAATAGTTATGATTACTATAATTATTTTAGGTAGAGATTGTTTATGTTACAATTAAGATAATTGCTTAAACAGAAAAATGGGGAATTAAGAACTAGAAAATCTCTTAAATCTGCTCAAAACAAATCAAGTTAATTTTAGTGAATGTTTACATCTTTCATCTAAATAGATAGTTTTACTACTTTTTTTTTTTTTTTTTTTTTTTTTTATTAAATAAGGACAGCCTTGAGAAAAGCCAGTAAGTAAAAACGTAATTCATAATTCATAGTCTAAGTGTTCTAGGCATATGGACATCATCTCCAGAAAACATTCTGCAAAAGAAGTCTCACTTGGTGAAACTCTTTTTACCACCTGACTGGTGTGCAACACAAATACATCAACAGCATTATCTTAAAAATACCATGTGACATGACTGTTAAAAAGAAATGTGTTCCTTTTGCAGAAGGTAGGATAGTACATTGCAAAAAATTATGCAAATGATATCTGTCAAAAGTCAGACTATGTTTAAAAGTTAGCTAGAGTTTAAAAAGTACATTGAAAAGTTTTAAAAGTTTAAGAAAGGAAATAACAGAATATAATCCATATCTTGTAATAAACAGAAGATTCATCACCTTCTAAGACAGTGTCTCAAAATTATTTCTGTGACACATGAGGCGTTTACCCCTGGAGAAAAGGGTAATCTCACTTGACACAGAAAGTGTTACTGCTAATAAATACTATACTAGTTCATAACACTGCCAGGCTTTATGGATATAGCCCAAGGTTTGAGTTAGAAGCAGAAATTCCTCACAGATCACAGCTATTAAGGCACACTGACAAGGAAAAGGTAAATGGGATAACAGTCCAAGAAGGGGGACTTACTCACTTTGACCTCATTTCACGTTTCACTGCATGGGCGGGGGCATGTCTGGAGGGTGTCTTGAAATTATTTCCTTCTCAGTGACACACAAAAAAATAGGCTACTTTACACTCTACAACAACATGTTAAATACAAGATATTGAAAGTATTGTTTGTTAGCAGGCAATCAGAAAAATCTTTACTCAAGTAATTTGTGTGAATATAATGGACAACATAGGTGCTTACAGCAATCTTTGAATAGAAGTGGATATTGCAATGAAATCCATGAAGTTAGTCATTTAAAACTAAATTTGATCTGTTTCTATTTCAGTATGTAATACTGACCAAAATATTTTAGCTTACACAGTATTACATATATATATATATATATATATATATATATATGTAAACACAACCATTTGTTCATAACTTTTTAAACAATAGGTTTGTTCTTTGAAAATATAATGCAATTTTATTCTGGCTTTCTGTGTAATCCGGACTTTTCTTTCAAAGTCTCACTTTTCATCAGAGCAGCAAAGAAAACTCAATTTAGGATAGAAACTTCGGCATGCAGTATATATCAGATTAAACTGAAAACACATTTCTTCCCCATTTCCCACACTATAAACAACATGAATGCTTCAACACACACATGCACAAATTCCACAGTCACCACCACAAAATAACAAAATAAGGGAAGGAAAGCAACCTCAGTTTCCCTGGCTTCTCATTGCTCAGGACCATGTGCTGCACTTTGCATTGAGATGAGTGTGTGTACATGGGAAGCCAACCTCACCTGTTGGCCATTGCTCCTTCAAGGAAGGGAAGCACTGTAGTTTGAAGCCCTTCTGATGTGCTTCTCTACCCTTATATCCCTAACTATCAATTAAATAACAGGCAGAGAGTAAAATGACTAAAAATTGAGATATCATCTGGAAGAGTATAAAGGGTTATATAGGGTTCATCGAGTATATAGGGAAGAGTATATAGGGTTAATCAAGTCCAGGCTCCGCAGATGCAGAGTATAGCTACCTGCCTGGGAAACCTTGAGGACAATAAAGTGGGGTCACCTGCGAGTCCTAGCATGTCAGCACTTGACCTGAGGAGCTCAAGGAACCCTGATGAAGTCAGGGAGTACCTGGATGCTTAAGCACTTGCTTAGCTTCTTTGTGGGATGGGAGACCACAACAGTTGCACAGGCTGCTAGAGGGTTGTTTTGTTTTGTTTTGTTTGTTTGTTTGTTTTTCAAAAAGCGGGAAAGGTGTCTTGTAGGGCTCTCCCCAAGTCCCTCCAATTGTACCACTGCACCCATTTCTCCCTGTCTTCCCAAACTCAAATTACGCAACGTCTGCCAAACACGGTGAGACTGCACTGTTTCTTTTAAAATAACTTCTGCAGGATCAAACCCTGCCGTCTCTCACAGCCCCTGGCCAAGGCAACACTCCCAAAGTGATGTCAATGGGAGCTTTGTCCAAGAAAGGGCTGTAGGATTCAGATATATGTGAAGAAAGTTCGCGAAATTATGGAGCAAGCTATCAGGATAAGACTATATTTCAAACATATATTTATTCTTTTTACTAAATCATTGGAGAGTGTGGGGAGAAGTGGGGGATGCCACTATAGAAAACCATATGGTGTTTGGATTTCCAAGCCAGAATTGTGCATAATAAATATTTATAGAATCCAGTGGTATTCTCTTCTTTCTGTTTATTCTTTACATGTCACCCAGAGAAACTCTGGCCAAGCACCAATCAAATATCACAACAATTTACAAGCAATCCAAGCATGGGGGAAAGAGGGAAAACAAATCACCAGTAGTCTCATAATTAGCAACCTAGACCTTGAAGGAGGTGCTTGAGAAGTGTCTCTGATGTGTCTGGATTCCAGCGCTCACCACACATCATGAGTGGTTTAGGAAATTGAGTTCTCAGTCTCTGCAAGGGGTAGGGAAGATATACACAATGTTTTTGGCTAGACCGAGCAGGGGCATATGTGGAGCAGCTGCAAAAGCAGACATCCGTCTACATTCAGAGGCCTACGTAGGAACAAAAAAGCATCTCTTGGCGATGACAGCTAGCTTGCTCCTGGCTTCTGCTGGGAATGTTCTGTCTCCTTACCTGTGGCATGTGGAACTGTTGTGTTTATTTTGCTTCAGGGAAAAGTGATGTGGGTTGTCCTCCTTATCACTTTGTGACTGAAGAGTAACTGAAGGAGTTATTGAAATACACAGAAGATCTGCAATATATAGCAATAGGAGCCAATCTATCCAGGGACTAGCCATGACATAGGGATGGATTCACTTCTGCTGTCTTTCCTTGACAGTCTTATTCCCTTCCCTGCTCCTACCTCCTTACCTTTTCTTTTTCTTGAGGTGTGATAGCTACCAGTCCCAACCTAACATTTTCTTCTTCAGAAATAGTAGAAGGATTTAAAAAGAAAAAAAAAAAAAAAAGAAGAAGAAGAAGAAGCAGCACACAAGTCAATACACAGACAGGAGCAGCTTTCAGTGTCAATCGCAATCAGCATCCCTTTAGCCAGAATCAGAAAAGCTATGTGTTGCATTTTCTAAATAAATATTGCTTCTGTACAAGTGCTGCAGTCATGTCACATAAAAATTATATAGAGCCAGAGTCAACTTCTGAATATCTAAGCATGTAATTTCAAATTAACAAGAAATTGTTGCATACCATCAAAATAACAGTTGATTAAGGATCACTTTGAAGCAATCAGCCAAACAAACCTTATGCATTCAGTATAGAACACTTGTTTTTTAATACAGATAATTAGATTTTACTAAGAAATGACTGTTCAAATGTTCTTTTCTCTGTGTCATTGAAATAGCTATTTATTATGAGAAACATACTTATCAAATATTGCCAAAAGTGTAATAACCACACGTTATTCTTCAAATCCATATTTTTTTCAAACATTTTGTATTTACTTAACATATAATAACAGTTACTAAATCATTCTTAATTTCATTTTGTGGAACCTTAATGTAAAGCATTATACAGGAGAGAGACACCACAGGGACAAATGTGAAAAGAGAATGGATGCACTGTTAGCAGGTGAGTAGTCCATAGTTACATTAGAAATTACAACTCAGAGAATAGTAATAAGAGGAAGATTGGAAGTATAGAAAACCTGCAGGACAATGAGTTTTAAGAAGTTTGTTTAAAGTTTTAAAATGATCAGATCATTTCTAGTTCAATAAATACATTATAAAATAAGACATTTCTGTAATCTACTTGACAAGGCTGTAAGCTCCATGATCTGGTAGCTCAAATTAAAGAAATTTAGATTAAAAAACAAAAAAAAGACCTTCTTTCTCTTTTAATTTTCTGCAGTGCAGAAGTGGCAGTTTCCTCAAACCTAGCTGTTGCTCTTTCCAGCCTCCATGCTTTGAGTCTCACCACAGCCATGAGGTGAGAAGACACTATGGGCTGAGTTACAGCAGAAGGCTAGCTCAATGACTGACCTGATACTTTCTGCTTTGGAATTTTAACAGGCTTTGTGCATTCAGTTCTCTTATTTTCATTGCCAGAGTACACAGGAAACAAGCACAGTGACTGTTAATTGTTCATAACTAACCACTAGCTAGTCATATTTGAATGAGCCATTTTCACTGGGTCCAACATAGGCTGAAAAGAAAAACAGCTTTAAGCCACTGAGATGAACAATGATTTCTGAAAAACATTTTTAGTCATATATAGAGCAAAGTAGAGCAGAGCTTTCCACAATTCATTTTCATGAATATCTGGGTGTCATCTAAACATGCATCAACGATGAACAGTGGCTAAAAAAAAAAAAAAAAAAGCACAAAAAAACACAACACATCCTAATTATCCATAAATCTACTTGCTTTAGTTCTTCAGTATTCAAGCAAGCTTGAAGATACAGTGTAAGATGACAGTTTGTATAATGTGCAGATGTTACACATACTCAACATTTTAAAGCATGTTTCTTGTAGGACAGCATAACACAGCATAACATTTTTAGTAACTCTCCAAATTTCTTCAAAACTTTCTGTAGAAATTGCAGTAGGAACTGCAGTCAAGATTGTATTGGACAAAGGTGATGGCTACTATACTTTGCTACAATCAGCTTATTTGTAATTTCTCAAAAAACAATCAATAGCAATCATTTAAATCTATCAAACCCAGATACACTCCATGTAATTGCAAAGCTCTTAACTCTAGTCATTTCCTGGACATAAAGCTACTTTACTCAAGCTCCAGCATTTTTAATTTCTCTAGCACTGAAAAGCAGCATGCTCAGCTAACAAGTAATGCTTACATAAAAGCCTATCCATCAGATCTCTTGGTATCTCTGTGGTGTTCAGGATATGAAGACAACAGAAATGCAAACACTATACTATTGCAGAATAAACATAATGTAACCACAAAGCAGTGATGACATAGCCTTTATATTATCTAGGCTGAATTTTCCACAATGTAGAATGAGTCTCCACATCTCTTCCTGCCCCTCAATCCACTCTAAAACGGCTTGTTTAGAAGAACATTTTGTATGAATTTTTCAGTTTTTAAGCAAAGACATATTCCTCTTTAGGACATCACTTTCAATGGCTTTCCTTTTGTGTATCTTGCTTCCTCCTGGCATAAGAATATCCTTGCTCAAACAAAACATTTAAATGCTGTGGACGTTTCAGAGCTGACTCAGGTGTGCCTAAGACAACAGCTTGCAGAGGATATGTTTTCAAATAGCAAAACGATGCTGCTGCTTCTTTTCTTAGTGTTGATACACAGAATACGAGAACAGGAGAATATGAGAATATGAGTACAGGATCAGACATAATACATAGAGCCTACTTTCCAGTCTCTCTCATTGGCTATAAAGAGATGCCTACCGAGGAGAGTAAGACTAGGGAAAACATGTAACAATACATCCTCAGAAAAATCCCCAGATCTGCAGATCTGGGATTCCTACTTATGTGAATGAAAGTTAAGTGCACTGCATCCAAGTATTACATATAGCAATGTGTCACACTTCATTTACTTAAGAAACCACTCCTTTAAGAAATTCTGATCTTAAGCAATCAAATACAATATACTAAGCACATACTGCTACAAACCACTATACAGCAGACTTCGTATATATATTACTCGTGGATCTGTTAGTCAACTTGCTACTGTGATATACTCACTTCACACTTGTGTCAAAAATACAATTAAGAAGATGAGTTGTTATTTAAAAACAAACAAACAAAACAAAACAAAAACAAACACAAACTTTAATTGTTCCACCTGTTCAAAGAAGTTTGTTGTTGTTGTTTTCTTTTTTCTTCATCTCTGTAAAAGCTGATATGAAAATACTTTCTCTTCTATGATTATATCTAGCCAAGTACTTTCAAATTTTCACCACATCTTTGCTATGTGCTGCTTCAGTTAAAGTTAGTCCAGGCTGACAACCTCCCAAGGTGCAGTACTATCAGCTATTTCTTCCATTTAAACTGGAATGGAAATACTGGGATCTGCAGAGTAAACTTTTCTAAATATTTGTCTCCTCTCAGGCAGGCTTCTCAGCTGCGCATTAAGATTTCTCTGTATTTCATGTGGTGCGTACATTGCACATGCACAGGTATTGTGAGTTCCCCTTGTTTTGAAACATTTCATAGTTTGGAAATTGCTTTCTAATAAGCCACAAATAAAACTCCTAATAAGCTCTGCTTAAATAAATTGACTGTTTTTTATTGGAAGTTTCAAACTGCAGACCCAAGATATCAATTCACTCTACTATTCCTAAAAATTGCTTTCACCCTGACCTCCCCCCCCATTCTGACTGAGAAAAGCAGCTAGCAGGTGCTAATTCTTAATCTTAAAAGAATAGGGCAATGAAAGAATTGACATTTTACCATAGTATCCTTCTGAAATGTATGATATGCTGATGCTCATAAAGAAATCAAATTGAAAAAAAGCAGAACTTATTAAAAAGAACCCCTCAATGATATTAAACCTTGCAACTGAGAATGTGTAATGTTCATTTAAGATTTGGCTTTGCTGAGTTGTTAAAAACACTCTACATCCAAAAGGACGACATCCAGTGAAGTGTCACAGTTAAGAAATTTCTGTCTGATGCTTTTTAGGTATTGCATCACCTCAAATCATAAATGAACTACAACCCCTCCCATCATCCTGCAACAAAGAGGTATCATGGTTTTCCTTTCAATCAATTAAGACTCTGCCTTATGTTTTCTATATGTGGGTTTAAAAGAAACCAGACATTAATTATTACATTTATAGTAGTAAAGATATATTTTCTTTTGGTGATCTGATCAGTCTTAAAAGTTTTTTGACTGGTAGGAACCTGTGAAATGAAAATGCCCATGTTTCCTCAGATCATTTGTGCATAGCTACAAAATGGTAAATAATCCATAGCCGTCTGGATTTTCAAGTTGTGTAAAAAACATACGGCAACAAAATGGGTAACTTTTTGGCTGTTTAAAAATGTTTGGCCAAAGTCTTTACAGGGATGACTGTACTGGTATTAAGAGATTTACAATAGAAATGAATTTGACCTCTACACATTATTTGGAGGAGGAAAAGTGCTTTTATTATTCTGTAATGTTTTAATTTTAAACTAACCAGAGCCTCTAAAGCTACAAAGCTACTCACAGTGCCAGTGAAAAGCTAAATTTCACAGAGACAGAGCTTTGTCAAATTGAAACATTATTTGCCCTCCTACATTTCCTTTGAAAAACTAAAATAGTATGTACCAATGTTCACAGTTATTTATGACTGTGAGAACAAAAAATATAATCTTTCTATGTAGTAACATGTCTACTATGTTAAAAGCAGGACTTCTTTTTTGACATATATAGTATTTCACATGGAAATCTAATAGCTGAACAAGTCAACCAGGCAGACCCCATGAATACTCATTTGGGGCCATAGCATAGATGCTTTCAAAATGGTCTTATAAAGAAAGAAAATTATAAATTATTAGGGCACTTGCATCTCTTTAGAAACTTCAAGCAGATGTGCTTTCAGAGAGATGGGTGTCTCCTATGTCTCCTAAGTCTCCAAGTCACCTAAGACCTGGAAGCTATTTAGAGAGAGCCATAGTGCCAGATTTTTAGGTAAAGATCAGAGAAAGGCAAGCATTAAATTTTATTATTATTATTATTATACAAATGATGTTAGATAAACAGAATTCTTCTACAAACAGATGATACAGAAAAAGCTTTTCATGTACTGCTGCCAAGATACGATAATCTTAATTACAAGTAGGAGCTAGCGTACTTAAACGTAAGCATCAGTTTTGTTTTTAACAGAAACTTAAGTTATGTTTTATTGTAACAAAAACTTTATGCATGGTAAATTTGAGGGAAAAAAAAAAAAAGAAAAAAGGCAGCTTGCCTTCTCTTTGTGAGAAAGTAAGCAAGAAAGTAGTTATTTTCTGTTTTATATGATTAATATGGCTATTTATTGGCTTCAGAAAGAATGTATCATCTTTAGAGTTTGCTGAGATGCCCTAGGCAGTATGCACAGTATGCACTCATGCAGCACAGAAAAGGGAAATCCCTTTTTGTCCAGTCAACAGAGATCCAAACACACTTGTGTACAGCTACAAGCTACTCTATTAAGGGAAAGCAGCAAAACATTATTCAACTGTGGAACAGATCTTCTGATTACCATTTGTAGAAGAATAAATACGAGACTGAGCATTTCAACCTCAACACCAGATTACTCTTTACTGGGCTTGGCCTAGTTTAAGTTCCAGGAGAGACATATGTTTCTGGTATGATGACCTTGCGGTTAAGTTTGGCTGCAAGAAGTTCTTGCACTTGAGGAATGCTGAATTCTGAATTTTCCTCTGATGCTAAACAGCTCTCTGCCAACTTTGGTCCTCTTTCAACTTCATTTACTTTTGTCAACTAATATGTCACAGGTTAGAAGTTTCATGGAAAAAATAATACGAGTGAGAGCAATATTTTCATTCATAAGTAAGACTTCTGCCCAAATAGCATGTCACCTTTTTTAATACTAACACACTATATAGTCGCCAGCAGAAAAATATAGTGAGCCAAGTTCATATGGTGAATAAGCTGCTTCAGATCACAGACTGGGAAAACAGAAGAGGACATAAAATGAGAAACTGAACATATATGTGCATGATACTGCATAACTTCCTCTCTAGATCTGAGGTCATAGATACATTTGATCAGCTAAAATAAATAATTCTGTAAACTTGCCCATGCACTTTTTCTTCCTTTTCTTTTTGCACTGTTAATGAAACAAATTTATGGCTTACCTTTCAAAACCAATCTGCCGTAATGTTTTCTCCCATGTTGAACCTATACAAAGAGGAGAAAAAACAAACACCCTCAGTAAAGAGCCTTTACTGTATGAACTCTCTTACTCTTCTGTTTTCCTTGTGCAGCTGGAATCTGTATAGTAAGGTGATTTTTCCACCCCAACAGAAGTACTTGTAAATAACATCTGTTTTCCCCAGAGTGAAGAAGTGTTAAGAGAGACTACCACCGGGTGACATAACTATGTGTGGGGGGGTGTCAGGCTATATAACTCCTTTACATTGCAAAGCAGCCGGCAACTGCTACAGTTCACTGCGATTCCAGGGGTGGTCTCCTCTCCTCAGAGCAGTGGGATCTGTACATGACTCCTGAAAGCGCTGAGCTGGCATCTCACATCACGCACTCTTCACATTTCAGCTTTTCATTTTACTGTAGTGTTCGCCTGATTCTTGCTGAAAGCTTTACAACTCCTTCTGAAATCCAGCCCTTTTATTTTTTAAGCAAAAACATGAAGATGTATTTCTGCTTTATTGTTTAACTCTTCATAGACATAAAAATGGCTGCAATGGACTTGCTCACTTTGTCTAGATGATTGAGGACACATCCCCACAAACTGTTCAAATGGGCAGATCTGTTATAATTTCCTTCAGTATTTCTCATGCACTTAATACCACTTTTACCCAGATTTTCTCAAAAACACACAAACATCCCAACCCCAGCCACAACCATTAGCTTATCTGTTTTAAGCTCCTGCTAATATTTTGCTTATTGCCAGGGCCATTATACATACAGGCTACAAAGAACATAAATATCTCAAGTCATACAGGTCTGCAAGGCAAATATACAGGAGGACATGAAACTGGGTCACAGTTTTCTCACTGCCTTTTTAAACTCCTGTGGGACATCTAATAGACACTATATATTGAAAGCAACTACAGTTCTTTTTGAATGTTTCATCATACTTAAACTGAAATGAGAGAACTGACAATAATTCTTGCTGCTGATGGAGCCACCTGAAGGGGAACATATATTAAAAGTGGGATAAAATATTATCATTCAGAAAAAAAAAAAAAAAAAGCAACAACAACAACAAAACTCTGTAGACTGTAGATGTCTCTCTTACCATCATTACCTTCTCATTCAGTTAAAGGCATCGGCTCAGAAAACAATGACCTTCTCTTCGTAGTATGATATTTATCTCTAATCTGCTATGTTATATATTTGAATAGGACCTAGTAGATACTCTCCATTTTTGAATCCAGGACACTTACTGCATATCTAGATAAGAATCTAAAGACTCAACTTTTAAGAAGTTTGGGGTTATTTGGATTTTGGTTGCAGTGGTGTTTTTTTCTTTTCTTAATCCTATCATAGGAATTATTTCTACTCAATTTATTAAACTTTCCAGGTTAGCCCACGAAGACTGTGATAAATCTCTAAAGTAACAATATCTTTTTTCTATACAATTTTACCTAGTATCTGTCTCAGTGGCAAATCACAAATAATGACTGAAGCTAATAAACCCCAAAAGTTAATTTCCTTACAATTCTGTGTTGTTCAGGGCTCTCTTGCCCAGTTCCTAATTGGACAGCCAAAGATGACGTTAACCTGGGCACACACAAAATAAATTCCTTGTATTAATCTCTGTTTTTTAGAGGAAGGAAAAGAAATTACATTGAAGTACACACTCCTAAAATCAACCAAAGTTTGACATTTAACTTTAAACAAGAAGGATTTGGGTTGGCTAAGGGGGAGACTCACAGCTGGTTCCAAACTTGGTAAGGAAGAATCTTCACTATATGTTTCTGGAACTGCTTCTTCATTCACCTTCTCACTGATAGTCACTTCAAACTTCAGTCACAGGCACATTTTCAAAGAAAGGCTCTAAAAACCTTTACTTCACACATTTATTTCAAATATGAAAAAAATATCACGTGCAGCACAATAAAACATCAACATTTCACTGAGAATAAATTCTTTGAGATAGATAGAGATCCACTCCATTAACATGTCCTGTTATCCTGAACTCATCATCTTCTGCACACCCCTGGAGTATATGGGGCATCATGTAGCACTGATGTATCAAGTCACTGCTAAAAAGTTGACTGTTCCACTCCACAGTAAGTGCAGAGCAGACATAAGCAATTCTCTATATAGTTTGTGCAATCCTACTGGCTCTGAAAAAATACTCAACAGTTTTTGAAGTTTGAAGATTTGAAGACTGTTGAAGAAAAGATATTTCAACAGTACTTCTTAAAGTACAGACTAGTACTGGCATCTTTAGTCAGTGTTTCTATTCTTTCCACTGTTTTGTATACTAGTTATATGAATTTTTCACCCCATGGTTGGCTACACTTCAGCTGTATGATATATAGAGCGTTCTACAGCAGAGAGAGAGACAGAGAAAAAGAGAGAAAAATAGCAAAAGAGAAAAGGGAATTGGGTCTCCACTGGTTTGAAATCATCTTTTGGCTGCAGCTGGCTAGCAGAACGGTCTTTGAAATGCATGTGACTCCTCTGAAGCAAAGCCTGCCAAGAACACAACTAACATTTCATATTAAAAAAATATACATCTTTTTTATGGAGTCCTATTTTAAAATGTTTATGATCTAAACATTCTGTTTTAAGATTTGCCAATTTCATTCTCAATAGTATCAATTTCTACACTGTGCTAACAGCCAAAAGTAAATACCCTGAGGTAACAGCAGCACTAAGAAGAATAATGCTATTAAAAGTCTAGAAAACTTAGTATTTGATTTAAACCTTACCAAGTGCTTCCAAAACATTAAACAAGATTTAAGTCACGTAACTTTCATTAAAATCAAAACAGGAGTTTTTCATGAATTAAAGATTTGATCATGCTCCCAAAGAAATCAGTATGATTTTGGCTGTTCACTTCAGTCCTTCTCTTCTGGGACTGTGGAAAACATTCACCTGTCAACTTTCTGCATCTATCCGCAGCTACACTTTGGATCCTAAATTAATTTGGCTTCTCTTTTCTTTCTGTTTTTTACCACCATGTCAAAAATACCAAAACTGTTTATAGAAATACCTTAATTTGGTATCCATGTAATTAAGCTTTTGTTCCAAATATTTGCTCCGGAGTGCCTGACCATTCCCATCTGTTCCAAAGATTCTGTTTCACATTAACAGCACTAGCTTTAAAATTCTTCAAAAAGATGAAGTATAATGTACTTCAGGAATTACTGTTCACATTTAATAGGGACAATGGTAAAATGCACATCATGTTCACAT
Organism: Anas acuta; assembly: GCF_963932015.1. Lineage (NCBI taxonomy): Eukaryota > Metazoa > Chordata > Aves > Anseriformes > Anatidae > Anas > Anas acuta. Next base: position 109,218,836 of record NC_088980.1, read on the forward strand.
ATGCATTCAATGAAATCCTAGCCTAAGAATGAGCATATAAGAACAGGAGACTTAATAAGATAAAATGAAAAAGATCTTTGTGAAATGAAGAATTGTCTTCTTTGACAAGTAGGCTTTCATTTACATGGCAGTTTCCATGTTTGGTTTGGTTTGGTTACAGCTACCTTATGAACTTCATGATAAGACTCATAATCCACTTCTAGGCTACTCACCTTTGCAAATCAGGAAGCTGCCAAGCTGCTGAAGTGCAATGGTAGGCTCAGAAAAAGCACAGAGTAATGTGTTATATAGTATATTATATAGACAGAAGTATATTATATAATCTGACAGTATAGCAGAGATCTGCAGCTCTTCGGGGAGAAGGCTGGCATGCACTGTAAATGCCTGCCTCCTATACCACCCCTATGAAGGTCCCTACAGGTCTGACCACGTACAGTGATTAGCTGTTGCCCCACTATCTTTTCAATTCATCAGAGTGGTAGGTTTCTAATGCTGACAATAATAATTCTTTCATTCTTTTTGAACTGTGATCTGACATAAAGACCAGAAGTAAAATTACAACTTAATTGAACCAAAAAAAAAAAAACAGTTTGACATTTTGCAATAAGCATTAAGTGAGCCTGTCAGAATTCAAGAAAACAATGAGAACAGTATGGAGAGCTTCAGTGATGGGAATAGATGAACAATACACACACACACACACACACACACATATATACATATAAAAGCATAGGTTTCTTGGAGCCTGACAACAGAATATCACAGAAGGTCACCCAGGCTCTCTGAAGGAACTACCATGGTACCAGACATAGCACAGTAACACTTAGCTCATGAGAGTTATACGCACGTGTGACCTACGTAACCCTAATATGTTAGAAACAGGTAGGCATTCTTGCAGCAGTAACTGCATTGGTCTTTTTTCTAATGCTGATGGAAGAGTTTCAGAGGAACTGCTGATTTTGTGCAGTTTAGACTATTCCTACCAATTGCAGAATTTTGATGTAAAGCCTGGTACACTTACTTGTGTTCTACAAACCAGAAAATACACACACAAACAAACAAAAAGCCCTTTGTATATCAAGGAATACAAAATGACAAAGAATGCTCCAGAAATAGAAAGATATACTTTGTGCAAAGCCTTCTGTTGCAGCTGCCACTCAACTCTTTCTCAAACAACTTAGCAGAGAACAGCACACAAGTCCACAGAGGATAGCCCATATGGACTAGTTAGGGACCCGAGTATCTGAACCCACACCTAAAATGTCTCAACAAACTGGAAGAGCAGACTGGTTTGTCCTGCTAGAGCTTCAATTTCACTAGAGATGCATGTACCATTTAAACCATCTGAAGTTTCACAATTTCCTTTCAGTGGACTGGGCAGTGCCGCTCTGCTGTATTTTCTCCTTCATCACCTTAGTACTTTCTGACTTATTACTAACCAGTATTGCTAAGTAGCTGCAATGCACACAACTGCAACTGATAAAAACTGCCATTGGGAACACGAAGTTTTCAGCAACTTCATATTAAGCATTTTTTGCAGTCACTAACTCCAAATTGTCAAACTTCTATCTTCTCTCAAACAGAAATGTTTTAGATTACGTCTTCTCAAATATCCAATTTTTTATAATTATTATTCTTTTTAATCAATACAGAACCACTGGTTTTATGAAACAGCCTGGTAGTTTTTAATACAGAAATGAATATGACAGAAGAAAGAACTTTTTATTAGTTTCTCCATAGCACCATAGGTATATTATGCACTTACTTACACAATGGCTAGCTCTATACACTGTGCCTCTTACAAAATTGATCATTTACCTCCTGAATTGGTATCAGACAATGCTACCCTAAAACTTAGCAATTCTCTGTACATTTTAAGAAACAAACCTCTACTATACTTCCTTTTCCTTTGATTGAAACTACCTTGGCTGCATCTTGCACCTATCACTCTGGTGCCCATCACAGTGTATAATTTGGGATAATAACATGAGATTCTTTTAAAGTGAAAGTTCTTAATAAGGGCTGTTACTATTCTACTGTGTCCATGCTGGTGTTTTAACTGAGATCAGGAGAGCATTTCTTGAGCAAATCATCTGCTTAGCATGCTCTGATTTTCATGACAGGATTCCTTTCACATGACACTAAAGGACACCCCAAGGACAAAACTTCTGTTTTTCAATGCTTACTGGGCACATGACCAGACCAGAGCTAATCCACTGCAAACCCCATTCAAAACACGTATCATGGGGTGGTCAGGGACGCTAACCTAACTGCTTCACTCCTACCACACCAGTGCTGCTTGCAAGATGGGGCTCACACCACCACTCTCAGTCCCAGCCCTGAAGTGCTCCAGAAAGTCCTTCCAATTAGGGTCACCTCAGGGAAGGAAGGGGCAGGTCAAAGTGCTCACTCTTAGGCCTGTTTTTCTGGGCTGTATCCCATCTGCTACAGCAAGGAGAAGGTTTTTTCCTGGTCTGACATACACGCAGGCTCCTGGATGCTCCGTGCAGCCAGACTCCCCACAAAACCCCAGGGGGCCACTTCCAGGAGGCAAAAGGGCAGAATATTTCATTTGGAGAATAACTCAAGGAGAAGGAATAAGAAAAAATCTGATATATTATGATGTGTGCTGAATAGACTAAAACCAGTAAAATAGTAGTAGAGGGCTAGTGGACTAGGGTGCTGGCTAGATGATGAAAGCGATTACTGAATACATACCAAGCAAGAGGTCATGTTAAGAGTAAAGACCAGACATTGCAAGTCTTCACTTGCCTTCCACTCATACCAGCTTTCAACAGATTTTTTGACTAAATAAAGAGTACAAATTTGATCCCTAAGCAATAATGTAATGGGAAAGATTTATTGTGCATTTTTTCCTATGAGGCAGATATCAAATTATTATCATGAGTTATATAAATGGCTTTCCTATTAAAAAAGAAATCTTCACTCATTCCATGTTAACAGGAAAAATAATAATTGTCAAAACTAGTTCTCTTCTAAGGAGATTTTAATGAGTGGGAACTTCTACTACAAAAATGGCAGACTAGGAACACAGAGCAAAGTGCAGTAGTACTGACTCTATGATTACGTGCATATATGGAGAGGCATATGGCTTTAAAATGAATATTAAGAAGACAACAGGTATGGTAAAGTGATTAATGGCTCTATCTGCCAGTCTTGCCTTCCAGTCTGCATCTTTCCTGGAACTCTGGGAGCCCAGAAGTGTCAGAAAAGCTCCTATAGACAAACCCGAAATCCTAAAGAACAGTTGCTCCACTGGCCTAGCCCATATTGTCTTTTTTATTTTTTGATGTTGATTAGTACCAGAATTGGGGATCAGGCTGAGGATTATTTTTAATATTGATCATTTAACTTAAGGTAGATAACCTGATGTGAAATACTTCCTAGCCTATCTGGGATATATGGAATCCAGCATCTCTGGGCAGACTATGCCAAAAAGAGGCAGAGCCAGAGCCAGCTCACTTTGTGTGACAGTAGGACCAGTGCCTCTGAGCTTGATCCATATAAATAAATGGAAAAATTTGCATTGAGTTTGTGGACTTTGATAATTTGGCTGAAACAAAACTAAATAGCAGTAAGGAATAGCAAAGAAAATAAACAAAAACACAAAAACCAAAATCTTTTTCAATAATGTAAACAACAGGTGTTATTGCTACAACATCAATGAACTACTGATTAATAAACCAAAAAGGTGAAGTGTTCTGCAGTTAAACATTTCAGGAGAATGGGAGCAGAGGAAGCAAAAGTTTCCTTCATTCATTAAATACATGAAACGCAGCTTACTTTAAATGTGAAGTTATCTATTTTTATATGAGAATCACACACCATATTTTGTAAGTGAAGATGACTTCTATTAATTAAACAGCATGGGAAGAAATAATAACTTCAAAAAAGAAAATTGTTAAAGTACCATCTATATTTGTTCTTCTGTGTCGGATTTGTTTAAAATGACTGCCAGGTAATAATGTCAATTGAAATTGCCTGAATGCGTTGACATTTTTAAAACATCTTTTTCACAAGGATTTTTTTATAACAATAATGACTTATTTTGTCTTCCTAGATATATTATATCAAAAAAACTTATAGCCAATCTTCCCCTACAACATGGGCACACACTTAAACCCACTCTTATTTTAGCCTGTTTTCATTTCAAATTTGTTTCTTGAAGAAGGCAGCAAAACAGCAAAACTGCAACACTAGAAAATCTTCGGGGAAATTGTTTCAGATGATACCTGATATACATAGTTAATTGAAAGTTTTTTTGTTTGTTTAAACTATTATTATCTATTATTTGCCTATTTGTTTGCTCTAATGGTTGGTTGGTGTTTTTTTTACTCAAATTTCCAAGAGCACCGAAAACCTGAATTAATCCTGCTGGCTTTTAAGTTTCTTAAATAGAGCCACCTACTCCCCATTCCCTATGAAAGTGGATCACTGGGGAGAAAAAAAAAAAAAAAAAAAAAAGATGAGAAAAGGGATTTTACACAGTGTAAAGCCGAACTTTGCAGGTTGCTAGCACAGACTCACACTCACACTGCAGGAGTAGGGAAGGAAAGAGTCAGATGGCCCACAGATACCTTATTCTCTTTTTTTACAGCAGAAAAGGGTGTCAGGGCTCCGAGAAGCAGCCTCAAAAGAAGGTGAGATTTTCTGCCATTGCCTTGGGGGACATAAACCTCAACTCAGAGAGGCACTGAGTTTAAGACCATTGAGGTTCTGCTACAGATCTTCTGAAAGGGGGCCAAATAATATCTAAATGGGCCTTTTTTTCAAATATGGAAGAGTGGCTTTGCTTTGATTTCCAAAGTAAAAGCAAAGAACTTAAAGAAAACTTGTAGTAAGTTTTATTTTTCATAAACCCAGAGAAAATGAGATTTTTCTCCATTTTTGTTGGCAGAGAAATTCTCTCCTCTCTCACCCCAACCAACACTGCTCTGTCTGCTAAATAGTATCTTAGAGGCAAAGCTTTCACTTCAGAGAGTAATTGACGGGCATCCTTCCAATTTCTAGAGCTACCTTCTGCTTAGTTTTATTGTAACATAATATACTGTTATGAATAATAATGTCGACCTAGTTTCCTGCAGTGATGAATGTGTGCAGTGTGCCAGCGCAAGGAATTTGCTTTTCATTGTCTCTTTTTCTCTCATCAGAAGAAGGAGGAGTCAACAATTTTCTTTCTGAACTCTGCAGCATGAGTATAGGGAATGGGGAGAAAATATAAAAAGTATGTCTTCAACAGCACATCCATACTCAAGAAATTATGGACAAAAGAAATAAGGATCAGAAACCAGGAAATCTTGCACAGGAACAAGAGGAATATTAAAATGACAGAAAAACAACATTCCAGTGGTAGTATCTTTGACTTCACTAACATTTTGTAATGCATGCCCTTTCTCTTAAATTGCTTTTTTTTTTTTTAATATATACTTTTTCTAAAGATAATAAGGAACCATTTCATGCATGTTACTTCCCTTGCAGATCAAGAAAATACTTGCACAGTGTGACAAAGGCAGCACGTTGTTGGTAGGTCTGACAACTTGCCCATATTCAAATTATTCATACGAAAAAAAATGTTTCAGTGGCTATAATGACAGTAGGTACAAAGAGATGAAGTGACATGGGAAGGATGATATCTAGAACCAAGCTTCAGAAAACTGGCTTGAGATGTGTACATCCTCAGCACACCACCTTCCGAGGAAGAAGAAAACAGAACTTTCTAACTCTGAAGTTAGAATGTCATTGAGTGACCACAGTGGCTGCACTTGTTCCACCACACACTAAGAACATCTGGATTTCACTGCCCCAGTAACCATCATTCATCTCTTCTCTGCTCACGCCCAGTAAAATAACCAAGGTCAAGCAACTGGACTTGCCTATACAGACTTCACTAAGAAGCAATGTTATGTGATTGTGCCCAGTTTGGTCTATAACAGAATGCAGGATTGCATCCTGTGTGTTAGTAGATCATTTCCCAACGCTTAATTAGTTTTCATTAGGATGCCACAAATAGCATGAGCACTATCAACAAATTAAAGAAAATACTGTGTTGCCTAATCATTTCAATTTTTTAAAAGTACTCTGTGTTTTCTGTCTTGCATGCTTCAAATAGTTTACAAATAGTTTGATCTTTCTAGAGTCACATACTTAATTAGGAATAATTTCTCTCTACTTTGGCTAGATCTAAGCCTTTCCACATAACATCAGTAAAAGCACCGAAATGTATGCCATTCTCTGTAATAAGTTAATAGATGACAAGAGTACTCTCACACTTATTAAAGTGTGGTTAATTAGTCCTCATGGGAATATTTTTTTAATTAAGTACTTCATTAGGGCATTAAGAGAGTCATACTTTTTTAGTAAATACTAATGAGAACGATGAACAGTAATAATTTCCTACTCAGCAGGAATTTTCACATTACAGAAATCATGTGCAATTTAGACTTTTGACTGTTAAGTGCATTTTTAAATCAGGTATTTTATTTATTTATATGCTTCTTGATTGCCTTTAGAAGTGACCTTATATCACGTCTAATAGAAAGGGGACAAACAGCACATTGTACTGTTCGTTTCCTCTCAAAGATGCATGGCCAACAACAGCACTACTTCAAAACTAGTGCCAACTGGCTCATTTTCCCTGTTCAAGCAGATCTGAAGAACTGGAAGGTCCCACAGTGGGATCAGTGCTTCAGGTGATGGAGAGCAGGTGCATTCAATTCTGTTAGAGAAGAAGGGGTATACAAAACTTCTCCATGGGTGTATTAAAAAAAAAAAAAAAAAAGTATTGGGAACATCCTCGTTGTGCTTAAAATAAGACACACCAAAAATGCTACAGTTCAAGATCTATGACTTGTACAAAGATTACTGACCCAATTTCTGAAACCATTTATCTCATCCCAAATGTTTCTCTGTATCAGTTAAAAAAAAAAAAAAAAAAAAAAAAAAACTACCTATACTTGAATAAAATGGAGCACCTCGGCAACATTTTCTGCAAAGCATAAAGCCTGTCAGAATTTCTCACCTTTGCCAGCTGGAACACATCAAGTATATTTTATGTAGTTGCAAATAGGAACTATTCACAGCAGCTGGGGACACTGTACTCACTATAGGCAGAAAAAGAAGCAAAGAGGTGGAAGAGAGAAAAATACATTCAGTAGGAAACAGGCTGAAATGGATAAATGGATAAAATTTCTAACAAAGAAGTCATACATAAAGATGTTGGTTTACACTGGAAAGATATGTAAATGCCACGTTCTATACTCTTTAATTAATCTAAAATTAATTTAATCTTATTTTATCTGGAGTGACTTATTTAAAAACACTTTGTATGAGAAAAAAATCAAGTCTTACTCTAAATCCTATATATTACTCCATCTAATGACTATTCTGGAAAGATTTAGTTGCAGAAATAATAAAATAATTTTTGCATCTCACTAATCCCTGTTTCTATTTCATATCAACACTTTGGTACATTCCTTTTTTAAAGTCAGTGGATCTAAAGTAATATAACTTCACTGGGGCTCTCAGTATTACTTCATCCAGCTTTAGAAATGATATTTTCTGCAGTAAATTTCCTGAAGGTTTTATACATTTGACATCACAACTATATCTGCATGTGACAGAAGGACAAAATGACACCTAACTGACTCTGCCATGGGAACAGAGGGCTCCCGTAAGCACAGAGAGATGCAAGAGGGACCCACTTCAACAGGATGCTGCAATTGTTTGTGCTCACAGGTGCTTCTACTACATCATTTGCCCTCCAAAATCTGTCTGCAAAGCAGATACTGGATCACAGTCAGGATCTCACACCTTGCTCTTCCTTGTAGAAAACCAAGCTGTAATGCTAGCCACATCTATACGTAGCCAGGTGTGCCTCTGCTGGCAGATCAATAGAGGTTTGCTGACAAAGAGCTCCAGACTGCAGGCAGTTTCTATTCCCCTCTACACAGAGGCCCAGCAGGAGGACAAGCGACTCATGGAGGCTGCTTGCCGCTGACCACACTCCCCCTAGCAGGTACGCGACCCGGCCCCACCGCAAAATCAAAGACATCAGTGAAGTGCAGTCCAAAATGCCAGAGGTCACGGAAAAAAAGCTGACTGTAGCTTTCTGTTATTAATCTCCCTAGTTTTTGTTCGTGTGTATTTAATAAGGCACGTCTCCATGACTCTTGTTTAAAGGTTTACTACAGATATGCTAATCTAAAAAAAAAACATACCTTGTTTGCATGCAGTACACACTGATAAGATTTACAGTACTTCAGCACATGTTTGAGCTGGTTACAGTCATCCCATGATGTATCTGAGCATCAGTTTTTATATAATCTGTTTAAGCTTTGTCCACCGTTATAGTGTAAATCAAACACGAAAACAACTCCCATAGATATGGTTAACTTGAGTATCCTCATTGACAGAACAGAAAATCATATCACCAGGCCAACCATTTAAAAAATCAAAAGCAGAGGAACTAAATGGAATAAAGTAGATCTGGAAAGCATGATCCCTACAGAGGATTCAGGAATCTGTCCTCTGACTTCGGCCAACCTCCTAAAATCTGCATAGATTAAAAAACAAACAAAAATCACCAAACATCAACTTAATAGTAATTTAATTCATCCTTAGTAAAATAAAATAAAATAAAATAAAATGGACAATAGAGGAGCACAATAACAAAGTGTTTTCACATTGTAAGTTAGACTAGAAAAGTTGTGACCAGAAGCAACTACTACTTGGCAGATATCTGGAGGGCTCCATGAAAGACTTCCTGTCTGCCAGTACATTTTTTTTAAATGTCAGTTTTACTATCCAGAAAAGGCACCAAAAAGCAGAAAACATCACTGCCTAACTTTGGACATCTTAATGGGAAACTTTCTGATCTGACCATTCAGTCTTTTTTTCTTTTTTCCTCCTGGGCACACCTGTGGAAATACCTGGGCATACTACTAAAAAATGCAGTGAAACCATCTCACATCTTCTAGAATTTAAGTGAATCACATGGCTAGTAAAACAAAGGGAAGCACTTACTGCTACTATTATTTGCCATTTAAAGAAATATAATGAAATGTTAGTTGCCACCTCTTCAACCCGTAACAAACAAATTGCAATTCTACTCCTCCCCCACCAGTGCTGCTCAGCCCAACCCTAATATTTCACCCCCTACAGTAGAAGGGAAAATTTGGAGTTTTCATGTCCCTGTCTTGAAGTGTTCTTCATGCCAAACACTCTGGAGAGCCAAAAGCCTTGAGGCAAATAAGGCCAACCATTCAGAGGAAAAACATAGGGAAACCCTGAGAACAATCCACAAACGCCAAGTGATTTCCACACAAAAAACACCACTCTGTCAAGTTTGGATGTTCAGGTAGACTTATATAGGGGATGGTGTCTATTTTCTATACCCCTGTTCTCCATCACCTTCCAAGGTCAAGGATGCTGACTGGGTCACAGTTCCTGTACTACACCAGTCCTGTTGCCCAGTATACAGTATAGTTGCTGAAGCTGTACTAAAATTGCTCAAGAATTGCTTCTGTCTCAAAAGTTAAGGGCTGGCCAACCTAGTTGAAAAAAAAAAAAAAAAAAAAAAAAAACACTTCAAAACTACATATGGGCAAAATAAAATAAAATAAAATAAAATAAAATAAAATAAAATAAAATAAAATAAAATAAAATAAAATAAAATAAAATAAAATAAAATAAAATAAAATAAAATAAAATAAAATAAAATAAAATAAAATAAAATAAAATAAAAAAGAAGCCCTGCAGGTTATTCATTATTAATCCCACTTATTTTCTCATATGGCATTAGTTACACGTTACTTGAGATTTTAGAGCAATTTCTAGCATTAAGCAAATATCTGCTCAAGTCAAAATTAAGCATTAATTCATGAGAGAGATTTTAGATTCCAAGTAGATTTTTTCCTATTAGTGCCTCATAACAAAGTAATTGTTGAATTAGTAATACATTTGTCAGTCCTAGTAGTAATTAGAGGTAATATATATATAAAACAAATTACTGCTCGATTTTAGAATGTGAGCAGGGAAAATTTGGCATGAGGTTCTAATTATCTACTGAACATGAGTCATGCCAAAACCGGTGGGACAAATCATACCTTAACTCCTAAAGCTAATGTGACCCTGCTGAATATGGCTTCCCTGCATTATGGCACCAATCCTGAGAGCAGAGCACACAGCGGGATTTGTACAGGTGCAGCAGCTGGCCCACGTTCTCAAAAAGTTAAAGAGTGAGGGTGTGAACTGCAAAATGAGAACAACTACAACAATCCAGCTTAAGCGATTTAGCTCTGGGGGCCAAACCTCTAACAGGAATAACTAATAGCTTCTTTTCCACAAAACGGCGAACAAATAAATACGCACCCTATGCCAAAAATAACACCTACTATTCCAAACTTATCTGAAGAGAGATAAAAACATGGGCAAAAATGAGCAACTTTTGACTGACAAATTTTCATACATGAAGTATGGACCCTGAAAGATGCTAGAGAGCCCTAACTCCTATCAACTCTCTTTGTAAGCAGTGAGAAGGACTGACACAGAAGATTTTTAGAAAACCTGTTAAATAATTCATGGATTTCTCCCTTCTGTGCAGCTGTTCTTCAGCAGTTTTCATGGAGTGATGTGGGTGGTGTGGGCCTACAGTCTGAATGGGTTCTTAACTTTGAAAGGCAATCATAACTTTCTATTACTTTGTATGCTGAAAAGCAAGCACTAAAGCGTGTCAGAAAGCCATCTGACAAATAGTGAACTTTACAGGAAACAGATAAGAATTAAATGTATAACAAGGAAAATTAAGGGGCGTGTTATATATTTCCAACACACATGTCAAAGGGAAATGAAGAAACAAATTTTGCATTTTGATTTATACACAGGTTCATCAGGGATCTAAATGACTTGTCTTAAAATACCTTGAAATTTGTGCATTCCTGTGCCAGGAATGCAATTCTCTAAACTCACTTTTCTAAATTCAAGGAAGATATCTTTCCCTATGGATTTGCTGGCATCAGGCAACAATCTAAGGGCCAGACAACGGTGGGAACCAGCTGGGCTGGGGGCTGTAAAAACACAGAAATGCAGAGACAGCGCTTGCCTTAAAAGTCTGCAGTCATCTGCAATCCAGACAAGACACAAAAGCTGAGGGAATTGTTAAGATACAATGTATTAGGAAAAGCTGAGAGAAAAGAATACTCGAGTTTGCGTTGAGCTGGGACTCAATAATGAATCATATGTTCAGGAACATATTTCTGCAGCTTCTTCTCTTTCCTCAGCTGGAAGTTTCTCCTCAGCCAGCTCTTAGGTCACAGAGGGACTGTCTGCCTCCTTTTCTGTCAGGCCCAAAGAATCCCTGCATTTCTCAAATATTCTCCCTTGTTCTTTTCTCTTCAAAATTGGCCTGACAGAAAAAATCAAATGCTGGATGATGGCTATGTCCTGGAAGATCTCCTCTGCTTGCATGCAAGCCCTGTATAAAGAAAGAAAAATAACAAGCAACAACTTCTTGATGTAGCATATATCACATCTCTCCATCTCCATCCTATTTTCACCTTTAGTACTAGGAGACACTGAAGAAAAGAAGTTGTTTCACAGCAACTTTACAATTCCCAAGTGCCTTGGACCTTGATACATGGAACCTCTGCATATGCCTAAAACGTAGCAGAGCTGCTGGCTGTTGGAAATGTTGTTCTGACATCTTTTGGGGAGAGTTGTCGGTGTGCATTCCTTAAAAAGTGGATTTGCCAAGCAGTGATACCAGGATTATGAGACTCAAATTACTACTGAAATGGCTATTTACAGTTTCAAGAGATTCTCTCAGTGACAACAGAGAGGGGCCACATGAACACTAGGTCAAATGCTTACGTGACAAATGGGTTAGCAATAGCACTTGGACTTCTGCGCAAAGGGCTAATGTTGGGAGGCCTCCTGTGATCTCAGGAAGCAGGAACCAGGAAACGTATTTAGAAATGTAAGCAGAAGCAGAGGTCAGCATGAGGGAAAAACAAAGCGTCCAATTATTGTAACAAGACAGATGTCTGTAGCCAAAGGACCAGGGAGGTCTACGCAGGATACATGTGGTACTGCAAGAGGAAATGAAGTGCAGAAGAAATCCAAATATAGCAAGTCAAGATATGTTGGACTAACTGAACATAGATGCATCTACTGAATGACACTTCAGTGGAGGTTGACTTATGCTTGGCATATGGATAAAGCAATTAGCCCATCAAGAAAATCACATTAGATGACAAGAAGTAATAATGCTATAATGTAATACAAAAGGAACTGATTTTACAGATAAAAAAAAAGAAACCACAGCCTGGTTTCTGCATATTCAGGCTGATGAGCAATTGGACCCCTCTGTACATTGCCCTATGGTGAAAGAACATGAATGAGAAAACACTACCATAGTGAGATTTGTACCTGATAAAAGCCAAATAAGCTGAGAAAAGCCAATTAGTCACCTGAGTGAGGGATTGGAAAACTGACCCTGGAGAAACCACTACCGTGTCTGACACACGGTGAGAGGCATCTCATGGGGCTTGATTGTGGTTCTTGGTACTCTGACAGACATCAGCAGGTGAACTGTGAAGAAAGAAGCCAGAAAGGAAAGACAGGGAGACCTCCCTGTGATGCTCTTCAACACAAGGGCCCTACTGGATGCCCAGCACAACTAGAAAGAACCAGTTTGTTTAGGAACAAGCAGCATCTCTGCCCTCAGCCTATCAGATCCATAGCAGACAACCTCTGCAGATAGATACGCATTCTATAATGATTATTCAGCACCTTACATGTTTACCTTATTGGTGCCTTAGAACTTTTTTTTTTTATATATCATACTAAGTCTTTTGTAGAGAAAAAAAAAGTATATATATATACATATTTTTGCCCTGATGACATAGTATATTTTCTACTTTGAAAAAAACACTCAGCAAGAAACAGAATGCCTAAGACTGAAGGGGAGGTCTGCATGAAGAGACCTGAGATAACTCTGACTATTACTGTTCATCATTCAGTCACCAAAATAAGCAGGGTGAAATAAATAAACAAATAAATAAATAAAACAGATTAGAAAGTGGGCTACTGTCTCATAATTAACATATTTTTGCAATGCTAAAGCATAAATACTCACATGCAGGAAAGTTTTCACCCAAAGGCTTCCAGGCAAAGTGTGCTAAAGGTTGATTCACTGGATGACCACAAGATGAAACAGTTATCAGTGCATGGGTGCTTAACTTCCTTATCTCCCAGCAACTGGTCACTCTTAACCACCAAGAAGTGGTCAAAGCACATAAATCTTAAATTAAACACGTTCTTCTTTAGTCACCTGGGGGTATGTGTACAGCCATGATAATATTCTCTTACAAAATTCAGTCTAATTTATTATGGCCTGGGGTAATGACATAAGACCAAGCCTGATCCCGGTCCTTGTTTATGCAATTTGTATAAGAGGATCTCAGACCCTTGCTTTTGATATGTGCTGAACACCATCTTTGTTATCACCCTGTTCAAATCTTCTAGTAAGGGCTTAAAAATTGTTTTGATGAGATATTTCACCTTCATCTTTTACTCTCCACAAAGGATGAAGCAATTGAGAAATTACATACAGTTTCTGAAGATACCAGTAAAGAGTTGGTAGCAAGCAAGTTGAATAGTCACAAACTCCAAGAACAAGAACTACAAATCAGAACAAGAACTACAAATCTTGACTGAATGCCAATGTTTAAACAGGAAACTAACATCCAATTCCCAAGACAGAGCAACAGCAGAGAGAGACCAGTCACAGAGCTCTCCCAAAATAGCACAGGGCACAGATGGAGCCACGTGAATGCTTCTAATGTAAGACATCTTTAGCGTGCAACAGTTTTAATGAAATCTTGAACAGGAGCATCGAGAGATGTTGTCACACCAATTAAAAGGAGCATGCAGGTGAAACTGATGTGAACATGTGAAAACATATGAAACATAAGTGAATGTATGAAAATATACATGAAACCTGTTTGTGTCAAAGCCCCCATTATTATTTGACTCTACTCTGCACAAAACACAATATTTCCAGTAACAGAGATCATCATTCACAGCCTAGCCAAACACTGGGAAATATCCAGGGAGATTATGACCTAACTGTCCACATCCTGGACTAAGAATATCAAAACAAAAAAGTCTACTCACATTGTTATTTATGCTGAAATACTAGCCAACTTCTCTACAACTTCTGAGTTCCAAAATATACTAATCATCTTCATAGGAATATATTATTTATTTCATTTTAAAAACTTCCATATACAACCTCCAACTGAGGAAGAAGTGATGAACAAAAACATCTTAGAATAAAGTATCTAAAGAGCAGAGCTCCTGATGGGTTTGATTTACATCTGAATGCATTTAGCATCAGCATTTAAAAATTACAGAAGTCTATATGACTCTCTCCAAACTAAAATTTTGCAACTCATAAACCTTTCTGGGATTTATAACAGTTTGTTTTGCACTGTATTCTGTATCCCATGCTTTGGGGTGGTTAGGTGGATGGGTGGACAGAAGTATTAATATTAATGGAGATTTATAAAATTATAGATGTTAAACTTTGTGAGCACTGATCAAATATAGAGCATTTTACCTCAGAATTAAATACTTCCAAAAAAAGGTACAACTCCAGGATGAAAGTAACTATTTGTACCACAAACAGTAACAGCAACATAAACAAAAAAACACTCTTTAAACATTGGATCGCCTTGGCAGTGGTCCTAACTCAGAGAAGAGAACATGACAGTGACTGTTTAGCTCAAGGTTTCATAGATTGGCCTGAGCTGGCTTAGCAAAGATGAATGCAGTCACTGTATGACATGTTGAAGGCAGTGAATAAAGGAAAGCTGAGCAATATTTTCCCATTTTCCATAATCCATGTGTTGTTTTTTTGTTTGTTTTTTTTCTTCCCGTATCTACAATATTTAGCAAATTAAGGATACCTAGCATAAGGGCCAACTGATATTTAACATGTATTCCTCTTCAGAGCTACATATTTTCTCTTTTTTAATAGAGAACAGAAAAAAAGGTTTGGTGACTGATTTTGCTAAACACTTCTTGCACAACCTGGGTAGATACCCACCTGAGCCTTACATTCTGCATCTGTGAAGCAGCCTAAAAACGTACTTTCAATCTGCTGATGTGAAAGAGAACTGCTGCTACATCTATCAAAGCTTTAGAGAGCAAAAAAGAAATCTAGCACATATTAGAAACAGTGGGCTACCAACTGTATGCAGTTCTTTCTCACTCAGCCCAGCGTTACTGGTAGATCACTGCAGAGTGTGCAACGGCTTATCTGTAGCACCAGCAATGCATGATCTCCTTTTTGACCTTTAGGTTATGTCCATCATTGTCAAGGAGATGTCTATGTAAAATTAAATATCCTTTAAATAAATCCCTATACTAATAAACTGTAAACACTTTTGCATTACTATCTAATGGAATATGACTCTTAAAAAAGGATTAAAAATGACTGAACTTCACATTGTCACATTTTTTTTCAAAATAACAGAACTGATACATCAACCAACTTTTGAGAAGTATTTGAAATCAAGAGCTGCTGTCACGAAACTATCTAAAAAGTATTTTTTTTTTTGCTCATCTGAGAAAATTACATAGCAAAACAAAGATGCAAAATTTCACATTTTGATTAAATACATCACCCACAAATTCAACACAATATCTATTGTTAATTCCTGCAGCTGTGGTTGTATATCCTTTCATTCTTTCCTATAGCTTTAAAAAAAAAAAAAAAAAAAAAAAGGTGACAGGAACAACTGAGAGCTATGAAGAGGAAATGTGATATCATTTTCTTATTGTTATCCAGAATTCCAGAATGACATGGATAGATGTGGAAGCCTATCTTTGACTTTTTCCAGATGTCTGTGGAACTGTATCAGCATTCCAGCTTTGTTTTATATGGATGTGTACTTTGCGAACTTCTTTGTTCAGGCTTTTATTTTTCACTGTGTGAGAGGGAATTTTGACAACATTTCAACCAGAACATGAAAAGTTGCAAAAATAATTTTCAAATTCATGTATCATAGATGTAGTGCAATCTAACTTGTGGAAAAGCTGTTGAGAGAACAGGACGGTAATGAACAGGTGGTATTTGTTCTCAAGGCGATGCAATCTCATCAGCTGAAATTTATTTTGGTTAAAAAATCCTCATAAAAATATGATACCATGAGATTGCAGTACCGGAAGATATGGCCAGTCCTGCTTGGCCGTAGAACTGCTATACTACCCTGGGCAGAATCATGGCTCACATTATACGCCAACAAGACCAATCTGATCTTGGTTGATATCCAAAAGTTTTCTCTGCACCTTTTTTTTTGGAAGCACTCATACTTGCAGTCAAAGAGGCCACTACAGAGCATCTTCCTACCTCACCAGTACCTGGTATTTTAAACTTTGGAAAATTCCATTAAATTCAATTTTATTAGTAAAAAACAGTGCTGAAATCCTTTCACTCCCCCACCCCACC
The DNA here is from genome assembly GCF_963932015.1 of Anas acuta. Taxonomy (NCBI): domain Eukaryota; kingdom Metazoa; phylum Chordata; class Aves; order Anseriformes; family Anatidae; genus Anas; species Anas acuta. The sequence goes on from NC_088980.1 coordinate 109,235,367, forward strand.
CCCAACCCCTTTGCTTACCAAGGTTGGCTAATTGGGTAATTCAATTAGACTGATTCTTGAAATTGCACAGGTTGCTTCAGTACAAAAACTTAATAATCACAGAAAACTCCTACTGTAAGGAATAAGGTCCCTGAAAATTAAAATGTGCATGTGGGTGGGTATAAGCAAAAACAAAGAAAGAAGCACAATTGAATAGCAATTTAAAGGCATTTCTTGACCCCTTCCCACGGTACTGATTTTTTGTGTTTCTGATAGTCTTATACTTTATCTTTAGGCAAACAAAATATCAGATAGCCAATAACATGCTAAAGGATAGCCATGAAATAATGAGAATTGGTTGAATAGTGTTATGAACTGGGAACTGTTGTCAGAACAACAGTATCAGCTTCAATTATTATTATTATTATTTACTCCTGTAATATTTGTCTGTTGCAGTTTGTGAAAGTCTTTAGCTGACATCTTCACAAATATCAAAAAGTTAGCCACAAGAAGTATTTACTATCTCCTTTATATTAAAACAGAAAAAAAAAATCCAGACATAAATAAGGCTTTCAACAGCAGGTCTTGTAATTCCACAAGTTTTATATTGCAGCTGTGTTTAATTAACACTAGACCACCACACCCACCAGGTGGAAGATTTTGAGGACCATTAAAATCCAGTTTGGTGCCTTGACTAAGGTCTGCATTTTTAAGAATGAAGGTTGGTTGCTAGATGCTACAATAGAGCCTGTTCTGGGTATAATTTGAGTCCTTTGATGTTCCTATGGTAGAGGCAAGAACATGGGTTCTCTCAGAAACATTACATGATTTGCAGACAGACCTGTGGGGTCTAGGAAAAGCAGGAATCTCTTGGAACCTGTTATGTAGCCATCTGTGGCATTGCTAAGAAACTGCAGGGACACAATCCATGACAAGGTCACAATCTGCTGGCTTTAAAGGATGCATTGAAAATCATCCTCTTACATTTCAGTATTCTGAATTTCTATGCCAAAAAGACCCATAAAAAAAAAATAATAAATAATAATAAAAAAAAAAACGGTCAGGCTATGTGAAGTTTCTTGGCCATAATGACTTTATAGGTGAAGTGATTCATGAACCAAAAATGCATGTTAACAGTTCTGTGGCATTTACATTGGGGGCTGGCTGTCCTCTTTTGAAATGTATGACTCTATGCATAATAGAAATAACTGGTAGGACTTTCAATTTATTACTGTACTCTAAGTTACATTGCTACCAATATCCTTCAGGGCTGAAGTTCTGTTTTTATTATGAATAACCTTTTACTCTTCTAATGAGTACAGTAATAGATTGATGATACTAAACCCCACAAAGCTTGAGAAAGCTCTCATCAACCACTAGCTGGAGTTTATGAATAATTTGGTATCACTGGTAATATTTAGAAATCTAGTTCATTCTCCAGTCACTGAACTTTGAAAGGTATTGTATCCTTTCTTTTTTTTCTAGATGTAAAAATAAAATTATGGTGTTGTCATGAAATATTTTTCATTTACTACAGCTTTCACTGATTTTTTTTTAACCATTGAAAATCATACTGTTTGTAGTCTAGATGAGGAGTATAACATCTCTAAAATTCAGTTTATTATTTCCTTTAAACAAAATCCTAAAAGAATTTGGTATGATAAAATTCAGCTGTAAACATAGTATATGTGGATGGAAATGGTACAATGCTACACGTACAGATATCAGGAAAATGCTAGACTTGTAATGAAACAAAAGAGTTTAAGATTAGATTAAACAAGATTAAAATTAATCTTGTTTAAGATTGAAATCAAATCCAACCTTCTAAACTCATCCTTCCAAAGATATGAAAGGTATTTTTCCTTCTTTGGTGACTGCAAAGGACTTTTACTTATTTATTTTGCCCCGTGTTAATATAAGCATGACAGAAGTGCTGCATGTTGTTTACGCAAAAGTTGTAACGTACAGGGCCTTCTTGCACACTGCGTGGTTATCGATTCAGACATATGTATACACACACACACACAAACATATATATATGTGTGTGTGTGTGTGTGTGTGTGTGTATACATATGTCTGAATATATATACACACATATATATATGTGTGTGGCAGAAATTGATGGGAATTTTAAGGCCTTTTCCATTCAGAAGTGGACTCGAAACGCGGAAAGTTCAGACGTAATTTTACCCAGACTCAGGGCTGTGTTCTAACACACTGACACAGGAGAGCCCACCAAATTTCAAGTCCAAGTCTGTGAAGAAAACATTTTTTTCCCCAAATGGCTCCATGCCATATTTATGTGAACAACGCCTTTTGCTTTGTTTCACGGGGTGATTTTTTCTCACGTCGCAGATTCCATTGAACAGCTAAGTAAACCCTGTTCTTTCTACTCTACATTAACTTTGGGTTAAGATCTGCCTTTTGCCCTGAGCAGTCCCCAGGCTGCGTCTCAGATGGCTGCCACCCCCAGGCAGGATGGCTCACCTTTTAGCTAGGGACCCAGCCATGGCAGAGCTGCTCTGGTTAGCAGTTGTCAACTCAACTCACTTTTGCTGCTCACTTCCCAGCTGAGACCCAGAGCATGCTGCCAACACAAAGCATCCAGAGGCACGGCAGGCTCAAGCCAAAGGGCTTGGTCCCAGGGATAAAAACTGGCTCAGACTTACAGGGTGGGTACATACAAAGCCTCACAGCACCACGCTAGCAAATTGGGTTTTCTAGGAATACTCAAAATGATTACATGATGAAGAGCAATACATAAAGATGTAAACAATCTAACACAAGATAAATCCTTGGAATTAAAGTGAAATATTTATTTTCAGTGGAAAGCATTTTTCTAAACAGTGTTCAACACACATATATATAGTTTCCTATTTCTGCACAGTAACTCCCCTAAGACTCCCCACTAAATATTTACGTTACAGTGATTTGAATGCTCAGCAAGAGAACTTTTCAACATAATGCTCTACACCAGAACAGAGAAGCTGGTTGCTAAAGCACCAGTGTTGATCCTTACATACCCCATACTGCTACAACAAAACACTGTAGATGAGCCAGAAAAAACACTGAAACAGTACTGCTGGTGTGTGAGGTTTGTCCCTGTAATGGGACACACAGACCTGTAACTGGTTGCATGAGAAACCTGTTTCTGACCTTGCTGGTCTTTTAAAAATTTTTCACAATATGGAAAGCAGACTTTCTAGTAATTTGGGACATAAAAGTAGTTGATATTGCATAATGTCTGGTAAGATTTTCATAGGAGGGTCAAGAATATAACTAGAAGGAAAAAAATAAAATAGCTACTTACAGAAATGTAAAATTTTTGTTGCTGTTTTTGCATCTTTGTTTCTTAATTTACCAAGAGCATAAATCAACAAAAGAACTACTCTCCTCCACACACATCCTGCTGTCCTCTCTACTATTCAAGATTTATCAAGTGCCTTTTCCTGCACAGCTGGCCTTCATTTGTTCCTCCCACTTGCTACTTCTGCTCCAGTCCTTAAGCAGGCAGAGGGAGACAGACAACAGCTACTCTGTCCTCCTATCTGCAGCCCCCAAAACAAGGTGACAGTGATGGTCATCTTTCTTTTACATGCCTGCAGTCTGGTGTACTCATCCTAGCTACAGATCAGACATAGCAAAGAAATTTTCTTTGTGTTTCCTCTGGTGTAGCAACAGAACATCTTTGGAAGTCCACTAGCTTCAGAAACACGCTGTAGTCTGCACCCAGTGGCTTCCCAACGCTTATCTCCAGTGCCTACCTGGTTATCAGAAACACTGAGTCTGAGGTGACCCCTTTCACTGCCACTCAGTGTCAGACAACTTTCCCCTTCACTTCAAACATTTCATCAAAATTTAGCCATAGTTTCAATCTGTATTGCATTTTTAGTTTTATCTTGCTCTGAAAATGTCTGATATTTATATTGCTGTACTGACATATGTCACAATGTAAATTATCACAGAAATTTGATGTAGATTACAAAATACAGTACTGGGCTTAGAAAATGTACTGTGCTGCAACAAATACCCTCAAAGCACACAGCATAATTCCTTTTTTCACTGAATTATGAACACAAAGAGAAGAATTACAAACTCAAGAATGCATCCTGAAGTCAGTTTTTAACAAAAAAAAAAATCAAAACCAAACAAAAACAACAGCTTTTTGCCATTCATGTCATGTTCATGGCGAATAGTTTCATGTCAGGAAAATAGTGAGTTTGTATGCAACCTGGAATACATGATTTCTTTTTCTTTGATAATCATCTTAAATGAAAGCATCTTAAATGAAGGAACACAAATAAGTATACTAACTTAATTCCAGCATGATTATATATTATGCAGAAGGTTTTGTATGTCAATGCTTAAAAAGAGTATTTAGAATGTTGCTGGATTTTCACATGGAAGCATGCGAGTCTAGAACTAAAGACTCCATAAGTACAATGAAAACTAACTTTCTGAACTGTTATGCATAATGCCCAGCAGGAAATTAAGCAAGACTTATCATACATGCCTAAGAAGCAATTACAGAAGCTTCTGTTTCCTCAGTCATAAATTTCCTAGCTGCGTAAAGTTACACTGGAAGTGTTGAAGCAATGATGACATTCAGCGTGTAGTGGATTAAAGTAAAATTAACTTTCATGTGGAGAATAAACTATTGTTGCTTTTCCTTTATTTGTCAGGCAAAAAACTCACATTAAAACCTTTCCTTTATCAGGGGCTTATCAGAGGATGTGTTCCACATGATCTACTGCATGATGTTATATATTATTGAATTTTGGAAAAAGTGAAATGACAATCAGAAATGGTCATTGGTAATAATGTACAACCACATGCCTTTCTAGGATCCTGTATATATAATGAATTTGTACCAACATAACATTATAGTAGTTTTCACAGCTAGGCATCCTTTTTAGTCATGAGTTCTCCTTGATTCCACAGACAGATCCCTTTTTACACATTTCATGACTCAGACACTGCATATTTTTATGCACAAAACAACAAACAACCAGAGAATTACAGGAACTATACTAACTTTTTTATTCTTAATGTCATTCTTCCACCTTTCTGTCATGTCTTAAGTTTCAGGAGTACTTGCCATGCAAAGCAGGTTTGACAGCATCTTAATCAGCTATGAACTCACTACAGACAATGCATGCTTGCATTACTTGTGCTAATCTCTCAATAATTTTCTGTCTCTCAGTGGAGATTTGGATAAATGGTTATTACTTGTATACTCATACAGTCATTGCTTTTAAACTCATAATTTACAGGGATAGTTGCTAATATGAGGACATTATCAGAATATTAGTTTCTTGGAATATTTCAAATTTTCAGTATTTTGAAATACTTGAAGGTAGCCCTGCGTGAAATTATATATCCAAATAGCTGACAGGAGTCCATGAAATATATGTTCATACTCTAGGCAGGTGTTCAACCAGTAAGCCACGGTATTTGAAAGTCCTGCATGCATCTGCCACACACTGTTGCCATAGAAGTAGGAAATTCTGAATGCAATTTCTTAAATCTTTGTCCCTCTATAAGTAGAAATACTGTCTTTATTTCCAATTAATTAATAAATCTACCTACAAATATGCTGGTTTTTACAATACAGTACTTTTCAAAACCAGCACAACCTTGAAAGAATACTTGGGAAGATATAAAAGACATGAAATATGACTAGGTACAGAGGGAAAAGTACCTGGTACTCATTCCAATGAAAGGTCAACTGTAGTCCCGAATCTGAGGTTTCAATAAATGGAGAATCCTAATTTGTTTGTACTGGATATTTCTGCTTCCTAATATAACCCAAAGCCCCAGGGACATGCTGGTAGTAAAGCAAACACAGGACGGTCTTTCAGCCAAGAAATCATTTCAAATTTATCTAAAGCAGAAAGTTATTATGATTCCACAATGGTGGCATGCATTTGTTTGACATTCAACACGGCATACTGGGGGCAGAGAAATATCTGAATTTAGTTCCCATGATCTAATGGAGAAGCTATCTAGGCAACTTGGTGATTTAAGTCTATTCTCCCTTTTTTCTTCACATAACCATTTTGTAAATTAAGCATCCAAGCAATACACAGTAAATAAATGCAGAATTTCACAGAAATCTTTAGAAAGATTTCTAAGGATTAATTACAGACCCATTAGTTCTATTATTTGAGGTAAAAAGAAAAATATCCAGAAGTACAATAAATGTCAATTTTGATATTCCAGTAAACATTGAACACAAACCAGTAAATAGCTGATTAAAAATACAGCTGAAAGAAAAAAAAAATCTTAATTGTATTTCTAAATGAATAAAATATTGTTGTGAAAGAATAAGGTTTTCAATAGATCTGAGTGTAGACTTCAACACCAGGAGATGGTACAGTCATCACAAAATAAAAAATGGGTGCATACCACTACAACTAAGAGAAAAATAAATTGGAATATTTTTACAAATTACCAAACAAAAAAATAGGACACACTTACTGAGGAGTAGTACAGTGAAGAGTATTTTCCTGATTTACTGAAAGTAAAGTTTAAAATGAACATCATGGAAAACATGGAAAACTCTTGCTGATGGAAATGTCATTTCAAAAACATGTTTAAAATTAGTCTTAACAAAGAACTACAGCAAGCATACTGAAGAACTTACTGTCTCTATGTTACCTCTATGTTTATTGCCTCCATATTATCTTTTGATCAAATTTGCAATTGCCTGTCTCACAGATTCCATATGCAAAGGGCATTGCTTAATCTAATAAACAGAATTTTATTTCATCAGAAGTACAAATTTAATAATAAAATTGTATTACCGCACGAATACTACTACATCTCAAAATCCGATTGTGTTATATGAAAATATCATCAGCATAACAAGACTGATTATCTAGGTCTTGATGGCTTAAGAAGATTAACACAACTCATACTTGCTGTATTTATCTTTTTCCCTCCCTATATGGACTCTGATTTAAAAAATGAACTATCTGGTTATATTAGTTCCATACAACACAGCTGTGGCTAACCAGAAATTTTTTATTAAGCCAAATGAAAAGTTATAGCAGCAAGATTTTACACATGCTAGGCAATACTATCAAGGTTGAAAGAAACAAAAACCCTCTGTTGGCTATATGTTTTAAATACCTCTATCAACCCACCAGCATATATCTATCTTGCTTAGAAAATGATATTGCATTTTTGTAGCCACCCTGAAAGAGAAGGAAAGGTATGACCTCTAAAAGAGGAAAGGGATGGAAAATAAGAATCAGAAGAAGCTAAACATTCAAAGACTTGCTTTGTTAAATGCTACCAGCTGATTTTGAATAAATTCAGCATAAGAGCAGAGTAATTAAAAATCAGTCAAAAATTCTTTCTGCTTTGTTTTTGCACATGGCCCAAATTAATCTGTTTCTAGATGTCCATGTAAAAGATTATTAAAGGGATATTTAATAAATGTCCTTAATTTCCGAAAGGAAACTAAAACTGTATAAGGTTTAAGAGGTAAGAATCAATTTAAACATTTTTCAAGTGTTCCTATTACTAAAATGAAAATATTTTCAGAAGACATAATACAGCAGTGTGAAAAGAAAAACTGAAAACAGAAATGATCTTTTGATTCAGAAGCTGGCATTTAAATATACCCAAAGTGACCTACAGAATTTGAAAATAAAGGTATACCCTTCTCTCATCTATTTCTTAAACTGGCAGAAATAAGATGATTAACAACACAATGCAACAAATTTCAAAGAAAACACAGAATCAAATAAAAACATTAATCCATTCATTTCTGATGTGAAAATGAAGGAGTCATAGAATTAGCTTTAATTTTCCTGAAGGAGTAAAGTATCTGAGAGAAGAATCACTGTAGTGACATGGAAAATTCACGTACTTCATCCTTGGAGCATTCAAACACAAATCAAAATAATTACAAGGTGGGTTTGTTGTTTTTCATTTTTATTTTTATCTTTCTTTCTTTTTGCTGTTACACCTTTTCCCCTTCCTCAAAATATTGCCCTTTTACTGCAACAAAAGTCCTGGTCCACTTTTGCACTACCTACTCTCACTTCATTTCCACAAGGGCAAAGTGTGGTGTAATTTATTCAAACTCAGAGAGAAATTCAGTTCCAGCAAAATCAAAACAAAGATTAAATTTAAAGAAAAAAAATCTAATATATATCCAAAATATATCCAGTATATCCAAAAATCCCTCACGATAGCATTTGCAGGTGGCGCCCCTTCACATGGGGCCATGAACAAACTAGTAGACAGAATTCAACAGTCTTGAAATCATTCTGGAAGAAAATGGGCAAGCACAAATTTCTGTTACAATGTAGGCGTACTCACCTACATAAATAAGGGTTTAGGAAAAAAAAACACATTAGGTGCTCTGCAGGAAAGACACACACACAGGTATTGTCACTTGTAGACATATAGGTAATTGTTATATTCAGAATATATTAAAAGAAAAATCTCGGCTGAATTACTGCCTTACATTGGGCACTGAACTTCAAAGAAGTATGTGAACCACTTGACAACTTTAACACAAAAATAATTAAACCAATAATTAAACAATTAGACCAATATTAAAATTATCATTATTGATTATTATTAATAATAATTCGTGGTAATTTTTTAATATTAATGTTGAATTATTAGACCAATAATTAAACATGGCCCATGAAGAAATTTTGGAGGGACTGAAGATCTATTAAGAGGAAAGAATGAAAGGAGTATATGTGACAGACATGATGGCAGCCTTCAAATACTTAACAGTAACCAAAAAGAGAAATGGAAATGTTTTCTCTATTTCTACAGTATATTGAAGGAGCAAGACAAGGTATTTTGATTAAGGGGGAAAAAGTCCCTAATGATAAGCATCAGAAGAGACTATAGAATATTTCCAGTCAGGCATACAGGACCTAATAATAAGATAAACGGCTGTAAAAACTGTTTCATTAATAGCTGATCCCAGTCTGGATAGGGAAACAGAAAACTCCAGTCTTCTTGTCTACACTTCTGTGCTTCTTATTGAGTGAAAAGAGTTGAATAAACATTAACAGCTAACTCTAACAGGCAGAGATCATAACACTGTGCAGATGCTACAGGCACAGTGCTGTCATTTCTCCAGCTATGGCTTAGCACACTGCTGTAGTCAATTTTGCAAAGCATTATTCATATAGCTGGGGAACAGGAAATGCAGAAGGGCTTTGTCACCAAATAATTACAAGCAGAAGTACTACCAAAGTACTTTCTGGAGTAGGAATTCTGTCTTCTCCTCACTTTCATAGTACCACATATTCTCTGATGCCATTTAATGACAATAATTTGTGTTTCAACTAGTCTAAGCAAGGATTTGGTATTTTTTGTCTCTTTGATCCTCAGTGGACTTTTTACCTTTTTCAGCTTCTTCTGCACCTTGCTGGTCCAGCATCCATAATGCCAGCATCATTTTCCCTTCTTCATTAACTTTACCTGAAGTTGCCATACCAGTGAACCAAATGGTGCCAAGTTTACTCTGGCTTTGAAATTCAACAACTGATTTTTATTTATTTATTTATGGTTTGGCTTGCTTGACTGTTAGAACAATCTGTGGAGCTACTTTTGTTGGCCCACTTCTTTTCTCCCAAAAAGTCGAGCATAGTCTGGGAGTTCACGTGGGGCAAATACTGTTCCCAACAGGTAACTTAAACACACTCTCTGTGCCCAGGAGGCAAAGAGAGATTAATAGTGAGGATGCGGGTCATTCATATCAACTGGTCTCAGTGTCAGAGAGCAGCCTGAGGCACATTTAATTTACTACTACATTCACACCCATTATCCTATAAGGCTATTTGTAAAGAAATTATTATTAATAGCAGCTAGAAAAGAAGATACTGAATTTAGAGATGTTAATTACAGACAGAAAAGGTATGTCTCCTCCTTTTCTTCAGGAGTGTATTCTTCAGAATGAAGTTAACTTTTTAAAATTGTTTTCCACTGTAGATGCCAATTTCCACCACAGGAGGAAGAAAACACTACATGGTTTCTTCTCTGTCTTGGATGGTTAGGAACTCTCTACCCTTCAAATGGTGTCTAACAATGATACAAGTGCTATAATCTAAGTACAAATAATGTATTATTAATCACAAGAGTATTAGTTATAGGAAATCAACTCTTGCAGTTCTCACGATCAGTAATAATAAACATTTCTGGAAAAGAAAAAAAAAACAAAAACAAAAACAAAACTACACTTTCGAAGGTCTGACTTGAACTGGCAAAGCCTAAGACATTTCAGTTAAGACTGATATTTCATAAATACAATTATGTCTTTTACTTCAATAAATGGTTTGAGTTAAAGGTGAAATTATAATGTGTGCTCCAAGTTTCCTTAGGATTTTGTTGCTTTAAGTTAAATGCTTTGCTTCATATAAAGTTTCTTGTGTTTAATTGTAGTGTAACTGTTTATTCAAGTGGCAGCAGCATGCTCTGTGATAAATTAAATAGACATTTATCAAAGGCAAGCTGACATTTTTAAATGTTAAACATAATTATTGTAAGACAAGTACAAATAGCTTCTACCTGGAGGTTACATATCCAAATCACTGGATAGATATTTTAATTAACTTCTGCACAATAAAGAATATTTGCTTCTGAATTATTGAAGAACATTTCCTGAGAGAGGATGATATAAAATGTCATGCAATATATTTGTAAGTATTGGTTATATATAAATAAAACCTGAAAATCCTTCTTCCTATATGACACAGGCAAGAAAAAGACAAATACTGTTTAAAAATATAAATCCTGAGGTCAAGATTTAACTTTTAATTAAAAAAAATCTTAACAGAGTTCCATCAGACAGAGGAATAATACGTGCTTAGAGATGTTTTTATTAGTATATCTCATTTTTTTCTTAGTTCAGTGAATTATTAATTAATAACTGTGTACCACCTCCGGTTCTGAGGGAATTTTGAGAAAGCCTAAGGATGAAGATCCACAACAACCATTGCTAAACCCAAAGAGAACATACTGAGAAACATATGAGTGGGAACAAATGAGTTAACACTGTTTTGTTTTGCTAAACCCATCTAGACTTCTTGCCCTAGTAACAGCAATTCTTAAGGCAACACGCTGGGAAAGAAGAAGAAAGCTGAAAACCCGTAAGAGCACAGTGGTAAGTGCCTTCCCATCAACCCTTCACCTTTCAAACCACTAAAGCATCTGCACACTTACAATACTAATAAAAGCTAAAAGGTTTTACTCACAGTTAAAACCAGGTTCAATAGTTTTTCTAGCTTCAAGACTGTTTATTGTAATCTGAAAGATGATGTGCAGCAGCAGAAATGATAGACTGATGAAACACAGAGATTTTAATAATCGTCCTGTATGCCCTGGAAGACAAAATATACATACATGCAGTTGGTGAATTTCTTAATAGCTTTTAAAATTTAAAAATAATAAAAACAATAAAATATTCTGACCATTGATATTTTTGCAAGTCAGATCCTCATTATTCTTGATTGACTCTTAACAAGCAATGCCATAGCAAAAATCATACTTAAATTAAGGTATCTTTGATAACTCTTTAATTACAAAACCTACTGATTGTTGTTACTGATACTTCTTTTTTACTTTTGGATTTAAAAAAAAAAAAAAAAAAAAGTTTATTGAGTCCCCAGATAGCAATTTTATATAACAAATAGCATACAAAGTATGGATGATACTACCAATCCTGGGAAAAATAAAAACCTGTTAACCTAATTATACTTTCCAAAACAAATTAAATTGGAGGAGGTATAACAACAGAAGATCCTCAGTTTGGCTCAGAAATATAGACATGCTTTGCTTTGTGCAGACTGCCCTCTTTCTCTTCCTGTAGTAGTTTTTTGAACAGAATTTTCAGTACACACTGAAGAAGACTGTGCCAGATACACTTGGTCTTAGTTCCTCTATGATTTACTAGATATATATAGCCAAAAGTGAATAGCAAATGTTTGATGGAGACTTAGAAAATGCCATATAAATCCTCTAGGATACACTCAGCTTTATCACAGGCAGCCAAATTTGCAAGGGATGAATAAATAAAGTAGACCATTAGTATTTCAGAAAATATGCAACTTTAACAATAAGTTTTGTTGCTGATGAAAGACTATACTACCTGTCACCCTACTTGATCTATTTACAATAAAATTTCTATTTCTTAAGTATTTTATACTATCTGCTTTGTGCATTTGAAGGTCAATTTTTTAATGTACAGATTAAAAAAAAAAATTGCTGCAATTCTTACATAAGGATATAAATAAAACCAAGGCTGTGGAGGGCAGAACTAGCAGAGTATACTCTGAAAAGGTTCACCCTACATGCATCCTGTTTCTTTCATTCGTACTCTGTGTGGATCCATTGTAAGCAACTTCTAGAAAGAACATGATGACCAAGACTCTGTGCTCTGGCTCAGATTGGATTACTGAGCAAATGCATCCAAAAGCTCATGACAGGGAGTCAACTGTCCCATTAGTTTAGGCTAAAGATCCCACCTAAGGGGAATGTGTTCTTCCTGATGGGCAGAGTCTATCTTTCACAGAAGTCCTTTTGAAATTTGGTAAGTGGTTTATAACCACTTGCACTATAAGAAAAGATGCAAAGGCACTGAAATAGAGACATAAGACAGCACTAGGGAAATGCACTCACTTAAGAAGATTTTGGTCACTAGCTCAATGCATGCACAAAGCAACTCACCAGTCAGTACTCTCTGTAAAATGAAATCTAAAATTCTTTGAGAACTGATTTTCACTTACCATATCTGCCTAGTATACAGTATGATCTTAACCAGAATATCTAGAAATTTCATATGCAGGATGCTTTAAATAACCAACTTTTCACTTCTTTTAAACATGATAAAATACCCTTTGTGTGTTTTCTTTTTTTTTTTTTTTTTTTTTTTCCCACCTTTGATGATGCCAGTAGCTCAGAGGAGTAGTGTCCTTGATCTGATAGTCAGATCATATTGGTTTCATGTATTTTTAGATCAGGTCTATTTCAGATAGAGAAAAAAAATAAAAATAAAATTGCATCTATCCAGTAAATTAGCTTTCTGCTTTATATTGGGTTGGGCTTACATGGCAAGGCTTAAGGACCAGGGGGCTGCAGGAGTGGCCTCTATGAGAAGAGTCCAGCAGGTGTCTCATGTTTGATAAGGACCAGTTTCAGCTGCTTGGAGGGGGGGGGGGGAGGAGGAGGAAGAGGTCTGTTTAGGGGGAAAGTGGTTTCAGTTTGCTTTTAGTTTCTCACTGTTCTAGTCTGCTAGCGATAAGTAACAAATTATATTAATCTTCCTACTCTGAGACTGTTTTGCCTGTGATGATAATTGGTGAGTGATTTCCATGCCCTTAACCTTTGAGTCCTTTTTCCATCATACTTTCTCTCCCTGTTCCTTTGAGAGCAGAAGTGAAAGAGCAGTGTGTTGGAGTTTGGCTGTTCATTGGTGTGAAACCATCACATTTCAAAGATATAATTGATGGCCCAAATCATAGTTTATAATGCAAAGAATCAAATAAATATGATTTAGTGATTTTAGAGAAACATAATACTCAAAACTTTAGTTACATGATCACTATCTTAACAGTGCAACTTTCAAATACTAATGCCTCTAATGAACTTAATGAACTTCCCTTTTTTTTTTTTTCTCTCTCTTTTTTTAACCAAGACATTGAAGAATTCAAACAAAATGGCAGATGGAATGAGCAAGCCCATGTACGAAATTTTGCAATCTGAAAAAGAAGCTACATTCACTATTTAAAAACTTTGTATAACTTTGGTAGTCAAACTGTACATAGCTCAGTACTGGTCAGCCCTCAGAGTCTGTACAGATACAAGACATTATAAAACATGAAGTAGGTTTTTTTGTTTGTTTTGTTTTGTTTTTGGTCAGAGGTCTTTTTTGCTTTACTTGTACCGAAGCTGGCCTAGTGTCCTGGCTTAGGACAAGAACTTCTAAGCACTATGAAAGCATAAATAATTCATATTTTCAAAATCACGAGAAGAGTGAATATATGACAAACTACATGTTACTAAATCAGTTGTTAAATGTGATGCCATATGTAATGAAATACAAGGACTGCAAGGACTTCTACAATTTTTTGGCAAGTCTTACTATTTGGTGTTTTTTCCCTGCATTACCAGATCCCAGACTTATATTATGAGAGAGCTGCATACTCTGAATATACATTTTTAAAATGTATTTTAAAGTTGAAGACAAACATTTTGACAATACAGATGCCATGTACTCAACAGTTCTGTTAAATCTTTGAGATTTTTAAAAAGAGACTGGAATTTCTGAAGTTTTGGGTCACAAACTCTCCCCAGAGCTTGGGAGTTAACAGTTCAATAGTGCTCAACTAAGCAATGAATTTTTCACATCAAATTATAATTGGAATGTTTAACAAAATTGTTTCAGTCAGCCTCTAAAGTAAAACAAACTGCAATACAATTAGCCAATGCACATTAATTTCCCGAACTGTTTCCGTACAAAGAAATGAACTATTAAAAATCTTGGATCCATCTTTCAATATTCCAAATGCCATACCTCTCCAAAAAAATCCTCAATTTTAGAATTCATTCTTAAAAGCTTGAAAACAAAAATGTTTGAACTGTAGATCGAACAAAGCGTTTCTTTAACAAAGACCAAACTTGTGCAATTGTCATCGTTTTAGGAACTGTCAAAAATGTTGACAAAACACTTATTGAAATGCTGGCAAACCATCTTCTGCACCAAGATAATGTTTTAAAAGATCAGGAACTCTTGTGATAAATGAAGTCTCAGTGTGCTGGTAAATATGGCAGAGGAAATATACTACTGGAGGGCAACTAGACATGCTTGGTGCACATTACAGCATTCTTAAAGAGCTGTTCTCTTTGTGGCTATCAGTGGGACAGGACCACCATCAGATCCTACTGAGCAGCCGACCTTTGCATGTACAGTATTCAGCTGTGCCAGAAGAAACTAGATACTACAAGAATTTGGAGAAGAGTTAGAAATACTATGCCCCTGATTTCAAAAGTTTTGGAGAGACATCAACAACTTGGGAGAAATGGGAGTGTTTGTTAGAAATGTCAGTGAATTACTGGATCTGTAATACATGCCAAGGAAGAAGTGACAGATTTGGACAAAGGATGAGTTTCAATTTATAGTAGAGTTTGGATAAACCCATTTGACTGCATTTTTACTTACGTATTTTTTTCTTTCTACTGGAAACTTAGTTTGAAATCACACAAAGAAAAAATTAACTGTATGTGTACAGGACTGAGATGGCAATAAAAGGGAATAACACCTCAGCCCACACTGGAAATCAAAATGCAACACTGATTGATTCCCTTCTGTCTTAGATGTATAGGCTCGTATATGTTCATCAAGACTGATCTAGAAAGAATCTTCTCACAAAATACCTGGATTTGTACCTTTATGGATGGGTTCTGATTTTACCCACACTGCATGGTGCCACCAGCTTCAACAAACTGCAGTGGATGGAAAAGAAAGAGCAGAATTTGCCTTAGAACTGGCCTGAAGGATTAGAAAAAAGTAGTTTTGCTTTCAGGTGCAGTGTGTCATTCCTAACAGTACCCAGTGGGATCAAAACCTGGCACATGGCTTTAGAAACACTCCCTGGTGTGCTTCAGAAACACACAGGGTGGCTGCATAGCCTCTTGGTCCTTCCAGAAGGCTCCAGGGCCTTCTCCCCTCCGATCAACCCAGCAGAAATGTGGTCAGGATGCAAAGCCTTCATTATACTCCTTCTAGCAAGCCCAACTGCAACACTGAACTGGATTAAAGAGGGCCAAAAGCTTTCAAACGTGGCAAAGGAATCTATTTTTATATTTTTCAAAAGTAATGCAGCCAAAAGCTCTATTAGTGATGGCATGTCCCCCCCAGCCACAGGCATGCAAGCTCAGTGCAACTAACCATTTGAATGTGCCCAGCTGGGACAACAAACTGTGCCCAGCCATCAACAAACACAGCTCTTCACTGCCTACACCACAATTGTATGTAAAGGTGGAGCCTGCTGGTCACATTTCCAATGCAGAAAAACAGCACCGTAATGTTTATATATACAGATTTATACATGTATATCTTATTTTATTTGTACATATGGAACTTCAGAAGAGCTTCTTCCAAAAGGGTGTGCCAGCAGGACACAGAATAACTGAATGGTCAGTTGTCACTGACACCCACTTTAAAAATCATGTATATTAGCTTTTACTATATAATCAGACCAAGAGCTGTTAAGAGCCTATCATATTGTAGCGGCTAACTACTAACTTGTTTGCAAGGTGCATTTCATTCTACACAGCATTTTCTCTCTCTCATCCATTGGATGGGGTGCCACAAGAAAATTGGTTGAGTCTCTAACACTGTTAATAACACTACTAATGATTGATCCTGATTATGTTATTAGTACTATGCATCTACATGCAGAAGCAATAAGTTTACTCTCCACGCTGTACTAGAATCAGGACGTAAAAAATAGAGGAGAAAAATAACTAATTCTAAAAATTAAATTAAGCCTATTTACAACCCAGACAGTGTAATTTCTTCTCTCATGATCATATGGATGCTGCACAGTGTCACCTACAGAGTAGATTTGAGTGTTTGGGTGGTTTATATGAACATTTTATTACTTTGCACTGGGATTTTGTTGAAGTATAACCTTTGCATTGAATTTTCTCAAGTCAGTTAGGTTTTGGATAATTCTAAAATCTCTTTAGCCATACATTGCACACTGAACTGCTGCTACACTCTCAATTCTACCTCAACAGTTTCACTTGAGTGGTTTTTTTACAAAACATCTTTATGCAGCTCACAGCAGATACAATACCAAAGCACAAGTCATTTTTCTCATAATCTTTGATAGCACACAGTGTGTGGTAAATATTAATGGGCTCTTAACTTCTGAACTAGTGACACTTCATTTAATAAAGATACTCTATTACAGATATGCAGGATTTATTTTTTAATAAACCTTTTAATCAGTAAGTGACAAACATAAAACTAAGGACCTCTGGAGAAAAGGCTTGGTTGCAGTAAACTTCTGCAGCACAGACAGGATCAGTTCCACAGAATTCCTTTCAAATAGTAATTTTAGAACCTTATCTTCTTGATTTTCCATCAGGAACCTTAACTTCACCTCAGAGCCTATCTGGAACCAGGATCCAGAGACTCTCATGTCCTGCTCCATGCTCCAAACAGGAGTCTGTCAACATCATCTACAGTGTATGTAGATCAGAGTCACTTGGGAGTGGGAAGTTAAGAAAATTTCTGTACTATAGAAAAATCTGGATGTTGGAAGTCACATGATCCACAACAACAAAAAATCAAAATGTCATCATTTCCCCAGAAAATCCCACATTTGGTCAGCTCTGTTTTAAGCACCTCAAGATACCGCAGCTTATTTACTGAGGTAAAAGAAAGTTTTGATTTGAAGCTGTTGTCTGCCAAAGTCTCAATGGTGATAAAGACTAGGGTTGGTTTCAGCTAATCATCAGAAAAATGTCGTCACTGAGTTCAGAATGAGTATCTGCCACTTTGTCCACAAGCGCCAACCATAGATACACACATTTAAACATATACACAGATGAAAGTTTATAAATACCAAATAGGTGCTAATAGAATATGGGTCAGTCCCCCTTCCTGAATTCATCAGGACTATTGTGCAATAATTGACACTAAAAACAGCAGAACATCTCCTGATGGCCACGGAAGATGATGAAAGGGTTCAAATAAAAGTTCTAAATGTAGCTTGTATTTTCAGAGATGACTAGTTGGTAAAACTTGAAAGGCACAACAGTTTAACCCTGTCAAAGAATGAATTTAAGCACATGCTTTACCTTCAAGCACATGAACTCGGAGTGAAGGGCTCTCAATGTTACATAAAAGGTTTGCAAAATAAGACTGACTTTTACTGCTAGAGTATTGATACTTTACATAGTCAAGCCTTACAGCATCCGGCTTGCAAGTCAGTGGAACTAAAAACCTTTTAGATCACAGAATCACAGAATTTCTAGGTTGGAAGAGACCTCAAGATCATCGAGTCCAACCTCTGACCTAACACTAACTGTCCCCACTAAACCATATCCGTAAGCTCTACATCTAAACATCTTTTAAAGACTTCCAGGGATGGTGACTCCACCACCTCCCTGGGCAGCCTGTTCCAGTGCCTAACAACCCTTTCAGTAAAGAAGTTCTTCCTAATATCTAACCTAAAACTCCCCTGGCGCAACTTAAGCCCATTCCCCCTCGTCCTGTCACCAGGCACGTGGGAGAACAGGCCAACCCCCACCTCACTACAGCCTCCTTTAAGGTATCTGTAGAGAGCAATAAGGTCGCCCCTGAGCCTCCTTTTCTCCAGGCTGAACAAGCCCAGCTCCTTCAGCCGCTCCTCATAGGACTTGTTCTCCAGGCCCCTCACCAGCTTCGTCGCCCTTCTCTGGACCCGCTCAAGCACCTCGATGTCCTTCTTGTAGCGAGGGGCCCAAAACTGAACACAGGACTCGAGGTGAGGCCTCACCAGAGCTGAGTACAGAAGGACGATCACCTCCCTAGCCCTGCTGGTCACACTGTTTCTGATACAAGCCAGGATGCTGTTGGCCTTCTTGGCCACCTGAGCACACTGCTGGCTCATATTCAGCCGACTGTCCACCATCACTCCCAGGTCCTTCTCTGCCTGGCGGCTCTCCAACCACTGATCTCCCAGCCTGTAGCTCTGCTTGGGGTTATTGTGCCCCAGGTAGAGAACCCGGCACTTGGCCTTGTTGAACTTCATGCAGTTGACCTCAGCCCATCGGTGCAGCCTATCCAGATCCTCCTGCAGAGCCTTCCTACCCTCAAGCAGATCGACACACGCACCTAGCTTGGTGTCATCTGCAAACTTACTGAGGGTGCACTCAATGCCCTCGTCCAGATCATCAATGAAGATATGAAAGAGGACCGGCCCCAGCACCGAGCCCTGGGGGACGCCACTAGTGACTGGTCTCCAACTGGACTTGACTCCATTTACCACGACTCTTTGGGCCTGGCTATCCAGCCAGTTTTTAACCCAACGAAGCGTGCGCCAGTCCAAGTCAAGAGCAGCCAGAATAGTTGCTCTTATCATCTTATCTTATCATATCTCTACACTACCCACTGTTCAAATCAGCACTCTGCAGAAGCTAATTTTCCATATTTCTCCCTACAGCTGGAACATGTTTGACTGTGAGGGGTATGCATAACCTCAGCACTTTCAACTCTTCCCTGTCCATATTAAACCACCTGTCGTAGACATAAAATACCAATAGTATTCCTAAATGTATAGTAGACTTATGTACTACGTAAGAAGTAAAATGATGCTCAGCTCTACAAAATGAGCTATATATTGATGGTCATGCTGTCATAGTTCTTCATGAGCCCACAGGTGTAAAGAGATGTTACAACTGTTTGACAGAGTCATCTCCGTGGATGCTTTCCTCATTTCACAAGACTGTTCAACCAGCTGTAACATATGCAGTGTCTGCTATATTTTGAATAAATGGAGTTGATGACAGTGTTAATATCCCATTTTAGAGGTTTGACCTCTTGTTTGCTGAAACCCACAATGGGGCTGAAACCCACAATGGGGCAAAGGTATGAACTGGGGAGAGAAGAAGGTGATCATTTGGAAGAACTACACTAAGAATAAAATTTGATAACGGCGTACCTTGTACACTGTATACGGTGGATTAGGGATTTGCCATCATACAAGGTAAAGCAATCACATATTGGCTCCCATTCACTAAGGCTCACACATACTTCGTAAGTAAATTCAAAAAAGATAATGCTTAAATTGTCCTGAAGTTATCAGTAATTATTTTTATGGTTAAAAGAAGTGTTACTCATTTCTACCCAGAATAAAAACATATAATAATTCTTCTTTTCTTGAAAGTGCTGCCATCCTTCCACTGCACAGTAAGCATAGTTATCAATACATCTATATTTAGCTTAAGAAAAACATATGTATATTTTTTCTACAGAGCATCTTACTTTTCAACATCTTCTTCCACTAGAGGGCTTGGTCTTAGCAGAGCCTTAAATCATGGGCAGACATTACCTCAATAAAAGAAAACTACTCAGTTCACTCACTGGACTTCTATCAGCAAGACAAAATAGAGATCAATTAACTAAGGCCAAAGTCCATTCTGTACCTGCCCAGACCCAAGCCTTAAAATGTGTATCCACAAACAACAGCTCAAGATTTCATGCCATTATTTTTAGCTGTGTTTAAAAATATGTGCCCAAGTGGCCACAGTGAAATCCAGACCAGAGAAGTACAAGATTTCAGGTTCAGAATCTCCTGCAAAAGTTTTCATTTCAACTTTTCAACATTTCAACTGTTTTATCCACACTTCGCTGAACATGACTATTGTTCCTTGATGTAGCCAAATGTTGCAATCTACAACTGTGTCTAATGTAAACATTAAAAAATTATTAGTTTAAAAAACACAATTTCTGAATTTCAATTAACTTTTGTACTATAGTGTATTCTTTCGCATTGCAAATGACATTATTTCTTAGAACATCACAAAAACACAAGAATTTGTAGCAGTTTATTACAAACTATGGAATTAGCTAAAAAATTTACATTACTTTTTAAAGCAAAATAAAACAAAATGATCCAGGCTATATGTCTGCACGTAAAAAGCAAATTCCTTTAGATTCTTTTCTATACTTGTGTATTTCCTTCCATTTCTCTCTCTGTTTCTCTCTCTTTTTAAATACTGCAGAGGGAAAGAAGAAAACTCAGGAAGGAAGAAAACTCAGTTTAGAGATAGACACTGAAATTTGCAGGAATGCCAAACAGACATGGGTAAGCAGTCAAAAATTTTATGTGTAATAAAAAAATAATATTTAGAAATGAAAACATACAAACTGCTGCATAGGATAATAAATGCCTACTTACTCTAGCTTCTTGCAGGATTTCCTGTTTTTCCTAGAAGTTTCTGTGCCCAGAATACTGCTAGAGCTGAGCTGTATCCTCTGCATCAATAGACAATACCATCGTTCAAGCAAGTTATAATCTCTGACCAGCAAGTTTACACAGGCAATTTACCCATTTTGTTAACAAAATATTTTGTCAGACAAGACTCAGAACTCTTCTTTTTTCCTCCAGATGATATTCATAAGCTTTCAAAGCAAACAATGTACCAAGTCAAATACACGAAATATCATCTCAGATACTAGCGCACACGAACACTGAGCAATTTTAAGCCAAAGCTGTTCTTTCACCAGAGTATTTGATCTTTTAATACAGCATTCCAGCTACTTCCCTTGAGGAATCTGACTCTCCATATTTGTTACTAGCAGATAATACTTGTTTTGAACTCAAATTAATTCAGCCATTATTATCTCTTTGAAGCATTGCTTGCAACTTGCTTTTCTTATGCACATGTCATGGTCACAAAGAGCAGGTAATTCTAACCAGAACTCAGTTTCTTCAGCGAAGTCCACACAACTCCCATGTAATAGGAGATGACAGCAGCACGTTTGCTACAGTGCTGAAATCATTATTAAAAATGTGTACTTACTAGGAGGTAAATAGCTTTCTCCATTGAGTACCTACCCACATGCATTCATAAGTAGCAAATAAATTTGATGGAAGGCAGAGTGAGAAGGGAAGGCTAGAAGGCTAAGGCTTACATGTAAGTAAGATTATTACAGCTATTGTAAAACAAACCCGCCAGGATGATGTTTTCACAAGACAGTAAGTGCACATAAATATGTTTTCTTAACTTGCAGTGGAAGCTGTGCTACAAATTGCTACCCTTGGCAAAACTTTCCCAAGAAGTTCTAGAGGCTCTGTCTTTCATAGAGTCTACCATCTTTCTTAAAAGTTTGCATTAGTTAATTTCTAGCAAAATATAATGCATCTTATGACCCAATTAAAGAGCCCCTGAGTTGAAACACATTGACATTTACTTGGATAGGACAAGGGGGGATGGTTTTAAACTTAAAGAGTAGAGATTTAGATTAGAGGTTAGAAGGAAGTTTTGCATTCGGAGGGTGGTGAGGCACTGGAACACATTACCCAGAGAGGTTGTGGATGCCCCGTCCCTGGAGGTGTTCAAGACCACGTTAGATGAAGCCCTGAGCAATCACATCTAGTGAGTGGCATCCCTGCCTATAGCAAGGGGGTTGGAACTAGATGATCCTTGAGATCCCTTCCAACCCATGCCATTCTATGATTGTATGACATTTCAACTTCCCTGTAAAAACATAAATGATCTGGACTACAAAACACCCCATCCACATAAAACTGAAATATCCTAGGCTTTGCTCTCAACTTTGTTCCTCCTTTATCAGATGTGCTTAGGGAATAAGACAGACAAGATAGAAGAATAATTTTTTTCTGAAAGAAATTTGTTTCTACAACTGCATTTGAGGAACGTAATACAATGATAGTATGCCACATGGCCATGTAACTTTCTTCTTTCTTTAAAAAAATATTAACTTAAAAAAATAATTTCATAAATTTTAAAAAAAATAAAGTGGAAGAGAAACAAATAGCAGTATCTTTTCACCCAAATCAGGTAGCTTTCTAAAGAAATTAAAATATAAACTTTCCCAAAGATTGTTGCACATTCTGTAAAATTCTATAGAGAAAAAGATTGGGAAGAACTGAAGAACTGCAGACTTACAAATCTGACTTGCACACTTGGAAAATTGATGAAAACTTTAATACAGATTTGTTATATGGTTGGGTCAGAATCGTACAATGAAGAGGAGTCCAAGTAATTACCTTAGAAAATCATTATGATTAGCAGACCTTAGAAATCTTTGAAGAAACCAAAGGACATAGAGATAAGGATATTTTGGATGAAACAGCAAAGATGGTTTTCAATAAGCTTCTGGACAGTATTTCAGAAGAACAAGCTTTTGTCAAAGGCTCTTACAGGAAATGAAGTACCATGGGAATGGAAGGAATGTCATCTTGGGACATACCAGCTTTGGTTGATGATGATGATTTATCATCCAGTCCAGTCGCAATGAATTCAGAACAAAAGTACATTTTTTTTCCATATTAATGACAGAGTTAAACCTATTTGCTACATTCATTCCAGCATTCATATTATGTGTGGAAATGAATGGATGTATACTATGAACGTATATGTAACCTGGAGATTAGGGAACTCATCTACATTTGCAGAGACACCTGATTTTTCAGAAGATATCAAAACATTTCTCAATATCACAGAAAAGACTTGACTAAGGAAGAGTAGAACTCAATGAAATGCTGAGATCCCAAAGATACCATTCACGTTTTATTTTAAATTGTATGGAAAGGCTTTTCACTGGAACATCCCATAAACCAAGCAGGAGAACAGCAACTAGATTTGTATTTTCACTATTATAGCAATTTCGTGCATGCATATGTAACAGCTGCCTCTTAATCTTTCCATATGTAAAAACATTACTATACATGTAGTATTGGGTGTCATGTTCTAGGTAAATCAGACAAAGAAATTTTGCAAAAATAATCTCTCATTTTCCACTACAAAATGTTTACCATGAAGTTTCCTTGATAAGCCTGCAGGTCAAACTGCAATGAGCCATCACATTTCCATAAAAGAATCTTATATTTTGGGGACAATACCAGCAAAGAGAAGTAGATAGGTAATTTTCAACCAATCATATGCATCCTGTGCTTTGCGTATTGGAAGGAGGTGGCCAACATTATAGCGAGTCAAGCCCTGCTAGAAAGATGTCTTTCAGATAAGTCTATAGGTGAGGTATGAATGAACTGTGACATTTTTCCTTCCTAGGTACTATGGGCAAGGCATTCAGTGGCAGCAGTCCAAATAATTGCAGACTAAAAGGTAGAATTCATACTAGGCATCAACAACCTGAAATTTTAAATTGCTTCTCTGAAAAAAATGAACGGTTGATAGTATGTACAAAGGTAAGGAAAGGTCAAGAGATGTGTATTAGTATACAAATCTGCGAGGAATAAATTTACTCTTTTTCAATTACCATCTTAAATTGAAGGCTTTAAACAAAGATTTTAATTTAATATGTCCAAGACTACAAGCTAGCTATCAGAAAATAATGAGAAGGGGAAAAATCCTCTCTCAGAATTTTCAGAATTATTTGAAGCAGCTGGGAGAAATGAACTTTCTGATGAAACCAAAAGCTTCATGAAGCTTATTCGGCTTCATGAATAGGAAGCTATTAAGAGCAAAATGACAAAGAAAAAAAATATCTGGAACTGACTATTAATCTGTAATCTCCATCATCCTATAGTCCACTGTCAAAATATTAGAAACTGTGAACATAAAAGAAGCTAAGAATGTCTGTATCTACATTGCTACAAACTGAAAGTCCATTCTCACCAGTGATCAGGAGTCAGATGTCTAGGGAAGCATACCAGAAGTTTAATACTCCCTCCAAGCCTCTAACCTTTTCCAGATTTCTTGTAGCAGATCTGTTTGGTAAATTTCTCCTCCGGTAACTTCTCTAGCCTCACTCTGAGCTATGCAGATTTTCAGCATACACAATATGCTGCAGCAGGTCAGTTGCTCACTGCATTTCTGAAGATGATCCCTACTTATTTCATGTGACACTTCCTGGTTCTCATACTATGAGAAAAGGTGAACTACTGGTCCCTATCCATCCTTTCCCTGATTCTCTCAATCATACAACTTTTCATTTGCATCTTGTCCCAGCTAGAGCTCTGGCATACTCAGCTGTTCCACACACATTGTTGCATACGCTTCAGTTATCCCCATTAACCAGCTCTGAACTCTTTTCCAGTTATACTACATTCCCTTTAGGGTAGGGCACCACCACTACAAAAGACAAACGTATCATAGCTTTATACAGCATTATAATGTTGTTTTGTTTCATCCTATATTTTATTCCTTTACATTCACAACTCTTTCTTCAACCTCTTATGAGGCTCTGAACTAATGTTTCCATGAATGTATATATCGCAGGCCCTGGACTGCATTCTTGTGACAATGTCAGCTCAGTGACCACTGTTTTATGTGAGAATTCTATTATTATTATTTTAACTTCACCTTCATATATACTTTTCCCACAAAAACACAAGTGGGATACAAAGAAACCAGCGGATTCACTGACCAGAAGGAACTTTCTGTGTGTTTTTTTTTTTTTTTTTTTTGTTTGTTTGTTTTCCTCAGAGCCACAACTGAATGTATTAAAGTTACCAGATGCATGCGCATGTGCTTTAAAACTTTTGATATTTATTTAGATATTCAGCAGATTTTCACCACGGGAAACACCTTTCAAAATTCTCATCACATCAGAGACTTTCATAGACTATAAGTATAATCTGCTTGCTTCTGAACGAATCACTTCTCTCAAAACACATCATCTATTCTAATGCCTAGAACCTATAGTAAAGAAGACTGCCTAATGCTGAATCAAGTTTGTCATAGACCAACTTATTTCAACCACACATCAAGAACTACCTGAAGGAAAGTATGCACAGCCTTCCAAGATGAATGCTTGAGTTCTTCTCTGTATCCCTGTGGGATCTTAGCAATGTTTTTCAAGATAGTCATATTTCTCCATTAAGAATAACCAAGCATTCACAGCAAGACGTTGGCTGAGTAATGCTCAATGGTCCAACTAGATCTAATATTTCGGGCATTTTGTCCTCTGGGTAGACATAAAAGGATCAGTAGTTTCATTCTTTCACGTACAGCAAAATTATGGGGATCCTGCAGCCAAATGTAGTAAAACTGCTTCAACACTGAAGCTGAATTTGGCACCTATGCTCTGCACACATGTAGTACAATTGTTGTCCAAGCAGTGTTTCAGAATCCAAGAGGCCTCTGGGGCGCTATATGAGACATCGTTGGGATTTCTCACACATCTGCCTTTCTGCTAGAAGGATTTGGAATCTTCCCCTGGATAACAGTAGGGCCGGTGGGAACAACAACCTCAAATCTTGCAAGAAGCACTAGGGACTGGAAAAGAGGACTGCACTATTTGCGTCTTTCCTTCTAGATGCTTTTTAGAAAGGGTTGCTTCTTGAGCACTTTTAAATGCCTTTTCCTGCAATAGGAGATCTAGGTGTGGAACAAAACAGCTCATATATACAGAAAATAACTACACAGAAATGGTATGCAATATGATAAACCAGAACATATGAACTACATTGTTTTGTAGGGTACAGTTTTAGCATTCTACAAAGGCACTGCAACAGAATCCCCCTCCGTTTTCATAGCCTGAATTTTTAAATTATTATTGATGTTGCCTTTGCAGAAAGAAAACTAAAGGGAATATTGAGCAGCATAAATTGTGGAGACTATGGAGTATACAGAGGGTGATGATATGAGTGAGCTAAAAGTCTTGATTTGGAGAAAGTAGAAATCTTACCTCTGCCATTCTCAGAGACCATGCAGGAAGTGCACCTTTGAAGACTGCTTTGGTATTTATATCATTCAGAAGGTTACACAACAATTAAAGACACTCAGACACTGCAAAATATCAACTCAAAGCAATAGAAGTGACCAAAGGAGAAGTGTCTCATGATCCTATGCCTTGTGCCTTTTGTTGAATGATGAAGGGTAACTGAAGCATTAGGCACTCTCTTTAAAAGTCACTGTGAGACCAGGAGGACCTGCGTTTGGATGCACAAAATACACATCTTTCCTATCTTTGCAAAACTAAGAAGATAAGCAATCAAATAAGAGTTCATTTGTATCTATTAAACCTGGAGATTCAAGTGTGGAAGACCTCTATGTGACTATGGCTCTATGACCTCTGAATATCCTCTAAGTCACCGACAGCACTGATGTAATGTAGTGCCTAATCTGCAGTTAGCATAATCACACTATCATGACTATTGTTATGACTGTTCTGTAGAAACATAATAAAAAAATTTCCTGAAAGATGTATTAATATAAGATTTTTATGATTAGGAGAGAATGACAAGTACATTTCTAATATGAAAGAAATTGAAATATACCACATGTTCACTTGCATATAGATCTGTCTTTACTTTTGGATAACCTCAGAAACATTGCTATGAAATAAGACACAAAGTTTGGTTTTGAAATTGTTATGGAGACAAGAATGGACTTAATTCAGTTTACTCTGTATGTACATACATACACATTGTGTACATACATGAGTATAAAACACACTGGCCACATAAATGCATGCTCACAGCATAGTTAACAGTCTCACTTATACACTGAGAGAGAGGCAACATTATTCAAAATATATTTCTTATTTAGATTCAGCCTTGTAAGGAAACACTTGTGCTTCAATAGTTACAGAAAACATGGCAGATGCTGAATAGGGGGAAAGATTTTGCTTCATATATTATATCAAAACCAGAACTGAATGTAAATATCATCTGGCTATGTTTCATATGAACATACCTAACATAAAAACACTTTAAAATTCAGTCTAATTATAAAATAAGTTGATATTTTTTATTTTCTCACACATAATACTTTGCTGCTTGCTTTTAAGATTAACAGAATTAAAATTGAATTACAAAATTCATGAAGAAGCAATTCAGATTCCAGTATGGTGTTTTAATGAGTGTGTAATAGAATGAAACATCAAAAAAAAAAACACCAAACACACCATAGTTCAGTGAAATTTGTAGTATTATTGTATTTCAAAAAGAATTTAACAATACAGTGAGATAATAAAAGAAAAATGTGTATTTGATGTTGTGCTCATCAACCCCAACTAACACACTAAAGTTCACTGTTTAAACAAAAACACATATTTCTTACAAATACATATTCCTGGTACAAATCACATCTGTATTCAGTGTACAGTCAGTAGCCTAAGCTATTTTCCAGTCAGATAAATTCAGATCTTTTCATAGTCTACAACATACTAAAAATATTTAATACGAAGCGATGTTAAACAAAGCTCACAAAAGTGGAAGTCTGATGCTATTTTTGATTGCCAACATTTAATAATTCAGGCTGAAATTCAAGTTACTAAAAGAACTTTTACAACACTTGGATGGAGGGATGAAATGCCACTGTTCAGCTCAAGAAATCAAAAATACAATTATTTAGCTTGAACTTACCAAAGCTAAGAGTTTTTGTTGTTGTTGTTTTTGTGTTTTTTTTTGTTTATTTGTTTGTTTGGTTGTTTTTTGGTATTGTTTCTACAGAGCTAAGTGAAGAATTTCCACTCCTGCAAATACCAACATTTCCCCTAGAAAAGACTGGTTTTGTTGCAGTACATACTCTGTAAAAAGTATACCCAAATCAATAACGGAGTGCACTGGGATTTTTTTAGAGAAAGCTATGAAATCACAGAAAGAGAAGGGATGTTGGAGAAACAAGAGCGTCAACATACAGCATTAGCAAGCATCCTCTGAGGCATTAGGGACACTTTAAGGCAGCACCGTATCAGCTATTTTCATACAGGCATGGGGTTGCTGTAATAGATGACGGCAAGGGTTTATACAAGGGATTCAGGGCCACTTGCTGGGGATAACCTCTGGAGCACATTTAGGGCATTTTGCCACACGTAAGTAATGCAGACTTACAAAGTCATGCTAATATAACCATGTTTGTGTTTTTACAACTCCACGGCAACATTTGATCTCTCTATAAAACAGATAGCTCTCTCTGTACCATACGTCTCAACACACTTGTGCAGGCACAGTGACATTAATACCACTTCAAGTTCACACTGTCCCACACCGAAAAACTGAGGCATTGAAAAATAAATAAAACTCCACATTGGCCCCATTGCAAAAGCATTGCATGAGGCACTATCTCAGGGGTCAGAAGGGAGACATGCTCCCCCCACCTGCTGCCCACATCGCCCAGCACTGGGAGAGACAAGCCAGACCTGCCTGGTCTCCTCCAGCACCCTGCGAGGGGTATGTATGCCCTCCCATAAATGTTGGGCTCTGCTCCACTGCCATTACAAGCTGAGTTTCCAGCAGAGCAATACAGATATTTCCCTCCCCAACCCTCTGCTGATGCCCAACACAAACATTGGGAGTGCAACAGCCTGCCATGACAGTAGTTGAACAGCTCTCGGGGTTTCTGCTCTGCTCAGAGGCAAGGAAAAGCAGTATTCTCTTTTATTATTATACCACGTTTCCTTGTGTATGTCAACTGTTTCTTAGTTACAGAGAACTGCACTCTTTCCAGACAAGTATAATGAATCTTCAGAAAAGGAGTAAATTTTATTTATTTTTTTAAGGCATTTTAAAGAAATTCCCAGAAGGAATTAACATTTTTATTTACTGCCTTGCCTGGTCAGACGTGAACACATTTCTATGTAGCCACCTCATGGTAGCATATCCTAGCCATCTTGTAAGGAAATTATTGAGAACATATCAGTAAGACATGATCCCACATATTTAAGTCATTACGGAGAACTTTGGCATGGATCAAAGTACATTAGTTATTTTAATTACAGCTGAGTCAATCTCCATTAGGTATGATTAACATTTGGCCTAACTTTTTTTCTGTCTTGAAACTAAAGGAGCCTCCTTTAAAGTTCAAGATTAAATTCATGTTTTTGAGGTTTACATCATTATTACAACTCTGGCTCAACCATGCCATTACCATTATCTCTTGTTTAGGTAAAGTAAAAAAAATCTAGAACAAGACAGAAATCAATTTGAGCAACATTAGTTTTTAGACCAATGAAATATATTAATAACACATGGAGCATGACAGATAATTAATTAAAAGATTCTTAATTAATAACACATGGAACATAACAGATTAAGGAACTTGGTAAAAAGCTCCCATTTGCATTATTCTGAAGATGACCTTTTTAGACATGAAAACTTCTCTGCCAAGACTTTTCCAGAGAATACTGACAAGAATCATAGACTTATTGCATGATGTTTCAGAGGAGATGCACCTGTACTACAGCCATCTACAAAACCCCACAAGCTCTACCTGACCTTTAAGAAAGGGTAGGTGGAGACTGAAAGAGAACTAGGAGAATTGCACAGATAATACCAATCTTGTTTAGTTGCTTCAGTCCTCCAAAATATTTTTGTGAGTGTTTAAGTGATTACATTGACTTGCCGGGATGCTATCAAACAAACTTAAGCCTACTCCCACTGCTGCTGATAGTAAGAGACTGGTATGAAATCATATGTAAAAAGCAAGCACATCACCTCAGGGACTAACAGGCTGACAAGAGGATGCCTAACCCCTGCAGGACAGCCCTGTGCAGCATCCCGTCCTTTGCCAGTTCTTGTGCACCTCCTCTGGAATGCCAGAGCATTCACTTCTCTGGTGGCCCCAAGTTCACGTCGAATAGCAACTCACCCTCATCTTCCTCTGCCTAAGGGGATTCGGACCCCATTGCCCAGCTCACCACTGCAAGAGGCTGCTCCCCAAGACCATCCAGACCTTGCAGTCTGCTCAGCTCCAACCAACGCAATGAGTGAGTGAGTGCAACAGGCAAACTGTACAGTCATTGATCCCACCTCTCCTCACTTCCCCATGCCATAACCACTAACCCATACTCCGGCTCCTGCCATCATCTTTGAAACTACATTTTTTCTCTCAGGGAGAATAGGCTAAGGGACATGAATATGCCTTGCAATAGCTATGGCATGGATACCAGACAACTCAGTCTTTCCAAGGTAAACTGAGGAATGTGCCTGGAGATGGCTCACGTATCACAAATTTGAGATACTCAAAGGTTAGCTAGCAGCTGGGAAGAGGTTTTGAGGAGTTGGTTTTGGAGATAATGTTTTATTTGGATATCTCAAATAGAGCTTAGGTGGCTGTAGGCATCTAGCTGCTCCTGCAGTTCTACCTTTTGGCCTCAAACTCCAGAAATGCCCTGACCCATAAGCAATCAAACAGATAAACCACATGGTTACTTTCACAGCTGCGATTATCTGTTGTTATAGGTCTTACGCATAAACTCTTCTGTGAATTGGGGAGCCCTGAGTTAGCATGAAAATTTCTATAACTGAACAAAGGGGGTGTCAAGAAAGACATTACTCCATATTTTGAAAAACATTCAGTAATATTACCTACTGCCTCTCTCTCAGTCACCTCAGTCCCTTAAATATTTCCTAAAGGCTATTAAAGCTAGTCAGTGAACACAGGCAGCTCCATGTGTTTAACATAATAATTCAAAAGAGCCTCAGGTTAAAACCGAATGACAAGTCCCTATGCCAACTTCTGAATTCTGAAATTCTGAAAAGTATCTTTCAGGGAGATTTAATGATGCTATCAGTGTTCCTCTAAATACAAATGTGTTCAGGAAAACACGCATCTAACTACCCTCAGGCATACAGAATAACATGTAATCAAGACTCCAGTAATCAAGAGAGATCCTGGATGATCAGTCTCTAAAACATTTAGATTCTGCACTATTGAAAGCTTAAAAATCATTATTCTTCCTTCAATAACCACTTTATCTCCTGAATGGATGTTCATATATACCAAGAACATTCTCACTGTAGTGTCATGATCAATATATAAAGGGAGAAGTTACCATAACTGATTGTAGGACTTACTGGGTTCAGATCTGGCTAGTGCAAACGTACTTCCACACATGCAAGAGGGCATATGAAGTAATGCCGTGATACTGTTAAAAGTTGTTTATATTAAGTTTAAAG
Source organism: Anas acuta (assembly GCF_963932015.1). Lineage (NCBI taxonomy): Eukaryota > Metazoa > Chordata > Aves > Anseriformes > Anatidae > Anas > Anas acuta. Next base: position 109,266,932 of record NC_088980.1, read on the forward strand.
AAATTTGACTCAAAAGCAGGTTGTGAACAGATTCAAGGGATCTAGCAGTTCAATACAGAACTGTATTTCAGGCTCAAGGATTGCAAAGAGCAGGAGGAAAAACTGTCACACACATGTATGTGTGCTTACCTCCTCCACTCCCCAGATAACAGCAGAATGGATGTGGAAGGAAGAAGGAATAACCAAGCAGCAGGTAAGGACACTAAGGCACTTTATGATAGGTGAATAAGGTACTAGGAACAAGTTCTGAAATATAAAAATATAAAAACACAGTGTTTTAAAAATAAAAAAAAAAAAAAAGGAATCCTTTTTATACCTGAAAATTACAGGCTACTGAATGAAGAGGGAAAGCATTCTGGAATTTGAAATATGCTTGAAAGGCCTAAAACACAGAACAGGTGCCATCTGCCATCCAAAATGACTTTGAAGGGATGACAAATAATTCAGGGAAACTCTGAATCATCATCCAGTGTTGCTTGCTTAATCACACAAAAGATTGATACATAACACTAACTTATTTTCCGCAACTTGAACACTTTTTCTGTTATTGAAATCTGTGATGTTCTGAAGGAGAAAGCCTCCACACACTGTAAAATCTGAAGACAGTAAATGGAACAAAGCATTGGATTAAGAAACTAGCCAGTCCGTCTACATGGAAACACCTGAATATATTAATTTGAGATTTAATGAACACAGCACTTCCAAAAAAGAATGTACCTAAATGTGAAGAGTGAATGCTTGAGCTGTTGTGGGTCAATATTTCTCCACTTAAATCACTGAAGTATGTTGTTCAAAGGGGCTGAGGATCTGTGCTCTGTTTAACATAAACAAGTATTAGACAAGCATTCCCAATTTTCTAGTGAAATTTTACATGCCAGTCAGATCGCATTTCTCACCTCCAGTTCAAGAGTATAAATGCAGTGGCTCTGTAGAACTTTCTTTTAGTAACATGAGGGCAAAAATTGGCAGAAGGAAGCGTTCTACAAACATCCAACATGGACTTAAAAATATTGTTGCTTTTCTACTGACAAAACTGATTTATCTTTTGCTAGCTGATTTACTCAGGAAAGATGGGTGAATTTTGTAATGAAGATGGAATGCCCTATTTTGTGCCTGTTTCACTGCTGCTTTGTACCAAATTCAAATTGATTCAAAAACCAAGAGGAAAGCTTGGTTTTCCCAAACACAAACAAACAAAAAACAAAGCAAACAAACAAAAAAATAACAACAACAAAACCCAGACCTCTATTTTTAAGAGCTTATTTTGTTTTACCTGCAGAGAATTTTTTTTTCAGTCAGCCTGTCTTTAAGCTCCAGGGCATTCAGATAAGCCAGAAAAAAAAAAAAAAAAAAAGGAAAATAGTTTTAGAAGCGAATACCAGATTGGTAACTTCAACAGCCTCCTTCTTTCCTGAGTCCTTGCACAGGTTAGAAGAATAGCACAGCATTTGGTCCCCCCATGAGCACCTTGCGAACCAGGCACAGCCCCCACTAGCTGCCACCCAAATATCATCTGAGGGTCAGTCTTTGCATTGCACTGATCCAGTCTTGGCAAAATAACTACCATATCCAGGAGCAAAAATGATCTAGCTCCTACCAGCAAACCTACTACTGTGATAAAAATAAATAAATAAATTATTTTTAATGTCAGGCAGTAACTACTCATGCAATTAAAACAAAATTTACAAAGCCCTGCAAACACAAGCTGCAGGAGAGCAGGACAGGATGACTCTCAATCTCTGATCCATGGCAAGACCATGACAGACAGGAGAACAATCTTGAACCTGCGAGTCCTGTGAGAGGGCAGGAGAGAAGAAAAGACAACTGAAGGGTGTGTTACTGACACAAGAGGTGAGAACTGGCAGTTGTTCCTATTTAACCCCATCAGAGCTTAGACATTGCACCTCTGAAAATCTGCAGTTTGCAACTAGTCAAACATGACGCCAAAAAAAAAAAAAAAAAAAAAAAAAAAGGTTAAAACAAAGTGGGTACACATTTTTAAAGTAGTATTTCTTCCAGATATTTAGTATCCCACTTTCTTATTCATTAGATGTGCCTCTATCCTTGGCTGCCTCTGTGTGTTTATAAGCATCCCTTTCACATTTCCTGTAATGTTTGTAACAGTAAAATAACTACCACGTTCTTTCTTATTCATCACCTCCCCTGTGAGCCAAAACATTTTTTACCATTTCTCTAACTGGAAAAAAATTTCGACTTTGTATTTCCGTGAGTCACCTAGGTAGGACACACACATCTGAGCAGGTCACTGACTTCTGACATGGTGTTTGTCTTTCTCTGCTTCTGCTTCTTATCCCATTTTTTGTCACACCTATTTGAAAGGAAGAAAGTTGAAGCTTTGAATGCCTTTGTATGCATAGGCTCCCTGCATAAGGAAGCAGCATCATATTTTTCTGAGGTTTCAAGGCTCTATCTATATTGTGAACAACAGTGCACCTGATGATGCACTGTGCTGCTCTGCCATTAGGAGTGATTTAATCTTCAGACAAAAAAATAAAAATAAAAAAATAAAAAACATCCCTATGGCAGAATATAATATGAAGTTTCTTTCCCAGGATTAATGTAGCTGCACAGTCAGTATTCAAACTTAGGAGTTACTGATCTTGTAATTAACATGGAAATACTGCTCTGACTTATCTTTAGAAAAGACAGTTGTCCTGAATACTTGCAGTGCTGATTTGATTTTGCTTTACTTTCTCTAACAGAAAAATAAAGAGGGGAAAGGACTGAAGGAACTTTCCAGGTTACAGGATGCTTTATCATCTGCTTGTCAGGTTGAGGCGGGAGCTGATTTCAGTAGTTCAGTGTCTAACCTCCATAACCACTTTTATACATCTCTTAAAGCATCAACTACCTCACAGGACTTTCTGGGAGGATTTTTGCTCTGCCTGAAATCCATTAAATACTTTTTCAGGCACTACTGTTATTTCCTATACTACTAAAACACACAAGTATCATAGAGCATTAGAAGCAGATTAATTGGTCAGGCCTGGTTAATTTATGAATAATAATCATGGGTTTGGTTTCTGGAAGAGAAACTCGTTTTCATTTTTTTTTTGTCATCTGTTGGACATCATTTGTTTAAGTTGGCTATAAAGTGGTAAAAGTGTGACTCATACCCTGAGAGCCAGAGTCTCCATAGAGTTAAGTATCCTCATTCTTTCTCCAGTTATGAAAAAGAGTTGTTGCTTTGTGACCATGCTGCTCACTGCCTTGTTCAGTATGTTTAATTTTTACTGCTAGTAGTATCTTAGTAAGACACATAGATTGTAAGGAAAGATACAGCCCTCAGTAACAGAGTTCCTGTTCACACCAAGACAGGCCTTGCCTAAAAGAGCCTTTAATCTAAACAGGCAAAGGAAGGATGGAGGAAGTGAGAAACAACAAATTGCTGGCAATAGAGCTATAAACTATTAAAGCCACTGTTACAAGACTGATAGATTCATCTTCATCTGCATGTGTGTGCTCTTGCTGGAGTTTACTCTCCATTAAAAAATAAACAAATTCCATTCCTCTGTGCCTATTGCCATCACATTTTTTCAGGTGCTTCTGTAGCAGCATAGCACTAGGTGATCACTGAAAAAAGAAATTCACTTGCTGTGCTTTTATGCAAAGTGAAAGGAGAGATGTCTTACTGAGCTAAAGCTATGTGTCATCATGAAATAATGTCCCAAGGAATGAGCCAAAAAATTAGATCTGGTATAGTACTTCCTTGTACTGCTTGGTTGTGTTCTCCAGTACCTGACGAGGGGCACATTGACTGCAGTTCTCCCAGCAGGCTGGCATGCATAATGCTGAGCACCATTCAAGAAAACTGTTGGCATAGTTCTACTGTAGACAGTAAATAACAGAAGTCAAAAACCAGAAGCATAACTAGAATTAGAGAGGCTATTTTCCATCATGAAGCAAGACAGCATTAATAGTAAGGTAAATTTTACAGGAAGATCAGAGAGTTATTAAAATGCTTATTTGGAGAAAACGGGTTTGGTTTGCTTTTCTGTTTTTTTTTTTTTTTTTTTTTTTTATTATTATTATTATTTATTTTATTTTTTTTTTAAGTGTATTAACTTGGAGAAGATAGATAACATCCAAAAAAACATTCCTGGTTCACACCTTCCCGTAAACTTGAGCAAACATGGTAATTTTCAGGCCAGGCCAGTTTTTTGACTCAATTATATTTGGCTTAAAGGAGAGTTTATAATGAATCCTGGCAAAACTTTAACTAAAGACAGACTATCTCCCATATATAAGTAAGACTGTTTGAAATGTGAGTCATTTGAAAATCACCATCCCTGAAATGGGTTGATGTTTCAAAATGAACTTAATGACATTTTAAGAAACCAAGTCTGTATTTTAAAGTAAGGTCAGAATATTCTAAAAATTCAACAGTTACTCAAGGCTCACATAAAATGTAAGTGTATTGTACAGCACTGTAGAGAGAATTTATGCTTGTTTTTAATTGACACTGCATCTAAATTCTTTCCAAAATATTTTTTCTCTATTATGCTGTTTTATTGTGCTTCCAGAAAGAGTGTGACAGATGAAGCAAATGACTGTGTGCCAGTAGATTTTAGATTTTCTCAAGAGCTCTCTCCTGTTTGTTTTGTGTTGTTGTTTTTTTTTTTTTTAATTTTGTTTCAAGTTTTCCAGCTAAAGCAGAAAATAAGTCTACAAAAATCCCACCTCCTCCACACCCCAGCTATACTTAGATGAAGTTCTGCCATTGCAGTTTTCATATTTGACAATTTTTAGCTGTAAATACTCTCAGAGTTCACTTTTAGATTTATTTTTTTTTAGATTACTATTATTTTTGTCCTTGGGCAGACCTGCCTTTTAACCAATACACAGAGGGGCTGAAAATGTCTTCATTGACTTCCTGTCTTTTGGTCTCTTCACTCCCAGCAATAAGACCTGTGAAGGTTCAAAGGAATGTAGTGAAGTAAGTGGACATGGCAAAAGAATGATACTAATGCAAGCAAATATAAGGTGTTTTTAACACCATGACTGCATCCCCTTCTGTCAAATGCTAAGTGATAGGCACATGCAATATATACATCACTGAATTTATATAATGGTGAAAATATAACTTCAGAAGAAAGCATTCTCTAAGTGCCTGCAAAATGTGTACAGTTATGTGAATTTTTCTAATGTCATACTGTTAATATCCGATTTGGTTTCCTTGAGCAGGCTATTATTGATTTTTAGGACAAATAAAGAATCTACTCAATCTACTCACAACACTTAATGGACAGGGTGTGTGCGCATGCGGACAAATGCTTTTCAGAAACAACATTCTACTTCATAACATGAAAAGTAGCAGTAAACATGCCAAATAGCCATAAATCTTAAATGATTTATATGTCTTAAGTGACAGCTTAATCTATCACCTTAACCTAGAAGCAACTAGACAAAATTTTAAACTTTATTACATTATAAGGCTGCAAGGGACTTTTACATTGTTTTAGTAATGTAAAGTGATCTAATGGTTGGCTACGTAAATAATAACTGAAAGGCTTTTCAAGCAGTCTGACATGCACAAAAGGGTTTTACTGGAAACAAGAATTATGGGTATTGAATTGCAAATTAATGTTTTTCCTTGATAAATCCTGAATCAGACATTGTAGTTTCCAGAATTATCTTATTTTTTGTTATTAATTTCCTTCTCTCTGTTTAGATGTACAAGTACTCACCTAACCACATGAATACTTCCACAAAAGTAACAAGGCAAACTTTTGTGTAACCATATGTAAAAAGTTTTATCAATATTGTAATAAAATGTCTTTCTGATTTTAAGTCACATTCCGGTACCTGACTCCTTTTCACATGCCCAAGAAAAAAAATCCCCTGAAGGTCACTAAGGAGTGCATGTCCTGGAACTGGTTGCCAAACCTCGCCCAAGTACTCATTTCATAATCAGGACATCGTCTCCAACTGTACATCAGTCATTCCTGTTTTGCAGATTTGGAAAACGTTAAACCACCAAATAAAGAAGCAGAGGTTAAAAGTGGATTTCTCTAACCAGTCATATTTGTGTGTTGAAATGAAACTAAAGGCTTGCAGAAGAATACTTCAAGTTTAGGACACAATAAATCATCTTAATTGCAAATAAAGCATATTTCTACTGCCTGCCTAGTGTTTCTCCTGTATATAACTTCATAATCTGACAGGATAAGTAAAGAAAAGTAGTAAAATTTCAAACCATGTTGTGCATAATGAATCTCTTATTGATCTGTACACATAGTTACAAGAATTACTTCATATTACTTACTGGTTCTGATAAGCACCAGTGGCAGTAGTGAAAAAACTGAATCAGTTTTAGAGGTTATTCTTTCCAATTATAATTTTCTTCCAATAGTCAATGATATGGGCTGTACATAGTGAGAACTGACTTCATGGTGCACAACGATTCTGGTGTATTTGGCTCAAGGTTTAGGCTAATCATTAGGGGCATTTAACTATAGGTTGCATATTTGGTAACGTTAATAACTGTTTTCAAATTTCCCAAAGAAAGCAAACCATTTCAAATTGTGTTGTGCACCACTTGGTTTCAGGTCCAGACTGTTGCTGTTCCTGAATATCAGTGGAGGCCAATTACAGTTTGGCTGACCTACTACAGGAAGAAGTGTAGCCAAAACTGATCCCATCCATGCAAAATAGAGATTTTGCTTTTAGAAATATATCTTATTCTAAATTCTCTTTGTTATGCACCTGAATAAACAGTGATAGTTTGCTTACAAATAATGAAGGCAAGAATTTTCCAGGTAGTACCATAAAAGATCGTACTGTATGAAACCTTCTAATGCGCTCAGTAAGAGAAAATGGAAAAATCTTGGCCCCTAGTCTTTCCTACCACATTCACATAAAGCCTATCTTCAACTTCATATCCATGATCTGCCCAAACTGCTTGCTTGCTGCCTGGGTCAGATGTCATGTAACTGTAGACACTTTGGAAACACAGGAGTGAGGAAACTGATGAAAATGTTCAGAAAGACAGTAACTGTAGCAAGATGCTTCTGGGAAAAAAGAAAAAAAAAAAAAAAAAAAAAGGGTATTTCAGATAATTGTAAGTGACCACGGCTTACACCACTGTCACACAGGAATGAGAACTAGTGTTTGTAGTCTAGTGTTTGGTATCATTATGTGTAAATTTCCTATCCATCTAATTAGCAGTCAAGCAAAGCAAAGAAGCAAACCAAGAAAAAAAAAAAAAAAGAAGAAGAAAGAAAGAAAGAAAGAAAGAAAGAAAGAAAGAAAGAAAGAAAGAAAGAAAGAAAGAAAGAAAGAAAGAAAGAAAGAAAAGAAAGAAAAAGAAAAAAGGAAAGGGATACAGCTTTAGGAATGATAAAACAACATTTTAAAGTCTCACTGATGCTTCCAGCTATTTACTGTCTGGCTTATTTTATTAATGTGAGGTTTCCACTAGGAATTACTTGTTTTCGGAAGGTTATTATTGCACTAATGTCAGGATCTGGCAAGTGAAAAAAATACAAAAGTCAAAGACAGTAATAAATCACTCAGTCTTTGGCTTGTCCTACATCCCAATCAGTCTTTTATGATATTAGATATATTTTAAATGTGGATTTCAATACTTTGCCTTGACCTTGTAACTGTTCTACAGTTAATGGTTTAAAACATACACTGCCATTATCAGGTTACAGTTCCTTTGCTGATGCAACAGTCTTCCCAAAACTACTTCCAGTAATAACATTTCTATTTGGCTTAGTCTGATGTAGCCCTTCAGCATAATTACTTCTTATCATCAACTCAATCTAACATTCAAAATTAGCAATTGATTTGCACATTTTGCAGACAAATCATATGAACTGAATCCATGTACTTGGTAGAGTACATTCATTCCACCACAGAGGCAGAGGTGGGGGGCAAGGGGATAGCATAAAAGAATGCAAAGTTGTCCATGCTGGCCAATAATTCTTACAAAAACTCTGAATTGCCAAAACAAGCTTCCGCTGCTGCTTGCCTACCTTTAAACATAGGTTAATATGAAGACTGTGCACAAAAATTACACATTTTAAGCATTTCTTTTGACCTTCTAGCAGATTTGTAGGTATATTTTCAGTGTCTGTCCTTTCTGAATAGCAAATGAATATTCTGACACTTTGAATACTTTCCTTGCCTTGTAAATGGTTCATAGTCTCCCTTGGTGACGAGCAAATACTCATCAGTGCTCTATCTATCCAGAAAAGCTGAAAAAAATAAAAAAATAAAAAAGAAGAGTTGCAGCACCTAAAACTTCTGCAAGGGCATGGTTAACTAGTTTGAAAATTTCTTATTGCAGCTTAGAAGAAAACAGTTCCCAATCTGTTCAGAGCAATCCAAAATAAACCTCTCAGATATGAAATCAGAGTGTTCACGTGGGGATTTACAGATTTAAATCACAAAACAAAAATCTTTGTTTTGTAGTTGCTTTGGAGCCAAGATATGGTTTTGGGGTGGAAGTAGGGAATCAAGTCAGTGATTTCATAGTTGAGAGTCTAAGTGGTTGGACTCATCTCTGATGAGTTTTTTGTAAAACTAAATATCATAAACTAAACTAATACATTATGAAAAGGAATCAGGAAAAAGTTTTTTTTGTACTGGAAGTGAAACCATCTTATTAATACAAATCTCAGTGCTACACATGCTAGCTTGCTCAAGATCTCACCGACTTTTATGAAGACCTCCTGATGTCAAGCTAAATTTTCCCCAGATGAAATGCAATTGCCTCCAGGACAGCATATGACAGTTATCTTGCAAATCAAAGCAACACTAAGCAGCATTTTGTGTCAGTTAGAGAATGCCATCTGAGCCTCTTTGAGGAATCCCTACAGTCAGTAAGTAAACACAAACAAATCTGGAGTATTCTATAAATAATGCATTTGAGAACATGTAAATAATCCATTAATGGATAAGTTGTAAGTAGGTAACATTCAAATACAAATGCTATGTTTCAACAGATAGCTCAGACCTCTTGCTCTTGAGTCCTAATGGTGTCCTCTTTGTAATTCTTCATGAGTTCTTAGTTATAAGTATTGGACTTGACATCTGACCAATAAATTTAATTAGGAGAAAGGAGTCTAATGGTCATATGTTCAAGAAAAAATATGATTCACAGATTTTAAATAATGCTCAGGAACTTTGTGTAACTTTTTTGTTCTCCACTCATCTATTTCCAGCCCAAGCACACAAAAAAATATATTACAAAATGATTCTGAGATAACTTTGTAAGATGTGCAGTAGCTTTTCTTGCCGATCCACAGCTCAGATTTTCTGCCCCTTTCATCTCTAGATTCAAACAACTGGTTCCAAGGAAAGACCACTGCGAAAACACCTGGGTTCTTTCAGTGAGGGACAGGCACATAAGTACCATCTCTCTTCTACACGGCAATTAATTTTTCCTTTTAAAATTAGTTTAAACATTTATTGGTTTAAGCTGCCAGTTTAATTAAACGTTCTTTGTTACAACTCCAGGAGTTGAAATTCTGGGGTTCCAGGGTGCCTATGCCAAAATCCATTCAGCCAAAGCACATTTTTTTGTTCACTGCCAGCTGAGTATATAGAATTTGGCTCTGAAAAATAGGCCAGGACCTGTAACACTGCACCACATGCATACGAAATGCCTGAAGGTGCCAGCAATATGTACTGCACACAGCTTTACTTTGCACAATGCATATGTTCAAATCACCAGGTCAAGGCTCGGAGTAAGCCCTCCCTCCCCCAAATTAATCCAGAAAGTGATTCTTTCTGTTGTGGTTACTGTATCTGTTTCTGTCCTAGCAACCTTAGGGTGTGCTGAGTGTTCCCACAATTGCAACCTAGGTTTATACATGTTTGTATACATGTAAATAAGTGCTCATACTTACCATTCCACACACAGAACTAAATCAGACACATTTAATCAGTCTGCTTTCCATGCTAGATTTCAACATGCACCACAGGATAAGAGCTGTCAAACTGGCTGTCCCAGAGAAATAGAAGGGAACCATGACCATACTAACCCTGTTGCTAAAGAGCTAGGGTAGAGCACTACCAATCAAACAAACAAAAAAAACGACTTATTGGATCCTTAGGAGCTCCCTCCATAACAAGTTTCACAAGTGATAAATGCAGATGCACTCAAGCAATGCAATTTATTAAAACACCTGATTAACTAAAAAACAAACAAACAAACAAAAACTATGATGCTAATTATATTTTCCTACCTCTGCCAATATTCAAATTCTGAAAACAGGCGGTGAGACAAATGAGACATTTATGGGTATTTCTGAAAGTTCATCACCCCAGAATATCAAGGTGAGCAAGGGCACAGATAACTAATATGAAAAAAAAAAAGATTAAAATATTAGAAAGAGTTTTTAAAAAAAGGGACCTTCCCCCCCCCCCCATCAACAATCTGCCAAGCTGATTTAAACCAAACACCAGGGGAGAGCTGCCCACCAAGAGCACTGGCCACCACAGTCTCAGTAATTATTTTAAGTACCATCTTTTTTCTTCAAACAAGACTCATGGGATTAATTACACAGAATAATAATAAAGACAACTCAATTTAAGTTTTTATAAATAGCACTTTCCAGTGCTAACACACACACACTTAACAATGGAAGGTAAATTAACCTAAATTATTGGATTATGGTAATTTCTCTCACTAGACTGAGTGTACCCTGGAGGTACATTTATTCTGTAAACACTGGCTAGCCATAACCTACCACTCACCAGCTGGCCCAGAGGAGCCAGATCCAAGCTCCAGGAGACTAGCTACAAATTTCTGTGCAAGGGTCACATCTTCAACTCCCTTCCTGCATTAGGTAATTCATCCCCTGTACCTTGAGGATCCTGTGGGGAGGGACAGAGTCAATTCCCTATTATTACTTCTCCATTTACAAAATTCTGTCCACAGCACATTGTTCTGTAGAAAAGATTGTCTTCTAACAGCCCTTCACCCTCTTATGCTCCAGCATCTGTATCTACAGTTCAGGGCAGGTACTATCCATGTTGCTCTCCCTGGATTTCCTTCAGAATAAAAAACAAATCCAGCATACAAAGATGGGAGAGGAGGAACAAGCTGTAGTTGGATCTAATAATTTTTCTAGTCTGGATGATGGGAAACAAAGCTGGAGGGGTATATCATGAAACTCATTTTCCCACAGTGTCCAGCTTGATGGAGGACAGACTTTAGCTCTCTAGCTCTTCTAGATATTGATCCTAATCAAGCACACATGCTTACACTGCTTTTTTTCTTCTGATCATCTCATAAATTACAACAGCTTTCATTTCAACCGTGAGATACAAAGTAAGCTTTCTTCCAACAAGCACATAGACAAAACTAAAAATATATAGCAGAAATGTACACCACATAATATAAGGCCAACGTGGATCCATCTATCCAGAGTCCTGTTAGAGCAGTAGCGCTGCCTAAACTATTTCTGTCTGTGCCTGTTCTCTAATAAATCCTGCATACAGAGATGAAAACTTCTTGGGGAAGGTGTCTGCTTTCTACAGGACATTTTTCACTGGAAAGTCAAAATCCCACTGTTTTCACCCTGAATGTCAAAACCTCATTTTTTGGCAAAAAGTACTACAGCTTTACTAAAAAATATGGTAACAGAAACCTTAGAAGTTCTCAGTGTTTTGCTTTTTATCACAAAATGTCAAGTTTTCTACAAAGGCTATTCTGATCAGGGTAATATTGGTAATATTACACAGAACAGATGTCCGTGTAAAAAGCTATTTTGTAGACATTGAACCACTTAACAGATTTGTTAATCGGTTTTATCAGGTTAGTAAAATTTGTTGTGCACTTTAAATGGTCTCCTACGAGTAGTACTTTATACGTCTCATTCAACAGACCTGGAAGCATTCAATGGACATCAAGTTTAACCAACGCTTTAAAAAGTAACCAGAGAATCGTGCAGATGCTCCACTTTACTCATTCTATCAGAGATGATCCACTGCTGTATAGCAAAGGGTAGTGATTGTGCATCAGGCCCTCATTTATAGTATATACTACTTAATCCCAAAGCACTTTCTTGAGCTATAACACCTGGCATACTGTCTGAGAAAAAACACGCATCATGGAATAAAACATTGGAACATCAAACTGCCCCATTTAAGACAGATTTTTCCACAGAGACAATATGTAAAAGCAATCTAGACATATAAGAGAGAGACCCATGTTAATTAACAGCTTTTGACAAAGAACGTATTTCACATACAGATTTACAAAATGGCAATTATCTTTCCTTGTGGCTTAGACTCCAAGCACATACAGCCTCAGCCGATGGAAAAAAAAGTCATTCTTCCATAGTGCCAGAGTCTGCAAGCCCTTCAGCAAGCTGATTTTTCTCTCCCTCCTCCCTCCCCCATTTTTTTTTTCCAATGAGAAGAACCAAAAGAGCCCCCAAAAAATAGCGAGCCTGTCTGTTTACACACAGTTGAATTTAGTCTCACTTGCTCTGACCCTTCTTTGGCTCCCTGATGCCAGCATCACATTCACACACAGATGAAGCCCAGACAGTGGTCAGCTTTGCAAGACCAGTTGCTAAACTTAGGTGCCTAAATTAACAAGTCTGAACACAGCTGTATGAAATAAATTTTTCCAGTACTATTTATCAAGTAGATAAGAATCGCAGACTTAAAGATGAAGAAGCTGGACACACAGCACAAATGCCTTTCTTTTGAACAAAGTACAGGCCAAGATAAAGGGAAACTTCTAAACCCACTCCCCAAATTCCTTACTTACAAACAACACACCAGAAACAAAATTATCATGGTTCCAGGTTATTTAGAGTAGCAGAATATATTTTGGTTAATGGGAATAAATTTGGCTTATATCAAACAGTTCAGCAAGTGCCAAACAGCTGTAAAATATATACTATGAAATTTATTGAAATGTGCTAAGTTTTACTAAATATTTTTTATTTAATTTCACTATAAACACATTCACCACTGAAATAATTCTGCTCAGGTCAGCAGTGAGATAAAACCTGAAAAGTAAGTTATCTCATTGTAACAGAAGAAAGAGAGTCACTGTTGATCAATATACAGAACAAGTAGATAATAAAACAATATAATTATTGATGAAACTCAAAATGCTCAAAGACTTAATTACTCAGTTAGGAGGATGGAATGGATCCAGTGGTCACTTATAAAGTTTTGTAGTATCCTCTCTGTTCTCAAGGATTAATTTAATAGCTACGTTTAATACCAATTTTCAGGGTTTGGGGTATAAAAATCTACTCATTTTGAAGTTTATTGAATTCCTAGTGACATATCTGAAATTACTTTTGAAGGTTTTATTTAAGAGATGTCAATAACTTGGGCCTAGAATATTCAAGTCAAGAAGTCTAATCAGGATGCGAAGTCACTGAACAAAAGTTATCTGGCAAACCAGTCCCAAATATCCTGACTGAAAATCTCTGCACCTCAAGCAACAGAAGTGGCAGAGACAGAGTCTGAGACAGAGGCTGAACATTGCAGCAGGGACTCTTGCGAAGTTCCTTCCATGTTAAGTCAACAACATCCTCTTCACAGTGTTGTTATTAGTCCCTCTACTGCACAAGAAAAGGTGAATTTCTGATGTATGAATGTATGAACAGAAGTAATGGTCTACCCTTACCTCTGCATTATCCAACATTATAAAAAATAAGGGGAGAATGAAAAGTGAGAAAGAAAACAGAGAAGGGAATTGTCCCAGGCACCAAGTTCCCTGCCTACAGCTCTGTATGACCATGCACACATGACCTAGCTCCGACCATGACATCTAGTTCCAGGGTATTAAAAACTACATAAAATTATGATTTGACACCAAAGTTCCATGGTTTCTAAACCTGGGATGTTTGCTTTTGTTTGTTTGTTTGTTTTTACAAATCACTTGCTTCACTGCATTGGGGTCTATGTCAGTAAAGATGACACAACAGTGACTTTATTCAGGAGTAAGCACAATTTTGAAGTCCTTCCTTCCCATTTTAGAAAGGCTTTACCACAGCACCTGCTACTGACTCATGGACAAAACAAACGTGGCATTAACATTACTCCTTTCCCCAGAAACTGCAAGTTTCTGTCCTTTTCTACGTGTCTGGAGATAAATTACAGTAGCCTCTGTGTTTTCTTGATCTAGACCCAAGCCAGAGATTTCTTATAAAATTAAATGACAAAGAAATATCAGCAGCATTGAACTGTTCCACAGACAAAGTGAAGAGCCTAGGAGATCTTACTGCATGACACAGGGTCAGAGAGCCTCCAGAAGTATAAAGCAACAGAACTGTTAGGACCATAATGCCTTACCAAAAATTACCCCATTCTTTTATAGTAAAGTGCATTTTTTTTCAGGTGTTTCTGTTTCAATGTAATATTTATCATGTGCTTGATTAACTGAGGGCTGTGCCGGTACTTTCACTGAACTTTGAAGAAAAAGTGTATCAAGCCTTTGAACACTTCTTAGGAATCCCTTCAACCTTTTTCTGATTTTTCTTTGAGTTCAGGAAAAACAGCTAATAAAGTAGATTTATAGATTTATTTATTTAAAAATCACTGTAGATCCAGAACAGAGCTTTAAAATGCCAAGATTTCTTCTACGGAAACTAACTCATGTCCTCTAAAGCAATCAGTCTTTCCTATTTTCATACTTCAGGGCTACAAGAGCAATTAAACTCAAGGTGATACCAACAAGCTAACCTTCATCCCCATCATGCTACAACTTACCATCATGGAAAATCAAATGAAGTTACAGATTATTTTAAATTGTAATATGGTGCAGACTATTTATTGACTACTTATTAGCAGGAATCGAGTAAAAAAATGCATATAAGTAAGAATGTTTCCTGACCAATTACTTACAAACATAAGAGTGCTTGGGTAAACTCCCAGGCTCATGTTTATGCTAGTGAATGTTGGCAGGTATATATCCTATGCTCATCTGTGAGACAAATAGTTATTATGCTACAGTTTATGCCAACATGGCTGCACTTGCTTGTTAGGAGCACTACACAAGAAATACCTGACTCACAGAGGCCAACTTCAGTGTTTGTATTGCTTTATTTGTATCAACCCAAATGTCAAAATAAGTATAATTTACTGGAACCAGACTCAGTCCCAAATTATACACCACAGAAGACAGACACCAAATGACCATGATGAAATACTTTCATGGTGTTTTTATAGCTTGAGGATTTTTTTACAATCAAAAAATAAAATCAAATAAAATGAAGGTGTTCCAATAAAAATCTCTCCTAACCAGGCATTTGGCTTGCAATACTTAGTAAATGAGAAGATGAAGAAGGCTCAGTGACCCCACTGCCTGTCACCGCAGACCACCACATGCCAGCAGAAGGTCTCTGGTCTCTGTTAGCTGGTGATCTTCCCCATGCCGTGCAAGAGGTTGCAGAGCTGGGTGAGACAAATTACCATTAAATCACTCATCAATTATTATTGCAGTAATAATCTCCGCAGCACCAGAGGCATCAAAAGCCATAGCAAAACTGCAGAAGCTGTGCCTGTGCCACATGAAGGTGAGTGGTTTCTAGAACACAAGATGTCCAAAGACCAATATGTTGCCACCTTGCTACCTTTCTTCAGGTTCTCTTCCTACCTAGACTGCACCACAGAAATCTCAAAACGTACCGCATGGATGGTGGACCAGAAAGCAGCAGATGTGACCTGTGCTCCCCTACTGAGAAGCACTGCTTTTTCTGGACAGAACTGCTTTAAGAAACTACCTAGGCTTCATAGCGATGACCACTCCACTCTATGTTACTTGCCTAACTCATGTCACAAGAAATAGTTTTGTAATGAATGTTGCCGTGAAGGAGACTCTGAGGGAATTTGTTGTTTTATTCAGCATTGCCTTTAAGTTTACCTTGCAAACAGAGGCAAATTGTTCCTTTTTTTTTCTAAGCAGAGAAGCTGTTAATATTAAAAACAAATCTGAATCTCCTACTGAGACTAGTTTTTATTTTATTTTATTTTTTAACAGGAGCATCTTGTGAACCAAGACAAACATGTGAGGCTTGGTCCCTGACCAGCAAAAACACATACTCTAAATATCAGTGGACTGCAAGCAACCTTAACTTTTGCTACTGGTTTCAGAGTATTTGCATAAGACTTCAGCTTGATTCTATTATATTTTTTTACCTAGAATGAGAGACTAAAACACACCAAAACAAACCTCCCGATTAGAAAAGGCACTGTAAAAAATGCAAATCCACATAAGCAAAGGAACAAAAACAGCCACTGCAAGAGAAATTCAATGCACTCTCTGTATCCTCTTTCCTTACATGTGGCTGAACACTTGCGATTTTAAGTCGAAAAGCTTTTCACAGTGGGAGGACTTTAGGGAAATCTATCTTGAAGAATTTGGAAAGAAAAAGAATGCAGATTATTTAGCTTATTTATTTATATTATTTAGTAAGCTCAGAAATTAGCTTACTGGGGGAAAAAAAAAAAAAAGAAAAAAAAAAGAAAGAAAATAAAAACACACACAACACATGTGATAAATGAAGTTCTCCTGGTATGAGAACATCAAACCTATGCAATCTTCCTTTTAGACCAAGATTAACAGTTTTTTCAGCAAAGCACACACTGAAATTCACTTCAGAAGAACCGTCTAATATTTCTTGTTTCCCTGGCCATGCTAAATTATCTCACCTGCAGTCCTGCTGTGCAGCCAGGACAAGGACAATATTTGTATGAGAACAAGGACCTTATTTGTTGGGGAGATGTTCGTATTTTCCTACAGTAATACAGAAATAACTTTATTGTTGTTTACACTGATTTCATATCTAATTATTTTATACCTATTATCTATCATCTATTATTTCCTGTATTTATACAATGGGTATTGAAAGTGAAGTTTCAGGAAAATGTTTACATATCTATCAATGCGAAGACCACTTCTCAGTACATTAAGGCATTCCTGGTGTTCTGCAATCATGCAGGTGCACCAGTAAGTTCCCACAGGAGCTCTTGATACAAACAACCTAAAAGCAAAAACACACATTGTCTATACAGTCCAAATCACCTAAGCAATGAAAAGCTGCCCTTCTAAGAGATGAATTTTTTCATCTCATCAATTTCTAGTTAGCAAACTGTTTGTAGAAGAATGAATATTGGCCTATGAGACCACACAGCACCTTATACATTTTTGTAATAATTCTGTTATAAATAATAATGAGCTATAATAGCTTATAGTTTTTCTCCCAATCTAAAATGTATATGACAAAACCAGATAAAAACACTAAGGACTAAGCACAAGTATAATTGTCATGGTGGTGATGATGGGTGCACTAAACTCTCTAGAGCGGTCTAATATATATAACAGCCTTTTGGATAAGAGCATCTGAAACAGCCACAACAAAACAAGACACTATTAAGGCCGACTTAAGATGAGGAGCTGGAGATCATAACATCATGATGAGAACACTTTTACAAGTACAGAGGAATTGAGTATAGTGAGGACACAAGGGATTCACAGCTGAGACAATGGACTGAGATTCTCTACTCTCCTGGCTTTGCAGTGTGTGGACTCTAGTGCAACAGGTGGCAAACTGCAACCCCTCTCTTCCTTAGACAGTGTCCATACTGCAGAGGACAGCACGTTGTAAGGACAGTAAAATTTCAGAGAGAGGAGCTATAAATGTTGCAGCAGCAGACAGTTTAGCACAGAGACCAAGAATGCATTTTACCTGGAACCAGGCTGGCTTCAACAGCCAAGCTAACCATTTAACTCCTTGACACTTACTGAGTGCTGCTCAGTCAATGCTAATTCAGTGCTCTAATAGCATGATACTATCTTTCCTCCTTGCAAGATTTAAGATTATAGAAGACTATAACGGGATCTCACAAATCTGAATGAGTGAATTTTCTGCTTGCCAGTATCTGCATGCAACTGGAATTTTTTTCTAGATGCCAGCATCTACATCTGAGAAAAAATTAAAAAGTTAATAAACTCTTAGTTCCACTTAAAAGCAAATGTGTTCGTTATGGAGTAAACTTCCCCTTACTGAAAGCTTCTGTTTATCACTCTCTGTGTGATTATACTGAAGCAGACTGCTAGCTGTAAACAAAGCAAAAATTTTAAACTAAATGCAAAGACAGACACATAACTTTCTCATGGCTAATATGAAAAATAACATTTAGCACATTTACTCCAAACCAAAACACTTTTAAAAAAGATTTTGCTCTATGTTATGAATTTTCATAGTGGGAAGAATCAAGTGGAAGAATCTGCTGTATATTTACATCCGTCTGTCACCAGAGCTCATGTCTGTGAACTAGGTTTGCTCTAGTAACATTAAGGGGCCAATTCAGTCAGAACATTCTGGGTTTTATAGCTATGCTTATAAACTGAGGATTCTCCAAATTTACTGTAGAAACAATTAATCTATACATTATTAATTTATGTATAAATATATTTTATGTTTATATGTATTATTACATATTAATCTAGTAATTTATAAATGGAATCCTCAACTCCAGATTGTTTTTTTTCTTTTTGAAAGAATTTCTTAGCATGTTCCACTTGCCCATTTTATGCTTTAAATTTTGTAAGGGAAAGCACTGTGCTTGAGAATATGCTACTAGCAATGATTTAAAGTATATATCCCAGATATAAAGTATCTGCGAAGTATAGCATCTACTTCCCAGAGGAAAAAAAGTGAAATTCTCAACACCACCCCAAAAATGTTTATTGCCACATTTCTTTGCTGTTTCTTCATTTTTAAAGGCGTTTCATATTGTAAGCTCTTGAGACCAACTTCAATTTTGAAAGATATACACCTAATACAGAAGAGAACAGGGAAATACTTGTATAGCACCTAAGTGATCAAAGCCAGGCTACAGTGAAACGCATTGAATCAGAGCATCATTATCCTAAAGGTCACAGCAGTGCACGGCTCATTCTATGAAGATTTGTATTTCCCTGGCTTGGAGTTCCCCTCACTGTGTGCCAGAACACAGTGACCCCAAAGGAGCACTTCAGTTTATTTCCTGTCCTTCATCTTCATGGAGAGGAGGACGAAGAAGGGACTGCTGTGAAATATCCTGCAACAACACACAGCTCACCACAGTAGCTGGGGGCTGGGGGGAAAGACACAACAGTGCCACCTTGCAGAAGTAACTTCTGCATGAAGCATCTGAACTTCCCCAAAAGCTGCTGCTAAAGGAAAAGCCTGTATCAAAATCAACCACCACAAATATGTATATATAGGTGTGTATATATATATATAAATAAAAATCATTAAGAGATGAATTTTTTAAAAAGTTTCTTCTCAAAAGCTGGTTTTCCCCACTCATCCCAGCACTTCAATATGCATTAGGCCCAGTCAAATGAAGCCAGCAGGGACAGTGTGCACCATTCAGACAAAACTATTTTAGTGCTAGCAATATCCAACATAAACTTTGTGACTTTGCACAACATTCTTCTACAAAATAAACTCAAGCCGTTTGCCAGCAATAACCTATATATTGATGTGGTATTAACAGAAACTTGGAGACTTCAGCTGGGAGACAAACTGTCAACCAACCACTAATTGGTTTTTATGACGTGACTCATAGTTTAGCAATTTCCCAGAATTTAATCACGGTGCACCCAGAAAGATCAATTAAAGAACAGGCTCAGAATTTGTTAGAGCCCTGTGTGAGACAGGGGAAGGCAATGACCTCAGCAGCTTTGCCACAGAATTTTATGAATGAACAAAGAAAGGATTTAAAAGGTAAGTTAAATTAATCTTGTGTTTCCTTGCAGACCCTATTATTGTTTTTCCAAAGGAGTGAGTTTTTTAAATGAACAGTTGAGATTGAAGGATTGTGTGTTGCAGCTACTGTTTATTTTACAACTTCATTTACACAGGTGACCATTATGTGTGTGACTTGAATTGCTCCATTATTTTTGGTTTCTTCTTTTATATCTCTGTCTATAAAAAGAGGGAAAAAAAAATCATAGTAGGAGTAAATTCCTTTGGATCCTTGTACAAGTATCACATTGCATTATCAGAATGAATAGCACAGAATTAAAAAAATAATAATAATCATTATTAAAACAGTCCTAACAGTCCAACATAAAGACAGGAAAATATTATTTTGGCCACAAAATCCTATGATTTCCACTGCCTCTTTATTGCTTTTCAACCTTTTTTCCCCCCAGTTTAACACAATGAAAACTGCAAGTGTTATCCTCATTCCTGCTTTCTATCAAAGTTTTTTTTTCAAGAACTGAATGAAAATCACATGAAAATATGAACGGTTTCTTTCTTCATTTCTGAAAAGGTTTTACACAAACTTACCTAATCTGATCAGTTTTACTCATTAATTTTATTCTTCTGTACAAACGAAACAATTCAGAAGAGTACTGTACAACTGTGATGAAAAATTCATTGCCTCCCTCTCTGTTTTTTGTTTTGGCAAAAGCTCTTATTCACTGAGAGCTCTCAGAAAAGGACACTTTATTTTGCTGGCCAAGTTAGGTGCAACAAGATTATATTGAAATGGTCTGTAAAAGTGAGATTCTTTGGAGATCTACTAAGATCCAATATGAATACTTCAAATATTATTTAAATATTAAAAATATTGAATGTTTTTGCTTACAATAACAATCAGCAACAGACTAAGTAATGTATGTTACATTAAAAAACAAAGGGAAAAAAAAAAAAAGAAGAAAACGGAGTTTGAGGGGAATACATAATCTCTAAGAAATCACAGAAACACAAGTAGGTGTTTTGCCCCTAAATGAAAATGTTTCTTAACTTCTTCAAACAAAAATTTAGCTCATGTAATGATCAGGCAGATATTACAGACTTACTGTCTTTGTAGTGACTTTTATGATGAATACTTAATGAGGGAAGATGGAAGGGAAGGGTATGAGAGAGTGGATCAGGAAGAGACCACATATCTCTTAAGCTGTTGCTACTATTTTACATGCTTCGCAAGCCTGTTACATGGCACTGTCATATAACTTAACAAGAGAAAAATTCTCAAACAATTCTCAAATCTCAGAATTCTCCCATTTCCTCAGATGAGTACAGGGGCCACTCAGATGCTAAGAGGACATCGGGTAGTGGAGCACCTCCATGTTGTGAGAATAATCAAATATTTAGGAAGATGGATTTGGAGAAGAAGGGGAGGGGTAACAGAAAAGAGCTTCTAGCCAAGTGCTCTTGGGATACAGGAGAACCAGATTCAGGTCTCTGCTCTGAATTAGAACAGGATGTTGACAAATCTGCTTGGGGGGGGAATGTATTTTAAGGTTCTCCGCTTCATCCGGAGACAGAGCAGAAACATTTGAGTAATGAGAAACTGCACACCTAGCTCTGCATCTGCACCAACAGCTTCATTTTCAAGAGTTCACAGTTCCTCTTAAATCACATTAAGACCAGAGTTAAAATGTTAATTATGGAGCATGTGCATATTAATTTTCTGCTTCCTTCTGTCCGTAAGTAATGAGAATGCGTTTAAATGCCTTTCGTTTTGTTTCTTATGGGCTTACTTGGTTTCTTAATATATTACAGGGCACTTCCTGCACTGCTTACAGAAGCAAATTTCCCACTGCTAGTGGGTGTTTTCCCTGAGTAAGGTCAGCAGATTTGGTCCCCAGGGAATGAACTGATCTTCAGGCTTAGCTACACTGACGGTCCAGCAGAAAGCAAAACAGCGAGCATTCCTGTTTAGAAGTTGCTACTATATTGTATCCTTCTCAGCCACATCATCCAACACAAACAACTAGAAAACATTTTGTTGCAATAATCATTTCAATTAAGGTTCCCATTACAGTGAGGCAGCTGCTTTCTACAATATATCTTTGTCAAGGAACTATTTATTTCTCAGAAAACATTTCTTTAGTTGTTAAGACAGATGCAATAAACCAGACCCACGGAAGTAGCAGAAGTCAGAGTAGTGAGCAACAGCTGACCAGCTAAACATCCTTGCACTGAAAAACAGGTAATTTCTACGAGGGCCCAATCTATTCTACTATGACAGGAAAAAAAAAAAAAAGTCCATTTAATTTGAAACCAATTCTTTTACCCTCGTGTCTCACTCTCACTGTAACATCAGTGAGCTACACCTGAAATAGCAGCATAAACCCTCACACATACATCATTAAAAAGAAAAAAGAAAATGCTCCATAAACTTCTGTCCTGCCCATCAGTGTTATTCGCATGGGCCTTTAAAAGCCTTTTGGAATGCTAGCATGATAAATATTTGATGGACAACCCCTAGCTTAATGACAGAGTCAGGTAGGGCTGTTGGCATGTCAAGACAAATGAATCAGCACCCTGTTACTGCTTTCAGTTCCACACATGTGCTCACAACCCTCTTCCTGAGCAGCCTGCTGAATGCTATTTATTTTATGAACAAGTCCAACTCACATTAACTGTCACTGGAATATAAACAGTAGTGACAAAAAAGTATGTGAGTGCTTCTAAATGAAGAGTTTTCTTGCTGTTGTCTCAGTCCCTGTGATTGCAACTCCAGGCAGCTTGCCTACATTTCAGACAGTGGCAATGGCAGGATGGGACATTCCTCTTCACCTATTTGTTCTCAGTGGTTTGGAAGCCTTCCCTGTCAGCTGCAACCTGTGTTAGGACTGGAGAAACAAGGCATATAAAGAAAAGCACATTCAGGTGAGAAGCCAGTTAGATGATACTAAAAGGACCTGGAGGATTGAGATACTAAGACCCAAGACCACTCCTGTGTTTGGGCATGAGATCCTGCACTCATGCGATGCACATGAAGGTCAGTCAGGTCCTCAGACTGAGTGGAGTACCACATATGTACACAGGCATTTCTCTACACACAGTTCAAGATGCCAGAGTCTGTATCATTGCAGTATGAAAAAAAATCTCAGAACAATCAGAAGCATAACTGAAACATTTGCTAGTTAACTCTCCTTTTAACTCTCTCAAAAACTTAATGGAAAAGCATTCCATAAATAGTATCAATGCACTGTGCCCTCCTGGCTTCTTGTTCACCCAATAAGTACCAAGGGGTAATTTGAGGGCAGTGCCCAAGAACAACACCTGCTCTGTGTTCATGAAAGGAACACAGCAGTAGGAACACAAATCACTGCACTAGGTGATCAGGAAACAGAGCCTGGAACCCCAAACATCTTAAAACATACAACTGACAGGGAGAAGGGAATGCAGATCACTTCAAGAAAAAAGAAAAGGCCACATCACTCTTTTAGTCAAGATTCTCTTTCTGAGGACCACTATGTCATGAAAGTAAAACATTGATCTACAAAGAAGTAAAAATGATCTAAATCTGTATTTGGGGCTCTCCAAATTCCTAGGGATTCAGACTCCGGATTCAAATCCACACAGGATCAGACACAAGAAGTCAGGCCCAGCTCTGAAATCTGATAAAAGAGGTCTTGACATCTACCATATTCTAGAGCCAGTATTATTTTCCCTCATAATACTCTACTGTTAAAATACGAGCACACTCTTCCACGTATAAGGAAATACAGAATGAAAAAAAAATAATAATCCGTGCTCAGCCCTCAATGTAAGGGACACAGAAGGTCCTTCTCTTGCTAATGAGAAACTATTTGAAATAAAATGAGGTATGATGAGAAGTGGAAACCCAGAAGAAATATAAATTATGTATGAACTTTAAAGAAATGTCATTTAGCTCAGTGGACAAATTTCTGGAATTATCAGAGAGTAATTCATAGCAAAAAAAAAAAAAAAAAATTTGCTAAGGCATTGCAATAAGAAGTGATGCTAATGTTATCACCTGCCTCGTTGGCTAATACAGCCCAGGGCTGACTTCTTAATGTTTCTACAGACATTACCTAGTTGACTGACATGCTATATGGTAGATTCAGGACAGGCCTAACTATAGTGTGACTGCATTCAAACAAGGTATCAGGAGCAGCAGCAAAATAAATAGGAATGGCAGCATTGCCTTTGAAAAAAAAAATATAGATAGATAGATAGATAGATAGATAGATAGATAGATAGATAGATAGATGCAGTGCTTTTATTGGAATTTCTCTTGCCTACAAGTCAATCATAATAATAAAAACACATACCTGGATAGTTTACTGACTTTTTGTCCTTTTTATGTATGACAACATAATAAAATATGATTGTAATATAGAGTGGTATTAGAAATGAGAAAAAGTGGGCCCAAAAGGTATTTTCTACTTTTCCTATTGTTTTATTTCAAAACCTAAACATAATTCTCTAATACCTCCTCTAGCATAAATGAAACTACAGTTCCTCAGACTCTCGAACCCTTGACTGCAGTAATGATGACCATGATAATGCTCTAAAGTGTTCTAACACTGTCCATCACCTACCTTAAACAAATTACCAGAAAGTTTCAAGTCTAGTGTAACATAACCCAATAACCTTCCTCAAACCACCCAAGATGTGGGCAGTAAACTTCTGTAAACCACAGCTTATACACGGATTGGTTAGAAACATTAAGCAAATAATTTTGGTAATGTGGATTTTGGTAATGTGGGTTTTGGTAATGTTTGGTAATTTTGGTTAATGTGGAGTCATCAGTTGGATCACCAAATTCTACTTCCCACTATCACAGATGACCACAGAATACATTCTGGTTCATAAATGGATCATGTTCCACTTTAAAAATGGTCTTCATGTTCACTGTTTTATTAGAAGCTGACGCCTAGGAAACTCTACCATGTATACAGTCTCTAGATGGTGTGCAAGCATTCTCATTCAACTCAAAATGCCCTTCTCCCTCTTCAATGTCTCCCCACCCAAACCAAAAACAATTACTTATAGATAAATGACAGAGAAATCATTTTAAGATATATGAGATGCATTGTTTCTTCCTTTTTCTTGTAAGTTAGTATAAATGTTTGCAAGCTCCACACAGTCCTTCTTAGCACTTCACCTGAATTCACCTAATCTGAACATTATCTAGGTTGTTTAGCACAACACAGCTTAAGAAAAGCCATTCTCATTTCACCCTTTTTTTCCCCCCAACTTATTTATTCTTCTTTTCCAAATTAATTCTAAAGTTTGGAAAATACAACTTCAAGTAATTCCTATGCAAGATTATGCCCCCCTTCTCTTTTTGAACATTTGACACAGTATTTCAATCTAGGGTATCACAGTCACTTGCAGGAAGGAGATTATTCAGCCTTTAAAACTTAAGCATTCTTACTTCTTTCTCAAGTAAGGAAGTGTTCCTTTTTCCAGCCTCCTTCCCAGCAGGCACTTACTTATGCTTTTTTTCACTATTTAACAATACTGCCTGTATTCAAAACTGAAGCACATTCTTGTCTTGGCCATACCTAGACAATGTTCAATTCCTATTCCACCCCTATTGTATTATTAGCCACACTTCTTCATTATTACATATATCCATATGGTAATAAATATTTCTATTCTGTTTCCATTTGCTTTGCAGGGATGAGGGATGAAAGGAATGAAATAAAGGATTAAATAAAATTTGCCAGAAGTCAAGCTAACAATTCCTGACCTCTAGGACATACATATATAATAATAATAATTATTATTATTACTATTACTATTTATTTATTTATTTATTTTACAGATTACCTAGATTATATTCTTAATATCCCGTTCTTAATATTCTTTGTGAGTGTTGTTGGTCAGAAAGTTAGGTCTGGAGTTCAACCCTAAGAGCCGCCTGTGCTTAAGATGGGAGTTCTAGATATGTTGCTGTATTTTAAATCAAAAATGCTGCCACCCTAAAATGCTCAAGCTCTTCAATCACTATCTAGTTTACCTAAACTTATTTGGTACTTAAGCTTAAGAAAACTTTAAAGGCTGTTTTTTGTTAACATTGGATCAGAAGTAGAATACCGAAGACCCACTCTCTCTGACGTCCTAAGTCCCTCCAAAACCAATTTTAAAATAACACTGGTTGGTTCTTCACACGTCAATAGCTGTTTGGGAATTTGCAAAAAATAAAGATTTGTCTGTGCGATTATTAAGATCACTCATCATCCAATTTATTGCATTCCATAAAAATTCCATGTTGATTTTCCCCTCTAGTATTATCTGAAACCAGCCAGATCCTATCAACATTTTACCTTCTTTCTGCAATGTTATTTTGACTTCTACATGACTCTACAGTAGCTGTAGTCTCAACAATATCCCTCTTACTTCCCTACAGTCTGCTTAATGATTTACAGAACAAGAAGCTATTCCACCATAGGCATTTTTATTCCCCTTTTCTCAGCAATAATAATTTTATCCCTTTCCACTGTATCATAGGCACAATGAAATTTGCTGCCTCAAGGGCTGGTCTGTTCCTACTATAGGAAAGGATGGGGTTGGGGCTGGGTTGGAGGCTGAGCCGGCTGAGGCAGCAGGGAGGTGAGTGCTGCAGGTCTCCCACTCCCACACTCCCAGCTGCTGGCTTGGCACTGCAAAGCACTGTCACAGCTACAGAGGGCAGTGGAAAGTTGCTCAAGGAAATCATGTCCTTTGGCTACGTCTGAAGGCTGAACCTGCTTTTCAGTATATTGCCTGAAAAAAATATAAATAAGCTATAACATTTAGCCATCAACTTCATTACAAGCTTCTGCCGACATACGGCATACACAGCTGTATATCAACACTGTGGATCCTAGCTGAGATATACACAAATAATTCACATAAAATTAAGCCAGTGAACAAAAAAAATGTATACAACCCCACTGGTCACAACCAACACAGAAAGAACTGTGAAACTCTATAGTCACTTGCATATGCAACAAGCTAAAAAAAAAGTACACAGAATTTATCTCAGATAAATTAACTCTTCAGAGTACAAAAAGCAGAACAAATTCTTGAACTTTTTTTTCACTGGAATACTCAGCACCATTTTATTTTCATTTAAATCTGTGGGCCGACTGATCGGTCTTAGGATTGCACTATTACATGATGCATACTCTTATTCTACAGCCTAAAATGCTGCTATTTTTATATGATTTTGTAAAATCCATTTTTATAATTTCATTATTTAATTCAATTTAAAACCATGCCACAAGGTCATTCAGAGTTTAAAATCTCTTCACTTCCACAGTAAGCCTCCATCAGATCCCAAATTTGAGCAAGTGTGCACATTCAGGACAGCACTGTTGTCAGTGCACACAGCTGGGTCTAAACCACACTTTTTCGTCTTCCTCTATCTCACAGCAGAAATTTCTCCTTAGATTTTCATGGCATTAGTTGAACAGCATTACCTTAGAACAAACTCTCTCAGTTTACCACATTGTTTCTAGATTAGATTCTAATTTTTGCACTTTCACCTTCCAAACATGCAAGTGGTAAAAGGTTTATTTTGCACATACTTCATGGAAAGGAAGGTAATTGACCAAATTTTAATGACTTTAGCACTTGTGCAAAGACAACAAAAGATAAACTAGAAAAGTAACTTTTACAAGCTATAAAAAATAAAACATTGGTGGCACTCATATCCTGACGGCACAGTGATAATGAAAACTGGAGACACATCAAATAATCAACCACATAATGGGAGTCCCTGCTCACAATTTATTTTGTGGAAGCCACAGAGTAAAACAATCCAAGAACTGGAGTCGGCCATCTCAGAGTGGAAAAGCCTATTTGGGAATAGCATTACAAAACAATGAGAAAAGTACAGGTATTACTTATCATATGCAGAAACATAAGACTGATGCAAGACTTCCGTACTCATTGCTGTCAAATGCAATGCTTCTTGTGAGTACATTTCCACTTAGCTGGAAAGCATTTTATCTCATTTCTTTAATATCAAAACATTTTCTTAATAGTGAGAAAGCACAGAGTATAACTAATAGGAAAGTTCTCTACCTCATTAGATGCAAGAGAATTTTTGAGGTTGGTTAATTTAAAGGCATTGCTTCATTTTCACTCATCCATTGCTAGAACTTCCATGAATAAGTACTTCAGGATTTGGCCCACAGATTATAAATAACACACTCCATTGTTCACTCCCATGAGAATACTTATAATGTTGGAAGTGGAGAAACCTAGCCGAGATGCACTATTTTGAGCCAAAGGATGTTTATGTAGTAGCCTGGCATGCATCCATAGGAAAACACATGCCCAATCCAGTAGAAACTCCATTTTTAATTGCTGAAAAGCATTTTCCAAGTTATAAATAAATCTTCATACCAATTCTTCAGGCTTCTACAAAGACACTCAGTAGTTCTGAGGACATCTTAAACAGCTCTCCATCCCCCTTTAGTCAGCATCTCTATTATTGCCCAGAGTATTTTCTATTGAGCACTTAATGGTAACAGGTAATAAATCTTTCTTTTTTTTCCTTTTTTTTAAAAAAAAAAAATGAAAAAATCATTTCTGTGGTAAAACATGGAAGAAGAACTTCTCAAAAGGTGAAAACTCAAGTTGTGCTACCCCAAAAAAATGTGAAGATTTTGTATTTAAATATATTTTTATAAGCTGTGTAAAACATAAAACGCATCTTCTGTCCTTCCCATTGTAGCAAATTTTTACATTTTAACTCACAACAACTTTAGGGCATGGCTAGGCCCATGGCCTATCAATTTCCATTATGGCAGGCACTACAGAAAACCATCCTGAAGAACTGAAGTGCAGAGCACAATTTGTCAGTACTACTAAAAATTCAGTAAGCACGTACAGCCTTTATCCCGTGCAGGGGAGAACAGGATGTCAACCATACAGCCCATGCACAAAATGGGTACTGCTATTTTAGCTATAGTCCTAGATGGTCAAACCAGGTGACTTTTATCCCCTATTTGGAGTACAATACCCTCGTAATATTATACTAATAGTAGGTGATACAATTGTTATGAGATGAAAGTAAAAACAGTCATGAACTCCAACTGCTTGAACTAAAACCAGCTCCTTAGACTGAAGCAGTAACAGACATCTAAACCTTCAGACGTTTAAGCACATTTGGCTAAATTTCTGTTCAAAGCAGACAACAGAAACCATGTGAGGAAGTCTTTCCAAAATCAAAATTGGTATTTCCAACTTACAAACTCATTCTTTGATGCATGTACTTTAAGGAAACCAGAATGCTCAAAAGCACCCAAATTAGCTACAAAATGTCTGTTTTCAATCAAATCCTATTACTAGTGCTGCTGGGAAAATGGTTCAAACTGGATTAAAAAGACCAAAAATTTTAAGGATCTTTCTCACATTTTCAACACAGATAAAGATGAGTAAGTTTGCAAACATCACCATTGCATAGTAGCAGACATTGAAGACTAGCCCAATGTATCTGTTAGTGAATGCGTAAGAATGTTATACATGTATTCTTTAAATGTGTCATTCTTTGTCAGTATTCCTGTACAGTTTTGAATAACAAATTTGCTGTCAGTAGAACATGTTTTTTTACTGGACAAATGAGAGAAGGGAATTCTGTTAAAAAATTTCTAAACGCAGGTTTCAGTGAGTGTTTTAGCTTTGGGGGGGTTGGTTGGTTGGCTGTTTTGTTGTTGTTATTGTTTGGTTGGTTTGCTTTTTTTTTCCTGAAGTTATTTTCAAATGCTTTCTGCATATATGCTTTGGACAGCAATTCTTTCACAAACAATGTTTAAAAATTCTTGAAAAGCTATAATTGAAGATGTATTAGTAGATGCCCTGCTTTGAAATAGAAGGTATATTTTTGTACAACAAACCACACAGCCATGAAGTGCAAGGATTCATGGGTAGGAAGTTAACAACTAGTTTTATCTTCCATGAGAATTACTGGGCAATATTCATGTAAGCTGACCATTTTGTTCAGAAATCTCAATACCATGTAATGTAGATGAGGTCTAAAATTAAGAATCTAATTTAAGATTTTTGGACTCGGTAGAGGCTCAAACAGTCAACTCATAGTACTCAACACATTACTATTCACTGACAATATAGGTTGACCCAATTCATAACTTTAAATATTAAGTTAGATATCTAATGTCAGTGTGAAACCCCAGAAAATAAGTGCAACTGAGACTAAAAAGACTGCTCATATGACAGATGCGTTAAACTGATATATATGCATGTAGGTAAATCAAAACAATGTTTGTGGATTTTTTTTCAATATTCATTTGGATCAATGCTGTCCTGAAACCTCTTGAGCTATATTTGGTGATCCAAAATTGTCACTGTAGCCCTTCTTCATCTTGCAGTTCTATGCAAGTTCTATCACAAGTCCCTTCATATCTGCAAAACAATCTCCTATTCCATTTCTTTACCATGGTTTCAGCAACACTTAAATTAACACTCAATTAAACATTTCTGTGATTTAGATTTTATTCATCACTTCATTGATCAAGACATTTTTAGAACATCATTTTTATGGATCTGTGCTATATTAGTATTTTTAGTACCAAAGAGAGAGAAGTTTCAGCATGCTGAGCAGTATCTCCATTCAGAATCAATTCCATTCCTGTTGCCACTAACATGAACAGTTAGCAAAATCCAGTCCATACGTGATTTTTTTTATTATTATTTTTTAACTATTTATTATCATTATTTACATGGTGGCTGGCCACATAGTCTTATTTTTGATATCTAGAATATCAGAAATTATGAATAAAGTTAACAAAACTAACTACATGCAAACTCACCTCTGTTACACACAAAAGAAAAGCCACACAAAAAACTGTTATGTAGTAATGTTGATGAGCTACTGGTCCAAGACAGACCAAATCTATATCGTCATGCTTTATACATACTGTGGTGACAGAAATAATAAGCCATTAATTTAATAATAAGCCATAAATTTAAGATTTAAGATCACCCATATGGTGGACCAAGGGAAACCAGCTGATGTGATTTTTTTGGACTTCAGCAAGGCTTTTGACACGGTTTCCCATAGGATCCTACTGGACAAAATGTCCACCATACAGCTAAATAAAAACATCATACGATGGGTGAGCAATTGGCTAACGGGCAGGGCCCAAAGGGTTATGGTAAATGGGGCTGCGTCAGGCTGGCGGGCGGTCACCAGTGGGGTCCCTCAAGGCTCCATTTTAGGGCCGGTACTTTTCAATATTTTTATAAATGATCTAGATGTAGGAATAGAAGGTATTTTGAGCAAGTTTGCTGATGACACCAAACTTGGAGGAGTTGTGGACTCTGTTGAGGGTGGAAAGGCCTTGCAGAGGGATCTGGATAGGTTGGAGAGCTGGGCGATCACCAACCGCATGAAGTTCAATAAGAGCAAGTGCCGGGTCCTGCACCTGGGACGGGGAAACCCTGGCTGCACGTACAGACTGGGCGATGAGACGCTGGAGAGCAGCCTAGAAGAGAGGGATCTGGGGGTCGTGGTAGACAACAAGTTGAATATGAGCCAGCAGTGTGCCCTGGCAGCCAGGAGGGCCAACCATCTCCTGGGGTGCATCAAGCACGGCATCGCTAGTAGGTCGAGGGAGGTGATTGTCCCGCTCTACTCTGCGCTGGTGCGGACTCACCTCGAGGACTGTGTGCAGTTCTGGGCACCACAGTATAAAAAGGACATGAAACTGTTGGAGAGTGTCCAGAGGAGGGCTATGAAGATGGTGAAAGGCCTGGAGGGGAAGACGTACAAGGAACGGCTGAGGGCACTGGGCCTGTTCAGCCTGGAGAAGAGGAGGCTGAGGGAAGACCTCATTGCAGTCTACAACTTCCTCATAAGGGGGTGTCGAGAGGCAGGAGACCTTTTCTCCATTAACACCAGCGACAGGACCCGCGGGAACGGGGTTAAGCTGAGGCAGGGGAAGTTTAGGCTTGACATCAGGAGGGGGTTCTTCACAGAGAGAGTGGTTGCACACTGGAACAGGCTCCCCAGGGAAGTGGTCACTGCACCGAGCCTGACTGAATTTAAGAAGAGATTGGACTGTGCACTTAGTCACATGGTCTGAACTTTTCGGTAGACCTGTGCGGTGTCAAGAGTTGGACTTGATGATCCTTAAGGGTCCCTTCCAACTCAGGATATTCTATGATTCTATGATTAATAAGGACTAGGACCTCCATATAGTTGACATCAGACGCAAACAAAAAGTTCACTAATATAACCATCTCTAAATCAGAAGTTAGAAAGTAGACTTTTAAACTTTTTTTTTTTAAAAAAAAGCTTTTTAAAGTTTACTGTCTATGTGTCATCTCCAATGAAACAGATAATCAGTCAGTTCCTGATTTTAGAGGTAATTCATATACAAAGCCACTGCCGAAATCACATGATGTTACAATGCATGCAAACAGGCATCTACCTCAAAAGCAGTTCTCATCAGTAACCTTTGAAAAAGTGGTCTAATCAAGTTTTGAAGTACTTCTGGACATAAATATTATTTGCAATGAACTTCTTTTTTATAGTTGTTGCAGGCACAGTAGTACATTTCACTGTATAATCAACTTTGTAATCACAGATTTCAAGGATTATAAATAATAGATAGAGCTGAACAAGACAGTTAAACAGACATTTTTAGTTGCACATAAAAGCTCATAAAGACAATTTCCCTTATTCAGCTAGCTTCATGGACAATTAAGTAATACTTCTTGTAGCCAAACATATTCTGCTAAATCTTCAGTAAATCAGCATTTCAGATCTAACTGAAGGACATTTCATTTTCTTTAGAAGAGGTTGGTATTTTCAATGGGCAAGGTAATATCTTGAAACAAATATGCAGAGACAGGAAACTGTGCCTCTTCCCCAAGTTAAAGGACTAATATTATGTTAGTAATTGTATTTTAGAGATTAAATGCTTAAGAAAAAAAATAGGAAAAAATTAATAAGCTTTAAACACCATTCAAACTATTTCAGAGAGCATAGTATTATTCCCCAGTGCATCTAAACGTTTAGGTTTCCTTCAAAACAAAAATTAATCTAGGCTGACATTATCCATTCCAGATGATGGAGCTTCTAATTCTACAGTCAGGAAAACCCTTAAGCTTGGCAGATAGGAGTTGAATAAATTTAGTAACTGCAAACTGTAAGATGATAAACTCAGAAGACAGATGGAAGAGCAAGAGGTGACAAAGTTTGTTAGAGATTGTGACTGGGAATTTGAATGAACCAGGAGAAGACAAGGAAGGAAAACTTTAATGGAGAAAGCTCAGAAGATTAAAAAGACTTACTCAAACAAAGCAAAGGCTTCAGGAAAACCAATGATTTTAACAAAACAAATGGAAGAGAAGATTCAAAAATATTGTTTATGGGAAAGAAATGAAAGTGGAGAAAAAAATAAAAAATAAAAAAATAAAAAGAGAAGTAAAATATATAGGCACATTATGGTTTTGTTTTGTTTTTGAATAATGTTTGTTTTACTTAACTTTTGACTCTTTCATTTAATGGTGGCTTGGCTGGTTTTAGTTAAAATAGTTATAATTTCCCCTTTCTTTTCCAACCTCTGTACATGGAAAAAAAAATCCCTCCACACTTTGTAGAAAGAAATACTGTCTCACACACACAAAATTTGAAAAGGTATGGTGGACCAAAGTGGTTACATTCAGACATATTGACCTCACCTGCGAAACTAAGTCTCATGAGCACATCATACCATGAAACTTATGAGCAACTTAATGCAATGACAGATACTATAAGGAAATTATCCAAAATCCTAAGAAAGCACTATCCCCTCTGAAGAATGATTTCTACCATCAGTGATGCAAACTAGCGTCTATCAAATCACACAGGAAGTTTTAATCAAATTAACTTTTTAGACTCTAGAAGGTTAGCATGTTTCTCCACAATCCATCTTGGCATCTAGAAAATGGCTCTGTTCATCCTGTCAGTCACTTCTCATAGTACAGAAGAGGCAGCAAAAATAAAACACACAAAAACAACATGGTAACTGCATATTAGCTGGGAAGCTGCACCCAAACTCCCCAGTGAGTGCCTCCCCCTTAGCTGTCACCTTTAGCACTTTTAAGAGAAGCTTCAGCTCACAAATGGGCATTTACAGATGTTTCATTCTCATACTGTCTTTGTAATTTTCCACTTTAAAAATGACTGACACCCTTACTTAGGGTGGGATTTCCTACCTTTTATGCTTATTTTATTTACTTTTCAGCTCTCTTTTTTCTGGCTCCACACAGTCAACATGAACTTGGCCCACCCAATTGGTATGGGTCCTGGCCAAAAGACAATGTTATTTTCCTAGATTTACTGGTAGAAACTGGGTGAAGACCGATGTGTGGAAGTAAAAGAATATGGAGAAACATAATAGAAGCATAGAAATTAAGGTATGAAATATATTTACTAAGCAGACCTCTTCCCCTTCTGCGCAGAAGTGCTCAGGGAAGACGGCTCCTTCACCCAGGGGTGAGAGATTTGAATTCTATAGCTAACAGGTGAGCTCTCAGAAGAGCCCTAATTCTCAACTGATTCATAACTCTGCCAAAAGACTTCAACTGCAATTCTCAAAGACTCCAAATTTGGTCCAGTTCAAATTTATCCCACTGTAAACACTTTTTGGAAATTTTACTTTGATCTATCTATAACTCATATACCATTTATGAATAACGTCTAGCAATACTACTACCCTCTTGCAATCCTTTCCACTTCTTCACCTTTACTTCAGGTGTAGTCAATGTATATAAACTACATAGCACAAACCTCTGTCATTTGATGCTATTATAATCACAAGAAATAATTATAACATAAAACCAAAAAAAGAATACAAAATAGGTTAATTCAATACAGATGCTCTTCTAAATGAAGCAAGTCTGTGACATGCACTGTGACAGGATATAATTTCAGTAAGACCTTCAAAGATTTAAAAAAAAAAAAAAGAAAAGAAAAAGAAAAAAAAAAGAAAAAGAAAAAGAAAAAGAAAAAGAAAAAGAAAAAGAAAAAGAAAAAGAAAAAGAAAAAGAAAAAGAAAAAGAAAAAGAAAAAGAAAAAGAAAATATCTGCATCCATCCTAGCTAAAGTAAAAGAAAAACAGTGAGTCGTCATAACTAGAAGAGGCCAGTACACACTTTCCCCAACACAAATCTAACTCTGCCTTTTTTCTCCATGCAAGGACCTGGAGGAGAAAATGCTCTTTGTTATACAAGAGCCCCTATACATAGAGTGGGTGAAAATCCATGTGACCAGAAACCTTACACACAGACAGATGGTTTTCTTTCGTTTAGCGTTCTTCCTACTTAAGCTAATGGTTAATGAAAACACTAGCAAAAATTGGGACAACATAAGTTGAACTTCCACTTGTGAAAATCAGGATTGGTACCGTCACTGTGTGCCACTCATTAATTAACAGTTCATCAGATATTTCTAGAAGTTCTGCTTGCTCTCTATCTTCTCAGTAAAGAGAAAAAAGGATGACAGCTTGCAGAGTTACTCTAAAACAGAACTTAGAACTTGGGACTCCCCAAGAACTATCCTCAGGGAACTCAAAAGTTTCATACATTTCTTTCTTTTTGGGAAGTAGATCAGCGGCACACAAAAATGAATGTTTAGAAGGAGAACTGCCTCTAACACTCTGGAAAGGTCTGGGGAAGCATTCTGGTATGCCAACAGGATATTTATTTTCTCTTCATATGAAAAAACACTAACTATTTGGGCAAGAATTTCATAGAGGCCCTCTAAACTCAGACATCACTATATTTGGAATCTAGATTTTCTAATTTGTTTCTTTAGGAACCTGTGTTGATTAAAATAGTCTAAATTTCCATCATCCATGACAATGAATTTGTGAGTAGAATTATGCCAAAGTCAGCATTAGAATTTCTTAAATGTCTCCTTTTTGTTCTTGGTGTCATGGAACCAACTTACTTTTCAAGAGACAGTCTTCACATTATTGACATTGGAAAAGATGCGAGATGAGTCCATTTGACTTTAGCATTGTGCAGTATTCTTTTTTTGTACTAATCTGAAGGAGAATCAGGAGATCAGAAACAGGAATGTTTCCTGCAGCAAGAGTATTTTGAAATTCGGTCATCTGCAATCTCATCCAACAGGCTACTAAGTGACAACAGTAGCTGATAAGACATGATTGTACCCTCAATACAAATTTCACCAACAGATTACAAACTCTTAAAGTACCAAAGCTGTTACACGGCTATTTCTGCTGACTTTGAAGTCATTCCTTTATAGAAAACAGGTGCCCTACAAATAGCAAGAATGTAATACTAGATAGAAATTTCTGTTTTCATAGGTTGGCACAACTGTTTTCATATTTAAAATTGTAAAAGTTTGATAGGTATATGATACATTGTTATCTCTATCAGTAAGGCATTTCTGTTATCTTTATTAAGGCAGTTGTATAATGTATATCAGGATGACAATGGTGTTTAAGTATCTAAAACGCAGTTGAGTGAAAAAATCTAAGACCAAATTTAATTCTTAAAAGTAGCTATGAATCCAGCCCTTGGACACAGTAAGATGCCTTTGGGTGGTTTCTGAAAACTAATTTTTCACCCAAATCACTTCAGGATTCCCAGTGAAATAATGCCATAAAAGGATCCCTCAGTACCCAGTTGCACCTTGGGGCAAAAAAAAACCAAACAAACCATCAGTATTGGAAGTCCCTCAACACCAAAGCCAGCCTACAGAGAAACTGCAGTGTCTGAGTTTATAGCATGATATATGTATATACATGTATATAACAAATGAGCTCACTTAATGAGGGGAAAAAAAAAACACACCAGTAAGGCTTTTGCAGGTACTATGCCCAGCACAGTCACTTAAAAATAAATCAAGAAATGTCTTACCTTTCATTGTTGTTTTTGTGGGTTCTGAAAACAGAGGAATGAGCAGGAGGTAGATGAGGTAGACAAAGGAGAGCCCATTGTAACGGAAAGCACAGGCTGTGAGAAAAAAAAAAGAAAGAAAGAACATATCGCTTAATCAGGGTAATCATATTTAATAGCACAAAGTATTTACAATTTAAGTTTCCTATTTACCATAGCTGTTTTTCACCATTTATTTAAATTATTTCTATGCAAGTGTTCAACTTGCTCCTTAAGTTATTAAAATTAAGTACACTTTTGAGGCATTTTCATAGTAATATGCATTTTTAAGCTTAGCACTGAAGATGCATCCAAGGTACAAGGACTGTATGGAATGATGGACAAAGTTGGCAGTTGAACTTGTTCCTTTCCTCACCTGTAAACTCACAAAACCATCCCCTACAAAAATATACAGTGATGCATAAAGCGGTATTTATTGTCTCTCTTTAAGAAACAACATACAAGTTCATTATATTACAAATAGGGATTATCATTAAATAATGAAGAAAATCAATGAAGTATATTCACATTTCAAATTAGAGCATGCTTAAAATAACCAGTTATCCTTTAAATGACATCACGTAATTCAAGAACAATTTGAATTTTACTGTCACCCAGTTGCTTGCTTTTACAAAATTATTCTAGTGAAGAGATTATGAATTATAAATGAAAAAGGGCTTGATAACTTGCAGCTGCTGTTATACTAAATTTTCTAAAGAAAAGAACTCTCCGCTAACTTTGTTCAGTATTTCCTTTCCTATTTTATATATTTAGTGCAAGTGTATTTTCCTGGCCACAACCAGGTCAGCAGGCTGCTATAAGGAGCAGCGATATTGCTACAACCCAGACACATGGATGTTGTGCACATTCTGTGCTGAAATGGGAGTATATGGACTTCCTTACTGAAAGGATAAAAAACAACAATAAAGTAAATGAAGTATCTCTAAATCCACTGTGCAGCAGATATTGGAATATTATGAGACCTACTACATTCAGCTGTCACATGAGATAGAGCAACTGCTGAGGAGTTAGGAGATGGCATTTATTCACCCATGGAATGCAACTAATACCAATACACTGTTTTCTCAGCTATATCCTGAACAACTTGATTTGGGAGGAAAAAGACAGCCTTAGTTCTGCCAGAAATGTGTATCCAAAAAAAAAACCCGCAAGTTTCTGCAGTCACCACTTCATGAAATGTACTGATACTATTTAGAGTTGACAACACTGAGTTGACAACTTAAGCATTAATTGATCCTCATCACATCTCTCCATTCTAGTTATAAATGCAAAAACAAAAAGTCTCACTGTTAACAAACAAACCCATACAACATCTATAACTCTTGTCTTCCAAAGTAATGTTTTGAATAAGTCTCCAATTTCCTTATAGCCCTGATACAAAGACTTTGGACTCTCGCCCCATGCTTAGCCAAGAAACGTGTGATCTTTATGGGTACATCTGGCAAGAAGAAAGAACAAGTAGCATCTATTCTCTGTTCCTAAACATGATTCTCCCACCAGCCTTAAAAAAAAAAAAAAAAAATCCATGAAGTGTAATAGAAGTTTGTTTGGTGTGAAATCCAGAATGCTTAAGAACAACTTCTGATTTGTCCGAGAAAATTTAAACAGAGGCAGACTGCTTCTTTTGCTTAATGCTTAAACTTCCTTTATAGACACAGCCTTTAAAGACCACCTGATGACTTACACTTACCCCTGTAACCAAGAAAAAGTAAATGGGACCTATCCCACAGGGAATTTTGTAAGCAATTATCAAGAGCTTTAATGTGAATGTACTTAAGAAGAGGGAGTCAGCCCTGCTATATGCACTTACTTACAGGGCGCTCTGCAGAAGAGCAGAGGATGTGCTATGACCATTAGTGGCATTATTGGAAAGAATGGCAACAAGGATACTTCCGAGGTCAGGACAAATCCATAAACCAGCCTGTTTGCAAATTTAATTTGGGGTGGGAAGAAGTTCTTTGGCATCCATAGGAAAAGGTGGTTCAAGGTTGATCTGAAGCCTGATGGCTTTTCCACCAGTATTTCAAGGAAAGGATCAATGTTCTCAGTCACTCTAGTAGCAGATCCACTTATTTCAGAGGCCCAGGCAATCAGCTTTTAATCTCATTAAATGGCTTACTTGATTTCAGTACAATGTTATACACATTTTCTTCTTACAATAATATTCTTCTGAACTGAGCTTGCTGTGTTTCTTGAACAGCACCTAGCAATCAGCTTCATTAGTGAAAGCATAAAAAAGCAACTGTGTGATTTTAGACAACCTCCTTTGTTGGGGGTATATCAATAAATGCCTTGGTAAAAGGCCTTGGAAAGGACCTACACAAAGATCATTGAGTCCAACTGTCAGGGCTGGCCCAAAGTTAAAACATGATTGTGAATATGATCTAAATGCCTCTTAAACATTATCAGGAACAGGGCATCAAACACCTTGCTAGGAAGCCTGTTCCAGTGTCCAACTAACCTCTTGGTAAAGTTTTTCCTAATGTCTAGTGTGAACCTCCCCTGACACAGCTTTCAGCCATTCCCACACATCCTGTCACTAGATATCAGGGAGAAAAGATGATCATCTCCCTCTCCACTTTTCCTCCTTGGGAAGTTGTAGAGGTACCCCTCAACCTCCTTTTCTTCAAGCTTAACAAACCCATAATACATGCTTTGCACCCTTTTAACCAGCCTTGTTGCCCTTCTCTGTCACATTCAGGTATTTTAACATCATTTTTATATCGTGGAGCCCAGAACTCCACACAGTATTCAAGGTGGGGCCACACCAATAGTAAACACAGTGGGATAATTGCCTCTTTTGAACAGTTGGCTACACTGTGTTGTAAAAACTAAAATATGGTTTGCCCTCTTGTCTGCCAGTGTACACTGCTGGGTCATGTTTAGCCTACTGCCAACCAGCATACCCAGATCCCTCTCTACAGGGCCACTCTCAAACCACTCTTCTCTCAATCTGAAATTTTGTCCAGCATCACTCAATCCCAAATACAGAATCCAGTTTCTGTCATTAACCTTCATGCTATTGCTGAACGCCCAATGCTCCAATCCATCTAGATCCCACTGCAAGGCTTCTCATTCCTCAAGGCTCCACATCACTTCCCATTTAAGTGTCTCCAGCAAGTTTATGCATTCAACTCCTGCATCCAAATCACTGATTAAAACGTTGAACAGACCCTAATATTGAGCCTTGGAGAATCACACCACTAGTGATCAGACAGATCTAGTTCCGTTCACTACAACCCCTTACGCCCCAACATTCAGCCAGTTCTTTGCCCAGTGTAGCATGTACCTGCTCATCACACACCTGGACAATTTGTCCAGAGGAATGCTGTGAGGACACCATCAAAAGCCTTGCTAAAATGCAGGAAACTTCATCTACCACCTTCCCTTCATCCCTTAAGTGGGTGACCTTATTATAAAAGGATATCAAGTTCTGATAATCAAAACCATCAAGAAGTCATCACTGGACATGAAATCAACTTCAGTATGTCTCTGACAAAACAGTGGATAATCCAAAAAAGTAAACGAATCCACCATCCTCTGCACTCCCTCTGGCATTCACAAAGGTCTCCTTTACAAAGGCAGCCATAAGCAGAGGCCCATCACAGTACAAAGTCCCATCTGAGGTCAATGGGACTCCATCATTGGAAAAAGAACCTACACAAAAACTTTCTTGGCAAGCCAGGTGGCATAGAAATTTCTGTGTATTTGGGTTACATTGTTCAGTTTGCACTATCAGTTCTGGCTCAAAATTAATGCAATTTTAGCATTTTACGTTTGTTACATCTCCTCAAAATTGTCTAATCAATTAGCAAAATTAATTTCAGATGAATTATTCTTGGACTATATTTACCTTTAAATTTACTGCTTTCTGTTTCTAGACTTGGGGAGACTGTGTTCTCAAAGCTTTATTTCTCTGCAACTATATAAACCAGACTGTTAACAGGAAATACTTTTCCATATAAACCTTGCCTTACATTTTTTCACATAGGTGTCTGCAGGAATATAAAAATACTTTGAAGACATTTTTTAAAAGAACAACAATAACAACAAAAAACTCCCTAAGCTGAAAGTGTTGATTTTATTAGTATCCTGGAAAGCTTTCAGTTTTTTAATTTCAGATATATGGATTTGCCTAAAAAGAACACTAAATGCAAGGCTTGAATAGGTAAATACACCATACATAAAAAGTCCATTTCATATGTTTTAAATGTTCCTCACCATGTTTTCTAACAGCCTCTAGTAAGAAAACTCTGGAAATAGGATTTTCATCTCTGAAACTCTGCTATTCACAGAATCACAGAATTTCTAGGTTGGAAGAGACCTCAAGATCATTGAGTCCAACCTCTGACCTAACGCTAACAGTCCCCACTAAACCATATCCCTAAGCTCTACATCTAAATGTGTTTTAAAGACACCCAGGGATGGAGACTCAACCGCTTCCCTGGGCAGCCTATTCCAATGCCTAACAGCCCTTTCAGTAAAGAAGTTCTTCCTAATATCCAACCCAAACCTCCCGTGGCACAACTTTAGCCCATTTCTCCTCGTCCTGTCACCAGGCACGTGGGAGAACAGGCCAACCCCCACCTCACTACAGCCTCCTTTAAGGTATCTGTAGAGAGCAATAAGGTCACCCCTGAGCCTCCTTTTCTCCAGGCTGAACAAGCCCAGCTCCCTCAGCCGCTCCTCGTAGGACTTGTTCTCCAGGCCCCTCACCAGCTTCGTCGCCCTTCTCTGGACCCGCTCAAGCACCTCGATGTCCTTCTTG
Organism: Anas acuta; assembly: GCF_963932015.1. Classification (NCBI taxonomy): domain Eukaryota; kingdom Metazoa; phylum Chordata; class Aves; order Anseriformes; family Anatidae; genus Anas; species Anas acuta. The sequence continues at coordinate 109,308,341 of NC_088980.1, forward strand.
TAGCGAGGGGCCCAAAACTGAACACAGTACTCGAGGTATTGTTCAGATTTTGCTATTGTTCAGATTCCAATGGTAGCAGTAATTCACAATTGTGAAAGGACACAAAAAACAACTACTGATATACAACATAATAGCATATTATAAGTAAATTCATTTTTTTTTTCTAATTAGCTCTTTTATAGTTTTATAATAACTTTATATAATCCTCCCCTGGGTGGAGGAAAATGAAGACAGAAGTAGTCATCCTGTCACTACTTCTGAATTTCTGTTAATAAAAAGTCACTTTTGTTAACTTTAACAGAATAACACAATGCTTGTTATACCTTTTTCTGTGTAAGAAATATGTGCTGAGATTTTTTTCTATATATTTCTTTCTACATTTTTTCAACATTATTCTTAGCATTATCATCTAGATTAATTTGTTCATGTTAATGTGTGCATTAGCACACGAAGGAATCACTTTTGCAAACTAAAAGTCATATGTCTTCTACCTTCATTCAGCAGGATATTGCATATTGTTTGCATTCTGATTAACAACTTTATAACTGCAAGATTACTAAGAAAGCTACACAAAGATTTATACCTTTAGACTAAAATATGGTTTATTTGTGCTTACTTTTCCAGTGGCAGGAAAAACATTCATCGAAAGTGTTCACCCCTTAAAAAAGGAGGTTAATTTCAAATTTTCTACCAGTTACATCCTCAGAGTTCTGAAAACACCTAATCAACACCTAATTTAGATGACTGATACAGACTAATGTAGACAGCCTTTTCTACTAGATTTAGCATGGGAATGAGACATGTCATCCAAGATGACATGGTTCTGGTGCCAAGAACCAATCTATGAACTTAGAGCAAAATAATCACTGAAACAAATACATCTCCTCCAAATCAAGGTGCTCTACAAGACCATCCATGAATATGCACAATGAATGGTTAATTTTTACATGAGGACATACAGTCAAGATTCAGTAAAATTGTCAATAAAACAGTGTCTTAATGCCATGATTATTAGGTCTCTATACTTGTGCTGCCCTCTAGTAAGACATTAAGCAGTCAGTTTCTGTTATTTAAAATATTCAAAACTTTTGAATTGTTCTTGTTTCTTTGTTTTACCCGCAGTCATCTTATTGAACATCAAAGGCTCCCTAGCCAAGGCGTAGGTCCCACATTAGGCCTCACTCTTCAGGCAACTACATTTGCTCTAGAAAAATCAGAAAATAAGAACAGAAGTACAGGACAAATGATCAGGGGTGTTTTCTAGAAGCGTTATTACTGCATTCAGTGGTAGAGCAGGAGTTGAGCTGTAACCCACTCACAGTCATAAAGGCAATTTCTTTCTAAAAATACACAGTTCACCTCTAACTTGAAAAAATAATGCCTTATAGTGTCAGTTCACCACAAAACCACCCAAAGACCTTTTATTTTACTATCCAGGACAACTAAATGCTTGGTTCAGGTTCTGGAGAAAATGACTCCACTAGGGAGAAGCCCCTGAGAACTTGTAGGGAAGCCACAGCCTCAGCCCATCCCCAGGCAGGTGCCTGGTGCCCCTGGCCAGCCCATTCCTGGTGGGGCAGTGACACAGGGCCTGCCCTGGGGGACCTGTAGGAGACCCTATGGCCCCTGGTATAGTGTTTGGAGAAAAGGCCATTGCAGTTCCTCCTCATGTATGTACATCTCTGTTTCCACTTTACGGTTAAAAAGTCAGCTCTCACTGGTGATAAAGAGCAGTTCAGATGTTCTTAGCAACATTTCAAACTGTGGTAAAACAGACCATGTAGACAATGCACAAATTCAGTAAAGAGAAAAATTAAATGCTAAAAGAGAAAAGGCCATTTAAAATTTACAAAATGATAACCATTCTGAATAAAGGATTTTGCAAGGTGTACTGGGTCTGGCTGGGATGTTACCTTTCCCTGCAGCAGCCCATACAGTGCTGTGCTCTGCACTTGTAGCTAGAACAGCAGTAGTATCATACCAGTGTTGTGCCTGCTGCTGAGCAGTGCTGGCACAGCATCAGGACTCTCTCTAACCCTTTTAGGGGTGGGCAAAAAAGTGAGAAGAGAAACATCACCAGGGCAGCTGACCTAAACCAACCAAAGAGATATTCCATACCATATGATGTCACACTCAGCAATAAAAGCTGGAAAAAGGAAGAAGAGGGGAGGGGTGGGCTCTCGTGAAAACGTCGTTCCTCCTCGCAAACACCAGCTATGTGCGTTGAGGCCCTGCTTCAAAGACATGGTCAAGCATTGCTCATTTGTGGGAAGTAGAGAGTAATTTCTTTCCTCTGTACTTCCACATAGCCTTTGCTTTGTTTTTTTTTTTTGTTTGTTTTGTTTTTTTTTTGTTTGTTTGTTTGTTTTGTTTTCTCCCTTTTCCCCCTCCCTTCTCCCCTTTAGTTAAATTGTTTAGTTAACAATAATCTTTCCTTAATAATTTTTTTTTTTTACTTTAATTAAATTATCCGTATCTCAACCCGTGAGTTGTTCTTTATTTTACTTCTTCCCCTCCTCATCTAAGGAAAGGGAGTGAGAGAGCGGTTGTGGTGTTCAGCTGCCTAGCATGGTAAAACCACCACAATCCTTTTTGGCATCCAACGTGGGGCTCAAAGGGTTGAGATAACAATAGAATTGATTAAAATGCTTACAACTAACACGCTTACTTACTAGTCACCATGTTCAGTGTCCTGTTAATATTGGCTTGTTTGATCATATGTCATGCAATCCGTGTCATATTCTCCTTTCTCCTCTATATCTGATCCGATAACCACCACACAAAAGTACAAAAGAAAAAAGGAAAAGACAGACAGACAAAAAGTATTTCCAATAGCCATATGATAGAAGGCCAAGACTGCTCAGTAGACCGTTTTACTGCTATTTGTATCTGCATAAAGCTTTCATTTTTTGAAGCTTTTTAATTTTTGCTTTCTAGTAATAAACTATCTTAATTTCAACCACAAATATGAAAATAAATTAAAACAAAATTATCCTTATTTTTATGCAGGTTCATGCATGCAGCATTCTTTAAAACCAACCAAAACACATACATATGCACTCACACAAAATATTAGTAAATTGTCCTCAGATATTTAGTGACAGTTACTGCTGCCTTTGCTGCTGGGTCAGGGGTGTGTTTGAGGAGAAAGCCTCAAAGTGTTTTTGGTTTTTTTTTTGATTGTTTGTTTGTTTTTTGTTTTTCCCTCGAAACTTTGGTTTTCCAAACAGCAAACCCAAAGAGGCTGTTCATGGCTTGCACTTTTGTCTCTGCATTATTTACAAAACAATGTACCACGAAAATAAGGTCACTCACTATTGACTGGATAAAACGATCTATTATTTAATAGTCACAAAATTGAATCTCTCAGAAAAAATGCAGCAGCCACTCTTGTCTCCATTTATCTAAGTACAACAGAGAATAAGCCCCACATCTCCATTTCAGCTCAGAGACACAAGTGCAAATCTTACTAAGTCTGTATGGATTTCCCACTTTCACCTGACACAGTCATGACTGGCCAATTGCAGTAAAAATAATAAAACAAGTATACTTAAAATTAAATTGGTGGCTGTAAGAAATTTGTGTTACCATTTTCTGAAGAGGAAATGGAAAGTTGAAATACTACCATAACTTACTATTTTTATATTTTTTTGCATTTCACATTTTATTTTGTTTCAGATGCTCTGAATTTTCCTCCAAAATTCTTTACAATAACAAGGAAACAATTGCCACTCATTGTAACTTTAGATATGCTATAAACATAAGAACAAAACTTTAAAAGTGACCAAAAATGTTCCTCTTCTAGAACTCTGTATTATAATAGTGTCAAGTATCTGGCAGGCACACTGACTGCCCAGTGAGCTTTAGCTGGGAACTTTATTTTTTCTTACTGAAATTCAGACAAAGAGGATAAATCCTGGCATAGTTTTGCTCTCACTCGCTTCTGAGTAACTCCAGTTACTATAATGCTTATGACAGATGAGACTGGAATTAAACACTGCTGTGCAAAATAGTTAACTGAAACACGTGTAATCTTATCATCCCTTTAGTGTGAATTAATGGTTGCAGCTTACAGTGTGCAGAGTAGAACCATGCATAACTGTGTTAGCTCAGGACAAGTTGCCTCCTGCATCAACCTGACCTCCTTCAACATGAAAGAGCTCTTCTGATAATACTGTGTTAACGTATGAAACTCCCACCCTGCTCCTAAGCCAGCATTTTGACATGGTACTGCTCTGTGCAGCATCATGCAGCTAGTGTATGCTATGCACAAACTTTTTTTATTTTTTTTTGAAAAATCCATGAATTCTTCAAAAAACGGATACATATTACACATTTGGTTCACAACACTTTTACAATCACATTTTTCACTGGTCAGTGCTCATCAGGAGAGTTGACTGCTGGACAGTGAACACTTCACTTTTTTTTTTTTTTTTTTTGGTTATGACATTTTTCCCCTTTCTTTCTCAGAGTAGCAGTTTCAGTAAGCTTTCTCTCCACCAGAAGCCATCTGGAACCAGTTATAACTTTGTGGTAGACTGTCTGGGAACTGAGTACAGAGAGAGGAGAAGACAAAAGCCCTTGTTTCCCTCTTTCTTTCAGCTCTAGAAATGCATCTTTGGTACACAGGCATACTCCCAACCTGTCTTTGAAACAAAGAAAATGAACAAAAGACCTCAGGCATAAGCATACCACAATGATCACCTTACTCAGAATAATGAATTTTAAAAGAGTACCTACTCTCACACACAAATCCAATGTCAATAAGCTTTTTTAATTAAGCATACAAGCATTTATTAAGTAAAAACCATGATGGACACCACCACCAGTATGCTTTGCCATTAGAAAGATCTACTTAACGTTATACCTCTTTCCAAGTTCAACTGCAAACTTTCTATTTTCTCTTACATTGCTTTTATGTTTTCATATTTCTATATTGTATCAGTAATCCCTTACTCAACAAATGAATCTGCTTCAAGGTTGGTGGTTGTTTTGGTTAGTTGGTTTGATTTATGACTTTTTGAAACTTCTTTAGTTTCACTTCAGTCTCTTCTGTCACAGTGGTCATTCCAGGCACACTCTTTGCTCCCCTACCTCATGATAAACTCATGCCAAAGTAACCTCTACTCAGAAAACAGCAGTCCTAACCTCCGATACCCAAAAATGGGGTTGGCAACAAGATTCTTTTTTACATGACTGTGTATATATATATATTTATTTATTTATTTATACTTTTATATATTATAAAATTATATGTACTTATATATATATATAAGGGGTTATCATCAAGCAGGACAGAACACTGGACTTCAAAACCTTGAGCATTCAGCTTTCACTGAAATCACATTTTGTGCGATGTCTTCTTGTATTCACTGGTCAGGTACGAAGAAAATGATGTCATATTGCTCCGCTGAAGTAGCTGCCCACAGAAGGGGGACTGCCTGATTCTCATTCTGGCTCCAACAACTTCTCAGGCATTTTATTCAGCGCCTGCCATAATGTTAAACATGTGAGCTTATTTTCTGTCTTCAAGATTCCTATTCTCTTTCTAGGAAAGTAACTGGGAACTAAAGAAATTATTCTGTTCCTCATTCATCTTCATGGGATGAGAAAAGCATGTTCCTTGCTCCCTGGACATCCGGAGAGAGCTATCCACTTGTGCTGCTACAGTTGCATAACCCTGACAAGACTCAAACTAAAAATAACAGCAAACAGAGAACACAGCTGACGAACAAAATTCACACAGGGCTACTGCTAAACAACATCAACCAAGGACAGATATGGAGACACTTGTGTGACAGAGAGATCTCCATAAGCAGATCTACATCTTAACTTACAGTCACTAAGAAGCTATCAGACACCAGGAACAGCCGCTCAGCCAAATCTCCCAGCAATTTACAAGTAAAAATTTCATCACATTAATAATCCCCAAAGACATCCAAAATTGTTGTCTTTTAAAACACATAAATCACTATAAATCAACTGGCATAAGATACAGTAAGAACTTTTTTTTTTTTTTTTTTGCCAGCTGTTGCTTACACCTTTTTTTCAGGACTCACACCAGTCCTAAAAAAACCTGCATCAGAGGACAGACGTGACAATAAAACTAACCCAGACAAATGCCTCTGAGGAATATAAACATTACTAAACATCAGAGAGGTGTTAACACTAAGAAATATGAGGGTCATTAGTGAAGTAATAAATAAGAATGCAGTGTTTAAAACTCTACTGTTGTCTATTCCAGTAAAAGATAGATAAACTTCCTTTCTTGGTCCATCACTTGGAAAAAGAAGTTTGAAACTGCAAGTAACAAATCTGGGTGATGACTGAACACTTCAGGCAGTGTTACAAAGCCACTGTGCTCACCAAAGGAAACATAAATTCAAAAGTAATTATCTCCAGGATATCTCAATTGTGTAAAAGAGATACAAATCCCTCATTCATGTAGTCACTACTCGAAACTGATATTTCATGTACGAAATAATAATTCATTTTTTGTTTGAAGAGGAATTGTGCATTTCTTTCCCTCCTTAAGAATATGTTAAGTATTTTTCTCTTATTGTGAAGATGTCAAATTTCAATATATTATAAGAATATATTTAGGAATGCCATGAATTGCCTTATAAACTATTTCGTGTAGCTAAATGCGTGTAAAGGATCCTAGGGAACCCCAAAAAAATCAAAGAATCAAGGGAGATGTTGGGAGACCTTATAACTACAAATTTATTTTGATCCCTAAATGTGGTTATTCTAGAGAAGTAGGAATTAAACCGATCTGACTTCCAATTAAATTTCACCTGAACATGCCCATCATCCATGCTATGCATTTGAAATACAACACTTACATAGCACTGGGTGAAAATCTATCAGAAGTCCTACTACTGAGAAAGGGCTATGACCTTGTCCAGTTTCAAACAGAAAGTGTGCATATAATCATGGAAGAAAACAGAAAATCACACGTTGCATTTATTCTGAGTGGAGATATTCCCTGGAATGCACAGGATACATGTTAAAACTGTATCTGTTTCTGTGCACATCACTCAAGACATGTTTTCTGCCCCCAGAGTTCTGCAATGCATGTTTGGTACTCAGTTTGGGTTGCCAAATCTCTGGTACATATTGGAGGTCTTCTTCTACAGATTGAGGCTCCATTACAATGCATCTGTAATGAAAACATATCAATGATTTCTTCCTCTGAACTATGAATTACAGAAACTCCCCCAGGCCTTTGATAAGATCCCAGGCAAATTTTAACAACAAGACTGGAAATTCAAAATGATTTAATACCTCTTTCATGTTTATATAACAAAGCATTGTGTCCTTGTCCAAGAACATTTGAATGTGGGAAGTTAAGAAGAAGTTTAACTTGAAGAAAACTTCCCACGCAGTTAGTAATTCTAATCTGTTTATATCTAGGCTCAATATAAAGTCTGACTACGTATTTCTTTGGAGTCAGGCCACAGTACTGAAGATACCCAATTATATTATGCAGTACCACATCAGCAGAGAAGGAAAAGCAGTCACACCCCATCAAGAAAATTAGGATTTTGGATTCTCCACAGCATGACTTTCAGTGCTCTCAATGCAGCCAATCACAAAAGAAAGGACTGGTTATTGCAAAGGAAAAAAAATAAAATAAATAATAAAAACCTGTTTTTCTTAGGCCTGTTCTGAACACATGAAGACTGGTACAGATAAACTTCAGAGTCACAACATAGATCTTCATTCTCAAAATATAAAAGAGTTCACTTTTCTCACTTAAAGAAAAAAATTATCACCACAACAAACCCAAACCAACCAACCAAACAACAACAACAAAAAAAAACAACCACCAGCATCTCTTTAATTAGGTAAGATATCAAATTTAGAGAAATAAGTCCACTGAGAATCTCAGAAGATCGTTTCTTGAGAAAGAGCCAAAGTATACATCCTGAAGGATTAAAACTAAGTGAAGGGCGCATTAAATTTGATTTAAACATATCCTGAAAATTTAAGAAGGATACAAACAGCCAGCTGTCTTTCAAGTAAAAAATGTGGTTTTCTTTGCAATCTCAGCAGAGAAGCCAATGATCCCTTACTGACAAGGGTTCTATATACAATGAAGATAACAATGATAAAAACTTACATAATCCTTGTAACTTTGCTTACAAGCACTCCCATTAGTATAAAATTTTATCTCGTCAATGAAGTATTTTTTTCAGTAAACCTACAAAGACTTATAGCAGTAATGAACATAAACCAATGATTTCAACATGGTCTTTATGAGTAAATTGACCAGAATTAGTCTTGGATGAAGTTTGTAGCTCCAGAGAAGAAATGTTCTAAGGAAAATGTTGGGTTTTGATTGAATACAGAGGAAGCCAGTCAGTTTGTCAGGAGTGTTCTTGTTTGTCTAGAAAAACAACTAAATTCTGGCTTTACCACAAGTCATTAAGAGCTAGAAGTGGGAAGACCAAGCTGAGGAAAGAAAACTTCAACTGACAAGCTTGAGAGATACCTAACTCAGTAAGGCTGTTCTGCTAATATGTTGTCAGGTCGAAAGAGGAGAGACTATTTACTGCAGAGGCAAAAAGCGTCCTTACTAAAGGAAGTAGTAGTACTTATGATTAAAAAGGATTAATTGAAATAAATGTCAGTGTGTATCTTGTTGTTGTTGTTGTTTAAACAAAGAAAAATGAGAACTATTTTTCAATTTAAAAAGGAGGAAATAATGCCTGAAATATTTATGGCATAGAAGCTGCAGCTGTGAAACTTTTTCCTGCCTTTTCCATTCGTATGACATTCCCCCGTAACTGCAATTAGCTATCCCCTTATAAAGCACTTCAAAAGGTCATTGTAGTTCATTTTGAATGTTCGTTGCTCCCACATAATTTTCCTTTTCACCACTGAAAGAATTTTGAGAACTAAATTGTTTTGAATCTAAAACTTCCAAGTTATTTCATTGTAGCTCAAGAAAATACACTATTTTAAAAACAAAACAACAAGAACAAAGAAACCTTGCCATCACTACCTTACCACCATCAGTGTCTTTGATCAGAAGAAAAGCATATCCGCAGCAAAATTCACATAACTCACCATGATACCAAATTCTAGCATAAAGTGGGCTAGGACCCTGCTATCAATGTACGTTAAAGAAAACTAGAGTTCGGATGATGTCATAATCAGCAAGATATGATCAGTATATGACTACAAGTATTTACCCCTTGTTTAAGGCATCACTGTCTACTAGTAAAGATATCACTTTTCTATAAATATTGTATGCCAACCCTGAAAAAGTTGTACAAATTTATAAGATGTTCAGGATTCCAATTGTGGAACAGTTCTCACAAAATCCTGCCCAACTGCAATCCCCAGCAAATATTCTAAGATGAGTTTTTTTGACAGCCACTACCTCTCAGTGTTGTAAGTTCAAAGGATAAAGGATGAAGACCCAACCCCAAAGTACAGAGGCATACTTTGCCACCAACAGCACAAAACAAATTTGTACCCCACTCAGCTTTGACAGCTGTGGAGTTATCACCTTGGAACTTGCTCAACTTTAGCTGCTTTTAAAACTGCCCTTTGCTGCACCTCACACATGGCAGTAGCCAAAAGAGGTTTGCTCTTTTGCAAAGGCACCAGGCCCCTGCCCCACCACATCAATAGCGAGGAATCCCAAGTTGTGTGGTACAGGGCACCAACGTTTCTCCTCATCACCCCCTTGTTTTGGCAGTCTCCTCTTCAGCTGCTGCCACGAGGTTATTTAGCAGCTAAAATTTGCTGGCATGGAAACAGGGGCACTGTTTTATGAAGGCAAAATGCCTGATGAACAAACAAGGCAATGGATCGTGTTAGAGTATGCCTATGTATTTAGGGCCACGTGTTTTCCTCAGCAGCAAAGCTGAAGGAATTCTTTCACCAGTGCCTGCAGCTCCCGAGCCACCACCAGTGTTAGTGCTTGTGGTAGCATGGCATGACTGCAGTGCTGGCATGACTGAAGCAGGGAGCAAGCACACTGTGGAAAGGGCTGTGAAGGGGTGAACAGAAACTTGAGAAATTCACTAGTAGAGACGACAGTGCAATGTTATGCTTACGCAAGTAAGAAATCAAACAACAGAAAATGAATTGATTGTACCACCTTTACATGACAGCCCTGTAAGCAAGTTGATCCAAGTTCCTAACCTGCAGTCCAAAGAGCACAACCTCTCAAGAAAAATACATTCTTTTCTTTTTTCCAAAGTGGTGGCAGATGTACATACTAGAAAGACTTCAGAATCAATTATCTTGGAAACACATGAAGCAACAGGGAATCTCACAGTGGAAAAATGACTCCCCTAGTCATTTGTGTACCATTTTTTTCCAGTTTTTCTCCCCTTACTTGTTGCATCATTTTCTGATTTAAAAAATCATGGAATCACTAATTCCTATTTTATGTTCTTATGCTGTGCTGACCACTGCAGTGTCTAAACACCTTTCAGGAAAAGATGCATACATGCCAAACACTGCCATCCTTTTTTGAGATAAATGAAGATGATGAAGGGATGAGTATCAGTCCATGGATAGTTTGTTAATAGCAGACTACATTATAGGAAATCATAAATCATAAATATTTGATTTCTTAAAATTCTCAATTGTATCGTCCCTAAAACTCATGTTTATTTCTGCATTTATGATTCAACTTCCAAATTCTTGGCACTCCAGACAAAAATAATTGTGCAAGATTACACATATTTGAGAAACGAATGTGTTTTATTTCTTGGTCTTCTAGCATTTTATGCTCACAGGTTAGTTTAAATTTGGTTTTGGTATCGCTAACCTAAAGGATCAACCTTTAAGGGAAGACTGTCTTGCAGAGAAAGAAGAAGGAAATTCATACATTATTCTAAACAACTAGGTGCTTTTTCTTCATCCTTTAAACTGGCAAGAAGTTGTTGAGGTTTCTCCTTCCAGTTGTTCCATCTTGCTTTATTCCCCTCAAATTCCCAGCTATTCCAACCAAATCACAGTTCAAAATTAAAGGATGAAATTTCAATAAACATCACATAATGATCCGAAACAACCTAGTCACTGTCTTCAGTAGTTAATTAGACAAAATCTGATGTTAGGCTTATCTGAGCCTCAAGGAAGCAACAGGTATCACACGGAGCTTGTTCAAATGAGTATAATAATAGCCTGATCCTGCATTCTTTAAGCAGTTCTGTCCTTTTTTCCAGCACCGTTCCAATCAGAGCAGATGAATTAAAAAAGTTTAACAGTAACCACAATCTAGTAGCTAAACTTGTTTGTACATCAGACAAAATACATTGCTTGTTCATAAACCGCTGTCAACCAGTGTCAACCACACTGACTTAAAAACTTTTATACAGAACATTTCTGAAAACAGGAACAGACTAGTAACCTGTCCTTTAGAAATATTATTGTCCTCTGTTAAGCGACCCTGAACAAACAATATTAAATATAAAATATGATCCATCTCAAAATGTTTGGGAATGCTGTTCTCTTTGTGGGTATAATTTCTGTAAAGCAAACAGGTTTTTAGTTCAGCTCCATGGCAAGACAAAAATGCGTATGCCAAGCTCTCTCACTCTCAATCCACAGACAATCAACAGGTAAATTTGTTTCTTCAAGCTCAAAGTGGAATAGAAAGCAATTCTAAAATAAGCCAAATACAGAATGGTTTCGGCCCAAAATGGGAACTGTCATCATAGTCCAAGAAGAAGAAAGGGTTTTTTTTGTTTGTTTGTTTGTTTTTGTCTAGAAGACAGTTTGAGTTGAGCTTGATAAGAATACTTCTAAACTCTGAAGCACCGTGTGAAGCTTCATGCATTCTACAGCCCAACAAGGCTGCCTTTGTTGATACACAGATAGTGAAGTGGCTTTATGTGCTTACCCATACAGAGTTAGAGTTTTAATTCCAGATTCCTAAAAGCACACAACATATTTGTGACTATGGGACAGGCTCATCATTCAATTTCTACATTTTTGTTAATTTAGTTTATCTCTCCTGCCAAAAATGCAATCATTTTCCTGAAAATTAATGCCAACCTGGTAAGTCAAAAGCCATTTATCAGTTTGTAGCTAAGAAATATTTGAAGAGCTTAAAAAAAATAAAAAGGCAAGTATTAAAATGCTGTTTGAAATGAGTATGAATGGTTTGATTATTACACTGTGTCCTTGGGTAGGGAGAGGGGAGCACATCCTGTTTTGTGGTTAGGAAAATCTGGCAATCCAAATCTGCCCCCCACCCTTTTTTGTGCGATCTCTGTAATAAATCTGACATTTCAGAAGAAAGCTTCCATTTTTCTCCAACAACCCTCTGCAGAGGAGTAAAGAAAAGTGGGTCCTTCACTCAATTTTTTCAGTGGTCCTCAGGATTTCCAAAAATAATACCCTGCCCAGACGTTAAATTAGACTTTCAGTTTATTTGCAGGCAGCAGAATCAGTAGATTTCAAATTAGCTTCAGATGCTGTGAGTGAGGAAACATCACTTCCCTCCAAATTCAACATCTAAAAGTTTTTTGCACTTAAAAAAAAAAAAAATATATATATATATATATATATATAGGCCAAGAATTAGCAGTCCAGCTCTAAATCAATGCTTCTTTCAAGATCAAAACTTCTAGACTCAGAGAAGTCCTTAATCTTAGTAAAACCTGGGTGCTAATGGTACCCAAACATTCCACTTTAGCCACCTGTAATTATTTCACAGAAGAAAAAACACATCTGAGACTGTAGAAGCTACACACAGTACTAAAAATGGCAGATCATCTCAGACAATAATGAAAAGTCTGTAGTTTTAAGTCAGAATCAAATGAGGTATTCTTGACTCCGTCCAACATTACATTTTAACTTTGATTACCAAATTTAGTTTCAGAATAGTGCAAAAAGATGTATTCTGTACCTCTGATGTTTTATCAGTGGAGGAGGGAGGAGAAGAAAAAAATTCCTCTCAAAACCATAAAAAGTATCTCCACCAGGTAAGCATACCACGCTAGTGCAACATGGGAAACATATGCTTCAGGAAAAGTACACTTCGTGGTTCAAACATCTGCTATTTTTTTTTTATTTAAAGCACATCCGAAGCACACAAAAATACAATTGTAGCATGTTCTCAAATATCTGGATGCTTCCATTAGAACAGTTTATGTCTGGGAAATCAGGATTTAAAATAAATATTGAGCCAAATCCTAAAGCCTTTAAGTTGGGCAAACTTCCATTTACCAAAGTACAACAAAAAGTCAAATTCTTCTCTATCTGTTAGGTTTATACAGATTTAAAGAGATTCAACCACATTTCTTGAATTCAGATCTGTGCATCTGAAAGGTAAAACCACCTGCTGGAGAAAGAGTCAAACCATCTGCTGGAGAAAGAGTCAAACTCTAGTCTAAGATTATTTCAACACAAAGCATCAGGGCTGAAAGAATATAGGACCAAAACAAGAAAACAAGACAGTAAGTTAGCACTGCCATAATTTCAGTGTTTGTGAACTAGCCTGTTTGTCCCTAGTATAGATCCAAATAGTAGAAACAACTAAAGGACAAAAATTTACTCTTTGAAACACTGAGACAATGAATTTAAAAAGATGCTTTGAGTACTATTCTTGCCATGGTTCCATTCAATCCATTTCTCTACAAGTATTCCAAGTTACCCACTTAAGATGCTGGTCACCAGAATACAGCAATTTCTCTGATTCTTCTGGATACAGTTGAGAAATAAACACTTTCCTCCTCCACACCAAACGCATGCCCCCAAGCATGGAGACACAAAGCACCTTGCCACAAACACCATCTTGAAAATTCAGCTAGGTGTAAACATGCTGTGACAAGAATGGTTCAATTTCGTTTAGGCATCTGTATAGCTGAAGGAAGACTCAAGGACCTAATAGTTTGTACTACTGATATATCTCAGGGGACTTTGGAGAATCATATGACTACTTTCTGAAAAAACTAAAAAAAATATATATAAATAGGATTTTGGGAGAGGAGGTAGTGGTGTTCAGATGCAAGAGCATCTATAATAAGCAGAAATCAATTCTGCATTCTGCACTTAAGCTATTCCTGGAACTCTTTCTTTCCTTTTTGTTCTTGAAACATTACTATCAGCACCACCAAAGAAACAAAATCCAAAGAACATCTCTCTAACAAAGATTAAAAAAATAAATACATTGATACATGTACATGTGCTTGCACACAATCAAGGCTACACCATCCACTCTCTTGCATCAATATATTTTAAGTAGTCTGACAACATGCTTGGATGCCTCGTGTAATTAGAGATCAGTCCAAATTAATAATTAAGAGTAGCTGGAACTATACAATATTTCAAGCATATCTTATCCCTATGGTAAATGCTGGGTACCTCATTATCTGGGTATTGAAAGTTCTCATGTAGTATGTCAGCAAGGATGACTGACTTTAATTCTGTTTTGTAATAAGCAGATTGTTTTCCTCTTCCTAGCCTTTTGAAATGTGCTACTAACTCTGTAGCATGATTACACATTAACACTACACATTTTTGGCAGCAAACCAGTTATCCACATTGCTTACCATCCTGATGTATCTTATTCTTATGTAAGCTAGTTCCAAGGCAATTGCACTTTTTCACATCAATTTGTTCTCTAGAAAACTAGTGACCTCAAACCACTGGGTTTTCTCTTCACAGAAATACCAAGCAAATGTCGTGATCTCACAGTGCAAGAACATAAACTTTTACAACCCCCCCCCCCCCCCCCAAAAAAAAAAAAAACTCATAAGAATTCATTTGAGATACTTATACTGTTTATTCATCAGCCCTACACAATACAAACTTCTGACATGGTCTGTGTAATCTTTTTCCATAACGTTATTTACATTTAAATCATGTTTTATGTAAGTTGGCATTCAGCTAAAGAGACTTCAATAGCCCTGTGTATATATCTCTTGTGCCATTGAGTCTGGATATAAGCATTTAGTTTTGGATGGCTAGAATACTAACAAAACACTGGCGGTTGTTCACAGAGTATATTGCTGGTGGAATGTTAACTGTCTCTGTCAAGATTAGGAGAGATTAATTGTTTGATTACGGCAAAGCAGAAGACCCTATAAAAAGATAACTCAAGTGCAGAATATGTCAAACAGGAAGAGGAAGCCCATTACATACAGAATTAAGTGAACCAATGTCATCTGAATTAAAGAAATAGTAAATGTTATCTTTTTTCAGTAACCCCACCCCCAAAACCAATACAAGGTGTATTACTGAGAGATATGAAAGTATGACTTTCCATTTTGTTTAAAATACTACTAGACTGGGGGAGGAGGATGGGGCGGGTAGGGGGGAGAGAGAAAGGTCCACTGTCAATCACTTCCTAAAGAAATCTGCAAATTAAATTGAGCTTTGGAGTTCAATTTGGGCATCAGCTTTAGCCACGGAACCCAAATCAACATCCAGACCAATGGGGAAGCAAGAAGCCAAAGACGAGTAAAGAATCTAAAAGCTGCAAAACACAGTTGCCTGGTCTCACACATTAGTGGCAGGCAGTTGAACGAACTGAAAAGCAGGTTTGCCATGAAAGCCTACCTGAACTTTATTAGAAACTCACAGAAGTGGATGTTACTCTGTGGAAGAAGAGAGGAGAGGTACTGCTTAATGAATTGGCAATTCCTGACGAAGAAATTTGTTTTAGGAAATTTCCCAAATAGCTCTCCTGAAGAAAAAAAAAGTTTGCTAGAGTGATCCAACAGTGTTTTGCTGTCTCTGAATTCTGATTCTAGGATTAACTAAAAAAGCAAAGACATTGCAAGTTACAATAATTCATAGTGAGGCATGTCAGATGTCACATAATGACAGATAGGTTAATCCCTGCAGGGCATGAAATCTCAATGGCAAAATACCAAATAGCATGAAGTAATACGTATTGTACAATCAGTTCTTATTTCTTCTACTTTGGTCTCATAATAAATTAAAAAAAAAAAAAAAAAAAGAGAGAGAAAGAAAAAGAAAAATGTACATAAAATTTTCCAACTCCATCTAAAATATTTTGATTACATTAGAAACAAGCAATAGTTATTGCTGTTTAAAATCTGTATGAGATCTATAGTGATGCTTTCCTGAAATATCAAATCTAAAATATCATCCTGACCCCCGCCTTGCATGTATACAACAATCTTGCTTTCTCACTGGCTGCAAATTTAATCTCTTCTTTAGAACATGTATTTTTGAAGTATATATATATAGATAGATAGATAGATAGATAGATAGATAGATAGATAACTTTATGTAATTGGAATTCTAAATTAGAATTAGATTTTACTCTTTAAAATGAGCATGCACACATTTTGCTCCCTAAAATCGAGGATTTCAGCTTAAGCCACTAGAAAGATAAAGCAAATCCAATCAAAAACACCACTGTGCACACAGATACATTTCTCAGCGAATTTCTGTTTGGGCTCTTCTCTAATTTGCATGATTACTGCAACGGATACATGCATCAATACTCATCTTGGATTTGGTTTATTGAATAGAAATACTCTGCTCAGAGACAAACACTAATAAGCAGTTTGTCTTTAATCAATATCTGGCTCCATCTGGGGTCATTAAAATCAACAATAATCCATAGCTGCTTACTAGTATTTGATATTATCTTTGGCAGAAGCAGTATTAAAACCTATTGATAAGTATAGCTACATATCTTTTTTAATGAAAATAAAAGTTGCAACTATGCCTACAGTTCTAAATATACTGTCAGCTGCATGCCTTAATATTACTGTCTTTTATTCTGATTATTCTTTTACCATTTTTTTCTGCATTTTCTACCTCCTCATATCTTTGCAAAGGTTTCTTTCATCACCACTTTTTAAACAATGGAGTTTAACAACGTAAGGCCAATTCATCTGCAAAATCTAACAGAGCATCCTGTGTATAAATCTGACATCTCCTCTCAGGTAACTTTTCAGCTTTACCTTTTCAGTCATTAGCTCTTAGTCCTTCCTTTACAACACTGTAAATCAAAACCACAGAGAAGACATGACTAGTGAACATTGATATTTCAGAAAGATACCAAAAAAAAAAAAAAACAAACGAACAAAAAACCCTACCTTCTACTTCATACAGCCATCATTGCAGCTGTTTCATGAACTGTAAACATTCTCATCATTTGCTCATAACCCCCTTCACTACCCATTTCCTACACAAAAACAATTATTTATGTTCGTAGTAGCCAAACCTTTCACTTCAGAGGCTTCAACATCTTCTGAGCAACTCAAGGCAGCTCCATGGCTGGAGCTAAGTAACAAAACTGGTAGGAAGAAAAAATGAACCCATGGGAAATCAGTGACCTTGGGACAGAGGCACAGTGTCAACCTGGTTTATTTTTTTTTTAATCAATGGGAAGCTACTGGCACCTTCCAGGAGCACACTAGTCCTGCCCGGCCCTTTTCCATTAACTGTTCAAGAAATGAGATTTATTAGCTTTCAGCTAAATGAAAATTCTGGTAACAAGCCACATGTCAGTTGTCTAACAATGAGCAAGCAACAAATTTTAATATGTTGTAAAGAGAGAATGCGAATTTAATCACTCCCTCACAAAAGCAAGATTTTCTAATGGCATTTTTAATAGAAAAACACAAAAGATTTTTGTTCATCTCTTTGGAAGTTGAAAGCAATTTAACCTAACTACACAAATAAAATACATCAGTTCATGCCATCCTGTGTGTGGAACAGCAACACAGAACACCACAACTGATTGTGAAATTATGGTGGAGCAACAAAGCCTTAGCAAAGTGCCCTACTATTAAAGCACTAGCTTCTCTTTGTCATTCTAATACTCCAAATATATACAAGATTATCAATAAATATCACAGATTTCTTTCATTTATATAAGTTATAATCCTTTTATTCCAATCAAACCTCCAAATTCATTCTAGACTGCATATTCATTTACAGTGAAAACATGAGATCATCATACACTTGGTTTAAAAAAAAGTCAAGTTTCATTATTAAAAGCTTCGCAGATATTTTTCCATTAATTGATTTTCAATGTGTTCTGAAATGCAGAATTTTCTTTAGTAATTTATATATAAATAAACATTTATTTATAAATATTTATTTTTTAAAGAAAAACTTTAACAGACTTGCTACAAATTTTATTCCAGAATGCTATTCTTGATTATTAAGAAAGAAAAAAATCTGATTAGGATATTACAAAAATGCAATACTGCCTACTATGTACTTATTTACAACATTTTCTATTTGCTTTACAAATAACTTAAAAGGCTGGTCACAGGCAAGACGGGAAATACTGAGAATGTCAATCATCATCTACAAGTAAGCTAATGTGAAACAGAATTTGCAAGAATACAGAGAACATCACGAGTTAATTTAATTTAAACCTGTAGCACCACAATTTTGTCATATTTGGAAGTGTAGAAAATAAAGCTCTAGAAATGACAACATATACGAGATTTAGTAATTAACACAATACCGGCAGCAACTTGTAAAATGCAAAGTCACATACTTCTATAGCTCACATTGCAAGCAAGAATTCCACGCTCCTCTTCTACGCTAAATTAACTCATTTTACCACAAGCTAAATCAGACATAGAAATAGTACATGGATAATAAAACTCAGCATTTAAATTTGTCACAAATGCTGTAGCAAGGTCTCACCCCAGCTCTCCCATGGCAGACATTAAGTCCATTATCACATTCACTCTGGCAATGCATAATTTCCACCTGTACCTAACATGAACTTCTTGTTTTATTGCAATAGATCTATATTCAGCAATACTGACACTTTTTGATAATCGGCCATTTGCTCACCGAGAGATTTATAACAGAAAGGGATTTTAACTCAAATGATCCTGGGGCCTTGTTTGGTGTGCATTAGAGGGCATGTTATACAGAAAGCATGAGAACATAGAAAATCCACAAAGTGCAAAAAAAGGAACAAGTCAGGATAAGACAAGAGAGAGGAAGGAGAAGATAAATTGGGCAGGAGGGTTATAATTAAAAATAATTGTATTTTGGAAAGAGAGACCATACACTGGAGCAGTTTAAGTCTGAGGCAATGTGATTTAAAGTGCTTCAGAGAAAACTCAGAAAAAAAAAAGTATGTTGAAACTCCCTAGTCTACCTAAGAAGATGGTTTTTAATAAAGTAATAAACTAAGGAAGAAATTATTTTTTAATCATCACACTTTAGTGCTATCTCCTATCTAGTTCAATGATAAAGAAATTTATGGCTCTGAAATCCAGCTTTCCTTTTATTTTGTCTGTCCCACTGCATACAGTAAATTCCTATTACCAACGCTTCTATTTCAGCAGTTTTGGCCGTAACATTGTAGCCTGTCTTTGCAGAAATTTGGTCTGTAGTCCTGTCTCTTTATATCCTCTGGTTACAACAAAGCCAGCTTCACAAAAAGCCGTGCAGCCCACCTATGGGAAACTTAATATGGGCAGCCCTGAGTCAGGACAGAGATGGAAAGAGCTAAATTTTAAAAAAGACCTTAAAACCTCCTCCATCACCCTTGCATGTGAAAGTAGAAGCAATCAGTGAGTGCACAGGGAATAATTACTTATGCCTGCTCGGAAGAGCTCTGCTGAGAGAGGCCAAGTACACCCAACCTGAAATAGAAAGACAGCCTAAAATTCTGTGAAGTTCATCAATGGACTTCATTGACATAGCCTTCTGGTGGAAGATACTTACATGGAACAGCAATGGATGGCAATACAGACCCTGAGAAAGAATACTGACCTCTTTCCTTATCACAGCAATCTTGACAGGAAAGTTTCCAGGAAGACTGCCACCCAGATAACATTGTAAAACATATATTGACTGGGAGAAGTTAAGAGAAGCATAACACTGACTATAATTTAGTACAATTTTTCTCTGAAATAGGCATGTATGAGAGTTAATTTATTTTACATAGTGATCAGTACAGATGAGACAAAGTATTATGGACTATTTTTGAGTGAGAATTCCAGCAAAACAGATGATTGTTTCTACCGAAGCTTGCAAAACATAAGCTAGATAATTGAAAGATATTTACTACAACCTGACTAATCTAATTCATCATATTCTCCAAGATGAGATTTGTGTTCCGAAAATTAGGGAAAATGGCACATGCTGAAAAACAAACAGAAAATTCATGCTTAATGTGATCTACCATGTTTATTTTGCTAAAATGAACACAAAACTAGTAGAACACTGATCAAAATAAACTACTTCATAAGCAATTTTTTGGCACATATTCTCACTTCATAAAGAAAACCTTATAGAGAAAAACATGACCCCATAAAGCATTAGTTCAACTCCTTAAAAAATAAAATTCCCTAATGCTATGGATGCTACCCAAAAGATGAAATGTATTAATAGTTACAGTGAGCTACTAATATACGATGGAGCTATATATAAAGTTCAAGCTGCTAGGAGATATTTCTTGTAGTGAACCATCTAGCATGGGATCCAGCACATCACTGTGGCTTACTCTGCAAGACTACAGATCTCTGTGATTGGGAATGATTCTTCAGTGTCTGATGGCTGAACTATCGAATTCAGACATTTTCCAACTCCCAGTGAACTAATCAATTGAGAAGATAAAAACAACAACAAACTACATTCTATGTTCAGACTTGGTCTGTAGACAAACACAAATGAAAAATGAAGTGGCAAGAATTAAACCCTTAATCCATTTTGCAAGAACTAAGTCTTCCTCTCATGGCAGGCTGGCTAAGGTCATGCTCTTCCAAAACCAAAGATTTCCCAACTGAGGTTCCTCACTCACACTACCCTGCCTCCTAGAACATCAAATGAGTCTAACCAAGTTATTATTCACCTACTTCCCCATTCCAACATATTTGTCTGAAAATTACAAAACAAAACAAAAGTCAAAGATTTTTTTTTATTTTCTACACTCATTAGTTAGAACATAAAATCCATAGATCCATAAAAATATTCACTAGTTTTGGTATTTCTGCAGTACAATTACCTGCATCCTTTTGGATTTACACTGAGTGTTTTTGTGAGCCAAAGTGCTCTCTCAGAGCCACCTTGCTAAATAGTTAAGTATCTAGCACTTAACTCTTCTTGCCCTTCAACCAGAGCTCAAAAAAAAAAAAAAAAAAAAAAAAGAGAGAGAGAGAGAGAAGAAATACCATCACAGAGAAGAAATACCATTCACAATATGCGTGGGTGAGATGAGAAATGGAAAAGAAAAACATATTTGTATTCTTCTCTGACAAATGTAAATTGAGCATAGATTCAAAATATTCACACAGGGAACATCTATCCCTATGCCATGCACATGTGCAAATATTTATGTTGTACTTTTTTGAGTTTATGTCACTTGTGCCCACAAACAGAAGGTCTGAGAACAGACTGAAACACTAACAAGTAATACATGAGCAAAAATAGTTTAGGACTGGGATGTATTTCATTCAAAACCTGAATCATAGAACACTTATCACTTGAGTTAAGAATAACGTCTGTTAATCTGGATGACCTTACTGCAGTATTTTACAAACAAAGAGCGAAGATAGATTTCTGAACTATGCAAGACTTCAAACACTGCCTTCTCACTTGGCACATTTAACATAAAACCTAAACCAATCCTGCTCTTCAAAAAGAGCTCTTTTTCCTCTTTCCATCTGCTCTGCTTTCCCCAGATACAACCCCATCATACTTCAACTTTACTTGTACCCATCACCCCCAGGCACACTCTGGACAAAAAAAAAAAAAAAAAAAAAAAACACACAGAAATCGGGATGCCATGCAGAGGCCAGATGGCTACAACTAAGTATTAACTGTAGGTAGATAATGCTTGATCCTCCACTTCACTTGAAAGAGTGAAGTGACTTGACTGTCACTTCTACCTGTTCCCTAGTAAGGAATACAAGTGAGCATAGATGAACACTAAATGACAACAGGAAAACAGGAAGAGCACCTTTAAGCAAAGATCATCATGATGGCAATTTTCATATAAAACCCTTCTGAACACAAGTCTCCTAAACCAAAATTAATGCAAATTGGAGAAGAGCTGTAGCCTTTGTGGAGCTCAGGGAGTTCCCAAATCTTCTGCAAATGATAATTTTTCATGGCTAGGGGCAGTTTGAAAGATGGTCAGTAAAAAGGCCTTCCTGTTCTGCAGAAGTATGAGAACATTGCCTTACAGTAGAAAAGTTTTTTGGTTTTTTTTCCTCTGCAGTACTTTGGACTTGAAGCACAGATACATATGGCCTTAGACACAATAAATTCACAGCTAGGATGGCTTTAAAATTGCAAAAAGCTAGCAAAGATGGCAAACGCCCTCAAAAAAGTACAAAAGCTACATTTACAGCTCTAGAAGGGAAGCTTGAAAACCTCCCTGAATTTCAGTTTTGCTTGTGTTTTGATATGGAAAGAGATGGTTTCTCAGATATTGGGAACATAAAGCCCACAGACAAGATGCAAAATCCAAATTGCAATCTGATCAGATTGAGTTTCTTCTCCCCTTCTGTGTACTCAGTTTCCCCTCACTCGTCTCCGCCACCACCATGGATGCCATCACTCCTCATGCACTTCTTTTGCATCCACTAACCACAACTGCAAATTCCACCCAGTTCCGCAGAAGAGAAGGGGGATTTCCACCCACCTCTACTGAGATAGAAAGGAGAACATCTGAATTCCCATAACAGGATATGCAAAAGGCATTAGTTTATATCAGATGGAATAGTAAACTACCACAGCTCTGACCCCCAAATCTAAGCTCCTTGGCTATTATTGATATTTAAGTAGCTATGTACAGTCTGTGGGCATAGTTCATTTGGGAAGTCCCAAATATCATATACCACACTCAGAGTTAGACACTTACTATTAAAAGAGTTCAAATATTATTTTAATTTAGCATTTTTTTTAATGAATATTTAAATCAACTCTGGGAAACGAAATCTGAACCATATTGTAATAGAAAGCTAGAACTTTCATGGACACAAGCCATTATTACTAATAAATTACACTAGGCAAGACAAGACAAAAATCTAGACACACATTAATCATATTTTTCTTACTCTGTAACTTGAATTAAAAATAAAAGGCTCACTATCATGACTTAAAATGATCAGCTTCACTAATACATGTATAGCCAAATGTAAAAAAGAACATAAAGCAGATAAAAAAGCATAATAAAGCATAAATCTGTAAAGCAGATTTTAAAAAGAATATTAAAAGAATCAGAACTACATTTCAATTTCTGATGATTTCTCACAATGACACTTCAAAAGGTTCGCAAATGCCAATGTATAAGCCCTCCTTTGTCCAAAATCTACCTTTTTAATATTAGACATTAACAAAATTAATTGTGGTGTTTTGCTTTGGTGGATTTTTTGGAAGATATTTGACGGTTTTCAAATAAAATGCCATAACAGGGATCCACTGATAGCCACCTCCAGGATAGCTGTTTTTTAAAATGAATGTTATTTCAATTACAAGGTCTGTTTTTAGTGAATCCTGTGAATAACAGATCTACATGAAGTGGAAGTATTTGTGAAATCTCTGCAGTATTATCTTCATGTCACAAACGACGAGCAGCTCTAAGTATACCGGCTATACAAGCTTAGTGAAGACAGATGATTGTGACATCAGTAACTTCTGACACACTATATTGATATAGCACAGAAGACTTACTGGTAGCCAATGCAATAAAAGCAACCAGAGGAAAGAACATTGGTGATGAATTATAAATATCATCAATATGTAATTTCAACTCATAAAAATCTTGTTTCAGATTTGAATACTTTGAATGTGGTTTAGACATCTTCTGTTCAATAATGTCAGAGATATACCTCAATTTTATAATTACCTTAACAAAAAGAAATATTCTAATAAGGGTCTATTCTGCTTGATATTCAAGACTACAGATGAAAACATTATTCCTAGCCTTTCACATAACTATGTATTATGTTTAAAATTTAACATCATAGATGATTTGTATGCTAAATATTCTAACTGCTTTGCCCCACTGTTACCAAGTCAAAGAGGTGATATTCTACCTACATCCTAAACCTATTTTCATGTTTCATCTGAAACTATTGTTCATATTCTTTTGGATAACTTAACCCTGGAATTAATTCAGTAAGACAAAATCAGTGTATTTTTAATCAACATTTTAATAGCTTTCTCACCTCACAAGCAAGAGTCTGCCCAAAGACATAGAATAACAAATCACTTAAAACTAACTGCAAGATAAAAAATAGCAAAGCCTCCTTTGGAAGAAATTAAACCCAGTGCATTGGGGAAAAAAAAAAAAAAAAAAGTTTAATATCAAATAAAAGTTTTACATACTAACTAATTTGAAGAAGATATGAAAGATATTTCTTTATCAAAGAAGATACGAAAGGGCTGGGGGAGAGGGGAGAGTTCACTGTCAATGGACAGAATATAAAGCCTCTTCTGCCTGGGCTATTCTAATTCAAGACACCTAGGAGTTACTACAGGCACTGGGCATGGGCTTTTCCCTCACCTCAATCACCTTTCACTGCCTGAAAAAAGGATGGCGAGCCATTTTGGGAAGCAGGAGCCTGCAAACTGCAAGATGAAAGAGAAGGTCTGTGAGGATGGGGGAGCCTTTGCTATCAAATTATCGCTGCCTATTAGGAATGTGTTATTGATGCACTGTAAGATGGCTCAAGCCCAGGCCATTGCCTTGTTCTGTAATGCACTGAACACGTAATTTCAGTCACAGCAAGTGGAGCCTGCTTGTAATTAAACTAACATCTGTTGATACTTAATCCATTTATTCAGCTCCTAATACATGCAAGCTTTCTGCATTTAATCTCTTATCCATGAGGATGTTCCTTGACCTGTACTTTGGCATTAGGGAAGCCAGTGTTGACTCATCGTAAGTATAACCAAGTATAACCTTAAGTCCCCTGTGTTTTGGAAATGAGTATTTGCTCTGGGATTCATATTTCTCAGTTTAACAAATGCTACAAAGCTAGAAGTTCACCTTACTTGTCAGTCTCTTATCAGTTGCCCACTTTCTAACAGAAATACCGCATTCTTCCCCTAGCCTTCATAAATTGCATTCCCTGATCTCCAGTACTAATAAAAAGCAACTAAATTCCAAATGACAAAAACATATATGTAGTCCCTGTACCCTGTAGCACATTAGCAAATTATTATAAATAAGGGGGTGCAAGGGGATAAAGAAAAGCTCTGGATTTTCATAAATTTCATATTCTTCTCTGGTGAGGATTTCTCTCCTGAGCATCCTCCTTTATATACATTTGCCAGAGGACTTCAGTAGGTATGTTTATAGTTTAAGCTTTAATTCTATTTTGTTTTGGAGGCTCTTTTGGTAAGATGCTACATAAAATGAGAAAAAATGACTACAACAAAGACAACTTAGACAATCAGCTCATGATGCACAAATATTGTTAAAAATGGAAATCACCACAAGAAGAACAGTCAAAACACCAACTCAGGATGAATAAAGACTTTGGAAAATAAGTGAAAGATTTCTGAAATTCTGTGACAGCAAAAAAGTTCATAGTTCTCAGAACATTATTGTGAACACTCTTACCTATTTCTAAAATTACATAAATAGGACATAACCGTCCACTGTAAATGTTAATGAGACTATATACACCAGGAACCATGAAAATTCCATTTTGCAAATGATTAAGTACAAAAGAAAGAACATTCAAAATTAGGGACAATTACTTGGAAGTTCTTTACCTCGAAACATATGTCCCACTTTCACACTTTAAAGGAGGGTCACAATTCAATTGCTTTTCTTTTTACTTTATTTCTCTTTCTTTTTAAAATTTTTTCAGTGAACCTTACAGTATAAAGACTATGGTCATATGCCCACAGAGAAACATCTGAACAGGTGGGAAAATGTTTGGAAAAGTTACTAGATTACTTGCACCTGCAAATTAAGCACTGATAATAAACATATGGCAATTCAACTTTGCACTACAAACCCCACTCCCCTAGAAATATTCAGGTAACATATGCATTCATATTGTGTTTCCAAGTACACAGCTGAAATATCGCAAATTTTCTCTAAGACTGGAAAATGTGTTTAACTGCTCCACATCCATATGAAGTTTCTATGGTCTTAAAAGACACATGTAAAAAATGAAGGCTTTTACTAAAAGCTTTTTTTTTTTTTAAATAAATGAAAATTACTTTTAAAAAAATAAAATCAGTATTAATCTTGATACAAACTCTCTAGTGTTTGTCAGAACTGTGCCCCTAGAATTTTACAAGAAATTTCTGCCAAGTCTTGTCAAAATATATGTCGAATACAACTCTGATGTACATCGCAATTTCATAGGACAGTGATAAACTACAAATGCAAATAAGGGTCAGGCTGAAAAAGGCAGTTTATTTTTGCATTATGTAGAAGTAAATACATTATTGAATTTAAAGATGGAACATTTAACTGAGAGCCAGTGCAGCAACTGTGGGAACACTTTGGTGTAGTTCAAGAAAAAAATCTGAAAGATGCACGGAGGGGCACACGGTACCCACACTACTACTGCACCACTCCTTATTCAATTACAACCAGTGACAGGAAACCTATACCCACCCACTGGTCACCCCGTAACTGCCTTAACACCACAGACTCTATCTGTCTGGTATTCAGAACAAGAGCAAGATTATTTTCATTGCCCCAAAGGGAGAATTTAGGCCATTCTACCCTGAAGAGCAAACTATTCAGAAAGATTCAGGGTGTGAACAAACGTATTTTTAACAACTTATAAGTACTTCTGCATCTTCCAATATATGGCAGCAGTCAGCTGCTGTCAAGTGCAAAGTGTATTCATTTTTTATACCTGTTGACATCAAATTGCTGCAGTACTTGTGGTCATCTGATGGTCGACCAACAGAGTACTTTTACATTGTTGCTTATATAAGTGATTTTAAAACATAAACTTCAGGTTTACATTATTGAAAGACCGAACTCTGAATCCACAATGAAACCTAACCTCAACAGCTTTTTTCACAATGCCAGCCCCAAACACAAAATTCATGAGTAAATATATATATAAAGAAAAGTCCTTTTAATCAAAAGTATTTTCTTTTTGAATTTATATACTCGAACACAGAAGTTTTTCTGTTGGGGGAGAAAAGAGGCAGATTCATCCCTTGGAATTTTAAAAGTCTACCACACGTATTTCTTAACAAAATCAGGAGAGTTGACACTAACATGCCTACATGAGCACAGTGCTTGACAGGGTCCAACTAGTTAAGCACTAAGTAGAAGTGCCTGCATTCAGGAGGTTTGAATTAAAGAAAGAATTTAGGAAGTCTTATTTAAGGACAGTTCTGCTCTGTAAATATGGTAGAACAGACCAGCCCTTTGTGTACAAATTTCAAGTCTTGTTTAAAAAAAAAAAAAGAGTTTTGAATTTATAGCATTTTCTTCCAAAAGCTTCTCCCAAAACCTTTCTTTTTTTTTTTTATTCTGTGAAAAAAAATACAAAAAATATATTTATGTCATAAAGACTTACCCCCTGAATATGTAACCAACCCCAGATAAGCAAATACACTGAACAGAAATGACATCAAAAATATGAAACAAGAAAAAAAAAATCCTATCTGCTTATTCATTCTCCACTAAAGAAAACAATTAAAGAAAATATCGTTAATACTGCGAATCCTGAGGAAAAAATATTTTGGACTAGTGAACATGGTTCATTAGTTTTACTTTAAAACTCCTTGCCAAAGTAACATGGCTGGATCGCTCCCAGCACCAAGGACTTGGTTTTGCAGTACCTTTATGGTACTGAGGAAATCAGACAGCCACTCAACTTTCCAATTCAAATTCTGCTTTCTGCTCCTGAATGATAATCAATGAAGTGAAGTTACAGCCAAGGAAAATCACAGCTTGGTGGTCAGCTATTACCCCAACCTCTTGGGGCTGGAAATGCTGTAAAAGGCACTGCGCTTGCCCAAGCAGAATGAGGGGGAGAGCAAATATTTTGCCTTGTTCTTTAGCAACCCTTGTGGTTGACTTTGAAGCAATCAGACCATCTCCACTGTGAAATCCTGCATGCGTAGGACCCCTTAGTCCTTTATTGCAGGAGGGAAACCCTGCCTGCTGTGCACAAAAAGAGAAATAATGAGTCTGGATGAGGATTTTCCCCAACTATTTCTTTAATTGTTAATGTGACTGGGAAGGTTTTCTTTTCAGGTGGTTTTCTCAGGTAATTCATTCACGCCATCTGTCAACACCTTCTACCACTTCTAAATGGCAGGGTAAGCTGTTAGCACATGGAGGTGCACAGCTGCTGATGCCACCTTTGTTTTTGTTCCCCCTGGAGGAAATGGGAACATGCCAGCCCCACAATGCAGCACGTTAGCAATGACAGCATGTAAATAGCCTGCATAATGTAAGAGCCACACATCTGACAGCTCCACTAGTCATTCAGTGCCGTTATCCAGCAGGTCTGCAGCAATATATTTTACTGGTATTTTTATTGCCATCATGATAATTTAAGCTTGGTGAAAAGCTCTTCTGGCCAGAAAGAGGAGATAGGGCTGAATTAGCCTAAGCCAGTCACTACACAGATTTAAATAAAATAGTATCAGCAGCTGCGGAAAAAAAAAAAAAAAAAAAAAAAAAAAAAAAAAAAAAAAAAAACACTTTGAAAACACTTTGGGTGGAGTTCCCAATAAAAATCTTAATCTTTTAATTTGAGGCATGAAAGCCATTAAAATAATAAAGATTAATATGATGGTGTACACTGGGGGAAACATTTAAGAACACTTTTAACATTTAAGAACACTTTTAATCTGTTTAAACCAAGAGGTCAAATAACCTCTATCCCCAGTACTTGAAGAATTAATGAATAAAACTCATCTAGTAGCAAAGATGTAGAAGTAGCAAAAAAAAAATAGGTCTTCAATCAGGAGACAGAGTGTAAGAGAGAAGAGCAAATATATACAGGGAAAAAAAAAAAAAAAAGAACATCGTCAGGCACTTTTGGATTCTATGCAAAGTCTTACAAACACTTCTGAAGGGAAGAAAAACAGACACAGAAAGGTAGAAAGAACAACTGCAGGTTTACAAAGCCATAATATAATGTTGTTCTGAACCAGCCCAGACAATTGCAGTAAGACTTTGTTATTATTTCATCTTTGCTACAGTGGCTGATAATATATTACATGGGAAGCAAATTAAAACAAGGATTAAAAGTGTAAAATGGAAGTGCCCTGAGTAGTGCTGGAAGTACTTTCAGACTGCAAGAAAAGTACTTTCAGCTGCAGAAAGGTTATTAGCAGAGTTCCTCAATGACACATCTTGGCATGGGTCTTATTTTTTTTTTTTTAACTTGACTTGGCAATTAAAAATATGAGTGATACTGAAGTTTGCTAATAACACAGAGTTGGGAGGCACAGTCAACACAAAAAAAAATCAGCCTCCCAGAAGAACTGCATGCTTCTGAGGGCTGAAAGAACACAAAGAGGATTACACTTAATAATACTTAAAAAAAGAAAGGCTACATACTTAACTCTAACAAAACAAGCAGGTGTACTTGGCAGCTAGATGGCTATAAACAGCAGTATTTGCTCTATGAGTAGATCAAACGAAACCAGTGTGACAAAGCTACACTGGAAGAGAGTAAAAACTAGCAGACAATTTCACTGCTGCAACAGATAAGAACGCCATTATACCAGCCAGTGGTAAAACCCCATCTGGACAGGTAGGCGTACATGGTTTTGGTTATCCTTCTTCAACGCAGAGTAAGAGGATTATTAGAAAACTTACAGAACCACAGAAGAGCCAAAATTGTTTCACCAAGCAGAACATGGAGAGAAAATACTGTGTCTGGAAACATGTAACAGGCAAGAGAGTAAAGACATGAGCAAATGGGGAACAAAAGCTATTTATGCTAAAGGAATATTTTCGCATAGCAATAAAAAAAGGCAAAGTTTGGCTATGAATAAATTTTCATTGGAAGTTAGCAGGGTCTGACCACGGCAAGAGAATGGTCACACAAAAGGAGAAGGGCACACAAAAGTTTGATTTTACAGTGGAGTTGGATATGGCTGTGTGGAGACCATATGATGCCTTAGTCTATGTTAGCAGAACACACATATGAATCAGAAAGACCATAAATAAATCAGTTTTGTGCCTGGTCTAGTTCAAATGTATCTAAGAATGCACAAAGGAAAGAAGGGTGGTCACAAAGTACACCTTACGTGCAGTAATGATGCACAAGCTAACAAAGTAAGATGAAAAACAGTAGAGAGAGTTTTCCTTTGTTTATCTATTTACTTATTTAGCTATATTGGTCAAAAGATGTGCTGATGTTTTAGCACAGGAAGATTCTTTCTCTAAGTGTACCAGGTTATCATGGCTTTGTTTAATGTACCCTTGCTCGCAGTAGTTCCTGGCACTTCATGCATTTTTCATAGCTCTCTGTTTCTTGTTAATATATACTGTATTCCTGGGAGAGACAACCAAAAGGGCACTTAGTTGTGATTAGCATTTTGCAACTTTATCTTAACAACACAACAAGTAGCAAGGACAGCACACTGTGGAAGTCTAACAAGACTGCAACTTATTTGTGGTGAAAGAACATGACAGTTTAACAGCATTTCAAAAGAACAGATGTAAACACAGTTTTCAGTGCCTAACCACTGAGGCACTGATAACACAAACATAAGGGTTTTAAAAATCACATTTATTCCTTTCTTGTGCACACAAATATACAAGCAGTTCTATGAACATCCATTAAAACATGTTAACACCATGCTTCTACAAGCAAAACCAGTTACTATACAAAAGTAAATGTCATCATTCTGCATCCATAATTTGGTATCTAGCCTTAAAATTATTTTTAAATATACAAAATTATACTTTTATAATTAAAAAAAAAAAAAAGAGCAGCAAAGAAGCACCCTGACCCCACAGACAGTTGATTATGAGGCACTCTTAACTACCAAAAGTGAAGATGCATTACTGCCATTTACATAAATCCTTCCTTTTCAAAGCTTTGTTCCTCCTTTCTGCCAAATCAATAAAATCCCTCTGCCACACTTATTGACTCCTCCCATGCAGTTGCTTTCAGGTTCTCACTCTCAATGTCAGCATAAACTTACCTTTTCCTCCACATACCTCTAGTCCCTGACTATACACCTTCCATTTCACACAGAGTGGAGAAATCCTTTCCTTCTTTCACAGGCTGCAGCCTTCTCCATCAGAAAAAAAAAATAAAATAAAATAAAAATAGAATAACCACTAGTAAATATACTGTCAGACACCCTTGAACAAAACTGGATGATTAAGATAATTTGGCACTTTTGAAAAATCAAGGTGATTCCTTTTTCATTGCTCAGCTCTGTCTGGCTCAAACATAAGTCCAATTTGAGGTTTTGCATGTATCGAATCAAAGCAACATGTTTAGGGAAAACTGTTCTAAAGAGCCTGTGCTGGCATTCATAGCACTTCTAAGGGAACAGTTACAAAGAAAGAAAAAAAAAAAAAATCTAGCGAAGATGTAGCTTCCCAGTAGAGACAAGGCTAAGGAGTCCCAAGAGCATTGCAGTCCTAGCTGCAACGGTTTATGTCATTTCAGTACTTCACAATTGTCAAGATAAACATACTCCATTTTTCAAAAATGGTAACCTAAAAGACATTGAGAGGAAACAAATCTTTAAAAATCCTGCAGTTTTCCTTCCCCCTCACTGAAAAAACAAAACAAAACAAAACAACAAAAAAAAAACAACAACAACACACCTTTAAGTTCTATCTTAGAAAGTTCATATTTTAAAAAAGTAGAAATGAGCAGGCAAAGTCAAGTTACAAATTTGAATTTTGTTATGGAATCTTTACACAGACAGGAAGTGAAACAACAGCTAAGAAATAAACAACTTTTCTCTTTCTGGACAAGTAAATGTCAATTAATTACTCTTCTTTAATACAGAAATCAAAGTTTAAGGGATGTACAGGATTTTTCTAAAATTTGAATCGATCCAGTGATACAATATGAGACACAGAAGAAATGCCCTTGCATGTATTCTTTCAGTAAGTGTATGACAGCACCGTTTAATGATTCCTACATGTCCTGGAAGAAGAAAATTAAACACTTAATTGCTGCACTAGCACAACAAGGTCATAACACAATGAGACATGAGATGACAAAGACAATGTTACCAATAAAACTCAAATTTCCTGAAAAAAATATAAAAATGTAGTTGATTTATGAGAAGTATCTTAATGTTGTCATGATTTTTGTTTTAGACCTATTACAAAAAGCTAAGAAAAAACATGCTTCTCTTAAAGCAAAAACTAAAATACAAATCAGAGACGTTAAGAAAAAAATGAGTAGATTCACCCTAAGACAAACGAACCACTGAACATCATTACTGGCTGCCTGCAGCTGATAAGACTATCCATGATTTTAACAAGCCAAAGACCCGCTGACTCATTAAAAAAGAATTTGACACACTGGCTGACTGCCTAATTCAGAGCTCACTCCATCCAACAATGTTGGGTTCACAGTGAAATACACTTAAAACAGAAGACTGGGACAATTCACCACTGCCTTAAGTGGCAAAAACTCAACCTGCTGCTATGCCTGAGTGATGCCAGAGCCAGGATCCCTCTCTGCTAAGGATGCGGCAGGGGCTGCTCAAGGAGCACCAAGGACCCAAGGTATGGGGCTGAAGAGCTGGGGGAGCCTCTCAGAGCAGGGACAGCCTCTGCTGAGCTGATGGCCACTCACATCACCTGTGAGTGCTCAGTCTTGGGCACTGAGACCTTGCAGCCATTGAGGGACCACCATCCTTGTTGGCAACAGTCCCCCAGCCCACAGCTGCCTCACCACATGCAACAGTGAGACCATGTCTCAGGGTCTGCATCCAGCCTGACACAGGAAGCACAAGGTGGTCAGTTAGGATGTTGCTCTACTTTCCTTTTAAAGCCAACCCTCACACATCAACGCATACTGCTACTTGACCAAAATTTGAGAAACCATTCCTACAATAACATCCCTGATACTTCGTTATCTACCATTCAGCACAGAGGCAGCAGATGTCAAGAGGGGAGAGGGACAAGAACAGCAGCAGGAATGCAGACCACTCAGCATCCCAGACGTCCCCATGAACCACAGAGCCCATAAAAACATGTGACAGAGTAAACAGCAGGATCAGGTAGAGGGAAGGAAGCTATATTTAGGAATAATTTTATAATTTTTAGGTTGAAACAGAACCATACACTAGCATAATATACACCTTTTTCTCTATCTTCCTCCTCCTTCTCCCCTCCCCCCCTTTTTTAATGCAAGCTAGAATCAGTTGATTCCTAATGAAGGTCAGTCTGTATCTCAGCCAAGATACAAAGAATGAGAGTATTTACCATGAGTCCTTCCACAATTGCAGTCATCTCTAGTAAAAGCACATAACTGAACCGCACTAGAGGCTGTGTGACAAAACTGGTTCACCACCTCCAGAATAACAACCTTTTCCACTGAAATCAAAAAACAAACCCAAAATCCTGAATTCCATCCTCAACAATTTCCAGATAGGTGTGTTTCCCCTCCTCTCCTTGTAGCACCACCTCATATTCATCACTTTTGATTTCTCCTCTTAGATGCGTATTCATTTCAACTCCAAGCACTCCGAAGCTCAAAAAGCCTAATCTCTGTTCTTGACTTACATTGCTATTTTGACTGCCAGTTGATTTAAACGGCATTGTTGGTTCTCTATTTATGAACCCCTTCTGCTATATTCAGCCTTCTATGGAAATCCCGTCACTTCCTTCTGTGTTACTTCTAGTATCCACACATTCTTGCTGGCCGCCATTACTAAAATCCTTTTTGCAGGCAGTTTTTTTTGTTGTTGTTTTTGTTATCCCAGCTGGTCTGGTTGGCTGTTTTCTTTATCCTTCTGGCCTACTCCCAAATAATCATTCTTCTCTTTGAACCCATCAACACTTTTTCTTACTCTTCAAAGATCAGTCAATTCTTTGTTCTTTTCCATAAACACCTGCTACCCCTCCTACCATGTCTCTTACCCTACTTTTCCCTTATATTCACTCTGTACTTTCACCTTTCATACTTCATTTGCTTTCTTTCCTGCTCTTCACTTAACTGCCCTTATCTGCCTGCCTTCAAATTCTTCATAAAATGGGCTTAAAATACTCTGAAACACATGATCCAATTACAATCACATTATATAATTATCTTTCTCATTAATGATTCTCTCCTGTGACATCGTTCAGTAGGTCAGTAAATTACACTCCATTTGTATTTCTTCAAATGTAACTCAATTTGCTTCCAGCGAAGGTGACTGTTTTTCTGGAGCATAACCAACACAATCACCACAACCCATAGTTTTTTCTTAAAAAGGGCACAGCTCAAAAGCAGAGCAGCTCCCACACTAAGGCACGCGGGTTCTACATGAGAAAAGCAAAACATCAGAGTTATAGCTTCAGGTGAGAGTTTATTCTTCTAAAACCTGTCCAAAACAACAGTAATCCATTTTGGTTCATATTAATACCTTGATCCATCATGTTTCTCTGCAAAAGAACCTCACACAGAAATAATAATAATAATAATAATAATAATAATAATAATAATAATAATAATAATAATAATAATAATAATAATAATAATAATAATAATAATAATCACACCAGTAGATAAATATCATTAATTTCATTAATCATTAATATTAAAGAAAATCAGGTATGATACTTATCTAAGTACAGGACACATTACTGTATACCAACATGTACTCTAACATCCACCACAGAAAACTGGCTGTAGGTCAGGAGGCACTGGTCCTACTTAGTCAACCTCTTCAGGCAAAGTCAAGTAATTGTTTCCTTATTGTTGCCGAAAAGATCAAATAAGCTTTGTTCCATAAACAAAAGGATCTGCCAGGGCATATAACATTAGACGGATACAGAATATCTATCCCCACACAAAATCAAGCAGTATTTTACCAAGGACTAGGGAAATCTGCATACCTTCTAACCAAAGGAGTTTAATTTCACCCTCCAGATATTTTAAAATGATCTTAAATGGCTCCTGTGTGCATTCACATACCCTCTGAATAGTTTAGAAAAGAAGCTATTCCCACCACTAGACCTGCTGTGTTTTTTTTTTTTTTCCTTCTTGTAGTCTTAATCCCAAATTCAGATTTGTGCATTAAAAGAAACTACTTTCAAGTAACCAGAATTCCATCAATACACCTAGCACATTTGAGGCTGTCTCACTTTCTTCCCCACCTGTTAAATAACTAGAGGACTCTGATTTCTCTTACAGGAGCATAATTTAAATCATTAGGACACAATTGTTTGATATTAGACTTTTCAGTAATTTTGACTTAAAGAAACCAAGCCTATCACATCTGTTTGATAGAATTATTTTCAACACCGTTCAGGGAGCGCTACCCACTCTATATTTGACTAACGTTTCCAAAAAAAGAAGACCAATGGTTACTGCAGGATGCTGACCACTCAAAATGCACAAGAAATCAATGCAAGATTTAAATACTACAAGGTCAAGGTTATCATAACAATTTTTATGTTACCTCCACCTTATTAGTGATTGATCTTTTAGAGGCAATCTAAATCTACAATTAGCTTAATTACACTATAATACAGAACTGACAGATTGGGAGCTGGGCTGAACTGCAATGAAAGATTCAATCTTCACATGGTTAATAACAAAAACACATAAAAGATAGTGCAAAGGAGGATATTAAATGATGGAGGCAATTTGCTTGGGTTTTTGTTCAGAACACGCAATCTCCCTAAGGGCCCTGAATCTGCTATTGTGGATACAACCAGACAGGAACAGCTTGGGGAGAGAAAGAAAAAAAAAAAAAAAAAAGGCTAGCAGTGAAGGCTGTTTTGCCAATCCAAGGAATACTTTCCTTCTTTTTAAAGAAAGCCGATTTTACAGCCTTTAGCAGTGGCCCTTAATGGGCAATGTTTTCTATCAGGATTTTGTTAAAAAATGACATGAAATGAACAATTTCACTTTCATATGCTAACAACAGCTCTACAAATAACAGATACTATCTTCTCCCGTAGTTTTGATTAACCACTTCATGAAAGACACTTTCATTCTCTTCTGCTTAACATTGCACTCCTGATATCTCCTTCTCTACTGTACACACCCATGGCATCATTGACATCTTACAATAACCACAGACCACTACTGTTGACTTTAAGGCTGAATATTAAATATTTCTTACTCTGAGTATAAAGAACAATTTAAATAGATACACACATACCACAGGAATGAAGGTAATGACAAGCTGATTTTTATTTACCTCAAGTAATATACCATAGCAGCAAAAACTGTTTCTTTCCAATTTTATGTTTTCCTCTGATACGCTCAACTTTGTTAAGATGAGATGGCACATTACATGTTACCTAATTCATGGACTGTAGACACTCACCTATCTGAGTAACCTTCTGGCATTTGCAGCATTTGTTCTTGGACAATTGCCTAGGGGATCATTACTTTAAAAAATAAAATAATAATAGTTTAAAAAAAAAGTCTGTACTGTACTTTAAAGAATCTTCCAAACTGAGAAGTGATGTTTTAAAATCAGTTAAGCAATCTCACGTGTACTAATCTTGGCTACCAATATCAAAATGTCAAACACTAAATCTGTATCAATTCTAGTCAAAAACTGCTACTAACAATAAATTACTCGAGCACATTTAAGCAGACTATCTCAAGCAAAAAATATACTGCTTTTTATGTGAAAATAACATATGTTTGATTTATCTTACCACCTTTAGTAGAAACACACATTTATTAAATGCTGTAAACCAGCATGTTCCTTCTACCAGCTGTGCAAGGTTTGACTCACTCCTTATACACAGATCTGGGTTGGGAATGAGAAACTTGTCTGATTTGCAAAAAGGATGGTTATCCCCAGGCAAGCGTGATTCAGTAAATTACATAGAATCTGGAATTTCTGAGTGTCAGGAGCATCTTCTTTAGTTCTTTTTCTACTATGGCATGCTAGAATAGGCACAAACACTATTTGCTATAATATACAAAATATTTGAATATACTTTCATTTCTACAGTTGTTATGAAACTCTAAAACTAAAATTATGAGTATTTCTCTAACACTTTTTAAAATACAAACCTATTTTTATATTTCCCAGTACATACAACTTTAAACTGTTTTCTACTTAGGAGAGAAGGTGTTCTCACAAGAAAACCACTTTGACCAATGGGTGAAGTAAATAGGTTGACAAATTAGGCAGTCAAACTAAAAAATAAAATAATAATAAAAAAAAATCAAATGATGCTGCTGCAAATATAGTATGTATTTTATTTGTACTGCTGTGAAGGTGGAGGTTAATCTCTTTACAAAGGGAAGGAGCAACAGATACAGACAGTGAAAAATGCAAATACTAAGCTACAGGATAACATGAAGATGTTTCCCACAATGATGATAGTCAAGAGCACAAATAGCCCTCAGGAAAGTCATCTGTGCTGCTACAAGTATATGACATCAACTATTGTTCTCCATATTGGACATCAATTATCATTCTCCATATTGAAATTATCTGTTACCTAAGGGCAGACATATACATGTAGAACAGCAGAAGAGCCAGCAGCTGCATGCAACTTGTGACTGCAATAACTTGCCTTTTACCAACTAAAGGCTAGCTATGCTACACGCAGTGAACAGTTTCAACATTCATATGGTTAAGCTGCACCTTCTCCCGTGCTTCTTTTGGAATGAAAGAGATCAGAGGAGGAGGATTTCCGATATACACTAGGTGGACCCTCCAAAGGCAGCACAGTTCACTAAACTACAGTCAAAGAAATACATAAATCTTGCAGTTTTCACGCAAAAATTTGGCAGCAGTTCATTCTACTGAACCTATAAAACCCTACATGACAGATTCAGTGAATGACTAGCACGTAGTGTTTCATATATCCAAAGCACAAGCCAGCTTTTCAAATACTTATTTCAAAATTGCAACCCAACAGGAAAATAACTACTGCTAGAAGTAATTTGTCAATCTTACATGAGATGGAGTTAATCTAGGAGAAAAGAATAGAATACAGAAGCACTTAGAACTGATTTTTTCCTGTGGTTTTGAAACAAATTAGCTGTCAGTGATTTGCAGAAAAACAAGAAATGCCAACTAATTAAAAATACTAAAGTATGTGAGCATGATTGCTAAGAAAATAATGCCAATAATTTACTGGCTAGTTAGTCCATTTCATTCTGCCAACATTGGACAGTTCTAGAAACCGAAAAGAAATGGTGTAGGTCTTCTATAAATTCATCATTCTGTTCATTACAAGTCAGTGACAGATGACTGTGCCAATGTTACAGAATAACATTCATTAATAACTGGTACTTCCAGCTGAGAAACATACGTTCCACCTTTTTGAGCCATTGAATGCATATTATATGTATTAAGATACAGCAAAGTGTGTCCTATGGATACTAGCTGTGGCTACATGCCTTTTTTTTTTTTTTTTTAATTAAGAATGAAAAATGGGACTAAGAGGTTTGAGGTACCAGTGAGTTTAGAGAAACAGAAACAAACAGTTCCTCACAGCAGTACTTCTACAGATTGCTGCTATACAGTTTGGAATGAAAGCCCAAGAGCCAGAACCAGGACAGCTCCAAGAGAATGCTTAGGCATCTACTTCCATGGGAAGAAAGAGAGTTTAGGATTTACTGTAAAGGCTAAATACTTTTGTCCTTAAATAAAAAATGAGACAGAAAAAAAATCCTACAGGTTCTGTCTGGGTACAAATGCTGACTGTTCAGATGTAATGTCCAACACCTGGTCATTTGTATTTATTTTTTACAATCCTTTGATCTAAGCTTAGGGGTTTGTTTGTTTTTCCTTTTAAAAAACAATACAAATGGTCACTGTCTAGTTTCTCTTTCTTACATTCAAGTGAGGTGAAACCTATTTGGATCATATCTGTCTTGTGACATTTAACATTAGCTACTGGGCTGAACCAACAGCAGCAGAGCCAAGGGAAGTCATTACTACTCTCTACTCAGTCTTCATTAAACCACATGTAGAGTACCTCCTCCAAGTTTGGCCCACATCAGGACAAGAAATATGTTGATAAACTTTAACAAATCCAAGGAACGCCCCCCATGACAGTCAGGGATGGAGCTTAAAACCATTTGAGGAGAAGCTGCTGGACCATGGCTTGTTCAGACCAGAGACAAGATAGCTTTGGGAGCACCTCATAGCAAGCCCCCAACACTTATGAGAAAGTTATAGAGACAATGTAGCCAGCATCTTTACTAAGGTGTATACTGAGAGACAATGACCATAAAAAAAGTCAGAAGGTGAAGGATGTGAGGGGGAAAAGAAAAATAAAATAAAAGTCTTTGTGACAGTAATTAAGTACCAAAAGAAGTTGTACACCTCCACTACGGGGGATTTTCAAAACCCAACAAGAAGAAGGACTGAGCTACTTGATTTAAATTCAGTGTTGACCCTGCATTGAGCAGATTAGAGAAGAGACCGCCTGAGGTCGCTTCCAGCCTGAAAGGCTCTGGGATGTTTTGAAGACACAGAGACAGAGAGGAACCCATCCCATAATCACCCCAGAAACCTGGTAGGGGAGTAACCTCAACTGCTTCAAAAGGATGTGTGAGAAACCCAAACTGAATAATTAAGGAATTACTTGCCCTGCAAGAGAATACTATTCCAATGCCTCAGAACAGATGCTGGTTTCAGTGACTTAACTATCTCTTTCTTTATTATTTTAAACAACTGCTACATTCTTATTTCAGTGCATTTTGACAATGACTAACATGGTTAACTATGCAGGTAGGCTCATCTGGTAATATGATGATTATTTTCCTTTCAGTTTGCAATGTTGTGTAGTGCTGGAACAATCCTACTATATTTATGTTTCAAGGGCAACAGGAAAATGGCTTCCTCCACTTAGGGAAGAAACAAATGGAATTCCCCCAAATAGAGTAACTGGGAACAGAGCTGGCAGGAAATAACCAGATCTCCTCTTTCTGCACGTCCAGTGATTCGACTTCACCATCTGGGGCACACTAACAGCCAGCACAGAGCTCCTGCCATTTCTTTCCCATAGCCTCTTTTTGCATTTTAACGTGGACCTCTGTATAGAGAGGAATAAATCATTAGGCCAACCCTCACCTCTAGATCCTGAACATGGCACAGTGGGGTGCTCTTGCTCTCCTCAGTATGTCCACATGCTACAATAAAAAGGTAGTAGGTACCAGAAGTGGCTTAGTAAGGCTTCCAAAAGTTGACAGTGGCTTATTTCATATAAGGCTATCATATCATAAAGCAATTTTTGTCTACAGTTGCAGTAGTATAATGAGCTGCAAGGGTTTGCTTGAACACATTTTGCTTTCAGCAAATTAATGAGAAACTTATTCGTAGTGGTCTTTGACCAACTGTGATGCTGTACTTGCAAACAACAAAAAGCTGTGACAAAGTTTCTGATGTTTACATACACTAATGGGCACAATGATCGAGTTTGTTGATTCAGCTCAGTGAAAACAAATGGATGACACATTGAACACTATAGAAGGGTATTTTAAGATGCATTATGTCACTAAAATTGTACATATACACAGTATTTCTTTTATTATAGTTTGCCTTAGAGTACATATAGAGAAAGATTAGAACTTGGTGAAGACAATTGTAGTAGGTCAAGATATAAAATATGTCTTGAAATATATATATGAAATTGGATCAGCTTTCTTAGACATTGAATTTCTTCCATGACAAAAGCATTACTTGCAGTAGAATAAGTGAGAATAAACATCTCAGAATACTATTCCTACTAAAATTACAGGGCCCACCATTAAAAGGAATCAGCCATCAAACAAGGAGATGAATTCAATTATTTGATTCATTTTGAAAGGCGACAGGACGTAAACTTAGGGCTTGTGCGGTGCAGAGTAAATACAGCTTGTGTGGCTGACCAGGCTTTTTCCACCCCTTCATCCACTGCGTTTTCTGTGCTGTACCTTGGGGAACATGGAGGTTGTTTCATGAGAGCAAGGAAACAGAGTCAAGCTGAGAGCTGAGCTGTATGATCTGCCACGCAAACAGCATGGCAGTAGACTTGCATAGAAAAAGCTTTCAAACACCCCTACAACCCAGCAAAATGAAAGGCCCCATCCAGGCAGCATAAAGGGAAATATATTTGTATAGTAATATGGATGCATAGGGTATTGCCTAACAAAGGTCAAAGATTCCCACCAACATATCCTATAGTAAGAAAACCATGAAAGCTAAGGAATAAAAAAGTCACACTAGACAAAAAGTAGAAGCTCAATTATCATTGAGGTAAAGTACAAAGAGTTCCCCTAACCCAGCAGATGTACAAAAATGGTTCATAAAATATCTTTAAAACCATAGGAGAGGCTTTTGTTCCATTCTATTAGCAGAGGAGACCTGATCAGAGTGCAAAAGAAAACATGACATCAAGGCCTATGTACAGGTTTATAGGGAAACAAACAAACAAACAAACAAAAAAAAAGCATGGTGGAAAGAATGAACTATGGAGATCACCATTTTTCCAGTTAAAACTTATTTTCACAATGTGCAGTACCAGACTTTTTTTTTCCCCTTAGCTTGACAGTGAAAATTTGGAAGAAAGTGCTAAATTTGATTTTCATGTTACCAGAAACTTTCTTTTTAAGAATAGAGTAATAGCACTTATCTAAAGCAATTTTTAAAAAGCTTTTTATTGATTTCTTTTTGTTCAATTTAGAGAAAATAAGCTATGGAAGCAGTATATATTACTTATGTAGCACTATACTGTAAATATACATGCCTAGCACTTAGCTAACAAATTAGGCTTTACAGAGCTTTGTTTTCCAAATTAAACAGTAATTTGACATGTTTTAAATGTCTAGAGAAGAAAAGGAGGAGGAGGAAGAATCAAAAACCTCACGCTGCTTCTCTGCATGATGGCACATGCATCACAACAGATTTTCATTGACACATATGACAACCTTGAAAAAACATACAATATGATCTAACACTTACAAAGCTATAAATATTTCTCTACGATTTTCTACACAAATACATAAAATTATTTCTATCAAAGAAAACATTGATGTTATCAACGGCTCATGCAAAAGTGTAGAACGACATTCTAATTCTGTGCTTCCAATAGAAAGTACGCTCCTTCTAAAAGATGCCCTGCAATATACATATTCCAGAAAGAGATCTGGTCTCTGTCAAAGTTTCAAAAGGTTAAAACATGTAGTTTCTTTCAGGTTGTCATATTGTAGTAGTGGATGCAAGTAAGTATCTGTGTCACAAAAATGTAGTGTTATTAGGAACATAACATGACAGGTCTTCAAATTCTAGACATTGAGAGGAAGAGCAAGGAATTGAAACATGTTTCAGCAATCACATTACAGCTATAAATGTGATCTAACAATACTCTCATAGAAGGAGGCCAACAAAATGACAACATGACCTAATATTTATTTATGGCTATAAAAGTTTTCTACATAAATCAGAATTTATGGAAGACAAATTTCCCTCACTTGCCTTTGGCTTATGAATCAATCTATTCTCAGCAGCTAGGAAACTGCTATTCTGGAAGATGTCATAAAAAGCCACAAGTATAACAAGGGAAGGAAAACACAACACACAAAACAGGTGCAGCCACCATGCAAACATTTTTCATGTTCCAGACATTTTTCAATATGTATTAAAATCTAATTCAGAGTAAATGTCGCTGTACTTGCATGCTAGAGGCTAGCAGGTGTTTTACTGAACAAGCAAACCAACAATACCAGTGATAATAACACTATAATCAGTGTAACTTTTTACAATGGAAGATTTATCAATTCTGGAGAGACGAAAGTTATGTCTCTCAACTGGCTTCACTGAGCATTCCTTTCTTAGACTTTGCAACCTCTTCCTGCTTTTAACAAAAGCTCAACCAAAATATAAGGCTAAACTTACACTTGCATCTTGGTTTACATGACTTCCAGCAAGAGGCATTCAACCAAATTTGTTCCATGCATTACCCAAGAACTAATTTGTCTAATAACATGTCTTCTACCAAAATGAAACATCAACATAAAGTTTATTGAATGGTATTAGCATGGTTAGGTACAAGACAGCGCTTATTTAGCATCTCCTGGCCCACGCAGATACTTGTGTATCCTTCAGCACAGTGAGAATACAGAGCACACATCCTTATCTCTTACACAAATAATTTTCAGTCTCCCATGCAACTTCTGAACAAGGGGCAGAATTGACCCCCACTCTAAAACCACTTAAATATTTCAGTTTTAAGTTATGGTTCTGTCAAGCTACATTAACAAATTAGTGTCTTGGAAACAGTAGACACAGTATGTAATGTCTACAGTCTTGCACTTTATAGTATTTCGCCAAAAGGGGAGTGATTAGGGTATCATTCATAAACACATAGACTCACTTCTTTAATTTTTACCTCACTTCCAAAAGAGCTTCCAAACTGAAGATTACATGAATGAGCTCAGAGAAGTGGTGCTATGCCGTGCTCTCTGATCAC
Organism: Anas acuta; assembly: GCF_963932015.1. Lineage (NCBI taxonomy): Eukaryota > Metazoa > Chordata > Aves > Anseriformes > Anatidae > Anas > Anas acuta. The sequence goes on from NC_088980.1 coordinate 109,351,803, forward strand.
ACAAATTGTAAAAGCAGCGTGTCCCAAAACTCTTTATTTATGGGGGTGATTTTAGCATGATCCTCATCTCTTTCTCTTCCGAATTGGACAACTGATAGGAAACTAGGAGCTGTTAATTTCTACAGTTAATCTTAACGGTTGATTTTATGCCTTGCAAATGTTATTCTAAAGTGTTAGAGTAAATAAAACACTAGACTGTTGTTGATTTAACTGATTATACATACTTTTTCCCATCCAAAGGATTATTTACTGAGGCAACAAACTGAAAACGAATTAAAGAGTACTCCTTTTTATTCACAGCAGAGTTCACCCATGGAATTCATTGCTACAGGATATTCTCAAAGCTGACACTGCAGCTCAGAATTAATGAAATACAAGAAATCGAGATACAAAATAACAACCTTTATGTGACATTTGGGTTTTACTACTGCTTACTCAAGACAGGAAATGGACAGGTAAGACTCAGAAGAAGTCCATTAACTCAACCACATCCTGAACATAATGCATCAAAGGATACACTTCTCACAACACACCAAAATAAAGATATCGGATAATTCAACTTGTTGGCTTTTTCTTTTAAATATTCAGAAGTTTAGCTGGTTCATCTGGCAAAACAACCCCCAGCATGCCAGTTCTTCTCAGCACAAGGATCAGCAGACTCTGCCACTCATATTCCTGCCAGCAACACATGCACTTTTTCTGAAAATCTCTTATTGGCATGCCGCTGCCTTCTGCCCTGCTTAGCTTCAGAGATCCATCAGGACGACAGCATGAAGAGCAGTGACCACCAGAAAAGTAATGCTGCAGGAAAATATTTTACCCTACAAAACAAATTGGGATCAATTTATCAATTTAGTTACAAGTTTTGACCAATCTGCTGCAGCATAGGAGAGAGGGGAAGGAAAAAAAACAAACAAACAAACAAACAAACAAACAAAAAAAAAAAACAACACCCACATATTTTACTAGCTTAGCAAAGTCATACTTAAGGTATCTTTAGAACTGCCTAAAGATATTAGAAAAGCTTACACAATTTACTTGACCACACAGGCTTTTTCACTCATTAGCACTTGCTAGCATAACTCTTCATGATAAGAAGCACATAGACTGTTTCTTGGAGTGCTGCAGACCAACACAGGAAAGTAATTACTGGTATTCCTCATGTGAAGCTATCCTGAAAACAGGAGGCTGCAGTTTCTCAGTGACTATCATTTCAGGGAGACAAGAGAAATGAAAAAGATGGAGAAAAGCTGGAGTGCTTACATCCAGGAGTTTTTCATGCATGTGGAAAAGGTTTTACTGCATGATGAAGGGGTGCATTATTTGAAGTCCCTCTCCAATACAACCCAATCAATGTTCTTCCTTTCCAGCAGTCCCTGTAGCAGTGTGAGCTGCTCTGAAGCTGGTCTGCATTTGCCAGCATTTGCAGCTCCACTGCTCCAACCAACATCCTGGTAAAGCTGCATGCAATGATTTTAGTACTTCGGTGCTTAACACTGGTATACGCTGTCCCCCAGCAAGTGCCATCTTGCACTTTGTCTCTCACATTTTTGGACTTCTGGCAAATCACCTGAAATGCAGCTACACATGCACAAGTGCAATAACACCATTCACTTTCCTGACCTCCATCAAAAACAAGCCATTTGTTCCAAAAAAGCACACATTTCTGTCACCTCATTCCACTTTGACTGGTATAAAAAACAGACTGGATCAGTTTGGTACCTGCACTCCAAGTGACAGAGACAGAATGTGACACACAGCACGATTTGCAGCTGATACCCATGAGCTCCAGCACTACAAATAAAGGATTCAGCTGCTCTCTTCCCAATTCCTGCAGCCACACAGCAAGTTGCTCACTTTCTACAAGTAACTCTCCAATCAGCTGCCTCCCACTGATTTCCATGCCCAGGTTCAACACTGCAACAAGTTACCCACCCATCAGACCCGAAACTTAGCAAATTTGTACATTCAGTTAAATTTCACCTGAGGTGGCTACAGAGAGCCAACATGTGGTGCTCACCGGCAAATGCTGCCTCCCTGCTCTCCCCAAAACACTTTAGTCTGGATCTTAAATCTCCATGGCTTCCACTTTAGGCCAATTAAATGACATTTGCTTTTTGTGCACAAGAAAGCCTAAGCCTGTGCCTACCAGTTTGGAAAATGTTGCTCCTGCAAGGCTGCATAAATTTTTTCCCCTTGACACCTTTCACCTGCTCCCATTGAACTAGGTAAATAGCAAAACTTCCTTTCATAAATGAAGCCAGATATATTTCTAAAACATTTGAAGAGGAGAAGGAAACTTAACAGCCATTTTAGGATCTCTTGTGCAAACTGGCATCTACGTTTATTGTTTTTTGTTGTTGTTGTTGTTTGTTTTTGTTTTTTCTTTAGCTTGCTACCCATTAAGTGCTTCCTAGACTTTTTGTTGATGTGACTAACATTTTTATGAGTGTTCTGGGACAGCAACAGTGTTTTAAAATGCAACAGGAAGTCTATGTGAATCTCTCTCATGCTGTTCTCTATCTTTCTTCTCAGTACACCATAATAAATATTCCCTGCTATAACAACACGAGTCAGTTTGGTCTTTCTTTTGCCCTATTTTCAGTAACTGGACAATTTAAAGAGTGACAAGCAGCTCTCTCACAGACTATGTGATGTTCATTTCAACTTTAAAAATATATCAGCAACTTTTAATATATATACACATATATGCATCTGTATATTCTGTCACATACAATGCCACTAGTCAAGTTTCCTCTAATCCGAATGGTCCTGCATCATTACTTGCTGTGTCATCACCTTGTTTTAACATCACCTCTACAGGCTGGCACAAAAATCTCTCCATCACCTGAAAACTACAACACAACATCATATTGTACCACCGTTTTTAAACGGCTACCTCCAAGCACCCAAACAATAATAATCAGACCATGACATAGATCACTATCTTTGTGGACTTGCTTCAATACTAGGGAGTTGTCTAAATTATTCTGTCTATAGAAAAAGTGCAGAGTAACAACTCAAAGCATCAAAGCATACAGAGAGGCACTGCATTCTGAAATACTCTTTAAATACATAATTTGAATAGTATTTGCGTACCTGCTAATGATTCAGTACAGGTATTTCCCCTCCAAAGCTCTCACCAATACTTGTTAATTTGGGGATAGAAGCCAAAGAGCCCCAAGCACACTAGAACCTATTTTTACCTTCCAAGACAGAAAAAGCACCTTGGTCTACTTGGCCATGCTCATGACGCACATCCAACAATTGACTGCTGTTGAAAAAATATTGCGTATGCTTTTAAAATGTTCAACGTAACATCTGTTTAGGGCCTGAGTAGATGATCATTCTGATTCATTCAATATCTCTGATGAATCACACACACTGAAAGGATAAATAAAAGCAATTCCCACTATCTACCAGGAGTTCAAAGATTTGGCTTGAAGACAAGTGAAAACTTCCAATTAATAGCTGAACTCTGTCTCCTACAAGAAGTCTTTGAACTATTTTCTTCTTACCTGCTGTCACTTACCAAACACTAATGCCTGTACTCATCCCCTAAAACAAACAAACAAACAAAAAGCACCACCACAAAAAAAAAAAAAAAAAAAAAAAAAAAAAAAAAACATCCTACAGTTCTTGCCTCATCTTGGTCAAAATTCCAAAGTTCAGAAAAATAGTGCAACTTCTGGGAAGTGCTTGGGCCAGGCAGCTAACTTACCAAAGCCGATTTGCTGGTAACGTGCAATCCAGCAGCATCAGTCAAAACCTAGAGAAAGCTGTTCTCTCTAAGCGTTCTTTATTTCAGGCATCCCATTTGAAAATAATAATATTTTCCTTAAAACAAAACTAATGAATTGTGTGCAAAGTAAAACAATTGGAAGCAGAATAATCGAAAATTGTTTTCAAGTGATGTAAACCACAATTTTGTGGTTCAAGTCTTTATAAACCAAGGAAAGCAATTAGCAAAAGATTGTTCTGATGTTTTACTTCAGAGACAGACAAATCACGTTTTGCACATTTGAAGTTTATGTAAGTAACAAAAGAGAACAAGTTTATGCTAACTTCTAAGGTTTTTTTTTTAAAAAAAAAAAAAAAGAAAGAAAGAAAGAAAGCCCACCAATTGCACCAAAAGCTCTTCTTCCCCCTTTTCCTCACAGGTTATTATTTGTTTTTCCAGCATTGTACTACCACGACACAGGAAAATATCACATCGCACTAATCTTACTGAAAAAACAACAGATCCAAATCCCTGTCTTATTGCAGAGCACAGTACTTCATTTGCAAAGAGGTTTCATGATCCTGTGAGTTGTCCTCTAAGCTCTAGGTTCACATCAGACTGAACGTAAGATTTTGTCATGAAAATTACATGATGGTGGATCAATTTTGAGGTCATACAGCTACAGGCAACTTTTCAATCTCCAAAGTCGTTCATTTTGCACATTTTAAATTTCCTGTTTTCACTAGCCGCTCAACACACATCATTCTTGTGCTTTAAATGAAGTCATCTAGGCTACCCTGCACAAGATGACACTTCAGCACTACAGATCTGATCTTAAAATATTCTGACAATGAATTGTGTTTTCTCAATTACGTGACATTAATCCATGCTTGGAAAGTATTTCATACCAGCAAATATTAAATACTTTATTTGAAAAGTAAATAAAATTAAATACTAAAATATCAAGGAATTAAAGTCTTAAACATTTTTAAAGACTCGTATTTCAGCTTTGCAGATGTGTTATTTTTAATGAGTTTGCCCCAGCTGCTATTCCCGTCCACACACCTCGTCAGGGCTCTCCAAGCTAGTTAGAAACCCAAAAGCAAATTCTACCACGATAAGAAACTACAGCAATCCATCATTTTAAATCACACACACAGATCCTGAACAAAATGCAAAGCTCCGCTTTTTGGCACAGCTGCACACATCTACTGCCCAGACAGGAGCAGGAGACACAAGGCATCACTCTGCGCAGTGAGTCCTTGTGGCAGCTTTTCAGCTCCGGATGTAACCTCACCTTAAGTCATACAAATAACCATCATTCTGATATATGAACTCTAAAGAGCCTTTTTCCAGAAGCCCACGAAGCACTTCTCTGAAGCTTTGGAAAGGAGGAGAGCATTGGCTCAGGAATCGCTCAGGTGCAGACACAGAAGTGGAGCAGTGAAGTAGCTGAACTAGGCTTCACCTCAGAAAACACTCTGCTAAGGGTTTGCAACGGGAAAAGGAGCAGCACCTATTGACATAGCACATTAAGGCACAAAAAACTGAAGGAGATCACTAGGTCCAAAACCTCTACAGAAGGGTGTCTGTTCATATGCAAGCCAGGAAGTCCCTCCTTCAGGGTTTACATTTCAATTAATCTTCACATGAAGGTGACTTAAGACCATAAGCAATTTTTGACATCAGCTCTCATCCATGGAGGTCTTACTGCAATGCGAAAGTACCTCTGCATTACCGAGTACCAGGAATCAGGATGGCAAAACAATTTTATCTAAACTTCTTGTGATACAGAAAGAGATTAGCAAGAACCACAACATAAGCAAGCACCTGACAGGAAAACCCCTCTACTACTGTAATACCTCAGCTAGCTATTATGGTGTAAGAGACATCAACAAAACTCCCCTCGACACAATTTAACTTCTAGAATCTTTCCTTCTCCCCACATGGCTTTCCAGCCAATTAATTCATCCTCATCCACAAACCACTCATCTTTAGTGAGATTAAGGAAAACACGGACAGGGCCTGACAGGTTTCAAACACAGGGGTGCCCTTCGCCTTGCCCTGGCACGGGGGGAATGCCTGGTGATACCACCCTTGGCATTCAGCGTTGCCTGCCTCCTGCCCCATCCACCACCCAGCTCCAACCACACGCCGGCCGTGTTGATGCCCACTCATACCCCATTGATGCAGGGATGGATGGCCACGAAGCTGGTGGGATCCCACTCCAAGGGGCCTGGGGAACCGCAACCAAGCCAAGAGCTGGGCCAGCCAGCTGCACAGGGGCCTGGAGCTTCAGAAATGGGGTGTAGGCACTGGTCGTGGGCTGCAAAGCTGCGTCCATCACCCCCTCCGTCCCACCCTACCTACAGCCTGCACTCCTAGGGCAGCTGCCAGTGGCCTTCTTTGGGGAGCATGCTGAGGACACCCTGGGGAGGGGCAGCGGGGGGCACCCCTCAGGGAAGGAGATGCTGGGATGGCGAGGCCACAGTCAGGCCATCACAGAGCTTCTCCAGGGCCAAGTGTGGGGCCCAGGGGGGTCTTCCCAGCCCCTGCTTGCCCCCTCCTGCCCTGTGTCCACCCCAGCCAGCAGCAGCCTGAGCAGCAAGCGCAGCACTGAAGGCAAAGCTCATCGTCCTGCTGACCGAGCAAGCAAGCGGTGCTTTATTTGAAGTTGTATTTTCGAATTACGCGGAGGGCACAGATTAATAATATTAGCATATCCACCCACGGCTGGGCACCGCGGCTCTACGTCCAAAAATAATCCCTGCTTTGGCCAGCTGCCTGCTAAGTAAGGCGCTTTAACAAACTGAAATTTCAGTCTATAAACAAAATAATAATAATAATAAATAAAAAGAGCAACCAACTCCCCCCCGCAAAGCTCCGCGAATTTGGGAATTTGGGAATTTCCCAAAACGGCCGCGAACGGGAGCGGGGCGGCCGCCGGGAGCCCCCCGGCCCCGGCTCTCCCGTCCCGGCAGCAAAATCCACGGCCACCGGCGCAGGGAATAGCAGCGGCGGTGTAAGGGATAAAGACAGGGTTGGGGAAAGGGGAAGGAAAGTTTGTCGCGAATATAAAGCAATTCGGCAGCAGCCGCCGGGGAGGAAAGTGGAGCATCCCCAGAGCAGCCGACCCGCGTCCCGGGGCCGGAGGGACAGACAGACGGACAGAGGGACGTACCGGCAGCCAGGCACACGGGCAGGAGCAGCCTGAAGGTGAGCCCGCACAGCACCTCGGTGGCCATCGCGCCGGGGCGGGTGTGTTTGGAGGGGTCTCGGCCGGCCGTCGAGCCGTCCCTCGCTGCGCGCCACCGCCGCTCCTAGGTCCCCCCGTGCGCGGAGCCGCCGCGGCGGCGGAGCATCGCCCGTCCCCTCCTTCCCCTCCTCGCCTCCGTCTCACGCCGCCCGCCGCATCCCCGTGCGGGCGCACACACGCACACACGCCCGCCCCCTCGGGGCTCCGCGGCGGCGGCAGCAGCAGCGCGGCCCCCTCCTCGCCCGCCGCCCCGACGGCGCGCCCCGAGCCGCTCAATGAAACGGCCCCGAGCTCCGCCCCGACGGGGCCGGGCCGGGCCGGGCCGAGCCGAGCCGGGCCGCCAGGGGGGCGGGCAAGGCGCTGCCGCCCCCCGCCCCCGCCCAGGTGGCCGCGTTGCCCGCACCCGGGGCTTGGCTTTTCCTCCTCCTCTGTGGCTGTCCTTGCTTGAAATTTCTTCTGGTTTTCCACTTTTTTTTTTTTTTAATTATTATTCCTTTTTTTTTTTTTTTTCTGGAGTGGTTTTCTGTAAATCGCCCGCTTCCCGCCCCAGGTTGCGGCAGCGCGTTTGGGTGCGCAAAGCAAATTGTCGCCTGGAAGGGAAAAAAAAAAAAAAAAGAGAGGGAAAGAAAGAAAACAAGAAAGAGAAATAGGTCTGGAATGCATCTGACTTTTCTGGAAAGCTTCTTCCCCCGCGATGGTGTGAGAGCGCTGTGGGTTTAAAGGGGCAGTTGGCGGCTCAGCTGGCGTGTCCCCGGGTGCGTGCCGAATAACCCTAACAGTTTGGGTTGTACAACGATGCTACAAAGGAGAGAGTTGTTAATGGTATTATTAACGCAGATGAAAAGGCCACTTAGGCTTGGGCAGTATCTCGTAATTCCTCCCACTTAGACGAGTCCAGTGCAGACAGAAGCCCCTTGTTGCGGGAGCACCCTCACACAAGATCTGGAGCAAGAGAAAGCGGGTGCCGTGCCCCTGTGGTGCTGAAATCCCAGGGCTCATCCTTGATGAAGGACCTCAGCCAGGCTTGCTACAAGCCTTAAATATGCTCTCGGAGTCCTGGCTTATTGACTTTATTACTTAAGAATCTTTTCATGTGCTTTTTGTTTATTTTTATTTATACACTGTTTTTTTGTTTTTTTTCTAAGAGTCATACAGACACTGCCCTCTCCACCTTCAGCAGAGATCCTGCTGAAGCCCCCAACAGCAGGACACTCGTGAAAGGATGCAGCCCGAGGCCATGGCTCTCTCCCTTCCCATATCTCATCCCTCTGTGGCTCACCCCAGCATCTTCACCGCAAACTAAGCCTGGGCATTGGGTTCCCAAACTGCTGGCATGTGTTTCAGCACGCAGTGGCCTTTGTGAGCTTGCTGAGTGGCCCAGTCTGTAGGTGGCAGAATATGAGGCTTGCATAGTGCTCAGCCTGCTAATGAACCATCTCACCAGCCCCTGGTACAGCCAGCCCCAGAAGTGCTTTTAAGAGCATGGGATCTGTCCCGAGAACAAGCTGCTGAGGAACATCTCTCTCCTTGCCCTGGAGGCCACAAAGCAAGCAGTCAGGACAAAGAGTCTGTGTGTAGGACACATGCAGAGCTGAAATATTCTGTCCACTTTGGCAGCACATTTTCAGGTATCGATTGGCTTTTTGTTTGTTTGTTTTTATTGGGTTGTCCAGATTCCCTGAAGCAAGGATAAAGTATTCATTACTTTTACAGTATGGTTACCAAATTGGTTGCTCCTGAAACACGGCTATTATTCTAATGTTTGGGAAATAATTAGCCAGTTTTCGATACTTACCGTTGACAAGGTATGAAAAGTGGAGTTACAATGCATGTATTGAATGGCTCATTAACTTCTACGAGACTGCTGATCTGCTGCAAAATTTGTGCAGCCGCAGTGCCACCTTTTGGCTAAATCGCCTTTTGTGTAAATTACAACATTTCTTCCCAACAGCTGCCGGGAGTTAACTGTTTGCACACACATCGTTCTGGTAGGACGACAAGACATCCATCCTCCAACCCTACCTCCGTGGTAGAAAGAAGTACAAAAAATACATCACGGCCTTACTGATGAGTGCGTACACGTTCAGTCATCCAGCTGTGGGCAGGACCAGAAAATGTGTTATCCTGAGAATTGGAGGAGCACTATTCACCAGCATGGAAACAATAAAGCATAGGATTCTGACTAAAATATGCAAAACAGAATGTGAAATTAAAGTACGGAAAAAAGTATCTGTTGAATGAAATGTATATAAAGCGACTCCCAGTAGAGAATCATGTCTCGAGGATAGCCGGGAGTTTATTTAACTGATAACTGTTTAGCAAGTGACATGGAAAGCAATTTCAAGGCAAAGCAGAAGAGCTTCTTCTCCTTCCCTGAGGACACACCACTTAGTGAAAGCACATTGTGGGCCACACAGGGTTTTTTTGCCCTCTGCGAAGCAAAGGAAATTGCCAGGCTCCGAGAACCGTCCTGCGCACAGCACATGTGTTAGCAGTGATCTCACCACTGAGCAGCACTTTTTTCCCTTCCTTTCAGCTCCCAGGACCTAAGACCCTCACCACCAGGTGTGTGACACACACCTCAGGTGAAAACATTTCAGCACTGGGGAGGATGAGGAGGCCTTGCTGATGACAGGGAAAAAAAAAATAAAAATTATAAAAGAACAAACTCCAGCCACAGAAAGCTTTGTTCCACCTTACCTCATCGCTTTTCTTGTAGCAATAACTCGGGGGAATTTGGGGAAAACATTGTCTCTGCTTCATCCAATATGCAAAACGAGCTGCAGTTATCAGAGTTCAGTGGCCAAGAAGAATGTTGGGGAAAAAAGAAGTCCAGTATATATTGTGTCCACTGATCCTATTAGGTAGAACGTAATCAATCACTATTGCTGATTGAAATTCACTGCATTAACTGGCTGTCTTAAACAGTCCTGCCCAGAAACATCCTTTAATCACTTCAACTATCTTATTTCTTTGACTCACCTGTAGAAAGAAGAGGTAAGGCATTAAGTCCCATCAAAGCAGGAAAAATTCCTGAAGCCTTTTCAGGACAACCATGGCAGTACAAGCTGTTTTGTATTTGTTATTCTCACGATATGAGAGTCCTGCTTTGGGGACCTGAGGGGAAGAAAATGACTTTAACATTTACAGACACGATTAACTGGAGTGTTTTGCCTCTTGATCCTTGCTGTCTGAGACTACAGTGAAACATGGTACTCCTCCTACCTGCTCTGGAAGCCCTTCTCATCTCACGCTCAGTCCTGTGAGCAGCCAGAGCAGCAGCCGGCACACCAGGAGCCATGCCAGTCGGTTTTTCAGCTTGGTTCGCATTCAGCTCTGACTTAAGCTGTTATTTGTTCACTTCCAGCATGCAGTCAGCTAAACTTCAAGATAACATGCAAGTTCAGTTCTGGTTCAAGAAAAGTTAAAGAGAAAAACAAACAAACAAACCACAGTTCAAACCTATTTTGTGTTCAGAGTCAGTTTAACTCCCCTGCACCAGCCCTAGGTCATACTTATTTTATCTTCTTAAATAATGAGCTTGTCTTGCCTCACAATAAGGAAATTCATCCCACTCCAACATATGCTGAGTAGGCACCCTCAGAAATATTCACCTGCCCCAGCAGAACAGGCAGTTCCCTATGAGCCCCAAATTTCTCCTCTGCTTGATTTATCTTCCATTCATTATCCCACAACTTCACCACTCACTTCAGCTGACTGGACACAGGGTCTGCAGAAAGCTCTCTACAATCAGATGCATTGCTATAGGTCTGACGTTTTTTCCCTGCTGTCCTTTGTTAAGCTTCCCTCTTCGTGGCACAGCGTCTGTCTAGAAATTTTGTCTCGTGCAGTAAAAATCTGCTGATAGAAACCTTTGTAATTAAAATGCTAATGTTGACTGCTGGCCTTGTTCTGCATGGTTATACAACCTGACCGGTTAGAAAGCAGACAAACATTATTAGCATTACCTCAGAGTAACGTAAAACACAGTAGGAGAGATCTGTCACACAGAAGCAATCCTGGTTTAGTCACATTTTGTAGGACACCAAACCCAGCAAAATATATCCAAACGATACCTCGAGGTGCCATTAACTGTAGCTGCAGTAAGAATTTAAAGCTGTTCCTGACGACTGAACACTTCCATATGTATGAGAAATGAATCATTAGCATTCCTAATGAATCATTAGAAAAAATGGTGTTATCTTTTTTTATTTGGTGGTCGGTGCAGAGGACTAACAGGACAGGGCTGCTGGCTGAACCACTGGAAACACATCCCGGGGCTCCCCGCATGCATTGCGTGACTGGATCAATACCGCAGAGGGCTCTTGGAGATCCATTAATGAGGGAGGCTGAAGGAGGAGAAATGAGAGGATGACCTTCTTGGGCAATTGTGACATTTCATAGCTGTAAATCTACTCAGATCTGGAGGAATTATGTTTGCTCATTTCAAATCAAATAAGTTACAGCAGTTGAGCCATGGTTGTGTCTGATTGCAAATTTCTTTATTTATTTTGTTTTGGTGGAATAACAAGTATAGGATAGTCCCTGCAATGGAGCATTATTAGCAGTGTTGATAATTTCTCACTAGATTACTAGTAATTTAAGTTTTCAGAGGCAGGTGATGCCAAGGAATTTTAAGCACCATTCCTCGGTGGTGTACAAAGAAAAGTAGAAAAAATAATTCTAATTCAATGTGCCTGGTTACCTGCCTGTGTGTAATTACATTTGAAATGGAAAGAATTTTGAAAAAGATTGTCCAAATTCTGAAAGAACCATTTAATAAACAATAAACTATGATTTTTTTCCCCTGCGTGTTAAGAATCCAAACACGAGCAAGGACTCTCAAATAACAACCAGGCATGTCACATAATTAAAACTGTCTAGTATAAGATCATAACTTGTTGAAATTCATTTTCAATCTGAAGAAACCACAAGCAATAAACATCCTATTCGTCACTGAATAGGAGTTAACCATTTAGGATATTTGTTAAATGCATTTTTATTTCAAGTGTAGTTTTAAGAAAATCTTAAAACAGGACTGGAACCATGACATGAAATACAATTACTCTTGGTTATATTCTGTGAGATTATTGGCTTGACTCTAGCTAATTGTAAAGTGATAACTGTGGGATGCAATGAAGCAGTTCCAAGACAGTCCTACGCAGATTGCTGTAAACATGCAGCTATGCAGTAGATCTGAGCTAGCTGGAATAAAAACATAAAACATTTCTCTGGACTCCTTTGGTAATGGCTGTAAACTTTGCTCTGCTGTTGTGGTGATGTAAATTATATTCGGTTTGGTAGCCAGGGAGAGCTGGCCCCTCACATCACAGGAGCACCATTGCAGTTTACACTTTTGCTGGCTGCATCAGCTCAGACCAACAAGAAATGAGGCTGAGCAGATCCCAGAGCACACTGAACCAAAACCAGAATTCTCTACGGGGCAGTATAACAGTAAAATAATAGATTTATGACCCAAGTGAAAGAGCAGACATCACTGCACACACCTGCGTTTCAGCCAGAACTCCTTCCTCCAGCTGAGCCTACGCAATCAAGGAAACCACCAACTCCTCCAGGTCCTTAGTTCAAGGCCAGTTTAGGCTGACTGTGATTGAAATGCATCATCCCTGATGGCCAGACAGTGGGCAGCCATGTCCTCCCAAATGCTATTCCTCACTCTCTTGGGGCTGGCAGGCAAGGAGCACTCCCTTTCAAGGAGATGTTGAAATGCCCAAGGGTCTGTTTTTGGCATCCCTTCATCCCTTCCACCTTATGCCCCCCTGCCATTCTGCAGAACCTGCTACTGCAAACCACTCTCTCAGAAAGGACTGGAGAAGGACAGCCTCTCCTCTTTCTTCCCTTTAAACACACACTGAAAAAGTCCTCTTGAACAGTATTCAGTCTCAGTCATTGCTGCTGCAGGCACTTTACAGGGAAACAAAAGCATTAGAGACAATTCTGGTAATGGAGACAGCGACTCAAAGATTGCAACATCCAGCATGGGAGTATATGCTTTGATGCCCTACAACTGCAAGGCCTAGAAGAGACCATTCAACTACTGGTTTTATTTGCAATATTTCCTATTAACACAGAACTCCTTGCACACTGTGGACACAGTCCTTCCTCTCTCCCCCTTTCTCATTTTCCATCCTTGCAGAATGAGCCCTCATAGGGGCTGACCTTAGAAACTACAGGAGAAATTGGGCTGGGACAAAAGTGGCAAAATGAGGAGAAGAGAAGAGAATGGCTTTGTGTGCTTTATCCTTGTCTCTGGTAGGAAAGAGGGAGTCAAGAAATAGGAGAAGAAGCCAGCGGATGAATAGCTCCAGGCAAAAGAGAGAAGTACCTGGCAGGGTTGCTCTGTGAAGCAGCGTGCTTTTAAAAATAATTTTTTAAACTAACATATTTGGATAGGGGTATCTGTCCCCAGAGCAACCAACAACGGAAAAACAAGTAACAATAATTTTCCATTCCAATGACCAGTGCTATAATTAGATAATAACGTTAGAAATTTAGTCTACTTTGAGGTGAAAGGTGAAAGTCATGCACACTGCCTGACAGCCACAGAAAAAAAAAAGTCACTCTGGTAATCGACTATTTCTGAGGTCAGACAGATATTGCTGTAGTGGTGAAAATTCAGCAACTCTGACGAGTTATCACTGAGTGAAGGAGATAGCTTCGAGCTGAGCTCTCAAAAACCCTGTCACACCACCAGCTGGACAGACAGCCACTGCTCCCAGCCTTGGCGGCCTGGATGATGGGCACGGACCACAAGTTCCCAGCCAAAGAGTCAAAGCTGGCAAAGGGCAAGCCCCTCAGCTAATGTGAGATAACCTGTAATGCCACAGCTTGTAATACATCTTTTTCATAGCGCAAGAGGGTAAGCATGTCTTAGAAAAACATTGCATTCATTCATAAGAGAAAGAATGCCACTGGAAAAGGAATATAAAACTTACGCAACACATGACTGGAGCGCAGAGGATGTTTTTTAGCTGATCTGATGGCAGAGGCACCATAAAAATAAATATATCTGCATCCAAATTGCAGGGCTCTGAGTTTGGATCTCCCTGGTCTGGCTCCAATACTCTAGCACCATCTCACCAATCCTCAGCCCTCCCTCTTCCTCAGCCTGTGTTATGGTCCAGGCAAAAAGAAATCCAGGTACATGGGCTGGAAAAGAACAGTGGTGTCTTCCAGTTACAAGTGGCCAGGGAAAAAGGGATGCATCAGCACCATAGCAAGCCCTAGATCATGGGATCAAATTGTTTTGAAAGAAGCCTAATTTATAGTTTTTTTTGCTTTAAAAAAAGCTCATTTCTAAGCCTTAATTCGGACACCAGTTTGATTCGGCATTGTGCTACAGACTGAACAATAAAAATGCAAAGAATCTAAAATATATAATCCCATGGTCTGAGGTTCGAACTGAGACTTAGATGCCCTGTTGATGCAGGCGTGTAACCAGGGAAAATATTTTGTATCCCACACAGGCATCCCCAAACTGGTTTCATAAAAAAAAAAAAAAAAAAAAAAAAAGGCGGAATTTCAGATGCAGCACTATTTTTAGTGTTTCGTAGCTAGTGGAGGTTCCTTTCACTGCTTCTGAGACTTTTGGATCATTATCCAGAGAAGTCAAACTTTCCATTTGCGTTATAGACAGAGCCTAAACAAAACGTTTCAGATTCCATTCTGGGAATAGATACTTTACTCTAAGCATTAAGGATCTGTACCCACTCTGGTACCTTTTGTTATGCTAACCCATTAGCTCTGTATTTTTGTTTTCCAATTATATTTCTGCCCTCAAAATTACAAAAATCTTTCTGAAAATAAAATAATAGTAACTGAGCACACTGCTGGGCCCACCCAGTAAAAATAGAAATGCATGTTTTGATATATCAAGTGGATTCAATTTGTGAGTACAGTTCATTATCACTCACTCTGGGGTCAAGTCAGAGGAGCACAAGGGGCTCTGCAGTACCAGACACTAATATTGTTGTGCAGTGCTCTGCTTGCATGGGGTTTATAAAACAAATGCTCAGGTTTGTTTTTTGTTTGTTTTTCCCTCTGCAGAGGCAGGTGCTGGCATCGAGGCTTGGCACACGTGGCAGATCCATGGAGCACCTGCCTACAAGTGTCACAAACTGCAGCAACACAGGCATAAGCTGCTGCATCCATCCCACTCCTGCAGGGCTTGTATGGGTGGTTGCCAGACCCAAAACAGGCACATCGCATCAGCAGTGAGGCCAGAGCATCTGCTCCACCACACCTTCTGAGGTGCTTGTGCTGCTGCGCAAACATCTGCCCACATGTTGATTTCTTTGATTATTGAAGGGGGCACCCATACAGACTAGATCTGCAATCAGTCTGAAGTACAAATGCCCTACAGATATTTTCACCATTCAACTTGGAGCCCAATCTTTCTATAAAGTTTACAGAGAGCAGCTGGCACCTCCAGAGGGCAATCCAGAGCATATAACTACGTGGCAGCTGGGCTCTTATTTGGGGAGTGCGGGATTTTTCTCTGAGGGTGCTCATCTCTCCCACCACTAACTCCTTAGCAAGACTAGGGAGGTGACAGTGAGCCTATCACAGGCCCCTATAGGCAGAAGGGGTGGTAAGTACAGCAGACTGCCAGGAACCCCAGCTGATTCACAGTAGCATCTATTGCCATAATGTTTTCCATCATTATAGAGCCCAAATACCTGACATTGAGCTGTGCAAATACCTCATTTTCATCCTTGTCTTTCTTTGGTCAACTCAGCTCAGCTGGAAAATCAGCACATCTGCCACAAAAAACTGCAACAGTGGAGGACAACAGGTTTTGATCAGCCCACAGCAAAATACACAATTAGTTTTGACATTAAGGGAATTCTTGAATTTAGAGCCAACTTTCCTATTATGGAAACCTCAATTCTGTGGTATAGCATTATCTAAGTGTGTATTTTGTCTGGATAAACAGGGTGATTATTGTAATTTTTGAAAAACTATGCATGGACATTCGGAAGACTGCAAATGGTCAACATCCCACGTATGAATCTCATCATGTAATTCACATTCAATTCCTCTTCATATTCAGAAAAATCCCAAGTGGTTATGAAGATCACAGTCACATTTTAACTAAATATCAGTTGTATTATTCTGTAATCAAGACAAACAGGTTGCTTGTACCTTTTGGCCTTGACCTGGGGCTCATGCCTCTAGCACTACGGTGAGATATCTGACCGATATATTTACTCTGAAGTGAATGAGTCCATTCAAATCTCACACAGATTGGAGGCAGAACTGAGTTTTATTGTTCTTGGGACAAGGAAGAAAGATCTGCTCCTTTCCTTAGGATGCGGATGCCCTTAACTCCTCATGTCCCTTACACATGCAAGCATACCTGAGAAGGATGTCTTTCCTCTTTTTCCAATCCCTTCTATGTATCTGCAAAATACTCACAAGTTGCTTTGCAGTGGTTACATTTCAGGCTGTTCTCCTCTCCCTATTTTTCATACCCTTATCAAAGTGGCTTCTGTTCATTTGCAGAGTACGGAACTGAAACCTATGGGGGAGGATAAGAACTCTTTGGCTGGGATTAAATTTTTTAACAAACATATGGTGCATGTCTTTTTGCAGATGAAAACATGCTAGATAAGAAGAATGGTCATCAGTTTCTATTTCAAGAAATTTTTTCCCTTATTTTTTTCCTGTCTGCTTTGTTTTTAAGTTTCTCCTTTACAAAGAGAAGCTTTTACAAAAACATTAATCAAGCAGCGCATTGTAGAACTTAAAACAGCACAAAAAGCTGTGAAATTACTCTAAAGCATCTTTCAATAATAAAGCAGCTATTACCAGTATAAAAATCATGGCTGGTATAGTTATTAAACCACAGTTGTGGGGAAAATGCCTTGGGCTTAATTCAGGTCTCCCATTTAAGCACGCAGTTTCAAAGCACTCTAAAAATAGGAGGCGAATTCCCTATGTCCCATGTTTGGTTTGTACTTTCCCTGCGCACAGGCTTGGAGTATTTAGTGAAATGCATGCTTCTAAATTAGTGCAGAGCTTGCAGATCCCAGGGTTTAC
Organism: Anas acuta; assembly: GCF_963932015.1. NCBI lineage: Eukaryota > Metazoa > Chordata > Aves > Anseriformes > Anatidae > Anas > Anas acuta. Next base: position 109,368,842 of record NC_088980.1, read on the forward strand.
TCTTACCTGAGAGTAAGAAAGTCAGGATCAGCATACTCAAGGCTGAAGACCAATTATTACAAGCCAATTCTTCCCTCATGAACAAACTGATCAAGCACTTGCAGTCCTTTTGCATGTCAGTATGAAATAAATACCACCTGAGTGCTATTGCATATCTAGGAGGGGAACACGCCATTCCTCACCTCCGCCATGATCTGGCTCGTTTGCATTGGACAGGACAGGGTTTGTTTCAGGTAGATGTCTCTGAGTGTCCCCTCTTCTGTACTCAAATGCAGATTTGCAGCTAATGCCCACCTAAGTGCAGGTGCCAACCATTAAGGCACATGGGTAGCACATGGGAAGGAGGAGTGTCTTCAAGCCAGAGTTCAATCTCCAAGCGAACAGCTCTGGGCAATTGTGCCTATCCACAGTAAGCTGCTGTGACAAGGCACAAAAGATGCTGATGTGACCAGAAGTCATACTGTACCAGCCATATTTGTACCAGGGCTGCAAAATCCAGGGTTACAGTAAGGGCTACATTTATATTCCTGAAGAACTTTTACTCAGAGACCATCTAGTCAAGATCACAAGACAGGAATGGTTTAGCCTTGACATCACTGGGTAATTCTAAAATGGAAAAGGGTTTGTTGTTTTTCTCCTTCCCTCAGAGAATTATTCTCAATATTTTTAAGGAACTGTCATTTCCTGTAAAATAATGTTTATGGTGGCAGGCTCTCAGTCTTTCTGGTATTATTTTTTTTTTTATTTTTTTTTTTCACGGGGTTATTATTTATCGTAGCTGTTCTTTGTTCTCTTTTCTGACTTGGGGACACAGGGCTGCCCCATGCTTTTTAAAACTGCACAGATTTTACAGTAGAGTGGCTCTGAGTCACTTCAATCTATTTTAATAGATGCTGAAAATGCCATCAAACCCTGGTGTCCATTTAAAGAGATTGAAGTATGAACATCAAAGGAAAAGGACTTTGCCTCTTTCCATGCGCTTATCCCCCCCCCAAAAAAAAAAAAAAAAAAAAAAAAAAAAGCATCAAGCATTCCAGCAGCCGTGACACCAGAATACCCTCTGTGAAATGATATTAGCTGCCTTTCAGGTGTGTTGTTTTTTTCTTAGACATTCCCATAGCCACCCCACATCCTGATCACCATTAGGCCCATGCAGATGGGAGGTGTTCAAGTCACACACCATTCACAATTACAGTATATATACATAGTGATGCTAAGGATGCTGACATTACATCACAAATTCTTAGCATCACGTGGCTTAGTTCCATCTCTGCCTCCTATCTTCTGGATGAAGCTGCTGCCTTGTTGTAAACATAAGGCAATAGCACAACATCAGAATTTAGATCTAGATCTAAATTTGCCTGAAGGAAATTGAACCAGCATGCAGAGTTAATTCTGACCAGAAACCAACAGAATAAATGAGCATGTTTCTGAGAATAAGGAAACTGTCTCGGCATTTGGGAATCTTCTGGGCTGAAAAAGGAGCAAAAGGAAATTATTTGACCTGTTCACCATCCTCATTAGGAAAGCACTTTCCAATGGCTGTAGAAAATTGTCAGAATCACTTGTGGTGGCAAAACGTGTACAATTTGGTAATGCAGTTTTGCGGTCACCACAAGGAAATCCCATGTCAACAATGACTTCAGGGAACGGGTTATGCCTCAAAGAGATGAAAGAAAGGAATGAAAGCCTCGAGTTCTGCCCATGCCCCAGGAGATAAAAAAATCACCAAAAGCATATTGTGACCAGCGACATACTGGGGCCAAGACATCGAGTGCGTTGGGTTGCAAAAGGTGCTGACAACATCTCTCCAGAAAGCGGAGTCAGGGAGAACACAGGCATAATATTCAGCTAGGTTTTCACTAGGAAACGCAGAGACAGCAGGCAGCATTCTCCCACATTCCCTCTGCTCTCTCTCACAGACACTTCCTTTGTCTGTACCAGCTGGGTTATTAACAGTATATTGTTTTTCATTCCACTTCTCCTCCCTTTGGGCTTCCTATACTTCTGGTCACAGAAAAGAAGGTAAATAAACCTTTTTAATTATATAGTCTGTCAGAATTTTTCCACGCTCACCCAATTTATTACATTTTTTGGTTCTTCAAATTTATTTTTAACCCCCCTTTCCCTTGCACTTAGCATTTTTCACTTCGTAAGTGAAAAAGTAAGTACCAATAGAAAAGAACAAAAGTAAGTACCAATAGAAAAGAACACAATCCATTCCCTGCAGAAACCCAGAAACAATTCTTTCAAGACACATTTTACGAGAATGTCTATTTTTTCCTTTGTATAGAGGAACTAATATTTCTACAGACCTGAGAAGTGGTCCAGAAGAGGCAGATATTTAGCCTTACCTTCCAGCTGTGCAAAATATTGGAGTTTTCACATCAGAGAAACAAATGCTTGGGTTACTTGTCGGATGACTTTCACAGAAGTAGAAAATCTATTTCTTACTTTCCAAGTGGACTTAAAATGTCACTAAGTTTAAACAGTTGATACTCCACAGACCAAATTCTGAATACAGAGGGAAAATATAATATGGTGTATTAGCTTCCAGACTAGCATTACTTCAGCTTTTTGAGCTAAGTTGAATCGGTGCTGAAATGTGTATTGCTGTATGACTGGAGAAAAACAACAATCCTAGCCTTGGGGCATTTTAAACATAGGCTGTGGAGTCAACTCACATAATAAGCACAAAGACAGTTTCTGTGCTAAACAAGAAGTGGATTCCTTATTTGTAAGCATAATAGCTCTGATTTAGGCAAGATCAAATAGTAGGTCCCTTCTAGATGTATGTGCATGCATATTTTCATTTGTTACATCCAGTTTTGGTTAACTCCTTCTGTGGTTACCCTTCCCTAAAACCACCTCTTCTTGTTTGACCTACTGTGCTGCCAGAGACTCAACCCTGTCTGTTTCACTCTCACCCACAGACACTTGGGAACACAACAAATCCTGGGCTACTGCTCTTGTTAATTCACTTTTCTGAGCCCTTTCAGGCTTTTTCACAAGGAAAAAGCAAACAGTGGAGAGAAATCGTTAAAAAAATGGAGATATCCAGTGGTTTATAGTTCAGTTCTCACAAACAACCTGGCCGCTGAGAGAAGAATAATGTTTAGCGTGCAAGAAAATTCTTGGAGAATGAGAAATTTAACATATTTTCGAGCAGTGTGAAAGAGCAGCTTTTCTCCTTTGGGGAAGAATATATAATCTTTTTGTAAAATCCTGATTTCATTTATATATACATGTATATATAATATTATTGAAATTTATACTTCTCCTGGTTGTATGCATATATATATTATTATAATAGTCTGAAAAAGTGATAACCTCCCCATATATTTTAAAATTCACCTAATAAAACAAGAGCTTACTGCTGCTAGCAGTGTTTAGGCCAACCATCTTATGACTGCATTAAGTATCAAAGATGATTTCGTGGTCCTCCTTCCTGCTTCCCTCCTCCTGGAGAGGCTGTTTGGCTATGGAGCCAAGGGCAATTCCCCCCCCCTCTAGAAACACGCTTACAAAGCCCAGCTCTCAGACTGATCCCACTCCTACCTTACTGTCAGCACTCCTGCCTGTACCCAACAAAATATTGCTTTTGGCTAGAAGCAGGAGGCAATGGAGGCTGAAAGCACCAGCCTACTCCTCTCCCTAAGGCCTTGGCATGCCTTTTCCTGCACAGTGTTCCCTATAACCACAGAGGGCAGAAGGAGTGACAGGGGGCTGCAAGTGCTTTTTTTAAAAATTACTTGTGAGTCTGCTTTGGTCTCCCTGCCCAAAGCTGCCTGGGATAATTGCTCCAGCATGGCTCTGAGGCCCAGCTCTGCCTGTGGTCACAAACAAGTGGTCCCCACGTGCCCCACTCCCTGCTCCCTGCCAGCCCGCAGCAGGCACTCCCTTCATTCTCAGTCTCAGCCTGCTGCACATTTCAAGACTTTTGCCAGAAGGGGCTAAGAGGCAGAAGATCACAGGCTGCTTACTCTGGTGTTCATAAGCCTGCATTTGGATACCAAAAAGGATCAGTAAGATCAGGAGCATCATGCTCAAGTGAAAATGAGCTCATTACATATATTGCCAGTCTTAACACATGCAAGAGATGTGCATGTGGCTTCACCCACCGATTTCAGAAGTGCTCATTGTGCTACTTCATGTATTGCTGGCCTTAGCCATGATGTCTGTGATCGCACAAGGCAACTTCCTACCCACCACTGGCATGGAAGGAAACAGATGCTCAGTGTGGTGGCAGACCCCTCCATGGCCAGGCAGAAGTGGAGGGAGCCTGAGCACTTACAGCACCCTCTACCAGAAACTATGGACTCACCCCTGAGAAGGCTTTCTGGGGCTGACAGTAGCAGGAGAGAAGATACTAGCCTAGCCATGATAGCAAGGAGAAGGGCCTCAACTGCTGATAAAACAGGAAAAAAAAAAACAAACCAGGCATTGCCCCAAATGTCACATGGGTGACACCAGCAACCTTCATTCAGAGCCTGAATGCAGTCGCAGAGTTGCATAAAATAAATCTCCTCAAGGTGAAAAGTTGCCCTATTCTTTAGAGGAGACCTCCCCCTCCAAGGGCCCAGGTATCTGCTATAAGTGCTATAGGCCGGCAGCGCTGTGGCCACCAAACACATGATCAAATAGGTTATTGTTGTGCCCATTGGAGCAGACTATAGAGAATTCACTGAATTTTTGGCTTTAGCCCCAGTCTTTTGGTGGAGGAGGAGGAGGAGAATGGCAGTGAATAAAAAATGTCTTGGAAACCAACTGGCTCAATAAGAAGAGCCTTGTAGGAGGCATAGAGTAGCTTATGCTCAGCGCTTGATTCTCCCCCTCTGCTGAATAATTTGACTGCAGAGCCCTTCCTGCGTGGTCAGGAATGAAATGCCGCTGCTGCCAGGCAGCCTGGGGGCCAGCCAGCTCCTACCCTGGCCTTCACAGGTTAAGAAGGCTGCAGGAGGCCTTCTGCTGTTTGGGTCTATTTTTAGAACAGGGGCTCTGCTTGCTGTCAGCGTCAGTGGGACGTATCTGGATTGTCAACAGGCAAGAAGATAACGTGCACTAACACCTTGCTCTTGTGGCACACACATGAATTTCTGTGGTGAAGTTCTTAATTTGAGGAACATTGAGAATGAATATAACAATTCCCTCCTCATGAGAAGAATCCTCATGTGAAGATGGACTTTAAAAACAATCAACCACATTGGGGATTCAGCTGTCTTCATGTACTGTTGTGTAAAAATACATGCACACAGTAACGATTTTGAGGCCTTTACTCTCCCTTTTACATTTTTGATTTCCTCAAGTAAGCAATAAAACCCAGAAAACAGGTAGTTTTTCACAACAACAAAAACAACAGGAGAAAGAGAAGTCATATTGTACCTATAAACTTGACATGAGACTAAGAATAAGCATGCTGTCAGTGTCCACTGAAAACCGAGTCCTAAGGACAAGAATGAGTTTATTACATACAGTGGTCAGTTCTCAGTAGCCCTTTGAGGTAAAGGTTTGGCAGGTGCTTACCTTGGGGAATTTGTCACCTTCACATGGGTGGAGACACCCAAGGTAAATCCAGGGCATCCATAGCAGTCCTACTAATATAGAACTGTGATTGTGCACAAAGAATACCTAGGTAGTGAAATCTGTCTTCACTGAGCTGCACAGGGACATAACAAAATAAAACCTAAAGCCTGCAGGTGAAATTATGCCATCACTGTAAACAACTTCTGTTCATAGTTGGCTGTTCTGGTACCTAATTTTAACTATTAAAAACTTTCCTATATCTGCTCTTAGGATACAGACAGAATCTGATGTCATTGCACCTAAGGAGCTGCACTAGGAAAACAAACACTCTTTCAACAAGTTGTAAGAGCCTCCAGCTGCCAATTATCAGGCTGAATCAATATAAATTAAGCACTGCCATTTCAGTCAATGCAGAAATGCACAATAATCCTGTCTCTGCAGGATAGCTTTGGTGCTAGGCTGTTGAAGCGTATGTCATACTTAGAGCACTCTACATCCTGAAATTCCCTAACTTCAGCGTCTCTTTTGAACTCACAAGTTGTAAGTGAAACCAACAAAAAGCTCTATTAAACATTATCCTTACCTAATTGAATATATTAGTTGTACACAGCAATTACGTTCTCCTTTTTACAGCACAGTAAAGCACTTATGGTACAATAAAATCTACCACACAGCGCTCAACAGCCCAGTGTGTTGAGCAATTCAGGTTTTAGTGCCTTGTGTAGGTTAGGAATTGATTTTAATTGCCTGGAATAAATCATACAGTCCTACTGTAGAGACCCTAGCTATTTCACAGACAGGGCTGGTTTTAAAACCCATATATTCATGAGGAATAAGAGGGAAGCAGGACAAAAAGAAAATCACATTCTGAAAATTTACTTTTGAGAGAGACAGATTTGAATGCTGTGCACGTTAGTCAGTACAATTATCACAAGCACACCAGTAAAGAAACCTATCTACATTACCACTGAACCTGTTAGACACTGCAATTGTTTAATGAACAACTTATGACAAACTTGACAAACTATGAGATGTAAAGCAAATTTGTAGCAGAGATAGACATTTCTTGTTTACGCATCCATCCTGCACTCTCTGCCCATTACAGCCATAAATAATACCTGCAAGCATTTTGCACGTATGTTTGGATTTAGAAAGTGTGTAAGATAGAAGCATTCTCTCATGAAGCCTGGTTCTCATTTGTAGATTTTCAGTGCCAACATAGATTAATCATTTGTCTTAGTATTAAATAAAATAAAAACAGAACCTAAAATAAAACCAAAATACCCTGTCATTAAAAAAAAAAAAAAAAAAAAAAAAAAAGTGTGCAAAGTTGAAAATGCACTTGGAGCTATTGCTCTAACTATTAAATTTCTTTATCAAATTTTTACCTCCAGAAAAAAATATCACCATTTCAAAGGGGGCAACTGAAGAGGAAATGGCCTACGCATAATTGTGAGCAACCACCTAACTTGTGCATTAATGGTGATACCTTTCTTCCTCTACACGAACACAGCCGTTCCTGAGGAATGGGCAGACTAGGAGAAAGAGATTTGCACCTTGTGTCTTCAAACAGCTACATCCCAAATCTAGGTCCACTCAATATTGATTTGCCTTTTGTACAAATATTGGTCCTGACACTTAACTTCTGCAGGAGTAAACTAGATGTCTTCAGCACGGCTACATTTTGATGTCTCATGATAATTTGCCTGAGGAAGAAGCAGAGGACAAGCACTCAGATACAAGGGAAATGACTTTAATGTAAGAGTCAAAAGCAACATGCAGCATGCTAGATATCTTGATTTAGTTACCAGAATTCAAAGTTATAAGCAAAGGCTCAAAGCCTTTTTTATGTAAACAGAATAAACATAATTCAGTAGTAGTACCACTAATAATAATAATAATATGCAGATGAAAAAATCATTTACATGCAATTAATTCCACAAGTTTGCCACTTAATGACTTAATGTTTAATTATTGCTCTCAGAATTGTTAAGACCTTTTGTTTTCATTATTAGACTATCAGCTGCACACTTATCAAGTCTGGAAAGGCTGGGTCATCATTTTAAAACCACATTATACAAGGGAAAGTTAACCACCACATGCAAACTGGCTTTTAAAGTTCATGGTGCTGTTATAAAGGTCATGGTGATACTTAGTGAAAATTGAATCACGCAGTAGTCGATACAAAAAAACATATTGTCTTCCTTCAATAAGGAGCTTTTAATGCTGTGCCAGTTTATTTACCATCAAACTCTGCAAAGTCAGCAAGCTAATAAAGAATTTAGGATTTATGGCCCCTTTAATTCAGCATAGAAAAAATAGCCAGAAAGTGACAGACTAATAGGCCAATTATCTGAGGAATATTTTGTTTATTTGGCAGAAATTACAAGGAGATGCATAATAAAAATACCTTCAGTAACCAATTTATTTCTACATTAAAATAAACTCATTCACAACTACTGTGCTACAGAAAGTACCATTAAAATGTTCAAAGTTCCACCCTGATGCCAAACAAAAACGCTTTACCAGGGTAATATACAATATTAATATTGTTTTATGGTCAATTTATGTCTAGACACAAGCAATAAGGTGGAAGGATACTACAAAAAATTACAGCTTCTATACAGGAAATAGGAACAAAGCCCCAAAGGATTGTATTTGCATTTGTCTTATTCCAGATTTAGAAATTATTATTTTTTCTCTTATAAGTATGGCTCTAAAATATTAGCTGTTTTCTTTGCCTAAATGAGCAGTGGATAGGGAATAGTCTGACAGGTTTTTTATTAAAAATTCTCAGATTTTATATATATATGTATATATATATATTTTTTATTAGACAGCAAAACTTAATTGTACTGCACTTCATACTGGATAACAAATGAACTTCATGAAACTAACCTAAAGTGTTCATAAATCCCAACTGATTAACATAACGTAAATTTAGAAGTTTAAATTCTGTTGAAAATTAAAGAAATGCAGGCCACAAAGTCTCTGAGTCTCTCATGTGGGTATCCCCAGATTTTCTGATGCCACAGACTTTGCAATGAGTCATAAAATAAAGCACAAGCCCTGTTGTTTTTTTGTTTTGTTTTGTTTTTCATGTATTTATTTTTTAGAGCATTTATGCATTAATATTCATAGGAAAGCATGACAGAGCCCTTTCCCTTATGAAAGAAAATAATAAATCCCCAATATATATTTCACAGATAATTAATCCAACACATTATCTCCTCTGGGCATTGACATTACTAAAAAAATATATAGATAAGGAGGTAGTAACTGCACAATTCCCTTAGTAGGTCATGGGAAAAATGTGTTTAGAAAACAATACTTTATTCTCAGGCCTTTCTGAAATGACCAGTGACTCTGAATGCACTAATCTGGGGCATTTATTACCATTTAGACACAAGGGTTTTGATTGTTGGATAATGTCCTCTTCACTTTCTAAAATCCAAGATTCTTCAAGATTACAGAAAAAGGACATTCAGAAATTAAGAAATATGCATCACTTTTCAACTTCTTGGCTTAAAGATTTCAGTTTTAATTGGGCAAAGAAGACAAAAATGAACTCATTCCAGTGGCCACCCCATAGCCCTTAGACCTAGCTTGTTACCATGTACAAGAATTCAGGAAATCAAGACATTTGGTTCTTAGCAAATTACCACAGTCAACTCTTAAAATAAAATAAAATAAAATAAAATAAAATAAAATAAAATAAAATAAAATAAAATAAAATAAAATAAAATAAAATAAAATAAAATAAAATAAAATAAAATAAAATAAAATAAAATAAAATAAAATAAAATAAAATAAAATAAAAGTAACTTGTTTTCCTCTAAGAACTCAAATTTTGGACTAGTTTCATTAGTGGCTGAAGTGCAGTAACCTGTACTGTCCTGTTCAAACTGTGTTCCTTGGAGCTCCTTTTAGTCTCAAGATTTTTTAATTTTATTTAATATTTTTCTTGCTTAAAGGAAATAACCACATAGGCTTAAAGAAAATGTTAATGCTAAATTTGTCTCATTTTTAGTGGAATCTGAGAAAATGCAAGCAGACAGGGAACTATACAGGGTCACAGTTTTGTTCTATGTTTTTTTTACAACACTTGTGGTTAATGGAGAAGGTTAAAAGAATTATTCTTGTGGTTTAAAAAGAATGAATCAAACTATCCTTTCATTGTGCCTTAACTGTAGGAATAATGTACAGAAATGTGACAAAGTGATCCCCTACTAAAACTGTTGTTTCATAGCTTTATTTTCCACTTTCATGTGTCTGCAATAAAGTCATTTTTTGTGAGGAAACAGAGCCATGCTGTCATTAATCTAGGGTTACTTCATAGTTACTTCTAGCGTGCTTTGTAGGTGGGACAAACAATTTCTGGCTTATTTCTCACAGTTGCAAATTTTTTATTATCCATAGGTCACAAAAGGTTAGGTGAACTTTTGGGGATCATCTAGGCCAGCCCTCAGGACCAGGGCCAAATCTGATATGGATTATCAGGCCAGACGTTAATACTAGAACTGCCACAGCAGAGTGAAGAGGAAGGTAGGAAGTGCTTCAAAAATACGAAGCAATGATCTTATGTGTTCAGCCTGAATCTGATGTACAATGCAAACACAATAATGAGTATTATTCATTTGGAGATAGCAAAGCATAAAACAAAACAAAACAACAAAAAAAGTCATAATTATGCCATATAATGTATCCTTGCTAACTATAAAACTGAATCCTCTTTCTTTGACTTTTATATCCTGCCTTGTACACACAGGTGCTAATGTTACCTACTAAGCACTCTTTTGTTGTCTGTGACTGGCTCTTTGGTACACCGTGCAGCAACCTCATCCACTTTGTACGGCTCACCGTAGCCCTGTTCCACTCACTGAAGCAGCAGAAGGTACAGCAAGGAAATCCATGGGACAGGATGTAGGCACAGAAATGAAAGTAGTTTTCTTGAGAACCCATAGAAATATAATGGAATGAGATGGAAGCATTCCTCAATTTATGCAAAACCCTCCTGTTGTTACACTAACAGATGCCCATTGTGTCTTTCAGTACAGCCATTGTCTTCCTTTTCCCATAGCAAAATGTTTGATTATGTTATTCTGCAAACAACGTGTGAATGCGGTGATTTACAACTACAGGTGGAATCACCAACCTCTTTCTTGAAAAGACTACATAAGATTTAAATCTCTAAGCAAAGGTACTGAGTAATTTCCCAGACTAAGTCCATATAGTCATCAGTGAGGAAGGATGGGAGACAGGGCTGACATGCACAGCTTCAGTAATCCAAAACTTTCAATAAGCACGCTTTCCAGTAAGCACCAGCTCCAGAAAGGAACTGTTACAGTGTGTGGAAAGGGTGTAAGTACTTTAACCACTGAATAGCTGTAATTATATTTGTGAAGGAAAGACTCCACAAAGGGGAAACAGAAAGATAGAGATGCCTTTCATCAATGCATTTTTATGTGCAATCATTTAACAATGAGCCCATGCAAAAATGCCTTACAATGAAACCTTTTAAAGGATTTAAGGATTTTCTCCTTGAATTCAGGTGGGCAGTTCTGCCTTTGCCCAGAGACAGGAGAAAGCAGAGCTCAGTCCTGCAAGTGCCAGATGCTGGTGAGGGAGAAACCCCTCAGCTTCTTGTCACTCCTCTGTGCTTGGGAGGCAGGCGAACTGCGGGACTGCCGCCAAATGAGAGCGGTCCTCAGCAATGTGACTACTGTCATGGCTAGAAACCAGGCAGCATCTTGGCAAGTTTCCCCATGCTACTCCATCTCAAGTGCTGCATATAAAAGGGGTATTTTTTTTTTTTTTTTACCAGGGAAAGACCAGCTCTATCCATGTGCCTAATGAACTCCTGGTTCCTTCAAAGAGGCTGTTGACACAGCTGTCAATTAACTCCATTTGTGATGCACACAAATGACTACAAAGTCTTTACACAAGCCAACCAGCACATGGACTTTCACTCATTACTGTCATAGGTTAAATTTAAGCTGGTGACAGGGAACAGATGTGAAAGGTTCTTTAATCCTGAGCTTTTCCAACCAGTGCTGAAAGTATTTCCTGGGATTTTTTGAGGTCTATAGACACAGTTCATTGCTGAAAAAATGATCAAGGTCACCAAAGGTTTGTGTTTTAACAGTGTCCAAGCAAAGGCTCACATCTCTTCACTGATCAGCCCCCATGATGAGAGGTGGAGGATGGCACAGAGATCTAAGGAGCCTTCATCATTGTTGTGTGAGTCATCCAGAGCCAAAGGACAAAGAGGTAGATCTTCTATCCTACTGAAGTGCATGTAGAAGTGACAGGCAGGGTACTTTTTTTTCTGGTGTTCCCACCTTAGGAGTCCCAGATCCCTCTGCAATGCTCCTGTCATCTCCTCAGCTGATTCATGAACATAGATCATCTATGGCCATGTCCTCAGGAGACATTTCCACTGTTATGCCTGTGCTTAGACTCAAATTCCCTCCCTCCTTGGTCTGGTGTTAACCTTAATTTGTGTTTGAAATAGAGACATGAATTACCTCTTCTGTCTTCTTTAATTTGAGAATCATCAGATATCCATGAAGACAAATACAATGTCAATACACTGATAAACACAAATACACCCAGCATCTTTTATACTGACAAAAAGAATCCAATGCTGAATAAGGGCTCACTTTCTAAGGAGGGTGAGGGTCTGTTCTTTAAAAAATGAAGGCACAATTAATACATATATGTCACCTTTCTTCCAAGCATTTGGACAATAGATATCAATGTAAAAGTGGTGACGCGCTCGTAAAAGGGAGACCTTGACCCACTGGCTTCAGACAGAGCCAGGTGTCTGCTACACCCTTCCAAAGCTGTTGCACTTCTGACCTCAGCAGCTGTTAGCATCCCCCCACGATCATCTCGCCAAGCCACTTCCATGCACATCTGTGTCTGACAGGTTTCATTCTCCAGAGTACAGAAAAAAAAAATTACAAGATGCAGAGATACCGTTAATAGGTGTTCAGTTGGTGAGGCTGATGTTTTATTTCTTGATCAAGTATTTTTCTGGGAAAACATCATTACATTCTGCACAGAGAAGCAGAAAAGGGAAGTAAGCGAAAACTAGCAAGAGCATACAGGAAGATAGACTTCTGAAGCTGTTCTGAGGGTCTCCTTTCAGGCTCATCTTGTATGAGCTATGTTCACAAGAAACCTTTTGGAATAAGTCCATGAAAAAATAACACAGAAAAATAAGATCTAATAGAGAGAAATGGACCACAATTTATACCTCTTTTGCTCTATTAAAACACATTAGGGCTATTTCTGCTTTTTACTGGCTGTTTTGAAGATGAGGCTACTCACATCAATGAATCCTTCCCTGATGCATTGATTTCATTTTACTTTTCTTTTACTGGCAACCAGGTTAAAACACATATTTATGCATTAATTTCTAAGATATTTGGCTCAGGCAAACTAATCTACATCTATAGAAAAACAAACAGCCAACAAATGGATTATAGAGCAGTTGCCAAAAGTTTTGGGCCTGTTGCTGAATAATTTTTTCCTTTCAGTTTGGTCACTTGCCCACAGTCTTGAAAATTTATATAGCAAGTATAAACAATGACCTCCATCTTCTCTATTCTACTGAAAGCACAACAGTAAAAATAAAAACAAAATAATTTTGCTCAAAATCAGCTTTCCATTTTTCTTGCTTTACATCCATACATCAATGTTCACAGAACCACAGAATAATTTAGGTGGGAAGGGATGCCTGGTCCAAGCCCCAGACAAAAGCAAGGCCAACTTCAAAGTTAGTCCAGGTTGCCCAGGACTGTCTTCAGTCAAGTTTTTACTGTCTGCAGGGATGGAAATTGCAGTCTCCACGCAACTTGCTCCACTGTTTGAAGGGTCTCCAGTGTATGAGAATCCCAACATCTGATTGAAATATCTAGGTTTTGCAGCTTTTATCCATTGCCTCTTGTTTTTTCACTTTGCCCCTCCAGAAAAAAGAGATGGCTTCATCTTTTTCACCAGACCTTAGGTAACAGAAGGCAGCAGTAAGATCCTCCCTCCTCCTTCCCTTCTGTGGTCTGAAAAACAGGTCTCTTGGCAGCATTTCTTACATCAGGAAAATGTAGCACACCAGGAAGATGTGCTGGAGCATGAGTGCTCCAGCCCCCAGCCCTGTGGTGGCCCTCTGCTGAGCTCAATGGCTTTCTGATAATGTCTATGCCAACTGTATCAGGGTACATTTCATAAATACTTATTGTAATTTAACATGATGAAAATGGGTTTGTATTTACATCTGTGGATGGATCTGGTACTACAAACAAGTGAATGATCACCAGTGGTGAACAGGTATTTTGCAACTAGAATCTCAGTTCACTTCTTTTCTATATATGTGGTACATCATGGCATGTCCAGTTCAGCATATATCTTGAGAGCGCTAGGTACACTAGGTTCTTTGGAAATTAGTTATGTAAAGTGAGCAAGTGTAGCGGTCAAAACTGTAGCCCAAGGCCTAGATGAAATTATCATCCTATTATTAAATGATGGATTTAATAATCACTTGGCCCTCACTACATCATGTATCAGAAAAAAATACAGTGTCCCAATCACAGTCTTAATGGGAAATACAGCAAAACCAAAACCTAAACCTAAACTTCTCAGAAACAGCAAAGAGTAAGCTAGAGCCAGTGTTGCAAGGAGGAACATAAATGCATTTTGTTCCTTCTAATGCTTACCCATTCCTGCCAGGTATGACTATTCTGTAACATTTGACAACAAATTAAAGACCATAGATTTACTTAAAATTTTGTGAAAAAAAGTTCTTCAGTGGTTGTGGAATGGCCTATTAACACACCACACCTAATACTATGATTCATATTTCCATAGATATCACAACATATACAATTGTGCTAATAAAACATAAACATATTTTTCTAACATGGTCTGGTAATAATAAAGTATTAAAGTTAGAACAATGGATCAGTGTTGAGGTGATTGCAACTCTGTTGCAGTTCAGTTCTCTTTTGCCAGTTATGGTATAGCAGTGACTAAACAGAAAGCAATTCCTGTATATTAGACATTTTGAGACTAGCTATTGGAGCCAAACGGTGCAGTTAACCAAGGGATAGCATGCGAAAACAAAGGTATTTTTTATAATCCTGTTGCTAAGAATCAAATATTGCCCTGAGGACTACATTAAATTTTGTTTATTTGCTTTTTGGGTGTGTTTAGAAATATTTTTACATTAATGAAAGACTGAAGCCATCTATGCTGGGTCCATTTCTGTCCAGCTAGAAGTACACATTGTCTGCATTAGTAATCCCAGACTCCAAAAAAAAGCCATGCTTTCACCAAAGTACAGAAAAATGTTGAAGATCTGTTTTCTTCTCTCTTTTGCAAACAGATTTGTCTTAAATTCATGTACTAAATTCATACTGATCGTTCAGTTAATGTTTCTAATTTTTTTTTCAGATGTGTTGCTTGCTACAGTCCAGATAGACAGATTTTCAGTCTCTTTACTGTTGCTTCTGTACAAGCTGTGAGCTTGTGGTTAGAATGTCAGCCACAGCTCCTATGTACTTATTATTTTATGGATGCTGTGAACACAGACCTTTTCTTGTATCTCTGACCTGACACTACTCTATTACTTTTACAATTTAATCAAGAAAAAAAAAGAAAAAAAAGAAAAAAGGAGAGGGGAAAAAAAAACAAACATCTCCTTCAAGCTTTTTGTCAATGTCAGCCTGGAAATTACATTTAGAGAATGTTGTATTCACTTCATAAACTGCAAATATAATTCATTATAAATTTCTTAGGAGAGCAAAAATTAAAGTGCCATATCAATTACATGTTCACTACTATTCATTAACAAATAGCCAGCCCTGTTGTTGTATACATTTACCTGATGTGTATGTTTCTTCATACTTCATCAAAAATAATTAGCTGACATTATCTCTTTCTTGTCATTGGTTGGTGGGTACTCCAATGAAAAGAAGTATTTCCTGCAAAAAGAAAACACACACCTTTCTCATTGAATTGCTTTGTTTTGGAAAAAAAAAAAAAAAAAAAAAAAAAAAAAAAAAAAAAGAATCAATATATTAAAATGTGAGAAGAGTAGAATTGAATTCCTAGGAATATGAAGAGATGAAAGACTTTGAACAGACATTTCAAATATCTATTTTCTCTTTGTGGCTTAACTCCTGACATAGGGATCATATTTTCTTATAGAGTATTTTCTGAATATATACTCAGGATGACACTTGAGCATTTGATTCAAATTTCACAGGTCTCTGACTCAGAAAGAAAATAAATGTCATGCCTTGTTGGCATGACATCTGAATATGACATCTGGCATGAGTATCTGAAGCAGACCAGCAAGGCAGAAAGGTAAACTTCACCCATTTGAAACCATTAGTTATATCTGAAAAAAAATATTTAAACACAGAGAAAAAAAAATACAGAGACAACTTTCCTACTTTTTGCATTATTTTTCAATTACAAAGGGATTTTTTTTTCTATTTCCCCTCAAAAGAACAAATATTCATAGCTCTAGACTTCTGAAGAGTTAATTCTTCACATTACTCTGGTCTAGCACCAAGACAGTGTTTACAGTCTGATTGCACAATTTTACACTGAATATTATTTTGTAAATATGATATCATCTGCCTACCAAGAACCATTAAAAAAACTACAAAGCCTGGAGTGTTATGTTAGATGCCTTGAATATCAACACTTTAAATAAGAAAACTAGAGAGCTAAATAAGCTTAAATTATTCAGGCAAGAGAGCCTTATGTTATGTGTACAGTGCATAAAATTGTTACTAAAACTAGTAGAGTTGTCTGCAATCACATCACAAATACTCCATATAAGGTTACAATTAAACAGTTAATCCTATGCCAATTAAATTTTAATGCAACTACGTGAGATACTAGGAGGACTTTGACTAACACTGTCTCTATATGGTAGTAATCATAAATTCTTACGGTAATGTCAAAATAACACCAACACAGAAAGGACAAGAAAGACCTCAATTTTCAAAACAAAAATTAATTTTGTTTCACAACTTAAGTTAGACATTGCTATCAAGTATCAATGATAACATTACATATCGTTCCATTCTAAAATCATAAGTTTCAATGGCAAGTTGAAAATGTACTGTACATCTTACAGTGGCATTGATTCAAGATGAGTTCAAAAAATGGTTATATACGGATAATATCTATTGATGTTAGATTAATACTAGAATTTAAATGCAGACTAGATAAAGATTCCAATTCAGTTAAATCACAGACATCTCTATCTTTTCCATCAAAGCTCGGGGTTTCTTCACAGCTGCTTCATTTCAGTGTACAAGGGACAGGAGGGCTTATTTCTAACTCTGCAGTAGTTCTGGATCCAAAGTTTCCATGTGTTTGGATCTTAGATTTGGGTCCTAGCCCACTTTTGCAACATGTCAGAGCAAAGCCATGAGATATTGAGTAAAAGGGGATTCTGGAATTCCAAAACAAAAGTATTTTAAAGCATAATTGGAAATATTATCATTTATCCCCTCTACGCTATACTCGTTATTTCAGTGTGTGCCCTCAGCATGACCCACTTTCTGATGTGAACATTTTAAAAGGGGACTGGAGCTAGTGGAGTATCTGTAACTGGGTGACTGTTTTCGGTGGCAGCAATGCTGAGCAAATGCTTTATTTATAACCTGTTTCTAATATCTCATGTAGCACAAAAATGTTTTGGCAAAATTCACAGGTATGCATATTATTTTTAAAATTAAAGTATTTCTGGTAACTGGTCATATTTCAATAAGTGCTTCTGACTATGTTTTAAGATACACAAGTTGATAGTGTTTAAAATATATTTACTTAGTATTTATAGTGCATAACTTCCCTAAATAGTAATGTGATATTTTATTTAGTTTAAATTCATTTTTATGCTAGAGCAATGACCTCACTGTGAGAATATACCACTGCAATATGGTAACACTGTGACCCTGTAACTCAGTCCGAGCCTAGTCTGTACAAAGATGCAGTTGTGATATCAGAGCAGCTCCAGTGAAAATCCAAGACCTCCAGTATAACATCAAACAAATAACCAAAAAAGCATCCAGAGATTATTCAGGTTCATTCACATGAAGTTGCGTGTGATTTATACCTTGTCCTTTACTTAAGTACTGACATTTCATGTGCTAAATCTTGCTCCCTCTCACAGATAAATGGTCTGCCACTATGACCATGAAGGCATAATGAAGAGTTGTCTTTGGGTCCAAACACAGTTGTCATCCTGGCTTTGAGAAATGAAATGCTGTTGTATTTAATTATCCACGTGGCACTTTCTCATATTTAATATCTGTTCCCCTGAGTATATCTAATATTCTTTACTGTATATTTTAATATCTTCCAGCTTCCAAAGTACACCTGCAGGCTTATCAGAAGAACACATTATCTATTCTCCAATTCTTTTCAAAATAACCTCCTTATACTTTTTCACACTCATACAAAAATATAAGATCTTCTTGCTCAACCTTTTATTCCAAGGAAAAGACATAGTTATCTCCCAGATGGTCTTTGAAATGGTGAAAACTCAGTACCGTTTAATTGATTATTTCAATTTCCTAATTATTGTGTATTTTACTGCAGATAAAAAGATATTACATGAAACTGTACTCTGGAGCATAGTTCTTATGGTACTTTATTTTCTACATCCGTACAGAGATGCTAATATAAAAATTGGAAATGTGACATAATAGAATTAAAATGCAGTCAAGCTAGGTAATATTGGAAATGCTTCTGCAAAGTGAAAAGTGAATTTGATTAAAACTAGACCTTAACTCAAAAGTACTGGTCAGCTCCAAAAAGTGACTAGAAGTGAAATTGAATTACTGTACCTCAGTGACTGCTAGCAAACACAACACATTATAGCTGAAGTAGATTCCAGACCTGTCAAGGGAGACAAAAACTGAGCCTTCTTGTGTGCATCCCACATGTATGCGTGTGCATTTTTGATGAGAAATAAAGATCCTTCCAATGGGTGCATGCCAGTGAAACTGATCAGCTCAACACAGTATGTTAAATAGCTATGCTGATATGAGAAAACTTTTGCATGACAAGTTTCTTCTCGTTGTTTATCTGTCTCTCCAAGAGTAAGAAGAAACTAAAAAGAACCCAAGACATGTTTTTATTATGGAGACTTCTTTTGAAGTTTTATTCTAAACACATAACAAAATTCCCTATACTGAGCGAAGTGATGTCATTGTGATGTTTTTGGACTTTCTCAAATCACTTCAGAATGTCCTTTGAAGTGTACTGCAAGAGCTTAGAAAGTTTTGCAGATGAAAGTAGCACTTCAGAATTCACATGGAATATTTCTATTTTACTTTGCCATTTTCTGCACAGCAATTGCTAGCTGAGAATAAACAATACCTCTAATTTGTCTCAAATCAAATGATGGGAGTTTTAGGAGTCTTGCTGGTTTCTTTTAACTTTGCCCTAGGCTAACATAATTTAAGGCTCCTGCTGAAGTCTGGAGACAGATACAAAGTTGAACCGAAATACTTCTACAGCAGTGCTGAATTCCACAACCTGTCTGGACAAAATATTCTGTTGCAAGAGGTTCCATTGTTTTTTGTTCTGTTTTGTTTTCCAGATAGCATATTCTTTCTTCAAAAATCCTTCTTCAGCAGGAAACCTTAAAGGTGTTAATAAAAAAAAAAATGTGCCTTTAATTTACAGTCATCAAAAAATACCTTTTTTTTTTTCCTTCTACATTGTAGGTATTTTAGCAGAAACAACAAAAACATTTTGAAGAGGATTTTCTGTTAAGGAAAAAATATTCTGATTCATTTTATCACCTCAAAGGCCATGTCAGTGTAAATGCACAGCCTACAGTTAAAATGAGAGGAGGGGAAAAGTCATTCTCTCTTTAAGTAGCTAGCTTAAATCTCGTAAGACAGCATTGCTTCTCCCTAACAGCTATGAAATAAAGCTCACATTGTGACAGAGAACTAATATACCACAACAGATTTGAATTTTATGCAAACCTAATTTAATTAAATGAAGGCTTTTGCAGAAAATGTTTCCATTTTCATTGTAGCTGATAATCTCATGTCTCCTAGCCTCATACAATGAAATGTAGGTGATCCAATCAAGATGACAATTTTTTACCACTTAAACTACATCTGCACACATACATGGAACTCTGCATACCTCAGTTAGTTGTAAGTGCTCTATTTTATTAATATGAACCCATTTTAGTAACAACATAAATGGATGATTGTAAGGAAAGGTGAACACATTATTCATAATTTTATAACACAGTGTTCTAACCTGATGACATTTAAATGTGATATGTGATAACATTTGATTTTCAAGTAGTTTGTTTTACTTGTTTATATTTTTAATTATTTTCACATACAAAGATTAAAATCAAGAATATGCTGTTCAAGGGTATTGTCTAGTAGACACAAAGGACTTAATCTGCAAGAAAAACAGAACAGTTACATGCCGCTTTCTGTCAGTGCAATATCATTCTGTGGGGAATGGCATTTTCTGCATGAAACTACAGTAATTTCCCATTTAGAAAAATCTCTTGTAGTGGAGTAATCACACATCTGGTGCTCTTTTCACTTTCACATCAATCTTGCTAGATTCTAGCACTCATCAACAGTATTGCTAATTGCATGTCATACTTATCTTTTAGGTAGGCAAGAAATACAGATGTTGTTAATCTAAGGAATTTGATAGCAGAATACTACAGGTTTTTTGTTTTGTTTTGTTTTTTCCTCAGTTAGAAACCGTCAGCCTTGAAAGTAAGGTAGAAATTTAAAATATTCCTTGAGTCCAAGGGTAGCTGACCTGGCCAGCCATAGGTGCAGGGCATACACAGTCTCTTTTTCCAGGCTTCTGTACTGTATTACTACACTTTCACTCAGTGCAGCCTAGACACCATGGCACACACACGGGCACCTCCGGGCATTTAAATTTGAAGGCCTTAATCCCAAACTGCATCCTGCCCAGCACAGTTTATTATGGCCTCTGTTGTAAAGAGACAACTGTGGACACCAGCTAGACATACTAAAATCAATAATAAAAATAATAATAATAATAAAACACCGTTGACTTCACAATAGTGCTGACAGATCTCTCAGGCTTTTAATCAGACCTCAGGAAGGCAATTTTTAGCTGTGGCTTTGAATGCTGTCTATCTGAAGAGAGCAGCTGAATTCCTCAGTCAAGAGATCTCTTTGTAAGGAGTTGACACAACTCTTCAGGTTCTGGCATCCCAAGGAAGTGTCAGAAGCTAATGAGCAGCCCTGAGCCTGATGTCTGACCTCCAGAGACACACTTAAGTATCTAGTATCCTTTATGCTGAGCACTAGGCTGCTCTGCATCATCCTTCAGAGGCACACAGTATTCTCTCTTCACTCCTTAAGGTACTTCCCTGCCTGAGTTACCTTGTGTGATCTAGATATTCACCCATAGCTGGTCTTAGCAAGGGTCACATTTGCTTCATGTTGCCTATCTCCCTCCTCAAGGAAACTATATATGCACTTAACATTTTCTTACTGTTACACTTGCATTTCTGTGAGTTTTTGACAGACAAAACAAGGCTGTAGAAGTTTGTCTGAAATTTATTTTGGAACATGATGAAAGAAAGGGAAAATTCCCTCTAGTTCAGTACCAAGATTAGAGATAATTTTTCAAGCAAATAGATTTTTATTTTCTTTTGTTTCTGGACAGAGGATGATGATGAAATTACTCAAAAAAAAAAAAAAAAAAAAAAGTCAGATCAAGGAACCAGAACCAAAACCAAGAACCAGAACCAAAACCAACCATCTTAGGCCAAGAAATAACCCAAATACCATATAAAACATTTCTGTTTTTTTGAAATCTGCATTTTCAAATGAAATGTGAAAATGAAATTTCAAGTGAAATATTTGGTGGTGGTGTTTTTCAACTAAACATTTCCAACAAGCCCTATTGCAAGTGTATGAGATCATAAAACAGTAGGGCTAGGGAAAAAAAAATAATTGAGAAATCATCTTTTCTACTTCTATGTACTGGGAAAGGATCAAGTACAGATATAAAAAACAGTAGTGGATATAAAAATTATTTGCAATCATAGTGAAATAACCTTTCCATCAACTTGCTCTCATCTGGCAATGTATCATCTACTACAGGTTGCAGCTTATGGAAGAGGTCTTGTACAAGAACAATGTGCTATGCCTGAGATCACAATAAACTTGCTTTTTTTTTTTTTTTCCCCTGTTTCTTAGTTCAGCTTTGGGAAAGGCAATCATAAGAAAAGAAGAGGAGGAGAGGGATGAGTACAAAGTGCTCCCTTCTAAGAAAGGTTTAAGGTGATGTTTTTTAAAGACATTAAGATCAATTAGATATCAAAAACAAACAAATAAGTATGAGTATCTTCATCCTACTCCTACTATACTGAATATATTGTCACAGAAGTCATAAACTGCCTCTCCTACATCTCTGAATACATTAAGAAAAAAAAAAAAAGAAAAAAGAGAGGGAGAGAGAGAGAGTGCTTACAGCCACAAAGGAGAAAGAGAACTTCATAATTCTTAAAGCTCTTTTTCTCCATGTGCTACTTTCATATAGTCTTCCCTTGAGACATGTGAATTTTTGTCTGTAAAATAGATTGTCTTCGCTTTTAATTCTCTCTAGTTTTCTTTAATATAGGAAAAGAAATGAAAACATGTTCTCATTGCAGCATTTTATCCATCTGGAAAGTATAGGTTTTCCTCTGTGGCATACCAGTGACCATAAGAATGGAAACACAGACAAAATTAGGTAGTTTACTAAGCTCTTAAACCCATTTTAATTAAGGAAAGCCTACTGAGCTCAGCTTTTGAACACTCGTCTGTACATGAGATAACATAAAGAGATGCCTGCGCTCACATCCTGATTTAAAACCTTGGAAATTTGTCACTATGTTCAGTGTACACAATTTCCAATGACCAGAGTGCTCTGCTGTTCATGATACAAACGAGACAAGATAATACCTTACAGCTTGACACACTTCAGAATGGGAGCTAGCTAAAAGAACCATAAAGTATTAGAGTTTGAAAATAAAGGAGACTAAA
The DNA here is from genome assembly GCF_963932015.1 of Anas acuta. Classification (NCBI taxonomy): domain Eukaryota; kingdom Metazoa; phylum Chordata; class Aves; order Anseriformes; family Anatidae; genus Anas; species Anas acuta. The sequence continues at coordinate 109,391,449 of NC_088980.1, forward strand.
AATCCTTACTAAGTTGGGTAAATATGAGTAATCTACACCATTGGAAAAAATGGTTAAAAATAAATAAATAAATAAGCTTTAAAAATAGAGAAGCACTGAGACCTCATAGAGGGTTTGAGAAATGGACCACAATAACCAAAAATAAGAAAACTAAATCACCCTGACAAGTAAGAAGAATATATAGAGCTGCCCAAGATTCCTTAGCCACTCATATTGGAATTGCAGGTGGTGCAGTATAAAATTGACTTCTCAGATTAGCCATCAATGGATACCAAAAACCTAGACTACCTACAAATGCAACCTGCAAAATCAGTGTGCACTATTAAGATATCGAGTTGTTCACCTGAAGGGCAAATCCAGAACTAAGTGTACAATATTGTCACACTCCATTAACTTTGAGAATACATTATGTTTCTAAAATTAACATATACTGCTCAGTAATCAATGGAGAGCGTGGAATATATTTCTAAGAATCATCATCTTATAATAACAGAGACAATGTTGGCCCAAAACTGAAGAAAATGTATTTAAAGAGGAAAAGGGAAGAAAGGACTATGCTGAATGACAGGAGATGTTGGAGTTATATGCAGCACAGGTAGGGAAGCTAATAAAAAAAAATAATAATAATAATATCAGTGGCTGTTCGGTTAGCTGGATGTTTGCCTGCTTGGAGTCAAGTCTGGTGATAATGCTGGAGGGAGGTGACGATGAGCATCTCAGCATTCAAACAGCAGGTACTTGAGGAGCAGAGCAGCAAAGCCTGGGCCTTGCACTGACTTCCAAAAACCACTCAGTTGAATGTGGCTGTGGGCCATTATGGAAAAGATTAATTTTGTTGCTAGCACTGCTAAAATACACTGATGAAGAGGTAAAATCTTCAACACTGGACACAGACAAGCTGTGTTATCCAGTTTCAGCAGCACAAATGTCAATCATCTACCTCCCGGCATTTTTCTGTTTTACCTGAACAAAATAAGCAGATATTATCTGAGTGCCAAAACTTTCAAGATGAATAGATATCCAGATCGACTTATTCTTCATCTTCTGGACAGCGGTCCTGTTCAAAATTCACAGTCCTACTTCTAAACAGTGAAAACAAAGGCCTGAAAAAGGCTGAAATGTGAAGACCTTCATGTTACAAGGAGTTGCCAGTGCTCAGCTGACACATCTCCGAGTGTCTCAGATCAGAAAGAACTGGAATGTGTATGCAGAAATAATGTTGTTGACACAACCAAGAGGATGAAGCACAACTTTAATATTTCTCCTGCAAAAAGCTTTGTCCAGAAGCCTAGCAGCAGGCCAGAAAGAAAACTAGGCAGGAAGAAGCTTGATAACACAACAGCAATAGCACAGGAGAAGGATGAAGACACTGCATACTAGCATGCAAGGCAGTGCCAGAAGGAAGGAGCAATGTAGGATTCTGTGATGTTCAGACAATGGGATGGAGGTACAGTCTGATACTGGAAAAGGCCTTCTTACCAGTGTATATAAAAAAAACTGATTCGCACAGCACTATCAAATGATAGCCATCCAACTGACATCCTGTGTCACCAACCCGCAAGTCCTGAAACAGCTACCATGGTCAATAGAAGCCTTATCAAAGGACCCCAGACACAAAAGACCCCTAAAGAGGGCTCTCTGTTGCTTTTCTGTGGTCTTGGATCAGGCCCAGAGAGCACAGTTATCACATGGTGTATACATGCCCTGATGAAACTCATTCATACAACTATCTAACAATAAGTCAAATTTTCTTGGGGCCTCACTTCTCTGAAATAATTCAGTCCCACTATTTGTGTCAGGGCCTTGCATGCACCAATAGGCCTTAATGGACCAGACCAGCCTCAACAAGACCCACCACTCACATGCCCACTGCCTGTTCGTCCAGAATCCCCATTTCAGCTCATCAGCCTCTCCCTGACAGAGCTACACCATACAACTGTCAGTCTCCAGCTCTGTCTCATGTTGTTCTTAATTGGACTCCCTGGATGAACCCCATCCTGGACTCATCACTGCATCTTATCTTGATTACTAACTATGCACAGAACCTGTCACTGCCACCAGTATACCGCCGCTCAGATGCTGTGGGACTACACCCTCTCAGTGTCATCCCTTGTATTGGGACTGCCCTTCACTCATTCTTTTTTGTGGAGCAGTCTGCCCTTACTGCTCCCTGGCAATTACCATTATACCAAAAGCACTCTTAAATGAAATACCTCTATGAAGGGTCAAACCCTAGAGAAGAAAAAAAAATGGTTGCATTGCCAATTCAAGAGGAAATGAAGCTGCACATTTAATATTCAAGCAAGAGATCTGCTGTGGCACCTCCAGATATTCCAGACTGCATAAGAAATCAATTCAGAAAGAGAGTGGGCAAGTTAATACTTTGGAATACAGTGGCTATACTGTATAATCTGAATAAACACTGGATGTCTTTCCCCACCTTTCAGCAAAGATTTAGTGCAGGAGCCTGTGGTGAGCTGACATAATACTGAGATTTCATTTTATTTATAAAATACACCACAGATCATTTATTAATACATGAAGTATCATAAATAATTAAAACAGTTCTGTAATTGTCAAAATCAATGCACAAAATATATTAGCTGTTTTTTTGCACTTACACTGTTTATTTGCTTACTCTAATTTGGAAAAGACTAATTCACAATGGATTGCATCAGTAATGATGTTCTTCCATAAACATATTTTATAAACTAAATTATCTGTTAGTAAAAAATCTAGAGAGCTGGTCATACTCTGACAAATTCTCTCTTGTCTTCAAAAACAAAACCAAATCTCTCTGGTCTCTAATCCTAAAACTTCTTGGCTCATGGAAATTTTCTCATAAATGTTGATGGAGACAGCAGATTAAATCCAACAGGAATTTTACATGAATGAGGACTTTGTGAAATGTATAGGTGAAATTTTTCTTGTCATCACATAAATGTGCATCAGAGGAAAGGATAAGAAATTCCCTCCTCTCCTTCTTCATGGCTCCCTGTTGCAAAGCCTATGCCAGAACAAGCTACAAACAATAATCCACGCAATTTGGAAAAAGCTGCACACCAAAAGACTTTCTTTTCATGCAGCATGATTTGTTTTACATAATTTAAAAATGTTCCCCAATGTGTTACTTACCAGAGTATTAATTTCTAATGATGCTCAGATGTACATCCCTGTCTCTTTTATAGCATCCTTCTAATGTTCGTTAACTGTGGCTTTAGGGGATTATACCCCAAGAGATGGTGTGAGGAGAAAGAGGAGGAGGAAGAAGGAAAACTGTCCAAATCTTCCTAAGCAGCAGCCATCCAATTAATTAACTGCAACCTGTGAAAGGACATAAACCACACTTGTGTCTTCGTATACAAGCTACTTCCCAGGAGGCATTTTCTCAGTGCTCTGACATAACTTGGCATCACTGGACAGCTACCAATGTAGGAGCAGGATGAAGGTCTGTAAGTCCCACTGAGGCTAGAATAAGATTTTGTCCGTACATTAAATTTTAGCAACTTAAACTCAGGAAAAATCCACTGCAAGAGTAAATCTATGTAAATACACTGAATTCTGTACAATGGCAACAATTTAGCGTAGTTGAAGATCTTAGTTACTTAATAGTGTATTTTGATTTCCAAATATATTTCACTTGTGCACCTCTGGTTGAACTATGTTATGGCTTAGTCATTCTTTGGAGGTAGCAACCACAGTCATGTCATTTCATATAAGTTATGACCCAATATAATTTACTTCAAAACCTGCAGTGTAAAATATCACTGTAAGAGCTTGAAAGTAAATCTTTTCTGATAGAATGCAGGCAGCAAAATCAGAAAGCACCTGTTTTTTCTCTAACATGATTTTTGGACTTTGCTTTCTCCAAAGTCTCTCACATCTGGGCTGTTTTCAAGTCTTGCTAGTTTCCCTTTGAAATATGTCCAAATATAGTCTGTTTTCCTTGTCCAGATTTACCCAGTTGCTAGTCATCTCCCATCCCAATTGTTCTGTCTTCCAGGTGTTAACTTTGTTTCCCAATATTAAGCTGGCTTCCCCAAGCCCATTCAAAATGCTGCTGTCAAAATTACCTTTTTGCTTTATGACTTTTATCATGATGAATCATGTGCTTCCTCATTTACTTCTCCAGCAAGAAAAAGCTTTCTCTCTAACATCATCTTCTGATGTTTGGAGTAACTGAGATACTCTCCAGACTTTTTTTTTTTTTTAACAAAACAAACACAGCATAAAGTATTTCTTGAAAAAAATAAAATAAAATAAAATAATATAGTTCTGGTCTAGGTTAAAACAGTCTAGGTAAAGACCAGACTTCAATCACTTTATTTATTTTTCCATCACCAGTTTTTTTTTTAATGAAAATGAACAAAAATATTTCCTTGTGCATTCAGACACAGAAAAATGTTATTTCAAGAAGCAACGCCACAGCATCTTTCATAGTACTATGGGTTCTCTTTACAGGTACTATAGGACACCTAGAACCTGCCTCACATTGGGGCAAGCCTGGCAGCTTCTCTGCCTGGGCCACTTCAGCTTTGTATCATGGAAGAGAGCCTGTCCCCCTGCTCCCTGGGAACTGGGTGCATGGCACAACAGACTGAAGCTAGGAGGAATGGCTAATACACTAGAGCATTGTGCTGCTACTGACAGGCTGGAGAAGAAAAAAAAAAAAAAAAAAAAAGAGGCAAGTAAGGACCTCTTGATGTTCAACAAAGGCAAGTGCCAACTCCTGCACCTCAGGAGTAATAATAATCCCATGCATCAGCACAGGCCAGGACTGATGTCTGAAAAAGCATCTTTACAGAAAAGACTTGGAGGCCCTAATGACAGCAAGGTGACCGTAAGCCAGCAATGTGTTTTTGCTGCTAAGTTCAAGAGCCATGGAGATGCTGGAGGGAGTTCAGCAAAGGGCCACAAAAAGGACTAAAGGCTTAGTGCATCTGTCATATGAGGAGAGGCTGAGAGATATGACTCTTCCGTCTAGAGAAGAGAAGGTTCAGGGGAATCTGATCAAATTACCTGATGGAAAAGAATAAAGAAGATGGGATCAGTGACAGGACAGTGGCAGCTTAAAATACAAGAAATTCTTTTCCACAAGTTAAGAGATTTATTTATTTATTTTTTTACCATAAGGGTGATTGAACACTGAAACTGCATGCCTAGAGAGAAGTTATGGAGCCTCTAGTCTTGGAGATATTCTAAACACAACCAGGTAGATCCCAGAGCAATCTGTTCTAGCTGACCCTACTCTGAATAAGGGGATTTGTCTGGATGATCTCCAGAGGTGCCTCTTAACCTCAGCCATTCTGTGGTTCTGCCAAGTCTCTGCTCTAAAGAACAGGAATAGCTCAAAAAAAAGGAAAGGCTGAGAGACATCCGCCTCTTAAAAGCTTTGTGTGTCATCCTTTCCTGTGATACGAGAGCCTAAAGTGCCTGGTTCAGATCAGGAAATCAAGGCAGTGCCCAGACAAATATGTGTCTCTCCAGCCCCCGGAAAAACTTCTTTTGGACCAAGGCATCTCTCTGTCCCTGAAACACCCCATGTTAATCCTGCCTGATGAACTTTTCCAAAAAGATGCACTTCCATAGGGAAATATTGACATGTCCAAAACATCTGCTAAAAATATTCTAGTCAGGTGCATAGATAAGTATCTCATTTCCTTCTTAAGCATATTATGAAGTTTTTGTCATTAATCATTAGCAACCATTGGCAGAATATTCCAAAGTGCAAAGCAAGATAACTACTATATACACTTCCATATATCTGCCTTATTTAAAATTTGTTTGCACCTTCAACACAAACTAGGGAGGGCCTGTTACCCAGGCCTCTTAACCACAAGAATACATTTCTTTACTAGGTGTATCTGCTTCTGGTAAAATGGAAAGGGACAGTCTTGTCATATTGTATTGCTTCTTTAAACAGAAACAGCGCATCTCACCTGTAACTGAACTTTCTGATTTTCTGTAATTTGCACCTTCCAACAAAATTTACTGTCTTCCTTCTACTTCATTTTTCTTTTTTATCATATTCTTTACATACTTTTCTTGAGGTTTTGCTGAAAATTTCTGGAATGTGCTTTGATGTATCTATCTGTGATGGTCTCACCCTACTGCGCAGATAAACTCTGCCACACCACCCTCTTAATACTCCTAAAAGCACCCTCCTACTTCCCCTCCTCAAAGGGAAAGGGGAGAAAATACAAGGAAAAGGGGCTTATTTGGCCAGTTGCAGGTCCATTCAGAGCCAGCTGGGGCTGGGGTTGATTTAACATCGGGCAGCTTCTGGGATCTTCTCAAAGAGGTCACCCTTGCAGCTTCCTGCTACAAAAACCTTGCCCTATATACCCAGTACATCATCCAAATTTATCCATTCACCTGGTGTTCACTGTCAATATTTATTCCGGGCTATCAACAATTCCTCCAGCACCGCTGTACCGTTACCATTCATGTCACCAGGTAGGGAAAAAGGATTGTGCATTGAATACACTATCCTGGCCCTATCAGGCGGAAGAGTTCTGATGTCATGCCTGATGTCTGACATAGTCTTGCTGTGCCCTAAAGACTAGATGTTGTTTCTGAAGTACTCAGAAGGTTCAGAAATAGGGAGAATATATCCTTATAGTATAGACCAAAAAAAAAAGATATAGAATCACAGAATGGTTTGGGTTGGAAGGGACCTTAAAGATCACCCGGTTCCAGCCCCAATGCCATGGGCAGGGACACCTCCCACCAGAATAGGTTGCTCCATTCTCCATCCAGCCTGGCCTTGAACACTTCCAGGGATGGGGCATCCACAGCTTCTCTGGGCAGTGCCTCTCCAGTGCCTCACCAGCATCATAGTAAATAATTTCTTCCTTGAATCTAGTCTAAATCTGTCCTTTTTTTAGTACTCATCTTGGAAGAGGTATTTTTTTCTGTATACATAGGTGGAAAATAGTTCTGACTTCTTGAGTGTGTAGTACAAACAAAATGCAAGACAGCCAGATGTGCACCAATCTTTTTATATTGCTGCCAAAGATTATTAGCCAAAGCTTCTTCATAGAAGTTTATCCATGAGAATTCAAATACAATAGCTAGCAGCTGAGAGCAAGGATCAAAAATCATTGTGTTGCTTCATCCTTTGCTGCATGTGGAAGGGCTCTGCACAGTTCCCAACTCATTACTTTGAAGAGACACTGGCACGTTTTGCTGCAGAAATGTAATAGAGAACTCCTAACGCTGGCTTTATTACAGAGGTTTTCTCATAGCAGACACCCAGCTGAAACATAGAGTAGAGATGCTGAGCTGCTGCAGCAAAACAGTCACAGAGCAGTAAGTAAATTTAGCACTTTACTGTCTCTGTCTTTCCATGTGTATACACACCTATGATCAATCCCATTTATCCATTTGACTATGGAAGCATACATACCCTAGCTGAATTCTTGATATCCTAGCTGAATCTTTACTATATCAGATTGATATATTTCATACAAAACAAATAAGTACTTTGTAGGTGTCTACAGTCTAAGATTTTTAGAACAAATGCTACCTCAGATTTTAATTTAGCAGTATGCAAAAGGTATCCTAAATTCGGACAGGTTAAAAATAAATCATTTAATGGAAACAAAGAGGAAAAGCATTCACGGTTTAAAAAAGAACATGCTGCTGAACACAGAGGTTAAATGTGGGTTTTCCCTTCTCACTGTGATCCAGTCAGGCAGTCACACACACAGCCTTCTTGTATTGTAATGAAGCTTCAAAGACACCGCAGTATGTACACCTTATGGCCCATTTTCTGCTTTAACCCACCTCTCACAGTTGGTTTCTTATACTACATATCTTCAGTTGTATGTGTTGTGGTTTTTTTTTCTTTTCTCTATAAACAAGCAATCAATTATAATATGCAGAAAGGAGTCTGTGTCACTTATCCAAAATATTTATTTTTAAAATATTTATTTTTGCTGTGACAACATTCAGAGAACTAGGGAGGAAGGTTAAAAAGCAGCTCTCATACGTAGAGAGGAATAGATATCCTCATCAAATGCCAGTTTCCCAGTATATCTCTATAACTGGTATTTTAAAATTAATTTTTATTTTAATAGGGGTGAGGAGCAGTCTGAGCTCAGCTAGAGACAGAGAAAGATGCGTGGCACTCTGAGGACAGCAAATCAAACATAGGAATCAGCTGCACAACTACTGCCCTCACCTTGTCTCACCACTCCCATTTCCCTCCATCCTCTCTCCTCAGAAATCTGGGGATGCAACAGCTCCAGCAGCTGCTGCTAGTGCTGAACTCTGGTGAGTTCATGCTTTCCTCTTCAGAGGAATGCAGACCACAAGATTTTGCCTTCTCAACTCCCTCATTTTCTACACATGGAAAACAAAACTGAAAGGAAAGAGCCAGAGGACTTTTCAGGTGCTCATTCCTCAGAATGTTGCTCCTACACCCATTTCATGACTTATCCAGGTAATGACACATCTGTGCCAGCAGGGCAGGCTGCCCAACTGTGTCACAGTGCCTCCAGTACTTGACAATAATGAAATAATGCTTTGTAAAAGGGTGCAGTAACATAACCAACACTACACAAGCAACTCTCTTACAAAAACAGCTCCTTGCCAGAATGTATGTGGCCATGTCTACACGTGGTCAGTTCCTATGTGAACCAACTTTGCTTTCACCCCATAAATCAATGCAGTACTTTTATATGGTAAAGTTTTTCCTCCACCAACCTGTCAGGCAGGACTAGCACAACCCTGAATTTTAGATCCAGACATCACATACTCAATCATGGTCATCGTAGCTTCTACCTGTACAATACAGACAGCAGAGTTTGGAGAACAGATGAATCCCACCTCAAATGAGCCCCGCAGTACTTTAGCTCATAAGACTGAACTAAAAAGAGCATAACAGCAACAACTGAGGTACAGTTTGTGGTGGTTTTACTCAGGTGGGCAACTGAGGTCCACCACAACTGCTCTCCCACTCCCCCTCTTCAAAGGGAAAGCAGGAGAAAATAAGATGAAAAGGGCTCAGGGGCTGAGATAAAGACAGGGACATTACTCAACAATTATTGTCATCAGCAAAACAGACAGCATAGAGAGATTAATGTAATTTATTTCCTATTATTAACAACCTAGAGCAGCAAGAAACTAAGAAAAATAAACTAAAATTGCAGCTCCGGCACTTGGAGCGCCTCCTGCCCTCCTTCTTCGCTGACCTTGGGGTCTGCAGGGCTGCATCTCACTCCTCACTCTCCCAGCTGCTGTTGCACAGCAGGTTTTTTTTTTTTCTCCCCTTTCTTAAATCTGCTCTCCCAGAGGCCCAACCTGCCTCACTCACCAGCTCATCTCTGTCCCATGGTGGGTTCCTTTACAGCTGACTGAAAGTGGCCCTTATCTAATATGGGGCAGCTGCTGGGCTCAGCTCACAGAGGCCACACCTGCAGCCCCCTGCTAGCAAAACCTTGCCACATAAACCCAGTATGCAGTTTAACTGAAGGCAGATGTCCTTAGTGAATTTAAAACACAATGTAACTGGAATCTTGTGTTATCCTACTTTGGGTGCCTACGTGGCCGTATATCCACTCACACCCATGGTATACCTCTTTGGAAATTCTGATATGCTCTTCTTGATTTTGGTATATACACCTCTCAGACACTGAACAAACAGTGAACATAAATCATGCCAATGATACACTAAGCATTTTGAAAACAGTTTGGAGATAGCTGCGACTGCACACAGCCCTGCAGAATCCATCTTACTCATCTAAGTAAGCGTGCGCTAGTGACACAAGCCCCAGTGTGGCGTCATTGAAACATGGAAGCTTTAAACTGTGACCAAAGTCACAGGCCAAAGAATTTCCAAGCAACCTCCTAGGCAGGCCCTGGCAGCCAGGCTGCATCCTACTGCCCCAGCCCTGGCATTGGGCACCTCCCTGAGTATGGGGACATGTCAAGTCTGGGCTGGGACATTTCTTCCCAATGTCCACTGACCTAGAGGGTATATGGAGACCTACAAGTGTGTATTGTGCAGCATGGTGTGGAATTGGTGGCTGCATCTGCAGGAGCAGCCACGGAGACCATGGAGGCCCCAATACAATGGGTCCATGAAATCAAACAGCTGATGCTGAGGACCCAATTTTGATCTTCCAACTTGCTTCAGTTTTAACTGCAGGCTAGACCCCAGTCCCATGGGCTGAACCCCTACAAGCAGGTAGAGAACTCAGTTGCTGGTTTACTTTGATCTAGAGTCTGATCCAAGCACTCTGGGACTTGCTTGCAATGTAAGCAGAGAAAATTGGGAAATTTTGCTTCAGAAGTACATCCCTGATGTAAAAACTGATGCTAATAAAGATGCACTCAATACATTTTGTCCTTTTTACCTTTGTGTCTGATTTGCCTTGATTATTTCCAATCTTTGTGAACAGGATGCAGCATGAATGACCTCAAGCTTTCCTACTGCTAGAAGAGGTAGCACTTTATGATTTAGCATTTTTAAAAATCAGCATGCTTCCCCTGTCACTACATATAAAATGGAAATTAAAAAAAAAAAAAAAAAAAAAAAAAAAAAAAAAAAAAACTGTACAAAAATATGGAAACAGCTACTTGTAGGAAATTCTCAAAAGGTACTGAAACCAAGGGACTTTAAAAGCCAGCCTCCATGCAAGTCATACTGAAAGCTAAAACCTGGGACCAGTTAAATCTCTTTAGAATTCAGGCATGAAATGTCTAGTATTACAGTGCTTGCTTCATACGAGTAATGACTGCTTGGAGAGATATTACAATAATTTTGTTTCCTGAAATTTTCCCCAGTCCATTTTTTAAAACATGTTTTAAATAAGTAATACATTGTTTGTAGATGTCTACCTTTGAAATTTAGAAACTGAAGCAAATAAAAGTTAAATAAATTGTTCAGAGGCCCTTAGAATTCTGTGGCGGAATTTCATTTCCAGGGATGAATTATGTCATGCTCATTAATAACGTAAATTGTAGCAATCTGAGCTGCCATTTAGCTTTTCCCTCTTTTATAAAAAGTGGGAACTTTTCATTTGTGAATAGAGAGAACAGTACAAAAATAATTGTATTCTGGGGAAATGCTCAAAAGAAATCACGTTTCTGCTGAGTATATGGTGGTTCTATTAAGCTAAACCATGGGGGATGCCACTGAGTAGAAGATCCCACTGGCAGCATTGCTAGAAGTACGGCATCCTGATATTAAATCCTCAGGAAAAGACATTTCCTCATTATTAGCATCCTGAAAGACAAAGATATGTAGGACAAAACTTAAGTGGAAGAAAAGACAAAACAACCTTTCATTGGGTTTAAGCAGATTTTAAAATTTAGGATTGCTGTTATTCAAGCACAGATAGAGGTAGTGCATATTGAACAAGTAGTTGACCAAAACCAGGTGGATAAGAGATAAAAATTATTAGCATCTATGTGAAAATTCATACGCTTCGTTAATGCATTTGAAAATACCTAAAAAATAAGTAAAAATATAAAGATTCTCCCAAGAGTTCCAATCCTCTATTTTTCTCACCACTATTTATCACAATGGAAGTCATAATGCTTAGCCATCATCAATATTTTTTTCTAAAAATATGAGGGCTGATTGTGGAAGATACATATTCCTTAGACACAGCTCCTCTTTTGAATAAATACATGCTTTGTTTGTTGAACATGTGCACACATCCTTTATTCATGTTCAGCTCTGAATAAATTCCCACTTATTTGTTACCAAATCTAACACTCCCTCTGATTTCAACCAGCTGTGAGGCAGACTACTATGCAGAGAATGTACTCAGGGTGCTCTAAGCAAAATGCAAAGCACAGGATAAAACTACAGTAGATCTCTGCTCTAACTCCAGAAGAGACACTTTAAAAATAAAGAAATACGTTTATTAGGAAGAAATGCAAAATGCTAAGGACAGGAGATCATTCTTCAGAAAGTGTTGCTTTACGCGAGGAAAGTTGCTGGGGCTTTTTGGTGTTTTTTGGTTTTGCCAGAGGTATGGGGTGAAATCTCTTCCTGTATTTGCGCAGGGCAGTGCAGCACACTCTTAGTTGAGACTGATGAGAAAAACACATTAAAAGATAGCATCAGGGACTAAAATTTCTCCAGCTGCTGTGGCATGACATGACTCAGTGCACTACACATTGTCCTAAAAAATATGTATTACCTGGCTCCAGAAGAACAGAAAAAAGGAATATACATGTCCATAATATATCTTCAAAAGAGACAAAACCAAAACTAAATGCTACTAGGTGATTGTGCCTATATGAAACCTATAATAGAACAGAGCCTGCCATAGCGCAGGTATGCAGTTACAAGTGACTGAGTCATGAAAGATACACTTGCTCCCAAATTCTTTACTGCTAAAAATGTATTTGAAAAGCCCATACTACTGTCTTTGCCTGCGACTCTAAAGACTTTACCAGTGTGGCACTGTCAAGCACCCTGCAAAATCTTTTTTGTCTAACAATTATTTAATGTTGACCTCAATTAATTCAAAGTGAATTAGAGATGAACATCGCAGAGCTGATACATACTTAAAACAGCCACAAAACCACCGTAGTTAGAAGAAAAAGAAAAATCAATTAGTGATACAAACCCTCAAGACTTAAGGGCATCATCAACTGTTAGCAGATGAGCTTTGGATCAAACTTTCCCTTCGAGCAAGTATTGCAGCCCTCCAGCTGTTGGCAGCAATAGCATACCAGTGGGGATGGGTGCTGTTCTGATCCAGTGAGGCAATGGATTACACTGGTGAGGGTGAGATAACTTTTGGCTTTTTTGACATTTCACACAGAAGTCATGCAGATCTCAGTGCTGATGGCAATAGTGTCATTGCTAGAAATTTAAAGCAGGGCAGACAGAATATCCTTCATTCAGGGAATCCCAAAAGCCTGCATAAATGTTTTATATGGTCAATTTTTTTTAAGAATAGAACTGTGTCATCTAACATGAAATTCTGCCACTTCTGTAGCTGGAGTCAGCTAATCTAAATTAGCACATGCTTTCATGCACAAAGTAAAAAATAAACATATCCTGTTAGAACTACGGGGGGAATTTCAGGTAGGCAAAATCTTATTACTCAAAATGGAATAGAGCCAGTAAAGCCAAGTAATGCGCTTACTCTTGTGCAATGTGCCGTAGGATTTTCTTATAATAGTTAGACTTGCTCTGGACCTTCATTTTTTATTTCATCTAAAAGATGGACAATGTGCTCATTTGTGTAAAATCAGTTATAATGGATATAATGAAAATTTACACAGGTCTTGTATAACTGGATTTAACAGCTAGAATCTGAAGTTTAGATTTGGACAGCATTAGGCCACAAAGACACCTTTGTATAGCGTTGAATTTTTTTGGCAGAGACTGGAGACAAGTGGCAATAAAAATTTAAGTGTTGAGACTGTCTTCTGAAATACTTCACACACTTCATAAATAATACCCTGTATTTTTAGAATATTAATAAAACTGTCCTGCTTCTGCCCCTCCGGTTTTAGTATCCATCATGTCTCTTTAAAGCTATGACCTTGAAAAGGGGAAGAAGGCAGAAAGCAAAGCCAATAACAGGACTCACATCCTGAAGAAACAAGTCAAGAGAATGGTCCAATACCCCACACCCCAACAGTTCAAAGCCTATCTGTCTAATATCTAAGCAGGACTAATTTATGTGTGTGTGCGCCTCATGCCAGCAAAGTGACATTGGTAATTACATACGATTTCCGTGTTGCACAAAGGTATAGGTGGCCCATTGAACTGGGAGCCAAGTTCAGTGAATTCTTCATGTGTGATGGCAAGCATTTGGCAGCTTAGCACTGTTGATCATTGCAACGGTTAGCGGTGGTGCTCTGTACCAAGAGCTGACATTACTGGCTCACTAGCTTTTAATTCCTGCCTCATGCCTTTGGGGTAATTCTGCTGTAAAACAGCCAGCTACATTTGCCTGCCACTCAAAGGCAGCAAAGAAAATCACCGTGTACAATTAGCAAGGAAAAGTAGAGTAGCAGTGGACATGGGCATACCAACTTCTTGTACAGGTAGCTCTTTGGCTTTCTGATTAAGGCTCACTGAAACCAAAAGAAAAGGAAATCCTTTGTGGGAGGATTTATATCCCACACACTAACATCAAGAAAAAATGAGAAAAATAAATCAGCAATGGATTTTTTTTTTCCAGTTTCTAGGATCTTTTTAATACATGGAGCAGCTAAAAGTCATGCCCCAGACATCTCACATTACACCTAAATCTGGCTTGCTCCTCACCGCTCCTCTTCTGCTCAGGTTCCAGAACAAATAAAATCCTCTTATATTTGTTCACAAAAGAAAATTTGTTCACACCGCCATCATTTGGTAGAGAGATTACAATTAGGGTGATTCCTGGTTATCTCTGCAAAACTAATAAAAAAAAAATGCTTTTAATATGCAGATATGACCAAAATAATAATAATAATAATTCTCTAGCTGTGGGTGTCAGTAACCACAATAGTTTTATTGTTGTAGAACTACCTATAGACAGCATGACATAATATGTCAGGAGTTCCCATTTTCTGTGCCAAATCTTAAGCTGGCAGCATATGATGAGTTCTTAGTTTTATTGGTTGCCATTCATCCCTCTTTCTCAGCAGACGGCACAGGCCAGGCGTGGGCAGTAGACAGAAATATCCTCACAGCACACTGCACAATCTGCCAGCATCCAGATTGGTCAGGAGATTGGTATGGGTCTTTAGCCCCACAAAAGTTAAGAAGCTGGAGGTAGAGGGTGAGGTTGAGGGCACCATTTTGCTGTAGGTGAGGCTAACATAGCACAGGGGCAGAAGAGCTGGTGAACGCTCCCAGCTCCTGCAACAGAGGTGCAGGAGAGCACCTGGGCTTACCCAGCTGGTGCTTCATCTCCCCTAAAGCTCCAGTAACTGAGGTGAGCTCCCTCAGACCCAAACTGAGTGAGTGTACTCAGCTTAATAAAGGCCATATTTTATTCACTAACCTGCTTTACATATCAACAGAAAGTAATAATTTTAGCTCCATTTTGCTCTTTTACTCTCTGAACTTTCCAGGTTTTTTTTTTGTTTGTTTGTTTGTTTTTTGAATATGGACCCCAGATTTTTGACATCAAAGGTGAAAGGCATATGCACAGTCTTGAACTTACAGGTATCTTAGAAACTCAGCTTTTTCAGACAAAACTTGTATGCTGAAAGGCCCAACTCTTGCTCTATGATTGGGATCGTCTCTTTTCTTATCAGATTCAATAAATACAAAACTATCTGATAAATAACTGTATCAAGTAATCTATCTCAGCAAAACAAACCAGTTAAATGTTATAAAATTGTTAAAATGTTATAAATGTTATAAAATATTATAAAACCAAAAATATAGGCAAGTGTCAAAAAACGGTTTTTGAAAATAAGCGATTCAATATATGTGTATTTCAAGATTTGTATCAACAGAGTGAGTATCCTCCAACTGTAGCAATCCAACTCACATGTACATTCCCATAACTTAAATTCATTTGGTAAAAATACATTACTTTTTTTTTTACAAACAAAAGTAATGCTTCAGAGTATGTATTGTTGGGATAAGGGGCATAGTTAATATAATACCATCAGAGTGTTCCAACGAAAGCCAGAGAGCACAGATTTGGACCAGAACCCTCCTTATGTTCAGAGCTGCTCAGAGGCAGAGTATTTTTATTCAGGTCTCTGTGGAAATTGTTCCTGTAAGCACAAAATCTACTCTTTGACTAGCTTCTAGCACTTCAAAGCCTGGGCTTGTGCCACAGGACGAAATAGCTATTGAGTGAGAGAGGGAGCAAAAGCTTTCTGAAGCCACCTTGCCAACATGACTCAAAACAACTATGAAGGGACCATCCATAAAGCTTGGAAGTTAGTTTAAGTTCTCTTCATACTGAATTTTTAACCTTTCTCCTAAACCTAGCAAAACCCATCAATTAGTGTTTTAAAGTTCTCTTGAGGTCCCTTCCAACCCCTACAATTCTGTGATTCTGAAAGTTGTTGGCATCACCAACTGGCCTGAAACCCCCAATTCACCTACTGCAGGGCAGTGATTTTTTCACCTCTTTGATCTTACTGTGATCTCTGAATTCTTTGTATTTTTCTTGAATATTAATTGAAATAATAGGAAAATGATTGTGCTGCAGAGTCAGTGAGTGGCTAGACAGTAGAGAAAATATTTTCACAGTGAATAAATTATATACAGGACATGGGTATGCATGAGTTTATTTCAGGTGATCAAGAAATTAGTTGTTGTTTGAATTCCTGAAAGGAACATTCAAAGCTGCCATCATAAACAGTATTTTTTTTTCTTTTTCTGCTAAGTAAACAGGTATATGTACAGGAGATTTCTGCTAGTTACCTTAGCATCTACATTTAGAGCATAGGCAAAGCCTCTGATAAATGAAAGAAAGAACACACTTTAGCCAAAATGAGGTTGTATTAGTGTTCAGATATCATTTAAATGAAGATACAGAAAACAATAATCAGATAAAATTAAAAAGAAAAAAAAAAAAGAAAAGAGAGTACAGAAAGGGGGAAAAAAACATGTATGTGATTCTGTATAGACCATAACTACATCCTAAATACATACATGTACATGACAGAGAAAGGAGGAAAAAACAGTTTGACGAGCCAAACTCTGGCTTAAATAAATCATAGATTTATCAAATCTTCTGTATTTCTTGTGTTTATCTACAGAACTTAAAGCTACTGTAAATACAATTTTTTAAATAATATTTTGCTTGATCTGGAAACAGGTGTTTCACAATCACACACCTTGAAACATGGAATTTTGTCCACATTCTCTCTATGCCTTGTGTTAGCCACTTGTCTTTCACATGGTTGGCAATTTTCAGCATCAAAGTATGTGTAAGCTATTACTTCCACTAGAAATATTATCAATGCATTACAGTCATTTAAAAAGCAAGAAGAAATATGGAAATAGGAATATTAATAATTCTGTCCTCTGACAGTGCCTGAATGTAAGAAGTACTCCATTTCACAGGAAAACAAAACACAGGAAAAAAAAGATTCCAGGCAGAGTCGGTAGATGTTATGCTTAATATGATTTATATTTAAATTATAAAGCAAACAAACTTAGAAATAAAGGTATTTTAGGAGTTTGAAATTATGTGCTGATGCTGGGTTTGGTATTATTCTTGATGTTTCTTTCCAACAAATCGTGACTTCCTCCCATATTATTTACTGTCAAAACTTCTTCCATCGGGAACTGCATTATCAACTAAGCTGTACCAGTGCTACCAAGACCACTCTATATTTTTGACATTAAAAGCTCGGGTGAAAAAAATTCAGTGTATTATAGAACCTGCTAAAATTTATTGCTTACTAAATTGTTAAAAAAGAATCATCAACTGACAATACCCATGTGATATTATTTTAATTTGGAAAGGTTTTGATTTAAGCAAGGAGAAAACTATTTTAATAACAATAAATGCTGATTGTATAGAAAGAGAATCAAATCACCCTAAACGTGTTTTCCTTTTCTAAAGGCTATGAGAAAAACAATACATATGCGAAGTCACTAGATTATTGCTAAAGCTTTTTTCAGAGGTTCAAGCGATAAAGTGGGTCTTTGGCCAGCCGACCAGAGTGAATAACGGTATGGTTAAAATGAGAAAATTGTACAGAGGCCAAAGTGGTGGTAAATGGAAGATTCACTTAGCTGTACATAGATTATATTGTAGTAGACAAAAGAAATAAAGCTGATGGTATGCATTTGTATTTCGTAGTGATAGCTTTATAATTCAATATGTGTAACCACCAAAGAGGAACAAAAGCATGCCAGACTTAGTAATAACTGTGGAGGTTATAACTAAAGAAATATTGCAGAAAGCAATAATATCAATCTGAAGTAGCTTATCAGATCAAGGTAAAGGCTGTTAGGAAACAAAGACAGCTATTGAGCTCTGCAAAGACAAACTTTTGGGAAGCAGTTAAGTATTTCAGTGCATGAAATTGTGGTCTTGGCTTCTTTCTTGAAACAAACATATCAGTTTCAGAAACCTGTCAGAATCAGTGGACTAGAAATCAGAAGATCTGAACACTCTTTTCAGCCTAATCACAAGAAACTGAGCACATCATGTAAATCTCAGATACCTACTTTGTCTCCAGTATGGGACTGTGTAGAGAATAAAGGGGAAGGAGGAGGACCAGAGGAGAAAAAAAAAAAAAAAAAAAAAAAAAAAGCATAGCACAGATGGACAGAATGAAGATTTGACACCACTGTGAAAAGTTCTGAATCTGCTGCTCTAATTCTCTGAGCAGGACTTTGCCAAGCCCTGAACACCAACCTTCCACCCCTATCCCCCCAGAGGTATGGAAACCAGAAATGCCAGCCTAACACTGTTCTGGCCATAATCAAAGGAATTCTGCATAAAATCTATCCCCACACATGCTCCACATCTCAGTCAGTTCTAGGTGAGACGACCACACGCGATCAAACCCAGTGAGCAGCATAATCCAAATTTTATAACACACTTTCCCTCCTTTTTTCTCAGTTTCTGTGGCCAGAACAAGTCTCCTTCTTGAAGGGAGACTACTAGCCAAGACTATTTCTGCACTTATTTTATAAATAATATAAAATTATTTATATGCCAGAATTGGAGGTTTGTCCAAGCTGATGTAAAGAGCCTCTGTGCTAGCTACACTAAAACAGTGTCTAAAAGGCTTGGACCTACCAAGAAATATGTGTCTTACATGCTCTTTTATAATGGTCAGTGAATCCATTGGAGCAGAAGGGAAGATGAAGTATTAAAACCTGCGTCCTGAGAGAATGAACAAGGGAAATGTACCATGAAAAGCATGGATGATAAAAACAAATTTGGGCTCAACACTTTTGAAGAATATGTAAACATATTTAGCTATAACTGTTATTTAAATAGGGAGATCCATATCATTTGTGGAGAACACAACACCACCAAATTCAGTGAAATTTCAGCCCATTATACTCATTTTTGTTTTGCTTTGTTTTGTTGTTTTTGGTTTTGTTTGTTTTCTAAAACGAATTATCATATAAATGTCTTAGAACAATTAACTGGTTGTATCCTATTGTTTTGAGGAAGTATATTCTTAACTCTGACACCAAACACAGAGTTCTTGCTGTTTAATTGGGACAAAAAGTGGCATGCAAATCATAAACAATATGAGAAGAGCAAATATGGGTTGATTATTTTGTGTAAGACAAGAACTAAGGAGCAGTCAGCAGAATCACTGGATGCCAGATTTGCAGCGAACGGAAGGAAGTACTTCTCAATGTGATGTATAATTATGCTGTGGAATTCATTGCCACAGGACACTGTAGATGCCAAAACTATAAATACATGGCAGATGGGTCCATCAGGGGCTATTAACACACCAGATGCAACCTCCAGTTCAGGAAGTCCCAAAACTTCTGACAGCCAGAAGCTGGGAGGGTATACCAGGGAAAGGGTCATTTTATTCTTGTACTGCTTCTCATAATCTTTCTTTAAACATTCATCTAGTGGCCCTTGTCAGAGGCAGGACACAGGCCTAGAAGAGCTGGAGGTCTGTGTACATGTGGTAGGCTTTACATTCTCGTGATGTGGAAACACACACCGGAATGCAGCCTGGCTGATCACAGGTTAATGAAAAAATAAATAGTAAGGAGGTTGGCTCAGTGTGGCTTGGAATGCATCATTTCAAAAAAGAAAAGGGTGTAATGACAGATCTATAAGTTCAAATATATAGAAAGACTACCCAGTCCTTCAGAATCATGGCAGGTTTAACTGAAGGATATCAGATTAGTAGCTCAAAGAAACCCATTTAAATTTTATGGAATAAGCTGCCGGTAGAAGTCCTACCACCCAGTTAAAATCCATCCAAGTGGAAAATTGAAGCATTTTTGGCAAGTAGGTTATCAAACGACATACTGGATGGCTGTACAGCTTTGGGTTGAGATCAGGAGATAACAGTTTGATGTTTTTATCATAAGCATATAGTGTAGAAAAACAACAGGTCAGGTCAGTACATAGTCAAATATTCTTAATTATATTCTGGAAGAATTATGAATTTTGGAGTTTTCACAATTCAGACTAAAGAGATATTCCTTAAAGTATATTCAATATCTAGCACCACTCTTATTACCATGTGTTTTCTTTATATTATACTAGTGCAGTGCTCCACACAGGTACACAATACATCACCTTTAATGCATTAATAATGCTCACATTATAACTAAGCTAGCAATGACAGCACTGCATGAATAAATGAACGCTGTAGTTAACATCATGTATGATGACAATAGCAACCTATATATTAGCTGGCATGAATTTAAAGTAGGATAGGATAGGGTAGGGTAGGGTAGAGTAGGACAGAATACTTTCATTTCATTTCATTTTGTTTAACTCATTTGGAAGAGACCTACAAAGATCATCAATCTGACCACTTCAGGGCTAACCAAGCATTTATAAAGAGCATTATCCAAGTATCCTCAGCCACTCCTGATTGGACGTGCCTTCCAGCCTTTTAACCAGCTTTGTTGCCCTCCTCTGAACACATTCAAGTATCTTAGCATCCTTTTTATATTGTGGAGACCAGAACTTTATGTGATATTTAAGGTGAGGCCAAACCAACACAAGATAGAGTGGGAGAATCACCTATTTTGGCCAGCTGGCTATGCTGTGTTTAATGCACCTCAAAACACCATTTGCCATCTTGGCTGCCAGGGCACAGTACTGGCTCATGTTGAGCCTACAGTCAACACTTTCTGCTGATTTGCTCTCTTGTCTTTCAGTCTGCACCCATGTCTGGCATTGCTCCATCCCAGGTACAGAACCTGACATTGATCTTTGTTGAACTTCATGCTATTTGTGATTGCCCCATGTTCCAACCAACTAGATCCCTCAGCAAGACTTCTTGTTTTCAGAAAGTCAACAGCACCTCCCAGTTTAGCATCATCAGCAAACTTGCTTAGGATGTGTTCAACTCCTGCATCCAGATCGTTGATAAAAATGTTGAACAGAACCAGCACTGGGGAGCATAGCTAGTGACAAGTCACCAGCCAGATGTAGCTCTATTTGCTACAACCCTTTGAGATCTACTGTTCAGTCAGTTCTTCACACAGTGTAGCATGTACCCGTTCATCTCACAACTGGACAATTAGTCCAGGCAGATACTGGGAGGGACAGCATCAAAGGTCTCAGTAAAATCCAGGATGATTACATCTATTGCTTTCCCTTCATCCCAATAAGCAGCTGACCTTATTGTCAAAGGATATAAAATTAATAAGGCAGGACTTTCCCTGATAAAAGCTTTGTTCTTTAAATGCCTTTCAATAGCAATCAGGATAACATTCTCCATAACTTTTCCAGGTATTAAGGTTAGACTAACACATTAGTCTACAATATAAAACAAATGATCAATGAAATAAGAAATGCTTATTTGGAAAATAAGACATGAAAATGCAGCTCAGAGGCAGTATTTGAATTTGTACTACAAATTATGGATTATATTACAGATTTTTCAAACAAGCATAAATTGTTCATTCAAGCTCTGTAATTGTAGTCTCTGTTATTTCAGGAATTTCCCAGTTTCATAGGTATAAACTAAAGGTAAATAAAATTGACTTTTTCAGTAGTGTAATAGAAACCCTCAGCTTTACCTGGGTGAATGTGATGCATACGACTGTAACTTGTGAACTGTCTGTCACTGCCTCTAGGTAAATTATGTCTAACTGTTGCTACACTCATTTGAATGTCATTAAAGCCCACCTGCTGTCTTACAACCTAACCCACTTGCTAAAGGGAGGGTGATATTTCTTGTGTGTAATGTGTGGGCACTCTAGTAAGTCCGTGCTTGAGTTGCATGGGAAAGGTTAAAGTGGTGCTGTTCACATTTTCATACTCAAATCAGGGACAGTTTAAGTGTTTTAAGAAGGATGAAGAATAATCCTTTGCAGAAGTCCCCTCAAGCATCCTCTGTTTTAATATGTCAGAACATAAATAAGTCTAAATACAGACAAGTTGTGCTTTTTGTACATGTAGAATAAATAGAAGAGATTTTCTAGGTGACCACTACCTTCCTGTCACCAACAGAAGCTGTTTCCTAGGGAGAACTCAATTCCCAATTGACTGCATGTATATGAGTTTTATTTGGGACAATTGCCTCTATAAGAATAGCTGTGCAATGGCTAAATCCTGCCTTTGAGCTGCTTTGGAGAATGCTCTCACAAATGAAATTATTGTGGTGTAAAAATGCCACCTGAAGTTTCACTGCCAAATTTATTAACAGACAAATGATGACAGGAAGATTAAGTGCCTATACTCAGGCAGGGAATCCATTTTAGAAGTTGAATCATAACGTATCACCATAAAAGCTCAAAAACCTTCCACCTCCCTGAGGCAGATGGTAAACATCATATTTTGGTAGTTCTGGCTGCAGTCAGGCACTTGGATATGAATAAGAGGCAGAGATGACACTGGCTTAGTCTGTAGAAACTGGCTTAGTTTGTAAGAACCAAGAGCCAAGAGCCACAAGACTGTTTACAATTGTACAGGTTATGGGATGAAAGATTAATACCTACAAAAACAGTAATTAACTTTCATATCCATTAGACATGCTGTATTTTCAGGAAGGGAATGAAAAGAAATATATTTGTCCTTTTTGAAAGCTGAGATTTCAACTCAGCATTTTCACTATTTCCAGGTTTCTAATTTACAGAAATCTCACACTCGTGGGACTGGTGAGCCCTGTAGTGTAGTTATACCGGAGCAGAATTACCCAGAGTGGAAAAATGAACGTGTAACACTAAATTCACTTTAAAAGTGATTGCAGGACTTTGTTACCAGATTTCTCTCAAGACTTTTCCAAAAGAAGGTTCTTTTTTACATGATTCAGAAACATACAAGGCTTTCAATAACATTCACAACTCTATCCAAAGCTGCTTTGGAGGCCAGGACTACAGCAGGCAATCTAACATTAATTCTAGTAATTAGTTCAGCATCTCTACACCGGGTAGACATAGCTCTTTTGTATTTTATATTTTTGATCATATTAATGGGCTATGTTTCCAAGTAAGTGCACTACTAGTTCTTCAGCAGACACACTGATGGCCATTCCAGTTTCAGAACAGGGACCTCTGACACAAATAGTTCATGGTTTCCAAGGAAGCTTACTGCTTATGCTCCAAATATCTGGGAAGTGTGGAGTTGCAAAACTCTGTTAGAAAAAAAAATAATTTCACCCCAAACACTTATATAACTCAGTCTAAGACTTTACTGTCTATAGCTTAAATAAATGTCAGAGCAAAATACTGATCCCGCTTTCTTAAAGAAAACACATCCAAACCACATCCACTACATCCAAAGGGCTAGATCCCTGCTAAAAGCAGCAATATTCAAAAAGAATGGTCTCAGAAAAACTTATTTAATCTTCACTCTAATCTGGTTTTCTCATAGGTGTTCTTCTTGTGTCATATATTTTTGCCTCTCATTTTTCTTTGGCTTCCAATTTTTATGCCTCCTGTGCTGTCTTTTGCTCCTCCACTTTTTCTCAAGTAGTATTCACCAACTTCTCATAACCCCAGCACACACTTTCTTTTTATTTCCACATCAACACAAATTCTTTTCTGCATCCATCCTCTAAGTGACCTACCTTTATAAGGAGAGTTCTACTTTGAACAGTAGAACAAGGAGCAGGTCAGAGATATTCTCTTTTCTCTCTGTTTCTTTCTTATCTGCTCTTTTCTTCTTGTTGCTCTCTTTTTACTGTTTATAAGGATACAGATGTACAGTAGAAAAAATACAGAAAGAGAAGTTTTGAAAATTTACAAAGAATCAAATTCTTGGTTTACAACTCCTTTGTATTGGGGCCTGCAGCTGAAGATGATAAGTGCCTGCAAGTAGCAATTTCTGCATGTACTACAGCTATAGCAGCAGAGTGGTTTGCATTTCATTAAAGATTCCTAGATCCAAGTCAGCAAGGTTAATTATGTGAGCATTCACTGTGATGTGAACAGTAAGGAAGCCATGCTGTAAGCTTAACAACCAAGAGTAATGATACGTTGAATTAATGCAGAAGCAGATATTACTCCCTGTATATCTATTGTTAGGGATCAAAAATATTTTCCCCATTAATTTCCCTATTGTAACCTAATGTAAAGGACTGTTCTTAAGAACAGTGACTGGGAATGGGCATGGTTGCTGTATCTGGATGCCATTCATGTTTCCTACTCAGTTGTAGCATTACATTTTCTAAGCTGATTACTTTTTAATACATCTTTCTTTAAACAAGGTCCAAGAATCAAGATTCTTAGAGGCTTTTCTTGAAATCAAATTAGAGATGTGCAACAAAATGCAGAGAAAAAAATCTAAAAAAGTAAAAAGAAAAAAAAAAACAAACTTGCCTTGCATAGATGTTCATGTTCATTGCACAGATTTGTTTGCTTGAAAAGCATCAGGGGTTATTTTGTTAGTTTTTTAGTAGATCTAAATCCCATTTTCCTAGGATTCCTCCAGAAACCAAACTATCTGCCAGAACCAGAGTTAGTACAAGCAACTCATCTTTTAATTTTAGTGAAGTTTTAGTCTCACAAGTTGTACTGCTCGAAAGGGTGTGCCTGGGGTGTGGAGAAATGTTGGAGAGTTGCCAGGCAAGTCGCTGGTGATTTCTAATGCCAGTTCTCATATCCAGCACTCCCACATTTTGCCTTTTCTGCTTAATATGAATCTTATCTCACTGGACTCTGCTGAGTGGACTGAAACGTTAGAAATTTGGATATATTCACATTACAGATCTTCCATTCTCCTGCCTGGATTCATTATCAATAATGGACTCCTGAATTTCATTAACGTAAGCATTTCACAGTTTTCATTTTCCAGGCATTTTATAGTGAGTCTTGAAGTACTGTACAGGGGTTGACGGAGAGTCTTTTTTTCTTTTATTTTTATAAAACTATAAAGGTTTTTTCAGAGTTAGATCCATTTCAGTTACACTTCTCTTGAAATGGTTTCACAGGCACAGCAACTTCTTCCCCAGCAACTGTCCCAGCCCCACAGCAGAGCAGCTGACAGCACATGTACCCAAGTGCTGACTGCTGACATGTAACCTTCCTCCGCCCCAGTCTGATATCACCAGTAGTCTCCCACCTCCCTGACAAATACAGCAGCCAGAACTCAGCATTTTTGCTTTAGGTGTTGGACCTCTTCTGTTTTTTTTTAAATATTTAGGTATTAATTCAGAGTGGGTAGAGGCAGCAAGGGAAAGTAACGGAATTTTATGGCCCAGAGTCAGAGCATTCAACTGGGATGTGGGAGACCAGTGTTCAAGCTGCATGGATTAAAGAAGGTTTTCCCACACTATGGATGGAAGAGCTCAGTGACTGTGCCAATAACTATAACATACTCTCTAACTTATTTTGTAACGTCAAGAGTATACAGCACTTGCTTCTTTTTCTTTTGCCAGTTTGGCTGGTCATGTCTTTTTATTTTAATTTATGGGTTTCAAAGACAATTTTCTGCTGTTAATTTTAAAGTCTTACCCATGCCTGAGTTGACATCAGACAACTTGGGACAAGCTACAGATATTTAGAGATGCCAACCAGTTCACCTACCAAGCAATGTCTGAGCAATACCAGGCCTTCAGCCAGCCCTTGTTGTTATGCCATTGCAACTGCTGTTGGCTCTACTTAAGACGGATGGAGGGAGTTTACATTTGCACGTTTATTCTACATTTTAAACTAAATGAAATGTATGAAGATTACCCATGAATTAAAAAAAAAAAAATACTGTGAAGAGTGTGTAAGCTGAGAAATTTGGCAACATCAAAACATAATGTATTTCCTGACCAATTATTTTTACTCTTTTAAACCCACCACTGTGCAATGTTTACTTACAATAAACTATTTGTTTTGGTAGCTTCAGTGTTATCTAATGAAAAATGGTCTTACATTGCTGCCAACTTTTCTTAACATTACTTCTCTAGACATGTTCTCTCTTACCCACAAGTTTCAGATATTCTTTTCCACTTTTGTCTCCCCTCGCCTCTTCCCCCCAAAAAGGGTCTTCATGTTCCTGGCCAGAGCACTTTCTCACACAGCAGTTACAGCTCACAGGAAGAAGATTCACAGAAAACTATTTCCCAGTGTGTTTCCTTTATAAAGCAGCTTAGCAGATGCTTCTCTTATTTAGCCCTTTTTCACACAGCATGCTCTGAACCACTCTTTAAGAGGCACCATGCTTTATGAACTTGTTGTGTGTTTATGCTAGAAGTCCCAGCAGACTGGGCTGTGACTAGGCTCAAGTGCAGGATTATTGGATTTACCAATCACATGCCAAATTTTAGTAAACATCCCTAGGCAGTTTCAGATGTTGAGTTCTCTCTGTCCTACAGGAAAGAATGACAAATCCTCAGTCCTCTTTAAATCAGTGAACAGATGGGTAATCACCTAACTGTAGCAACCAAAGACCAAAGAGAAGCTTATTCATACCTATCATCAAATTCAGATGAATTTACTTTTTACTCATGGTGTATAGATTGATAAAGAAGTTAGTCGCAAAATCTTGTGAAATTTCTTGAGTTAACAGAAAGGAGCTCATGCATATTTTTGACTTCTCAGCTCACATCAGGCTAATCTCTGTGAAACATAGGAACTGCCATGCTGAATTAGTCTAATGGTCCATGGAGTGCAGCATCCTCTTTAGGATGGGTTTCTGTGTTAGAAACTTGAAAAACAGTGCAATAGTGAAGAACTGTGGAATAACATGCCACCAGGAAGATTTCTCCCATCCAGCAGCTGATTTATTTTATGTTATGAGAGCTGATATCTGTTTCCAAGATGTTGAATGGAACAGTGATCATCACTGATAACCCAGAACATTTGTTCTAAATTCCTAACTTAGGCAAGAAGTTTTTAGATGCTGCAGACACACTACCCAAATACATCCTGGGTTCTGAGCTTTGCTCTCCAAAGTATTTAACAGATCATTTCATGGACTATAGCCTGCACATCACCACTACAAACCTAGCTCTATTCCTCTATGTAATATCACAAAACCAAACCAAAGCAACAGAGATTTGAAGTATGTGAACTGAAATGATTTATTGCTAGCTGTGTAACGAACTTTCAGAGAATATAAGGCAACTACAGATTTTAGCTATCTTTAGGGAACATCAGCAAATTTTGGTTTTATGCAAATGATTTTTATTGAAATTTACACAAGTCTTCCTTCCTTCCTTCTTTCCTTCCTTCCTTCCTTCCTTCCTCTCTTTCTCTCTCTCTTTCTTTTTTCAGTCCCAACCCCTATGGTATAGTTATGTGGGAATATCCGACTTCATCTATTTATTTCAGTAAGAAGACTCTATCATTCACAACTACAGCAAAAGGCTTAGAAGTATGTACCATAACAGCTAAAACTGTAAGATTTATTAAAGAAAAGAAAATAAATTATTTCTTAAAATCTCATTACTTTGTACAGCCTTCAACATGGCTTTAGCTTCATGTAACAGATGAGCTAAGGGTAAAATTGTGAACTACCTTCATTGCCTCAATTATTTCTTTGGTCTGTGTAAGAATAAAATAAATAAATAAACAAATAAATTATAAATAAATAGAAAGAAAAGACATGTCTTATCCTTTAGCTCCTAGAAATGTATGAACATCAAGATAGTTACAACAATTCGTATTCCTGACTGAAGGGAACTTCTTACTCTTTTACAACAAAAAGAAAATAAGTTACTATTTTATTTTAGCATTCACTGATTTTTATTTGTCTTGTTTCTCACATCATCTTTCTTACTTCCTTTTTCAATTACACAGTTTTAATCTCTTGTTGTATTTAAATAAGGAAAACCTTCCTTCCATTCTTCTACTCTATGAATATATATACTACCAAAAGAAATTTCACTTTTCCCTGTTGTATAAAAGGAACATACTGTACCAATTAAAGAGCTTTCTATGAAGAAATCTAATTATAAAAACACAAGGCCTGATTCAAAGCCTATTTTAGTCCATGGAAAGACTTCTGTTGACTTCTTTGGGCTCAAGTCCATATTCAGCAATGGTTAAACTGAATAAGAAAAGAGCTTATTTCCAGTTAACAAACAATTCATGTGCATTTTGACTGCAAAAATACATTTACATTATCTCCACATCTTCCATTAAAAAATACAAATTTACTGCTTTGGGAAATATGGTATTGTATCAGTTCATATGCAAATTCATATGTTCCTTATATAGGTCTGCTTCAATACGTCCATCCAATTAATCTGTAGAGCAGTACAGATTTTTACAGAAAACATACGGAACGAGTAAAGTATTTTCTACTGTGAACATCCCATGATGGAGATGTGAAGCCTGCTTTCTGAAATATGAGCATTCTTCAAGTACTTTAAAATTCCTCATCCAGTGGCTTCCTATGTCTAGATTTCTGTAGCAGATCCTGGTCAAAAAGCCATAGGCTACTCTTTGAGACTAGTGGGCATTTCTACAGCTTTGAAAATCTGTCTCCATCAAGATGCCTAAACACAAAAATTACTGACTGGGTAGACTTTATTCCTTTCTGCCCTAACAAAGGGACAATGGAAGCAATGGGATTTGCTCCTTTCTTGCATTGCCTGTATTCTGAAAGATGCAGCAAGTAAGTGGTGCTCCGTTAGTATGTGGAGCTGGCAGAAGAAGGACTTTGGTCAATAATACGGACTACATCTAGATCCAGCCTCTGTGCCTGAGACAGCTTGCTGTGCAAAACAAAAGTCTCTGTGCGCAAATCACCCTTCACACGTTTCCTTTCTCCACTGTGTGAATTCAACCTGTCTGGGAAACTGCCAGAGCTACTAGCTGAGTAACTCACCAGAGGAGAGTTAGTTTTGAGGCTACAAATGGGGTCTTTAGCTCCAGCCCATATAAGTGAAAGGAGCCAGAAATAAACCATGAATACATCTGAGGTTGCACTTTTGTCTCCCTCTGTAGAAAGAATTATACTTGCAGAATTTGGCCGTTGACATGAGTGGGATGAAAACTAAACTTCCATTTTGTTTTTGTTGTTTTGCTTCTGCTTGTTTTTTTGTTGTTGTTTTGTTTTGTTTTTAAAGAGATAAGTAGTTGAGTAGAAACTACAGCAGTTAGAGGTTGTTGAGGTGAAGCCAGATGGAAAACAGGTATATAGATGCTGAATGCCAGCCAGCAAGGAGAGGTGTGAATTTTCTTTGCAGAACCTATAGATGAAGCAGTAACCTTGTTTTGAGTATGCGTTCTGACAGCAAGCAGAGTATGTGCTGTTTCGAAGTGGAGATGAGCTTGAAGGAGACAAATGGATCTAAATTCCTGCTGAATTCAGTGTAATTTCAGAGGATAATTTTGCATCTTGTGCTTATTCTTTCTTAATATACATTTAAATATTTATTTACCAATGCATACATTTAACACAGCTGGCTAAAACTGCCTTTCCAAAACTTCAGTTAAGGACATCTGATTTCTGGACATTGTTAACTTCCCATTCACATCAAAGCTAGATCTGCAAAAAGCAAAATCTCTTCTCAAAGGAAGTTTGCATCATAGCACATTTTCAGCAGCAAAGTGTTATCAAGCAGAATACTTTATATTGTGAATTGTGCATCCACAATCCTTTAGGAAGTAAGAATAACAAAAACAAGTTTCTTATGCAAATATTCAAGCCTCATAAGGGTAGGCACTGGCATAACCTTGATCGATATTTTGGGAAATTACATCCAAATATGTACTGGTGTAAATATATTAAATTTTAATTACTTGTGTACAGGAAATTCACTGTAACTCATTAACTTATTTCATTTTTTAAAAAGTCAAAGCATATAGAAATACTCAATAAATACAAAGTATCTGTAGATATTTTTCAGGATTCAATCAAGTGAGAACACTTCTCTTGACTGATTTTACAGGATTTATTGGTACATGGAAAATTAGTTCTTTTATGACCTAATTTCCCTATATGTTTTATTTGCCAGGACTCCCCCTAACAAGTCTAGCTTTCCTTATTCAGAAGAACAACTATGGTAAAGCAGAAAACGTATTCTATATTTAATAACTCCCTTTGAGACTTCCAAGGCAAGGACAAAACTTTCAAAGGCTGTTCTTCTTTTGCATGCTTTTCTGTTCTATCAGACTAATCAACCTGATCTATTTCTCCATAATCAAATCAAGTAATCGACTTGATTATGTAAATATGTAGAGTTAAAAAGAGAAAAATTGGGTTACTAATTGGGTCCCCTTTTACTATAAATCTTTGAGCCCAACCCATCAGTCAATTGTTCACCCATCACATTGTATACTTGCCTAGCTGTATGCTGGTTATTTTGTCCAGAAGGATACTGTGAGAGACAGTATCAAAAGCTTTGCTAAAATCCAAAAAAATCACATTGATTTCCTTCCATTGGTCAACAAGATGGGTAACCTTGTTGTAGAAGGGTAACCCTTTGTTCTTCAACCTGAAAAACTCTGGAGATATTAAGGCCTATAACCATGTCATCCGTGGAGATGACATTCCCTGCTTGCAGTAAAAGAAAATAACATGAAAAAGTATACTTGGTGGGGACAATCACCATACCAGTTATCTGGTACAGAAGTTCAGAAGGGGGTTACTTTCTTTTTTAATCCAGGGTTCAGTTATATTCCCAACTTCAGTGTTCTTTTCAAGCCTTCAAATGCAAAAAGAGTTTTTCTGTTTTTAATTTACACAAGTTTTTAATTAAACATAAGTCAGCATTTTAGTGTTCATTTTTCTGTGGCTTGCTTTCTATAAGCTTAACGTTTCAGTCCTCATCATTGTTTCAGTATAACTATTCTATTATACTGTAAAACAATGAACAGTAGTAATTCATGCACAGCTGCATTATTAAGCAAACATGATTTCTGTATGTTATGGATTATTCAAAGAAGCCCAAGATTTCTGAGTTACAGAAATCCACTGTATCTAAGCAACTTAAGAATTGATTATTTAGAATTATCTTTGAAAAGTAAATCAAAGCATATTAATGGGAAAGAAAAGCTTGTCTGCTAGAAAAGACCTGTAATGGAGATACAGAGATGAGTCGGCTACAGTGGTTACTAAAAGCTAGTCAGCAAAAGATCAGATGTCTCAAAAAAGGAAGTAGCAAAGTGGATTGTGAGCAATCAGAATTAAATTAATCAGCTAGGCTGTAATGACTGTCATCTATGTCTAGCCTAAATGTTGTTGATAAATATTCGAGATGCATTTTCCTTAACCTATGTGCAGCAGGCAGGAAAACCTGTTCACTCCTTTCCTCTCTATTGCTTTCCTTTGATTTGTTACTGGATCAAAGGCCTAGTGAAAACTTCAAAAAATCCAAGTGATAAATCTCTACTGATTTCTATGGACTTCACAGCTTCAATAGGCAGAGAGATTGAATTCTTCTATCACCTTTACCATTCCCTCCAGTATATCTGATCTTTCACTAAGAAAACCAGCCAACCAACCAACAAAAAAAAAAAAAATGACCTTGATATGCATCACATTCATTTGTTGCTGATATATTTTAAAGAAGATAAAGAACAAGTCAAAAGGTTGCATACAGTCTGAGCATAGCAAGCAAATATATATATATATATGTAAATAAAAAAAAAATCCATAAACAAACAATTAAAAAAAAAATCACTGAAAAATAGTGAACTGCAAGCTGGGATGCAGGATTGAGACTAGGCTATGTTATACACCAACTAGTTTAGTATAAGAACAGAGGCAGGTAGAAAATGAGAGTGATAAATACTCAATACCAAACAAAAGTAATACCTTCCAATTTTAAGAAAGGTCTGCTTTGTGGCATAAAAAGATAATCTGAATGAAACACATTTTAACTGGCCACTGAGTTTACCTCTAAAGTCTGTATGATTTATTTCTTCTCTCTTAAAGCTGTTTCTAATGCTTATTTTCATTAAGATATCTCATACATTTTCTTTTAATGACTGACTGCTTCATCATTCCTTACTTGAACTAAGACAAAGACTTGAGCTTTCGGTGTCATAAAGCAACTTCCAGGGAGGCCATTTACTAGGAAAATGAAAATCCTTGTGGATGTTTGACAAGCCTAAGTGCCATTGCTTTCTAAAGCTATGGGAAGCCAGTAACAAAGGGCAACTCTTACCAAAATAAACCCAGCTATCACATGCACATATGAACACTGTATTGTGCATTTGCCTCTCATTTTACATGGATGAAACATTATTCTTGACCTTGACTCCACTTAGTACACTGGAGGTTGAGACAGTCTTGTGTGTGTTCAGAGGACTGACCCACTATTGTGTTGTGGAAACAGAGTGGGAGGGGAAGAAGCTAATCCAAGTATCCCCTCTGGTTTGCTTCAAGTCCTGTCTCTGAGGAGCTGCTGTCTGAATTCCTCGGACCTGGAGATGTTCCAGAGCAGTCAGACTGTGCATCCCCTGAGACATGACTGCAGATTTTGCTGAGCTTTTTTAGTGCTTTTTATTCTTTTCTGCTCTATTAAATGGCAAAGAAAGCCCATGGCTGTATCACATGCTCATATCCTTTATAAGCAGAGAAGAACACATGGGTCTCAGTTGATGCCCACTTGCCAATGCAGCTAACCCTTTCTCTTCTTCTTTTCTTCCCCGGTTCTTAAGATGTCCTGGAAGTCTGTATGGAAATAATCTACTAGTCAAGTTCAGCACTATTGAAAAAAGGAAAGCTCAT
Source organism: Anas acuta (assembly GCF_963932015.1). Classification (NCBI taxonomy): domain Eukaryota; kingdom Metazoa; phylum Chordata; class Aves; order Anseriformes; family Anatidae; genus Anas; species Anas acuta. Next base: position 109,424,121 of record NC_088980.1, read on the forward strand.
TTTTATCGTGTTTCTTTTTAGTGACCTCTGTATTTGATTCAAACAACATGAGAGGATCAAGAGAACACACACCACAATCTGTATACCAAATGTATTCAAGAGACGTGTGCTAGCAGACAAGTGCATGCAGTTGATACAACAGAAGGAAGGGATGCCATCCAAAGGGACCTGGAAAAGGTTGAAGGCCCACATGGGCCCACATGAACCTAATGAGGTTCAACAACTCCAAGTGCAAGGTGCTGCACCTGGTGCTGCATTTGAGGCATGAGTACCAACTGGAAGAAGAAAACATTGAGAGCAGCCCTGCAGAAAAGGTCTTGGGGGTTCTGGTGGACAAAAAGCTCGACACGAGCCAGCAGTGTGTGCTTGCAGCCCAGAAGGCCAACTGCATCCTGGGCTGCATCAACAGAGGAGTGGCGAGCAGGTGGAAGGAGGTGATTGTCTCCCTCTGCTCTGCCCTTGTGAGGCCCCACTTGATGTCCTGCATCCAGGTCTGGGACCCCCAGCACAAGAAGGATGTAGGGCTGTTAGAGAAGGTCCAGAGGAAGACCACAAAGATGATTAGAGGGCTGAAGCACATCTCCTATGACGAATTGAGAGAAATGGGGTTGTTCAGCCTAAAGAGAAGGCTCAGGGGTGACCTTGTTACAGTTTTTCAACACTTAAAGAGGGCTTATAAAAAAGATGGAGAGCAGCTTTTTACCAGGGCAGATAACGACAGGACAAGGGAGAATGGTTTTAAACTAAAAGAAGGGAGATTTAGATTAGAGGTTAGGAGGAAATTCTTCACTCAGAGGATGGTGAGGCACTGGAACAGGTTGCCCAGAGAAGCTGTGGATACTCCATCCCTGGAGGTGTTCAAGGCCAGGCTGGATGAGGCCCTGGGCAACCTGATGTGGTGGGTGGCATCCCTGTCCATGGCAGGGTGTTGGAACTAGGTCATTTGTAAGGTCCTTTCCAACCCAAGCCATTCTGTGATATGGTTCTCTGGTACATTCAAACAGCAGTTCATTTGAATTATCCATTATTATTTCCTATTTGACAATATGTTTATATAGCTTCTCATCTAAAACCAGTCAATGTTAAACACCTAGAAATCTTTAGTCTGAAGAGATTTAAAAACAGGGAAGCTCTAGCTAAAGCAGAAGAAAGCTGAAATGTTAACAATGTTGAATCATACAGACTACAGAAGTCATTTCCACTCGTCTTTTAAAAGGTGATTCTTTATATTTTAACAAAACCCCAAGTTTATGGAGCTGTTGGCTGTCTACACAGGCTTCTTTACCTCTTCAATATGATCTGATATACCTACCAAAGCTTTGTCTAGAAGCAAGCTGGGTAAACAAACGAGCCCTCTAGCTATTAGATTTTTAACATCACGTTTTTTCAAGTGCTGGCACAGTGTCTATGACAGGCTTCTACAAATCTCTTCTTATCTGATTCAAAAAAATAAGCTGGCTGGCTGGTGAATGGAAGACACTGGCAAGGGGAATATTATACAAGACAGGAATACAATGGTAACATCCATTCTTAGCAATTCTGCTAAGAGTAATGCACGATACCTTGCTGAAACTGTGAAACAATCTTTAAACACAATTAAGTAATCTGGATCAGAATTTGACTAATAGCATTTACAGCCGAAGAGAAACATTGCTATGCTTACTGCTTGTTTTTCTTTTTATGCTTGTCTAAACTCCTAGCTATGTGATGATCTTCCAAACCATGTATTAGCTAACTCTGTGTCCTGAGGTAAAAAGTGACTCTTTCCAAGTCATCTCCATATATTTCAGCAAGTTCTTGGAGATGCTGTAACTTAAAATTCTGGTAGCACTTGATAATACTGAGCTTGTAAAATCAGATCATGCAGGACAGCCTGCTTGTAAACCGTAGAATGAATCTATTTGTATTCCACCTTAGCTGCAAAAACATTTTCAAATAACAGTAAACACTAAGAAAGTTAGCTCTGGATTCAGTGCATGTAAAAATATTTTGCTGTCTCATCTCAAATCTTGGTAAAGGAAAAATAATGTGATATGAATGTTACTGTCTTTGGTCACGTAAAAAGCAAACATGGGCTTTGCAAAAAAAGCTCAAGACTCACAAGCAATAATTCAAGTTTAACATTCCAATCTTTTACTCTCCTAAGATTTCTGTCAAACTTTAGTAGAAGTACGATCCTTGGTAAGTACATGTAGAACCATTTTTGGTTCCCATTTGCTGTATTTTCAAACAACTACAAGAGAGTGAAAGGAAGACCCATCCCTTGCCCACCCCCTGGGGTACTCCAGTTCTGCCCAGGCCCAGGCGTCCATGTCTGCCCCAGGGCCATCAGCACCTGCCCAAAAAATGCCGCAGCAGGGCTGGGCTCCAGCTCGCCACAGCCTGGCTCTGCCCAGCCAGTCCTCAGCCTTGGCGTGTCCTCGTCCCCAGGGAAGGGCTGGGTCTGCCCCTCTGCCCTGATCCCAGTGGGATGGCAGGACAGGGCCTGGCTGCCAGGACCTGCTCTGGGAGGCCTGGGGGAGACCCCAACACTCCCGGCTGCCAAGGAGTCCCCAGCCCACACAGTGCCTGGACACTCTCCTCACAAATACTTACTTTTCATCAGTTTTGATCTTTGCTTTCTATATATTCTCTCTATGAAATCTTTCTTAAACTATTAACAATATGTAAAAATATGTATGTACACAGAGTACGGCCACTGGTCTTAACATCAGTGTAGGAACTTTCATTCAGGGTAGAGAATTTTTGCTGCATATTTGGACTGTTACAGTGTCCCATCTTCTCTGAAATGATTAAATACTGAACGTGGTTTCACACTGACAATACTAAAGTACAGTGGAGCTGCAAGAAACTACCTCAGGGCCATAGCACAGGGACATTTGTGTTGTATCCTGACACTTCTCCCTTGTCTGATCACGTATGCCAAATTTTATCTCACCTATCCAAAAGTGATGTACACTGGCACCTATGGCAGAAATCCTCACTACAGCAAGATTAAAAGCATGATGTACTTAAAAAGGAGTGGTGTAATTCCTTTGATGGGATGCAGAAATAAATACCATGATTTCAGTGCCAGATTGCCTCAGTGCCATTTGCCCTGCGGCCCTGACACATTACAAATGATACCATTTGTTCTGCACTAGGTCCAGGCATACTGCAACCCACACCTTTGAATCCAGAATATAGGCAGTCATAATGAATGGCATGCTCGGGAAGCACATATTATAAACACAAAAATGCCACACTTCGGAGGCTGGAAGTCTTCTTCCCTCAAAATCTAGAGTTGCCTACTCCTTCCCAGACATTGCAAGTATGTTTTCATTTCCTGCTTTTATTGCCTTAACATAGATTGTAATTTGCTTTCCAGTAAAGAGAGATTTTTTTGGTAGTGGATAGATACTGCTGTAGCTTTCTATCCAGAAAGCCAAGTTCTTCATGCTCCTTGGCTGCAGATCATTCCTTAAGAGGAGATATGAGACCAAGAACAGTCTCACCGTTTCCCTCATTTGTCATCTTTTCTCACATATAACTTTACAGTACCCCACAAAACCATTTACAAAGAAAATTATCCCTCAATATACAATATCTAAGCCTCTGAATGCAAATGTCTGCAAGGTAAGTAAAAATAGAAAAGACTCGATTAACATGTGAGGGCACATTAGCCACGATTTTGTTTTATCTCTGCCATATCACAGACAGTAATCAAACTTCCCCTTACTTGAACTATTTTACATCTTCCTAAACTTTTAAGATACACCATACAGTATGGTTCCTATCAGCCACCTAAAGCTGATCCTGGCATTGTCATGAAGCAGGAGACACAGGAGAGCTGGCCAGTCACAGACTTTTCTCTGTCTTGACATTTCAGCCTGGCAAGAAGTGGGTTTGCATGTGCTGAACACAAGCACTGGTGGAATTAGGGTAACAGAGAATGTTAATTTCAGGTTTAACTCTGCTTTCTTAATATCCCAGGGCAGTTGGCAACACATGAGGCTAACAAAAAACACGTATCTCTATTGTGCCTCTGTCTGAAACTTCTTCCCCGTCCATTAAGAGCCAATGTGATTTCTTTTTCTTTAAATGGACTAGTTGTCCACTCCACATTTCTGCAATTAAAACAAAAACTTCCATGCTTGCTAATGTTTTCAACAGTGCATGCCTTTTCTGTGACTAGCTGTATAGGCATCAACAGATTTACTCCAGTTTTGCAATATGCATGAATCCAAAGAACTCTTTTAAATTGTGTTCACTATCCTATTATTTCCTTTTTAATGCCACTACAGTAGCCCAGCTAACACTGCTTTCTGGTTCTAATGGGAATATTGTTATTTCAAGGAGAAATGTATGTTAAGTTTAGCAGACATATTTAGCTCTAATATAGTTGTTTTGTCCACAGACCAGAAAGAGTTTGAAAAAAGAAAAAAAAAAGTCAGTTTTGTTATCCCAGTTATTGAAGTCAGGAAGCTAATACATCTGGAAATAAAGGGACTTTTCCAGCGTCACAGGGCTGGCAGCAAAGCCACCTGATCTCCTGAGTCACAGTCTAGTGCTCTGCTCATTCAGCCTTCTGGCCTCCCCAGAAGGGTTCCCCAGATTCTGTAGAGGATTTCCCAGACAGAAATATTAGCAGTGTACAAATGACCTGCATACCAGTGCACGTACAGTCTGACCACATCGTGCTTGTGATAAACATGCTTGTAATGTTTACCAGCTTAAGCATAGTGGATGTGGCAGACTTCCAGTCATTTCACAGATATTGCTACCACTTCTGCTTTCTGCTTCTGCTCAGGCTGACATCCTCTAACCCTTAGTAGGGCTAAAGGATGTATGACATTCACCAACCCTTAGTAGGGCGAAAGTCCTCTTTTTCCCCTCAGACAAGACTTCTGAGGGGCATGGGGAAGAGAACAAACTACGGATATTCAAACATGTTGTACCCTTAAATTCATGGTGTGCGTTTCAATTTAGTTTTATTTCTTCCTTTTGTCAGGAGAGAGTGGCTTTGACCAAACCCTGTAATTATACTTACCAGGTATACTCTGTCTCCAGAAACATTTGACCCAGAGATTTATAAAGTTATGTTAAAAATATATGTAGTGTCCTTCATGTCTCCAGAATATATATGGTTCAAGGTACCATGGAAAAATGTAGTTTCCCTGAATAACCAAGTTTTCGATCACAGCATATTCACCAAACTTAGAGCTAGAAAAAAAGGCCTAATTATTTCCCAAAGGAGTAATACTGGACCATTGTGTGTTGATGCATAAAAGTTCTCAGAGAAAGTTTGGCCAAGATACAATACAAGAAGTAGATTAGATAGCAATAAACTGTTTTGGCTATGTTATCAGTATTTTATAACCTTTTTGTATTATTTGAAGAAAGAGAAATGGTTTTCAGGAGCACACTAGAGGAAAGATCATTCATATTATTTATGACTTCTAGGCTCCTACAGCCCTTGAGATGTAAAACAATTCCACCTTTGGGTAAAAGGTTATTTATAAGGGCAGTTTGTTTAAATATATCAATTTTTGAAGGTGTTCAGATGAAGATTTACTGTTGCTTACTTGATGGTTTGAATAATTCATTCTTTTCAAGACAGGCATACACTCATTTCGGAGAGGAAATGCCTCCAAAACCACATGTATTGACTTGGGGACCAGCATTCACCAGGCAACATCAGATATGTCACTCACAGTAGGGAATAACAGGAGCTTTAAGGAACATGCTGAAACAAAAATAATATTAAAAAAAAAAAAAAAAAAAAAAAAGCATATTCTCCTCTTCTGGTAACAAAACCAAAAAATCTTATTTTTGCAACAATAATAAATAAATAAACAAATAAATAGACTATTTCATATTCATTAGTGCCAAAAATCAAAATGACATTTTGGCTGCAGGGGTGAGCAAACAATGCACCAAGAACAACAGGGAATAAACAACTGTATCCTGCCCTACCCAGTGAATGGAGCTCTCCTGCACAGGGGCTGGTTAAGAGGCCAAGCAGTGTACCCTGCCCTTGGAGAAACGCAGCCAACTGGTTTGGGGACACAGCCAGATCCACATAACTGCTTGTGGTATTTGGCTGCAAGCTCTGAAGGGCTGTACAATGCTTCATTCTTAATTTTGCAAGTGGAGCACTATATAGCCCTCTTCTGCATCGCTTCCTGAAGTGCCTGCCTGTGACTGCTCATTCTAGTTAGATGTTATTATAGACACTTTAAGGTATTCTTTCTATCAGCTTAAAAAATAATAATAAAAAAAAAATCTTCAGACTTTTCTGTAGAATGATTTACTCTCTGATTCACAGTGAAAATGAAATTAAATGAGAGATTTGTGCACTAAATGAAATGAAGCAAGGAACTTTGGGATACTCATGGTAGGTGATGGCAGAGTGCAAATTCATATTTTACTGAAGTCCAAGGATCCAGAAAACACATTTCCTTAAGAGAGGAAATAAACTGCCCTCCTATGTAAAAGGCACCCCAACACCAACAATAAGGGTATTAAATTCACGACTAGGGTCATATTATATGTGTGAGATGATATAATAGACACTGAAGACCTGTTTTCTGCTGTCCCATTCACTCTGCAGAGCTGGGGTTAGCACCTGCTGTGAACACTCACAGGCAGCAACAAGGACACCAAAGAACTTCCGACATCTTTCAGTGTTATCTTTATGGAATCTTTTGTCATACAGGATGTAGAGCATTGCTAACAAAACATATTTAAATTAATGTGATGTAGATATTTATTTTCTTACATTTTGGAGGAGACAGGGAAGGAGGGAAATTCACAGACGTAAATCTCCAATTGGTGCCCTTGACCTTATTTTCATATCTTCACTCTTTTCTCTTTCTGAGCACACACAATCATTTGAAACCTTCCTTCAGAAACAAGTTGATGGCAAGCTTCAGAAACAATATACTTTTTTAAAGCAAAGCAATCTTACAGCTCACAAATTCAGTTACCATTCTTCAGTGAAACAGCCAGAAGGATCAGCAATGCCAATAAATTGTAGCAGACATGCCATAAAAATCCCTTATGTGCTTAACAGCCAATATGCTGCACATATTAAAAGTGACTTTATCAGTGCTAAATCCAAGCATCAAAACACAAATATAATATTAGCTATAACAAATGTGAAAGCAGTTATGACATCATGGTGACTATATCTTAATTACTGAAGAGTATTCAGCTCAATAGTAATATTTTTTGGCCACACCATAAGCAACTGAATACCTCCAAAAGTAGGCTTTGTACCTGTAGAGTGTCTGAAACTCATGAGAGAAGCAGAGAAACTCAGGTCTTGTAAACTTTTAATCGTGGGAATAGTCTCATATGTTTCTATGTCAATATTCATATAAGTAATATTATAGCTTATTAATATTTGCAAGGTAAAGATTAAAAGCACTTCTGCTGTGGTGGCAGTTAATTTGTGTGAACTGTATGAAGCCAATGTGAAATAAGTATTTATACGAGACTAACAACAAGTAGTACCCTAGTTGATGTACATTGGCAGGGCTGATAACAGGCCCCCACAGACAGGTGAACACAAGGCCAAAGTATTCCTTCTAGTCAGGATTAGAAGAGCATTGAAAAAGTTTAAATATTTTTTTTTTAAAGACACAAGGTATTTTAGATGCTATGGAAACCTAGAGCATTTATTAATGAACCGTGTTAATATACAAATTCACTAGTCTCAATCCAAATTATTGATCTTTGTTTGCTGGCAACTTCTTTTGAATAAAGATACATCTTCCTCTAAAAATATGTCCTCAGTCATCTTTACTCCTTTGTTCCCATTATATTGTAATTATTTTTTTTTCAGTGTCTGTAAACAAACCAAGAACATAGACTTAATGTGGTGCATACCACACAGACATATGCTAACATAAAGTATTATCCTTACAGTACTCAGCTTATGTAAAAAATAAGAAATTAGATACGTATGTCCATTACACAAATGCCCTTATGCACCAACACAGATACAGTCATAAGAAGAGGGACATATTTTACAAAGCAATCGGGAAGGAACATGCCAAGTTAATATCTCAGAACATATGTGAGCTGATGTAGTTTCAAAATAGCTGCAATATTTTCCATTGTATTTGTCAAAAAAAAATGTTCTTATGATTGTACCTAGGGCTTGAATACAAATAAGTAGATCAGCTTTCACGCACTGCCAGATAACTTCAAGATCAGTTCAGCTCTTGCCATAAAAGCAGCAAAAGCTGTTCCAATATCAATAATATTTTCCTGTTTTAATAATCATTATATTTTCTCATACAAGCTTTGATTTTACCTTTCATGAATCTGGTACAATAAGCTGTACATTTATATGAAAATGAATAACCAAGGGAAAAGGTTATTTCCTTTGGCTGAGGCCTCCCTCTTGCTGGGCTGGGCAGAACTATTCTTGACCCAGTTTTATAGGTTTCACAGTTGGCTGACCCATTCATTGTCAACTGATACGGATGTTAGCTCAATATTGTCTTAGCAACCATGCAAGCACACAAGATCTGAAGGAACTCCAGCATTTAAGCATCTAATTTGAGATCTCCCATTCAGTGTGTTAGGCAAGTGCAGTTGAGAACATTAGCTTGTATATAGTAAGTAACAAGTTTCTTTTGCAAAAAGGTCTTTTTTTGCAAAAAAAAAAAAAATAAAATAAAATAAAAAAAAAGGTTTGTTTGTTTGTTTGTTTGTTTTTTGCAAAAAGCTCAGCAGGCTAAATCATGGTTCACAGCATGCTGAAAATGACAGCCTAATTAATAAACTGTCTAAAGAGCGTGTTTCCAATCCAGACATCATGTATTGTCTCCTCACAACTAAAGAAAGCAGAACAGATGAGCCCATCTTGAAGTGCGAGCACATGGAGATACAGTGCTCTCCTTCTAGAAGCAAATTATAGGGTTTGTGCAGGTCCACAGAAGATGAAAGTCTCCAGGAACAGCCATGGTAAACCTTATACCTCCCAAGAATACACAATGTGCTGCTAATTACTTGTCCCTCACTTCCCTACTTTTTAACTTTAGGTAACAACAGGAGCCAATGATGTCACGCTTCATGAAATGCATCAAATCCAGGTTTAAGAGGAAGTACTGCTGTAAATCATTTTGGATTTAAAAGGAAACATGCAATAATGTGGTAAGTAAAGTTCAGTAATACAGTAAAATCCCCACACACAAACCCCAAAGTGGCTTAGAATTACCATGCCAGTTTTAACCTGAAAATTAAGGTACAGTAAGAAAACAGAAACTTCAACTTATTGAAATGTGTTTGACTAGTAGAAAAAAAATATCAGAAAAAGAGATTTAAGGAATAATAGGAAAAATTGTTTTAGCTTCATTACTAGGTCAAGAGTTTATAGGTGTTATTCTGGTAATTCTTGTAGAAGCTTCTTAATCATATCATATTACCTAAGCTACTTTTATTAGTCAACTTTTATTCATCCTTTAATCGATTACATTTTTTTGTCATGTTTCCTACTTTTTTCCTACATATGTTCTTGACTATCATTCTGCTCTTCCATCAGAGCAGTTTAGATAGAGACAAAGTTCAATTTGTGACTTGTTTATTTTTCATTACAAATAAAATGTAGTTTTACCAAAGCCAGCAGCAATGTTAGAGACCATTGAGTGCAGTGGGCAAATCAGACAATCAGGCCAAAGCATTGTTGTCAAGCTTTCACTCTTGCAAAATACTGGGAGTACAGTTAGTTACTTGGTTGTTTATATGCTTTACATACTAAGATGTGGTACACTGCTATCTCCCCTAAAGGAGCAAGCAAATACAATCAATTCTCACATAAATAAATCAGGGGAACAGAGGTAGGTAGTGCCCCAGGGTTGTATGTGCAAGAAGCAAGCACACATACCACAGCTTCTTCTGAAAAATCTGTACTGGCAGAGCTGAATTTTGCCACACAAGAGAGGACAAGCTATCTATTCCCATTCAGAGGCAAGTGTAAAATGGGTAACTGCTGTTCATGGTTTAGTATAGTTACTACTTTCAGCTGTCAGGTTTAGTTTGTATGGTTTTGGTTGGTTGGTTGGTTGTTGTTTTTTGACTTTTCTGTCTAGGTAAAATTAGAACTTAGCTTGAAGTCACAAAAGGAGAATTTACCAGTATTAGTATTTCATGAACTGAGCTCAGAGAGCTGATTATCTTAGCAGACCAGAAAAAAAAAAAAAAAATAAAAAAAGGAAAAAAAAAAAAAAAGGAGTAAACAAGAAGTTGAGAAAGCTGTTTTAAGTGTTAATTTGCATACTTGGAGATACAGCAGAGATCAGAGTTGGTCTGGGGACCAAACTGCTCTCACAGATGTCTCCCCAGTATCAGATATGAAAAATCAGATATGAGTTGCTACCTGTAACACATTCAGTTTCTCAAGTGGCAACCTAATCTCTATCCTATCCACAAAACACGACAAAAGAAAGTAAGAAGGAGGTGTTCAAGCAAACTTATGCACTACTGTAGTAATAAGAAAACTTCTCCATCAACCTTATTTCCCCTGCAGGCTGTGATGTTGCATTACAAGCTGGGGCAGAGCTCACAGAACAGAGAAGATTCAAGCACTGCCTGGACAGTTTTCTGCAAACTACAATTTCTTTTGTTCTTCACAGAAATGGAAATTAAATTAAATGTAGGTGAAAAAAAATATTTATTCTATTGGCTTACAATTTTTAATTGTGAATTGAAAAAGTGATTTAATACATTTTTTGCTGTGTGATAGCTAAACACATCTAGCAATCCACCTGACACTCTATGGACAAATTATAGTTTTTCCGTAGTTTAAGTATGTGTGACACTGTATACAGATCGGTACTCATAGATCTGGAGGAAAACTCATATGTAAAAATCCTTATAAAACTGACTACTCTGAAAAGTTGTATTTACCTTTACCATGGTATTCCTGTTATTCCCTATATTTAGAAGGAGAAATTCCAAACTTGGCATAGGAAATCTAACTATGACAGGTCTTAAAAAGTCCAATTTTAAACAGCATTCACAGCACTCAGTATTTCTTTTTCAAAGTCTGTTGCTGCACTCTGTAAGACCTGCCAATTTCATTATTTATCTTGCAGGATCTCATACCCATGTCAGACATCAAGCAAAGTGCTACTGTGTCAGACATTGTTCCAACACAGGACAGATAGATGGTTCCTATCCTCAGTCTTACTATTCAGGTAGCTGTAATGAGAATAATACAGATTACTATAACAAGCAGCGTCCAATGTATATGGGTCATCTGTCCATTGAAGCCAATTAGATTATATATTGAAACCCATAACAAGAAAATTCTGTTGCTGCTTTCATATAGAGCTCTGAGTCAGTATTTGCCATCAAACCAGCAAAGCTGGCAGTTAATGGTTTCCAGTTTGTGACTGACAAATTGAATCCTTTCACTCCACATCTGTTGAGTTAAACGCTCTGGAAAGGATATCATTTTCACCTGTGGGGACCAGTTGTTTATTGGCAATGGTGTGCTTGGCTAGTATGTAATATATGAAACAAAATATTGTCCTTGCATTGAGGAAGCTGGAATCAAAACAGACAGATATAAAAAGATAGTAACCAGATACTAGCCTTTTGGTAACACCATTCTAAGAGGTTAAAGTATTTATCACTTGATGAAAAAATGACCAGATGACATAACTACAAAAGAGTACAAAGTACACTCAAGTTAACAGGTCTAAGACATTCACATTTCCAAAATTTGGTGCTGTCCACAAATGGCTAGAACACAGCTATTTTGACCATGCTTTTAAAACAAAATCAGTGTATTATATTCAGAAGACTGTATTCTGACATCTTCTACTATAGAAATTTTTATGTAGAAGTCATAGATTAAGAAAGAAGCAAATAAGGTTGTGACCGTGTATTGAGCTATTTAAGTTATTAATTTTGACTGTCAACTGTTTCATCAATGATAGTTAAAAATGTTAAACTGTAGTTTGTAGACATTGCGTTAAATATATCTTACTTCTTATATCAACTGTTTGGACTTTTCTGATAACTGCATTTTTATAAGCTCAGACCCCTGCTTATTGTGTGCACAACACATGAAATTCAACTTGTAAAAATGTTGTGGCAGAAGAATAGGAAATGTTCAAAATACCACAGAGATTTTATGTGATATTGCTTAGCGAATGCACATTTGTTTTTGAACAGCTTTAAAAAAAAAAAAAAAAGTTTCAAAAGAATGTGAGAATGGAATTTGAGTTGGAATGGTCATGGGAAAGTGAACTAGAATGATAAAATAAGGGTTTCACCAGAAATGTTCAGATTTTAGAGTGTTATGGTCTAATTTCTTCCATCAGCAGCAACACTCAAATTGCAGAATTGCAGTACGCAAAATAAAGTCAATAAGAACTTAAAACTGATTTTCCATCTATGTAGAATTCATGTTCAAATAAAGGATTTGAAGAAAAGATGGAACTGATATTATCCAGCTAAGAATAAGGTTTTAAATAGGCAAGTGGCATTACTTTTTTTTTTTCTCTCAGTTTGATAATAAGAATTCAGAGGAAGCTATGCTTTTCCATTACTAAATCAAATCCATCATAGCCTCATGCAAATAAATATTTTCCCCAGTAAACGACAAGTGTTTTAAGTCTCTGAAGGTGCTGAATTGTTTCTGTGTTGTCCTGAAACTTTCACTTTTACAATTTATCTCCTTTTATAATTTATCTCCTTTTATAATTTATCTCCTTGCAGACTAATAAATAAATGAATAAATCATTTGGTTATGAAGATCCAGAATCTCAAAATTAAAATGTTTGTACTTTCATGATGACAGGGAAACACTTTACATAATATTTTGTACAGAAGTATTGAAATGTTTGCTAGTTGTAGCTAGCCAGACCATGGGAAAGATAAGAATTGAAGCTAGCATTTCCATGTGAAATAATACCTTGAAGTTTTTGCTTAACATAAGCTTTGTATATGAAAAAATAATATCATCTACCTCGTTTTTCACATATATCAGTAGCACACAGATAAAGTAATATTGTGTGAACTATACACACAGCTTCACCTCCTCCAAACTCAGGAGCAATGAATCCCAACAAGGAGAAAGTCTGGTAGAAACACCAGCATGGATGAACAAGGGGATCCGAGCCAAACTCAAACAGGAAAAGGAGGCAAGCAGAGAGTGGAAGTAAGGACAGATAGCCTGGGATGGAAACAGAGACATTGTCTAAGCAGCCATGGATCAGATTAGGTAAGTCAAAGCCCTGTTAGAATTAAATTTGGCCAGGGACAACAAGGGACAACAAGAAAGGCTTCTGTACATACACCAGTGATAAAAGGAAGACTAGAGAAACTGTGGGCCCTCTCTGGAAGGAAATGGGAGACCTGGTTACCTGGGATATGGAGAAGGCTGAGATACTCAATGACTTTTTTTGCTTTGGTCTTCACCAGCAAGAGCTCTAGCCACATAGCCCAGGCCCCAGAAGGCAGGGATTGGAAGAATGATGAACTGCCCATTGTAGGAGAAGATCAGGTTCAAGACCAGCTAAGGAACCTAAAAGTGTACAAGGCCGTGGGACCTGATGAGATACATCCACAGGTCCTGAGGCAGATGTAGTTGCTAAACTACTGTTCATCATATTTAAGAAGCTGTGGCATTCTGGTAAAGATCCCAGTGACCGGAAGAGTGAAAACATAATCCCTGTTTTTAAAAAGGGAAACAAAGAAGACCCAGGGAACTACATGCCATTCAGTCTCACCTCTGTGCCTGGCAAGGTCATGGAGCAGATCCTCCTAGAAATGATGCTAAGGCACATGCAAAATAAGGTGGTGATTGATGACAGCCAATATGGCTTCACTAAGGGCAGACCGTGTCTGACAAATCTGATGGCCTCCTACAATGGGGTTAAAGCACTGGTGAGTAGGGGAAGAGTAATTGACATCACCTATCTGGACTTGTACAAAGCATTTGACACCGTCCCCCATAATATCCTTGTCTCAAAATTGGAGAGACATAGATTTGGTGGATGGACCATTCAGTGGGTAAGGAATTGGCTGAATGGTCACACTCAAAGAGTTGCAGTCAACAGCTCAATGTCCAAGTGGAGATGAGTAATGAGTGGTGTTCCTCAGGGGTCACTATTGGGACCAGCTCTATTCAACATTTTTGTCAGTGACATGGACAGTGGGATTGAGTGCACCCTCAACATGTTTACCAATGACACCAAGCTGTGTGGTGTGATTGACATGCAAGGGGGCCGTCCAGAGGGACTTGGGCAGCCTTGAGAGGTGGGTCTGTGTGAAACTCATGAAGCCCAGCAAGGACAAGTGCAAGGTCCTACATTTCAGCTGGGGCAATCCCAAACACAAATACAGGCTGGGTGGAAAATGAATTGAGAGGGCCCCAAGGAGAAGGGGCGTTGGTTGATGAGAAGCTCAAAATGAGCTGGCAATGTGTGCTTGCAGCTCAGAAAGACAACTGTATCCTGGACTGCATCAAAAGAAGTGTGGCCAGCAGGTCACGGGAGGTGATTGTCCCCCTCTACTCTGTTCTCACGAGACTCCACCTGAAGCACTGCATTCAGCTGTGGTGTTCTCAGCAGAAGAAGGACATGGACATATTAAAGCAAGTCAAGAGGAGGGCTGCAAAGATGACTGAGGGACTGGAGCACCTCTCTTACAAAGACAGGCTGAGAGAGTTGTGGTTGTTCATCCTGGAGAAGAGAAGGCTCTGAGGAGACCTTACAACAGCCTTACAGTACCTAAAGGGAGCCTACAGAACAGCTGGGGAGGGACTCTGTCAGGGAGCGTAGTGACAGGACAAGGGATAACAGCTTTAGACTAAAAGAGGGTAGATTTATATTGAATATAAAGAAGAAATTCTTCACCCAGTGGGTGGTGAGGCACTGGAACTGGAGGTTATTCTGAGGAGCTGTGGATGCCTCATCCCTGAAGGTGTTCAAGACTAGGTTGGATGGGGTTTGGAGCAACCTGTTCTAGTGGGAGGTGTCCCTGCCTGTGGTGGGGGATGGAACTAGATGATCTTTAATGTGCCTTCCCACCCCAAACCATCCTATGATTCAATTTCCTTAGTATCTGAGAAATACAATCATGCAATTAATAATCACGATGTTAGTTATGAAAGTCATGCATTATGAAATTTGTTTGCTCATGGTAAGGACAGAGATAGTTCATGAATAAATTCACGAAAATTTTGAAATAACATATGTAGGAGTGGAACGGTGCTATTTCTTCAACATGTCAGTAACCTACATAACAAACAAAGCTAACTAAATTGACAAAAATTTCCACATTAGATACTTGTGCATACTCATACAACCTCACTTATCTTCTCACAGTGCATGTGTTGAAACAAGTCAGTTTTATAGCTTAGTCCTAACGGCCTTAAGTCAACATCAGCACTGTGATATTACAGAAGTGAAAATATGTTTATTTATATAAATGCTTGTTTCCCCAACAATTTATCTCCCTATTATCACACTTTTGATAACTGTTTTTTCATAACAATCTGTTCTAATACAGTGTATCTCATTTAATAGAATCCAGCATACATTATTAGGAGCAGCAAATGAAGACAGGAGGTAGTTAGCTCAAGAACAAAAAAGGGTCAAGTTGTTGTTTTGTTTTTAATCCAGAAATGTATATTGAAGCTGTGAAACTCCTTACCATGGGAATTTGTGGAAAGTCAAATTCACTTAAATTTAATAATATCTTTCAAAATGGGGGGAGGGAGGGGACAACAACAACTCCTTAGACTCTAGAAGTCCCTGAATCTGTATTTGGTTGAGTTTGGAATTATCTTTTAAATCACTCCTACATATCAGCGGAAGAGATTAGACTGGTTTTATCAGACAACACTCTTAAATCGCATTCAGTCTTGTAGCAACTATTAATTTGCTTTTCCTGGTCTTTTATCATCTTAAGAGGGTTGTTAAAACTTCTTGCTTTCCAGAGCACAGTTATCTGCTCAGCCACATTGCCTGGGTCTGGCAATAATATTACAAGCTCCTTTTGCTGTTATAACCAATTTTTCTAACTTCAGAGTTCCTCTTTTGCTCTTGTTTCTTTTCTATCTTATTTGAATGTCTCTGTTTCAGGATTTCCTTCTCTTTGGGAATCAAATCAGCACTCTGACTGCATCCAAGAGGGTGGATGCTGGTGTACCATTCCCCTGTATGATTCTGCTGGCAACAAGGATTTTGCAGTTCTGCTCCAAGGACTCTGTCTGCATTAAGTCACAACTGAGATATTCAGATCACCAAGAAAGAGTTACTAGTACTCCATTAGCTAGCACAGTATTTCTCATGTTCATAAGCTCTCCCTGTATGACTGAGATGTTGACAGGGTTGACTCCAGAACATCATTCTCTTTATAGATGGGCTTTCTCTTGCTCTTGGCTTGAAGCGTCTGTGCTTATTGTCTCTAAAGCTATTCATAGTGGCAGTTGGTTTTCCCTATTAGGAAAATAGGGAACATCAGCCTATCCCTTACCAAACTAAATTCTAAAACAGAGGAGAAGGCGTTAATGAAACGTGAGGTAAGCCACATGATTTCAGGAGACTAAAATAATGAAATGAAATGAAATGAAATGAAATGAAATGAAATGAAATGAAATGCAGATATAGGACTCAGAGGGTCAAAAACTGAAAAATAGGGAACTAGAGGAGGATGAAGAGCTGCTGCCTAATAGTACTTGCTGCTGAGTAGGCACTCACATTGCACAGCAAGCCAAAGCAGAGCAGCAGAACAACAGCATTAAGCGTGAACAACCACCCAACAGCCAAGAAAGACAGTGGCTGGAAACAGGTTCCTTCTTCTGTCCCAATCAGAATAACTCATTTGGCTTGCAAAATGCTTCTGGGAATAAGCTGAATAAATGGGTTTAATGGGCCACGCGTGGCCCATTAAACACAACTTGAATTCTGACACAAAACATTTCCTCCCACACATATTAGCCCTCAGGAAGATACACCATGAAGAATACACACTGTAAAAATTAAAGGTGAGACCAAGCATTAAACATCTATTATTAATTTCTATGGATTAAAGAATTCATTAGAAAATGTAAGTGATTTTTACAAGAAGAAATGACGATTAAACTCCTCTAGAAATAAGTTCCCAATTAAAGGTCAAGAACGTAACATAACTTACAGTTGGTTGGACCAATACTTCTTTTCTCATAGCCATTGGAAGTCTAGATCTACCAAACACCAGTGAATACAACAATCAATAACAGACAAGTAAAGGAGAAGCCAGTCAAATGTCAGATTTTTTTCACGTTCACTTTAATGGTTGAGGTATAAGAACCATATCTAAGCAAGCAATTAACTGACTTATCAAGAACACCAAACAAGCAACAACAACAAAAAAAGCAGATATCTGGAGAGTAAAGGCCAATTCCTATTTCTGTTTTGAGCCAAAGGAAAACTGCCATCAGTTTAAAGGGGAGAAGAATTCAACCATTGGCCAAAACACCATTCATTTAAAAATCCCAGATTCCTGTTGTTGTACAAAGCAATTTTAGTTGCAGACCCACCCCAGGTAATCATAATTAAGTCAGTCCTCTGTTCCATGCTTCCAACTAAGAAGTCTTTGTCATTTTACAGTGATTAAAATTATTGTGGCTCAGAATAGCTGATATCATGCATCTAAACTCTTTCCTCTTGTTTTCCTAACTTCCTCATTCAGATTTTTATTTTTGCACTAGCTGGCTTAAAGTTTCATTTTATTGGAGTGCACACTTCTGTGAATATTTAACACAAAACATGTGTTCACTTTTTAGACCTCTGAGAACTGTGAAATCAACCAGGAATTTTAACAGCATTCTATTCACTTCACAGTAGATAGAGCCTTCGTATCTAACAACTGATATCAAAATGTAAGATTATTATGAATGGATATTTTCCTTAGCCTACAGTACTAGGATGTCTCACACCGCAGAAAGCTGTTTTTCCTTTTATTTGCTCAGTATGTAAATTGCCTATTAACTCGCTCATCAACAGGCCTTGAAAGAATTTCTTGAATTTCTTTCACAATCGGTTAATGGCACAACACAAAAAACATGTTATTCTCTTGAACTGAAATACCATGTTATTCCCAGCTGTACAAAAGAAACTGCCATTTAAAGAGAAAAAAAAATATCAGAAGCTTTAAAGGAACAAATTTTCAGTGACTTCAGGAACATTAGGTCCATATAAATGTCTTAAAAGTAAATGCTTTCAAAGGCACTGTTCAAGCAGTAGGCAAAACAGTTTCCATTTATAAAATGGTTCCTATTTATGGGAAGGAAGGGAGTGCCCACTCCAGCTAACATGCCGGGGGCTGTCGTTATGCTGCCATTAAAACTTACTCTCAACTCATAAACAGACTCATTTCAGTTTAAATGAAAAGGGAATAAGTCATAAAAATATAAAGAATGTGTAAAAGGATGAGACATCTTGTAAAAAGGTTAATTGCGCTAGCTTCTGGTTTTCACAAACAATAGGGCTGTTTAACAGAAGCAAAACTTTCAGCTATAATGACTATAACTCAGGCAATTTATGAATTAGTTACATGTATCCTTTCACTGCCCAAGAAGTCTTTTTTTCTCTTTAAAAATCATACTGCTGAGAGAATCATGGGAAATCCCATACATCCATCCACTTTCTAGGTTGAATACAAGTACTAACAGAAGACAAAACATTGCATACAGCTTTCAGAAATTGCTCCACCATACTTTTGGCAAGATTTTAGGTTTTGTCTAGCAAGTTATTGCTAGACAGAATTCTAATTCCTTCAGTAGTTAATGGAAACCAAGGACTTTGTGGGCAGGTGTATTTGGCATTTACTGCTTCTGCAAGAGTAAATCCATCTTCTGATCAGTAAGCATATACTGATTAAAGCAAGGTATATGACAATGACAGAGGCATTAATGATTGACAATACTGCCAGGTACTCCTCCACTTGTATGACCCCTATAAATGATAGGGATAACACGGAGAATGTATGCCATAGCTGTTTCAAACATCACATGATATGCTGGTAAATGATTATTTTTCCTTCTAGCTTTGCTTCTACATTTCAAGAGCAATCCAACTGAAGACACACTTTTAAAGCTTCTAGTTTCTTTCTCTCACCCAATGCTCTCTTTTTACCTCTTTATTAGATCTGTAGCTTCTCCTTGAGAAATTTCAGCACTTTCAGTGGTGCCTTTACAGAGCCCATTGGAATATATCATTAGCTTTCTGGGGGATTGATACCGGGAAAGGATGTAGTGATTACAACAAAATAATATTTACTGAACACGACTCTAAAGAAAATAAGCACATTTTAAAATATTGTGTTAAACCTCCTCTGATCTCTAAACATCATTCAGTATTATTTTTGGAAAGAGGATAATACATGTATGCCTTAAGGGTGTGCCTTGGGTGTTAGAAACCAGGAGCTGAATTCCATCTGAGATCTCGGAACTTACCCTGGTAAGTACTTTGAATGAATAAATGTGAATAAATAGACAAATAAAGAGAATACTCTTTTAATACATTTTTCATTCAGCAGAAAGACCATCAGTTGAAGCAGCAACAAAGGCTGCTCTACAATATGTTAAACATTGGTTTCAGGTTTTACAGTGAAAGAGAAAAACATGTCAGTGATGCTTGGCACAATAAACATAAAAGCCAACTGCACCAAAGGGCTTGAAATATCCTTCCTGATATAGAAGCAAAGTCCAGATCTATTCTAAGCAGTAGTAAATCCATTAACTGTAACAGTATAATCAATTAAATTTGTATTTGTCATAGATCTGAATGTAACATTATAAACCCAAATTAACAACAGAAAGAGTGCTTATTCCAGTTCTACAGTATGGCAGGGACAAGTACAAGACGATAACCTCAGCTTCTGTAAAAAGAAACTTTGTTGACTGCTAAAAGCTGAAATCAGAGCCAAATTATAAACCAATTTGATTTATGCGTGTCAATGCCAAATGAATGCTATTCATTGGCACAAGGTCTGCTTTGAAGTATAAGAAAGCCACTTCTCTCCTCCAGGAAATGTGTAATTTCAAGATCACATGACAGAAACTGGGAGCACTCATAATAAAAGAGTCAATAGACTCAAAGGTGAACCATGATGCAATCTGGACCTAAGTCCCCAACACAATGAAGTACATCATCATCCTGGCCCACACTATCCAGATTCCCACTCTGCAATGGAAGATATAGTTTTAGGCCTACATTACTTCCATGATATGCCATCAAGTCATAAATTTCATCATCTTTAACCAGGCTGTAGTTCCCTAAAGCATTCCAGTGTAGATTAGTAAATGTAACAAGAGCCTGGGTTTTCTCATTTCTATGCAAGTCTAAAAGTTGCCATCCCCATAGGCTCGACAACCACTCCAGTACATGAGTTTTCTAGATTACCAATTTATCTCCAGCTGGTTTTGATATAGAAGTTACCTCCACTGATCATTTTCTCACTTTAAGACGTGAAAGCTGCTTTAACAGCTCAAATCACTACTCTGGTTTTAGAAATCTTCTTTGGCAAATATTTTCCTTAATTAGACTGGCACAACAATATCAACTTTAGCAAAGTTGCACAATTATAAACGAGAGCAGAACTTGGACATACAAATCCAAATCAACAACTAGCTGGTCCTAGATGAAAGGCTCTGAATAGGCTTTAGTGATCTCAGCTCTCATGCTAATTCATTGAAATATGCAGAACCAAAACATAACACAACCCCTGGAAAATATATCAAAGAGGTATTTAACAAGCTTAATTATATGAAACAGTCAAATAACATGGCAAAAATAAAGAAACAACTGATGAGACTAAATCAAAAAAAATGGATTGATTCCATCTCAGAAAACATGAAACCACCAATTGAAAGCTTGCAACTAATACTTCAAAGCCATAAATAATCCACAGTACTTTAATGCAAATCATGGAAAAGAATATCATATTCTTAAATTCCAGCTATAAGACGTTAATTATGCATATTAATACAAGATAAAATATGGTATTAAGAACCATTGTCTCATTTAGGAAGCAGAACAAGTGTTTATAATTGCTGTATAAAGAAGCATGAGCATGAAGAGAATAAAAGTTTGTTTGATGAGATCAAAATGTTCGGTCCTGCTTTTTATGTCTGTGATTCTGGGTTTTGATGTTTTGCCTTTAATGTTTACCCCTTTTGAAAACTGCTTGCCTACTAGAACACTTCTTTTTAACTGCACTGACTTTTATCAAAGAATCATAGAATTCAATATTTTGTTTTGTTTTGAACTCAGTAAGGTAGCTCGGCCCATGAGTAAAGTCATCAGTTATAAAGTTTTGGCCTTTTCATGGATAACAGTCTCCAGGTTTGGCTCCACAGAAGTTTGTAGTACCAGTTGGAAACTTTTTTTTCTTTTTTTATGATATTAACAAAATGAGCATTTTCTGTCTGGTAGATGACAACCCTTTCTCCTCTATTAAAATTAAATGTGTTAAAAACAGTAGATCTGGATTATTCAAATTCAAAATATATAAATGATTCACCTAAAGAGCTGGCTGAACAGAGAATGTTGATTATTAAATAAGCTTTGCAAAACTGGGGGAGTTTCAAAGAACTGAGAGGAAGCTGGAGTGTTTTAAAAGGGTGAACAAGATGTCAATCCAATAGCAATAAGCTCTTAAGCAAGGAACTGATTATTGACAAAGCAGCAAAAAACAGCTGATATGGAATTCAATAGACAACTGTGGGTGGGAGTTACCAAGGAGATGTGTTTTCGGGATCTACCACATAGCCCTCTAATATGTGTCACTATTGCCAGTAATGGGCTATATAAGTCTGTTTTTGTAAGGTTTCTCATGCTTGTGTTGTTTGAGCTTTTTTAACTTCTCTGTTGCTTTGTTCTATTTGGTTTAGCTGTGACAGCCATTTATCTGATTGACCAGGTCTATATGATTAATTTGTTTTACTTTTGATTAACTTTGTATGCTACAAAAGTTCTTTATATAAATGGCAATAGCAAACAGTTATTCTCTGCAGAATGAGATATTTATTACTAATACTAAGATGCAGCTTAGAGAAATACAGATCTGGTACAATAGAGGCCTTGAAAAGGACAGACAAGGATATGATGTAGAGGAGTACAGGCAAGATGAGAGATGGGGAAAAAGCCTAATATGGCAGTAAACTTCTCCAGTAGTGGTGAAATGGAAAAAAAAATCAGACCTGGAGCTGGACAAAACTGCGTTTACAGGTAAGAAAGAAGTAATATCTAATATGTACAGGGCACTATATACCATAAATTCAGGTGTAACAAATATCTGCTGACCAATGAATAAAGAGAAAGGTGTAATAAAATGCATTTTATTAAACATAAAAATAACCCCAGTTCATAATAGCAGGAAGAAGAAAGCATCAACATGCTGATGACTGGCTGTAATAGCCCATTACCACATTACCAATATTAGAGTGAAACTGTTGATTTTAGGACCCAAAGGAGCAATGAAGTATGTAGATGCACCTGGGAAAATGCACAGAAACCAAGTATTATCTGTATACCAATTCTAACTGCATTATTTTTCCTTCTTCTTCTGTTACTATTAGATCTGCACTCATAATGATTACATTTTTAGGATTATACCAATTATACCAACAATAAATTACTGGATTTGCTTATATATAAGGTGTGATGTCCCTTTGCCCATAAGCAAGATTTTGAGTGCAACAACTTGAAAAGTATGAAGTTATACAAAATCTGGAGAAACACCAGATAATGGACCTACTAAGTCATCAACATGGAATCCACTGGCAAAGAATGGCAGAAAGACACCCAGCTGCTATCCATCCATGTTTCCAGAAGCATCTTAGTGAGTTGAAGGTGGCACTGTAACTATAGACTGAGAAAGCTCATAACAGTTGCTAAGACTTCTAGTCTTCTAATACAGCCAGACTCTATTGTTTGCTTCAAATTTATTTTCCTCTTACACTTTCTATGCAAATACTATTTTCAGTCTTCCCTAGTGAGTACATAAACACAGAAAGAAGAAAGTAGAATGCTAACTAGCTTTATGGCCTAAACTAGTGTTCAGGGCCGTATTTAACAGGGATCTAAATAGCTGCACACTGAATCTTGTTGAACCAGACATTTCCAGAACTTTAAAATAAGAAGCTCCATGTTAAAACTTTGATATAGATGACATCGTGTATTGGTGTGCAGTTTTCTGTTTCAAACGGTTTATGTAATAGTAGGACCACAGAACTGTTCATGCTGGAAGGATCTCTGGAGCTTATATAGTACAATTTTCCACCAAAAATGGGGCTATTTTCAGAACTGGATCCACCTTTGAATCTATGTCAGATTGCTCAGGGCCTTGTCCAGTCTAATATTTAGTATCTTGAAGCATAGAATCATGGAATCATGAGATAGCATAGAAGCATTGAGAGTTTCAGCTTCTCCAGGCAGACTGTTCTGGTGTTTGACTACTGCCACAGAGAAAAGGAGAGGCAGGTGACCTATTCACTGTAAACACTGGTGACAGGACCCGCAGGAATGGTGTTAAGCTGAGGCAGGGGAAGTTTAGGCTTGACATCAGGAAGAGGTTCTTCACTGAGATGGTGGTTGCACACTGGAACAGGCTCCCCAGGGAAGTAGTCACTGCACCAGTTTAAAAAGCATTTAAAAAGCGATTGGACTGTGCACTTAGTCATATAGTTTGGACTTTCAGGTAGACCTGTGCAGTGCTAGGAGTTGGGCTTGATGATCTTTATGGGTCCCTTCCAACTCGGGATATTCTATGATTCTATGAAAAGAATCTTTCCTAACATCTAACAGGAATTTCCTGAGTCACAACATGCATCTATTGCCTCTTATCACTGTGCACCTACTAGAAACATGTGGTTCCATTTTCTCTATAACCACTTACTTGTTGAAGAGAGCTGTAAGATCCTCCCTCAGTCTTTTCCAAACGAAACCGATTCTCTCAGTGTCTCCTTTCATGCCATGTGCTTCAGCCCTTGATTGCCTTGATGTCCCTCTACGGAGCTTGCTCCACTATCCTATTCCAAACGTATGATCATCAAGCAAGTCCTCAGTGTATAATAAACTGCAAAAAGGCATGTATTTGTCAGTTATCACATCTCCTTACAAAAGCAGAGGAATAAATATGTAACATCTCAGCAAACGTACCCACCAGTCAAGACACTGCACATAACACTGGGGATCTGACAACTCATCACAAAAAATTTCTCCCATGTAAGACACGTCCCACCATGACACTAAGAGTCTGAAGGACAGGAAGATGCATTTCAAAAAGCAGTTGGTTGCAGGTAAGAGTGGGAAGGGGACAAAGATTTAAGGATACCGGTAATGGTCACTGTAATGTACCGTAGTATCAGCCAGAACTTAAAAGCAGAATTCAGTGAGAGTGAAACTGAATTGGAGGGTTAATCTTCTAAACATTGTAAGATTCTATAGAGACAATGATGAATTCCCAAAGAATGGTCAAGGGCACTGAAGAAAGAGAGTTAATTCATTGGATACTTTTATATTTAAAAGGAAGAAGATTTATCCACTAAATTGCATAAAGAAGATTTGTCCAATAAATCTTCTGCCATATGAAGACTGAGTCTGTTGGTTTACAGTTTCAGAGAGGATGAAGAGATGCCTGAAAAGTGGGAGCTGATGAAACTAGAGAGGCTGAGAGAAGTGGCTCTGTCTGAGGAGGCAGATAAATGTTGGGAAATGCACCAACAGCAACAGAAAGAGGAACCTTTGCCGTATACAATGTTGGGACTCCATCTGAATCCAGACAAGTCTCCAAACATAACTGTTGGAAGGGATCAGGAAAGAAGGTGTGATTACAGCTGCACAGTGTTGCGTTTCAATGCATCTTAAGCTGGTCCAAGAGTCACCTTGCAAAATAACACAGGGCATTATTCTGATCTCTTTCCTCCTGTCATCCCCCTCCCACACACAGAAGAATCAAACCCCTGGGATTATGCATTAGCAGATAAAGGAGAGAGGGCATTCTGCCCAGGTTTTATCTGAACACAGTGACAGTCAAAACAGTGTGGAAGAGGTAAACTCTTATGCAGTATGCCACATGTCAGTAGGGCTTATTCTGCCAAGGAAGATGAAGTACTGCTGGTAAATCAAATGTCACTAAGTGTGTGACTACAGCAAGTTGCCCAACAGGGAGGAAAGCTTCCCACCACATTCTCTGCCTGTGCACTACCAGAGTTGGATACAGCCCCTGCAGGAACAGCTGCCACTACATTCAGTTTAGAGCTAACACTGATACTGAATAATCTAACAAGATTTCTTGAAAACAAGAAAATAACCTCTGTCTCAGGGTCTCCATTTAAAGATTCTTCTTGTCCTACAATACCAAGTTTTACAGTAAAGTCCCAATTCACTTAAAAATCTTAATATTGCATGTCAAACATTAGGGAGAAGGTGGGAAAAAAAAGTCCTAGGGAGAACAGAAAGACCCCTTTGGGTGGTATGCTATATTTAGATTGGCTCACATTGCTTGTGAAACCACACCTTTTACTCTTACTAACCATTTTTCTCTCCCAGAAGAAGGAGTTCTTTATTTTACTGTATGCTCTGACAAGAAAATAAGTTTCTATGACTTTTTGACTTGTACCATAGAAACAGCTCTACTTAACAATAAAAACATAAACCAAAAAGTTTTCTAGGCATAGCAGAAAGATAGCATGCGAAAACGCCTTTCAATTACATATTTCACAAATTACATTTGGTTCCACAGGACATTGGTATCAAAGAGTTCATTAAAAACATTTGGTTACTAAGAAAAAAAAAAATCATTTGTCTATTAATGCTTCAGGAATAAAGTTTCCTGACTAACAAACACAAAATAGCTTCAGAGAAAGAATATGGTTTTCCCCTCTTTTGAAATATCGACTACCAGATATGTTAGGGTTAGACATGTAAGTACTTAATCCTGTTTGCCTGCAAAAGGAAGCAACCATGTTGTATAATTCCATTCAGAATTATCAAACAATAATCTGAAAACACATTAATGCAAAAGAAACTTCTCCACCATTCAACTGTTTGCATAGGAAGGCTGTTCCATAACCTCAGTGGTTCTGTGGCTGGGAGCCCTTTCCAAATTTCTTGCATTCTTTTGTTCATGACCAGTCCAGCTGTTTTTCTTGTGCCAAAATATTCTCCAGGTTAAAGAGTTGAAACAACATATCGTTATTTACTTTCAAAGTAGCTTGCTGGCCTCCCCAGCTATAAAGGGACACACAAGGGATAGACACAGGACTCCAGTTGAAATTAAGGCAACTCCCTCTTCTGTTACCACAACACGAAAAATAGCACACCAGTCCTCCTAAATCTACCTGAACTCCCCTCATCATGAGAAAAGCAGAACAAGAACAAGCAACCAATAAATTATGCCGTTAGCAAAACCCGCCATTGTTTTCACTCCAGAAGGATGGAACAAAAGTCTAATGCTACATCTATGCAAAATTTATTTGGATGAAAAACAGGTTGGCAAGATGATTGCTTTAAAACCATGAAGTCTGGGGTCTTGTTTGTGGGCAGCTTAGACTTCTTGACCAACCTCCAAAAAAATCATCTCATCGCTATTGTTTTAATAGACATTACTCTCAAAAACAATGTCTGGAAGAACAATAGCATTTCTAGGAACAATTTTATAAAATTTTCAGACAAGGGAGGTTACAGACAATATATTAGGGAGACAGGAAGAAAGAAAAAAAAAAGGCCTTCAAAAACTGGAGAAAAAAAAAAAATAAAAGAGAACTTGGGGGAAAAAAATGTCTTTTGAATTGCACAGCCTTAATTTATGGGACACTGGTGGATCATCAGAGCATAAAGAAAACTATGCTGATATTTTCAAGGCTAAACTAAGTGGTTGGGTCCAGGCTGTAATTGGCTCCAGGATTTTATTCCTGTTTTAATTCCCAGATTGTTCTTGACTTCCTCCAAAGCAGTGAAGTGCCATGACTTTCCGTGGGGTTAGACTCTGTCAGTTCAACTCTGAATCTGTCACCTATGGCATGAAAGATTCCTTCTTATTTTTATTATCTTATTTGGAATGAAAGCAGCACTTTCAGCTATCTTATCAGTTAGCATTGCAAGACTCTGTTCTCACTCCCCATCTCAGGATGTATTATTAATGATAGAAGAGCACAGCAGGCAACTGAATTTTACACAATTGATGGTGCTCAGCACCATGCCAAGATATTATTAATGTGGCTTTTGTGAAAACAAAAACAGCTTTAAAATACAGCCTGTAGCTCATGGGACCATGGTTTTATGTTTCAGGATGGGAATCTTCTGTTACGGACATTTTGATTCAGAACAAAATAGCAAAATGGCTCTAGGTCAGCATTGCCTATGTCTTCGTCCCTACATCCATCCTTATCTCCCCAAATTACTGGGCATTGTCAGTATATCATTGGTGTTTTTTTCCTCCTGATCTGAAATCCTACGGACAACTTGGAAACCAAATCACTTGGTTTTGTTGTTAAAAGTTCAGCAAGAGTCCTATATCACACTCTCTCAATATAGTTATTCAATCAGAATAAGAATAGAATCTGATTTAGTTTCCATTCAAGACTTGGTTCAACTGATAATCTTTATCCAAAAGCAAAAAACAGAAGCAGATTTTGTTGTTTTAGCTGATGTTCATTATTAGAGGTAATTTGCCTGCTGTTCACATTGCTAGTGAAACATAAAATTTACCAGCAAGAGAACAAGAAGAAAGGAATTGATACATCCATTCTATAATGCTACTGCTCCCTCATTGAGACTTTGATCCCAGGCTACTGAAGTTCTCACCAAGCAAAGGTGTTTTGAAGAGAACCTGATACTTCAGCCTGGGGTAAGACCACATGAAGTATCATTTCATGTCTAAGAGCAGTCAGGTATCAATGTTGCCTTTCTGCTTGCCAAATGCCCAACCCTGGAGCTGTGGCTTCCCTAAAGGAATTTTCTCTCAACAGTTTCCTGAAAGCCAGAGAAAGATGAACTTCATTTCCACCAGTGAACTGTAACGGGAGGGCTCTGATGATACATTACGCATAAGAAATGAGTCATGCTGTGGTTTCCTGCTTCAGTTTATTGAGTGCAGAGTTGCTTGGCCTTTTTCTCCAGCTCTGACCCTTGTCCTGCTCAGAAGCCCTTGAAGATAGCTCTTTCCTTTCCCAGTCTCCATAGTTACAGTCAGGATCAAGGATAGAAGTATGCAGGCTCCTACTCTTGGCTCAGAGGCAAAAACCTACACCCACATCTTGTAAAATCATGGTGGCCAACAACAGCCTGAAATGCAGACAAGAACAACAGAACTGTATAGCTGGCTTACAACTGCACCAGTGTTCCTGTTCTTTTTTTTTTTTTTCTCTCTCATCTAGAAGCATCTGAGCATCTTATGTTATTAAGAACATTATTGTGAATTGCATCTAGTTCCACAGACTATTTTGCTGATGTCAAACTTTTCAGGAAATAGCAGCAAGCTTACAGTGAGCAGACTGGGAGCTAGCTGCCCACTGATTGAACACAACAGGGCAGGAAGTTCAGGCATTTTTAATGTCTTACTAGTTGAGGAGAAATTTGTGCAGTGGCTGACAATCCTTATATCTAATAAGATAATGTGTTCTTATACATGCAGCTTCATCATGGGAAGTCAAATGCTTGTAATCATATTTTTAAAAACAGATTAATAAATAGGTTACATATTGGGTA
Organism: Anas acuta; assembly: GCF_963932015.1. Lineage (NCBI taxonomy): Eukaryota > Metazoa > Chordata > Aves > Anseriformes > Anatidae > Anas > Anas acuta. The sequence continues at coordinate 109,452,827 of NC_088980.1, forward strand.
AGTATAGGAGAGGAGAGCAGATCATGAAGTGGAAGTGCCTAAGAGTAGTCAAAAGATCATTGCTTCTTAAAAACATAAACAGGATATAAACAAGAAGGAAAAAAAAAAAAAAAAAAAGCAGATGGTCCTTTTTGACCCTGTGATATGTGGAACAGTGTTCAGTGGTACAAAGCCATGGATTTCCTGGGAAGCCAGTCAGGCTACTCTGGTATACACCTACCTGAGATCTGGTCCTTGAAATCCAGAATTCTTTTGGCTACAAAATCAAAAAGCTGAAGTGACATGTTTTGACTAAACTTTATTATTTTTCTGTATAAAAACACTCACTGTCAGCCTGCAGATTACCTATAGTAATTGTGGGTTTTCCAGATATAATAAATAATTTTATTAAGAACTCTTTCTAGATGTCATTCTTCTGAACTGGCCTTTTCTCATATCTCCCTGGTTGCTTTCTTTGTCCACATACCATCTTCACATTCCTTTCCTCATTTTACCTGACATTTTAGAAGTACCTCCCTCACACTATCTTACAAGTTTCTTTCAGAATAAGTTAGATTTCTCTTGGAGGAGCAGTGGAAAGAAGTGGCTTTTTCTCAGTATTTGTGTAGTTGTCTCTTCTCCAGGGACAAGCTCATCTTCAAATTGCTTAACCTTTTGGGAAAGTTTCTTGGACAATTCTTATGCTGCTTTCTTTTCATTTGAGGGGCATTTTTGTCATCACTAGTATTACTTTAATGCCATGGAGCAGACATTCTGAACATTGGTGCACTGATCCTGCTGGTCCCAGACTGCCTTCTTTTAAAGCCAGGTCCTTAACATCTACAGTAAGCATAGCTCTGCAGATATCTGCAAGAGTTTATCCACCATTTTGTGGGGGACCCAGATTCAGCAGATATCATGGTGGTCTCTCAGCATTCATGCCCTGGATTTCCTAATGACAAGGTATAAATTACAGCCAATTAGGATGACAGTTACTCCTTGAAAAAAAAAAAAAATCTACCGAAAGGAAGCAAACACTTACCATCTGTTGGGAAACATTTGAAGAGAACATTCACTGATGGGAATAACTAAATTTTCTGGGGTCTTTGTAGTTTGGTTTCTAAGTGCAATCCTAAGTGGTTTTGAAAGCACTGCAGTAGCAGATAAAGTATTTGATGCATTAGAGTCTAATAGCACCCAGCATATGATGCCCGGTCTTCAGATAGGAGCAACTTTAAAGGATAGCTCATCCTTGAACAACCCCTGAATAAATACCTTTTCTGACATCAGCACAGACCCCAGTCTTGCTTCCTGTCTTCCTAACATTATAAAGCCACATTTTTAATCACAAAACCCAGTGCTGGTAAGTGACTGTCGCTGGCCTCCGCCACTCAAATACAAACGGAGATCCGCTGAGCACTTCCTCCAGACATTGGTAAACTAAATATAATTCAAACTATTAATCTAAAAAAACTGTTGTGCACTCTCTAAATTACTGCTGGATTATTCTATTTGCTTGAATAGTCATTATTGTTTAATTTTTTTTTTCTGTTTTAGCTTTGACACAGCTGATCACCTGTCTTCTATGGTGCTCTAAGAAAAATACAAAGGTGAGGAAGTTATAAACCATTGTTTCTTTGAAATAGCTTGAAGGCAAGAAGTTCAATTCTACTTTAATAACATTTTTTGCTAGACATATGTTACTATAATTTGAAAGGAGATGAAGAAAACAAAATCATATCAGGTTTATCTGCTGTAACTCCTGCTGTGATACCACAGCTCTTTTCAATAGAATAGGGATCAAGTCTGTGCCTATTGCACCTCTGGTTATGCTTACATTCAAACTGTTAACCAGGGCAAATGATATTGAGATCTTTACAAATAGATTAGCACAGTCTGGTAGAGTGGTTCTAAAGGCATTGCTTTCCTGTCTTCTTTCTGCACTTGTCCATGTATGTCTGGACACAGAGATGATTATTTGTCCTTAAGACTATTTCACAGGCAATTACATCATTTGCAAAAGATTGTTGCTGCTACTTAGTTTTTGTTGTTGGTGGTGGTGGTTTGCTTTTGTTTTTGTTTTGAGTGTGTAGAAAGCTCTCGGCATTCATATGGCATTTTCTCCTACAGGTGCATTGTCAAAGGGGTGGGTTCCGGTGACAGCTAAAATTGTACCTGGTGTCCAACCCAGTGAGCCAAGTGGTTAAACTGCAGTGAATTTCCAACTCCAACAATTTCCAACATTTTCAAACTGTTCTCCAAAACAGGTTTGCTTTAAGAAAGGTAAAACCAAACATAACTGCATACCTCATGTCAATGGCTAGCTGTGTACATGTTCCTCCCCACCTTAGTTACACACACCATGTAGTGCAGGCATAATCACAATCACAGAATGGCTTGGGTTGGAAGGGACCTTAAAGATCACATAGTTCCAACTCCCCTGCCATGGGATCCTCTGCCACTGGATCAGGTGGCCCCAGGCCTCATCTAACACCACATCTTGAACACCTTCAGGGATGGAGCATCCACAGCTTCTCTGGGCAACCTGTTCCAGCCTCACCACCCTGAGTGAAGAATTTCCTCCTAACATTTAACCTAAATCTCCTATCTTTTAGTTTAAAACCATTCCCCCTTGTACTGTCATTGTCTATCCAAACAAACTTTTGCTCTCCATCTTTTTTATACATCCCTTTTTAGTATAGAAAAGCTGCAAAAAGCAGCTTTAAAACATAATAAGAAGATAGCATTTGGAAAGATGAACATAAACATCTAGATGTCACTGCTTTCTCTGTCAGTACTTCCGCTAACAAAACTAGGACCGAGTTATCTTGTTTACCTCCCAATAAAACTGGATTTCCTTTAATTACTTTTTTCATCTAAAACACAAATCCAGACTTCTTGTCTTAAGAATTTCCAGAATTCAAAAATCCTAAGCAGGTAGATCTTTTAAATTACATACAGATCTGATCTTTCCTTCTCCTGTAACTGTATTTAAAGAAAACCACACAAAATTGGCAACTATGGTTAACACCCCACTTTTCTATCCAAGCGTTCTTTACGAAAAACAGATGAATCAGGAGGAAGAGATAGCTGCAGATGTGCAAACAGGCAGTTAAGGTCAGTCTGCTAACTTCTTTGGCACTTCTTGGGTTTCCTAAATACTAGTCACACTTACAGCCCCAAACTATACTAGTATCTGTTTAAGAATCACCTTACCACAACTAATCTAGTTCTTTCAACACAAATCTATCATGAACCACAAAATTTCTTTTCTTCAAGAGCTATACATACATCTGCATCTGTCCATGGACAGTCTGTCATGTTCTTCTGAGTAATCTCTAAGATTCTACAGTAAGATGCAGAAGTATTAGAAAATGTAGAAAGTATGACTAATGGTTAGAAGCACATATTAAATTCTTTCTTTCTAAAACAACTGCCACACTGCAAGTAGCAGGATCTGTAGAACACAAAATGAACACAAAAGAATATTGAAAGAGAGAAGCATTTAAACACTGTATGTTTGAAATGCTATGAGATGTGAAACTACTACCCAGTGCAATGCATTTATGTACTGTTTGATGTCAATGAAACTATCAGGAAAAGAAAGCTAATGTTTATGAGTGCTCATTTACCAGCTGTCTCAAAGAAAATAAGCCTGTCAGTCCCTTCCAGCAGTAAAACAGGCACACATACCCAGAGTCCTCTAGACCAGTGAATTGCAATCCCACCCAAGCAGGGAAGGACTGATGGGTGCTATTAGATTTTCATCCACTTCTGTGGCTTTCTTCTTTCTAAGATCACTATCTCAGAGAAGATACAGTGAGAGCTCATTCTATGGACTGTATTTCTCTGCAATGACAATGGCTGCTGGTTGTCTGAAAGAGCAAACTGCAATGACGCATCCCAAGAATGTCATCAGATGATTGCACTCCTCTTCCTCAAAGAACTAGAAGCATAATAATGATTGTGTCAGGGAGACAAAAGAGAATATGAAGAGATGTAAATATAATCTTTTTATTGCTTGCAATGATCTCAATTAATCACTTACAGATTGAATGTGTTTTTATACACTGGGTGTTCAGGATATGCCTAAGACAATTGCTTTAGGAATGTCTGGTCCAAACAGACATGATTATATACTTTGGTAGTTTTCTGCAAATGAATAAACTATTACAAGAACCATGTGTTCCCATTTGAGAAATAATATACAAGATAAATGTTAACCTGGGGGAAAAAAATAAAAATAAAAAAAAAAAAGTTAGAAGTTGTAAACATTTTATTCATGGAAGGGACTAAAAAAGACGATTTTAAGTTAACAACATTTTTCTAACAGCATTTATATATCACTTATTAGAAGTGGCAAAATTAATCTGCTGAATTTCAGCCTTAGAATGTTTTCTTTCTTTGAAAAGAAGTCAAATTTCATTTAGGGATAGGATGAAGTAAGCTCAGATGGGTTGGGATGGGAAGGGATGGTTCAGAAAAAGAAGCACTCACTGTAAAATAATATTGCAATTTTCAGTACATAGATCACAAGCATATAAAAACTTTATATGTCAAATATAGATGTGAAATTTCTGCTTTGCAATATATATGTGCATCTTTAGAAGTAAGTGTTTAATTTAAAAACCCAGGGATTTTTTTTTCTATTGATATTCAAGATAAAAAACTGTGCTGAACAATTTATAATTCTGAATTCAGCATCTGAAGGATGTAAATCATGGAAAAATAATGAAGTTACAAAAAGGAGCAGAGTTCTTCTCTGATGGTTCAGGTATTATTTTTCTCCTCACACTTTGCAATGTTGGAACTACAGCAAAGAATAAAACTTCTGGTTTTAACACCGCAATCTCAGTTAGATTCTTATTCCCTGTCAGCTCCATTGTAAATTCCACTGAGAGGATAAAATACAAAGAGTTCATTTATAATTAAACTTGATTGGATCTCAGCAGCAAGGTAAAGCATGATAGAAGACAGGCAGTGTAAATGGTGAGTAAGTTTAATTAGGATAGCTGGAAAAAATAAAGTCAATTAATCTTAATTTTCTTACATTCTATCTAGAGAAATGTGAAGCAAAATAGAGACTTTTAACTTAAATATATTAGGTAGATAATAGAATCTGTGTCACAATTTGTTATGACTATAGATAGGACCTATGGGAAAACAAAAGTGGCCTTGTACTTTGAGTTTTGCAACCAAATTAAGAGGGAAAAAATGAAGAAAAATCTTTATTTAACTATAGATTTTTTTTTTCTGTTTACTACAGGTATGTATTTAGGGTATTTAACATCACCTCTATCTTCTATATTGTTTTCTTTCATTTCTGCACTTTCTTGTCATAATACATAAAGTTATATATAATTACACAGTATTTTCATAAAGCAGGAACTCATATAAAATTCCTTGCTTGCTTGAGGACTGGGGGACATCTTGCAATACCAGCATTTACTGGCTATTTCAGTGAAGAGCCTGAATGTGAGTAAGAAAGATGGCCCTGGATGCTACAGCTTTTCAGGTACAGGTAATGCACTTAAAACATTACAGATTTATTTACCTGTTCTGGAAAGAGATTTTTGTTTTCCTATGAGAAACATCTCAGAAGACACTCTTGCAAGAAATTTCCTCCAGATGAAATGCCACTGTGTCTATTACCCTTAAACTAATGCACAGAATTCCTCCCAGTTCATGCTTACTTTTACTTAATATTGTTACTACAGTAGTAGTCAGACAGCAAACATCATTTGCAAGACTTTTGCTGAACCATAGACCTCCTTTATACTGCAGAAAATCTGAAAAGACAAAGAGACTCTCTGCTAGGTTTTCCCAAATCGTCCCACTTTGGGTACAGCTTGCTTCTGGTAGAAGGCTCTTCCAACTGTTTGCATTGCACAGGATATGCCTTGAAAAGACACTATTCCTGCCAATCCCAAATACGGAAAATATCCTGAGGAAGTATCCAAATATTAATGGGTAACAGCAAAGAAACAAGGAAGTTATGAAAATATTGGATTTAAAATGCATTTTTATTTAGCTCTGAGTATCTCATGCACATTTGTAGCCTCACTTTTTCATGCCTTCCCTCCCTAACCTGTGGTTTCAAAATTCTTTCTCAGTCAATCAAAGCCAAAATTGTGCAATCATATGACTACAACAGTTGGGAAGAAATAAGGAAAACACCATCAAGTCTTGCAACAAAATTAGGAGAGTTGGCAGGCCTGATACAGACACTGTTTCCACTGTATTGTTTCCACTGTTTCCACTCAAATGTCCACACAGCTAGGAAGAATGCAGAAGATACCCACTGTCCACTGCCTGCCCTACTGAACAGCTTAGATACCTACCCTCACTGCTAACTTGAGATGGAGAATGGTGCACCAAGTAACTCACCAGCACTTCTGAAATTCAGCTCAACTGCCTCTAGTTTTTAGGATCTTGCCTTCAGGTTCAATGAACAACAGATGGTGTAGTCATTAAGTCTCCATTCACCTCTTTCAATACTTGAAGAAATTATAATACTTGTTAGCTGCCGTACTTATGCAAGTGAACAGAAAGGATACATAACAAATTCAAAATGTGTGCAAAACAAAAGACTCAAGCCACATATTTATGTGACTTTAAAAGGAGTCAGAGGAAGCTGCCATTTGATTCCTATTTAGCCATCTACAAGATAATGTAAGCAACAAAACCAAAAAGCAAATTTACACAAACACACACAAACATACAAATGGGAACTCTGGAATGATTCATCCCTGGGTCTAAAACTTCAGCTCCCTGCATTTACTTTCCCCTTCTTCCTTCCCACAGTCCATATTTAATCACATATTTTATTGGAAAGAGACAGCAGTCAGATAATCCAGGGCATTGGCAGGTGTAGTGTCTCTACTCCAGACACACTCGTACTGATGCTGAACTTTGGTAATGAAAGTTGTCTCCACACTCACATAGAAAATTTTGAAACAAGGTCAGAAAAAAAAATAAAAATCAAACCCAAAACCCCAAAACATAGGCTCATCATTTGTTTAAACCCTAAGGAGACAGAAGGTTATAATTCCTGATTTGTAACCATATGCTCTGAGGATGCTCCGGTGGGTGCTTCGTACAGTGAAGATCAAGTAAAACCACAGAAAAAAGGCATCCACTTTTTACAGCAGAATGTTGTAACTTCACAGAGTAAGGAGATATTTTATGGGCAATACCAGGCATGGAGGTGCACATCCAGAAGCTGGGTTCCTCCAGCCAGTGGATGTGCAGTCAGTAATATCTCTACTTTCTCCACACTCTTAGTTGCATGTAAAAGAAACAAACATTCTCCTGATTTTGAAAGACATTGAAGTTAAATAAATTATCAAAAGTTAAATAAGCAGTTCCCAAGTGAAATGTGTACAGTAACACCGCAACTGAAAAGTCTCATTTTGTGGTTGTCTCCAGTAGAATAAGCCACACAGGGACAGTATGGCCTGTTTTTCTTTTCTTTTATAATAATTTACTTTTAACTGAAGGCTCACTTTGAAGGAGAGAGCAGAAAAAGAGAGTCCACACAGCTACCAAGAGTCAGCAATTCACAGCCATTTAAAGCAGTATAATAATACCATGGGACAGGGCAGGTTTGAAATCATTAAGGAGACCAAATCTTGAGAGAGGAAATTGTAGCAAGATTGCATTATTTATAGAGTTAAACTATTCGCTGGACTGAATCCAAAGTAGTCGTTATTAAGCAGTGAAACTTTGCCTGCTATGAACAAGCCATTCTGTTCTGTCTCATATCAATATTACAACAGCTGGTTTCAGTCAAAGTTATGGTAATGAATTTTGGACCTATGTAATTCTGCTTCTGATCCACTTTGTAATTTTATCATTACAACTTTTCTTTTTGAAAGAAATTTACAAATGCATACACACACGAAATTACTCCAGCTATAATTACAGCAATTTCAAATGAAAGAATTTGATGTTTGATCTGTAAACTCTTTACTTTGCATTTCAGTGTCTTTTATCTGGACGCTTTATGGCTTGAAAATGCCCCTTGAAGACCTCTCTAAAATTTTAATTTCCCAATCTGGTGGTCAGTCCTGTAGAAATGATATTACATGCAAATCAACCCAAAATCTCATAGATTATCCTGTGGGAATATGACCTTACCAATCATTCCTATAAAGCTTTTCCTTTTCAATAATCCATGAAGGGATATGCAAACACACTTTTGCTCTAGGCACTGTGACATTCAAAAACCAGTGCTCTAACCTTTCATGTAGGTTGGATGAAATCATTTGCTGGAGACAATGTCATTATGCACTGTGCCAGTCTTCAGGGACATAGCACAGAAAGAGATGTAGTTGAGAAGGTGTGGGAATAATGAAGGGGTGGAGAATAACAGCTAAGTAAACAGCATGATGCAGGGGTTTCTGCTTGAGTTCTCATCTAATGGCTTTTGCCTGAAAGGGAAAATGCAATATTCTTGCCCATGTTTTTATTTTTCTCTTTCTGCAAACACATTAGGATTGAGAGGCATAAAAATGCGATCTATAATTTCATAAATACTGAAAAATAGAATGCTCCAATGCAGAAACTGTGAATGGAAGACTCATCTAAGCAGGCTTACAAATGGAAGAAAAAGGTGGGTGGGTGGGGGGAATGGGTAGATATATTAATATCCCTTCAGAAATCAGAGGAGGATGGTAGCCCCCCAGTAGGAACCATCAGAATGTAGCCATACCACTACACTAATGATATGGCTGGCAACAGAACACATTATTTCCAATAAAGAAGATTTCTCAGAAATCATTTTGCTGAGAAACATGGATTTCCCTGTCACACAAAGAACAATAACACTAGAATAAAAGTCAACATTGTTATGAATGGTTTACAGCTTCTCACATGCTCTTTGTGCAGTGGTAACAAGGCAGGAGAGATTGATGTTTTCTTTTGGATGGAGGGCTCTCATGCTTGGTGCTGCTACCTTAATGCAGTGGTTTGGAAACAGGATTTTTTTTATTATTATTATTATTATTTTTTTTTAAGTCTATATCATGACCTCTAAGGATTAATAAAGTTTCTGTAGTCATAAAAAAAGGGGTTAGGAATATTAAATTTGAAGGCACAGATCCCTGGATTTTAACAGCTACTTTCTGCATACAGATGAAGAACGTGCGTAAGATGGGCACATCTTTACATTTGTCCCTATTCCAAGGGAACAAATAACTTCCATTCCAAAATATAAACCAGAGAAAAGTAACAAAAGGTACAAAAAATGAAGAAAGGCTGTGCTTGCACTTATACAGATAGATCAAATAACTGGTCTTATGTGATACCTGCTTTCATCTTTCCAGTAAGGAAAGATTTCTCTAGCATCTTTTATCCAAGTATGCTTGGATCCAAGCTTCCTGGAAGAAAAGCATTTTGTGATTTGATATTAACTAAACTGAAGTATGGAGTTCTTGAATTTTATGAATGACAAGCGAAGTGACCGTTCCCTTGCAGCATCGACACCCCAGCGCTCATTATTTGAGAGGAGTTCTGGAGATAAAGCAATTCACTCCAAACATATAAATAAACAAACATGAAAGATAACAAATCAAGCACCTATTTAGCTGCAGACATTTCAAAAGCTAAAACACTGGAAGCTGTCTTCTTGTCAGTGTGTATATACCCTTCATTTTGAATATGATATATTTGCTATAGATACAGATCTGCAAAGAAAAGACTGAACTGACATTATCAAATATACAGTCTGTTTGACAACTCATTTTCCTTTAGAACAACCTGACAGATTATTTAATCTATGAATTGTAATGGTAGATTTATGAGTGCTCTGAATCCTGTGGCTGCAGGAATATTGTCCACGTGCAGCTCACAAGCAGATAAGAAGATTGACTATAGGAAGTTGCAGTGGAAAGGAAGGAAAACACACACTTCTGAGTTGCTGTTCTCTATTCTTGATGCTTAAAGGCATTTGGAGAGGAAAAAAAAATAAAAATAAGAATAACACCACTTCTATATAAAAAAGCAATTTGCTGAGCAAACCCCTTAAACAGAGACTTCCTAAGTCACACACACAGAGGGCAACTGAGTGACCTGTATCTTAGGTGATTATTCCTCCCCACTGGATACAATGAACATAATGACTCAATTATCATCATAGGAGCACAAATGAGAAATGAGTGAGGAGCATACTAAGTGGACTTCCTCAGAGCATGATGCTAAGATTTCTGTCAGTTTAAGCAGCTGTCTGCATAACACCACAAATTAGTCCTTCCTCACACAAGTCCTTGAGGACTGCTTTTCACAGGGAGAGGGAAAGGAAAGAGAGTGAGAACTCTGAGCAAATTATTGGGATTTGAGGCCCTTGCCAGTTCAGATTCATCTACTAGAAATATTTTTCTGACTGATATTTATTTTTCAGGAGAAATGGGACACCACAGAATAACTTTTCTTAATGTTTGACATATACAAGTGTAATATTCAGTCCATATCAGGAAATGTCTTGTTCAAATAACATATATTTCCCAGCAGGCGCTATAAAAAGCTTTTCTAGCACAATTAGCATAATTGAATAAAAAGAATAAGGATCAGGTTTCACATATACAGACTTCTGGTTAAAAGCAGAAGCTGGAATATATTTTTTGGAGAATATGGTATTATTTCCCAAGGAGAATACTCCACAGCAGAAAGCAAAAAAAAAAAAAAAAAAAAAAAAACGGGAAAATCAAGTGTTTTCAGATGAATGTATCAGCTATTTCACGTACTTCTTGTTTAACTGGGGTGACTACTACGATTGTTTTAATCACTATCCAGATGAAATAATTACTTGAAAAGTCATTCAAACTTTAACAACTCACATAACGTGACTGCAAAGAGACCTAAGTATAAGACTTGGAAAAATGGAACATATCTATTTCTTCTGGACTGCTCAGTTTCAGTCATTTTGGCTTATCTATTTGAAGTCAATTCTAAGTCACCACATGATTCTCTGCGTAAGGAACTTCTCATCTATGCTACTTGGGCAGGCAGAGTTGCATCAGAAACTCAACCACTTCTACCAGCATGCTGTGTGAAATGCCAGCCGACCCCACGCCTCGAGATGCACTGGTACACCAGAAGGCATTGTACTGGAGGTCAGGTACAACCACAGGGCAAGATCAAGACAATTGGAGATGTTAGCAGCTGTTATGCATGCCAAAAGTAAACAACTCACAACAGTGCAAAACAAAAAGGTTATAAAACAAAAACACCCCATGTAAGCAAAACATTTTGAAGTTGACTCCTGGCATGAAAAACAGTGACCTCAGCAGGTACAATGCTTTCCATTCCTGCCAGGCATCTGTGATGATAATACAAGTCGGCCAGGACAGGGGGCTGGTTGGCCTTAGTCTGCTCTATCAGCGACCAAAGAAAACTGAATAAATTTTAATGTAAAAATTTACATAATTTACATTTACAAGTGGAGAATTGGAAAGAAAAAATAAAAAATAGAAATAAAACAAGAAATATTGAAACAACTTCTCTCCTGCCATTTATCTCTGTAGTCCTGTCCTAACTCCCAGGCTAGAATCAGTCAGTTCACGGATTGTCTTATTTGCAGCAATTTCCACTCAGTTCCCTCTTGTCACTAAGAAATTTTATGACCTCCAAGATGTGGCTGTCTACTCCTTGTTCCTCTGAGGAGTCCTCTGGACCTCTCTGCCTGACACCCCTGCTGAGGAGTCTTGAGAATTTTCTCTTCCCTGAAAAAAACAATTCTTCCGACCCTCCACATGATCCAATAGGTTTAAAAGGAATATAGTACAGTTGCCAGTAAGAGTTACCAATCCAGTGTCGTTCACCCAACAGTTTCAGTGTTTCTTCTCTCAGTATACAGACCAAGCTTTGCAATACTTCTTCCTGGGCCAAATCACAGAATGGTTTGGGTTAGAATGGACCTTAAAGATCATCTAGTTCCAATCGCCCTCTGCTTCTGTGTTAGAAAGCATGAGGGGAAAAAAAAAAAAAAAAAAAAAAAAAAAAGGAGAGAGAGAGAGAGAGAGAGAGAGAGAAAAGCAAGATTTGCTGGATTACAACTCTTTTGCCACATCTGCTCTATGTGCAGAGGCATGATCTTCAGCAACAGTCCAGACCAGAAGCCAGAAGGACAAATATACCAAGTTTCTGTGGTTGCAGATACAGATATCTTTTCAACAGTTACAGCACTGACTTTATTTTGGCTTCATCATGCATTCTAGAAACTCCTGCTATATGTGTGTGGGACTGTATTAAACTGCAAGTCTGGGGGGATAATTTCTTCACCTTTATTTTATTATTATTACTTTTTTACAGAAACATTTGGAAATTACTGAATTAGTTTCCAATTCACTTTGACCCAAATCCTAGCCAGTTATTTAGCTGCTGATATATATATCTCAGTAATGAAAGCAAAACAAAAGGTAACCTAGCTCTGGTAAGTGACTTAGTTTTACGCACATCTTCCTCTAGTACAGCTGTGTCCACATATGTCTGACTGTGCTTTGGCGTAAACTAATCTCCATGTTCCCACACAGCTCCGTGCTATTTTAGCACAGCTGCATGGCATTTGGGGGGAAAAAGCACGTGATGCTAAGTGTTCCAGTGAACTGTATGCACTCTGCAATTATTTTGCAGCCCAGTGTTGGATGTCTAACTGGATTCTAGGACTTAAAAAGGGGTAATGGACAGAGGTCTCTCACTGAAATCTTCCAGTATTCCATAAATCATCTGCTTTAGCAGTGCAGTCCAAGTTGAGGTAGTAGTAAAGCAACACATGGGAGGTGCTACTAGGTGTTATAATCTTGTCATTAATTACCATTAGTAGTTTTATACGTCTTAGGAGCCCTGAGTACAGCTGACTGCAGATGAGTTGGGAGACTTGAAAAGTCAGATTGCAGAGGAAGATATGACAGCAAAATCTGCATGACTTTTTTTTTTTTCAGAGCAGTATTGTTCAATGGAACACCACATCTGGTTTTAGCTTGGACACAGTCGTAGTACAGACCTGGCATGACCTGCAGGGAATGGCGTGCTGACAAATTCATTCTTCTAGAAACCAGTGCAAACTCACTCCGAGCAGCAGAAGCTGAAGATAATCATCAATAATTTCCTCAGCAGGGTGAAGAAAGCGTCTGTTATGATTTGGAATTGCACTCTCAGCCTCCACTAATTGACAGACATCCAGTTCAGTGCACTAGAACAATGTTCAAGCCATTCTCCCAGAGGCAGGCAATACTTAGTGGTATTAAGCTGTACTAGAAGTGCTATTCAGCCTGTTCACTTCAGGTATACAGCAAAGGAGCTCAGAATTGCTTCCCTTCTCTCTCAGGGAGACTTACCTCTCTCCATGAACTATATAGGGAACTCAGTCTCTTATCTTTGATTACCTGAATTACATTTAAACAGACATCCGATGTATCTAGCACCTAGCCTTTCTCTTGTACAAAGTTACAAATCCAACAGGGATGCTTCTGGGTCTTTTAAGGCCCATTTGACACCTGTGGAAAATTCCTGAATAGCAAGCATAATTAATAGTTCCTGAGTACTAAGCATAATAACTGCTTGATGGCGATGGTAGAACATTTTGCTCCCACACCCACTGTGTTCAGTAAGGATGGTGGAGGTACTTTTGTCATTCCATAAGGCTACTACTGGATGCACCTGCTAGATTGTACTGCAGTTCCTCGTGTATCTTCCCATGAGACTGCTCCAGGGCAGACTCTACCTGGCCTTCTAGAATCTGGAAAACCAGGGTCCCTCCTTTGAGACATAACATGCCAGACAAGAGTCTCATGTCCAGGAGAACTGTGCCTTCTCAGGAGGCAGGCACTGGCAGATGAAGGCAACTTAATTGGATTCAAGGTCCTACTGCCCATCAGTGCAGACCTCCATGACAGAGCTGGTTGACAACATCTCTTGCCAAGCTACAGTCACTTTTGCCTCAGTACACACAATTAGCAGGAGCACTACATGTAGATACTCCACTATAGCCTAACTGAAGAGCTTTTTGGCCCAAACTCACGTTTTGCTACCATTTGCTGATAGTTGTTGGTGGGTCTTGACAGCTGTGCAAGGATACCCTTTCCAAAGGGCAAGAAAATCCAAGACATAACCATACGGCTCAGCTCACAAACAGCCCTGAACGGAGCTTATTGCTGAGCATGCTGTACAAGGAGAGATATAAAATGGTTTATGAGTAGCTGAGAAATTTTGAATAAGGAAGCATCCAGAAAGGTAGTTCTAGGACAGTAGGGTCACAAGGAAGACAGGCAGCTTGGTAGGAACGAGGAGCTGTACTGTGTGGAATGGCAGGGACACTGTCAAAATCTTTCTAGGACAGTGAGCTGCAGAGTTCCATGCATCCATAGAATCATAGGATATCCCGAGTTGGAAGGGACCCATAATGATCATCAAGTCCAACTCCTGGATTCCACATGAAGCTCATTCTAAAAGCTTGTTTTAGCATACTTCCAAGTAAAACAGGCCTAGGAAGGACTTACCAATTCTGCTGATGAAGATCTACATCTGAAAGATGAAGATCTTCAGTAAACAGGTGTCATTGTTTTGGCTGGGACAGTTCTACAGTCTTTGTAGAGGCTCACACAATGCTGTGTTTTGGATTTTTGATGAAACCGGTGGTGATAGCACGGGGATGTTTAGGTTGCTGCACAGCAGTGTTCACACAGAGCCAAGGACCTTTCTGCTCCTTGTGCTGCACTGCCAGCAACCAGGCTGGGGGTGCACCAGGAGCTGGGGGGGATACAGTCAGGACAGCTGGCCCAGGCTGGCCCAGGGGATGTCCCACACTGTGTGGGGTCATGCTCAGCAATAACAGCTGCGGTAAAGAAGGAAGAAGGGAGGGGGAGACATTCAAAGTGTTGGTGTTTGTCTTCCCAAGAAACCATTACATATGGTGACCCCTACTTTGCTGGGAGTGGCTGAACACCTGCCTGATGATGGGAAGTAGTCAATGTATTCCTGGTTTTGCTTTGTTTGCGCATGTGGCTTTTGCTTTTCCTAGTAAAATGTCTGTATCTCAACCCATAAGCTCTTGCACTTCTGGCCTTTCCAATTCTCTCCCTCATCCCACCTGGGGAGAATGAGCAAGCGGCTGTGTGGAGGCTCAGCTGCCTGCTGGGGCTAAACCACAACAGGGAATAAAAATTAATACAAGAAGCAAACAGATCACCTGGACTAATGAGAGAAAGCATATAACATATATGGTTCACATAAAATACATGGAAAAGCATAGCACTTCAGTAAAGAACAATTTCTGCAAGTTAGTTACTTAATCTAGCTCCTAAATAACTGTGTTTAAAAAACTTCTCATGAGTCATTCTTATTGTACATTTCAAAGTTTTCACACATTTTACAAACGTTATTCAAAAGCTTAGATGTTATGTAGCAAAATGTAGAAACTTCCAGAACTCCAAAGTCTGAAGTCAAATACCAGATTTTTCCCTAATAAATAAAAGCATCTTACAGGAATGGCTCCAAGCTAAACAAACTGATAATACTTTGAGTAGTTTTTGAGTAGTTTTGAGTAGTCCTTTGAGTAGTTTTGAATTTCAACTTCTAATGAAGTCAAGGAGTTTATTATTCATTTTATATTTATCCTTGTTAAATTAAGATTATTTTTTTAATTAGCAGAATGCACATGGTATCTGAAATACAGTTACCTTTAAAGTTGTTTCCTCCTGAAACAGGGTAATACAAACATGAAGAGAAAAAATTGTGCATAAGAAACCAAAGACACTAGAAGGAGCAAGCCCAAATGCATTCTAAGAAATGTTTGGCTTCAATGTACAGAAACATAAACACCAGGGTTTAGGGACAAAAGGATAGACATCTTCATCATAAATCCTCTTTATTTCTAGCAAAAACTCATACAAATGAATATTCCTACATGGAAACAAAAAATCAGAGGAGGTTAACTTCTACCAACAAAACCTTTTCAGAGAAAGCATTTGGTCTATTACCAATTCCTCACCTAGACCACAGTAGCAGAGCAGAAAAAGCATGAGTCTGTGTTTTATCTTCCTTTTATTTGCTTAAAAGGGTTTTGATTAGGTATCATAAGTGCTAGCTCTCATTTCCTGGGGAAAAGTATGCATTTTGTCTCATGTGGGCAGGGGCTAACAGCTGAAATCTACCTATTCATTTCTGCAAGTGACATCATTCTAAAAGGGTTGGTTCTTCCAATACAGAAAGACACAAGTGACTGATGGCTTAGGGTAATTAAATACTCTAATTACATCCATAGCCAGATGCACCTCTTATCAAAGCTTTAATTTGTAAGAAACAGGAAAAAAAAGATTCTGAAAATGAGTAATTTCCCCTCTAATCTCACTGTGTATGCATTGGCATTTCTAAAGCTTCTTTGCTGTGGTTTTATGATTACTGTTTTCTTACATCATTGTCTTGTATTTACTACCAAGCGAAAACAGTTTACTTCATAAACCACAAAAGCCCCTTGATATCCCTTTCAGTGTAGCATTAATAATGTATTCCGATGTCCTGAGCATTATCCTAGATAGTTTATCAACAGCACATTAACCACTTAGTCTCATTACTTTCTGTACAGTGTTGCTGTCTTAAATTGCATCAGTTCCTGTCTCCATCCATTTTGGACTGAGAAACAGAAACCATCCTGCCACTAACCAGTGGTCATTAATGGTGGTCTCATCTCAGAGACACACGGGTACCGTTTTTGAGACATCACAAGCAGTTCTACCCACACAGCATCTAAAATGCAACTTTGAACACAGGCAAGGCTGTAATTCCCCAGTAGTCACATGTGCATTTCCTACTGCAACATCTTTTTTCCAGTCTTGCAAAATCCAGGGTTGGCTCACTTGTATTCATCAGGAAGCATAAGAACAACAAACAAGAAAATCCCACCCTTAGCAACAGTTCAACGATTTTTGAACCCATTGTCTGACAACAATTGTCTGACAGGCAGCTGGCAACACACATTCTGGCCTTCTTCACTGCTTTCTACCTGGGGCCGCTTATTGTCTCCCTACCTACCCTATTCCATCCAAAATCAGTAAACATCCAACTGCTTAGATCATGACTTCAGCCTCCTTCATATTCACTTTACTCAAACAGGGCGTTATGCTTCCTCTCAGCTTGCTCCCTATAGGCTTCATCCCAGTAGTGTGCATATAGTTACTTCATTTTATCCTCAAATTCATCCATACTGTTCTTTGCTGTAACAAACCCAGAAAAATTGACAAAAACAGGTAATGCAGACTGTAGTTTTGGCTTGAACTTCAGGCTTTTATACCCCACAGTTCACCACTGTTTCAGCAATTCATGTTTTTAATGTAACTTATTTGCACATGAAATCTCAGGAGGAAGCTAAGTTTATTTTATTTGATAATGAGCTGACTATTAGCAGAGCTTTACCAGCCTGACAGCTATGCACACAATCGGTGTTTGACAGAAACGTTTGTGGATATTGGCTTATGTTCAAAGGTGATTCAAACACTTGAAACTACATCTCCTTTAAAATAGACCTTAGAGCAGATTCAAAGCCTAAAAGTCTGTATGTAAAAGAAATCTCACCTACTGTAATCTAGTAAATTACTGTAATTAATTGAATCTGTGCTGTGAATCTAGATATTCACTTTTACTAAAATTTGTAAACATTTAATACATTTGAAACAAATTTCAGTCAAACTGGTTTGGAATTAATTCAGAGGGGATTGGGTTTGGTGGTGAAGAGGGACATAACGTAGAAGGATTTTTTTTCTAGCTTGTTTGTTTAAAGAAATCATCATTTAAAAACATAAGAATTCAGAAGATAACTCTAAGGGATATGAGATAACTGAAACGAAAGAAAGTTATCCAAATATTATGTTCAATTCAAGAGTCAGAAGTACACCCCATAGATGTCCTTCACATGAAACAATGAGTAAAATATATATATATATATATATATATATGAACAAAGAAAATGGAAAATAAGCAGCATGTCCAGATTTTGATGACAATTGAGAGAGAGGAAAAAAAAAAAAAAAGTTTTCCAAATCACAGACACCTAAAGCATGAGGTTGGAGA
Source organism: Anas acuta (assembly GCF_963932015.1). NCBI lineage: Eukaryota > Metazoa > Chordata > Aves > Anseriformes > Anatidae > Anas > Anas acuta. The sequence continues at coordinate 109,470,866 of NC_088980.1, forward strand.
CTGGGACATTTTGTTGAGGTTTACTTCAAATGTTGTGACATCCAATATAAACACTTCTCCCATTGAGACTGGACACTTGTCAACAGGTGTAATGCATACAGCTTTGTTTGTTTTTGTTTTGTGTTTGTTGTTTTTTTTTGTTTGTTTTTTGTTTTTTTGAGGTCTATATGTGAAAACCTCTAGATCCTGAAAACTACAGCTGTCAACATTGCTATGCAACAACTGAAACAGGACAGCCCTTTAGTAATGCTTACACAGAGCCAAATACTTTTCAGCTCCTCGCAGTGCCCCATCACCAAGGAGGCTGGGGGTGCATCAGAAGCTGGGAGAGAACACAGCCAAGACAGCTGGCCCAACTTGGTCAAAGCTCTAAGACCAGGTTAGATGAGGCTCTGAGAAACCTGATCTAGTGGGTGGCATCCCTGCCTGTGGCAGGGGGGTTAGAACTAGTTGATCTTTGAGGTCCCTTCCAAGCCAGGCCATTCTATGAACTAAGATTTTTATTCTGTTGCAGTATCAAACTATATTGAATATATAAATGTGTATGTACATAGAATATATGCATTGTCTATAAATCCTTAGGGTTCCTGGTTTTGGTTTTATCTGCTCTTTCAGAAAGTAAGAACTTCTTATCCCTGCTTGTATTAGCCAGCCATGTAATCTTGTCCTAGAGAAATAAAATGCAAGATGCCATATGAACTTCTTTGCACATTTTATACAAATAAATTGATCTTCAAAAGGGATTGTACTGTGCAGAAAACCAAGGCAGAGAAAGGTCAATTCTCTGTTTCCAGAAGACAACCTCCTTTTCTATTGCTTCACACTCACATGCTAGCTGTTTGTTCCACTTTTTAAACCGACCTTTTTGAAGGACTTCAGAATATTTCCTAATGAATAAAGCATTACTAGACTAAGTCCACAGCTTAGGAGCTGGTGCATAATAAAGTTTAAAGAAAAAAGATGCTGAAAGAACACTAGTTATAAATAGCTTAGCATGCCATCAAATGAGATCTTCAAGCCTAGTTTAAAGGCATGGTCATTGCACACAACACTATCATGCTTAACATTCCCCCCAGAATTTCTAAGTTTGCATTTAATAGGCTTAAAAGCTTTCACAAGAACTAAAAAGTAACTCTTATTCATTTTTAAAATTATTTAGTTTCTGTTTTAACTGCTGGGGGGGGGAGGAGGGGAGCAAGGGAGAGGGGGAAGGGTTAAGGGGAAATAGTCATTTAAAGTTAAAAACATAACGTGTGGTTGTGGTTGGGCAGCAACAGAGATTCTTAAATAAATTTCCATGGTACAATCTTGTTGAAAGAACCAAATATCAGAAATATCACAGATTTCACAGGTAGGTCCATGATTTTTTATTTATGCATAAAGAGATCACAGCTGCTGAGCATTAATACTGAAGATGGGTATGTTCATGACATTGATATTCTCACAAAGAAGGATCAAGATGCTCACAGTTTTATGTAATTGCACAGAAATAAATAGATTATTGGTTTTGCATGTTGCCAGAGAATTGAAAACATCTACAGTGAATAGTTAGTAATTACATAAATAGCTGTCACATGTATCACTGTCTCAATTCTGCAATGCCATTAAGGACAACAATGATCTGCAACAGCAAGAATCTGATCTTAGAGGCAGAGTCAAACTTTACCACTTCGGGTTTTACCACATGTGAATAACATATATTGAAAACTCCATACAAAAGCTGGGTCTCTTTAGAATCAAAGTGATTACATTTGAAATAGCTGACTTAAGTTCAAGGCAAGCAAGAACACACACAACACATAAGTAGAGAAGCTAGACTCGGTTTTTTACTTCCCACCCATTGAGGCCACTCTCAATTATCTTTGAGAGATGATGGCAACTGGGAGAGATTTCTGAGGACTGGCAGAAAGCAAGCACATTTCTTGTCTTCAAGAAAACCAAGCAGCAGGATGCCAGGAGCTAGAGGCTGGCCAGCATCACCTCAGCACCCAGGAAAGTGATAGAACAAGCAACACTGGAAAAAATTCAAAATATGCTAAGGAAAAGAAGGCAGTTGAAACTAGTCAGCATTGATTTATGAACAGTAAATTGCACTTGAGTCACCTGATAGTTTTCTACAATGTGATGAGTAGTCTGGTGGATGCGGGGAGAGCAGTCAACTTTTTGTACCTTGACTTGAGAAAGATTTTTGACTAATATCTTCATAGAGAAACTGATGACTGGGTAAGTAGACAGGGACAAGGACAAAAAAGTAAACTGAACTGCCAAATTCATAGATGTGATCATCAACATGAAGTCCAACTGGAGGCCATTCACCAGAGGTGTACCTCAGGGATTAGCACTGGGTCTAGTTCTATTTAACCTCTTCATTAATGCCTAGGCAATGGGATGGAATGTGCCCTCAGTAAATTTACAAATACAAAGCTGGGAGAAGTAGCTGGTACACCATAGGGTTTTGCTACCTTTCTGAGGGACCTTGATGGGCAGGAGAAATAGGCAAATAGGAATTTCATGAAGTTCAGCAGCTACTCCCAGTTTCTTGTCATAGGAGAGCATGACTAAAATCATATGCATTATCTGTCACCTCTGAATCCTTTATGCAATTTACACAATAAGGTCCGCTTTGGACATTTCTTCAGCAACAGAGAGCTGCACAGATCATTGTTTGGCTCAGAAAGTTAAAATCATCAGTGGAAAACAAAAGTCCTCAAGACCAACAACCACATTTCTCTACCTGATAACATGCATGCATCAATGCATAACCATGGTTCCCGCATAGCTCAGATAAAAGGCCACAGAGAGAAAGATGTCTCTAAACTTTACCAGAAAGGATAGGCCTCAACCAAAACACCTGGTCTTGAGAAGGCTGAAAAATAGAAATCCAACCTGTGCCCCTTTTTCTGAGAAACAATCTAGTCCGGGTCTGCAAAAGGCAAAATAACAAGTGAAGCCCTGCAGTAGTGATACATATCCTAAGGCTGTCTCTAACCATTTCATTCTTCTACAGATAGCAGCTGCTTTCAGAAACCATTAAAACCTCACACATCATTTCACCTTCTTTCCAATAAATAACCATTCAAAGGAAACAAATTTCTCCTTATTTCTCTCCATACATTGCAGAAGCATGGGATAAAAATAAATCAGATACTCGATACTGACATGCAATGGCAATCTACCTGTTTCCTTCATGAATCTTCCTATACCTCATTTCTCTCATCTGTGGCAGTGGACAGCAGATATCCACCCTCCTCAGAAATCATAGCATAACGTAAAACAAAGGGAGTAAAATAAAAAGATGAAATAACCTTTACCCTCGATGCTATCTGTAGGGCTCCTGGTACAGTTCATTGACTGCAACCAAATGAGTTCACCATGCCTAACATTACGGAGCTACTTGAAGGAAAATAATTTACTGCCAGGACAATTTATCTCAACGTCTCTGACTCTATTCTCAACTCCAGTCATCAAAGGCTGGATCTATTAACTTGCAAGAGATTCTTTAAAATGGAGCCTTTCTCCTGGTACTTAAGAAGGGGGAGGCTGTGTAGGAGAGGAGCAATAAGATTCTCATTTATGTGATTTAATTTAACTCAGAATATGCTCCTTATTAGAAGATGTGTGGGTGGTGGTGTTTTCCTGTTTAAAATGTTATTAAAGGGACTCCAATAAGGGTTTCATTATTATAAAGTGCAATCAAAGAAATTGTTTTCTACCAATTAAATGCTGCTAAATGAATACTTAAAAGCAGTGGCAGCTATAATGCTTTTCAGCTGGTGGAGATCTCAAAAAAAAAAATGTAGTAAATTTGTGTGCCTGTTTGCACACACACAACAGAAATTTGAGGATTATATGTTAAAAGCCAGAATGATATAGGTTATTAATTACTCAGATAATATTAGAAATGCAAGAATATTAATTGTTTATATAGAAAAATAGGAGAAATGGCCATTACCTGGTTTCTCTCTCCTGCATGTGCCTTTTCATACCTGAGCTCCTGCATGTAAGTTTGTACATAGCCTTTGAAAGCCCCACTGAGGTCCTCGTTGCAGATAAAAAAAATGTATGATGACTCTGTAATGCAAGAAGTTCTTTTTTCTATGTCATTATAAAAAGGAAGGCACACAGGCCTATACAATAAATAATCACCACTTACCTCATGAACACAATCACAGGACAGCTGGGACCATGTAACCTTCTCTCACTTTCCACACTTAATCTTGTTTGGCTCTGCAGCTTTGCTGACAGCTGGGAAAATACCCACTGAAAGCTGCTGCACAGGTACAGCATGCTGTCTTTTCCTGCATTACCTGTGTGTTGTGGTGCTGGGTTTTGCACAGCACAGGAGGGAAAAGAATCTCAGTAACATTTTATTGAGGATTTTAATCCTCTCATAGGACTGATCCCACAATCCCCAGGCATAGGCTGCCCCTGGCTGAAGGGTCCTTAAGTGCAGAGCTGAGCACTTAGGATTAAAAAACCTACAGTATCTCCACATTTTGCTATAAAGAGGGAATGTTACAACTCCTAAGTGCACAGCAGAGGGAAGAGGGTGAAAGAGATCTCAATAGCTATCTAAATATTTGTGATGGATTGTGTGTGCTGTAGTGAAACCAGCAGTTTTAGGGCACTTCCATTCCTAATTAGGCATCAGTGTGCTGACAAACACTTTAGAAGGAACTTAACTTGGAGATAAGTCTTATTGCTGTCCTAAGGCCCATAGAAAGCCATTCAGATGGACTGCAGTCAGAGCATAAACAAGATGTGGACTTTGCCTTTGACACATGCCCAGATCACACCAGCAGGACAACATCTGTGAGGCATTTCAGACATGAATGTTATATTGTTCTGCACCTACCATAAGAGGTGAGGGAAACAAGAGAATAGGCTCCTAGTTTCAGATCTGCCTTTTTTCCTTTTCCAAAATCTCTTTTGTTTTATTACCCCTGTATGCTTTGGCTGGCAACCCCAAAGCACATTTGTTTCCCACTAATACCTATGATTTTTTTTTCTTCTCGTTTCCCTCAGTTTGGTGTGGTTTCTTGCATAAGCAGATCATTCCTAACAGTTATACTGAATACTCCTCTCATTTCATTGTTTGTATGTCAAGTCTAAAAATGCAAAACCACATGAAACACAGACTTATTTGCTATTTTAAGGTATTTTCAGTCAAGACTAAGTAGGCAGAATCACATGACTGTCTCCTCAATAACATAAGAATGTGTAACCTTGGCCAGGCAATGATACTTTGATAGTCCTCAATTTTTCTGCATTACCAAAAAGAAATAATCTCACCTTATCCACAGTGCTCCTAGATCCCCTTATCTGCAAATAAAGGGTTGTTTCTGCCACCCTGTGCTTTCAATAACTAGACATAATTATCTGGAAAAGAGTAGTCTTACAGATCACGCTCAGTTGATAACCTCACATCCTGTGTTCACTCACAGAATTACTCCTGCATGGTTGCCTTCCCAGGTACACAGTGAGAACTCCCAGTTTGATCCACATTTCTCCATGTGTTTGTAGCAGATGAGTTAAGTGGTGACCATTTAGCAGAAGTGCCTCCCTCAGAGCTGAGGTAGGTACAGGCACCACTAAATTCCTCACGCAACATGCCTTTTTTCCATGATATTCCAAGGAATAATCCTGTTGGTCTGTTGAGAAAAGTCTTGGTTCTTTGAAGCGTGAAGCAAAATGTGGAGGCAAAGAGCTTGCACTGCAGTGTTTTGCTACAGAAATTAAAGACTGAGATAAAGTTAAGGATCTACTCAGAGCCTACTGAAGAACCAGAAATGGAAATATAAGGAAAACCAAGGCAGACAACAGAGACAAATCCCCATGCACAGTTAGCAGAACAGAAATTGGGAAGATGACATTGCATCCTAGAGACAGGAAAGTCAGCTGAAGGGGTCTAGGCCCCTGAATGACTGGGCACCAGTGCTCTCACCTGCCAGTTCCAGTGCACAAGCTGGCTTTGCTAATTTACTAATGTAGGAGCTGGGTCACAGAGAAGTTGACAACAACAACAAAACAGATAAAACACCTTTCTTGATTCTCACTCTAGATCTTTGTAGTGGTCCTGACAAAGGAACTGTTGTGCTTTCAGGAGCTGGTGATCCCTGTAACAGTGAACCTCAGTAGGCACAAGCCTATGCTATGCTGCATGTACGGAGCGGCTTTCAGGCCTGTGCTGTGCTGCACAAATTCCTTGGCCAAAAGATCAGCTCAGCGCACTGAGTGTGACAGAAGGGCCTGCAGGCAGCTCCCACCCAGTACCAGCAATTACCCCTGTAGTAATTATTGGAGGACTTGTTAGTGTTAGATCAGAGGTTGGACTAGGTGATCTTGGAGATCTCTTCAACCTACATGATTCTGTGAACTGCTAAACTGGATCAGATCAATAGCCAGTGCCAGCACTACCCTCCAGCTATGACTGGTGCCACACTTTTTGAGAAAGTAGTAAATTCTATGGCCATGATATCTGAAGACCACCATCCCAGAAGAAGTTTTGTCTTACATCTATATTATTATTTACAGCCTGACTTATGCTCTCAACCCATTGTTGTTACATATAACATTAGTCTACAGCAGTTGGGGATGCGAAACAAAGTCCATCCATACCAGCTGCCTCAGTGGTATGGGTCCTCGGGTTAAGGTCAGGACAACAGGGGGCTGACATCCTTGAGTGCTGCTGCCAGCTTTGGCCCAGCTCTTCTGCAAGCCAGCACCCTGAGCACAACTCATTTAGCACTTCCCTTTTTACAGTGAGGATTGTTCATCGGAGGCCAAACCACACAGAGTCTAAAACTCTACCATGCTAAGCATTGTTTCTCAGTGTGACATCTGAACAGCTCTTCCAAAATATTTCTTCTTGCAGTGTCCCATGACCAAGGATTTCTCCACAGGAGCCTTCTCCATGAAGTCAGAAGAGGATGAAAATTCAACTTAAGCTTTTTGGAGACTTGACTTCCTTCTGCTATCATACTTTTTCATACTTCCCCCCCACACACACTTGTAACAGAATAAAAAGAAATAAAAAGAAGTCCTGGTTTTAATCCTACAAGACTTCAGTTGCTGGCCTACCCATACTTTTCCTAGCCACACTTCTAGCCCAGCTGAGCTCTTCCATCAGGTGGTCTGTTAAACCAGTTGCCTCCATCCAAATCTAGAGCAACTATGCTGGCTGAGTTCACCAGCTGTCACTAATCATTCATTTTCTGGGGTGCATTCACAGATTCCTGCTAAGTTGTTTCTCTCAACACCATTTTGTAACAGCATAAGCCCATGTATAATAGCTACCAGTTCCCAGTTATGTGCATAAAATGTCTGCATATTGAAAATATTAATAAATGGAACAGGTTCAGTGGGGTAGAAAAAAAATGGGATAGAAAGAGGGAGAGGAAATTTATTAGAAAATGACTGTTTTTTTATTTCGTCATTGTAAACAAAGAGAAAACCAAAGCTGAGTAATTATTGTCTGTTTATCTCACAATCTATGCTACAAATATGTGTGCATTGGTGAAATATAATTTATTCTAATCCTGTTCAGCATCACACCACACTACGAGCAATAAAGGTTTGGATAAAATATGATCCAAATAGCTTATGTTCAAAACACCAAATCAACCAAGAATAATATTGCAAAACAACTCCATTTTATGAAAACAACCATTAGCATATTTTCAAGTGAAAGATTTACTGTGACTGGAGGAAGGACAATATTCAGGCTGGAAAGCAAGATACGCATTCAGTTATGCAGTTTTCTAGCATGTCTTTGGATAAGTTATTAAACATCAGTTTCTTAGCTGAAATAGCAACTCCTTTCCTCCTTGTCCCTATCCCACCACCCACTGAACTGGAGCTGTTCATGGTTGTGCCACTCTGGATCTTCCACTGCCTGGTATGCTTAAAACTCCAGAGATCTGGAAATTCAATACCCTATTTTGATTTTTAAAAAGTAACAGTCTGAACTACACCTCATTTCCTTAAGGCCAGTCTGAACCAACTGTTGAGCTGCACCCTTTCAATTAGCCCTGGCATGTCACTATGTGCCCAGCAGGGCAGAGCAAACAGCAGGAATAAGTTTTTGAAAAGCTGCTTTGCAAGGAGAGATGCATACTGGTTAACACTGCAAATGCAGTCTTAGGAAATAGTCTTTAGAAAGAGGCTTTTGGTATTAAAATTCTTTAAAGCTTGGGAGTGATAAAGCTGTATGACACTGCTCTGCTGTAATGCACACTGTCCAGTCTTACTTTCTTTGTATAATAGCACAGGAAAATCTCCTTCATTTATAGTCTTCCTCCAACCAGCCCCTGTGAATAGCCTTCACTCTCCACCCAATGGAAAGAAGACAGAGAGACGCAATCACAATCTAGAATATGTTTTATGAAAAGGTAAATTGCTGTATCTACAGGCACTTCCCCACCATCAGCTTCACTCCAGTTTGCATGCAGTATGGTTTTGAGTCCTACTGGCAATTCTTGAATCTTTAGCTGAGGCATTTACGTTCACTGGTTTATGTCAGATTATCAAAGTGACAGTGAGTTAACTCCTCCATTTCACATACCATGTAAACACATATACACAATGTTAACCATGGGATACAGTAACTTTCCAGCCTAACACACACATGGTTGTCTTTGTTCTCCTGTTCCCCTGTTCTCCTGTTCTGCACAGTACAAAAGTTAACCTTAGTCTTCCAGTCACATTAATTCCAGACACTTAAAAAGCCATGAAACAATGCCATGGTATACAGCACATTTATTTTCCTCTGAAACAGTTCTACATGGAAATCAGATGGGTTTGGGGGCAACAGCAGCATGTTTCAGATTGAAGAGGCCATTTTGTCTCATCTTTTGGTAGAAACTTTGAAAGTTCCATATATTATTTATTAGGGATAAAGCACTAGCTATTTTTAGAAAACACAGCTTGTTGATGAAAGGAATCATTTTTATCCACCTGTGGTATGAATTTAATATACTTTGAGAAAATCAAATGTTTGATATTATTGGGTCAAAACAACAAGTTTGAAGTATTTTTATAATAGGACTTTTATACAAATGCCATATATTCTAAAGTTTTCAACACTCAGATCAAATCTGCTTTCCTAGTGCATGCATAGATACAAAATACATTTGTTTCTATTGCTTCAGGTGAATAATCTGATAAAACTATTTATAGGAATGATGCAAAGCAAGTGAGATACTCTCTCTTTCTTTATGCATCTAAGAAATGCACTTGAGGAATACTGCTTATCTCTAATAAAAACTTTTTTTTAACTGCTTTATTATAAAAGACAAAAAAATATCATAGACTTAGTAATATATTTAAATAAAAACTGGATTAGAAAGGTCTATCTAACAGGACAGTAATCCCTTGCAATCTCTGCCTTTTCTTCAAAAGCGGCTTGTATGGTGGGTGGCTATGTTTGAATAACTGTCACTCTTGCTGTTCAAACAACACAAAAATATATTTATCAGGTCAGTTTAGTCATTAAAAATACATTCTAATGAACAGTATTTTTCATCATAAGGAAAAATCCTTGGTATATTACAAATCATTCATGTCAAAACATCAGTTAATTCATCAGTCAAAGGAAATCCTATTATTTGCCCTGTTTGTCAATATAAATTCAAAAAAGCCAAAATCAGATTTTCAAATACCTGTTTTTAAGGCTTCTAAAGAGCAAGTTATCATGAAATGTGGAGAACTAAGAGGCAATTTAAAGGTCATAAGGACTAGCACCTCACTGTTTATATGCAAAAGGCACTGTCCTGACAGTCACAAACAACTTCCCACCCCCACCCCCACCCCCAAAAAAAAAAAAAAAAAAAAAAATGTAAAAAAAAATAAGAAAATTGAGTAGCTGATTTCAGTACCTTTCACATTTCATTACTAAATGTGAAGTGTCAACAAGTGTCAGTGTTAGCTTTAAAATATCTACATCAAGCTACTTCTGGTATCTAGGAAATAACACACTAGACATACGTTGGTAGATTGTGCTACCTACAGACAAAGCAGTTAAAATTTATCAGCATACCATTTAGCCTATTACTAAAAGAGGACCTAGTTAAAATGGCCTGATGACTTTCAGGTACTCTAAAACCAGTGGCGTTCATTGCCATAAAATGTTTTTAGATCTAAATGGCTGTATGCAGCATATAAGAAGTGGCATAGAGTTACACCCCTGCAAAAATAGGTTGGGGAGAGGCTGTACACACTTGTGTCAAGCTGTCTGATGAGTTGGGATGCTTTCCACCATCCCCTGAGAAGTTGCTTAAGTGCTCGTTTCCATTCACCCAGCCAACCTATACGGCCTCCATCCAGTGCCGATCCATTTTGCACCCCTGGGGACTCTCTGCATTGCACATTCCTCTGTTTCCTTAGGTGGAAAGACTGAAAAAGCACAGGAGAAAAGTGGCTGGACCTTTCAACTTTTTCTGCCCGCAGAAGAACTGAGTACATCAGGCCTACTTTTGCTCTTACTAAACTCTGTAAAGAATAGCATTTCACTAATTGTACATTTCTCTGTCCATCATTTTGAAACTCCGTTTTCACTGACACCTTGAGGAGCTGGGAGTGATAGACATACACAGATGTTGTGCATTCTGCAGTTCAAACCAGAGACGATAAAAGATGTCTTCATTTGGAGAGGTTTTACAACTAGCATACAAGCTGATCAGACTGATCTTTCTGTAGCATCCCCTATAATCCCCTGATTTCCAGCTAAATTTCCAGCTAAAAAACCTGCCCTCATGCCTCCTAGAAGATTTTTGTTTCCTGAGCATCACACAATAAGCCAGACATTCAGCAATGAAGATGTATATATCACTTTTCTAAACCATCCATAGAACTTGCCCACTGAGCATGAAAGCAGCTGTGGCTAATCTGTTCTTTCCCAAACTGTGGGGCACATAAAAACATAACAAAAGAAGTGAAACTATATTGTCTGTAAAGCCAGGAAATGCCAATTGCTAATGAGAAGAAGAGAGACTATTTGTTCATTTTGGTGCATGTATGAGGCAAAATACTACTCTAACCCCAAGTATTTTGGCTCAGTTACCATCATTTATAACTGGAACATGAGTCTGACCAGTACAAAGATAGTTAACAGATTTCTTCTATCCTATTGAAACCAATAGAATAGATTTAAAGTATTCAGCTGAAATTAACAGAAACAGAGTACCACAAAGTAATCTGATTTGGCAGCTCTCCTGCCAACAACCCATTTTCCAAGAATTTCCTAAGGTAGCAAGCATAAAAGAGATACAAGTACTACTAAAAAAAAAAAATAATAAAAAAAAAAAATTGTTTCTAAACTGTTCATACAAAACACTTTACTAATATAGGTATCCCTGCTGGGGAGGAAAGAGCTAAAAATACTTCAGGAAAACAAAATGAAACAAAACAAAACAAAAAGATTGTTCTCTAATAATTAATTCCAAACCTAGTCAACACAATGATTTCTAGGGGTTTTATTATGATTATGTTATCATTTGGTTCACATTAGACATTGTGCTCAAAATCTATTATTAGAGATCTTCAAATACCATGGTAATATAGTACCACAATACAAAAAGAATAGAGTGGCAGATGTGATTTTAATTACTGAGTAGCTTCAGGACTATTACTCACAGGCAGCAGAAACACACAGGGGCTTCTGAAGAAAGTCTCTACCACAGCATGACAGCAATGAGTAAATGAGTATTAGAAAGGTCTTTTACATTTGTGCTGTAGTGGTTTATAAACCAGTCTGGAAGAGTCCAGCCAGTCTTTAAAAAATAGGGATCATCATCAAGGCAGCTTGCAAACTATTTCTCTAAAAGACAAGCCTGAGAAGCTTAAGTGCTGCGCTCTGTAGAGTACGGCAAGGAAGTGCTCATATTCTAGTCACATAAAGAAGTTTGGACTACAGAAAATGAGGCTGGATAAGTCACAGACACTCCCTAACAGATGGAGGAATTTCCTTCTCTATGGACTGTGGAATACCAGTTTAGTCATCCAGTAATTGCAGCAAGTATGGATTTGGAACATCTGACTTTTTTTTTTTTTCAATTAGTCATGATACACTAAACACGTTACTCACTGGTTCTGTAGCCTGCACTGCAGAATCTCCTCCCTATTAACTCAGACCTAATGGCACATACGGTACCTGAGTGCTTCCAATAAGTCCCAGAGAGCTAATACTAGCTTTATGGGAGGACAGCCTGTCCAAGAGAAAGCATTATGTTCTTGAAAGCCAAAAACTCCACCTTACTTCTTTCTGTGAATGGTGTCTCTCCCTACTTCAGAAGTTTCAAATCTTTGGAGCATTTTATCTCCCTTCTTTTTTATGTGTGGGAAAGGAAAAGCTCCTGACCAAAAGAGTCGATCTACCAAGCCCAAGTGCATTTTTTTAATTAAAATTATTACAAATGATACCAGAATGTTTTTCTCCCAGCTCTCTCCCTTTCATCAGATTAAACAGGCTCCCTTTGAGCAAGCCACTTATGTCACTGCCTAGGGACATCAGTTCTTGGTTGGAGTTTTTCAGATCCTTGCAGTCCAGTTATAAACAAACTCTTGATCCAAGCAATCGTTTATCTGCCCACTGTGGCCTACAGTTAGTGCAGCTGTATTGCTTGGGCCTTTCATCTGCTAGGCCTCAGCAGAGTAGCCCTGTTGGTGTCAGGCAGCATCCTGCATTTCCATTTTCCCGTAACATTTTCTCCATTGCAGCCAGAGAGATGGATTCTTTCTGCTAACACCACAGCTGTGTCTGTAGTTTTCTAGTGAAGCTGAAATCATGTGAACAAGTGCAAGAAGTAGGTGTTCTTCAGGTTTCTGTCTGACCCCAATATCTTAAAGAGAGCCAGTCAGTCTAGGCACGGCTAGGCTTCACCACTTTGTAGCTACAGCAAATATGTGGCATCAGTCCAGCTCTGACTACCTGGCTCCGTGAGAGGTAATCCCCTGCAATCCTGCATGAAGTGGCACTGTGGATCTGAACTTGCAACAAGGTCTTTGAGGCTAGTCTGGATGGGGGATACTAAAGCTCTGGGAGAGCATTTGGGGCAGTGGAAACCAGAGTTGTTTCAAAATGATGTTTGGAATAGCAGGGTCTCTGAGAAAGACAGCTATGGGAGAGCAGCCTGCGGGACCAAGAGTTACCTGGAAAAGCAACTGCTGGAGCTGGGTGACATTAGACATGCTTCAGCAGGCTGGCAGTGTACTGAGGCTTGGTTAAGAAAGCATCAAGGAGAGTTGTTAAGCAGATGAAAAGTAGCTCTGGTAGTGAATCCTGGTGGGCAACTGTGGAAGTATATAGGGCTGTCATCCTCTAGATGGTTTCAGTTGTCAATAACTTAAACATCTATAAGAGAGCATCTTGCAGGAGACCCTGTGGAAGGGTTGAAAAATGTCATGATCCCTGCAGGAAGAGCTGTCAGGAAAGAAGATCCTCCTGCCAGCAGCTGGCCCTGGGAGTGAGCAAGAGTGGCTACCATTTGGGCACCACATGTGAACAAGGAGCCGTAGAGATGCAAACTTTCTGGCAGTAACAGAAGAGATGTGTGCAGAGGTGAAGCAGCCACACTTCAAGCACGTTGTGGACAAGTATTGATGACAGCTTGGAGATGGCTTTTTTTGAAATGGCAAGTGTACTGCACATGGCACACAGCAAAAAGAGAAACGGGATCCCATTTTTGAGCATTCCCTGTTTGTCTGGGAGTGTGCAAATATATTGAAATGGGCAGTGGAAGTGGCAAGATGTCATCTAAGGTATGAGAGAGTAAAAGGGACAAAATTATCATTACAAATGCAATTCTAGAAATATGAAAGGAGACAATGAATAAATATAAGAAAGGACAGAGCACAGCAGCCTAAATCCCATTTAGCCCCACAGCAAACATGAAGTTGGCAGAAAATGTGCCCAAGTTTTGCAATGTAGCACAGAGGCAGGTGTAATACTTGTAGCTCAGTTCTAAACCTATGAGATTAAAATTCATGCCACTCCAAATTGACATATTTAGTATATTTAAATTCAGATCCCAGGTTGATCCTTCCCATTGCAGTATTTTCCCTTACGTATACAGCAGCTGTATCTATGAATATCTGCTGTTCATCTCTGGGATCTTATAAAGACAGTGCCATTCACTGTGTTCTATAACTATTGTTTGGAGAAGTATATATAGCTAAATTACCTGGATTTTGATTGTTTAAATTCTGAACGTAAAATCAGAGGACCGATTTTTAAGTAAATTCTCATGTAATAATAAATAAATAAATAAATAAATAAAAATAAAAAGTATGTTCACTACAGTGATACACAGCCAAGTAAAATCTTGTTCTCTAGTGGATTTGAGTATGCAATGCAAAATTTATTCCCCTGGGTATATAAATCTCTGTTTCACACATTCAAATAAATGCAGCTGTGTTTATTCCAGAGAGCAGAGTTCCAGATGTATACATGCAAAACTCCAGATATACATATGAGCACTTTATTACATTACAATTTTCCATTACATTTTTCTGACACTTAAAATTTTATGTCACAGAGCCTTCTGGAATATGCCCCAGTACATTCAGCACTGGCGCAAACAATACAATCTGCAACCCTAAGGGCCACCCAGGTTTGGACTGCTGTGATACTACCTTCATGTTTCACCTGGAGTGAGAGGAGGATTTCAGACTTTAAGAATTCAAGCAACAGGTTCAGCACTTAAATAATACCATTCTTTGAGCTGTGTGGTATCAGTGTGAACTCTCAGACCTTACAGTAACATCAAACTATACTAAAAAAATTAAAGGTCCAGGAGAAACTCATACTTTTGTGAACAGGCAATGCCAGCTTGCAGGCATAATAATTAAGGCATGCCAAAAAAATGCCAATGATACATACAGAAGGGAGTTGGACTGGATCTCTCTGTTCATTTTTAAACAAACAAAAAATATTCCTTCTGTAAGTCCCATCACAGCAGAACAGATTTCACAGTTCCCCAACATTAACTAGCATCTCTCACTAATAAAAATACCAAAGACATTAAAAGCGTAAAGCAATAAACTTGAAAACATAAAACACACAGTTCACTCCATTGCCTGCTTTTCAGACATCATCAGCATTACTGTACTCCTTGAAAGCTGGTCTATAGCATTAATAGCAACAATACAAACTGCAAATACAAAACTGTTTAATGAAATTGCCTAAAAAGGGGGGTTGCTCTTTTCCATAAAGTGCAGACATGAAGCCTACACAATTTAGATTACTGTTCTAGAGATTACTTCACATATTTACTTGCTTAGCAGATTATTTTCCCAATATGAAACATGCAAAGGCAATATACTTTGTAAGTACTGTCATGGAGCACACCCTGAAAATCAAAGCCAAAAAAGGAACATAAAATAAACAGAATACAGGGAAGATTTCCTACCATTCTTTTTTTTTTTTTTTTAATGACTTATTTGTATCACAAAACTATCATTTCCTACCAAACAGTATAAAACTGCAGCAGGAAAAAAAAAAAAAAAAAAAAAAAAAAAGCAGAAATAAAGTTAACAAAGATAGAAATTTATGATCCATGTAGACATTTGGTTTCTTAGTCCATCACCTTATTGTGAAGATGTCACACAAGTAGAGATAATAAAATTGTGTTTACTTTGGCACCCTGCAAGTATTTTCCCTGTGAATAAAAATATTTGCTCTTTTCGCAGTTCTTTTCTGATTCAGGTCATAAGTTAGAAATGTTCTCTGTAAAGGATTGCATGCTGTAATACAGTTGATTTTTAAACCACATCAGTTTGGCAAGTCAAAAGACATATTTTTATTGACAAGTCAGAGACAAATTGGAAATCTTTAAAACATCATTGTTAAGCGGCCTGACCACAAAAAGATGGATTTCGCTTTCTATAAAATGTTTCCATAGCATTTTAACACTTTCATAGTGCAGGTGGTCTAGAAGAGCAGCATCAGGAACCTTCCACACGACTCACTTCTGGCCTGTGAACCTCTACATAAGGAATGTACACAAAGGGCACTTTTAAGGAGGTTACTGGCACCTGAAAGTGGCCCCAGAAGTACAGATGTAGCATTGCTACCATGAGAGCTTATAGTTAACAGTTTAAAAATGAGGTGTGGAGGGAGTGAGTCCAGCATCGAACCTTTTCCGGCGCATACACTGAGGCTCTGTACTGCATATGTATCCAGCAGAACCCTCATTCAGCTTGTAAAGCCTGATCCCATACCAGGCATACTTCATGGAAACAGTTTAAAAATAAGTTTTTCCCAGTGAATAGCAGGTGGGACTACCCTACAAAATCTTTTTTGGCTCTGGGCACGAACCTGCTGAAATACTTCACCCAAAAGAACGATAAAAGAAGTATTGCTTGAAATTTCGGTCACAGTCTGGCTGGTGTCTGGGCAGAGCCTGATAACTCTTACGGCTTATGAAAGAATCTGCCTCGCTAGGTGTGTTTACATTGCATATGTGACGACTGGCTGACACAGCCCTTTTCTACTCTAGGTGGTCTCACGAGCTCAAGTATTTTTGCACCCAGAGACAGATTGAAGGGAATCTACTGTATACATTGGGTTGGGCTGTGATTTGCGAGTACCTAATAAATTAAAATGTCTTACGTTTGTTGCAAGTGAAACTCTAGATCCTTAATTAACAGATGATCGGTTTGCTGACAGTTCAAAGAGTCAGCGATAATAAAGTCAGTCATGGAGGAAAAAGCAACTTGCACGCCCTGGTGGAGTCACTAAAGGAAAGTGAGAGGGAATTTGGTAATTACATTGTTTTTAAAAGCACTACAGTAAAATGCAAGCAAACAAAAAGATTACTGACAGTTCAACAATGAGGGTATTTGAGACTGTCTACATGTAGGTTTACACTCACCCATTTCTCTCACACATCAAGTCAAAATAATACTGACCTCATCATATTTACCCTGGCAGGGCTGTCAGATTTCATGTCTCAAAACTAAGGTGTACTCAAACCCTGATTTAGCATTTCTACTACAGGAATAAAAAGTAAATAGGTGCTCAGACCAGGAATTCTGTTAGTTAAACATCTTCTATAGCAGCACGTGGAATAAGACAAGGGAATTAGCAAGTATGATAAAAAACAGAATGCTTTTCCTAATGTCCATCTGGGACATGACACAATATTAGATTTTGGTCCCAGCACAGGGTCTTTGTTGCCTGAGTGGGAGGAAAATGGCAGCATTATTCTCTGCATTTAGATTAATCCTTTAGGAAAAAGTAAAATTAAATAATTACATGTCCTATGGGGAAATGTCTTATAAACACTAATTGTAAACTCCATTGGTGTTAGGTGCTATGCTACAATTTACAATGCTATGGCACAGGGCGCTGCTTTCTCTGGATTTCTTCTGTAATCCATCAGCAAAGAAAAGCTGTTCCAAAGGCTGAAATAAAATTGGTTCTGCTGAACCAGCCTCTGGAGGTGACTCTAGAGTGGGGTGACTCTTGTGAGAACAGAAAACTTCTGTGAACTTTCTCTGCTTCCTATTTACAAACAGTATTTCTTACTGCCACTAGAATCTAATTTTTTCACCTGACCGCTACTTACTGGCTACTTCACAAGCTGTCTAATTTTTGCCCCCAAATCCAAAGCGAGTACATTTTAATGAACTGTTAAGAGAGAACTGGAGATTATAATTTTCTTGAATACAACACTGAATGTTAATTCTCCAAGAATTATAAAGAAAGTTTGCTGCTTGCCATGGTCCTCCCCCACAAAGGATCACTGATCCTTTGAACTCAGTCAGCCATCTGTCTGCAAAGCAACTAATGGAAGCACAGAGGCCAGGGCACAGCAATGATTCTGTAACGGTATGCTGACTTCTGAAGTACTTTTAAATAACTAGCATAGCCACAGTGTCTGAAACTTCTGTTTAAGTGTAGGCAAAAACTGCAACACCAGCAAAAAAAAACACAAATTCTGACTGAAAATGTCCATGTCACCTAATGCAGCAGACCTTGTGCTTTTGCATCCAGGGGAGAAGCCAAAAACCCTTCAGCCCTGAGGGTCATAATAACCCACAGCAAACACAGGACAGGTGGAAGGTCCTGTGAGGCAATGGCATTGCCACGTTAGCAGTAATGCTAAACGTACATTACCATGCCAAAGCTAGCACAAGAGGGATCCAAATCCTAGTATTACATCTAATCGACACAATAATGAACTAAATATTTTATCACCCTTCTGTGTTAAATTTCAGTCTCTCAAGCACTTCTTCTCTTGAACCATCACATAGTTACTCTCCTCTAAACTACATGAAAAGCTGAAGAAGCTTCCAAATGAGAAAATGTATTCATAAATACAAATATAAAATGAGGGTCGGTGTCTTCTCTAAAAAGACAAATAAACTAGCATTTGTTCAATGTGATTAAATAATTATTTATTTTGTTTTTATTTATAAAAATATATTCCAGTATATTCATATGAACCCTAAATCCTGACAACATTATCAGACCATCAGTCTCACACAGAACAAACTGTCACTTCACCACATAATGTCTACAATTTAGCTGAGCTGATCATTAAGGTTTTGTTTGGCATACAACCCTACATCACAATGGCATTTAATGCCATTTAATTTACTAACAGTTAATGAACTGCTCTTTTTAGGAAAATATCTCTGATCAAGCAGTTAGCAAGATCGTTCCTCTTCTCTAATTTTAAAGCAAAATGTTTTATAAGCTCACACTGTAAGTCATGTCTTCTTTCATATAAACTTGCATGCAAATTGGTATTTACTGTGAATTAGGTAATGCAGTAGGCCTTTGTATTTATTTTTCTTTTGCATTTATCTTTCATTTTAAGCAAACCTCTACAGCATTTATGGCAGGCAGCACTTCTGAGTCAACTTTTTATTTGAAGTACAAGTTGGCTGGCATCCAGGCTGCAGCCTACCATGTAAAAATGGCAAAGGAGGAAAAAAAAAAAAAGAAAAAAAAAGGAACCAACACCACAACCAGGAAAGGGCAAAGCCAGAGGGTTCTAGTCTCTCGTAGCTGGGCAGACCTGCTCCCTTTAACATCTGCAGGCACTTGGTGCCATGTGAGGCAGCCAAGGCTCCTAGGGTCGGATGGGGGCTGCACGCAGCTCAAGCAGGGAGAGGTGTGGGTACACAAGAGCCCTGGCACCGGAGTGGTGAGACAAACACAGCTGACGTGCCAAGTGCTAAGTTTTTCCAGTTGCTGAACTGATTTAAACAAGTTTGTTTTGTGTTAATGCTTATTCACAATGCTACAGTAGGGGGACCTGGATTTTTATAATGCCATGCTTGGCTAAAGGCATCTTCTCACGGCCTGATTGTCATTAACCCCAGCATTTCTACAGCACTTACAGTCATGCAATCCCCATTGCAATTAATGGCAGATGCGTAAGTCCCATACAAATGTGAGGAAAAGGAGAGGAAGACATTAACTCCATTTAAATGTTCAAGAACATGTACATTAAAGAATGGGACTAGAAATAAAAATACCCTTGTTCTGTGAAAACTTTAAAAAAAAGACCTGGTGGTAAACAGCAAAGACAACTACATCATGAAACGTGCATGGGGACTTTTATGGGTACATTAGGTAAGAGTACCAAAATTAAGAAGAAAATACTGAATAAATCTCAACTTTCACGACTTTAACTAAAGAATCAGTGCAATACCAAGGAAACAGAATAGTGCAGTTATTAAGCAAACACAGAGGAACTATGAGAAGGTATGAACAAAAAGGAAAGCGTGGTTGAACGGGAATGAATTTATTGGTGATTCAGCCTCCTCCCTTTGGATAAGAAAAGTAGGTTAGATAAAACTCCAGCAGATGTCCTGTAGGAGGCTTGTGAGCTGACAGAAGAATTGACATGAAAATGTTGAGAATGTTCCCAGCAAATTAACTTCAAGATTAATTGGAAATTGCATTCTTGAAAGTCTTACTGAAGAACAGACAAAACTGTAAAAACCTGAAAGTCTCAGGGCTGAGTTTCTTTATATATGGTGAGTAAAATCATATCAGAATCATACATGGAGGCTCACTACTTACAATCATCAAAACAACTAACACACTTTGTATTCAGCTAGTGAAAGAGTTCAGTTCAGGGAACTTAGAAGTCCAGTCTTAAACTTTCCATATATTTTTCATTTCTTAGATTGTAGATAATGGAGAATGCAAATACTTCTGTCACTCAAAATTTTACCATTTTTTTGTTGGATTACGTGGAGTTTTTTGTTTGTTTGTTTAATGTAAAATCTACATGCAGACCTAGCATGGAATTGATAAAATTCTTTCAAATCCATCTGCACTTCTGTAAAATGCAGGCAAACAAAATCAGAGTTCTAGTTCATTTTATGTTACAGTAAAATAAAAAGTGGGTAACTCAGAAAGGCTTCTAAATTACACATAGGCACTGGAAAATCATGAGATCGTGAGAAAAAGATGATGAAAGTGCTCCCATAAATGAATGGAAGGTAAAATGCATATACATTAAAATGGCTGCCACCCTAGACTGAATGTTAAAGATGACAATATTGAATATAAGCAGTAATTTCAACACATATTTTGACATATAATGAGCAAAGAAGCAGGACTACAGCATGAAATATATTAAATATTGTGGTTTGGATTTGTGATGAAAACAGTGTTGGTCAGCATTTTAGCTGCTGCTCAGCAGTGTCACAGCCCTCTCTATTTCTCACACTGCCCTGCCAGCGAGGAGGCTGGGGGTGCACCAGAAGCTGGGAGGGGGCAGAGCCATGACAGATGACCAGACTGGCCAAAGGGATGTCCCACACCATACGACATCGTGCTGAGCAATAAAACAGGGATGAGCAGCTTTACAGAGGTCACCTGTCTTTGGCTTGGGATACAGCTGGGCATCAGTCTGCCCAAGGGGAGCTGGTGAGTCTGCCTGTGCATCACTTGTTTTCTTTTCTTTTTTTTCTTTTTCCATTTCTCCTCTGCTTAACAAACAAGCTTTATCTCAACCCACAAGTTTTCTTGTTTTTAGTCTTCCTTTCGTCTTCCCCTGTCCACTGGGGCAGTGGAAAATTGGTCAAGTGGCTGTGTGGTGCTATGCTTTGTTTCTTATAACCCACAGCAATGGTATAGCTTTGTAATGGAGAAGGGTCTTTTTAAAAAGTCGTTTTATAACATGGGTCAATCTGTTTTGTTGCCAGGATTGTTTTACGTTTAGAAGGGGTTATACCAAAAAACATCCATGTGCCATGTCTCAGATGACAAGACCTGGCTGACTGCCTGTTCACATCTGTTCCTAATATGCACCCCCATAAAGTAATGAAAATCCTATAACCACAGCATCAGTATTTATTTTTTGACAGCAAACAACAAGCTTTGTCATGAACTAAGCAATGACTTTAAATCAAATGTGAGGCCTGCAGTACAGGAGCAAGGATAACAATTGACAGATGGCCTCATATAAGGATCTGTAAAATTAATTATAGAACATGGAGACACAAGGAGCAGATGAAAGGAAAAGAAAAAACGTAAGTGTTAAGACAGTTTGTATTTTGGCTTTCACCTGCAGTTGGATATTTTGTTTCAGGTGCACTGGAAAGCATAAACAGAAGTGGCCAGGCACAATGATTTCTTAGTTATGAAAGAGAATTCAGGAAAAAAAAAAAAAAAAGTAGAAAGTAATCACAACCATTCCTACCTCTTGGGTAAGAGACCTTCTTGTGAGGATGGGGTAAAAGAGCAAGGGTGGAATTTGGACACATATTAGACCTGTTCAGAATTATTCTTTTTTTCCACAAGCTGAATGTCTACTTCTTCTGTTTATGTTCTTTCCAAAAGGACCTGTGCAAATGATGAGTACTTGCAACTACAATTTAAATCTGTTACTTATATATACATTTAGATGCCCTATTTTAGACACGTATGGTTAGAAAATATCAACCTTAGACCATGCAATAAATAGCATCAGGATTTCTGAGTTCTGCTTAGCGTGTGAAATGAAAACCCCCGTGGTTTTCAGTTTTTAAGTGTCTGACTTCTAGAAGCACTCTTTTCTGCCCTGAGGTATACTGAAGACAAGGGTGTATGTATGCAGCGCATTCCTCATCTTCATTTTTCCTCTCCCATTCCTCACTCCATTTGCAGAGTCACACTGTTCCCAGCTCCTACCCTCTTCTCTGGGGACCTGAGGTGTGATCATTCATGACCCTGCACTGCTAGCAAGCAAAAATAGCCACTAGTATTTTATTCACAGAGCCCAGGCCCATCACAAACCTTCCATCCACATGAAAGGCATGTTTTTTATACATGTGCCTTCTCTAGCAAATCAATATATACATTTTAGAACAATCAAGAGAGGTTCTAACAAAACAAACAAGTCGAGAATGAGAGATGTAACTTCCACAAGAGAGAAGTCTGAGCCGTTTCTCCAACTCTTTGTTAATGAGGGTAGTATAAAATTCCACAGTGTCTCACCTCTGTGTTAGGAAACTGCAGCTGTTGCTCTGACATGTGGCTGTTACCTTTTATGACACCCGATCTAGCTGATAAACAGCTATATCATACACAAAATCAGGCATGCAGATGAGGACAAGCTTTACTAGAAAATCCAGAGACTTTCTATGGAGAAAAAAAAATAAAATAAAAAATCTTTCACACTGTCCTGAACTCTTCCAGAAAAGGAATTTATTGGGTTTATGATCTGATCTGATCTAAGCAAAATTTCAGTGAGCAACCTTTTACTATATATATAAAAAAAAAAAAAAAAAAACTACCTGGTGTCTCAAGAACATCAAAACTGTGATGTTCACCACTTGTTCTTTAAAATCAAATAACATTTTCTTGAGCAGCTGGTGTTCTCCATATTTCTATGTAAATACGTATACAGAGGTAGATAGACATACAAGAATATAGATGACTTCTTAACACAAGTAGGAAGTACACAACTATGAAAATTAACTTAATCTTTCTAATCCAGGATTATGCAAAGTACTTCAGTGTCATTCTACTTTATATATATATATATATATATATATATATATATAAGCTATTCTTCACAGAATGCTTTTTTTTTTCCAATGCTATTTTATGAATTTGTTTTATCAGGAATTACTGGACAACAGTCTCACATCTTTGTTCAACAGTGGTCCAAAGCATACAAGACAATGCCTGAATCTCCTGAGTCTTTATTAAAAGGTGACTTATTGTAACAAGTGAGATTACTTGTCACATCAGGTGTTTGCCTCAGACAGACATATTTCCATTGTGAGTGGTAGTTTTCATTCCCTCTAGTTTTCAACTCTAGATTTTCCCATACTAATCAATATTACACCTATTACTTTTAATTATGCATTTTGCTATTTGAGATTTCTGGAGTATTTTCCAAGTTAAGTCAAGCCTCACCCCTGAGTCCCAGCTGTCAAACACCAAAGAAAAAATAGGCAAAGCCATAAAACAAGGTGTGCATTGTGAATTATACTGATGCATTACCTATGACCACAGCTCATCTGGCTGCTAGGATAACAGGTCACTGGCATGGAGCCACCAACTCTCAGAGAACAGCCTCTTCTATGGTATTTTGATATTTCCCCACCTGGATTTGTCCCAACAGGGAAGCACATGAAAACTGGGAGTGGAGGTGGAAAGCTAACCAAACAACTTCAAACCCCAAATGTTTAGGTTAGATGCTTATCTGGTCTAAACCAGCTCACCCATCCCTAAATATTTCAGCATCAGCAATGATGATCTTAAACTAAAGGAATGATAAAACAATGCCAGCCACTGCTGAGCAAGTGCCTCTGCACCAGTAAGCACACTCTGTGGATAAAGTCAGAGTTGTAAGAATTAGCCTTTTCCTAGTTCTTTTTAGGCTTCTCACTGTAGAGTTATGTGGGCATGCAGTAAAGTCTGGCTGCTGAAGAAACCTTCTGGATAGTCAGTGAGACTGATGACAAAAAAACTCGTACCCAGCAGAACACAGGACTGTGCCATGTGCCAGTGCAATTCAGCTCATACCAGACAAGAGCAACCCAGTAACTTTCTAAATGCAAAACCCTGTTTTTTTTGTGTACCAGGTACATCAATATTAAAAGTCAGTATTTGTTCCTGCACAGGAAAGGGAAATCATGCAGTATTTTAAAGGTCCTTTCTTATGGTAAAGCATATTTGCTTCAGTGGTATTGCTGCTAAAACTACATCCTTTATTTCCCTTTTCCATCACCCATGTCAGAGTGAACTCACAGTCGGAGAGACCACACAAAATCACTGGGGCAAGTACTCAACACCTGCTAAGCTTGTCAGGACGGTTCAACAGCACACATCTTCTATGATATTACAGGTCATGGGGATGATGTCGTCAGTCACCGTTTTGTGGAGGGTTTTTTTGCTGTTTTTCCTTTCTGTACTGGGTGCAGGCACTCAAGCACTGTCAGATGGCTGCAGGGCCATCACCAGGAGGTGATGCCAGGGCTGCCCCATGCCAGCCCCAGTTGCTTCCAGACAGCTCCAGTGGCCCCACTGCAGGGCACAGCCGGAGCCAGCAGCCAAGATGGTGGCACATCAGGGACTGCCTGGGGAAGAGAGGACAAAACACTGCACAGCTGTAAGGAGTGAGGGAAAAATGTTTGAGGAACAGCCTAGTAAACACCAAAGGGAGAGGAGAAGGATCTGCTGCAGACACCATTTCCCCTGCAGCCCTGAAGGAGCCAAGGAGACCTCACCCATTCATTTAGTGGTCTATACCCCTAGTTCTTTACAGTGTTTAGCAGATGTTTTACACACCACATCTTGTATGTGCACATCTAATTGCATAATTAGAAAATAAAGAAGCAGGAAATGAGCTGAGAAAGCCTTGAGCATAAACTGTGCACAGAGGCTGTGGGATTGTATTGGGTTCACATGGCAAGGTTTTGGTAGCAGGGGGCTGCAGGGGTGGCCTCTGTGAGCAGAGGCAGCTCCAGCCGGCTCCTAAAGGGACCCGCTGCTGGCCAGAGCTGAGCCAGTGAGCAGCACTGATTGGGCCACTATGAGAGCAGACTGAAGAAAGGAAACAAACCAACAAGTAATAATAATAATAATTAAAAACCCTGCCACACAACAGCAGCTGGGAGAGAGGAGTCAGGAAATGTGAGAGAACCAGCCCTGCAGAACCCAAGGGCAGTGCAGCAGGAGGGCAGGAGGTGCTGCAGGCAGGCAGCAGCAGTTCCCCTGTGGCCTGTGGAGAGGCCCCTGGTGGAGCAGGCTGTCCCCCTGCAGCCCATGGGTCCCACATGGAGCAGATCTCCACGCTGCAGCCCATGGAGAGCAGCAGGTGGATGTGGCCTGGAGGAGGCTGCGGCCCATGGAGAGCCCCCGCAGGAGCAGGCCCTGGGCCGGAGCTGCAGCCCGTGGAGAGGAGCCCACGCAGGAGCAGGGGGTCTGGGGGGAGCTGCCGCCCACCCGTGGGGGACCCGTGCTGG
Organism: Anas acuta; assembly: GCF_963932015.1. Lineage (NCBI taxonomy): Eukaryota > Metazoa > Chordata > Aves > Anseriformes > Anatidae > Anas > Anas acuta. The sequence goes on from NC_088980.1 coordinate 109,496,288, forward strand.
AGCAGTTTGCTCCTGGGGGATGGACCCCGTGGTATGGAGCCGTGTGGGAGCAGTGCTTGAAGAGCTGCTGCCTGTGGGAAGCCCCCACAGGGTCAGTTTGGGAAGGATGGCATCCTGGGGCAGAGAGAGACTGAAGGAGCTGCGGAGTCGAAGCGATAGGGACTGGCCACAGCCCCCAATCCCTGTCCCCTTGTGCTGCTCCCTTGTGCTGCTTGGGGAGAGGAGATAGAAGACGGGGGGGGGGGAGGGGGGGGAGGCAACGATGTTTTTTTGCTTTTAGTTCTCACTATTGTAGTCTGTCAGCAATAGGTAATACATTACATTAATCTCCCTATGCTGAGTCTGTATTGCCTGTGACGATAATTGGTGAGTGATCTCCCTGTCCTTATCTCAACCCTTGAGCCTTTCTTTCATCGTATTCCCCTCCTCCCCGCTCCCATTCTTTTGAGGAGGGGGGAGTGAGAGAGTGGTGTGGTGGAGCTGAGCTAGCAATTGATGTGAAGCAGTAACAGGGCTGGAGGGAAGGATGCTGTGAAAGGACACCACGGAGAGCCCATCCACATCTCTGCAGCTGCTTGAGTGCCTGAGCTGCCCCACCATGTGTGTGGGGCCAGAAATGGTTTAAAACTGTAATTCCCTTCACTGTATTTCACCATTGACATTTTAAACTGCATTAAGAGGCATCTACAAATGTTTTGAATCATTACGCTATCAGACTTTCGATTTGCTGGGCCACCGAGGGGAAACCTGAAAGCATTCAATAATGCCTCAATATTTAAGTGCATAATGGTAATGTGGAAGAACCAAATGTTTGTTTTATCAATACAATATCAAGCATGCCTATGAATCATGCCAATCAAATCATAAATTCCAAACCTTAAGCTAGGCTCATCAACCCAGCAGCATGCCATGGACGATTCTTTAATGTATTTGGTTTAACCTTGGATATGCTGCAAAAACAATATAAGCTCCTTCAATGTTCAGTGTTGAAAAAGCTGAAATAGAGAGTGATAGGTAAAGTGTGTTTTTCATAGCAACACTGCCAAATGCTACAGAAACGAACATCCTCTGCAAAGCTGCGGCTGTCTGGGGGGTCTGTAACTCAGCACAGCATTTAGAGGGGAGGTTTAAGCTTTCTTTACCTCCCTACATCTAATGGATTTAGTAGTCTGAATATTTGCTTCTAGCAAATATTAGTTATATTACAGCTATGCCTGTAGGATAAGTTTGTAAGAGAATGATTTTAGAAAAGACAAGTCTGAGGAAACATTTGAATGACATTTGAATGAAAATGCCCCAACTATGAATAATGAACCCACACTACCTAGGAAGCTTTCAGCCTAGGAGCATGTATCATTTCGGTTTTTAACCGACATTAGGAAAAACTGAATAAGAGACTGCATTCAGTTAAGATGACACATTCTGTCAGAGGTAATGACAGATGTCAAATAAATGCTTAGCGGGAATGAGTCTGACATCCACTGACAACACACATGGCTCCCATACAGTGGAAGGGCTAGAGTCTTGCTGAAATCTGTTAAGCATTTAACAGTTAAAAAAAAAAATCCTCTTCCTAAAAGCCACTCTGTTCCCGTTAAAATTAAAAAACACTTTGACCAGACAGCCTTTCGCAACGCTGCAGTTACACCTGAAAGTTAAAGGATGACTCTTGAAAGTTAAAGGTCAACAGTGATTGGTATAAAGGAGGTATAGAGGAAAAGAGGGACCAGGAATGTTTGTGTCTTGACTCTTCATTCACTTAAAAGTGCAAGTTTGCTACTTAACTAAGAAAACTGGGGTGACAAGATATTTACAGAAACATCTAAATGCTTCCAAGTTCTTTCATGGAACTCTTTTTTAAGCTATTGTATTTGTTCTGTTCACCCTAGGAACTGCCAGAATTTCCTTTCTCCATTCCTAAGCGAGATTTTCATGTCACGTCAAATCTTAAAACCAAAGCTTTTTTTTTTTTTTCCCAAGGAGATTTGAAATAAAACCTTTTTCTCTCCAAAAGATAACTAAACAAAAAAAAAAAAAAAAGATAACTAACAAAAAATATTTTTAATTCAAGATGTGTTCTTAACAGGGACCAGAGAGGAACAAAGATTTAGGTAACCTGCCAGCTATGGGATAAGAGACTTGTGACTCCAACACAGCAATTTTGACACAGCCCTATTTTTTTTTGCCTTCAAGGAAGTTGTTGAGAATATAGCAACGCAAACGTGAGGTTGAAGAATTTAAAACTTACTAAATAATAGTAAAAGCCATCAGAGTTTTATCACAGATGTTGGATCTGTGAACCACATAAACCTGCTGTGATTTCCTGTGAATTTTATATTCTAATACTTGATTTAGGAGCCCTCTCCATAACAATTAATGATGCTGTAATTTCTTATATCAGTAGGAGCTTAAGTATCTTGTAAAGGAAATGTATACAAGGGATAATTAGCTAGGAGAATATAATTTAAATATTATCTCTCTACAGCAACCATTAGCATTCCAAATAATCTAATAATCTCTTCTCTATTTATTTTAATGGAATTTGTTGTGCCTTCCACAATCAGGAGCAAGTCAACACGCCCCATTCTTCCTGCATTGATTATTTGCATTAAATGTCTTATTATAATAGCGTGTCATATGTTCCAGGATACCTTCCTGTACAACATTAACTTTCTCATTCTAGAAAATCATCTGTCTCTAGACAGATCTTGTCTTGTGTTTCCTCCAGCACATATAAAATTCCTTAATTTTTCTTTTTACATGTTTTCTGCCTAAAGAGTGTACAGGTGAAGCAGGGGGACTGGGGAAGAAAGAGAAGCTGATTGTTCGAAACTCCAATTCTAAAAACAGATTTTGCTTACAGCAACTATCTATAATGCAACCATACACTTTTACTTGTGTGGCTTGATCCAACAGGAAATAATATATGAGTATACAGAAGAGAATTGTATATCAGCAATACTACCGAGTTTGTAAGATGCCAACCAAGAAGAATTCTTACACATACTGTAAGAATACATACTCAAAAATGAGGCAGGTAGAGCACAGTTACTACCAGCTGAAATTGTGGCAAACATTATCATTGTTGTCCAAAATAATAGCAAGTTTTAAGGAACTTTAAATGGATAAGGGAACCATGTGGTTTGGTCTTATTCAAAAAAAAAGGGGGGGGGGGGAAGGGAGAAGGGTGGCTTTAGAAGCCTGGAAACAAATAAATTTGACAAAGGTTACATAAAATAACCTTTTATAAATACAGTAGTACGTACTACTGTTTGTATGTACAACGCTAAATTTTGCAAGCACAGGAATAAACATAATTTCTTCAGTCCTGCTGAAATACCAGCCTCTCACTGGAGAAACTAGGAAGGCACAGAGCTGAGAAGAAACTGGAGATAAACTATGAATAATTTTCCCTGGTAACCCATGTACTAAGAGGACAACATTGACCATTGGGTACTTTATTAACAAATAAAAGCTTTTAAACTGTCCTAACACTTTTCTGTGGATGTTGATTTATCTTCTCTGTAGGAATTATATTCATTTTACTGTTTCAGGTAAAACAATTTTTCTAGTACAGCATCTTTGTGGGTCTGAAATTTCCATCATTAAGGCTAAGCAGTATTCATGACGAATGGCATCTGACTTATGAAACAATAATATTAAGGAGAGGACAGTAGATGTTACTGTGTAAAGAGATACAGCCTTCATAAAGCAGAAGCATGAATGGTGGAATAGCTAATTCCCTATATCTTTAAAATCTTAGCTAAGAAAAGCCAAAAAACATCCCAGATGCCTGACTATGCCTCTGCTAAACCACAAGAACTTGCCAGTAGAAAGTGTATGCCTGAGAAAAGAATATTTAAAGCTTTATGGAAGGTAAGTTACAGTGAGAGTTTCACAGTTCTTTCAGGAATCCTCTTTAAAAACAAAACTCTTAATGTCAATACTGAAAAGTCCTATTGCTTTTAAAACTTATTTAAAATACTGTAAGAGAAAGAGCTCTTTATTTTGTTTTCATGCATAACAATGGGAATTTTCATGTATCATGACTTTAACAGTCAACACAGTTTGAACATGGCTGAAAGCAGAAGTAAACATGAAATAATCAATGCACAATATTCTTTGCTCTCTTCTTTCATTGCTATCTTTCCCTCTCTTTGGGAATGCTGGCTATATTTTACATTGTAGGGGATAAGATAAATAGGGATTTGTTCTCTATTTGATTTTTGTATAAAAAGCTAAACATTCTCTGGGAATACAATTTCTTCCTGGCCAGCCCAGTAAGATCTTCTTATCATTAAAAAATATTTGAAATCAGGAGTTTATATTTAATACTGGAAAAGTACGAGTCACTCTTTACTAGACTTTACTAGACTTTACTAGACACGATATTCTATTTCAGAGATCTTGCCTATTATGGTCTTCTAGAAGTAAAGCGTGCCATTGCTACAGCATAGTGAACTGCACCAGAAATCATGAAAAAAGAAAAAAAAAATTCTGTTTGTGTGGTAGACTACAGAACTTAAACATACTTTTAACGGAATGCTCTTTGGTATGAAATGATATAGGTGTCACTTTCCATTTTTATGTAAGCAAAACTGCATGCTCTGAGTTTGTCTACCTGGACATCATAAATGGAGTTTTATAATCTCACAGTTTCAACTTCATCCCGTATAGAATCATAGAATAACCAGAGTTGGAAGGGACTAACAATGATCATCGAGTCCAACTTCTCGATGTAGTGGACAATATAGAGGTTTCTACTTTAGGCTGCCATTTTTCACAGTCCAAGTAACGACAAACTATTTTTCTGAACCTGTTAAAACATTGAGAAGTACACAACTGCAAGATGTGTCTATACATCTATATGTCTATACACATACATACAAATGAAAATGATGAGTGTGCTGTGAGAAGATTTTGATATATTCATTTACTTTCCATAAAACCTCATTTCCCTTTAGTAGATGAAGGACAAAACCTCCTGCTTGCAGATGCTCATCTTTTGTGACATTTATTTATCAAAAGTTATGGTTTGCCTTCCCAGCAGCAAGAGAGGCAACCTTTTCCCTGAAGTCCTCTGCCAAAGATTTTGCATATGTTGAGTGTTGCCAGCTCTTGAGATCTCTTCCAGAGTGTGATGCATGTTTGGTTGGATCTGGAGCCAGCTTCACGATGGACTCTTACAAAATCTATGCCTCACAAGCCTGGGTGAACCCCAGCTCGTCAACTGCCTGTCACGCTCACTTATATTGAAGATAGACCAAACTGCCAGGGCTGCTGCAAGGAGTCATCAGAGCTCCCCCACCTTCACATCTGAGCATCCCCACACTTCTTCAGTAAATGAGGCAGTGAAAGACACCAGCAGTTATGGGCAGCTTCTCTCCTTCCTTTGCTGCTCCTTTCCTTTAATGAATTATGTAGGCTTTCAGTTCTGCCTTAAGCATCCAGCCTGCCTACAGGGAGGCCCAAAGCAGGAGTTTCTGAACAGGTTTGCCCCAGCCTAGAATATAAGGCAGGATCCCACAGAGCTGCTTCATTCTTCTAAAACCTTACAGAGCATGTTCCAAAAATGCAAGAAATTGGATAAAGTTGTGGTCTCAGAGCTCACATAAGGGTCAGTGCTGGTTAACAGGAAAGATTTAAATGTAGGAGAGTTTCATTTACTGAGACAACTAGGAGACAAGCCTATCTCACACATGCAGGGCACAGCTTACAAGAGACATAAAAAAAGAAACAACAGAGAGAGAGATTCACTGTATTCGCTGCAGGATTCCCTCTTGTTATGCTCTAATGTATCTTCTCAGTTTTATCAGTCCAGTGTGGGGTCCCACCTTGGAAAACTGAGTCTCTTCCAGCAGCCACCAATGCTCTGCAAAATGTCCCAGGCTGACAGATGGCATACTTGGAAAACAGGGATTTTCACTTTCAGGATGTCAGAACAAATCATGGCAAACCCAGCAGGCAACAGGACAGTCCTGGCAGTCAAAGGCAGCTGTGTGCTTGCAGACATATGAGAGAGTTAAGTTCCCGAAAAGACAACAGAGCAGAGTATAATTTTTCTTCATAAAAAAAAAAAAAAAAAAAAAAAAAAAAAAAAAAGGCCAACCTCAGAGCTTGTAGGATCTGATCTTGGGGTTTGAGACTTCAGGTTGCTGAAGCATACACTGTGGAGTGATTCTTTATTGTACTATTCGCTGCAAATCAAGAGAAGCTATTGCACAAACACTTGCGTAACTCTAAAGGACAACTGAAGTCCCCAAACCTCCATTGTAGAGTCAGATACACAACCACAGAACGTTCCCAAAAAGCTTTGAAAGAGGCAAAGAGTTAGAATGCTTAGCATACATATATGGCTCTAGATACATATGTTTTCAAATTAATCTTCTAAATAAGTATCTTTAAATTTTCTATTTAAGATTTTTTTTCAATTAACTTAACAAACAGTGATTAATTTGGGATCCTATTAGTAAATATTTTGCTTATTTGCAACATGCCTTGTTAATGCCAAGGGATGAAGTGAGACTTAATAGGTGTTAAAAATAAGTGTGAAAAATAAAATGAAGTTACCAAATACACATTCAGTGAGGCCTTAAACATTAAATACAAGAAGTATTGTTTTGTTTCTGCATCTCATTTGAGAGGAAAGGAGAAGCTTTTATTCCAGTTCTCGGTCTTCACAGACTTTTCTTCTGACACAATGTCCATTTTACACCAGAGTAGGAACCCCTACTTAAGGTTCCCTAAGGGTGTTAGTTATCCACTTGAAATTGCTTTACAATTTCACCTTGCCCGTTTCCTGTCACTTTCTGTTGGCTATGCAGAATCTTCCTACACAAACAGCCTTTTTTTCTTTTTTTTTTTTCTTTTTTAACCCAAAGGCAATCTGAAGTTTCTTTCAGACTGTTGAAATGAGACAAATTAGCGTCCACACCAGGTCTCAGCCCTAAAATACTCTGAATACAGTTTTAAAACTGTCAGTCTGACAAGAGACACAATAGTACTTTATGATTTCTCTGGTGGAAAAACTAGCTCAAGATCTATGCAGTTTCTGCACTTCCAGTTTTGCTGATTCAACTGTATGCAGAGGTAGGCTCTAATCAGATCAATGAGCCCAATAAAAAGTGAGACTAGGAAAAGTCTGTACCTGTGTAGTCTGAATTACATGAAGGCTTCAGAAAAAAACTTGGATGCAAAGTGAGAACTTCAGTTTGAAAATCTAGTTCTTAACACATTATAAACACATTATAAAATGATTTCTAGTCCTCAGATTCATTGATCAGTCAAGGACAAAGTGTCAGGCATGTCAGATACATCATTTCACAAAAGAAATTCAGGCAGACAGCAGAGACAACAGAGACTTGTTAAAGCAATATCCATGTAGAACGAGATAGTACAAGATAGACAAGGCCATCTGACAAACACTAAATAAACAGTATTTTAAATTATTAGAATTACCGTAAGCTGACAGTATTGTAACAGGAAAAGTGGCTGTTTAATATTAGTGAGGGGAAATTGATAAAAAAGCAAACCTGATAGCAGAGAGAGAGATGAGCCAGGGATTCTATTGGCACATCTGAGATACAATACATTTACTAAATTTACCTTCATGACACCTTTGTAAGGTACCATTTCCGTTTCACAGATGAAGAATCAAATCACAAAGGAAATACAAGGCTGAGCAAGCTGTCAAATTCATATCTCACAGTCCTTCCAAGCTAAATTGGAAAAATATCTTTTGAATTTATTTCAGAAAGTAGATAATAAGAAAAAAAAAAAAAAAAAAAAAAAAGGAAAGAGATACAATACAATACTGAGTTATATGATTGTCACTAATCTTCTAATGTATTTAAAACTTTACTCATTATCATGTTGGCTTGTATCTTTATCTACTCTAAAGAGGGGTGTTGGTGCATATCTATAGGAAGTACCTAGATGCAGTCGCTTTTGTTGAGAAAGCAGTCTGTGCAGATTGATTCAATCTGTTCAATTTCTCTCTGTTCTCTTCCCAGTTACTCCAAAACTCAGAAGGTGACTCACACAATAGACTAGCTTAGTAGCAGCTCCTTTCAAACTTCTGAACACTGAGGAAATGTCAGATATAAGCAAGTAGCACAACATAACAGAAGCAGATCTGTAAGGTGAAACAGCTGGTGCTGAGGACCCAACATCTACTCTTTATGCGTTTCAGGGATTTTACATTGGACTGTAGCTCTAAACAACTGAACAATTATTCATTGCCAGAGCACATTATATTCACTCATGAAATGTACATTCTAGTTTAGCTTCATGCAGACACAATCCAGCTGGTTGCTTTGAGTCCACTCCACAGTGCAAACTATGACATAGTAAGGGGAACAGTTTTGCAGTTTGTCTCAAAAGCAAGCTTATACTACAAAAGCAAGCTTATCCTACAAAAGCCCTAGTGTAAAGCCCGTTTCTGTCTCACAAATTCATCACTCTGTCATGCAAAAAAACCTTGAGTTCCCGATCTTGTGCAATTTGACATCTGGCTGAGCAATGCAAGGATGCAGCTGGGAGCTGGGAACTCGAGCATTCTGATTTCCAAGCTATCATTGATCCTCTCCAGCCATGGGACAGATTCAGATCAGGAGGACATGTTTACCTACAACACACATGATTACGCAGATTTCTTTATTCCTTAGGGAAGACACTTGCCTATAAGAGAAGAAAGAAATTTGCCTGTAATCAGGATGCTGTGGGAATAAAAATTCCTGATCTCAGAACAGACACCTATGTGGCTTTCCTCATCTATGAAACACATTCAGTCTATTCCAAATATAGCTACCAATTATTATTATATAGGTGAAGGGGCTGCTGCAAAGACTGCTTTCATGCCACAGTTCAAAGGCAAAATTGGCTAAGTATTCATTAAAGCTTCCAGGAATGCAGTGAGTTACCTTGGTAATTTCCTTTTCACTGTGATGAAGACAATATCCTATGCAATGCCTCTAAGGAGAAATCACAGCTGTCATTTCAAAGTTAACATCTTTGACTATTAAATCTCTAATTTGGTTTATTATTTTAAAGACTTACCTTCTAGTCATTTAGACAGGCCTTGCAGAGCACTGGGAGCCATTCCAAATTAGAAATGAAATTAGAATCTAAGTCTGTAGGAGAAATCTCAGCGCACTTCCCGAGCAGCCAGCATACTGTGTTCCAGTCCTGCTCCCTCAATCCAAAAGATACAGGAAAGGAAAGGATCTGAGTATACTCTATGATTCTTACTGTATCTCTCTATTCCAAAAATGTCTGACTTCCAATAAGCTGAGGATTCAACAATAAATACTCTTGACCAAAAATAGTTCAGTGTTCAATTACTGAGTGCTTTTTCCCATACTGAGGATTCAGTTTTGCTGAATGGTCTGAACACAAAGATGAGTAGAAAAGTGACACAGTTTCCTGGTGATACAAAGGTATTCAGGATAGTCAAAACCTGACTGAGAGTAGTTGAGGAGGATCTCATTCTACTGAGTGGCCAGAGACAAAAAGGCAGGTGGAATTCAATGGTGATGAGGGCCAAGTACAGCACATGAGAAAAATATTCCTGGATAGATAGAACATAGAATCACAGAATCACGGAATGGTTTGGGTTGGAAGGGATCTTAAAGACTACCTGGTTCCAGCCCCCCTGCCATGGGCAGGGACACCTCCCACCAGACCAGGTTGCCCAAAGCCCCATCCAGCCTAGCCTTGAACACTTCCAGGGATGGGACATCCACAGCTTCTCTGGGCAACTTGGTCCAGTGTGGTGAGACACTCTGAGTGAAGAATTTCTTCCTTATATCTCATTTAAATCTTTTAGTTTAAAACCATTCCCCCTTGTCCTATCACTCCACTCCCTGACAAAGAGTCCCTCCCCAGCTTTCCTGCAGGCTTCCTTTAGTTACTGGAAGGCTGCTATAAGGTCTGCCTGGAGCCTTCTCTTCTCCATGCTGAACAACCCAAGCTCCCTCAGCCTGTCTTTGTAGGGAAGGTTCCTTGGTCGTCTTTGTGGCCTTCCTCTGGACTTGGTCTAGTAGGTACATATCATTCTTGTGCTGCGGGACCCAAAGCTGAATGCAGTACTCCAGGTGGGGTCTCACAAGAGCAGAGTAAAGGGGAAGAATTACCTCCCTCAACCTGCTGGCCACGGTTCTTTTGATACGGTTGGCTTTCTCGGCTGCAAATGCACATTGGGTTCTGGATGATGGGTTCTAAATTAGTACCATGATTCAGGAATAGAACTTTTAGAGTAAACTGAAATCTGTATGTAGGTCCCTGTTCAACAGTGGGGAAGAACATTTTACAAACTGTTAGAAAAAGAATCAGAAAACTTCCTTACAGCACTAAGAAGTGTTCTTGCTTACTGAAAACACAATTGTTTTAATGATACACATTGTGGTTAATTGAAATAGAGAAAAAGGTTGGTGAAAAATGATGTGAATAGGGTGCTTTCATACAAAATGAGATGAAGGCTCTTCAGTTTTGAAAAAAGATAACTAACTATTATGTATTTCTTTAAAGGTTTTGCTGTAAAATGCTTCCAACCCTTAACAATCCGACATCCTAAAAACTCTGCAATGCTCATTAAGCATGACTAGATAACATGATTAAGAGTAATCATAATCTATATTATAGAAAATAAAAGTATTTCACTAAACTGATATTAAGGTATGTTCCAATAAAATATGCGCTAATATGACAGAGTGAACAGATTTGCAGGTTTTTCTCACCAGTACACAATTCACGTAAGGAAAGAAAATAAATTGTCTCAAATTCAAACAGGTACTTCCAAAGTCTGTTTCCCATAACTTAATTGTCTTAATTGACATCTTCTGTTATGAATGGCTTCATGGAGAGCTGGCTTTTTCATTCTAGCAGCCCTGACTGTCCTTATCATTACTAAATTCTTAAAATCCTACCTGTTGGGGATCCATACCTCAGCAAGTAATATTCACAAAGATTAGGTTGGATTCAGACATTAAATAATGGACAGTTTTAAAGAATGTTAAAGAAAGTTCTTTCAAAGGATAAAAATGGACATTACATTTGCTGAAAAATGAGAGGACTGAAGTTCTAATGTTAAAATAAAAGTAACAATTTTTGTGTATAACTTCAGGAGAAGACTACATTGTTAGTGTATTATTTAGCTATATTGTAGTGTTGTACCTATTGCCATTCACTGTAATTATTTTCACATATTGCTCGCACAATTTTGAGTATTGTAACCTTCATTTATTCCTAACAAAAAATATTCATATTAGTTTTCAATTTATTCAGAATGCAGAAACTGGCCTTTGTCACAAAGTACAGAATCACAGGTACTAAGAGGAAACTGGATGTTACTAAATGCTATCAGAGTAACACATCTGGTTTCTGAAGCTCTACACGAGTACAAAAAATTGACTTCAGTCATGCAACTGAAAGGACTGAAGCAACATACTGAAAAATTGAGCTTTTCCCACAGACAGCAGCCATTTCAGAGTAGACCTCATAAATAATAAAAAAGTAGTGTTAATAAAACACTACTTTTTATTTTGTGTTAAATTGAACAACATTAAATTTGAAGACCAAAAGCATAAACTTCAGAGTTTATGGCGGAACATGAATTAGTTGTAACAGTTTTTGGCCAAACACTAATTGACCATTCCTAGATACAGCATACAACGTAGCAAGACATTTCCTTGTCTAGCAACCTTCAGATGTAAATGGAAGAGAACACCTCACTGAAGAATATTCAGAAGGATAAGATGTTTCAGGACAGGTTTGTCATTTTGATGTCAAAAGTTTTCAAAGAGAGGTAGTGCAGCGAAGAACATTTGGGTGTATCCTGAGATGACATCCTTGAGAGGATCTTGGTAGGATCCCGCATCCTGTGATGTGGTAGAAGGCATAGGGGCACCTCAGCCACCTTTTTCTACCAGAAGAAGAGATTCTGCCAGTCAACATATAGCTTTCTAGCCAAAATCACACTGAAAATTTGAAAAAAAAAATTGAAACTGAAATATGAGTTCACTTTTGATCTTGAGGTTGCAATTGTCCTCCTATTCTGTACTGTATCAAGGGTTGAATGAAGAACTCTGACACCCCGGGTGCATAGCTGGTTTTATATTTGCACTTGGTAAATGTGAAACAGTACTTGTCTTCCCAGAAGTCCTCAAACACTGGACAACAAATACTTTATTATTATTATGCTTGGTTTTCCTTCCATACCATTGATCCATTCATTCTGCTCCATATGCAAGAAATTCTCTTCGAGTATTATGTTCCTAATACCAGAAACAAGGCTGTATCTGGAAAACTCTCACTTTGGTAAGAACTTCAAAAATCTTGTGACTAGACCTGAGTTAACAGATAAAGGGTAGGTACTCTGATGACAGGCATGGAGGACGATGTTAATGTGCTTTCTGAAATCGGGGCCTTCCTAAGGAATTGTTCACCAGACAAAATGCAATTTAAATAAAGTTTGGTTTGATTCTCAAATTTTAAGACATGGCAAAGCTATTAAAGCTCACCATGACCGTGTTGAAATGTGGTAGTGAGAAGATTATTATAAAACTTTTTGAGTATTATTTCTAGTATTCACAGGACATAGTAATTTAAACATAAAAAACATTGGTTCCAGTGTTTTTTATAAAAGAGCCAGATTATTACGTATGGAACATGCAGGTACTATGTAATATTTCTGTTTCTTCATAACATATAAACTGTTTGATGGCTTTTTCCATAAAAGTAGTTCACTTTTTTAATGACCCTGTTAAAATTTGCTTTTTTAAATAACCAGTGGTGTAATGAGAGTTGTCTGTGCAGTTTGCAGTAGAACAGAATCAGAAGCCCTCCATGTTCAGTGGTCCAAAAATGACAGATTTTTGATTCAGTGTGATGTTAAATTCATAAATAAATCAAATCTAATGCTGTCTTTAGTTTGAAAGTAATCCACCAGAACAGAGTCTTAACAGGTTGCATAAGATTTTCATAATAATTCACCTGACGTTGCCATCACTGTTTTATTGAAGATAGGCTTTTATATAGGCAATTGTCTTAGGCACCTGGACAAATTGAACAATGCACTGAGTATATGCAAAGCAAGCACAGAACTGGGCATGGCCTGCATCCTGAAGTATGTTGACATTTTATGTGTGGCAAGATAAAGCACTCTGCAGCACCCACTTCTGGTCTGTAGGAAAGTGAGACAACTAAACACACATAACAGGCTTGCAGCAATCCCCACTGGGAACCTGTGCTGGTATTCCAGTTACAAGCATGGCTCCAGAGCCTGTTTAGGTAGACTGTGTCTTGAATTCAGTTGGATAAGTTTAAATTGGCAAGTGAGAGCTAGAGAGGCCGTAGGGAAGCTATCCATTAAAATTCATTTCTAAAATGAAGCGATACAGCCTACCCATACCGGAAAGGTTTTTGCTGAATTCAGTAACTGACAGTTCAGGATAGATGATGCACCTCAGAGATATAATCTTTTGCATAAAGACAAAAATGCTAAAGGAGAGAGACTGTTGTCTCCTCAAAGGCTTCTTTTTGCACTGAGAACATTTAAGATCGTAGAGGTAGCACAGCTGCTCCTAGGCAATGGTTCAGTGTGGGGGAGACAATAGGAAGAGCAATGGCAAGGAAATTTGTGGGTCAGAATAAAGATAGCTTAATAAGTGAAGAAAAGAACGGGGGGGGGGAAGAAAGAACAGGTCCTATGAGGAAAAGTAACACCATTCCAACCAGACCCAATTACAATACTTTTCTAGTTATTAATCTTACCACCCATTTCAAAAATACATTCTCTTCTTCTACCTGGAAAAGTTAACTACTGTTTTATAGGTTAGTGCCTTGGTTTCACATTTCTTGCTATGAGTACTGAGTAGTATCAAAAATGTGGACACTTGCAGATTTGATACCAATAAAAGCACTTGCTCTACACATTTTTTGGTAAATTAGGATAGAGATGTTTTTATCTTTATTGTAAGACACTGATGTAATTTTTCAAGTGCTTTGTTTCAAAGCATACTTACAGGTGCGATGGGAAAGTCATTAATATCCCATTCTTTGCTTGTCCTCACCCTCTCCCCCAGTGGGCATAACAGGTTCAAAATGAAGATGTGCTGTGCATAGTATTATGAGATTAGAAGGTATTAAGTCTGTGCCAGAAATATGCTATGGGAAGTTACTATTGTTCCTTTACAGTGGTGATTAATAAGCCAGCATTTCTGGGAAAAGTTTTCTGTGAATATCATTGAAATGCTCACTGGAAAAGTCTTGGTTTGATGCTGTTTCCTAATTTGGATTAACTATCTCCCTTTTGGGTTCATACGCAACTTATTTAATCCCATTTTTAAATAGTGCAAGAGCAATTGTGCTGCAGCTCATCAGCTCCAATAAAGTTACCTTACTGCTTTACCGTGTGAGTACAGCAACATTTCACAAGGCTCATCTAAAAAGAGAGTACCTATTATTTCTGAAATTCATAGGCTATCTGTACCCATCCTACCTTGCAATAATATGAGGATACCTTGGTTCTGATACAGGGAGGTATACTTAGCAAGAATACTGCTTTTCTCCCGAAGATGGATTTAACCTGTGGGCACTTTGGTACTTAGTTACAGGTAAACTGTCACTGTTAAAGTCTTACAGAGAGTTATGGCCTGCAAATGCCATCATCAATAATAGTTCACTACATTCCCAGAACGGTACCAGGTCTATCCTGCAGGTAAAAGCCACTCATCTAGCCAAATTTTATTCCCTTTTTTTCAAAAAAGCCGTCAGTTTAGATTAAGTCCTCCGATACAGCTTACAAAATCCATGCCAATAAATAATAATTGTGAAGGAAAAGATAGGTTTTTCTCTGCAATCAATTACATGGTTTCACAAAACGTCCTGCATTTTGCATCTGGTTTCCCTTCAGTCCTGTCTCTAATATTATACATACAAATAAATGATCCAAAACACTTGAAAACAACTAACAGAACTTGTATATTCTGGAAACAGTGTAAGCAAGACTGTTTAGTAAAAGTTAATAATAGGGTTGTTTCATTTTGCTTTACCCGGAACAAATCATTTTGATTGAATATGAAAGGTTGTTAAAATGGAACTTCAGAAACATCAAGATTTGGATAAAAAATACATATCCCTAAATGTATCAATTTAAGCCAAATTCTCATTTCCTAATGGAAATGACCAGATGCATATCATAAGCAAGATTAACAACCTATTTCATATAGAAACCATTAAGATCTTGATCTTGCATCCACAAATTCAAGTGGAGACTTAACTGTACCTGATTTCCAGACCTTTTCTTCAGCTCTGTCTTTCCTGATCAAATGAAAAACCTCATGTGATGCTTATTCAGACAACAGCTGTAATGATCATTTTCTCTTCTTTAACAATCTCAGCTTTCTCTTTGCCTCTCTCCACTGACACACACTCCTTTTCTGCTGCTTCAGCTGTCGGTGGTTTCAGCGCAGGTGGATTTCACCACCTGTTCCTTCTTCATCTCTCATTCAGCACCAAGAGTAAATCTCTGCCCATGGAGCCGGCTGTCACAACTTCCAGTGACTTGTTAGAGGATCAACCAGTAAACATTTATTTATTGCCTCTCAGGTCTCTTCCTAAAGATGATCTCCCCCAAAGTTGTATCTCCCCACAGCACTGTCATTAAATGCAATGATTACACCCACTAAGTACATATGCTACCTGCGACTGTCTTATCAGCCACCCCAGCTAAACAGCAGCCAACTCAGCACAGAACCACCTTCTTCTCTGTGATACTCAAGGCAATTCTGGAGTTCAAAGACAGAAGTAGGAAGTCAAGCATAAGCCTTAGTATTGGTCTGTACTTGGAAGTCATTGGCTTTTAAAGGAATGTTTGAGACTAAAGTCCATTTATTCCAGTCAATGTTGTCAAACTCTAAGAAGTTACAGCCTCAAAAATTTAGTCTACAACGAATGAATAGAAAGGAAGAAAGAACAACTAGCTGCTATCACCTGTAGAAGTCTCACATTTTTACATATGTGGACATAACCATCACTTTTAAAGTCACAGAATTTGAACAATGACTTCCAGTTGACACCACCACCTGAAATGCCTTCCATTTCAGAGCAAAGAGGTGGTGTTCAGGTTTTGTAGTATTTGTCCTGTGTTACTGCAAATGACAGATAAAAGTATTTTGTTTAAGTCTGAGAAAACTGTTTCAGTAAAGACTTCCTTTTGTGCTGTGAATCACATGCAGGATAAACAGCTATGCATATACTCTGCAGAAATCACTTTCTGCAGAGGTACCATTTAAAAGTTTACTGGCATTAGAAGATTTGCTCTGTGTGTTGTATTTTCTCTTTTTTGTTGTTGTTGTGTGATTTTTTTTTAAACTTCTGGTAATTGCTTTAAAAGAACAAAGCTCTTTGTTTAAGAGTAGCTCAGGGAGATCATAATTGCTATAAGGTACAAGACTGTTTCCAAGTATTTCTGAATTGCTTCTCTTCTGCATTAAATATTTAATGTTTAATGTTTGGCCAAACTGTAGAAATTCCCTCTGGAACATGGGTGATGACTTCAGGAAGAGAATGAAGACCTGTCAATTCAATTTTCAGTATGATTCTTTTTAGAAAACCACAGCTATTAAAGAATAGAGTATTTAAGAAAAATAATAATAATTCCAGGAGTACACGAACATGTTCTTAGCAAAAAATATCAAGCAATTAATTCTGTGTCTTTGAAAATTGTAGATTCACGCTCTGTGAATCTAAGATAACAATAATCATGCTTTTCTCTGTAAGATCTGGTTTAAAAAAAAAATACTGTTAATGTAACCTGGTGCATCACATCTTGCCCTCCTCTCCCCCTCATGCACCCAGCTCTTCATGGATTTTATCAGACAGATGTCTTACTGTTATCTCCATCTAGAGCCAGGAGTGACGTTATCTAGTGGCATCCGGCAGCAAGGCTTTAACCCATCAGTCCAGGAGGGAAGTGTGTCAAGGCTACTACTGACTAGCAAAATCTTGCTGCATCAGCTAAACAGCACCTGCCCTTGCTCTCATATTAGGTCTCCAGATGTCCTGTTCTCACCTAGGAGATCAGCGTGTCCCAGGAGAGCTGACTACTACTTTTTCATTGTATTAAAACCTGACAGCATACTGGGAATAAACCATTTTAAAGCCTAATGAAAACAAGCATGTGCTTCCTCCTGGCCAATAATGCACACTGATGTGGATGCAGCTGATCAGAGAACACATGCTAAATGTTACAAAAGCTGCCCATTTTGAAACTCTGAAAATTACTACAATTTGTGAGGCTATTTCTGCTTCTACTGTGACATAGGGACACCATTGTGCTACCCATCCACAATTCCTGACTTATATTCACCAGACAGCTAAATATATAAGGAACTGAGGACAACATTTGAAGACCCATCACAGCACCACCTTGCAACATGCTCAAGAAAGCCAAAGGCAGGGGATGTAACCCAATATATGGAAGTGACTTCTGAAAGAAGGGAGAGAAAAAACTTACACGGAAAGCTAGTGGGATAGTTTATGCCAGCTAGGATTGTATTAAAATGTTAAAATTGAATAGTGATATTAATTCAGTTATGTTGCATGCCACCTGACTTTCAAATCAAATACATTTATCACATTGCAGATATTACTCTTTATATCATCATATATACAAATGAGGAAATAGACAGGATGTTTAGTACTGTTGTTTTAATGTTACTCAGAAGCATTGAACTGCTAAGTATCTTCCCCTTCTGTGATCATTATTGCATCCTTTAATAGCTTGTTAACACAGCTGTCGTATTTAGTTTTACAGCATCCCTTTTCCAGATCAGTTTTCCTAATGCAGCACCTGCTCGCAACAAAAAGGTTAGCTGGTTGCTGTGTGAAGCTTCACTTCTTTCTGAACTAGCTGAAAGGTAGTTCTCAGCCTTTCTTCCCCGAGTGTGCTTCAGCATTTTCAAGACAGTTATTGTCCAAGATACCCAAGAGCAAGCTACATATTCAGTGTGCAATCAAGGAAAATGACCACAGGTGAAGGTTAGCACACACTGTAAATACATTGATTGCTTCAGATGAGAAAGGTTCACCCTAGAGAAACCACTCCCAGGGGCTGTTCCTAGACCCCAGGTGTGCATGGGCTCAGTGCAGTCCAAGAAAAGAGCAAACTGGGGATCCAAAGGCAGAACCCAAGTTTAGTTCCCAAACTGAATTCTGGGGATCCAGTAAATTTCAGTCTTTCTGAAATTTGATTTCCTAACACCAAAGCATGCTACATGCAACTGCCAAGCCACAGACTAGACCCAAAACAAATATTTTAGAAAATGGTGAATAAAATAAGTAACTTCTAAATTTAGATTTAAAAGTCCCCAATGTTGGCACGTTCCTTACTTCTGCTGGCAATGAAGTTTAAAAGCTAGCGGCTGTTCCATAATCTAAGTAACAGTTAATAGCACAATGTCTACAGATCTCTACTGGATATGCATGGAGGTGTGGGTATGTGCACTCATGGAAGGAAAAACAAAGGGGTGATGACCAAACCAATGAGTCTTCTGAATTTGATGAGACAATCAATTGAGTTTTGACCAAACCCCTGGGAGCTGCATAAGGAGTCAATTAACATGATTCTGGAAACAATTTCACACAGTCAGGAGCAGGATTTAGGGTAGATTAGTGTTTAGCAACACATTAAAGGAACTCTGACATCCAAAGTGAGCTGACACACTTGTTTCTAACACCCTTCCTTAATACTTGGTTTCAATAGCAGCTAAGCTTCTGAGAACAAAGCATCTCAGATAGGTCACCCAAAAATTGTCACATGAAACTATTGAACACCTCTGGAAAGTTGGCCTGCCTGCTGGAAACTGGTGTTCTTAATAACATGCAAGCTAAAATAAATACCGAGAAACTAAAATATAAAATTATTATAAAACAAGCCCACCTAAAAGTTCAAGCACAAAGTAAAAACCCAATTAAAATATAGTAAAAGCTATTTTTAAATGAAATCTTAAAATCAGAAGACTGAGCCAGAAACAGGGGGAAAGCAGAAGCCAAACCACAATCTTACTAGAAGACATCCTAGTATATAATGCCACACACTTTTTCCATCTTTGAACATAAGAAATTTGGACTGCACTTCTCCAGTTTTGGTACCTAGGCATTGAACATGATTGTTTTACCACATTGCTTGAGGTCTCTGCCAACGAGCCACATAGCATGAGAATAATTGAATGAAATTCAGAACAATTAGGTACAAAGCATATTATATATGCCACAAATGTTATGTTAACTTCTTAAAGCAAAAGATAATAATCATTATCTACATATGACTTTCATGAGAGGCCAAGAAATTTATTCTGGATGCTAACATCGATTTCTTTATATAGTGTTATCACTTCCATAAAGGTTTTCTAGCAGGAACAAAACAATAGATTCCCTCTTGAACCAATACATGACAGAACTAGAACTTTTTTTTTTTTTTTTTTTTTTTTGTCTACTCTTGAGTGGCTGAGCACTTGGTTATGCCTTTACAATCACAACACAAAGATTGCTATAAATGAGGATTACATCAGTCTAATCCAAATTTTAGCTAGTCAAGATCCTAAGGAAGTAAAGAAATGCTTGTTTCTAATAAAATAATGGAACCTGGTACTGAAAAAAAGATGTGGATGCTTTTGGCTTTGTATATTTTAATATGAATAGAGATTATCAATGTTAACACATGGGACATTATTGGAAAGAAAATCCTTTGCCCGATTTACTTTTTTTTTTTAAACTATGAACTGAAACTATTAATAAACTTATCCTTCCTGCTCTTTAGACTTCTAGCACAACTGCTATTCAGATTTATTCGTGACTTCCTTTTATTAGAGACATGCCAAATCTGCTGTATTGTCCACTTGGAAAAATGCCCACTATACACAGACACTGAAGAAATACTCAGATATTAATTATTTGCATTGCAGCCATCCAAACTATTTCCACTCATATGAAAATTTTAGAACAATGCATTATTTTTAACAATAAAAAAAAAAAAACTTTATTATGACACCAATTTCTCAAACTTGAAGTTTTTGTCTCTTTTGTACAAATGACATATTTTCAAATCTCAATTTGTATAAAAACCTGTGGTTGCAAAACTGTCTGGTGTCTCAGAACACAGAATTCCTTTTAAGGGAATCAGATAGTTTTCCAATGTAAGTATTGTTCTTTATTAAATACTGCTGGGTAGTAGCACAAATGAGACCAAAACAAACAAACAAACAAAATAAATCAAGAAAATATAAGCAACAATCCTTCTTGTAATTAAAAATGAATGAAAAATGCAAGCGAATAGCATGCCTAGAAAAGAAGAGTCACACTTTTTTTGAATCTGGGTTCCAAATATCCATGTGCAGACACCAAAAGCAGTCATAATATGTAAGTATGTCCCACATTTATCCAAACAAATTGGCAAAAGCGGGTGAAGCCTGAAGAAGAAAGCCCAAGCATCTCTGCTGAAAATTAGGCTGATGATCCTTTAAAATTAGGATGATGATCCTTTCCAGGCTTGTAGCCAAATGAACATTCAGGGTAGAGCTTGCCAAGCCAAGGGCATAGATGAGGTGAGTTAGAACCAACCTCTCGGGAACCAATTGCTTTCATAGTGGCAATTTGGGAACCAATAGCTTTCATGGTGGCAAAGGCACACCATGGGTTTTTTTTTAAAAAAAGAAGGTAAAAATATACAGTATGTATAGTACTTCTGACAGAACTATACGTGTAACCATTGTTATTTCCCCTGTTCAGTCCAAGTCTGGTTTCTTCCTTCTTCTTTAGCAAAAGAGATGGGAAAGTTCACAAAATCTATCCATCACACTATGGGCTACACATTGAGCTTTTTCTCAGATGTTTAAGTTTATTCCTGCAAGTAAATCACAATAGAGCAACTCCAATAGATAAGCATTAAGCAGGAATTTCACAACGGAACACAAATATCCCTTTTGAAATTGATTTGCATTGGATTTTTCTCCCACTCAGGATCTGATTAATATATCATATAGACAATTATATTTAAGGTTATATGATGGTTCAAGAGTACAGGAAATTGTATTTGTGTACTGTTGTAGGAAAACAGCTTGCCTTGAGCTTCGGAGTAGATATGTGTGGTAGAGGAAGAGGTATTAGATAATTCCTGGAATAGTTTCTAGGTCATAGTGAAAGAAAATGAGCTCCAGTAGCAGCCAGCCACAGTAACCAGGAACCTACAGTATGTTGTGTGGGGATTTTCTTATACTTTGACATTTATCCAGTGTATAGAAATTCTCCCTGCCAGGTTCTCAAGCCTGGGCCAATAATCCCTTACACAAGAAAACAAAAAATGCTTCTGCATGTGTGTAGACTTTGGCACTTTGATGGAACAGATGAGTTTTTCTGATAGCAACCCAAAGATACTTTCAGTCTGACAAGGTCATCTTTAAGTCCTCTCACTGGTAGAAGGGAATTAAGGGAGACTTTCAACAAGTGTTTTGAAAATTGATTATTAAATATTTTTCCAGATGGAAAGTTAGACAGAGATGGGAAAGCAATAAGAGGTCGAGACACTTTTGCATCTATGTTGCATTACTATCAAAGGTTTGAACTAGGAAGCAGAGATCGATTTCTGCGTCTGAGGGGAAAAGATATAGAACACTGAATTTGTTGTATTACATTTATATCCATTACTTTAAAAAAGTCCCCAGAAAACTAAAGCTAATTCAAAATGGGAATGGGAATTAGAAGCTATTTGCCTAACAGTCTTTAAAAAAATAATTATATATATATATTTCACATTACCCCATTACCTCCATCACCCCCCAGAATGGTATCAAAGAGCAAGAAACCATCACAATACAGTATTGGGTAACTCACTGAAGAAAATAAACTTAAAGCCAGTTTGATTTCACCAGCTCTCTATTACCACATTCACACAAGTCAAATATATGTTGAGGGGACGAGAACTTTCATCTGCATCATCTCACTGGCTACCCATTCCTTCATGAATTACTTCTGTCTCAACTCGCTAAGCTTCCCAGTCCTGACAACATAGGAAATAATAGAATAGAATAGAATAGAATAGAATAGAATAGAATAGAATAGAATAGAATAGAATAGAATAGAATAGAATAGAATAGAATAGAATAGAATAGAATAAATGTATTTCACCACAAAAAAAATAGAAACACAACCACTGATGGAGTGAACATGAGAGATGAGGAAAAAGAATTTGTGCTGCATTACACATGGTCCAGGGACCTCTACTCACACCCAGGGACAAGATTTTGAAGCTCTTATTTGGTTTGTCCTAAATCTACTTTGTGAAAATGAGGTGAGCGTGGCAGTAGTCTGCAAGGCCTCTTTCATTGTATGACCACACTCTAAAGTGTTTCCTTTCTCTATTCCATAATACCACTTTGACTTTCAATCTCTGTGTTTCACAAACATGATCCCTAAGGGACCATGAAAATGTTCAAAGTGGGTCACAGACTGCTGTGGGGTGAGAACAGACTGTATTAATTGTCTGCAGTGGGGAAACTGAGTTGCTACCAGCAATTAAAGGAGGCTAATAGTTCTTTGGCTGGTGTAAACACTTGTAGCCAGTAATTACAGCTATTGCATATTCCCCAGACTTGAAGAAATTGAACTGCTGCCATTTTGTCTGAGAAGCAGTAACTGACAGCTTAATTGACTTTTTTAGATGGTGAAAGGGAATTCACTCTGCATGCTAACAGTAAAGTTACTAATTGTAAATCAACATCATTTTAATCATATAGTTCTGAAAAAGAAGCATATGCAATGTGGGTTGTAAACCAGGGGTCTCATACTCAAAAAAAATTCAGCAAGACTAGTGGAAAAGAACTTCTTTTCAAATATTTGAGAGACATAGCTCTGCCATAAAACCTAGCACACAAATGAGGAGGGTGATCAGGGTAGAGAAGGAGTGAATGAAGGGTAAGAATTTTGGACTTAGTAGATATAGATAAGATATATTAACAGAATGGAGGAAGAAGGAAAAAAATACGATTATCTTTCATTGCTACTTCCTTTCTGCTTCAATTCTGTTTCCTAACTATGCCTCAATGTTTGTAAATGTATCTAAAAATCCAGCAAAGAAATATCAAGTAATTATTTCCCATTGCCTAAGCAATTCAGTAAATCCCTGCACAAGCCCTCGTCAGTCCAGCTTCACAAGGAGCCTTCCTCTGCGTTACACTAGTTCCTGATCTTGTGACATGAATTTTGGCTCATTCTTCCCTTTCTTTGACCCTTTGCTGATTGATGGGTGTCGTGGTTTAACCCGGCCGGCAGCTAAACACCACGCAGCCGTTCACTCACCCTCCCCCCTCCCTCTCTGGGACGGGGGAGAGAAATGGAAAGTGAAGCCCGTGAGTTGAGATAAAGACAGTTTAATAAGACAGGAAAATAATAATAACAAAAATAATAATAACAATAATAATAATAATGATACAATGGTGATAATACGAAAGTAATAATAGTATGTACAAACAAGTGATGCACAATGCAATTGCTCACCACCCACTGACCGATGCCCAGCCTAACCCCGAGCAGTCCGGCCCCCTCCCCCTGGCTAGCCACCCCTATATATTGTTTAGCATGACGTCAGATGGTATGGAATACCCCTTTGGCTAGTTTGGGTCACCTGTCCTGGGTCTGTCCCCTCCCAGCTCTTACTGCACCCCCAGCCTGCCCGTTGGCAGGACAGAGCAAAAGGCTGAGATGTCCTTGGCTTAGTATAAGCACTGCTCTGCAACAATTAAAGCATCGGGGTGTTATCAGCACTCTTCTCATCCTAAGCCAAAACACAGCATTCCACCAGCTACTAGGAAGAAAATTAATTCTGTGCTAACTGAAACCAGGACAATGGGCTGAGAGGAGATATAAGCAGGGGAGCATAGGGACATGGGGGACAGGCAGCTCTTGGGTACCTTCAATCCCTACCGTGAGGAAGGAGATAAACTAAGCTGAGAAAACACAGGTGAAGAAAGTTGAGGTCTCCAAGCCCTAAAAGAGCTCTGTTCTGTTTGTATGCAGAAGGAACACCATGTCCACAATAGTCCACAAAGGGGATGTGGAACGGAAACAGCTGAAACAAACCTCACTGTGGATACAAGGAAGGTGGGAGGCACTCATTGTTCATAGCTCCCACTCTCCAAACATGTCGATCTACATGCTTCCCCTCCACAAAAGCCCCATATCTTTCTTTTGTATAACCAGCTCTACTCCCACAGGCAGGAACACTCAGTGTTGAGAAGATGAACTAGACAAGAAGTACAGCCACAAACAGGATTTCACATAGCCATTCACAGCAGAGGACATTGCTATCTTTGACTCTCACCTGTTCTTGTATTCATGCAGGATTTGTCCCTGTAGTCCCTCTGACCCAGTCATTCAGATTATACTGAAAATCAGAGTGAGAGCTGATGGTCACCTGCCTTCATGAAGGGATCTTGCTTAAAGGGAAAAGTCTCCAGATCCTTCAAGACAATAAAATATGAAATTATAATGAACACGTCCCCTCTGTGACAAATCTTTCCCTGTCAGAACCCAGGGACCTTGCAGCAGGATATTAAGGAACAGAAAATTCCACTCAGGTGACCCTAGAGGTTTTTGCAATAATACATATAACATCCAATAAAACTAACAAGAAAAGATACTTTATATTCATTCCCACTTCAGTGAATATATTTCTTTCTTTCCTATTCCTGCCTACAAAAGCCATGTAATAGGGAATTTATTGAAATAGTAGATCAGGTTTGGTCAGACAGCACAGCATTAATACAGCTGCAATATTAGCCATGTGGCTATTTTTAGTACACAATTTCCTTTACTTTAGCTTTGAATATCACGCATGTGAAATCTAAAAATCATATTCTGCTGACCGTGCCCTTGGAACGGCTAAGCTCATTTTTAAAGTCTTACATTTTGTCCAAAGACCCCTGACTTTCATACGATCTGCACTAATTACTGCTGGCACTCACTATGCAGCCTTGGTTTCAGATAGTATTAGGCATCTAATGAACTTTGAAGTTGAGCACTCTGTACGCAAATGTAAACTCCATGTGTTAAGTTGCACACCATGACCATAAAAGATAAAGAGATACAGCTAGTTATTTCCCAGTTCTTTAATACACAATACACAGCCAAGATAGAAGTAGTGGCTCAGATATCTTGAAAGGTTTTTAAATTGTATGCTGTCTACTCAAGGAAAGAAACATGATTTTCAATCATGATGGTGCCAGAGGTCTTTGACTACCGTAGGAAGTTTTTTTTAGTCTAAGAAATATAGTTATTTGGGAAGGCATGGCATAGCCAAAGACTCACAGCTGCCTTCCATATATCATGCAGAAGTCAACAGCCATCCTGGGAATGGAGGAAATCCCACAAGTTAAAAGCGTAGTCAGAAAAGTACCTTGATATTAACAGTTAATTAAGAAGCAAATTATTAATAGATATGTGGGATTGGTAACCATCCTAATTTTTTAACATTTCCTTCCTCTGCTACATTCAAAGTTTGCTACCTAAATGGTTTTCTAGTTTGTTTAGATAGCAATAAAGTACTTTCTGAAGTGTCAGATCATCAACAGACCATCATTTCCATCACTTCATCTAATGATAAGAATATGTGAGTTAAAAATGCAACATGGTTTAGTCAGGGTATACGATTTAACAGGTCAGAAAAGGTGTTAGCAGTAACAAAATACTGATCACATTTTCCATTTTATTGAACACAGTAATGGCAGCTCCGTCTTGCTCAGCATTATTAAAGATTGAGTCCTCTGATCTACTCCATTTTGTTGTGGCAAGAAGGGAATCTGGCCAGTGAACAGAGTGACTTTCAGGACAAATAAATTCCAAGTTGTTTTTTTTATTTTCACTAGCACTTATGTTCATTAAAACAAATGGTGGCATGATAAGTCTCCCTTCCTTAATGGCAGCTGTGCCTAATGGAATCACCAAGACAGCAAACTTTATGGCTTCAAAATTAGACCACATAATTCTGGGACTGGTATCGGAATGTGCATTATTTCCTAGGTAATCTGATAAGATACATAAAAATTACCAGAGAAAATTAAAAAGACTAAGAATAGAGGATAACAGGAAGGTCCAAACTTAACTCTCATACAAGAAACTGCAACTCACAGTGACTTCAGCAATGCAATACTTGAAACAACTGCTGCAAAAAAGTTTCACATAGTACTTCAAATCTTGGAGTCAAGAACTTGATTTAATATCAACTGAAGATTTCTTGTCACCAACAAGGAGAAACCTCACATTCTAAACTTTAATTTTGCCCTTAAATATGCGTTAGGTTCCAGTGTAAGACAGTACATTATCTACTGTATTTTTGTGAACAGTGGTTGTATCTTCATCAGTACTTGAGAAGAGTCCTGAGGAGCACTCCATGAGGCTGTATCACCCAAGTGCTCAATGGCTCCTGAAGCTTTTCTACTCCATATATTCAAACCACATACTTGATCTCAATGGATTGTACTACCAGTTTTGAGTAATTGGTCTGAATTTCATGGCATGCGAGCCAATGACAGTCACTAGAAAATGGTGATGTCCCTCACAAAGCTATGCAAGATTTTTAAAATATCTACATCAAAATTATCAGGAAAAAAAAAAAAAAGATATTTTGTTGCTGAAGATTTTTCCTTCATACTTACAGTAGAATTAAAGATGTGGAAGCACTCTTTCCTTTCTGTTTCTAGTATCAACATTTTTTTTTTTCCTTTAGTGTCAGACTTGTTCTTCCCTCCCTCCTCCAGCATCAATTACTGGCAATGGAATGAAAACAAGTCCTGATTTGTGAAGGACTGTGAAGAAGTTCCAACCTGTCAGTTTCCCAATCCACTTGTGTTGCCATACTGTAGTCTCTTGGACTTCCACCAGAAAATTTGGCAGAATTAAAAAAAACTACCATTAAATTTTCAGACCAGGAAAAAAAAAAAAAAGCAATATTGCCCTATTACAGCACAGGCCAAAATTTTCTCTGCTACCAAACTTCTGCAGATGAGTGACAGTGGACCAGATTTAAAGGTACAAATGTTAATACTGCTTAAGCAAGATAGTGTCAGGACCTACTGAAATGAAGCAGCTGAGCAGGATCCTACCTATGTATTAAGACCTAAGTAGCACTGAGAATCTAAATATTTCGTAATTCTGTTCCAAATGTCCATTGCATATTTTAAGTAAATTTAAAAATGTTTGTGTTGTAGTTGTTGTTTCATAATCTATAACATGAAGGACATTTTATCACTTCTAAAAGCCACTGGTCCTTGGATATTTTGAACTGTGTCTCCCACTGAAATATTCCGGTTCAAACCAGTTATCTTTTCTTCTATTTAGTATTGGTACCCAGAGAAGATTACTACCACTCCCTCATGAATCCTTTACTCGAATGTTTGCTAGTTTACCTGGTAGAAGGATCCATATTGTTAGGAGTTCCATGTGAGATTTCTCATGAATTGACATCTGAGAACCCTACCTGAGGCAGAAATCAGTGGAAAAACAAAAAGAATAAGTGTGAATAAAGACCAAGAACAAAGACAAGAAGAGTGAAATATAGCTAAGAATGCTACTGCAGCTAGAACTCTCTAGATAAGTACCAGAGAAATGCCAAATATTACAAAAAGAATCTCATTTATTTGCAGAGCAAACAGAGCTCTTCTGAACAAAACAATGAACAAAGGTAGGGCTTTTTAATATTGCACTACCATATTTGTTTGCTAATGTACTGTGAAGTGAAAAAGAAAGCCAGTTGTATCAATATGCCAAAAAGCATGAGAAATATTGCACAGTTAGAATGAGACTTCTGAGCCACGTCAATTTTATATGAGCACCCAGTGAGGAGTTTACTTCAATATGATTATAACAAATCTGAGATTGCTGAGCATGACACATAATTTTGGAGGAACTATATAGAATATGTCATTCAAGACAAGACAGTAATGGAGATCAGAAAGCCCCTGCAGAAGAAAATACTGCTTAAAAAGGTAATTCACATTTAAGAAACATGATTAGAACACAACAGACTTTAGAGCATAACTAGATGAGCCTGAAGTATTGTTAGTGAAAATAAAATGATGTCTTATGGACCAAAGATAAAAAAATCACAGATCCCTAGCAAAATGAAAAATCAGAGAAAACTGAAAGATCTCTGGAGTAAACAATAGAATCTTCTAGGAAGAAGCAGCACTGGAGGATTTTATGTTCATAAAGGTCTCAGTGGTGTCTTCACTTGGGACATAGCTCCTGTACTTTGAACAGTGGAACACCTTTCTGCAAAAACATGCAGAAAAGAGAAAGTTGTACTTAGAAGTGGGGGGGAAAGCTATGCATTCTAAACAATAAAGATTACTATACAGCACTTTGCACAGGGATGACCAGACACTAATAAGGAAGATGATTCGCTGGCACAAAACAGTGACAGCTACATCTAGTGACCAGAATATTAGCTTGAATGAAAGTAACTCTGAAGTAGGGCATGACTTATGTAATTACTGAAGTTACAATAGCATGTTCAAAGAAATATCTAGTTGAACACAAGCAGGTAAAACTCAAATCATATCGCTCTTACAAGATCTTTCTTTACTCACAAGGTAAAGAAAAAATCCCCAATAATATAAAGTATGCAACTGATTCATAAAGTAGCTTCTCTGCTGCTGAAAATATCAGACATTCAGTGTAATATTAATCATTTCAAAAGTTGTCAGCTCAAAAGGTAGGTAGTTCTAGATGTACTGTCTTGTCTTAATGTAGATACTTAAACTGGTTACACAAATTAAGCCAGTTTCTTCCATTTCAGCTTGGAAATCTAGAGGACAGTTTTCAAGAGAAATACCTAGAGCATAACAGCAGAATTGAATCCCACTTGAAATGCCATTTATGTTTTGTATTCTTTAAAAGGACAGAAACCTATGTATGTAGAATAAAGAGCAGAGCAAGATATTATGCATATAAATATGCTTAAAAACTGATTAAAAATTATGAAAAATTGTGAAAAATTATTCTCACAGACTAGCAATAGAATTATTACAGACTACAGTTGCTGAATGTGCAGCCTGAGATTTGGTGCTAAGTTGTTGAATGGACAGCTAAGAAATCAAGTAAGATCTTTATTTGTCACTGCGCTGTGTCTTTTTGTTTGTTTTGTTTTTCTGTTTTTGTTGTTGTTTTCTGAAGTTTTAGTATGTCTTCAAATGAGACCATTTCATTAAATAGTGACAAAAATAAAAGTATCAAAAATTCTCTAATGAAACCTTTCTTATAAGAAATGATTGAACAGAACTTGCATTATAAGAAGAAATCACCTGAGATAATATTTTTTACATATAAACTACATCTACATCATTGCAGACTGGCCCCAAAAAGTTATAATTGCTTATCAAGTTGTTCCTTGCTCCTGCTAGGTAATAATTAAAGAAAGGCAATTATATAGAGTGTGAGGCACAATTACCTCTCTCACAAAAGAGTAAAAAAATGATAGTGGTCTTTTTCTCTTTTGGCTAAAACATCATGTGGGGGATATATATATATATATATATATGTGAAAGAGGAGACATGCTGAAAAATATTGAAATACTGTACTTTTCAAAGGGAAAATAAAAAGTACCAGAGACTGGCCATTTAAAAGTGGAAATCTTTGACCACTTAGAACACTAGTTGAGACTTGTGTATGCATTTAAATACAGAGGCCTCTCTCCTCATATAAAAGCCCTTTTCTCTTATACTTGCTCACTATGCTAGTATAATAAAGGTCTCAAGCTCAAATCTAGATTTTTCTGTAATCCCTACCTGAAAACACACAGTTTCATCGAGGCTCAGGAAAAAAAAAATAATAATCAAAAAAAAAGTTCTCTCCTACTGAGGCCCATAAGTTACAGACGTAAGGTGACTCCGACCGATGGCACAGCCAAGTCAACAAGGAGCTCAAGATCTACTTGGGGTGGCATCACCACAAATGAGGAGGAACGCTGTACAGCTCCACAGCCAAGGCTGAGGGAAGGAAACTAGGACAGTCACTGGGATGATAAGTGCCTTTCCAAGTATGTTAGCTATGTCCAGAGTAAGATGGAGAGCCCTGCTTTAATCATGGTGATGGAGTGGCAGCCAGACCACCAATGGAAATGGTAGAGATACACATCAATATTGGTGATGACAGGCCTACAGCACAGAGGTATGCCCAAAGGTTTTCTACAGAGATGGTAGTTAAACTTGTGGTCACAGATGGGACTAGATTTTGTGTTGAGAAGAGAACTGACAACAGGAGGGCAGGGAATGATGGAGATCCACAAAAACACCATGGGAATTATTTGATCATGCATATGTTAGTTCAAAACTGGAGACTGTTTTGCCCCTACTTTTTTTCAGGCTTCATTTATCTTTGACTCCTATCTTGCAACAGCAATTTTCTGTTCAGCAAGCAGATGCATTTCTGAGACATGCTGCTTTCTGACCTCACTCTGTGTGTACTCTATTTCCTTCCTCTTCATCTGCCTAAATTTACTCACTGAGAACAAAGACATCATTGTAGTAGACCTGGGGTCCATCTGTTCTAGAAGGCTGTTTGCACTGCTAGTTAGCACCAGATGTTTCCTAAGGAAGCATCCTCATGATCAAAATGTTGAATATCCTCAGTGGATGTTCGAATGTAGTGAATGGAAGAAATACCATCTATATATAATATAGGTCTTCTTTGCATGTTTTTTTACTATCCTTCCTTAGAGGTAGGACAATAGTACATGTATTTCGCAGTGAATTGTACCACATTCTCTCACACCACACTTGCTCATTAAAATTTTGAAAGATTTCAGAAGGTGCTGTTAAATTTTTCTCCTCACAAAAAAATGAATATTTTTTGCTGAGTAAAGCACTACAGCAATTTGTCTAGCGCTGAGAAGCTACAACAAAATGATGAGTTCTCTAAATTCTTACAAACCTTAATGGGTTTCTTAGTCTTTTCAGAAAAAATCACAGAATTGATGGTCCTGAAGCTTTTCAGAACCCAAATTATTTGTCTTGCTCTCATGAAATTTTCACTGCTTTCATCCACAGTTTTGTCTTCAGAAGACAAAGATGAATTTAACCTTAGTGGAACTTCCCATTTTATTGTCTAGAATTAAATAAAATGGGGACTCTCTTTTACAGCCACTTAAATACAGGGTAAAGTCATGCCCATACAGATCAGATTGCAGGATAGATTTTTTTGTTGTTGCTTTAATGGGTAATCCAAAAGTAAAATTTTTGCATGAAGCACTTCTTCATTTTCTCTTTGCTCATTTCTAAACTCTATTTCCAATTGTTTAATCAGCCTGCCTCTGCCTTTTGAGACTCCCAAAAGCTTATTCCCTCAATCATAACACACATATGAACTGTCTTCTAAGCTGTACCTTTTGCCAAATAACTGTTGAGGAGCTAATATAAAGTCCTTGTTTCATTCAAAGCAGGTTTTAAATTTTAGCAAAGGTTCTGAATTACATGGAAAATGTCTCTGAGTTTACTTCTTTTTCCAAATTAATCTTTTTTCTTTTTTTTTTTTTTTTTGGTATAAAATATTTTTCCCTTTCAGAAAGCCTAAAAAATTACAGAACTAGTAAGTGAAGTCCAAAGAAGCAGAGAAAGAGCACATATTGATTTTAAAAAGGGAGACATGTCTTTCTTAATAATTTTATCAAGCTGTCATCTCAAAGTGGCCACCTCTGAGAAGCTGTCAGCTTCACTGGTATAAATGAAGTTGGAATTATGGAAGATTGCCAAAAGTGGGCTGCTCCAAATGGCCATAAGCAACTGCAGCCATAACAAGTTCAAGGGTGAGTGGAGTGAGCTTCTAGAAGCATTCTGGGCATGCCCCAAGGTTCTTCAAACTCTGAGGCCCTGTAGAAAATTGTAATAGTGTTGAATACCAGTACTGGTATACTGACTATAAAATTTGTTCTTGTACAAACAACCAAAATGTGAGCCACTTCGAGTGGTTTTAACTGTTCTGTATATCCTATATTTATTTCTTATTTCAATTTGAATTTTTCTACTTCCATCTTGCAGCTGATGGGCCTTGTTACAGCATTGCCTGCTAGACTGAAGAGACAATTGTTAAGTTTCTTTTCGCCATATATTTAGCAAAAATTTCCCTTTAAATCTGTCCTGTTTAATAACTTTTTTCTTTCAGTGAGGAAGAACAGCTTGATATGCAGATTCATTTTAAACTTACTATTAAAAGCATGTTTTCCGATTCTCTAATAATTCTTATTGTTTTCCTTGGTTACCAATGGCTTTCTTTGTATGTGGATATCAAAACCAGAGATAAAATGCCAATTATGCTAAGGTAAAAGCCAAGTGTAATAAAGCTTCCCAATTGCCACATTATTCACCTGCCTGCACATCTGAAGATTACATTAATCCTTTCTTCACTGCAGTGCACCAGGAGCTGATTACTCACCACAAACCCCATTTTTGGCCCACTCTTACCACTGCTTCCATCTTCCTTCCATTTCCTTCTGTAAAAATGCCAGAGTTCCTTGTTTCTAGATGTCTGACTTAACTAAATGCAGTAATCCAAATCACTTGGATCATTCATAATATATCTGCTCTCACAAGGTGATGGCTTTTTTTGTAGGTTTCCACTATTTCAACAGCTTTAAAAATACACTATTGGAACTTGAGGCTATAAATGACAGGGGTGGAGAGTGGTAGATCACTAACAGAAATAAGACAAAAGCATTAAGTCATCTGAAGGAAGGAAACAGAAAAGCCGGGAAATGTTAAAAAGAACAGAATATCCTAAAACAATTGGAGAGATTGCCCCAAAGCAACAGGCAAGCTGGTTTACAAGTAGGAAGAACATGAGTAGTGTTAGGAAGCTATATTCTCAGATAAATGAAAATGAAGTATAAAACTATACATTTCTATAGGTGTTAAAAACGTACATTCAGGTGAGCAGTTTGATTATAGTGTACACTCATAGCCAGGGTACACTAACAGACTGAATATTCATCTAAGTGCATGTTACATGTGTATGCACAGGTTTGCTATGTGCCTAAGAAGGTGCTTAACTTTTTCAAATGCAGCCCTAAAATAGCCTAATTTTTTTTCAATAGTGTAATGACAAGATGATGCACTGAAATATATACATGGTCAATATTTTGTGTTCATACACACAGCCACACAGTCATCTGAGACTGACTTCAAGAAAATAAAACCTGTGTTGTAGATATAATAATTTCTGTTACAAAACAGTAAAAGTGGTCATGATGCCAGAGTTGTTGTTGTTGTTTGCTTTTTTTTTTTCCTTTTTTGTCTTTTAATGCACAGTAAAATTAGGCCATATTCCTAAAACATGTTTGGAAGAGGTACTGTGTCATTGTGGTCTTTATTTCCACATGTAAGGTGGTGTATTTTTTGTGGTTATGTGTGTAGTCTTACCCCACACTTCTTCAACCAGTAAATATTTTCCAGATGTCTAATATTATGAGTAATTTAATGGAAAGCACATAGTGAAGTCTTCATTTGTCAATGCGGAGAATCTCATCATTTTGCAAGACCTGAGGGTATTCTAGAATATCAAGAAGGGCCTATTAATAACATAAAGTGTGAATCAAAGTAATCCAAACAAAATAGCATACCAAAAATTAACAGCTAGTGCTAGTATCTATGCACTAGAAGTTATGCAAATGCAATATTTGAGACAAAAGATGCCTGAAAACTTCAAAAATACATTCACAGTTATTTATAAAAACTCTAAATTGCAGAAAACTGAATATTCATCTGCTCACAGGCAGGTCTTGGTTTTAGGTAACATTTTGTTTTATGGTATCTTCTTAGACTAAAAAAAAAAGTTAATTGATAATATTACACTGATTTGAAAATTTCCATAGAATGTATGTAACAGAATTACAATGATCAGGATGAGATTTTGCCACAACACAGTTGTAATGTTTCTATTTTTGTGGATAGTCAAATGACCATTACTGGGTCCTAGCCCAGTGGCTTCAATGTTTGCTTAACATAGAAACTTCAAAAGTGAAATGAACTGTTCAGTTTGTTCAGAAGGAAATACTACCAGTTCCTGAATCTGCATTATAGAGTTTCTTCATTTTTTCTGACTTCTTGCAGCTACGAGGAAATTCCTTCCTTCTGTGTATTTGCCAAGCAAAGTAAACAGCAGGAGTTCTCATCAGATAAAATGACAGCTTCAGGTAGAACAGCTGTAGCCACCTTCAGGCACTTCCCAAAGCCCTAGAAATTATTAACTTCTCTTTTTGTATTCTTAAGAAACATATTAATCACTGTAACTAAAATCAGAGCACATAATTGTTGGGTTTTGGCATGGGTTAATTTTTTTCCCTCCAAAACATGCAACATTAAGTACTTACACTTACTATGGGTTTCAAATTCACACACTGCAAAAGAATTTTCTCATTGGAACTACATTTCCTACTTACTGATTTGTTGGTACTTTGGAGGACTTTGGGGTTTTACCCTTCACTTACCATCATATTTTCTGGGTTGAATGCAATTTTTACAGAAAATAATTGATATAATCAGATTCCAGTGGTGGATGACTAAATTGCAAAACTTTTCACAAAAAAAGCTTTTCCTAAGGTATTTAAGAATGGAAAAAGGAAAACCCTTTCCATGGACCAAGTATCAAGCGACTTATCTGTGAAATCTGTATAAAACTGTAAACACAGACTATGTATTAAAAGCTGTGAGGGAACATTGACTATGTCTCGGAAAAAGCAGATTTAAGAATGTGGCACATGAGAACTATTGCCCAGCTTAGATATTGTTCTCTAGCTCCTGGACTACCCCTGCTTGTCCCTGAGGTTAACTTAAGACTTTCAGCTTGATTTACTCTAACACGAGCAGTAACAAACTTCAAAATTTATTGCCTAAAAAGTCATAATGGAAAGGTGTTGTGAAAAATCAAAGTGCTTGTAAAGTAAAAGAGCTCTCCCCAGTTTAACAAAAATAAAGCAAGCGGTGTAGAAAACACATTTCTAAGCTACTTTCCTGTACCATCAGAAAAGCAGATCTGAATTACTCAGTGCAGCATGTGCTGCAGGAGCTCCTGAAATCTGCCCCGAAGAGCCAGTAGCTGAATCAGAGCTCACATTGTGTTTAAACAACGC
The DNA here is from genome assembly GCF_963932015.1 of Anas acuta. Lineage (NCBI taxonomy): Eukaryota > Metazoa > Chordata > Aves > Anseriformes > Anatidae > Anas > Anas acuta. Next base: position 109,531,456 of record NC_088980.1, read on the forward strand.
TGCTCAGCTTGGATGCTAATTCTAACTCCTGATGTGAAATAATCTAGAAACTGAGAAGCAACTGCAAAATAATTGAGGAACTGTTGAACTTTTGGGTAGGAAACATTTTTCCCATCACGGAGTTACGTTTTGCTATTTGCCTGTAGGATAGCGTTCCTTTTTTATTGCATGCTGACCCTGACTTCCTAGGCATGCTTGCACACCAGCTCAGTTCTTCCTCCAGTCAGAGAAAGTCCTAGAAATGGAATCTGCTCAAGTCATTTTTTCTCCTCCCAGCAACTCACTAAGCTTCAGGGTTTTTCCCACTGCCTTGTTAAAATGGGGTAGGTTACAACATCCAGAAATAGTTCTTCTCTTCAGTGAAAAGTTCAGCTCTTACCAAATTTATCTGATTGTTATCTTTATGTCTAGCTGTCACTGCTGAACTGACTATATAGACAACCAATTTTTAAGGAAATGGATCAATAAGTAAAATTTAATGTATACCTTCCTAATACATCTCCATCTACAACTATTTCTGTTTCAAGTGTCTTCTTAGTGTCACAAGGAAATGAAATATCAAATGTCTAATGTGGAAAAAATATCTGCTTTCAAAAACATGGAAGAAGATAATATCAATAACAGTTTCTAACAACAGTGTTATTCATGTTTTAGTAATAATGTAGAATTTTAAAATATTTTCATTAGTCTATTTAGCCATAACAATTTTTCAGTAATTGTGCTACTTCCAATTCATTTAGTGTACTCTCAAGCCGTGTCAATTCATAGACAAAAACCAAATTAACATAATAAAAGGATAACTGGTACAATTATTCGTAATGTTTTTATCAGTTAGGATAGTTTTCATCATTTGGTTGTCATAACTAGAGATACAACTTTAAAATAAATAAATAAATAAATAAATAAGAGAAAAAAAAAAAAAAAAAAAGAAAAAAGAAAGAAAGATGGAGAAAACCACAGAGATAATTCCCCAGAAAATTCTTCCTACTCTGAGTGAAAAACCACTTCCCTCATGTATCACAATGTACAGGAGTAAGGCCTATATAAAAGGAAGAAGAGATACTTCACACCCTCATAAATTTCCTGTGCAATTTCTGGCACAAGTCCTAGTCCAAATGAAAAAAAAGTTAAAAGTCAATGGGGTCAAGAGCACCCTTCTTATCTCTTTGTCTAGCAAAAACATCTGAGTCTTTCCTGGCACTTTATTGCATTGCTGTAACACAGAAGCAAGTTCAGCAGAAATGGGAAGAGCCCTTCTGTAAATGGTAGCTCATGTGGATTGCCAATCACTTTTAACTGGATTCATGAGTAAAGATTTTAACCACATGCCAACTATAACACCATAAAAATAATTGAGCATGATTCAGAAGTAGCTTTCTTTTTTAAAAAAAAAAAAAAAAGAAGTTTAATTGCTTCTATATATGCTTGCTGCTCTCTATATACACATAAACACACACCTGTATACATATATATAGCCCATTTATATGAAAGTATGTAAGTATATGGGTTTTTAATTATATTTATTCCAATTACAAGCTTTTTTTAGTTGTATTTTTTAAAGATTTTTAACTTTTATTTGATTTCATGCTACATTTTCTCTTATCAGACTGATTCATTCTGACATGTTTACTCCAGATAATAATTGCAAAAAAAATACAAATGATAAAAATAATTTTGGAAATTTGAAGTAACAAGAAAATGGAAAATGGGAAAAGGAGCAAAAATGATCCTGGACCACAAATTTAATCTTTTTATTAATGTTGTGGGAATAACTAATATATTCATTTGGATGGACAAACTGAGAGGTCACTTCAGATTAACCTCAAGGTGAAATAAAGCCTCTTGTCCTCCAAGACTTGTTGCCATTTTGGGGAAAGAAATTAGCGTTTTTTTTGCCTCAGTTTACCTGGATATGGGATCAGAGAAAAACTTTTGAAAATTCAGCTTCAGTGTCAAAATATACTGTCCCTTCAGTGTCAATATATACTGTCCCAAAGAGGAGACAAAACCCCTGACAGAGCGTTTCCCTGACAGGTACATAAGATGGACCATGTAGGGTATTCTCTGTACAGCATTGGCCAACACATTTTCATGAACGCTTCTACCATGGAAGGCACATTGATTCATACTCACTGCGCTCTTACTGGAAGAACTGCATGTAGATAAAGTTTAACATTTTTTATCATCTGAAAAGTATTTTATTTATTTTGACTGGTTAAACACCTCTTGTGTTACCCTCAAAGAGCCACAACCCTTCTCACATGACTACCATATACTCCAAACTGACTGATACACTCTCTGCAGGAGAACAATGTCTAGAAGTGTTTAATGCAAACATCCACAATTGATTGTATTTTGTGCTATAACTGTGACAGGACCTGCGCTAGCATGAGGCTGTAATCCTGTAGCACTCATGGTCTAGAACATGGTAAGAGAGTGGCAGTGGAATGGTTCTTTCTGTCCCAGTAACTCAGCTCCACCTGATCTCAGGGAACATGTTATTAAGACAGACAGCTTCACTGGTGGATGTGTGTCACCACAGACTTTCCTGCAGGATAACAAAGAGGATTGTAGACACATAAATTCTACACAAAGCCTCTCTAAATTGGCTGGTTCCACCAGAACTCTTGAAAAATGATATCAAGGCCACTACGTGTCCTTGCATTTCCTTCACTGTGAACAAGTGTCTCCTTCAGCTCACCTTTGATGCAGAAGAGTCAGAAAAAGGTTTGTTTGTTTGTTTGTTTTTGTTTGTGTTTTTTTTTTTTTCAATATATTGCATTATCACTGGTCTTGCCAAAAAGATATCAATAGTCCAAAGACTGCTACTGAACCTATAGAGTTACAAAGAGGTATTACTAATGCACCTCTCTCTGTGGCATCAAAGCCTTTGTCCTTATTTACTAAATCACTTAAGTCATTACAGCTGAGTCAGAATATCTACTATACTGTAAAAATGGAAAAGTATTCAACTTTTGGGAATTTCTATTTTCCACTGCTCAAAATCTGGGAACCTATTGGGCTTTTCAAAGCTGCATAGAAATTTCAGACTTTCTATTTTATTTAGCAGTATTTCCACAGCTGAAAGTGGGAAAAAAAAAAAAAAAAAGTGTATCCATTATTTTAATATTTATAAATAATAACCATCTCTACTGCTGCTTGAACAAATATTTGTCATAATTTCTCAAAGCCATCTTCAAAATCAAATGATGCAAAAGAAATCAGACGCAGACACCTGGCTGATTAAAAATTATGTCTATGTAAATCTCCAATAATTTAAAAATATAAAGCAACCACTATATTAAAAAAAAAAAAAAAAAAAGGAAAGGATAACTAGTAAATTGTATTATGCCAGCAGGCAACTCTGTCGGTATCCAGATTTTACCTTTTTCCAGGTAAGAATGCAAATATTTTTTTAAGTCTCCATTCATAGCTGTGTCTTCTGGTGGTATGGTTCTATGATCTTAGTGTACTGTCACTAATAAATTAAAAATAATTGAAAGCTGTCAAAAACAGATAGAAATGCTTTGTTTAAAATGTATACCTTTGAGAAATACTTGGTCATAGCTGATATCAAACCACAACAATCATTACAAAACTAACTCGAGGAGCACAGCTCTTTCACAGTGAAAATTAGTCAACTTTTGTCACAGACACGGAGGTCAGAAATTTCCATATTTTGGTGGGCAGGGGAACAATGTTAATGCTCGTAATTACCAGCAGCTCTCTGCAGCAGCCACACTTAGGTGACCAGCTCATTAACTGTACTTCTCAGTGTGATTCCTTGGGTCATAAAACAGTGTCCAAAAGCACTACTGAAGCAAATGAAGCATCCTCATATGCTGTTTAGTTCCAGTGGGTGCCTGTTTCCACTGAAACCTCCAAACTTGGTTTGAAAACATCCCGAGACCTGCAGCCATTATATGAAGCCATACCACCTGTGAGACTTCATATGGTTAAGGACTGTAGACTAAGGCTGAGATTATCAAAGCCAACAAATTCTCATTCTCTTAGGAAATACAAACAGAAGGTTCAAACCATCTGCAATCAGAAATAAGAGAATCCAGATAATGCATTTCACAGTGGCTGCTATAGGAGAAAATCACTCTAACTATAAATTTGGTCTCGGTTTTGTCTTGAACACAAAGAAATTAAATCTATCACAAGGACAAAAGAAAACATTCCACCTGGGCAAAAATATCAGTAGGTCAGTAATACACCCACCTGCTGCTAGAATTAGGTTATGAATAGTTAAGTGATAACACAGAACATTGAAGGTGGTAGAAGTCAGAAGTTTTCAGATGTGTATGTTATTTAATATGGAGTGCAGAAAACTGCAGCTCTTTTAACTTTTTACGGAGTTGTAAAGTTTCCTGCAACTCTCATTTTGTTTAGTATTCTGAATTTTCATTTATCTGTAGTGTTGAATAAGTAGGAGCTCTGTTACAAAACATTACGCTAAGCTAGCAGTTTCTTGGCTCTATCAAAGTAATGATCAGTGACAATAAGACACGATTGGGGAAAAGTTTTCAAAGGAAGGCAAACCCTATCTTGTAGAATTAAATGCAGTCAGAGGCACATAGAGAGGCTTCCAAACTAAAACAATATGGGTTACCAACAGCAGTAGAATTGGACGAAGGATAACAGACAGTGAAATGAAAAAGTTGAAATAATGGTCAAGTCAAATAGTAGAACAAGTGTAAAGTCACAAAGAAAGGGAAGAAAGCATCCAATGTAATTATAATTCTGCTCTGTTTATTCGGATCTTTCACATAATTGACATTTGCTTCAAAAGATTTTTTTTCAAAATACTGCATTTTTCTGTGTGGTCATGTTATTTTTTTAATGTTGCTATTTTTTATTTATGAATAAAGGTAAATTTTTTCTTTCCTCATAAATTTAAAATATTTCAGATTCATTGCTTGTGTACAGCACCATAAATACATTAACAGACTAAGTCACAGGGCATGACCGCAAGAATCTGAATCAGTTTTGATACAAAAATAGTCAATGAAGTCCATGATGACTGCAGAAAACTATGGATTTCTATTGGAAACATGAACAGGCACTGGGACAGAGTATATTGCATGACACCATATGAATTGTGATTCCAAATACCATGCAAGATGTAAAGCAAACCCTTACACAGTGTCTCCTGATATCTAGAAATGGAATTCTACATTTCATCTTCATTCACACTCTGTCTGGCCAGATCGTCCTTGTTAGCCTGGTTTCAGAAAAAGCATGACCCGTGAATTCCTGCAACTCTGTGTGAATGAACTTAGTGATAAATTTTAAGCAGCTGGGATCTCAAAGGTTATAATTGTTTTTAAATTTAATGAGAAATGAAGCCCACTAGAGGAAACTCTACCTTAAGATTAGGTCCACTTTTTGTCAGAGTCCAGATGACCCCCACACCGGAGAGGCATTATGAACTCCCAGTCATTGCAGTCTCAGACAACGCACTGTTTTAACCAATAAATGATCAAAGCAGGAAACACAAATGCCTAGGAAACCAGGTTTCATCAGTTCTGCTCCTCACAAAGCTACTTGCCTGCAGGTCACAATTGCACAGCTCCAGGCACATAGACTGGCTCCAATAGCCTTGCCTACAGAAACCTGTGACTGATAGGTGATCTAAATCTAAATCACATGCTAGCTTAACCTGAAGCTTCAGAGGCTCCAGAGCCTTTTACAGAACAAGGTTAAAAGCGAGGAATATGCAACATAAATCATAGAGAGCACCTAAAACTAAATTTAATAATAATTTAAATTATTTTGTGTCAGGCATTCATTTTTAAGAGAATATCCCAAGTTTTCCCCATTTCACGTCCTTTGGTTCATGTTACAGAACTGTTCTGGAGCACAGAAAGTGTATTTTCCTAGGATAAAATTTAGCAGGAAGACAAACTCATGAGCACTCAAAATGCACTCCGTCTGTGAAATGAAGGGCAGACCACAGCACATAGTCTTAGTTTATCTAAACTGTATCTTTATCATGCATTGTTTGCTGCCAATGTCTCTGTTGTCACCTCTGAGCCAGAGGGTCAGCCATACCACCAAAGGCATTTTCTGTCCCTCAGCATTATCTCTTTCAAGCAGGATATGTCTCTGAGCTCAGCGAACTTCCCTATGTTGCAAAGCCCTTTGAACCTGGATACCTGAACATGATTCTAACCAATTTTGGTCAAAGTGCAGCAGGGCTTTGGCTTTTGGTTATTGATAAGTGAGAAATAACTGCTACAAATATGCAGGGATATGTTTACCAAAATAATTCAGGACTCTTCCACGTCCAGTTTTTACTACTTGCACTAGAACTTAGAGGGTGGCCCTGAGAAAGATAAAGTTCAGAGGTAGTTTCTCAGTAAGAAGCCACATGCTGGGTATATTTGGTCTTATGCAGAAAAGGTTGGATGTCATTTTCTTATCCCATTCAAATATTATAGCTGATTTCAAGTAACATATGGCATATTTAGACATGCAAACATACTAAGTATAAAGTTAATATTCTTGAAATTGTCCTTTACTCTCACATTTTAGTCCCATATATGAAACAGTAGTGTTCTGTTTCTTAGTTGGCTTCAAATCACTAGTGTGCTTTTCATTTATAAAATACATTTTACAGCCTAATTGGGAGCAGTTTAATTCTCAGATTCTCAGCTCCTTACTATACCAATTGACTGTAACGATTCAGAAAGAGGCTCTTTTGGAGCCTTTAAAATATGTCATGTAAATTGGTGTCCGGGGACTTTTAAAAAAATGGTTTATATTATATTTAACTAGAATATTACTCACATGATAAGAGTCCCATGCTTGTTATGACATAATGGACTGGAGCTGCTGAGAAGAAGTGGTCATAGCTTATGGCCTCAAGGCCAATGAACCTTTTACCCTGGGAAATGGTCCATAGCCTAGTGTATAATCCCTAAATCATGTCACCAGAAGAACTTAAAGATCTGAGATCCACATTATATGCTCAAGTCACCTAATTCTGTTGCCTACACATTTATCATGATGTTCCTAAGTGTGCCACCAAATCCTGTTAAAATTATTAAATTATACTTATTCATCATTTCTCTCTGAAGACAACTGAGCAAACAGACTTCTATATAGAATACATATTCAGGGGTCCATTCTACAAGCCCCCTGTTAAAAACAATTTTTAACATTAGTTCTAAATAAAAATAGTCCAGAAATATTGGAGCTTTTTCTACAAATGTAATGACTGCACAGTTTTCAGTGGAGGCTCTTCAGTAATATAGCATGAGTTATAAACAGAAGAAAATAAGAATAGTTTTTGTTTTTTTGTTTTTTTGTTTTTTTTTTTTTCCCTGGCATGGCGGGGACTGTTTCTAAAATATTTCCTTCATTGTCCCCTGTACTTTGTGAACTTCACCGCTCACTCCTCCAATTCTCCACACCCACCATATGTGCTGTCTAATTAGATCTTTAATTCTGCGGACCAGAAACTTTTAATATGCATTTGTGGCTCCAGATCTCTATAGAGGCTTCCAGCAGAAACTGTAATACAGATAATAAAAAACAAAATCAGAACATTTTGCTGGGAAATGCTCTTGTCATTGCTAGTTCTATAAACAAAGGCATTCTCTTAGTGATATGGTTTAGTGGAGGACTTGTTAGTGTTAGGTCAGAGGTTGGACTCGGTGATCTTGGAGGTCTCTTCCAAGATTCTGTGATTTTATCTGACACACCAAAAATATCCACCTTGAGTACCTGTCAGAAACACAAAAAGGGTGACCCTACATATTTTCAGCAGTGCGAATTTCAGCCCAGTCCTCCTCCACCAGGTGTTGATAGCAATTCAATCACCTGATAACTTCTCTGAGAGAAGGTCTAGATCCTGTATTTCTTTTATAAACAAAATATTAAGATTGCAGTATGCTGGATATGATTATTAGTCACATAAGTGATCCCTAGTTTCCAAGGGAGGAAAAATTCCCTGACAGAATTTTCCTATCATTTATGATGGCATTTTTTCTTGTATCAGCTTTTAAGCTTATTTAATATTTATAAATAAATAAATAAATAAAATTAAGATAATTTTAAAAAATAAATAAATTCAAAAGAAACCTCTGTAGGTTCGTAGTTCATATATGCAAGCATATAGTTCTTAGGCTCCCTTCCTGTTTCAGCTGCAGGTAAAATACATTTCCATCCTCTGAGACACTCCACTATGCAGTTGTTTTTTAAAGAAACAAAGATGTGAAAGTGTATAGAGACAGGAGTACAGAGAAGCCAAGGTACTTTATGAACCATTTTGGGCTGGCAGCTTCCTTTTACTGCAGGTCAAGGACACGGTTGAACCTAAAACACCTGATACATTCTCAGATTTTATTTTCATGCTGAAACTTTCTAATTCTGCTGTCCTCCACTCCAAGATAAGAAAGGAGAAGTCAAGCAGGTGATGTGATATCCACTTTGTGTTGTGTAAGAGACAGCATCAGTACAGCAAGAACAGTCATTCTGCTTTGAGTAATGAATGCTAACCCGTCACTCAAGACACATGAGGCTCTGGCAATGTCCCTCATAATCATCTACTGCACCCCAGCAACCTTCCATTAGATGCAGTCACATGTAAAGATGAGATTTACATGCTCGTGTATTAAAGATGAGATTTACTCATGCTCGTATATTAAAGATGGGATTTACATGCTTGCATTAAAGATGCAGCAGCTTGTGTTTACTTGCTCTTCCTACAGAAGACACCATGCTAAACTTACTGCCTCATGTTGTCACATTAAAGACTTGAACCAGAAAGTTAATAAAAACCACACCCTGGTCTCCTGCAGCAGCGATTGGCGGAGTTTGCAAAACATATGCAGACTGATGCAGTAACAAACTGATGAGTGGTATCAAAGAAGCACAATCTGATTTCTGTAAGCAAAGCATTTTCAGAAAGCCCAAAGGGACTGCCATGAACAGGAAAGGAAACATTTGAGAAAGAAACACTGGTTAATCCACCCTTTCAGAATAAATGGCCTTGAAATGAGAGCAGCTTATTTTACAATTGAAAGAGAAGAAATCGGTGTTTATGTGTAGATAAAATGCTAAAAGTAATCTCTTAGTTCATGAAAGGTAGCTTTTTCTCATAAGTTTGTGAGTATCTTCTGTATGGACAATTTCCTTAAAGCATATCATATTGATCTGCAGTATACTTTGAAAATGTCGATATATACCTAGCCTCATTTCTGCCTACAGTACATGAGGAAGTAAAATGAAAATGAGTCTGGGCTTAATGACATGTAACCATCTTGGATGAATAATGTATATATGGTCAATCCCCAATACTCGGGAGACCATCTTCTGAACTTTAATGTTTGAGATAAGCAACTATATGTTTTAGATTTATCACTTGAGTCCTAATGCACTTGCCAAAGCTCATTAATATTTAAGTATCTAAAAACATACTATCAGCAGAAAAACAGGCAGATTTACAGTTAGGGAGGTTCTCTTTAGTTAGCCTTGACACATACATATTCTGGAGAGTTCAGGAAAACTACTAGTCTTTTCATCTAATCCTATGGTAAAGAGGATGTTTAACTTTTCTCTTTAGAAAAGAAGCTGGCTGAAGCCAGTTGTTAAGGAGCTGTGATACAATCCAGGGTCCTCTGTAATCTCCCCACTGAAGTGTGGTATATACATGTAAGAATTGTCTTAGAAAAGACATGAAGGTGAGTTCACGTGAAGTCAGGAGACCTCAAAACATAGCAAAAGGGGATAATCTAAATCAAGCAATAAGTAGATGAAGGGCTGTTACCAAACATCTGTTATCAAATAAGCAAGGATTTGTCCACAGCATTCGTCTCCAGGTTGCCTGGAAGGCATTCATTTAACTTTTCTTATAAGACACTGCCACCATTGGTGAAAATGTTGAAATTCCAAACGTATTTTACAATTGGCTGTAAAATAAGATAGTTGGTATAGACAGATTATTGGCTCTTCAGCTCCAGTGCAATACTCTCAAAAGACAGTAGAGAGATCATTTGATTTCATATTTATAATATGAGTTAAAACAGCTATGAGGCATTTCTTCAGATTTGAACTGTAAGGTAGAACAATATGCTCCTCTAGGCCACAAAGTGCAAAAAGATTTCCCAATGTATTGAGTATAATAAATAATATACTTTTCTGATAGCAGACTGTTCAGCTCATTAGAAGCTAAAAGTAAAGAAATACTGAGCAAGAGCAAACAATTTTGATCATCTTTGGCTGCTGGCTCTAGCAAATCAACATCTTGGAAAGTTTATAGATGGATTCTTTTATCATGAGCTCAGCAAAAAAATGAGTAAAACACTAAGAGATAGCAAACTTGCTTGCCCTGCTGTTTTCCCAAAGGAATTCTGAAAGGACCTACAAGAAACAAACCTCAGTGCAGATGTTGCTGTTTAATTGCAGCAAGGAGAACAGAGCTCCAGGCAATTGGCTAATCCCCTTTGAAAATTCTCAGACATAATTAAGGTGCATGTTAATCTAAATAACATTTGTGAAACTGTACAGTAGGTAAATGCTATCCAAACAATATTAATACATATATACATAATATATATGAATTATATATCTTTATGGACATCAGTGGGCTATTACAGTATAAAATCTAGTCTGTTGTGGCATTTGAATCCGGTTAGGAATCACATGTGAATCATAGTTTACCACAGAAAATGAAACTATCTGTTTGAAGAAGGCCTGTCAGTGCTTGGTGCTGCCTTAGGTGCAAATTATATAGAAAAGTAAGAATTGGCTCAGGAAGCTGATCATATTTCATACATAAAAAATTTCATCTAATCAATGCCTTGAATTTGTATTAATGATTTAGGGGAAAAAAAAATGACTACTGAGGGATAAGATACACATCTATGTGACCAAATTCATTTAGTTAAAAGAGGAAAAACAGCAAATCACAATGTCAAAGAGGTAAGGTTCTTTAGTTTGCATGAGGTAATATTTTTTTCCAAAGAAAAAGTAAGATATTTGTTTTACATTTTAGAAAAAGGTCAACTTATGTAAAATATTGCAAAGACAGAGTATATTAACTAGACTGTATATTACAAAGTAGTGATATTAGGATGTTGGCATTCACTACGATTCTAGGGCATTTGCCAGTTTATAAGGATCTCTGTCATTTACCTTTTCAAGAAAAAAATCTTTCTTTTTATACCCTTATAATTTATTCTCAAGCCATCCTTTTTAAAAATCATCTACTTTAAAAACACTCCAAGATCTTTGGTTTTCTAAGATTTAACAAGAATATCTTCTCTAGTAAACACATGAACTTAAATACTGAGTATTTCCTAAGAACTTTTATGCTACAAATTATTAAAATGGCTGAAGCACCCATCAAGATTTTGATATATTGAAATGTAAGGCTATATAAAGTTATTTCATAATAATGTAGCATTATATGAGTATTTAAATTAAAAATTGTTGGGGGAAATGCTTATTCATGTATGTGTAACTCACAGTACATCTTCTGGGAAGAAATTAATATCCACAGCAAGATAGATGAGGCAACATTTTATTTTATATCCATTCATGTTTAAATACTTTTAAAGAATCATTCTGAGACCAGAATCTTTACTTGTAGAAAAGAGGAATGTCTGGACTCATTTGGAAGCAAATTTCTGATGGAAATTCAGAGCTAGTTTATAAAATAAGTTGAATAAAAAATGGCTGAAAATCTATATAAATGTTTCTCTACAAAAGCATAAAACATACAGATAGTAATAAAATTAAAGAATCTGAGAAAAATTAACTTGCAGGAGAACATGAGAGATTATCCCATAAACTGCTCTGCCCAATATCATGCAGCCACTGCAAACTATTCCAATGCAACAGTCCATAAAAAAGAGGGAAAGGGAAAGGGAAAGGGAAAGGGAAAGGGAAAGGGAAAGGGAAAGGGAAAGGGAAAGGGAAAGGGAAAGGGAAAGGGAAAGGGAAAGGGAAAGGGAAAGGGAAAGGGAAAGGGAAAGGGAAAGGGAAAGGGAAAGGGAAAGGGAAAGGGAAAGGGAAAACTGCTGGGTCAATTCAAATTCCCCTTGAAGCAATCTAAACCCGTTATTTGTTGTCCACATCGACATAAATAACAAAGCATTTCTTTCCACTTTACAGATACTTTTTATGTGCTGGGAGACTTTTACTACATCTTGACTTGGTCTTTTCTAAACTGTACAAACCTAAAGCCTTTAATCTTCCCTCTTGGATTTAAGACTGTTTCAAGACTCTCAATCCTTCCTATGGTTTCCCCTTTCCAGCAAGGTCATATCTGTTCTGAAGGGTAGTAGCCAAAATAGAGCACAACAGAAAGATTATTTTATGCATTTATTCTTCAAGGTTTCTGTTTATGTTATGGTTTTGCTGTTTTAAAAACAGCATGGTGTTTCTAATTCAGATTCAGAGTAACCCACTGAAACTTTCAGATCCTTTACTGAAAAGGTGTTCCTTAAACAGTCTGTTTTCATCATGAATTACAGATTCATATTCAGGAGATGACATATAATAGCAAGACTACCTACCATCATTGAATCAATGAAAATTGTGATCATCTCATATTATAAGCCTCCTGGATTAACCAATGGAAAGAAAAATGTGTTCCTTTCTCTGAACTCTTTTCCCTAACATTGTTGTTTCTGTTATGCTCTCAGTATTAAGCTCAACCTGACCGTTTTGTTTCTAAAACTAGGAAATAACAACAATACAAGAGATAGGCAGGCAAAATTACAATATGGCATCGAGAAGCAGCCATCTTCTGCCTCTCAGGATTTTAAAAGCACCATTAAATAGCAATAGATTTTAATCAATGAAATTATTAGGTGTTGGGTTTTTCAAATCATTTCAACAGAATATGGATTTTTTTCCTGTCAAACGCTTGCTTAGACTACATACTTTTATATAGCATGCCAAGCAGTACAATTAAAATTGAGTTTAACATTCTTCATATTTAATAAATTCCCTTTTGAAATACTGTACCTTAAATAGATTTTTGTAACTAAGTGAAATTTCAGATCTGTTAAGTCTTTCACTTCCAACCTTTTATTACCTGTTATCTCAATAAAATAAAGTTCCCTTACCCTGTATTCTTGTAGCCTTAATTTCTATGTCTCTAAATTATGCAGAGATAGGGTCATCCAGTGTTGAAATTTTGAAACATATTTTTAATTTAATAAACCACACAGTGCTTGGACTTTTTTTTGTGTATAATTTCTACTGCAAGATCTCCACAGAGTTGCAGAAAAAAATATATATATATTATTGATGTAGCCATTACTTATTGCTCTCACCCTACTTTTATTTTTTGTTTATTCTCATTTGTTATCAATAACAAAACATTGTTAACCATTGAAAGTTTTGCTTATTTTCCATGTAGAACACATGCCCATATACTACAAGTCTTATGTGGATAACATAATAGAACTTATGCCCCTAAATCAGCTTTAAGCCAAATATTTCTAGAGTTTAGAAATTTTGGAAGTGAAATTGATCCTTCCCACTATAAAACACACCCTTTACTCCATGTAAATCTCACTAGCTGGGAAGATAATAACTGTTTTAATTGCTCAATGCCTGGTAAAGGGAAGAAAAGGAACAATCCAGGTTTATTGATGACTAAAGAAAGAGAAGTTTTAAAGAAAGCTAGCTTTTCACTCATGCTTACTGTTATTTTTAGACTTGCAAGAATAAAAAACTCTTTTCACACAGTCCGGATCTCAGTACTATGGTTAAACAAGCACAGTTATACAAGCAAGGAACTTTTAAGTAAGTTAGCTATGTTCCTAAGTTGTGAAGTCTCCTGGGTGTTCTTATTCAAGTCTCAGGAACATAATGGATGTGCTAATGATGCTCTCATGTAGCTTGGCTGTATTTCCCTTTATTAAAGTTATATCATCCAATTGAGGCTCAGTCCACGCTAAATCCCAAACCCCAAGCTCTACAATCAGTTAAAAAATACATTCATAATGAATGGGATCCAAATTACATAGTTTCTCAAAGCCAATATGTATGTAAAATGAACTCTCTTGTTGCTGCAGGGATAAGTCGAACTTAAAATGACATTATAAAGAAAATGTATTTTTGTCCTATATGGATCAACTATTTTGTGAAATGTTCCTTCTGTTTTGAAGAGTGAAGAAAAACTGCTGTTTCTGTGCAAAACATGAGTGATTTCACCTAGGACGGTATAAGATGGGGCCAATGAGGAAAAGACTATGAACATTCAAGGCACCATTTATGTAGTCCCCAACCCACAGAAGAGCAGACTGTAAAGGAAGGACCTGAAATGAGGCACAATGATTTGAGGGCTTAATCCTGTTCAAGTTCAAATCAATGGAAAAATGCCTTAAATTTCCTATTTGATTTCCTACTAGAAGCTGTTTATGCTCTTTGTGTCTTATGAAACCCTCCTTTGTATGTATGTTGGCTGGCAACCAGGCTTTCATTTTGGTGACCCTCTGGCTGGAGACCATTCTTGCCTGAGATCCAGATCATCTCTGCCTCATTTTAATCAGAACCAGAGGTCCTTCTTTTTTCTTGTGTGTTTCAAGCTGTTACCATTGACTTATAGCTAGAACTTTCTGGTCTTTAATTTCTTACAGTAAGAGATACGGTGTCTACATAAATTTTTCAGAGCTGTGGGGTAAAACAAGCAAAGAAAAGTTTTAACCTGGAAACAGGTATGTATGTGTGTAACTTTATTGGTGATAAATAATCTCACCCCCCCCCCCCCCCAAAAAAAAAAAAAAGATATTCAATAGAAAACAAAGAAAAGAAAACTAGAAAAATCTACAAAACAGTTCTAGAGACATCAGTACATTAGGAAATTAGACATGTAAAATTAGACATGAGGCAAGAGAAAATAATTTCAGCCAGCCCTACATAGAGGTTTCTTGTTATCTATATATTCACTCCTTGTCCTTCTCCTTCTCTGTTTCTGACTCTGGTCAATAATTTTCATACTTAAATGGTTGCTTACTAGAAAAACACCAGAAAATTTCAGGAAGTTAGAGAAAATTTGTAAAGCTGATGGCAGAATAGAATTGTTTCACATATGAAAACAAAGTTGAAAAAATCATTTAGTATGATTAAGAAAGAACTAGGAAAAGAAAAAAGAAAAAAAAAAAAGCAATTAGATTATCTAATTGTCAATTACTTAAACAAAAAAAAAAATAAAAAAAGAATGATTGTCTTTGAGGAAAATAATTTATTCTGTAAAGTAATAAGAATAGGTAGAAATCAGGATGGAGGAAAACTGTGGGCAATACTTTGGACAAGAAGCTGCCCAAGGGTGTGAAACAGCCTCTTGAATGCACTAGTGGCATCATGTTCCCTAAACCTCCAAATTGGTGCTGGACAAAGCAGTTGAAATGAAGAGAACAGCCTTGCAGTATCAGGGAAACAGTAAATCTCAAGGAGAGGGATGAGATGTCAATGCCTTGTCCTTTCTCAGAAGTCCTTGAGCAGAAAGGCTAGGAAAGCTATATTCAAGGTACCAGATAAAGGCAGGCATGGAAGAGAAGGGTTGCGTTCAGAAAGTAGATTCTAACATCTTCTCGACATAATGCTCTAGGACTGCAACTCTGAAGCATCTGTTACTAGACCAAAGACTATGGGTAGACTACCCTTTCCATTCTGAGTCATAACACATTGTTTTAATTGGTCCAGACAGAAGTTTAAGTTACTATCAACCTTCTTTTTACACCAATCCATTTCAGTTACGATTTTGAAAGTGTATTAATATATTTATCAGTCTAGTTAAGCAATACCCTGCAGCTAACAGTTTCAGCAACATAACATCATTTGTTTAACTTATTGCTAAATTAGACTGGAGAAAAAAAAAAAAAAGTTCTATATTTGTATTTTTATCAGGTGCTTATTGAAAGTTTTTCATTAAGCCCTTATAGTTATGACTAATGGGCTTCCAAATTACTTCCAATGTTAGCTTGAAGCCAAGCGTCCTTTCTAAACAGTATATATATTATTTTTAAAATCACTAACAGTGAATTGACTATTCAAATAACAATCCACTACTCAGTATGAAATAACAATAACAAAAACAATGTTAGCTAAAATTCATCACAACAGCTCAGCTCCAATATTGACTACATAACAAGTCAGTACACATCAGTCACATCCTGACTGTAAGTCAAATTAGATAATGAACTTGTTTTTACATTAGTTTTCATAGCTAGTGGCCCTCTGTTGAAAATAAAATAAAATAAATGTTTGATCATCAGATCATAACTGGTACATAGTCCAGAGCAGAACAACTAAGTTATGGCACTACAAGCAAATTTCATCTAAGTTGCATGAAGTATGAAAGTGATTTAGACATAGCTACTTCATTCATCTGTTTATATCTCCGTATGCCTACAAGTTGATGGAGGAGCTATGTGCACCATACTCTCTGGTTTACTATATCTTTCAAATTGCTTTATTGGTGAGTGTGCCAGTCCTTAAGACCAATTTGAATATTTATTCCACTTCAATCTACTTTTTACCATTCTATTTTAAGAACATATGTGATTTTATGAATGGTCTTACTGCATTTGATAAGTTAATCAAAGACTACAACATTAATGAGTAGATCAAGCAGTATTACTGGTAGGTATTTTTGTCTTTTTCTAAGTGGTTCTAACTGATAAGTGACAAGTGTATTGAAATAGTTTTTATATTTTATTGTTATGGTTTTTATCCAACTCTGTTGTCTTTTCAAGTGTCATTGGCTATTAATAATGGTCTCAACACAGAACACTGTAAAGCACAGCTAGTGATTCACTTTAACACATTTTCTTTTACTTTACCAAGGAGAGATGTAATCATCCAAATCATTGTATTTATATTGCCTCTAAATCTGTTATTTATGCAATATTTTTATGCTAAGGAACTTTCATTGGGATTTCATCCATTTTAAAAGAGGTAAAAGATGAATTAATTCATAGATCTGGCTTTAGTTCAGTAGTAAAAGAAGCCAAAAGAGTCCAGTTACAGAGTACTCATCCAACTCATTGGAGAAAGTGACTGAAGGGGGAGAGAAAAAAGTCTAACTCTCTCTGACATTTGATGCAATTTTATTTTTGAGTATTTGAAGCAAAAGCCAGACTGCAGTGATACACATTTTTATACTGTATAAATATAATTATTCTGCAGTAAAATTCTGTGGAGAATAATTTGGCTTGTTCATAAATAGGACACCATGCTTTAAAGCCACATTTAACTCTCTAACACCACTCTACACAACACTAGGTGCTTTTACCAGTAGTAAAATGGAAATATTTACATTTTAGATAACGTACATCTTCCACGATGGATGAAGAGAAGTTTTAAACTAGGCAGTAAATTCAAACAATAATACCCCTTTTTACTGTAATCCCTTCATGGTATGAGCTGGTCTCACAGAGCTTCCTGACAAATAAATGAAAGAAACTGGTATAAGAAAACACAGTAACAAAATAGGTTTTTTATTACTTCATGCAATAAATGAGTTTGTAAGGAGCTGATTCATTGACCCGGTACAATAGGCAGCTTCACAAGTAAGCTTATGCTTCATTCTCTTAATTCTCCATTTTTGCAGGTTAGTAATCTTATGATTATGACTATAACCTATCACTCTCCTAAGAACCATGAAGGTCTCAAGAAGGAATTGAAATATCAAATAAATGTAGTGCCTCTACGAGAGAGAGAGAGAGAGAGAGAGAAAGAGACAATTAATATCTGGGAAAAGGGAAAATAGAGTGAAATGTGTCTCTCAATCTGTGCTTGATAAGAAAAAGAACATGGGCAGCTAACAAACAGTGGAAAAGGTAAGAGTTAATAGGGTTTGGGACACATTTACAACTAATTAAAGGAAAAACAGTAAGGAACTGTACTGAAAGCAAAAAAAAAAAAAAAAAAAATTAAATGGAAGGAGATTACAAATGGCATTCTTGAGCTGGTTATTTAATATTTGCAGTAATCACTCTGGCACAAAAATACAAAAAAACTACTTAAACTCACTCATGAGAAAGTTAAGATTCTGTGCAAACAGGGCAAAGCAATTCAATAGTGTTGAGAAATAGAACTAGAGAAATCCAACAAAATTTAGTGAATAAGGAGAACCATTTCTGTTATGAAATAAGACATTCAACCCTAAAACTTGTCTAAATTATAGCTTTTCAGTATCTGTCCTGATAGATATGTTTTCTTATGTTTTCAAGGAAAGATGAATGTTCGTATATCGATTTCTATAATCCTATACAGTTCCTAGGCTGAGATTTCTTTTCACCTAACTTTAGTCATTTAGGTGATAAGTATAAACTTTTGCTTCTCAGCTAGTTCTCCAATTTCATATTCAATGGAGTTCATATTCAATAGCAAGTTCTAGAGCAAGATTTATCTGATCAGTTTGAGTATTTGTGTGAGAGGATTGCCACCTCAAAAATGTTATTCCTCTCTCTTGTCTGCAAAGAGTCTGGTCAAGTACATCAGATGTTGTCTAGGGCACAGAAGGGATAGTGCACAGGGTCAGCCCTGCAGAAATCTAAGGACTGAAATGGAAATACTGTCAGTCTATCTGTACATCTATCTCACCATTCTCAGGTTACCGCACCAAAATTCAGGAACGCTAAACAGAGCCAATCACTATGAGTGAAAAAGTCTCCCTCTTACAATTTATTTTTCTCTTCATCAGTGTACATGTATCTGCTTATACTGCTAGAAAACAGCACATATTATTGTCATTTTACTCATTAAGATAATACTGAACTTGAAAGTGCCATGCATCACTTCTTTGTCAGGGCATAAAAGAAAGCTGTGAAGAAGAGACTCAACGCTGGTTTACACAAATCTAACAAAAAAGGTTTTCTTTCCAGTCATACTGTCTTTGTTTCTAAAGCTATAACTATATCACAACTTTTATAGCAAGCTTTATCACCAACTCTAAGGAGGCTTGAAGCCAAACCTCTCCGTACAAGAAACTGCTCAACTGATCTAATTTAATATTAGAGTTCAGAATAAACATAAGCATAGTATGTTAGAAATGCAAGGCATGACATTGTTGGGAAGTAGCACTTGTTCACTGCTTAAGTGAGAAAAATACTATTTTAAACGTACACAGCCTTTTCAGCTTGATAGCTCTCATTTCTTGGGATGGTTCTAGGGGCTAGAATCCCCATATGGAAAATTCATTTGACCCTAAAGATTTTCCTAGGAAACATGATCTCCCAAGTGTATGCGTGAGGATTCCAAAAGCACATTTGCAAATGTTAGCCTGAAAAAGTCAAAGTAAAAGAAATTAAAGCAATGTGGTTAAAACTTCCTCTTCGACTAGTTTGAGACAACCTCAGTAGACTGCAAAAGATTCCACAGGCAGTGTTAAAGCAATCAGGGTTAAAGCAAACCCAGAAACTATTCAGTTTGACAATATTTCCTAACCAACTTAATGGTTTTGTGTCTAGTGGATATTGGCTTTTGACATGCAGACAGAGCACTCGACTTTGCTGAGCCAGTTTGTCATCCTTCGGTATCGTGCTGGCGAACTTCAGTTGGCACCACACACTTCAGCACTGCCAAGTCTCACTTTTCTGGTGGCAGCAATGGATTTAGGGATAATAAGCTCAAAAAGCCTGGAAAGAAGACTACTGACCAGGATGCATTTGAAATTATTTCAACATAGTGCTACATAACACTATCCCATAGAGGGACAGAAGAAGGAGAAACACATGACAGAACTGTTTAAAAAGACACATGCATGCTTTCCCCTGTTGACTGTTGAGTCAATTTGCTAAAATAAAAGGCTACCATGCTTCCTCAGGAACAACTTGGGAGTATTTTAGCACAACTACATGCTTTGGGGGGAAGTAATTATCACTTACTGCATCTTTGTACTATTCTAGAGAGCTTTGATCTGCTCAATGACCCTTGGTACTGCTGCAATATAAACACTAAATACTCATGACTTTCTATGCATTTTACATGTGACGTATCAGTCAATGTAAAAGAAAGTGTATTTCAAGTTCAAAATCTGCCTACGGAACACCCTTTTGAGTCTCTGCATAAAAGCCTGCAAGCATACAGACTTAAACATGCCTTGTTAGTAAACAAAGGGCTTTCTTAGGTACTTTTCAAATTGTGAGTTAATTTGGAGCTCATTTCAAGAGAGCTACAGCTGAGAAAAGAAATACAGAAATGGGTAAAGAGTGGTGATAGAAGAGAGACAACTTACAGTGGAATTTGAAGGACCTTCGTCCTTCCTTCAGCTTCTGGGAAGCAGTTGTGTTTAGAACTAAGCACATGCAAACTGTGATGACTTTGCAGAGATGCAAAGCTCTCAAAAAGGCAAGATTAGAGGTACAAATCCATCAAAGGAAAAAGCAAACAAACAAACAAACAAACAAAAACTTCTGCATATTGTTTCAAATTAGAATTTCTGAGGTTATTTGACATCTTCATTAGTGCATATGCACGCATAAATGCAATGTTTCAACCATTTTCTAACTCAACCTGTCAATGACTTGTGTGACAGTGATACCAGGGATCATTCCAGACGTGCAACATGTGACATGGTTAGGAACTGCATGTTCTTTTTATTTTCTTATTCCAAAACAGATACTGCAGGGGACTCTTTTTAATCGGTGTATTATGTCTTAGGTTTTGCTAATTGCAAAATATTTTGAGCATGAAACAGAAAGGTACTGAGAGATCTGTGATATTTCTCAGCATAGTCTCCACAGGGGATTTTCTTGGATGATTTTCTTGGATGAAACATTTTAAATTTTATCTAGCACATTCTTAATGTTTTCTGTGTTTATCAAGGACTTCCTTAGATGTCATAGCCTAATCCGATCAGTAGGTAAGCCCAGTAACTCCTACCTGTTACTGTACATTCTGGCATGCCTGAGGTTATATTGCACAGATTCAGTAAATTCAATTCATGTGGGAACCCTTAGAGTTACAACCTAAGTGCACACCGTCTCAGAAGCACTGGACATACTGTACTCGTGCTGCCTGAGCATGAACACTAAACCGAATATGTCACTGAAGCATCAGATTTACTACACATCTGCAGGCCACCTGTGCCGTGCATGTACAATCAGCTTTAAAGAAAAAAACATAAAGCTTATTTCTTAGCTCTTTAACCCATTATTGTGATACTGTTGTCCAAAAATTCTTGCTTTGCAAGCATTGATTTTAACAGTCGGGGGAAAAAGGGAGGGGGGGTAAGTTTGGGATGATAATTCACCTCTTCCTGAGTATAGCATGGAGGAAAAAATATACATACATGGTTACAATAACCAGAAGACTTATGAGATTTTGAAGACAAGTCCCTAAGCACAGGTACCTCAGACTACAGTTGCCAAGAGCAGCTGATCCTTAGCACCCAGCAAGTTCAAAAGGGGAGTGGGGTGCCAAGTGTCACCCCTCCAGCCCTCCCTGACCTCTGCCCACAGCTAACCCGGCAGTAAACACACTCACCCACAATAAACACACCACCTCAGAGACCTGCTAATGTACTTTCCTCCCTATTAAAGCACCTATCAACCCTATCCCTATTTGTTTTTGCCACCACATGACAGCTACCGAGAGTCGCACAGACTTCTCTGATGCACTGCTGCTTAGGGAGGTGGTGCGGGCCCTCAGCTGGAGGCTAAAATAACTGCCAGCTGCACACTGGCAAATAACAGAAACACACTTACTGACACATAGCCATAACAGACCTAAACAGCAATTTGAAATCTTCCCACTGAAGGGAATTGCTGTATTTAAGCATGCAAATTAATGCCCTAAATTTAGAAAATGTTTTTATTACTGTCCTCTGTTTCTGAAAAATCATTCTGCTTATTTAGACTTCACACTTGAACTCACTTCTTGAAATTCTTCTTGACTGAGTATCTTCTTTTTGTTCTCTATTAAGCATGATGTAATTTTGTCCCATGCATATTTTAAGGAAAAATAATAGTCATTTGTTGTTTGTTTTTGTTTTTAAGTAAAACTTCAGCTTAACTATTCATTAAATGCTTTCATTTGAGGAAGCCAATCCTTTTAGAAGAGAGCACATAGTTACTGCCAACAAGTAGTTCAGGAGTTCATCAACAGGCGTGCAGGTGTAGGCCATACAATGGCTGAAATCACATTTTTAAAGGGCAACGTGAAGTCATTTTTATTAGACTTTCTGAGGCTCACCCAGTTTCTAAAAGTTCAAGTTCAAGGGACTGAGGAAGTGGTCTAGTCATATTTTTGGGAAGATTACAAAAACAACTGTGACTAAATTCCCAGAAGCTGTAAGATGTGAAAAGCTCAAGCAGACAATATCTTGTGAGCTCACAGTAACTGTTTATTTATTTGAAAGTCAAATTACCGCTGCATCAAAAAACAAATAGTGTTCTTTTTTTTTTTTTTTCTTTTTAATGTCTAAGAGAATGACAACTGAAAATAGAAAATTGGATGAAATACATTACTTCCCAAGGGGTTTCTATGGTGCAGTGAGAAAAATCTTCGAAGTGTGGCCAGTAAGTGTGTGAAGGCTGCAATATAACTTCTCAGCCTACGTCCACACTGTACTTGTGCTAGTAGCTGCCAGGGACCTAAAAAGCAGGATTCCCAAACCCTGCTCCCAAGTTCTTGTTCTGGTTCAATCTGCCTTCAGGGTAGCTGTTTCCCCCTTCTGAAGACACACTGACATCAGGCGTATAGTGCTGTCAGACATCACCACAAAGCCTCACAAGAAAACAGCCGCACAAGGCGTGGAAAGCCAGAGCCCATCCAGACTGCAAGCAATCCAGCCTGGGAGAAGCCCAGCTAGGCTGGAGGCTTACACCCCTAAGCAAACTGGCTGGCTTGCTAAGAGCTACCCCTGCAGATAAGCAGCAGAGATAGGCTGCAGATAAGTTTTTCATAAGCCTTGTCCTCAGCCGTAAATACACTATCAAAAGACACTACAGACTTAACCTTACCCTTTACACACATCTTTTTTAAACGTTATCTCCAATCAAAGAACATGTGGACATAATTTGCAAATTGTTTTAGAACTAGGAAACCCTGAGAGGCTTATGGCGTAGGTGGTATTTTGTTTCCAGAAATTACTATAACTTATTTCAGGCATATCCTGAGACATAATAGTGATCATGTTAAAATAAAATTGGTTTAGCTCCAGGAGACAAAGACGTATTTTTGGTATGAAAAATGCAAGGTACCTTGACAATGCCATTGAAAATAAGAAAAAGAAGTCAAGCCCTGAAGCCTCTGCTCAAATAAAATTAGTGTTATGGTAGGGTTTATGTACTGACTTTTTCTCAGTTTACTTGAACATGATGTATTTGAGTGTATTTTAATGTTAATTACATTTTCTAGTTTTGATTTTAACTAATTTCACATGGCCCATAAATGATCATTTGGGAACTTCTGAAATGATACATTTGGAGAGCATAAGGAAAATTAGAATTTCATCAAAAGCATTTCAATGATGCTATAAAAGAGCTGAGACTGGTCATTTACCCATCACTGGCACATGAATGGAACTGAACTAAAAGGGATATTTTTTACAGTTGTTTTGTGCCAAGAGCTGGAGGAAAGCAAGGCTGCTTCTCCCTCCTCTTCCTTTCCTTCGCTCTGTGTGAATGACTGGCACAGAGAAGACAGCTATAAAGCTGGCTGAGAGACTACCGAGGTTTTCAAATCCTTCAGTAAACGAGACTTACCAGATCAATAAATAAGACATACTAGAAACTTTAAGAAAAACAAACAATTTCATTGTGTTTGATTTGACATGACTGTAAGTCCCCTACAATAAAACAGTGACTATCCACCTCACTCTGTTTTCAAAAGGTATATATGAATAGGTCAAATTTACCCAGAAATTAGATAATTGAATAAATTTTGTAAATTGCATGGAGAGGATAACACACATTAATGCAGAGAATGATTCCATTAACTGCTCATCTACAGTAGTCATTGCTTTCACATCAGTAAAAGTTTTATGCATTATTCAGAGTATTGTCAGTACTGAAAATTCTGATACCTCAAGTACAAGGGCATATTCTCATTTCAAAAATTACTACATCATAAAATCTATTTTTACTCACTGATCAAACTTTGTTTTAATGATGCATACCTCTTCCTTATAACATCCTTACAGTACATATGTACTGTATTTTAACTTGTCTATCTCTCTTTCTGTTAAGGTGTCAATAAGAAAAGGGAAAAATAATTCAGTCTATTAATTTGGGTAGGTTTTAGGTAGCTGTGCATGACTTTTTTGTGCACTTTGTGGTGCAAAACAAATATAACAAATACCATTTTTCTCAGCTACTTATTTGCAATATTTTTTACCTTTATGTTGTTATCTTTTGTTTATTTTCATATCTTTAATTTCTTAACTATTTTTGTCATCTTGATACCATTATGTTCATTTGGGTCCATCTAAATTATGGAAATAGCATGTTTCCTCAGAAGCAGCACGGCAGTTTTTGTATATAGGCAATGAAGGGGTTGTTTGGTTGGTTTATTTTGTTAAACAGTTGTAGTGAGATACTTCCAATGTCTGTTATAACTTGACAGTGAAAAAGAAAAAAAAAAAAAAATAAGATTTTTGTTTCTTATCAGGAACACTAAGCACGCAGGAAGGTAATCTTTACATTGCATTGAATCCTGAACTGAAATGGAAACTATAAATTAGAATGCATAAAAAAGCTGCTATAAAACACAAAGATCTTCCTAGACCACTTTACATTTCTAATACAATTGTGAAGTTTATAACAGCTATGACATTTGCACAGAAACTAAGAACTTCCCCTGGCTTGGAACCAGGGTCAAAAATTCATGATATACCATCTGATAGTTTAAGAACTTGAACCATTTTGCTAAGTAGATTGATGACAGTCACCCCTCCTGTGAAGAAGGTCTATGGAACAGCAGTTCTTTGCTCTCTAGTAATTCCGTGTTGAGCCTCGTATTGGTTATGTGGGAGTCACTTAGCTGGAACGACAGGCAACAGAAAAATTCCCTTTCTAAGGCCAACATTGCCCCCTTCTGCTATAAACGGGACAAGACATGTAACTTTCCCATTAACAAGTTTCTCTTTTTTTTGGCATGTCACCCAGGTAAGATGAGCAATCTCCTTTGTACCTTTTTGTGGTGTTAGCAAATACTTGGAGCGGTTGTCTCATTATTACTTTTCTTTCCCATTTTTATATTTTTCTGCTCACAATTTTTAAAAGAATTTTCATAAGCACTTTTTCCTTTTGCAGACTGAATATATTTTTGGCCTTCAAAGATTAATGACATAGAAAATGGTTCCTCTCCCTACATTTGTATATAGATCTCTCAAGCTCACTACCAGATGACCTATGTAATGACATTGGAAGAGCAATAATGGGAATCCACAAACACGTTATTTAAGCATGAAAAGAAAAATACTCATGAAGCTTTCTGAAATTTCACTCTAGTAACAGAAAGGACTGGCTATTTTAGACATAATATTGTATTATTGGATAATGATAGGTAAAGCTATGCCAGAATTTACAAGAGAAATCTTGAATTTGGGCTTTTTTGATGTAATACTTCAAAGTTTACTCTGGGCTTAAGGTCCCCAATACTGAATGCGGTTCCACAACAACAACAACAAAAGTCTACACATATTTTAAAACAATCAAAAAAAGATGATGCTTCATCTTTAGCTTCAGTTTCTGTTTGTTGGGGAGAAAGGGGCTTACTGCTTCATCTCCACGTTTAGGACCAAATTTTACTTTTTTAAGTTAGACTGGCAGTTAGTCTTGCTTGTTCTGCACAAAGACAATTTAACTTAAAATGTAAATAAAATGTAATGTTGACTCGTGGTCGGTTTCAGAATTTAAAAGTCTAGTAACTCACCTAGAGTCCGATAGCAAGTATTTTGCCACAAAGGGAAACTGTTGAATGTGCTTTTGCTGCACATGTATAACACCTGTAAACACCTTTCTTTTTCCTTCTCTGTATTTGGGCACCCTTAAAAACATGCAACATTCACAGCACATTAATATTGCCTGGATGGATAAAGCTGATCCAGCAAATAAGTGCACGATAGCTTTCATTTGTGAGTATGGTTTAACTCATTGCTTGTGTGATACAATACAGCCCAATTAATTACTTCTCCCTACTTGTTCTTTAATAATAATAAACAACTACTACAACTACTACAAAAACAACTCCCAGTCCAGTCTTCTAATATTCCTTCTGCTTAGTTTCTTACACTTTTTCTGCTTACATCCTCTATAACACTGTTGAAGCCTCTAAATGCAGATGGTAGAACTGGAAGTCAATGCCTACTCTTAAATCATAGAGACATTACTGAGAAATCCTCACAGCATTCGTACTAACACGTGGAGAAGCCTGTCATCATGAAAATGATGCAGGATTAATGTCAGCATGAAATGTAACTCAAAATAAAGAAAAACAGAAGGAGAAAAAGAAAGAAAAGAAAGAAGGAAGGAAGGAAGGAAGGAAGGAAGGAAGGAAGGAAGGAAGGAAGGAAGGAAGGAAGGAAGGAAGGAAGGAAGGAAGGAAGGAAGGAAGGAAGGAAGGAAGGAAGGAAGGAAGGAAGGAAGGAGAGAAAGAAAGAGAGAGAGAAAGAGAGAGAGAAAGAGAGAAAGAGAGAAAGAGAGAAAGAGAGAGAGAGAGAGAGAGAGAGAGAGAGAGAGAGAGAGAGAGAGAGAGAGAGAGAGAAAGAAAGAAAGAAAGAAAGAAAGAAAGAAAGAAAGAAAGAAAGAAAGAAAGAAAGAAAGAAAGAAAGAAAGAAAGAAAGAAAGAAAGAAAGAAAGAAAGAAAGAAAGAAAGATCAGCTAGTCATCTAATTTTCAATGTGAATTCTAACTTCTACATGTTTATCTAGTAGTTTCTATAGTCAGCCAGTCAGAACTTTGCTGGGGCGTGCTCACATAACTTGGTTCCAAGTAATTGTTATTAACATACCATGTCAGACAGTCACAGATCAGCAATGTATTGAAGATGAACATATGCTACTTGAACTCAGCATAGAGTACTAAGTTAACAAAGAACAAGGTATTCTAAGCTCTATTCTTGGAGCTGGACATGAATCAGAGTATCCATTACACTACTTGTAAATATCCATATTGCTGAAGCTACAAAACATTAAGTAAAACACCTCATTCTAAAATAAACAAAAATAAATAAATAAATTCTGCACGATGTAATGAATGTGTTTTAAAGAAGAAATGGCCTGTTGCAAACATAAATTGATTCTTTTGGTCAATTAAGAAGTAACTGGAGTAATGGCATGCACACTTAACCCTATTCTTTCATTATAGTAACAGAACAATTATTAACAGAATATACTATTATATGGTATGATAAGATCCCCATGTTTTGTTCTCTGACATGCTTAAATGATGCACCATATAACCCTGAGGTAGACAAAATTGCTAAGGTAAGCCAACAGCTTTAAAAAAGACGAGGTAATTGATGCTGGAAGGAAACAAGGATAGAAAAGTGACCCAAACTGTACTGCACAGAGCAAAGACCCAGCCTCCATAGCTCACTGTTTTGAGCTCTGAACAGCGCTTTCTAAAATATTTTTTTTCTCTCTTACACAAAACTCCCATTCTGAGTGGGATTGGGAGAGGAGGGATCAAGTCTAAAAAAAGTCCCTGCAAAATCCCAGCAGCTCTTTTCCGTTTAGGATAGCGTCCCCCACTTCAGAGCTCTGCTGCTGCTCCAGGAAGACTGCAGGGTGCCTGCTGCTCAGTGAATGCTGAGACAGGCAAAGTGCCAAAGTGTAACGAGGGGTAATTTTTTTATTTTTTTAATTTCCTCTCTAAAATAAAAATAGCCACTTGTTCTGGTACCAGCTTTCAGCAACTAATCAGCATGTACAAGGTTTGAAAACTTGTAACTATCCCACCCTGCTCCCTTCGACAGTGTTAGCATGCCTTATCCTCATTTAGTCGTTTAAAGCTGAGGAAACCAAATCCTGAATTAATGGTCATTTCTGACACACTCTAACAAGAAGAAGAAATAAAAGGTTGCTCTAAACTGGATTAAATATTTAAATTATTATAATATTTAAACCACTATTAATTCAATTAATAAATATCAATATATTAAATATTAGTATTAACAATAGCTATAATAATTGTACTGCATCATGTTACATATATTATGATGCATAATATAATTAAGTTTAACAAAATTAATATTATTAAGTGATTAATAAGATTTTTTTTAAGTTACATAATTTAAAACTGTTCATTCTTTAATGTTATTATGAATGATGAGGTACTGTAGCTTAACAAGGTCTAACTATCCGAGTTAAGTTTGCTGCAAAAAAAAGGGAAAAGGGGAGGAATATATATTTTTTTTTCATTTTGCTACATGCTAAGTTCATGATAGGAATAATTGAGAAAGGGGCCCAAAATCTTCACAGAGTCCATAGGTGCCATACTCAGACATTTTTACCACAAATGCACTGCATAGAAAATGGCATTTGTTCTTAATAAGTTTTCCACTGTTTGTTGAAATTGTCCCCATATGCCTTGCATAAATTATAAGCTATAATAATTTTCTCTGCTGCTGATCAAAGACAGCCCAAAGAACGCAGCAATGTTTCCAGTGTCTTATTCAAGTACAGGAATGGCCAAAAGCAATCCCACTGAGGCTATGGCTTCACTCCAAAGAAAACATTTCTAATTATTCAAGTATCAGCGGACACCCAGGCGGATATTGCCTGTGACTTGGAACACTCACACCCATGGAATGGTCACACAATGAATGTCCAGAGAAAAGATTCAGTTCTGCACAGTGATGAGGGGCTGAGAAACCAATTCACTAACACAGGAACAGGAAGATACATGTTATAGTTCCCTTGTCCCTTGCAACACACACACATACCAAAAAAAAAAAAATAGTTGTCTAGTTATCTGCAAGGGGAACGGAATATGAAACTGCCTTATGTCCTCTTTCTTGTCAGCTTTTGACAGTGGATTTTCATTTATCAGAGTCTCCATCCACCCAAATTACATACCACCTCCAAGGCATTATGAATGATGGTTTTTTTACAAGTTTCTCTCTCACAAGCTTTCTGTGTCCTGACTGTGTTTAAGAGTACTGCCTACCAGAGTTTCCCCCCCAAAGTGTCATCTGGTGCTCCTTTGTCACCAATGCCAACTGATCCACAGTGCTTAAGCAGAGATGCCCCTCTTCTCTTGGAAGCCTTTGAAAACAAAGTAAAAGTGCAATTCATGAAGGCATAAAAACAAACAGCTTGACAGAAATAACTAGTAACAATCATACCTCTACCTATCATACATCTACTAGCTGTGGCTTATCTTCTCCTGCTGCCTGGCAATTGGACCCTGCTTCTGATGCATCTTCAACATCATTAGCTAGCCTTCATGAAAGGAAATCCAGCACCAAATGCCCCATCCTTATTTTTCAGTCTAGATCAACTCTTCATCAGTCATTGAGGTTCAGGTCCCCCCCCCCCATTTAACCCAACACAAAGATTCAGCTATTATTCTGGGGATGCTAATGTTCATTTGTCTTTGTTTAAGAGCAACACCTACCAAACAGACACTAAATAATTATCTCCATACATGGCTAAAGCTGGAACAAATCATCAACTTCTGAAGAGGCATGGTGTCAGTCATGAAATTGAGAAATATTCACATATCAGTGTGAAGCTCCTTCACAGACTATTTGCTGCATTTTGTATAAACATGTATGAAATGTTACAGTACAACAATGCTACTTTACACAGGCATTTGAATAGGATTAACATATAATGAACTTCTAGCAATAAGCAGGCACTTCATAATGATGTGAATTCCAGAACCACTTCTGGACTGACCTCTTCCCCCTCTATTTTATCATGATTTATAGATGACTGGAAGAGAGTCAATATCATGCAAGTCTTCAAAAAGGGCAAGAAGGATGACCCAGGCAACTACAGGCCAGTCAGCCTCACCTTCATCACTAGAAAGGTGATGGAACAGCTCATCCTGGAGGTCATCTCCAAGCATGTGGAACATAAGAAGGTGATCTGAAATACTCAGCATGGATTCACCAAGCTGTGAAGTCATGTTTAACTGATCTGCTATCCTTCTGTGATGAGATGACTGGCTGGGTAGATGAGGGGAGAGCAGTGGATATGGTCTACTTTGACTTCAGCAAGGTTTTTGACACTGTCTCCTATAACATCCTTATAGACAAGCTCAGGAAGTGTGGCCTAGATGGGTGGACAGTGAGGTGGATTGGCACTTGGCTGGATGGCAGAGATCAGAGGGTTGTGCTTAGTGGTGCAGAATCTAGCTGGAGGCCTGTAGCTAGTGGTGTCCCCCAAGCACCAGTGTTGTTCAATGTACTCATCAACCTGGACAACGAAACAGAGTGCACCCTCAGCAAGTTTGCTGACAACACAAAGCTCAGAGGAATGGATGATACTCCCAAGGGCTGTGCTGCCATTCAGAGGGACCTGGACAGGCTGGAGGGTTGGGCCAAGAGGAACCTCACGAAGTTCAACAAGGACAAGTGGGGGTTGGCCTGTTCTCCCACGTGCCTGGTGACAGGAAAAGGGGGAATGGGCTAAAGTTGCACCAGGGGAGTTTTAGGTTAGATGTTAGGAAGAACTTCTTTACCAAAAGGGTTGTTAGGCATTGGAACAGGCTGCCCAGGGAAGTGGTGGAGTCACCATCCCTGGAAGTCTTTAAAAGACGTTTAGATGTAGAGCTTAGGGATATGGTTTAGTGGGGACTGTTAGCTGTGAGGTTGGACTCGATGATCTTGAGGTCTCTTCCAACCTAGAAATTCTGTGATTCTGTGATTCTGTGAAGTGCAGGGTCCTGCACCTAGGAAGGAATAACCCCAAGGACCAGTGCAGGCTGGGGACTGATCTGCTGAAGTGCAGCTCTGCAGAGAGGGGCCCAGGAGTCGTGGTGGAGAGCAGGCTGACCATGAGTCAGCAATGTGCCCTTGTAGCCAAGAAAGCCAACGGTATTGTGGCCTGCATTCAGTAGAGTGTTGCCAGCAGGTCGAGGGGGGTGATCCTCCCCCTCTGCTCAGCCCTGGTGAGGCCACACCTGGAGCATTGTGCCCAGTTCTGGGCTCCCCAGTACAAGAGGGACGTAGAACTACTGGATTGAGTCCAGAGGAGGGCAGCTAAGATGATTAGGGGACTGGAGTACCTGTCATACGAAGACAGGCTGTGAGAGCTGGGCCCGTTTAGCCCGGAAGAGAAAAGGCTGAGGGGAGACCTCATTCATGTATATAAATATCTAAGGGAAGGGTGTCAAAGGAATGAAACCTGTCTCTTTTCAGTTGTGCCCAGCAACAGGATGAGAGGCAAAGGGCACAAACTGAAGCACAGGAGGTTCCGGCTGAATATTAGGGAGCAGTTCTTTACGGTGAGGGGGACAGAGCACTGGAATAGGTTGTGCAGAGACGTGGAGCCTCCTTCTCTGGAGATATTCAAACCCCACCTGGATGCCATTTTGCACAACGTGCTCCAGGTGATCCTGCTCAGCAGGGGGGGTTGTACTAGGTGATCTTCAGAGGACCCTTCCAGCCCTGCCCATTCTGTGATTCTGTGATAGATCCAAATAAACTGTTTTGCCTTTACTTACATCACTACTAGTGTCTCAGAAACATCCTCTGCAGAATCTCCTGTTATCATAAGAACTACCTTGCAAATGTGCCTGTCAAGACAGGTGTCGAGAAATTAATTCGTCTAAATAAACTACATTCTCAGGAGCAGCAATTAAAAAGTGCAATATGGCGTTATATATACATGGTGTACTTATGCATGTTTCTGGAAAAGGCGGCATATTTTTGTTGTGCAACGAACTGCATAAGATATACAATCAAAATGAGAAAAAGGTGTGAACATGAAAGGACATTCTGTAGATGTTTTTGAAAATATCTCACAGATGGCACTTTCACTCTATAATGTAAATTTTTATGTGTCAAAAGAGATAAGAGAAAAAGATACAGATAGCACAGTAGTTTTGAAGAAAAGGGATTCATTGCCTTAGGCAGAGGATAATCAACTAAGAATAAGGTCTGTCTAGGGATTTCAAGCAGGAACTTAGCACCCTCCTAGAGAAATTATTTTCTATGGCATTCACAGACTGCACTGGCATTGCTCTGGACTTAATCTCCATCCCAATGTAGAAAAATGCACACATATTCTCCTATACTCCTACTTTCTTCATTTTGCAAAGGCTTTTCTCTAAGTTGGCAGAAGATGGCATTATCAACCGTATAGAAAGTGGTTACTGCCAGTTAGGATGATGCAATTTTAAAGATTTTTTTTTTCTTTCTCCCAGATTCACCCATGAAACAGTGTGACCGAGGATTCTGGCTTGACATCCAGGATCTGGATGACAACCAACCAGGTTTAAAATAGCCCAATACAAAGGCTTAAAACAACAGGATTTTTTAAAGTGCTGATTTTGAGCTCTCTCCTAATTGTCACGTTGGAAACATATCCACCTATGTGTGACAGTTCTATAAATTTGCAGTTAGAGATGTAACTTTAGTCTTCAGGCCTCCATGGCCAACACCAGTTTTATGGCTTGGAACACCTTCCCATCTATCCCACCCTCCCAGACAACTGTACCCACACAACCTTCCAGGACATTTATGCTTTTCATATGTTTGCCATATACTTTTTCACATTCCTTTTTTTTTTTTTTATCCTTTTCCTTTGGCCCTGTGCTTTGCAGTAGACATCTGGAGCCAAAGACTCTGATCATCTCCTTCCTCATTCAGTATCCAAAACCCAGCTGAGCAGCAGTTTTTGACAATTAGCTTCTCTGCACAGATAATTTGCATATATCTCAGCTTCTTTCAAGATACAGTACTCCACAGCAAAAAAGTAAAGGGATGATTTAACTGGGACTGGGTGAACTATGAAATCTATGAACTATGAAAGGTAGTGTCCAGAGAAGGGCAACAAAACTGGTGAAGGGTCTGGAGTACAAGTCTTATGAGGAGCAGCTGAGGGAGCTGGGATTGTTTAGTCTGAAGAAGAGGAGGCTCAGGGGAGACCTCATTGTACTCTACAGCTTCCTGAAGGGAGGTTGTGATGAGGAGGGGGTCGGCCTCTTTTCTCAGATACCTAATGATAGGACCTGTGAAAATTGCCACAAGTTGCTCCAGGAGAGATTTACATTAGATATCGGGAAAAACTTTTTCTCTCAAAGAGTGGTCAGGCACTGGAACAGCCTGCCCAGGGAAGTGGTGGAGTCACCATCCCTGGCGGTGTTCAAGAAGTGCCTGAATGAGGTGCTACAAGATATGATTTAGTAGCTTAGTGGGTAGTATTGGTGGTAAGAGGACAGTTGTACTAGATGTAGGTCCTTTCCAACCTTGTGTTTCTATGATTCTATGATTCTAACTATATAGGAAAACAAGAGGGAAATGAGTAGATCTGTCTTTCTTAAATTAAAAGCAGGAAAAAGCAGTGTGGTGCCATGTTATTAACTCTGTCTTTCAGATCTGCTGCCTCTTATCTCATACAAATGGTATCAGCTGCTCTCTTCCCATGACCACCACCAGACTCCCAAAACAATGAGGAAAGAAGTCAAAAGAGATCTGTGAGAGCCTCCTCTGAAGGCTATGACCAGCTCTTTCACAGAGGTAGGAGACTAGAGGACTTTTCCACATCAGCACTCTGTTGGTGTCTGTAGTTTTCAGTTTCAAATCAGACCAACATCAATTAAATCAAAACAGTTGACTACAGGGAACACCAAGTGCACAAGGTTTCCAGCTACAAAAACAAGTCTATCAGAGATAAGAGCTCCTGTTCCAGTATTTCATCAGAGTAGCACAGTTTTCATATATTCATATATTTTCATATATATTCACATATATTTTCATATATATTTCATATATATTCATATGTTTAATATATTTCATAGTATTTCATATGGTGGCACTATAGGCACTATGACAGGTTATAAACTTGTTTGAACTTAAGCTCTCACCCTCATAATACCTAAGCACAGTCATGAGGAAATATTGAACAAGTCAGACCAAAGTGTGCTGGCTATTCAAGCAGTTAGGTAACTTCATAAAGAGTTCCTAGTGCCTGTGTAGGTGGAAAAGCCTTAGGACCCACCTTTCCTGCAGGATCCAAGAAACACAGTGGTCATTTTGCTCCCTAACTGTTTTTAGCAGCCTGATTTTACCTCATTACCCCTGAGAGGCACAAGTGTGTAATTTTCAGAATATTTGCACAGATTTCTCTCTTTCTAAAGAAAAAAAAAAAAAAAGTAATCATTAAAAACTATATTTTTAATTTTTATTTTATTAATTAATGATCAAGAAAGTAAATGGGTCAAACAAAGGCAATACATTCCACTTGGAGAAAAATATATGCAATTGTTTCACTAAGCATGGGAAATTAATCTTACTCTAATGAGCCACAGTTCCTAGAATTTTTTTTTTTATTTTTTTATGTTTGGCTTGTGTTCGCAATTAAAAATATCTAAGACACCTTTAAAAGTTGGCTTTGCCACTCACCAATGTTGAAGAAAAGAAAGGGTCAGTAATGGCATAACACGGCTGCGAGAAACACAATTTAAGAAATAAAACAGTGGTTCCTACCAGTACAAAGCAAGTACCTCTCTTTTTCTCCCACCTTTCCCTCTGTACACCTTGGTTTCAGGGTCTCACTAGCCTGTTGACCTGTATAATATAAGACTGGAGAACTGTGCCAAAACAGTTGGCACAGTTAAGAATAATGATGCACTCTACATTAAGAACCAAAACATTCTCTTTCAAGAGAACTTAAACATTCTCTGTAAGAGAATTTAAGAGGAGAATGACTGAATTCTACATGTGCATTTAAATAATACTAAAGCCTTCATTAAAATCATTTAGACATGAACAAAGATATAATTTATTGCAATATACTCCTATAAGACCTAATCAAAATAATGCTGAATTAAATCTCTCATCTTGGACCTGAAGTTGCTTATAACAGCCACTGGAGGGAAACTAATGTACAAAGAGCAGAAGTTCATTACTATATGGTAAGCAGCTCAGTTTGTCAACCCACTCCTTTTTGATTAACCTTATGAAATTAAATAGAACTAATGACACCATTTCAGTTAAAACAGTGTAAAACTGATGTATAAAAGCCATCTTTAAGGGTATAAACGTGCATTTTTTTTGCAATTACATACTGAATGCATTTATTACCTGTTGTGATTTAAATGATCCTCTGAAACCATTTCTATTAAGGATCTTTGTCAACTTCTTAATCTTCTCTAAATACAAAGACTTTTTTATGTTCTTAAGAATAATGTTCTATTCATGTTTGCATATCTGCAGTCTCTGCTACTAGAGGATAAAACTAAATATTGACTAATGGCTAAATATGATTGTTTAAATGAATGTTAGCTATAAGGAGGTATTAATTCTGGAAAAACTGAGGTATGAATGGACTCACAGTACTTCTCTGTTGTGGAAGTAATTAATAAGCATACAGATTTAATTAAAATCTTCAATTTTAAAAATAAATAAATAAATAAATAAATAAATAAATCTACAAGCCCTTCCAGTTCTCCATTCTGTCATCTGGGTACAACGTCTTTAAAATAAGTATATGGAAGACAAAAGGCTTCATTCTAGCTTCCTGTGAAGTAACTACTAACAACTGTCACTTAAAAGATTTCATTTCAGGGAGAACTTCCATAAGGCTGAAAACTTCCCCCTCACGTGAAACTGTAGAAATTTAATGCTAATGTCATTTGAAACTAAGCAATGCAGTAGATTGTATGTTGTCCAGAGGAACAACCAGGCATGCGCAAAGGATTAACAAGAAAATATGACTAGTTACAGACTATTTTTAGTAGTATATTTGACTTTAAACATATTTGTATTCTTGAAAGCTGCCTGGTATTTCTATACAAAGAGACGAATGAAGGATGAAAAGGAATGAAAAGCAGAAGATTAGGAAAGCAGATGATCCTCTCTGTTTACATTCTGTAAGGAAAGCTTCTATCAGTCTACATTTCGAGATTTGCACAAAGCTGTTTGAAGGGGACAGTCTCTCCCCAGTAATGAGAAATGCAGAAAAGGCCATGCTTCTTGAGGCATTCAGACTTCTCCACTATGTCAAAGTGTGGGAAGGTTACTGAGAATTCAGGTTCCTAATTTATTTCCTTGATAATGAAGAAATGAAAAAGAGTGAGACAAGACAAAAAAGGAATGTTAATTCCATTTTAATACAAAGGCCAATTAAATTAAACTAGTACTTGGAATCCAGAAAATGCAAGGCTAAGAAATTATTATAACAGTTATAAAAACTGCTCTGGGGTTTCCAGCATTTACCGGATTTCTCAGTAAAAAGAAATAATTAATTTTGCTAGCCATTAAAATCCACGAACATTTATCTCTTGTTAAATCCATTTCAATATTTTTATCCTGAGACAAACAAAATTTCTACATCTTTTTACAAATCCTGCTCTTCATTTAATATTCCTTCCTGCTCTTTCTCTTTGAATTCTACAGTAAGCATTGATTAATTATTTCCTGTTTTCATTGCTTTCCCTAGTGTTAAGTTATTTCAGTCCTGTTAAGGGGCTAGCCTTGTGAGGAATTCAATGATTTTTTAAATAAAAGAAATAATTATTCTTTTAATTATTTTTATTATTATTAATATTGAATATCCTAATTTTAACAATTCTGCCAGTTTAGACAAAAATCTGCATTGTAGAAAATGCATTATTTCACAAACCAAGTTTTATTGTCTAGTCCTGGTTATATTTTCTCCCCTCTTTTTTGTTAGCCTTCCAAATGCCTACTTGAACTATGATCCCAAGAAGCCCCTTTCAAACAAGACTTTTCTCTGATTCTATTATTCAATGCACTGTTTAAGTTGAAACTCAGTTGAAATTGAAGGACTACTGTTTTTAGTATTAAAATAATAGTTAAGTTTGTATGATGATGTCCATTCATTCATCAGCATATTTCAATTTTATTTTTGCTTGCTTTTAGTTTTTGCATTAAAACATTAATCTAAAAACATCTTATAAAATATAAGATTTTTTCCAAATGTTCTGATGCTTCCCGAAGTTCATATAACTGAAACGTCTTTTATGGCTCTGCTGGCTGCTCACATCAAGAGCAGAGTCCCCAAAACAAACAGCTTTTTCTGGAGAAGCTGTCTGTGCGAAGCTGAAGACTGCATCATTATGAATATTTATACGGGAATGAATTGAGGTTGCACAGATAAAGGACGGTTTCCTGACTTAAAAGAAATGTGGTACGTGATAAATACATACATTATTCACACAGAAAACAGGATCAGAGTCTTTTATTAGAAGTGCTCATAAAGCCACGTCCTCTCCCTCTGCCTGGATCTGGTCTGGAACAAGGAGGACTGGTCCTTGTCATAGAACAAATCTGCTATGGCTTTCTGCTCTGTGTTTGAGATGGTGTCAGTTACCATTTTTAAAGTGTTACAACTTCATCAGATTTGGTCAGATTTTCTCAGAGCAAAACCATATCCGTAACACACACACAAAAAAATATTACAAGTCCCTGATTCAACTAAAGGTGCAAGAGACCTCTTAAAGAAACCTTTACAAAGATATTTAAAAGAGATCACTGTGACCCTTGTAAGTTTGTTATTCTATTTCCTTTAGAGGCAGCAACAAACTGAAGGTTACAGAGAAATCAGCAGTTATGCCTCTGACAATAGGACATTGATAACTGCTGAGCATATGAAAACTCCAATTTCCTTTGCCTTGCTTCTACCCTTCTCTGTTTTATACAGTACCACAGAAAACTACGTATCCCACAATTTACATTTTAAATCTCTTTCTAACTGTTTTCTTACTTTGTTTGCTCAGAACCTAGTTTTCAAGCTAGCTGACCTACTTTATCTTATTTTGGTACTTGCAGTAAATTCCCTTAAGCTTGTCTATGCCAACATCATTTAAAATGTCTTCTGTACCTTGGTAATCAGTTCTCTTAAAGCAAAAAGTGCTATAATGACTGCTGCAAGAATGATAAACAATTAGTCTCTCTGAAAGTTTTTACATTGCAAAAGTATTTTTTTTTTCATTAAACTCTTTTTGAAGGTATTTGACCAAGGTATTTCAGAAGTGAAAGCAAACAAACAAAAACATTCAGGTCCAAACAGACTTCAGCAGGTGGACTTTATCCCCAATACGATTTTGTAGAGTTTTAAGTAAAGAAAATGGGATCTATTAATGGGACTTACAAGGTGATTTTAATACATGTGGTACTAGTAGCCCCATTTTTAATAAACCTAAATCCTTTATTTTTTTATCATCAGCAACAAACTAAAACCTTGCTTTAGAAGCTGACAAATTGTTTACAGTGTTTATATGAAAAATGCTTTCGAAAGAAGAGGTAAATTGTTTTACCACTATTGTGTTCAGAAGGTGCAAAAAATAAAATAAAATAAAATAAAATACCATGGTGCTGAGTGAGAGGGAATTTGGTAAAATTAGATTTGGATAACCATTGCTTCACAACTATTACATTTGCAACTGTTTTTTTCTATCACAATCCTTTCTTTGATCAAGTACTACAATCCTTAATTGGAGAATTTTCAAGCAACCAGTAAAAGCAGCATATAAAGTTTGTGATAAAAGTTGGTGTTTTTCTGTAAAAAACAATTTGTTACATTTGTTGTGTCTGTGTGTGTTATAGAAACTGGAAGGGCTTACTGCAGTCCAAAATAACTTACCTCACTCTTTTTGTTTTACTGGTGAAACAAAGCAGAAGCTTCAAAGAGCGAGCTTAAAATAATTTATGGTATTCGTGCAGCTGAGACTTCCACGGGTCTAGTGAACACTAGGTGACTGCATTAATTTAGCAGTTAAAATGGACTACCCAAATTAGTCATACTTTAAATACCAATATCATGGTAAATGGTGAAGCTAATTTTTCCTCCTGGTGATCATAGATCTCGAGATAATGCTGGGAAGGAGACACTATAGGATGGAGATGCTATAAATCCCCTGGTTACCTGTGAATAGTTTGGAGAAGCAGAGCCTACACATTCATCCACAGTACAAAAATGACTGCATTCGTACTTCATAGAATCATAGAATCATAGAATATCCTGAGTTGGAAGGGACCCTTAAGGATCATCAAGTCCAACTCTTGACACCGCACAGGTCTACCCAAAAGTTCAGACCATGTGACTAAGCGCACAGTCCAATCTCTTCTTAAATTCAGTCAGGCTCGGTGCAGTGACCACTTCCCTGGGGAGCCTGTTCCAGTGAACAGGCATAGCATAGCTTGTCAGGTCGTGAGGAAGGGAACTACTCTGCAGGTCTAGGGTACCTCTCAAAGAGAAGACCAAGGCAAAAGATACAGTTTTCCTCTGGTCTTCTGTGTTTGGACAACCTGAGATTTGCAGAAAGCCAGGAGATTCACCTCATCTCTGTACACCTCACATACAGAGGGTCTATTGGTGTAGCTGTGCTTACTGATAGGATTTGTGTCAGCAACACTAGTCATAGTTTCCAGCCATTAGGGAACAAGGCTTATATCAAAGAACTCTATTTTCTCTATTTTCTTTCCCCATTTACCAACAGGGCAGTACAGGCACACTAGGTATACATTTTAGTGCCTATTATTATAAACCATAATTCCCCAAAACTAATAATATTTAACCCACAAGAACCAAGTAGGGTTTTTTTGATAAGTGCCTATCAAAGAATATAAGTGATGTTCATCATCTAATGAAAGCTAGGTACATCCTAGAACCTGTATCCATAAAGAAAATTAATCTCAATAGGAACTGAGGAATTGTCTAAGCAAATGCAATTATCTATTTTTTTGTTACAGCATGTTTTGTGGCTTTTTTTTTTTCTTCTGTTGCATAGTTTTCCTCATTAGTAAACATAAAACCTTGCAACATTTTCACTAATCATCACTGAGGTCTTGAAAGGGATTGAGGAAAAAATGTTGAAATCTGTTATACAGAATATTCCAGTGCAGGCTCTGAACTTATGGCCAGAACTACTCATAGCATAATTTTGATCAGGATATAGAAAAACAACACTGCAAAGCACTAGTCAGAGTATCAATATCAATTAACTACTATCAATATCAATTAACTACTACAGCGACTAAACAGAGCAACAAGAAGAAAACAAAAGGATTTCCAGCCTGAGGAAAGCTTCTCCTTGACTTTAGATCCTTGCCTTTTCAAACTTCATACAGATATCCACTGAACTGGGCCTTCTTCTGTTCCCTCATGGTTAAATTTTCAAGACAACTGCTGGTACTACATTTGTTTAAGTTAGATCACAAACATCAATCCCTTGGTTAAAATTTGGAACGTTTTATAAGTGTCAAAAAAAATAGCTATTGAGGAAACAATCCTAAATCAAAACTACTGTAAAAACAGAAAAAGAATACAAATTATCTTCATACAAAGCATTCAAGAAATGGAAAAAGACAAAGCTCCTTTTAAAGAAAGAGAAAAGATAATTCTTCTTAAAAATAATATTTCTATATTTGCTTAGCAGAACAGTATTATTACTCCTTGAAGTGAGTAGAGCCATCTTGTGGGCATACCTAGTTGCTGCATACAATGGGATGATGAATTCTTTAATTCTTAGGTGGAACTATGCATTGACAGCAACGAGAAGGTAAGTGTCTTGCTTTCAGTTCAAACCCAACTACATATATGTGTGTATATATATATATATATTCATTAATTTCAGTTAATGAAATCATAAGTTTTTAGTACCACTAAAAAACTAAGCCACTTGTTAAGCTTTGATTTAGATGACTCATCTTAGAAAGTACTGAACATTATTCCACAAAAGGTTCCCCAAAGGGTATTCAGATCAGAAAACATCATGATACTGACTTTCTCACGTTAAATTCTTGAAAATCCCAGTCCACAGTAATCCAGAAGTAGTGATAATAACTACTCCTCTGGTAATAATAAATAAATAAATTAGTAGACAGGCTTACTGGCACAGCAGACATACTAATGTCTGGCTGAGTGGCCTCTTTTTTTTCAAGAATGCTAACTATCCACAGTTGTGTTACATTAACTGCTGTTTCAGAACTTCATCTAAATGATGTTGTTTTATGGTGCTTATTTTGTAAGGGTCTCCCCTGTAACCCCGGATATATCACTCGCCTCCCTGACTGATAGGTGAGTCACTGAGCATAACCCATACGTGCTTAGGAACATTTTGCTAGGATAAATTTCACCTAATCTGAACTAATTTTGCCAGATTATGGCATTTAATTTACTATTTGGAAAGTACATAATCATTCTTCAAATGTTGCTGTTCACACTGGACTCTAAGAATCCCCTTCACAGAGCTAAGCATGTGCATTGACATTTGGGCCCCAAATATTAACTCCCTGATTTTCACCGTTTTTTTTTTTCTTTTTTGTTTGTTTGTTTTTCATGCTCTTATAGCATTGTTGGATGAGAGGCAATTTCTCCTTTCTGATCTCATTACACTTACAAGTGTACAGCCACTAATCCCGAGATCCCAGCTATTTGGTCCAGATTGAACACCGAGATTCCACCTGCCCAAATTTCTGTTCTCTTTTCAGCCAAAAACTGAAATCTTTCATTCATAGCCCAAGGGATGGGATGTTGTTGTGGCCTGTAAAAATGCCAGAGAACTTTCAGTCAAGACACAGCGGCGTTGCAGCAATGGTGAAATGTCCTCTGATGTTAGGTAACCATTTATATATTTTGCAACAAATCTTCAACCAGAACACCAAACAATCGTGTATTACAACTTACCATGGAAGTCAGAGCTACTGGAGTCTCATCGTGGTGCTAAGGCATCTGTCCAAATAGTTGGTAAGCATGTTGAAGGGTATAAGAGAACAACGTCTACAGTGTGTTGGATCCTGCTAATATTTTCACTGGCAAAGTTTTCTTTGTGCAATAACAGACAGTTGATGCTTTCAGTTAAAAGGCATCCATTTAGTTTACATTAATGTAGGGTGGTTTGCTCTTTTGGGGGGCCAATGTTGACACACAACTTGCCGCTTGCTAAATACATGTTTTTAGAGGACCTTCATTAGATTGCTTGACATGAATAGATCTGTCACGATGCAGTTGTGTTTCCCATATCCAGGAACTAAAAACTGTGGCCAATTTGCTCTGATTTGCTCATCGTAAAGAAATTTAGAGATTGCGCCTCCCTCCATTTCTTCATACTGCAGTCTGTAAGGATAGGCATCTACTACTGGTCACTGGAAAAAAAAATAGATGACCAAAACCATGAGTTGGTACAACAGAGTTTGTATGGTATCCGGCGGTGTGCATGGGTAAAGAGGTTTGTTAATGCAGTTAAGATTGCTGGAGATAGATCCCAAACTCTAAATTATGCTTGTGTGTTCTTTGATTGTTACAGTCAACATACGACCTTTGACTTATGATATAGACATATTGTTTCATCTAAGAATGCTGTCCACTCGCCAAAACGTATTTTAAATTTTATGAAATGTTAGAGTAGAAAAATGTCTCAAGTTGTGGAGCCCAGGGAGACAGAAGGAGCTGCAGTGCATCCTGTCTGCCCCACATCTAGAGCCACGCAGCGGATGGGGCGACCCGAATTTGTCCGCGACGTGTCGCCACGAGGGCTGCCTTTGAGCAGCGCGGCGTTGCTCCACAGCCTTCCCTCCTTGCTCGTGGAGTACTACAACTGCTCACGCCGAGTGGGCGAGCGAGCAAGCCCCAATATTGCCTATTATTTCCCCGCGCCATCACATCCAAGCGGGATGCCTGCCTCCCACGGCACAGTTACTCAGCGTGCGGGCGGCACGCCGAGGGAAGCGCGCGTAGTAGGGCGGCGTGTGCCGGGGCTGAAAACCCTCTTTGTGCTCTGGGGGGACAACGGGGGGACCCTCGGTGCACACAGGCCCGGCTCCCTCAGAGGGGACAGAGCTCGGGGCTGGGGGCTTGGGCTTGGGGAGCGGGAGAGGGCTTCGTGCGTGAGCCAGGGCTTCGCGGCCTGCCTGCGTGTGCCAGTGCGCGTGTGTGGGGGGGGAGTGTGAGTGTGTGGGGCTGTGTGTGAGTGTGTCTGTGTGTGTGTGTGTGTGTGTGTGTGAGGGCGGGCAGCCCCCGCCCCTCGCCCGGCGCTGCGCGGTGGGCTGGCGCTGGGGTATTTACGGTAAGGTGGCCCCGGCGGTGGCAGCTCGGCGTCAGGTGATCGCCGCGGAGCCACCACCGCCACCGCCACCACCAGCACCGCCCGGGGAGGAAAATGCAAGATGGCCCGGCGGGGCCGTGAGGGGCTCCGCGGCGCCCCCTCCCCGCCCGCCCGCGCCCCCCGCCGCCGCCGCCACCGCCAGCAGCAGCAGCAGCAGCAGCAGCAGCAGCAGCAGCAGCGCGGCGCCTAGGGCCGGCGGCGAGCGCCCAGCCCAGCCCCGCCGCGCCTCGCCGCAGCCCGTCCCCGGCGGGGGCAGCGAGCCATGGGGCTCTGCTACAGCCTGCGCCCGCGGCTCTTCGGCGACGCCGGCGGCGGCGGCGGCTCCATCTCGTCCAGCGCCGGCGCCGCCTCGGAGCCCGAGCCGCCGGCCGAGCCGCACGCCGCCCCGCCGCCGCCGCAGCAGCAGCAGCAGCAGCAGCAGCAGCCGCTGGCCCAGGGCGCGTTGCTCCGGGCCGGCAGCAAGCCCGGCGGCGGCCAGAGGGACGGGGACGGGGACGGGGACGGGGACGGGGACGGGGTCGGGCCGCCGCTGGTGCTGCAGAACGGCGGCGGCAACGGGGCGGCCCCCGAGCGGCCGCCGCTGCCCAAGGCCGGCGGGGGGAAGGCGGCGCGGCAGCAGCAGCAGCAGCAGCAGCAGCAGCAGCAGCCGCCGGCGCTGCAGAGACCCTGGGAGAAGCTGCGGCTGGAGGAGCGGGAGGCGGAGAAGGAGGCGAGGAAAGTCAGCAAGAGCATCGACCGGGCGCTCAAGGAGCAGAAGCGGGAGTACAAGCAGACGCACCGCCTGCTGCTGCTGGGTACGTGCGGCAGGTGCCCGCAGGGGGCTCCCCGGCCCCCCCTTTTTGTGTGTCCCCCCCCTCCCCGGCCCGTGCCAGGCTTTCCCCAGACGGGTTTCCACCTTCCTCCCCCTCCTCTTCCTCCTCCTCCTCCTCCTCCTCCCCCAGCTGTGGCTTTGCGATGGAGATCGGGGGTTTCAGCCCGTCCTGCCGGCTCCACCCCGGCAGGAGGCACGGGGAGCGGCGGGGTCCTGCGGGGGGAGCGGGGCGGGGAAAGGAGAAAATACAAATATTGTTAAAAATAAATATATAGATATAGATATGTCAATGGCCATCCGTCAGGCGTGCTCCCCAGGGATGGATGGATGGATGGATGGATGGTCCTCGAGTGGCGGCTCCTGGAGGCCAGCCGCGGTCCCCTCGGTTAAAGAAGCAGGGAAAAGCAGTGGGGTGGGCACGTCCTGGCCTTTGCTACGGGGTGAGACCTGCAGAGGTTGCCTCCCAGTTTTTTTTTTTGGGGGGTGACCTGTCT
The DNA here is from genome assembly GCF_963932015.1 of Anas acuta. Classification (NCBI taxonomy): domain Eukaryota; kingdom Metazoa; phylum Chordata; class Aves; order Anseriformes; family Anatidae; genus Anas; species Anas acuta. The sequence goes on from NC_088980.1 coordinate 109,575,921, forward strand.
GCTTTCGTGCCCCCCCCCCCCCCTCCGCCGCCCCTTGGGCACTGCTCTTTCCAAGCAGCAGCGCGCAGGCAGCCCTCTCCAGGGGCTTCGTAGCAGCTGGTACACTTACAGTACGAAAACCACAGGGGTATCTAACACAAGCATCTCATTTCCTGCAGGAAACAGAACAGTCATACTGCAGGGCTTGGCTTTTCTTTTTTTTTTTTTTTTTTTTTTAATGGTCTGAGCAGCGGCGGGCTTATTTGGCCTCTTCAGCGTGGTCATAAATCCTTTGATTTGTGTTAGCGTGGAAATACTGCTTTGCCCCGGCGTTAGCTGGCTTGGCCTGTGCTCGCCGCGCCTGGCGGTGTGGAGTTTGGGTGGTTATCTGCACGTCGTCCCCAATTTGGGGGGCCGTCCATCATTCCTCACAGCGCCGTACTTCCATGTCATTGGATTCCTTCGTTCCTCTTGGTGGGTGAGGGGAGGAGAAAATAATGAAATACGCCAGAGCACTGAAGGTACAAGCGGTGTTTGCCAGGACCGTAGTGCTCCATTGCTAAAAACAAATCACGGGTTCTATTATTATCCACAAAAAGCCAGTCCGTAGGATACCAGTGCAGCCAGGAAAAGGGCAGAGGGAGAAGATGCGATTCCTACTCCATTGGATTAATAATATTCATGGTAAAGCGCTTCTCCTGATGCTTGAACTGCTCTGGTATCTCAAATACTATATTCCATTTAAAAAATAGTGTTTTTAAAGATTTCTCTTCCCATAATCACTGGAAGTATAACATTGCCAATATGGCCACATGCAGGCAGAGATCCTGGCTGGTGGTCTTCCTCCAGAGAGCAATGTAACTGCTCGAACAAAGGGAGCCGAACACATAGGCACTGCCTGTAGTCCACGGCATGGGTGGTTGTCATAGTAAACCAGAGCAGCCAGCACCTGTTCAGAAACAATGCCATTAAAAAAATAAACCGTCGCCAACCCCTGGCACCCTAAAAGAAACCCAATGCTCCTCAGGCTCTCTGCACTGAATTTTGTATTAAATACATGTCATAATCATGAAATACTCTCTGATCTCCGTATTGCAGGGAGGAAGTGCTGGATTATTGTTTCATCCCTGGCAGATCAGGGCCTGACATAAACGTCTGATTTGGATGTAGGGAGAGCTGCAGGTGCTTTGTGTTGCTGTTTGTAAAGTGGAAATGCTGCTCTAGTTAAGGGGAAAATATTTAGAGTGGTGAAAGGTTTATTTGTCAGAGAAGGAGTGAAGTAAAATTGCTTTGCAGAAGGGGATTGTTTCCAGTCTTGCACGAAAAAAAAGGCTTAGGATGTACGCAAAGGTCTTTTAAAGAATATTATCAGGTTGATATTTTATAGCATTTCTGATGGTAAGCGTCTCCATCCCTGTCCCTAAGATCTTCCTGGCAGCGTGAACCTGGAAGCATACCTTTGCTACAGGGAAGAGGAATATTTTTGTAGATCAACATGGAGGAAATGGGTATCAGAGGGGAAGCGGTGAACGCAGGGACAGCAGAGCACCGTCACAGAATAAACAAAGTTGAGCAACAGGGTTGGTGTGGGTTTTGCTTGTTTCTTTTTTAGGTACAAGTTTGTAAATAATAGCTCCATTTTGATTTGTTCTTGTTTGTCTTCTACATGAACTGGGACAAGTTTAGAGGATTTTATAGAAATTTAGGATAAAAAATGCAGTGTATGTTCTAAGGAGCTACTGTTAAATATCAAAAAGATATGCAAAATAATTATGTTAATCTATGCACGCTGATAATCTCTAGAGTTGTAAATAAGTAGGGTATTAGAAGGGAGGCTTCCTCTGTAAGTGTTTGAAAACGACCTTCCCCTAAAAGCATGCCAGCTCTCCATTTATTATGGCAAACGAAAACACTCAGCTTCGTGATGAGCCCTGTGTATCAGTTACCAAAACATTAGGAATTCCTGAAGGCTTCTGCTCGTGTGCAGTGCTGAGCCGCTCTCCAAGAACACCCTCCTGCTTGTCGCAGCTTCACCCCCAGCCGCTGTCTCCTGCTTCACGTGATGTTTGGAGCTCCCCCTGAACCTGTTCGGAAATGCTTTGATGCATTTTGTCATAGCCAGTAGCCGTGAGAAGGGTTGTGCGTGGTGAGGAGAGCGGTCCTCAAGATCAGCCACCTGCGTGTGCCCCGCACACAAGTAGGTAGGTCTGTGGCAGGTGGCTGGAGCCGTGCTGGGGCACTGGGATAATAGCAGAGGAGCTTTGGTGTTGGCTTTTATTTCATTTGTTTGTTTTTCCTCTTCTGCAACGAGATGAACTGACATAAAATGGAAACTTGCTTTCCATTGTGATTGCCTGTTTCTTGTTTAATGTCTGCTACAAAGAGGAGAAAAGGCTGGAAACCTGGAGTTCATTCTTGCGCACAGTATACCTTGCCTTTTATTTTTATTTCCTTTTATTTTTAATAAGCAAAAATGTTCGTCTGTGCAGAATTTTTAGGATGCTTTTGCTAGCCCTGAGATGAGGATATATTTTTTAAGCATACATACATATTGCACAGCCTTACAGGGCTTGGTCAGTGGGTCCTAGCTTTGTGATTTATTTTCTTGTTGGAGGTGATGTTTCTGTGTTGTTTTTTTTTCTCCTTGTTTTCTGTTTGGTCTTTTTTTTTTTTTTGCAGAGAACTGCAAATACTCCCTTGTACAAGATTGTTTGTACAGGAAATCGCCAGCAAAAAACATTACAAATCGCTTAATGGAGCCAATTTAAGTTCTTGTTTCCAATCTCATCTTTTAAACTATTTTGGGAGTAAGTGGTGTGTGAAGGGGGATTGGCTTTAAACAAAGTGCTAGCCATGGCGGTATAATTAAGGTATAATTAATGTAATGCTGAAGTAAGCCATAGCCAGAAATCATTTTTATTTTTTTGTTCCTGGATGGTTTTCTTCTAGCATCCTCTGGCTCCTGTTTTTTTCCCTTTCCCTAGACTTTCAGTCGCTGCCCTAACTTTGGGTGACTTTCTCAAACAGAGCCCATTCTTCTGCACTTCCTAGCTAAACTGAAACTGAAAGTGCTGGGAGTGAAAGCTTTTCCATTCAACAGAAACTGAAAGTGATGATAGGGCTTAAAGGGAAAATGGAAATGTTCATTTTCTTCGTTTAAAAGGTATGGTAGCCACTTACGGGGTATTTAACTATTAAGACTTGATAGTGAAATCTAGACATTTCATTATATTTCTGTACATAAGTGTATAAAAAAGTACAAAGAAACATATCACCCTTTAGTTCGTGGAAATCACACATAAAGGTGCCATGTCAAGCTAAGCAGTAGGTGCCTGGAAGTGCAGGTGTGTATGATGATAGTAGTGCATTACTGAGTTACTTGCCTAATGAGACACCTCCTATTGACTGCTGTCAGAATTAAACTGCATCGAGAGAGGATTTCTGCTCAGACGGTGGCTTTTAGGCTAAAACTGCAGTTCGTTAGTTAAGTATACTCTATCAGCAAACCCTCAGCTCAAGCTTACCATCCCCAAACCAATTCAAGCATCAAAATTAAACTTGACAATTTTTTTTTTTTTTTCTCTTTAATTCCAACTTTATATAGTGCCAACTCATGCTTATTGATAAATACCAGAATTTGTTTGAGCTTCATGTGCTAAGATACTTCTTCTGGGCCTCCATAAGGCTGTGTGCTTGGGGTATTTTCCCGTTACCACCAGAACTGATGCCTGCCCAGGTCCATAACTGAGCCGGGCACCACCACGTGTGTTCCTGGGTGGTGTACACACTCCTTTTCCATCCCCTACTGCATGCTTGTCCTTGCAGAAAAGCTCACTCCTTTGTGCTGGTAGATGTAGGGTCCCTATGGCAAGGTAGTTATATCATGTAGATAGTGGATATATAATTGGTAGGAACAGATGTTTCCAGGACTTGGAGACAATGGGCTGCAAATACTGAGCAATGTAATAAAGTAAATGGATTTTATAATCCCTAATCCTTTGCATCATTTGCATGCCTTTCCAACTACTCTTCTGTTTTTGTCTGTAACTTATGGTGCTATTTGGAGTGGTATATACATTCCTCACAGGTGAGGAAGCCAATAAGCAGAAGTCATCAGGACACGTTGGGTTTTGTTAGCTTTTATTTTTAAAGCGTACCGCAAGCGATCCTCAACTTGCAACACTTTGCCTTCCTTCCTTCTGGGGATTACGGGCTCCATTTAGCCTTTGTTTCCCTGTTCTAACCAGTTTCCACTCCGTGATTAATTTTGCTTGTTTGAATATCCCTTTATAGTTAAGAAGAACAAAAGGACTTTCTTTTTTTGTTCCACCTTAGGCACAACAGAGGTCAGTGGTCTGACCACTGTGCAGGGATGGCTCTGCCGCTTGCACATCGCCAGCTTCTGGTTCGGAGGCAAGCACAGGGCACTGGGGCTCTGCAAATCCCACAAGTGTTTGTTGTGACACTGCGTCTTCCTTAAGCAAACTCTGCTAATGTCTTTTGTCATCCTAAGCTCCTGCTACCATTGTCATTTCCCTGCTGTGGAAATTTTGAATGGGACGTAAACTTGTTTTCCTTTCCCAGACGATCCTTTTTTTTTCCTCCCAGTTTCGAGGAAATACTTTGAAACTTGTTCCCATGTTCATCCCTCTCCACTGCCCAACCACACACCTCCTATTTCTTAACCTGGCATTCCTTGAGTGAGTCATACAAGATTTTTTTCCATCCCCAAGATAACTATGTAAATAATAACCATCCCACAATATAACTATTACTATTTGCATTCTAGCATCTTTGACACAGTGAAACTGTACAAATTTGGGGTAATATTTACTGTTGTTTTCTGTTTTGTCTTCGTAGACTCATGGCTTCCTTCAGCTTGCTTTTCATGTCAGTTAGTATTTGAACTTTCAAAGTTGAACTAATTTTTAATTTTATGCTTTTTCCCCCAACAACTGGGCTGAGCTGTGCAGAAAACCCGTCCCTTCCTCCACTTACCAAATTTAATGTATTTGATAGACTAGAAGCATTTTGCCTCTACAAAATGATCTGGAAATGGTTCTTCTCCATAGGCTTCTGTCTAATGGCAGAGAAACTTAGTGCAAGGATCGTCTCAGAGCTGTTGCTTGCTCCCAGCAGAAGAGATGGAAACTTCTGAATTATCATTTTGCATTGGGTCTTAACTGTATTTCTTGGTGCTTCCTTAAATTCTGTGTACTTTGGATTTTTTTAATGTCTAGTAATAGACTTTTTTTGAGTAAGCACTCGATGGACTGAGCAGGACTGAGCACAGAGCGGGACCACAGTCCAAAAGAAATCTAAAGCCGTCTTTCCACTGAATATGCAGATCTATTTTTAAGAGAAAGAAAATTTATGTCTGTAGTTATCACTTACAATTTTGTTAATAGAAATGGTCTTCTGCAGAAAGTTAAAATCATTCAGCTATTGTTAAAATTTACAGCCTTGGATGGTTCTTCAACCCTGTGAGGTATTTGTTTTGCTGCAATGATCAACATTTCTTCCATTTTATGGGCAGAAGCTTTGTCTGGCTGTTCTGTTACTTATAACTGTCTGACACAACTGGCTTTAAATATGTTGGATGTTTTCTTTTATAGTCACAGTAATACCATAAATCAGTAAATCTGGATGTTCTATTTGTTTGGTTTTTAATATTGAGGAGTGCAGGGTCTGGAAGAAGTGAAGCCTCGTACCTCACCTGCACACGTCCTATTTAGGCCTCTTTCAAAAGCAGATGAGCATGTTAAGTGTACTGACCAGCAGTATTTTGTGTTATCCCTGTTGCATTGCACAGCTATACGTGAACCTTCTGTCTCATGTGATTTGTATGCACACAAATATGGAATAAAAGTTGAAGGAATTAAGGCCTCGCTGGGTAAGCTGTATTAAGAAGGAAGGACATGCTGGTTGTGACTAGAGTAAATAAAACTGTAGTTAGGAGATTTATTTTTTCCATGTTCACATGCAAAGCATCAAAAAATCCAAGAAAAACCCTGCCACTTAATGTTCATAATGTAAGGCATAACATCAATCACCTGTAGTGAAAGATCTTTACTGATAAGATCTCTTTGAAGCCAAACTTGAATTGCTTCCCCATAATCTGATATTCCCCAGTTGTTTGTTTATAAAGTTAAGTTTAAATAATTATAAATGCCATTTACATTTAAAGCAATGCTAGGCTTCAAGAACAATAAATTATTTTTTCCCAAAATACCATTTCTGTAGTAAGTCAAATCCAGGTCATGTTTTAAATACTGTACTGTTAGCTTTACTTTAGCCAAGAATTTACATCATGTGGGAACAATGTGCATTTTTGAACTTAGAAAACTGTTTAAAAGTAGAAAGCAGGTGTTATTGTTTTTATGTTGTTTTATTTTGTTTCCCAGACATTTAAAATAACTAGAAATGAAAAGTCTTTCTTTGTATAGGCAATAAAATTTTGACTGTTTCCTTTAAGAAGACTCCACTCCTATAAAAGGTGAAAGGGAAGCTCTTCTCAACAATCAATTTAAACTAATTAGTCTAGTTGGTCTTCAGAAGATGTAGCAAAGGGAAACTTTCCCTCTGTGATTTGGGTTAGTGCACACAATGGAGATACATAGCAGGCTGGAAAATATCTGTAATAACAATCTGACAATAATTTGAGTCCCTACTCTCTGCTGGTGTCATTTTCCCGGCCTTTTTTAATTATTTGAAAAATGCATTCTTTTTGATACGTGTAATTTAAGCTGTATTTAATTTATGTCATATATGAATTAAAATGGGTAGAAACAGTTTTGTTTTTCCATTATGAAGAACAAAGAGTAGGTTAAACTGCCGAAAGTGTGGGTGATCATGGCTCCATATTCTTCTGTGCAAGCGTAATTTATATTAAGTAACTTAATCTTTTGTTGAAAACTGTGATTAATATTGCTGGAGGCATTACCAACTCTGTTATGCTACAGTTCGCTTAATTACGGAGAATTAGTCATTCTGTGTCTTGAAGCAAACGCAGAATGCACTGCATGGTGTTATACACTGCCTTTCTAATGGAGATCACCTTTATTTTCTTCAATGCCTCACGTGGAAGACTAAGATCCAACAGAAGCAAATCGCTTTTTTTTTTTTTTCTTGAGCACTCATTCATATTTTACATGCTTGAATTCATTTCATGTTGATTTAAGGATAATCCTCTATTCTAGATAATGCCTCTTCAGATATGAACACACATGGCATGCCTGTGTGCGCACACAAACGTGCAATTACTTGTTCTTCTAAGGCATGGTAGATCACCATCAGGAGTCTAGGTGGGTAAAGCAGCCTTCAGGAGCACGGGGTTGGATTTGATCCTGGTGTATCTCATAGGGTTAAAGCTTCGTAGGAATAGAGAAAGTTCAGTGGCTCCTGTAACAGGATTGTTGGTTTTGTTTGTTTGTTTGTTTGTTTGTTTTCCTCTGTTGACTCACTGGACATTTGAATTACAAAGTATGCTTACAGTGCTATCTTCTGCCAGTTCAGAGCTTGCTGTACTTGTCTAACTCTCTAAGAGAGATGTGAGCAAGATACTAAGCACTTCCAACATGTGCCAGCCTTTGCACAGACAAACTTCTTTGTGTTGTTGTACAAACTCTAGACCCTTAGTTTTAGTGCAGGAGAAGTAAATAATTTATATGAAGACTGTACATGTATCTTGAAATAATCTGAAAAGGTGTGGTTAAGATGGTTTTTATATAAAACATTTATTTTTACCTTTCCAAATGGCAAGACTGTAGAAGACATGCCTCTGTCTCGTAATGCGTCCGTTTCCCCCAATCATGTAATCACCTAACATTAAAAGGTGATTAAAGGAGAAAGAAAAAAAAATGCACCTTTTTGTGTACAAAACAGGCTTTTCTGTTTCAGCTGTACTTAGGAACTTAGTAGGATACGACAAGTATACTTGTAGTAGTATACAAGTAAACTACTGTTCTGTGTGACGCTCTGCAACTGCCTTGTATAAACAATCAGGAGAATAGCATTAAGGATCAACTATAAACTAAGGTGTCTTTCAGATCCTTTTGTATATTGGGTGTACTGACTTGTGAGCATTGGTTAATGAAGAAAATAGCTTTTTTTTTTTTTCTGGAAAACATCCTTCTTTCATGTAAATTCTGATCACTTTGGTCTGTTTAGCAGAACTGAACTTCAAGTGCATATGGACCTGGATCATAGATGTTTGTAGATGCAATTGTCCTGGGAAGTGAACACAAAAGCTTTTGACACTTGGAGAAAGATGGGATAAAACACTGCATTAAAATCACTGTCATGCACTGTTCCTTCTAGTAAGGATGTTTCTGTTCATACGTATAAGAATATTTTGAACAGCCTCATGCTTGCTGTGATTCTTCAGTGCTCTATAGCCTCTAGTGTCTGTTCATGGAAGACTGATAAAGAAGCAGTGGAGGTGGGTTTAGTTTCATGCTTCCTGGTTTCTTGCTGTTTAGATCAGGAGCTATAGCAACTTTCTGAAGTTTCTGTAAGCTTCAAGGTGCACCCAGGAGGAGGCTGTTGGTCCAAATTCCACTGCTGCTTCCTCACGTTTTCTTATTCTACCTGATGTGGCATCTGGATTCCTGAGTTTGTCCAGTGGTGTCTTTCCACACTGATTTATCATTGACACAGTACGAGCCCCATTTTTAAGTGGGAAAACTATGGTAATACTTATGGAGGCAACGTATTCACTTCTGGAACCTTCTGCTTCTTAACTCTTAAAGCGAGGATATTGACTTGGCAGAGTTAAGGGTGGGGGGAGAAAAAAATGCTTAGGATTGTTTGCTGTATGCAGAACTCTTCTATGTCAATGGATTCTGGTTCCAGGTGTAATGTCAACCAGGCCTTTGAACTACTAGAGACAGAAGGAAACCTCTTTCAGGGAAAAAACTGAGAAGAAGCAGAGAACAGTTTCTTGATACTTCAGGTAGCTCATAATTTAAGGTAGAAGAGTACTCATTTTAAGAGTAATCCACTCCAAAGACCATTTTGTGAGTGACAATGTGTAGATGTTTCACACTCAGTCTGCCTCCCTATGTGACTCTTACTTAAGGTAAGAACAGGTACGTGTCAACACCTTGTTCTGCTCCTGAGGGAAAACATTCACCTTAACACCACATTTCCTCATTGTCTTGTGCATTGTTTGTCTAAGCAATGGCACTGCCTGCAAAGGTTCTCTAGCTCTTTGCGTTCTGCTGTGTGTAGATTGGGTGCAGGGCAAAACAAATATAATTTTCTCAAGTCTAAACAGTCTTAACATCACTACATATTGACTGCCATTGAAATTTAATCTTCTTTTAATGACAACATATCTCTGGCAAGATGAAGATAGCTGAAAAAAATATAGGAGTCAAAGTTTTCTTGTGTTTTTTTTGTTTTTCCTTCCTTTTAGTAAATCTGAAATCATACTTTAAGTAAATCTGAAGCCCTATAATGTTGCTCGGTGTTTCTTTGCAGGTCAAGTAATCTTATTTAAAAGTAAGAACTTCTGCCACTGTTTTTTTCTATGTATTCTGATAACACCAATATAAGAAGTAATTAGAAAGTTGAATGAACTGGCTGTTTACATGATGTGCAAAGAAATGCTGAATTAATCTCTTTTAATCTTGCATGAGAAAAATCAGTTTGAAGATACCACCGAGTTTGCAGTAAATGTACAGCATCTTTTGAGTTCAGTCTTTCATCCCCCAACTCTGTGCTCTCTAAAGCTAGGTTCATAAAGATGTTACTGTCGGTAGCTGCTCTGTCAACATGAGCTAAGCAAGCAGACAGTGGGGGGTAGATTTAGGGAATTTATTTATAAGCAGATTTGAAAGTATAGCAGTGACCAGTAAGGTTTTTATATTGGACTACTTATGAAATCAACAAATCATTTTACTTCCCAGTAGTAACTTCCCAATTTCTTCCTGGCTGGAATTCATAATACACTTGTTTTCTCTTGGTTGTTTGTAATTGAACTTGCATAGTTATTCCATTCCTTGAAAGAAAACGGATTGAAAAATATTCCTGAAAAGCTAAATGTGCTCTTAACCTTTTGCTCTTGTCTGAACTCTCCTTGGTTTTTTCAATATATCAGAAGTGGACCGTGTCCACTTGTCATGGCTTATTGTATTTATTTTCTAGAGGAAGGTTTTATTTTGACTCACTTTATCAGATGATACATAATGATTATATATCCAAGTCTTTCTGAAACTGGTCTATAAAAATCTGCTTCTGGAGATACAAACGTTGCAGTGGCTCATTAAAAAGTATTATTTGACAGTGCCGTGCTTATCTGGGAGTTACTGTTCTCCAACAGCATTTCTCCTCCACACATTAATCTTTTCATAAGCCAGTGTTACTCACAGTGGTATTTTTAGTCATTGACTAAAATTTTACGAATCCCATAAGGACCTCTTTAGCAGTACTGTAATTAGTTTACAATTCACAATTAGTTCTGAAATACATCTATTGACTGATACCTGATTCACTTGAAACATGCTTTATTGGTCTTTCGTAGAATAACATCAGACATACAAGCTGCTTATTTATAATAATAAATGTCTTATATTGACACAAGCCTTGAACAGCTATGTTTGTTATCAATACACCACAAGTATTTAATTAAGCAAATAACTTGCTTATTACTGGTGTATTGACCTTAAGCGGTAGACACCAGTCCTTTGCTTGTTGGAACATGATTTTTCTCAACCTGTGTAATCCAAATCATTCTCTCATACCTTAGAAACACTTTTCTGATTCTCTGAGGCTATTTCATGGAGCACCAGTAAACATAGTTGACATTCTTTATGCCATCATTTATGGTGGCTTGCAGGGCATGCTTGGATCCTTTCTGCGATGAATTCTTCTGTAAACAAACAAACAATTTAAAACCCAAACAAACAAGCCCAGTGGTTTAGATCACCTTGTGAAGCAAGAGGACAAGAATCTGTTCAAAGAATGGGTTGTGTTGACATACACAGCATTACTTGCTGCTACTGTTTTAAGGTGAAGAACACAACCTGAAATTTCTGGGGGAATGTTTTCATTAAACAATGCAGCTGGTCATCCACAGTGCTCCGGTCGTTAGAGCATGGTGATATTACGATTTCTAGCAAAACAAACTAATTCAATTAACTTGAGGAAATATTTTGGAAACAGCTGTGTTTTGCTCGGTCTGTTCCATCTCTGGAATATAGTCTGTTTTTTGAGTGGCCCAATCTACTTCCCTTTCCTTTTCTTAAAAGAAGAAACAAGATTCGTATTTAAACTAATAACTTTCAACAAGCTGAAAATATTTTGTCAAGATGAAATATTAAACCAATGGAATACGTACTACTATTACAGATCAGAGGAGAAAAAAAAATAATCTTGATGCTTTTTTTTCCTTCTTGTATTTGTAACTGATTGTGGACCCAAAGTGGTTTTTGTGCCATGTTAGATCTCGCAGGTATTTGCTTGGACCTTTTTTGAGCTCTTGTCTTTTAAATCAACCGAATCCAGTTACTTTTTTCAGTGCTTGTTTATGGCTAGAGAATTACTGATTGTTCAGGTTTTGAAATCATCTTCACCATAAAGGAATCCAACTCAAAATGCAAAGCTCTTAAATCCAAACCCTTAGTAAATTAACAGCTTTATTTTCAGGTGACTCTTTGGTGGCTTTGGTAATGTTTGGTAGCTGGAAAGATGATTAGTGTCTGTTACGAGAACTGCTTACCTGTCAGAAATTAATTGTTGTATGTATGTTGGTAGTCAACACTTTATGCTATCCTCTATTATGATATGGGCAGAAAAGTTCTTACCTTCATATTATTATTCTTTCTTAATACATATTTTAATGAAGAATTAAGTGTTTCTGATCACCCTCAAGTATTCTAATTCTTCAGCTCACACTAAATGCACTGCAACAGTTAATTTATAAAATACTCGACTAAGTCCATCATCCTGTCATCATAGACAGGGTTCACTTGGTTTTTGTTCTCAGGTGTATACATTTTTCAGAGCACTGGGTGGCTTGAAAAGCTTTCTTGACCCCCATCCACAGTTGGCAATTTATTTAACATTTCAAAGGATAGCCCTTCCTCCATGGGTGTTCTGGTAAATACTCTAACTAGGGCCAGGTCTTCTAGCATTTTAATTAACTCTCCACACAGGGAGCCTTCCTGTGGAGGAAACATGTATTTTCTCTAAAAAGGGCTTCCAAAATAAATTGTGATTGCAAACAATGGAGGAGGAAAACCACTTTGAAATGTAGGAGCAGTTCTGTTATTGATTCTGATGTCATAATGTATGCAAGTATCTGACGTTGTAGGTCAGTGTGATGTACAAATACGTAAAAAGCATACTTCCATTGAAAGGACAGCAAGTCAAGCTGTGATTGCAAGAATCCCAGATGGGAGCTTAACACAGCCGTCTCATCAGTCTGGGATTTACTGATCAAGGTAGAATAAAGAGCTGAGACCCAGAAGCATGGCAGAAAATGCTTTTTGTAAATGTCCTTATCTTTGAATGTCTAATTTTTTTCAGTTTGAATATAGTACGTCAGCAGAAGTGCTTCAAAAGTACTGAGCAGTTTTAACTTCCACCAACTTCAACTGGAGTCAGATGGTCATTGTTGAAGATTTGCACACACAAGTGTTAAGCTGCCTACTCAGAATATATTAATTCATCTTGGAAGCATATTTCTTAGTTTTCTTCAGTATTATTTTTGTCACTTTGTACTGGGTTCAGTCACTGAGGACCTATTTAAGTTACAATGATATTTCATTAGCTTAAAATAGGATTGTTTAATTTTCTTTTACTTTTTAGAGAGCTTTCAGTCTGAGGCTTAACACTAAATAGATGGTATCTGGTTGGACATGATGATCATGGAAGTCTTTTCCAACCTTAATGATTCTATGATTCATAAAGCCCAGTGCAATATGCAAACCCTGACTCAGGAGCTGCATGCTGATAAATCTACTTAAGTTTAAGAATGGCAGACTTCTTATAATACTGACAGAAGTACTTAATTGTTTTTATTTTTTATTTTCCCTTGTGACCATAAATGTCCATTGGTATTCATCATGAAAAACTTCAGACTGAAAGGCTAAAACCTAATAAACTGAACAGAATCATATAATGAAAATCATTAGGAAGACTCAGGTACAATAATCAGTATGGTTTGAGCCTGACTGTAGTTAATCTGTATAATATACACACAAAGATTAGCTATTTCCAACATGAGGGGCGTCTGTTCAAACTCAGTTCAAACCTTTGGTATATATGCTTTATATCAGCATGTGCTGTGTTATCTATAATTACATCTGTTCCTCCTTTCTACATGCCTCATAGGTCCCTGCCTACCTTACAGCATATACAGTATAGAATACGTAATAGCAACTGAATAAGACATGTTGACTGCATGTCAGCTTTGATTTTATTTTTTTTTAATTTTTTTTGGAATAATTCTTTCATTATATATAGGAGTTATTAGTCTCATGTGGCTTTTTCTAAGGATTTAACCACAGATATATTTTCCTGTATAGCAGATAAAAAATTGGGGTAGAAGTGGAACAAGATTGAACTTGCATATCATCTAAATTCCAGTTACTAGTTTAGATGTCTCCAGCCTATTTTCGTTATAAATTTATTTTGGAGAGCTATTCCCTTTGGTGGCTGAATTACTATGTCAATTAATGTTTTCTAGACTTTCTGAAAACTGCTTCTCAAATGGAACACTCTAAGTAAAAATGAGGAAAGGTAATGGTAGCACTGCAACTCTACATGGAACTCCTCTGATGGCAAGGCATCAGATATAAGAAAACTGAACTGGGAAGAAATTAAACCTTCTGGTACTATTCTTATGTCCCAGTGCTAGCCTAATGATCTAGGTCCCTCGGATCCAGTTTGGACAAGTTCCCTGTCGTGACAGCATGAAAAAGTTTTGAAATCCTAAAGTACACCGCTCTTGGTTTTCCTGTCTAAAATGTTATTTCTATTCAAGTGAAGAGTGACTTGTAGCCACTGTTGATATCCTTTCACCTCCCTAAAGATAAGCATGAAACACAGAGTAGTAGAGGATATTTTAGCAGCAGCACATCGTGTTGGGAAAACTATCCCACTCTGCACTGTGCAGATTTTGGTTGTGCATAATGCAGATTTTGGTAACTGGAAAGTCTCTATGTGACCAGCTTTGGGAGCAAGAGGATCAGCAAAGAATACAGGGACTCGTACTGCTCCAAGCAAAGTGCTCTGAGCCTAGACAGATGGACACTCGTATTCCTATGAGGGAAGACTTTTTCCCTGCCCCTCACTGCTAGTGCACGACAAGACTGTCTGCAAAAAATTAAGAAACAGCTTGTTCTTGAAGTCCTTAAGCTGATTTACCTCAAGCTGAAGCAGACTAGTAGTAAATGAATTGGATGTTACCAGGATTTTCTTTATGTGGTCAGGCTCCTTCGTAATACTTAAGAGCTTTGGTTTACCATCTCTGGCAACAAAACTATTTGTATAGTGGTACAATTTTTAGTATAGAGCTTCTGGACAATTATTAGGATTGCCATTTTAGCCTAGTAAATGTGCACAACTACAAAAAAAATAACCTCTCTAATCTTTCTGTGAGCCATATGATTATCAAATGTCCTCAGTGGACTTGAGAGCAAGGGAGACTGAAAATCCTGTACTCCTTAATTGGAGCAATCTAGGATCCAAATCCCATTCAAAACATGATGCAACTTTGTTTTAATATTCTAGATCCCACATCTATTTTGTTGCTTAGGGCTTGTTTTGTATCTGTCATACTGTGCCTTGAACTAATAAATCCTGTGGGATCTTATCTAAGCTGGGGTCAGTGTTGGATAAGTGTCAGTAATTCAGTAATGACCGAACTGTAGAGCTGGCTTCTGACTGTTTCTGACTTCAGGCTGTTGATGATTGCTTTAAAAAGTGTAGAGGAATGCTGAAGAAAGCAAGATTATCAGCACCTTAAATTTAATGATTTGTCCACAACTGTGGAAGGAATTTGGCAGAATTTGTGTCTGAGTGAGTGGGTCTGTAGTCAAAAGAAGTTGTGATGACTGCAAAGAGAAGACCTGCATCAGAATAGCTAAGGTGTCAGATAACTTCTGGGGTAGCACTCAAATGTTATCCTGTGTCCTCAGAGCTATCTGCTAGTCCGGGTGTGGAGAACTGGGTATGAAGGCGTTTGGGTGTGAGTTGGCTGTGCAATCATACAAACATGTGCAGGGAAGCAAACCTCTGTGGCAGAGGCCGCGGTTCTTCCTTAAAGAAAACCTATCAGCCTGTTGGCAGTGACAGGAGTCTTTCGTTACACCGATTTCAACCAGTTCAACAGTTTATAGGAACCATTGTCATCTGCTGTTATCACCTTGATTTGCTCTTTGCTCACCATCAGCTCTGCACTGAACGAAGGATTCTCTATCTAAATGGCCATGGCTTGCCCCACCGCATAATTAGAGGTGTTCATGCTATCTTTGCTATTTTGCAAGTAAACTTTGAAGTAAACCTCAAAAGAAAACTTTATTTCTGTGTAGATTTTAAGCGCAGCTTGGATTTATCTCTTTTTTTTTTCTCAACGGGGGAAGGCATAGTGGTTAACTTCAAGATCAGCTCATGAAAGGTCATCTTCTGGTGAAATTTTGTACAAGACAAACACTGGTCTGGCTTTTTCATAACAGTAACCATTTTTTTAGCTCCTGTGGAAGCAAATCCTCAGCTTCCTGATGGTTCCTTAATAAAGAGCTGCAGCTTTCACATGGCTTAGTGGATGCTCTTCATCAGTTTCCTCCACATTTTTCAATCTACTACCTGCAAATGAGAATATCCCCAAATCAGCTTTTGTTTCCTGTTGTCCTCCTTATTTTTCAGACTACTGTATTTTCTGTCACCTTCTGCCAAACATATGTTAAAACTTTTCTGCAAGACATTCTTCCAACTAACACTACGGAGTAGTTCCTTTTGGAAAGCCAAGTGGTCCCAAAGAGCACTTTGATGTAGCAGGACACTCTGAATTGGCATTAGTTCATCACACCATGTTACAGTAGATGCAGCAGCTTGAACACTGTAGTATCCCATCAGAAAGGCAGATGCAATATCCATAGATCCAGAGACATGAAGGCCTAAGTACAGGATCTTGCATTTGATGGTCTCTCACTGTTCACACACATTGATTGTTAACTTCTTTAAGTGTTTCTTGGTCTTTTCTGTGCCTTTATATGAAGAAGATCACCCTCTTGCAGCAAGAACTCAGATAAATCTGTTGTCAACGAAACCGTAATTGTGAAGACTACTCTGAACAGTGTCAGTTGAAGTGCTACAGGTTGCATTTGTGCTTTTTAGTTTACTAGTGGTGAACAATGAGCATGAAAACAACAGCTCTGAAGACACTTGTCACAGATAATTACAGCTCATGACTTTTTTTTTCTTTTATTTTCCACTCCCCTTCACCTTCAGTTCACACCATGTTTGGGGTGAAATGCATGCACTTCTGTATTGATTGTGAAATTATGTTAGGTCGTATTATTATGGTTGGGTACTAGATAACAAGTCAGGCAATTCAATTATTTCCTTGCTTCCTTGCTGTCTCAGTTTACCAATTAATCAATTTTTAGCAACTCCTTTCATGGAGTTGCTCTGGCTAAAGAGAGGTATTAACTTGTTATCAAGAGCTGTTTAACCAATTCATGAACTCTTCACATCTATGGCTGCTGTTCCTGAAGCCATATGGGAAAGAAGGAAGATCGATGACTGTCTTTGTCTTAGTAGATTCTTTCCACCTTCTGGTAGAAGTGGTTCAAATTAAAATGGTGATAGTAGCCAGTTATTCATGTCGATAACTGTCTCATCAACAGTCCTGGCTATCGGGGGAGGTCCCAGCTAACTGGCGGCTAGCAAACATGACGCCCATCTACAAGAAGGGCTGGAGGGCAGACCCAGGGAACTACAGGCCTGTCAGTTTGACCTCAGTGCCAGGGAAGCTCATGGAGCAGATTATCTTGAGAGTCATCATGCGGCACTTGCAGGGCAAGCAGGCGATCAGGCCCAGTCAGCATGGGTTTATGAAAGGCAGGTCCTGCTTGACGAACCTGATCTCCTTCTATGACAAAGTGATGCGCTGGGTGGATGAGGGAAAGGCTGTGGATGTGGTCTACCTTGACTTCAGCAAGGCTTTTGACACCGTCTCCCACAGCATTCTCCTCAAGAAACTGGCTGCTCTTGGCTTGGCCTGGCGCACGCTTCGTTGGGTTAGAAACTGGCTGGATAGCCGGGCCCAAAGAGTCATGGTGAATGGAGTCAAATCCAGTTGGAGGCCAGTCACTAGAGGCGTTCCCCAGGGCTCGGTGCTGGGGCCGGTCCTCTTTAATATCTTCATCGATGATTTGGATGAAGGCATTGAGTGCACCCTCAGTAAGTTTGCAGATGACACCAAGTTAGGTGCATGTGTCGATCTGCTCGAGGGTAGGAAGGCTCTGCAGGAGGATCTGGGTAGGCTGCACCGATGGGCTGAGGTCAACTGCATGAAGTTCAACAAGGCCAAGTGCTGAGTCCTGTACCTGGGGTGCAATAACCACAATCAGAGCTACAGGCTGGGAGATGAGTGGTTGGAGAGCTGCCAGGCGGAGAAGGACCTGGGAGTGATGGTGGACAGTCGGCTGAATATGAGCCAGCAGTGTGCTCAGGTGGCCAAGAAGGCCAACGGCATCCTGGCTTGCATAAGAAACAGTGTGGCCAGCAGGGCTAGGGAGGTGATCGTCCCCCTGTACTCGGCTCTGGTGCGGCCGCACCTCGAGTACTGTGTTCAGTTTTGGGCCCCTCGCTACAAGAAGGACATCGAGGTGCTTGAGCGGGTCCAGAGAAGGGCGACGAAGCTGGTGAGGGGCCTGGAGAACAAGTCCTACAAGGAGCGGCTGAGGGAGCTGGGCTTGTTCAGCCTGGAGAAAAGGATGCTCAGGGGCGACCTTATTGCTCTCTACAGGTACCTCAAAGGAGGCTGTAGTGAGGTGGGGGTTGGCCTGTTCTCCCACGTGCCTGGTGACAGGACGAGGGGGAATGGGCTGAAGTTGCGCCAGGGGAGTTTTAGGTTGGATTCTAGGAAGAACTTCTTTACTGAAAGGGTTGTTAGACATTGGAACAGGCTGCCCAGGGAAGTGGTGGAGTCACCATCCCTGGAAGTCTTTAAAAGACGTTTAGATGTAGAGCTTAGGGATATGGTTTAGTGGGGACTGTTAGTGTTAGGTCAGAGGTTGGACTCGATGATCTTGAGGTCTCTTCCAACCTTGAAATTCTGTGTGAATCCTATGTAGCAGTAAGTCTGACCAACTCAGACAAGATCAGGGTTAATTCAATATGCATCTTAGTCCTCTTCCTGCAGCTCATCTAGTTTAACATAAGATGTAGTACATCTCTTGGCTGGTCATTATGCTAAAATCACTTTTAGCATTTTCAGGATACCGGAGTCTGTATTCATGATACACATGCATTCATTGCCCTAGCAGAAAAAAAGGAAGGATGGGGTTGAGGTGGTTTCTGATGTGAGCGGTATGTGCATTCAGTGGCTTTTCTCTCATTATTTGCTCTTCGAGCCACAAAACAATCCTGCCAGTATCCAATGGTCACTCCTCTTCACCTAAGCAGTTGTTATGCAGAGGTTATAACCTTGGGAAGAACTGAAGCTTCACACTAGCATCCTTAGCTGTTCCTGAGGCACACAAAGCATTCTGGTCTACCACAGGAGATCTGCACTTCAAAGCTATGATGGACACAAAGCTGTGATGTGTTAGAGCCACAAGCGAGGAGCTCACGTCTGCTTTGCCAGGAAGTGATTATCCTGTGTGATTGATTCCCAGACAGTTCAGAGGTTTGTTGTATTCCAGGGCCTTGCAACTTTGATGGAAGAGCCACAGAGAGCTTTGAATCTCTGTTGGGCTGATCTTCTGAGTTAAACACCTTTGAAGAAACAGTAAAATAGTTCATTTAACAATTTTCCCTACCCTTCATACTCCTTATCAGGAAGTCTCTGATACTAAGATGAAACATATCCAGAAATACATTCATATTTCTTGACAGTTCACTAGTATTGTGAATTCTGATCAAGATTAAACAAGGTATAGTTGGAATACCCAAAACATTTTTGAAATCATTTCCCTCACATTGGAGTCAGCTGTTTTGGGTGTAGCAATAGAGAGGCTGAGCTAGCTTTAAAATATTTTAGTCTGATGTGAATGCTTTCTTATACTGCTCATCTTCCTGTCCTGAGGAAGAGATCCTCAGAAACAGCAGAGAAGACCTGACCTTCTTCACTAACTGTAACAGCTTCTCAGCACAATCTTCTCTCTCTGCACACCTTTCCCTTTCTTCTGATCAAAGACTTTTCTTCCCTAAGACTTTAAACATTGCACATGTGAAAATGAAGAACTATTTAAACATCAGTTTAAAGATCATTTTCCAAAGAGCGTCAGTGTTTCGATATAAGCAAGAGATTAATCTTCTCAGGGGGTGATACGTCCTTAACTACTAAGGTTTTGTCTACATGTATATCAGCTTATCAACATCATGAATAATATTCATATGCAAAATCTTCTTAAGGCTGTTCTTTTCTGGTGTAGAAAAAAGTATAGATGAACAATGCAAGAAAAATCTATCCATCCCAATAATCCATAATATTAAACTACCAGTGCATTGTTCTTCTGATATTTAAAAAAAAAGAAAAAAAACAAAAAAAACAAAAAAAACGTTGAAAGTGGTTCTCCTGTTATATTTTGAGAACTGACTACTTGAGACTTTTTTTTTTTTGTATATTTATAAATAAGCATTTTTAAAAATCAAAACAGTATGCCATTTTTTATGAAAACAGTGTCACACTGTGGTCTGATGTTATGGAAGTGGTCCAACAGTAGCAATTGATACCAAACTCTTTACCAAAATTTGCATGACTGTATGGCTTAGGTGGACCACTAAGGTGATACATTCAGGGGCCCTTCATTTTAAATAAAACTTGGATGCATAGATAATGCGTCTGTATATGGAGACATGGCAGGAGGAGTGAGAGATGTGTAGAATTTCAGCTGCAGACTTGGCTTACAATGTCTCAGCTGATTTGGAGAGATTCCCTGCACCACTCACATACTGGCTCTGGCTGGTATGGAGTTACCTTTCCCTGCAGCAGCCCACACAGTGCTGTGCTCTGTACCTGTAGCCAGAACAGCACTGGTATCACACCAGTGTTGTGTCTGCTGCTGAGCAGAGCTGGCACCACATCAAGACTCCCTCCAACTTGGGTGGGCAAGAGGTGGGCAGGGGACATCACCAGGGCAGCTGACCTAAACCAACCAAAGGGATATTCCATGCCTTGTGGTGTCACACTCAGCAATAAAAGGTGGGAAAAGGAAGGAGAGAGGAGGGGTGGGCGATTTCTTTCTTCTCTCTCTGTCCTTCCACATGGCCTTTGCCTGTTTGTTTCCTGTTTTTTGTTTTGTTTTGTTTTGTTTTTCCCTCTTCCTTTTCCCTTTAATTAAGTTAACCCTTATCTCAACCTGTGAGTTATTTTTTCCCTTTCCACTATACTTTATTCTTCCCCTCCTCTTCTGAGGAGGGGGAGTGAGAGAGCGGTTGTGGTGGAGCTTGGGTAAAACTAGCTGGGTAAAACCACCACAACTCATCACTTCTCCCTACTTTCGTCTTTTCAAGGACATCAGAGGGCATTAGGAGGCATAGTCTCAAACGGGGTAACAAACCCAGAGAGAGGACTGACCAGAAAAAGGTTTGCAGTCGAGTATTCCTCTTCATTGTGGTTTCTCCTTGATGAATTCATATGTTCATTGCGTTGTGTCTTTGATCCTCGTGGTGGCAGCAAATACTAAGAGGAAAGAAACATATCTAGTGCAGATGAACTGTATTTTAATTACAGTTAAAAGGAGCACACTCATATTTTTAGCTTTTGTTTCCAGTGGAGCAGCTCAAAAACAAAAGGTCAACTCAAGCTGCAAAATATCCTTATCTGAGACTTCACTTCAGTTTGTGTGAACTTCTGGGAGCCATTAAGTTGGAAGAAATATTTCCTCTTTTTCTCTTTACCCCAACATCAGTAGGTAAAGATAGCACTAGTGAAGTCTTCCTCAACTGTTGAGAAAGCTTACACGGCAGGCTCAGAGTTTCAGGTTTTTCTTTGCAATGTTGTCCAAAAGCTATTCTACAACGAGAACCGTGAGGTTGTTTTTCGTTAACCATAACACAAGTCCCAGGACTCTGTTGTACTAGGCACTGCACTGCCATAGTCGTTCCTCAAAACAACAATTTGCACACAAAGTCGTGGTCTGTCTGGTGAATGCCAAAGGGAATCAGCGAGACAGTATCAGCCTGGATGACCGATAGTGGCACAACTGTTGTCAGGTTTGGAATCCAGCAAAGCCCATCCATGCAAGGCAAAGAAAGAAATATTGACTGTTAGTAATAAGATACTGATAACCTAGTGATTGAAGAGAGAAAATACTAATACCTTAAAAAGTTGGCTGTGGATTTAATACTGTGCTAATTAAGGAAGGAAGATAGAACTTTAAGTCTCTGAAGCAACCTTTTCCAAGGTAGGGTCACTTGGCTTGGTCACGTGTAGGGGAATTTCTCACTTTATTCTACTTTGTTTATATGTGAATGGACAGTTATCTCAGGGTAGTCGTGTTGATTTGAGTATCAGCATGGAAATGGGTTCACTCCATGTCATCTCACTAACCTTAGAGTCACACGTCAGTTTCTTGTTACCTTTTTCCCCTACCCTAAGCCGTCAGTTGTTTGTTCTGGCTGTCTTCTGTGTTTTGTTGGCATGCGGTGAAGATCTCGTAATGTATCAAACTATTAGAACTTAAGCCCATACTGTTGAAGTTCATAACATATCAAGCAGAAGAAAATGAGTAGCTAAGCAAACAGCAGTTCATGTAGAAAACGGGTAAATACAGTCTGCACGCAGTAGTAGCAGGACTGCTTCTGGTATCTGAGCTTAATTTGTTTAAAACTAGTTTGGGTGTCTCACACTCAGGGATTAAAATTTTGTCTCTGGGCTGTGCTACAGTCAGAAAACTCAAGAGATGGGAAACAAGTAAGAGATATTTATATGAGGCTATTTTCTTTATCTCAGAAGTGGGCTAAAAGGCCAGCTTAATGCCAGCCTTCCTGCTAAGGCCAACCTTCCTGAACTGCTTAGGATAAAATGCATTTTAAAAAATAATAAAAGTTGAAGAGATAAACCATTGTGCCTGTAGACATTGCTCATTTTCCTTTGATTATCTTTTTTTAATTGTTTGAAATCTCATTCCAGATAAATTTGAGAGCTCAAGACAGAAAACTCTGCAGAACTAGGTATAGATCCAGGATAAACTGATAATGTATGAGAACTGAAAAGAGTATCTTTCATTTCTTATACTCTAAAGGGCATTAATATACTACCAGGAAAAAATAAAAATGTTATTCATATTCATATTGGCATGCATCAAGCCCGACTCAAGTAAGGCAAGGAGCATTCTTTGTAATAATGAGGTAACTTGTACATGAGATCAAGTTGATGTGTCCTGAGGGGGACAGACTGGTGTGTGCAGATTTTCATTGCCATCACGCAAGTTTAAGATCTAAACCAGCAATTCTCCAGAAAACCACAGTGGTAGGTCTTAAAACTGCAGCGTTGCTCAACAATTGGCAGATCTCATTTCCTTTTTCATAACTCACATTTTGCCGTCTTGCCACCATCTCGTCCAAAAAATGTTTGAAGCTTGATAAGCCTTGTTTTATGTTGTTAAATGTGGTAGATTTATGGACTTTCAGTCCCCAAATCACTACTTGTATTGTAAGTGTTAATGATGGGATTGCCGTTTTGTGTAAATATAAATATAGCACAGCCTACTAACCTTCACTGCTGAAAAAGCACTATTTGATGCAGTGTGGTTATGGAGCAGAGAACACATAAAAGCCCTCTTTCTTTCTTTGTGACTGAGATGGGTATTCTTTTCCTTTGTTCCTCTTGCTAATTACACAGGATAAAGCAAGTTTGTGGGAAGAGAACTTGCATTACACCAACCAGTATAGTTGGAAGAAACTGGGCAAACTGTTGTGCACATAAAGTTTTGTGTCTTTTATGGTCAGAGCATCACTTTCATTCTACAACCCGATATACTGCAAGAGCTGAGTCGCCTTTTAAGGAATGCAAGTGTGGCTGTTTTTTTTTTCTGTGTCATCAGGAAAGGAGGATTTTTTTGACTGTTTAGGATTTTTTTTTCCTTTGTGTATGGTTTTTGTTTTACCTTTTCTTGTTCACTGAGTGTTTGAAAAGTTCAGGTTGTCATAACTGCAGGGCACCCTAAGTTCTGTCTCAGTCAAGAAGCGATCTGGTAATAGAAAAGGTCCTGTTCAAGGACTGCCTGACACGCAGTGTCCCAGACTGAAAATCCACAGAGAAAATGGACAAGATGCAGGACGTGAGAAACACAGTCAGTTCTTGAAGTTTGGGGAAATTGGCTTTTCTTTGAAGCACCTTAGCACATAGACTATAATGTGTTATTTGTTGTGAAGAAGTGGTTACTGCTTTTTAGCTGGGAGGGAGGATTTGGATGGTGTACATTTGTGACTATTGTAGATTCAGTAAAAATAAGCCAATGTTATACACATCCATCAAATAATGCTGTTTTAATGCATGATTGGAGTTGCATGGAAAATTGGATGGGTGCAGAAAATCAGATGTAATTGCTGCAGTTGCTTTAAAGTACTTGGTCTCTGTGAACTACATGTTTTCTGCAGAGAATTGATGGGCAGTGGCACTTCAGTCTTTATTTCTATGAAGCGATGTACTTGTGTTGACTGGGTTAAATGTGACTTTATTATCCTCTGGTACTTTTTTTTTTTTTTAAGGCTTTTCAGCATATGTAACTGCTAGTCTTTGGACAACACTAATCCACAATATTTGTAACTTGGATCATATAAGAAATAATTCCCAAGTTCAATAGGTGTATAGTACACAAAGAGTAATTGCTTAAGAAACAGGCTGTTTGCCTCATCTGTTACATATCTTGCATTTAAAACATTGTGGTTTTCAAACCACAATGTTTCAGTGGTATTGGCAACATTTGAAGACTAATATTGCTTATGGGTGGAGTCAAAAAGATTTCTGTACAAAATGTTGGCAGCTGAGACTGGCAAGATTTACTTTCCAGACTTAGTAAGCGAATCCATATTAAATGACATATGATATTATGTCTTCCATCTCATACACAGAGTCTGTTACCAAATAGTTAAGTGCAAATCCAGTGACTCCCCACTTTGTTATTACACAGTAAAGCTAATATGGACACTTCTTGCTTTATGGAGTCTAGCTGTGTTCAAAAACAAGTATTTGAACATGTTATGCTGTCCTGTACTGTGTTGCATTGGGAGGGAATCTGTTGACTTCCTTTTGCTGTTACTGGGAAATTGGAAGTTATGTAGAATAAAGATTCTTCTGAACTCAGTTCTTACATAGAGTGACCTTCTCGAAGCAGAAAATACGTGTGTAGCCATTTGACAGCATTTATAGCCTACCTACAGGTTTGTATCACTTACTTAGGCTATTTCTTTGGAGAAGGTGAGTTTCTGATTAAGTAAATAAATTCCCTGAGTCTATTTTGAAATCCTTCTGTAAATGCACAGTCATTTGTGTCTTGAAGATTCTTTGAAGCATAAGTCAGGGCCTTAGTGCAAGAAATTGAAGTATTTTTATTAGCTGGGAGTGGTCTCGCTGCAGAATTGAGAGTCTTTTTGTCTTCAGTTGCATTTACAAATTTTGCTTATATAAGCACAAAAGGTGTATATGTATGAGGGTATTGGATGTAGTAAATTAACTTTTGTTTAAAATCTTAACTGAATCCTTAAAAAGCCATTCATCTGCATCATTTATAAAAGGACGAAAAAATACAGCATAATGTTAAGAAATCTGTTTTAGGTTATCTGTGTCACAGTCACTGAGCTCATGTCCTTTCCCCTTCCTTTTTGTTAATCATTCCCTCATGAGTTCCAGTAATCCATTCGATTCCAAGAGGGATTGGTCATTTCTCCCGTTCTGACAGGGCCCTGGGTTTAAATGCTGGATATATAAACTGTGATGCTTTTAGCATGTCTGTCTTGCATCCAGATTTTGAGACTTTGTTCCTTATAGAAGAAAGAGGATTATTAACCCGTGACTGAGGAGTCTTTTGAAGGCACGGCACTTCTGTTAAAAGGGGAAAAAAAAATCTTAGAGAATGGCTTTTTAAAACCATCAATGCATCTAGAAGACTGCTCGTCTCCTTTCTGGATTTGGGAGGTCACAGCAGCTTCCCTCTACAGACCTCTTCTTCCACATCAGTCTCCTTGTTTTTACAATTGACACACATCAGCTTCTTTTTTTTTATTATTATTTTTATTTATTTTTTTAATTTCATTTTGGTTTTCGTGCAGTAGAGCTTCTCAATTCCAGACTGTTCTTTCTGTTTCATTTTGGAGCAGTGCCTTTCACAAATGAGCGCTGTGCTTTGCTGGAGACGGAGCACAGGTTTATTGAACTATGCAGCTTCCTTTGTGCTCTTTCACCTTGAACATTTTTTGTGTAGTAAGCCATTTTGGTGGTGTTATGAACAGGCTCTACAGAATTAAAGCATAAGAGAGTATAAGCTGTATCAGTATAATCAGCTAACAGGGTGATTTCAATAATCCATCTAAATATATAGAAGCTTTACCTTTTAAGGGATGATATGCACTGTTCATAAAAACGTTATATTTCGGTGTTTTTCAGTTATGACAGTACTGTAGCAGTCAGTCTGTCTGTATTTCTCATTAATGTTGAGTCATATACTTTAATAATAGCTATTTGTTTAGCATTTCCTAGGATTTTGCACTTTCTAAAAAAAGTGAGAGGTAGGTGAATTAATTTTTAATTTGATTATGTGGCTATAGACCTCACATAAATTTGGTAGATAAACCGTACATGTTATGAGAGTGCTGTATTTTTATTATGCAATCATGAAGTTGCTATTAGTGCTTGTTATAAAAAAGGTATTTTTAAAGAGACTCTGGAATGTACATTCAAAGAAATACGTGAAAAGTGCTGGAGGTGGGGTTTGGCAAAATGTGAAATTCAATGAAGAAGCAGTACCATTTTAATTTTGATAGGTAAATTTTTCACAAAATGCCTCCCTTTTTTCTTTTTTTCTTTTCTTTTTTTTTTTTTGACACCTCCACTCTCTTCCCCTCTCCCCAATATTATAACACATGCATTTCAACTTTTTTTGGATCCTTATAATTTGTGAACACTTGCACAATTCACACTTCCCACACTTGTCAATCTTCAGTAAGAACGCCTTCATAAGGTAGATATTATACAATTTAAAACATAAAATCCCCTTTACAATTATTTGTTATATCTGTCTTCAGCTTCATCACGGTAGCAGCAATGGAACGTTTCCCACTTACTGACTTCTTGTCGTGGGGCTGTGGTACTAAGAAAATCCCTCAGATCAGATTTAGCCAGGACCCGGGGAAGAGCAAGAAGGCCAAGGAGTACCTGGTGTTGCAGAAGACAGCCATATTTTTTGCTTGCTTGCTTCTTTTCTTGGTCTCGAAGGACCCAGAATTCACAGTAAACAAAATGATGCTAGAGCAGGCAGTGAACTGAGAGCAACAGAGTTAATATTAAAAAAAAAAAAAAAGAAAAGAAAAGAAAAGAAAAGAAAAAAAGCTGGTCTTGCCTTTTTCCCAGGGTTATGCTAAGTACGTGCTTTGTTCCTATTTCTTAGCGTAACGAGAAGGAGGTGGACCGTATCTTGAAAAATCTCTTCGGCCTAAAAATGATTTTTTAAAAATTCTGGTTGGCAACCTCTGATTTGCTTGTAGTTGATAGACATCTCAGCCGGTGTTGGTAAAGCGAGCCCTTTTTCTGCCGCAGCCTGGGCCTTTTCTTGTACTTGCAAGAAATGTGACACTCACTCTAATGACGTGCCTAAGCAAACTAATCTCCTCAATCAACTCATCAGATGAAATCCTGCCTACTTAGGACCTTCGGGAGAATATAGTATGTGCCACAGCCTGTTTACAGCCATGCTTTGCAAAAAGATGCGATTTATAAAGCCTTTCTTCATTAAAACCCACTCCAGTGAATGCAGGTGTTACCCAACGTCTTCCTCATCTGCCGTGCAGCCAAGCACAGCGTGTTTTTCGTAACAGGGGTAGGGCTTCAACCAGCACTATGGGAATTCAGACTGTAGATCAGCTTCCCTTCCAGACTTAATGACAGTTAAATGCACTTTCCTGAAATCTTGGCAGTGTCTTATCATAGCTGCAGGGTGTTGTGCTTTTTTTCTTGATACACCCCCTTCTTTTAAATATACTCCCATACCAACTTACCTCCCTTTCTCCACTAACACAGCCCACCTCAGGTATATAAAAAGGGATTTCCAGAGCCAGCTTTCGTTTGTATCTCTAGGATCTTTTGGCATTCGCTGCTGCAAGAAAACTGGCACAACGAATCTTAGTGAGCCTGTCGACAGTCTTGCAGCTGAAGGAAAAGTAGGTCTATTAGAAGAATAACTTAAATGTTGCAAGAAGGTCCTGAAATCATTTTTATGTTCTGGAGTGCCCTGCACCAGTGATGCAAAACTGAAGGCTTAAAGATTGCAGCAACCTTGGCCGTAATAGTATGCGTGGGTAGGTATTAAGTGGATTTGCAAAAGGTCATGGGAGACCTGAAGCAGCCTGGCAAACGGCTGTGAATGAGGGCTGCTGAGTAACCCCCCTAGGAAACTGGTGCCTTAGACAGCTGTATTGACTGCTCCACCTTCTACCCCGAGTTTCCTGAGAGAGTTCAAGATGGGCCACTGGCAGCAAAGTTATTCCCATGCTTTGGTAATTAATAACTTTTGACTGTATGTAAGTGCCTGGGGAAAAAAAGAAAGAGAAGAAAAAAAAAAAAACAAAACAGCAGTAAGTCATCTGTATCGAGATTTCATAAATGTCTTTCGTGAGGTGCCTCGCTGTCAGAAGAAAGCCACCAGCAGGAGACCGGCTGTTGCCTGTACTAAGCCACCATCTACCATTTGGAAACCTATCTTATGGTGCACTACACAACATACACCAGGGCTTGGGAATCCTGGTCCTGGTCTGTAATTAAGCTTTAATGCTTTACTGAAAGAAAGATTTACTGGCCACTCAAGAATATTTCAGCTCTGCCACAAATTAGTATTGCAATTTTTAATGAATGGTTGTGCATTTTCAGAATATGTGAAAGTGCATGAATTACATGAGAAAAATATTACTGGCATTGTTACTAAATTTAAGGTTTGAAAATAAAGTCTCAGAGCAATGTCAAGTTTGTGATATGGTGGCAAATTTTCTGTTTATGAGGCACACATTTTGAGTGCTTATCTGTTACCATATTTTGAAAAAGTGCCTGAAACTCTTAAAAATCTCTTATGTAAATAAAATGAAAGTAAATATTATGAAGGCAGGCTTTTGCTTTTTTGGAAGTTATCATGTTGTCAACAGGGCACTATGTAAATGTGTAATATGTCAAGCGCTGTATTTTTATCAGTTTTTAAATGTGTGGTTATGGCTAATAGACCTGTTCAAAAGGAAGGAAAATTATCTTCGTTATACTTTTCTACTGTGACAGGTACATCTTCTTAGTCTTGCAGATTGCCACTTTAAAAATAATAATTTATATAGAGAATGAATGAGATAAAACTTTTTGGTCATATTTTGCAAGGGAGAAATTGCCAATAGTTCTCCAAGTTAATAGCTGGGGTTAATGTGTGTTTTTTAATGAGACAGATTTATTTTCATCAGAGCCAAAGTTCATTCTTGCTTAGACTGTGAATTCCATAAGGGAATAGTAAGGAGTTAAGAAGGAAACATGATGAAATGTTGGTCTTCGCATCCAAAAGAGGATTTAAGTCATGAACTCCTGAACTTGTGATCCACAATTACTTATCCTGGGTGCGGGAAAACTGTTCTACTTTAATGTTTTTATTAATGTGACTTGGAATGAACTCAAGCATTCTTTTGTCTTAAAATGCGTTTAAAGAAAATAACTCCAGATTAAAAAATACTAGATCTTTTAATTTTTAATCCAGTACTTTTTAAGTAGTCAATATCAAAAAAAAAAAAAAAAAAAAAAAAAGCAAAAAAAATAAAAAAGCTCTGAGAGAGGATTGGTTGTTGTTTTACAGGGTATGATGAACCTTGACAACAGTACTTTGGGAGCTGATGGCCAAGGATATTAGAACATTACCTAATAAATAAAATACTTAAGCCACCTGTTGTACCTTGGTTCTTCTTAGAGTACCTTGAAAGCTCAGTGCAAGGGTGAGCCATTGGTTACAGTGACCCATCTTCATCAAAAGACACTGCTGGTTTTCAATTGATTTCCTACAAAAAATAATGTTTTTACTTCATTTTATTTCCAGTGGATCTTCCCTTTCACCAAAAAATCAAGGAAAAATCAGGTTCATATATTGTGTTCCTAGATGTCTTTCTGGTAGCCATTTTTGAACACCAGAGCTGTTTTCATATACTGTGACATGTTTGTCTGCATTGTTGGAAACATGGGAAATTTCTGGGAAATGGACAGGTGTAGCGTAGGAAAAGCAGGACAGAAATGTTCATGCAGCTGCAAAGTAGCCCCCACACTACAGATCTCATTTTTAGCTTCTTTAGTAGAACGTGAACTCAAATGAGGATGGAAGAAGGCAAATGAAAGTGAATGCTAGAGCTGTGTACTTCAGTCTCATTGAAAGTTATCTCCTGACCTAGCACTGCACCCATTTTTAAATAATGTTTTTCAAATGGTAAATCAAGCTGTTTCAAAAGGCAAATATATTTTTGGTGTGCCATAGCTGAAGGTCTGCTTTAAGTTAAGGTTACTTAACTTGTCATTCTGAACGCTTCTGTAATGTTTCATTAAATGCTTTAGAATTCACAAAGCATCACATGCACTTACTTTCAAGCGCTTTGGAAATCGCTGTACAAAAACACTGAAGAGAGAAGGGAAAATAAAATTTTCATATCCTGGGATCTGACCTTATGTCACTTCTTGGTGTCCAATGGTGTAGATTGGATTACAGTTAGGGTTTGCAGGGTAGACTGTTGAATTTATTCTGTGGACTGGGAATCGTGTGATTTGTGTCTAGGATATCAGAGCTCCTGGGTTTGGGTTCTTTGTTTCATAATATTAATGCAGTAGATTTGCATGTATTTCAGCAAATATCACTGGTCTGAAAGCTATTTTTGTCAAATGTTGGAAATGTGTTTTAACAATTCCCAAAGATTGCTTTAGAAGAAGTTTATATAGGCTGTCATAACTCACATGTCAGTTAACAGCTTAATATCCTTGAAGTCTTTCTTTAATCATTTTTGCATGAAGAACTTAACTTTCATGAACAGAAATAAGTGAAAATGTTCTCTTCTCAGATAGTCAGCTTTTTAGAACACGAGCATGAGAAACACCTCTCTGGAACTGAAGGCTGAACTTCTCTACCAGAAGAGTGCCGGTACACTACTGTGAATATTCAGGGCAGGGAGAAGCTCTTCCTAACTCATTTTCCTGTTTGCCAATTGAAGTCGGTGACACGTTCTCACTTTTTGTAGAGCAGAAGTGAAGTGGTAGATCATTCATAACTGTTAATGTTGTGAGCACAGGATGGGGGGTGCACATTTAAGACATGTAAAAACTATTTTGTTGTTGTTGTTATTGTTGTTTTCTTGTTGATATTCGGAAGGCCACCTCTTTTATTTATTGGGATAAGCAGCCTGTAGCCTGCAAGCCTGCTGGTGAATGCACTTCTGGCTGCCCTGTTAATAGGCAGCTCCTTACAAGCTGCCTAAATGGCTGTGATTCTGCCAGTCTCTTCTTCAGGCATCCTCTTTCACAGGAGATCATTGGCGTGAAGGAGGCTGACGTAGGAGGAGCTCTTCTCTGGCTTTACACAGCACTGTTTGCACAGACTTCACAGGTCAGAGGCACTGAACATACACAGTAATCTTACCTGCACAGTGAGGAAAGGTGTCACGTGCCCTTCCTGGCTGCAAGGCTTGGGTGCCATGCTATAAACCATTCAAACAAGGCTTTGAAGACTGAATTGTAGTTCTGAGGGTTCATGCAGCTCTCACCACCACCAGGTGTGTGGATTTTGCAAGTACTGATAAATTAATTTGTGTAATGTTTGTCAAGATGAAATCCAAGGAGCATAACTATCTGGAGTCTGAGCCTTTAGAAAATCCCTCTTCTCATCATCAACTGGTTTTCATCCATAGGTGTTTTTTTTTTGTTTGGTTGTGTTTCTTTTTTTTTTTTTTTTTTTTTTTTTTGTGGTGGTGAGAGGGGTATTTATCTATTTTAGGGCACCTCAAACTTGTTTCTTTGAATTTTATGTTATGCTTTAGGTACTGAGAGCTTGATACCAGTATATATACCAGTTGTCCAGAGAAGGGCTACAAAGATGGTGAAGGGCCTAGAGGGGAAGGCGTATGAGGAGCGGCTGAGGTCACTTGGCCTGTTCAGCCTGGAAAAGAGGAGGCTGAGGGGAGACCTCATCGCGGTCTACAGCTCCCTCATGAGGGGGGAGTGGAGGGGCAGGAGCTGATCTATTCTCTTTAGTGACCAGCGATAGGACCTGTGGGAATGGTGTCAAGCTGAGGCAGGGGAGGTTGAGGCTGGACATCAGGAAGAGGTTCTTCACTGAGAGGGTTGTCGCACACTGGAGCAGGTTCCCCAGGGACATAGTCATGGCACCAAGCCTGTCAGAGTTCAAGAAGCCTTTGAACTGTGCACTTAGTCACATATACCAATTTTTGGGTAGACCTGCATGGTGCTGGGAGTTAGACTTGATGATCCCTGTGGATCCCTTCCAACTGGGGATATTCTGTGATTCTATGATATTAATGACTTGGGTGCCAAGTCTAGCATCTGGAAAATAAGAAAAGCCATGAGATGAATGCTTGGTTTAAACTACTTGCCAAAATTCACCGAGAAACCCTGTGACATTAGAAGAGAGAAGTTGTGTTTTATGTTCTGTTTTGTTTTTAATAAATGTTCAATTGCTCTAACTACTTTTGCAGTTCATGAACTCATTCACTACAGCTTTGCAAGAGAGGAGTGAAGAGTCCTAGAAACAAGTGTCCCTTGCCGTGTAGCACTTGTTCGTTCCCAGAGGAAGTCAGTTGTGTGCTTAGAATGAGGAAGGAAACCGCCTGGGAAAACCAGCATGTTGTCACTTAATTGGAGGTTGCGTCATAAAACAGATACTTGAGGGATGATGGTGAAGAGAGAATTAATGTTGCACTGGTACCCTTAGTTTAGAAGCATGGCTTCTGCATCTTTATGTTTTTTGTATATGGCTTGCCAGCCGTTTTTCTTGTTCATGGTACTCCTTTTTAAGACAAACCTAGGAGACATACCAGATTATCTTTCCTATGATTGAGGCACGGGCCATCAAAAAGGTTCTGGATCTACTGTGCATCCTATGACATTTGAAATAAGAAAAGAAACCATGTTAGAGGTGGCATGTTATCTTTCATGCAGATCAGCATTTGGGGCTGGGGAAAAGACACCTGGTGTTAGCTGTAGAGGAGTGCTGAGTCGCAGCAATGTGGGAGTCTGCTGGGGTAGACTGCAGTGACCACAGGCACTTCCACATGATTCCTCCATTATCACATCTTCCTCTACTTCTTTCCCAGCTTGATGATATTTCAGTCTTATTTCTCTCCCATACTGATCTCAGGTGCAGTCATGTCAGCGTGACCAAAGTACAATCTGGTTCCACTTCCCTAACCTCCATCATTCCATCATTACAATGTCTGTACCTACACAGCATACAGTAGCAGTTGGACTTTGATGAACCTTGGGGGTCCTTTCCAACTTGGGATATTCTGTGATTTGTTGATCTATGGATGTCACAAATGAATACATTTTCACAGAACCTTTCTGAGAGGATGTTCTGTGGTTGTCAAGGTGCTCATCAGTCTCAGTTCCATAGTTTGCCAGATTCATTTCATCTCATTTTTTCCTTAGTCCCAGTCTCCTTGAGGTACAAGTTTGTTTTCTCTCTGTGGCCAGGTTTTCAGGCATTTCATCATGCCTAGTCAGTCTGTCCTACACAGTTACCAATTCTAGGTTCCCCCTAACCTCTTCAGCTGGTTGAAGTCCCAGTAGCTTCTCTTTTAGCAGACCCTGCTCCCGTTTTGCATTTTGACAGTGCTGCTTCTAGTTGCACCATGCTTGAACCTTGCACGGGAGACACTGGGAGCATATCTCCATTCTAGATTTCCATGGTCTCAAATCAAGGGCAACTGAAGCTTTGGGAATAAAGAGTTCCTTGTGGATTGGAGTGTTACAGGAAGGGAGAATGAGCATGTACCAAACACGTGTGGCATTCTTCTCCTCCTTGACTCCACTTCCAATGGAAAAGTCTTGGAAAACTGACTAATTCTGGGAGATTTTCACTTGGTTGGCAGATGTGTTGTCCTAGAGTTTACATTGCCCTGTGGACTTCCAAATTCTGTCTCAAAGCTTGCAGGAGTAGATTGTGATGTTCATGGGCTTTTTGTTTGTTTTTCAGATGTCATCTGAACATATTAAATCAGACAAAGCAATATACTTTCCTCTCTGTTCACGGAAATGACTGACCTGTTTTGCCTAAATTTTCCAAACAGTTCAGTCTGACATGATTCCCAGCACAGAAAATTTAATCGCAGTAGCTAACATTTGGCTAAGTCGCAAGCAGTTGAAAGCAAGCAGGGTCTTACAATGGAAGTTGTCAAATAGTTTTATTAATAGGCAAGCTTGGACACACTGCTGCTGATATATCCACAGACCTTTTTTTCTTTGAGGTGCCCGGGTGTTCTTCTTTGTGCCAAAGGTAGAATTTTACTCTAAACTGATGCAATTCAACGAAACAATCTCTGCTGTCATAGCAGGCTTTCTTCTGTATAAGAAAGGTATGAGAAACTGTCACAATACAGCTACTGCACCTTTGATCCCAAATGTGAAACTAATGTTTATGAGTCCCTCAGAATTTAAGGCTGCAAATAAATTAATTAAAGTTTTCACCATGAACAAGTCAAAAAATGAATTTGGATTTACTAAAGGTACAGCTTCAGTTATTGCATTGGTAGAGAAAGTTGCAGCCTAAGTAAGGAATATCTCCTCTCTTCTCTGAAGAGGATATCCTCCTCTCCACTGCCAATCTAAAGGTATAGAATTAAAAAATTCATCTTATGGTTGACTACAAAAGGAAGAGTCTGGTGCAAATATTGCCAAGCAGTTTCTTGTTGTGGAAGTCTTCAATTTTGTAAGCATGCAGGTTCTTCCTTGAACTAACATTTTTGTAGTCAATTAAAAGATAATTATTTAAATTTCTCTTTACTGTCCTGTTTGATTTCAGGCAAGTATACCTCTTTTCTTTAGTTTATCATGCTGATATACCTTGTCCTTAAGAGTCATGAGATGTGCATAGTGTTGATTTATTTATTTATTTTTAATAAAGGCGCAAGTATATTTTTTTTAAGATCTGTAATTGTACACAAACATATGAGTGGAACAATCCAGCGTTATGCTGCTGCTATCATCTATGACACTTTGAACTGCTGAAGTGTATGTACGTTTCTATAAAACTTAGGTAGATAGTTACATATTATTCTCAATTAGTTATGTCGCTTTTGCAGCAATATGGTATGTTTAATGATTTTTAATACATGACACATTTAAGAGGAAACAAAAAGCCTCAGCATTACTATAGTTTTGTTGATAGACTAGGGATTGTAAGAAGTTTTAGGAGTTGGTTTTCAATGTCTACAATTAAGCAGTTCACCAACATTTTCAAAATTGTTTTTATAGTTTGGTGATGAATGTGTTTGATACAATGTTCTTAGGAAATCTGGATTCAGAAAGAGAGACTGTATTTGGGCTGAGATGTCAAACTGTAACTTCTCAGTGATGCTGACAGCCTGCATATCCTCTTTAATATAGGAACTGCAGTTGAGCTGTTTAAAGCCATGAAAGTGAACGCATAACCATGTACCCAACTTCCTGCCTGCAGGGAAGTTTGGTCTTGGAAAATTTCATGTGTTTATCATTATTTAAAATAATAATAATAAACTTGAACCCTGAGCTTACATCCATCAAATCAAAAGAAAGATCAGGTTTGTTGTTGGAGCAATGCAGATTTAATAATGGGCTGTCCTGAATAACTGTTGAAAAGTTCCATTTTGTTGATACATTCCATGTACTATTATAAAATTCAAAGTATGCTACACAAACACATTTGATTTGCAGCGGTTGGATTTAGGGTAAAATAAGGTGTGCCTTAAAATCATAAAAACATGGGACTGGAGAAGACTTTTTCAGATAGACATTTCCCTGATAAATAGGTGTATATAAGCTCTACTGGACAGACGTGTATCTAACTTATGCTTTAAAATTCCCCATTGCAGAAGATTGTGACCTCCTGAATTAACTAGTTGCACTGCTTATTTGATTCTTGTAATTAAATCTTCTTCCAGTGTCCAC
Organism: Anas acuta; assembly: GCF_963932015.1. Taxonomy (NCBI): domain Eukaryota; kingdom Metazoa; phylum Chordata; class Aves; order Anseriformes; family Anatidae; genus Anas; species Anas acuta. Next base: position 109,611,448 of record NC_088980.1, read on the forward strand.
TGAACTCTCTCTTGCTACAAATTAAGTTGAGTAATTCCTGTTCTCTCTGGCTGAGTTGATCAGTATCTTCTTTGCAGTAGTCTCCTGCATCTTAAAAAAGTATTGCATACTTCTCTCAGGTTAATCTCTTCTGTGTTAAATACAATTCTTTCAGTCTTTCTTCACATGTAAGGTTTTTTTATATATCCTACAGTTTTTGGACATTATTCTGAGAGACTTCTCCAGTATTGATTTGTGAAAACTCCATCTCGTTGGTAATTCCTGTAAAATGCTTTAAAGGAATCCGGTCTCTACCTAATAGCTGAATTTTCCCCTTTCTTTTTAAAATCTTTATTCCAACATTCCAGGAAAAGTGATGGATTTATATATTCTATTAACAGGTGGGATAGTGGCCAGTAACTAGCACAACCACTTGAGTGTTACCTAAAATATCCAATTGCTTTGTAAATGGTGGTTTGACTTCTTGACATCATGGCTCTCTATTTTTGACTTGCGTATTAAAGAAATTGTAAGGGGGCTGGTCACAAGTAACTGCAGGATAGAAGTGAAAAGTTCCACTGGAATAGTGTTTATTGCAAATAGGCCCACCAGTTTGCAATGAGCTTGAATTATTTTATACTATCAAGCTTCTACAAAGCACTTTGTGAGAGATGAGGAAAGTTCTGGGAGAAAAAAAAAAAATGCATCTGTGATAGGGATCCTTATCTGTGTCGAGATACCAGTGAGTTTTGAAAGGCGGCAAAGCTGTTCATTTGTTTACTTTATGTTCTTTGTATTTGTGTGAGACTAATTCTGTCTCAGTATTCCTAACCTGGGAGGGGACCATGGGGAATTTCACTTTCCTTTCTAAATTATACTCGGTGCATAACTGGAGTTCAGCCTTCTAATTTCGTCTTTCAAAGAAGTATTTCACGAGTACGCAGAAGATTTGCTCAGAATATAAATGTCCAACGTACTGCTGTTTGTGGTTTCTTGCGTTGCTCCAGGTACCCAGCTGTGTGTGCTGCTCACAAGTTCACGGTCGCGTTTCCTGCTCTCGCAGGAGCCTCAGCTGCCAGTGCTGCCCTCAGCCTTGCCTTTCTTCCTGGAACAACTGAGAGCTGTGACTTTTGCTCTTTTCTGACACGTTTCCCATAGATCAGTATGTCACTTTTATGGCTGGTGGAGGCAAGCGAGCTCTTCTAGCATACTCTGGACTCTACTAAGCCAGCTCCCTGTGGAATGGTTTTCTGTGGCTGCATGAGCCGGTAGCTTTAGTCTTGTCTTGCAGATCTCTGCTCCTGGAAGCACCACCCAATTCTGTCTAACCTTCCATTCTGAATTGTCCTTGTAGGTGGTTTTATGTGGATTTTTTTCTTTTGGGGGTACTTTTTTGTTTTTTGTTTTTTTTTTTCCTTAGGGGCACTTCTTCCTTCACCTTCTGTGTATGTCTTGAAAATATACTTGTTCAGAACATTTTTGATATGCCACTGGTTCATGCCAGCACAAGGGAAAAACAAAAAGAGCCCCGTTTAATACGAATCAAGCTTTCAGTCTTGTTTTGAGATTCTAGAAATGGAAACATTCCACAAATTTAAGCACAAACAAGATGCAAGGTATCTTCTATAACTGAGCAGTGCTGTGCTTTATGGGTGGACTTGTTTAATGAAACAACAGTGAGGGGTCTGTTCCTAGCTGCTACTTTAAGCATCTTAAGAACTCAGAAATGTTTCTTTTATCTCCATATTCCTTGCAAACCTGCTTCTCTCCGACTGATAATGCAGAGCACTGAAGTGCCATTCAGAGGACTGAAGTCCAGAGTCCGCATTAGATAACAACTTAGACCACGTCCGAAGTTGTAGTAAGATCCCTCTCTAGTAGGGCCAAATCTTGAGATTCTGGGTATCAGATATGACCAGGTGTATACATGGTAGCTTTAGGCATTTTTATCAAGAGTTTCCATTTTAAATATCTATGAGGCCTATGAACACTTGTAATCTGAACTTTTGTCTGCAGGCAACTACTAATACATACTTTTTGTTGTTTGTTTTTAACATAACACACTTTTAGAAAACATCCATTACAAATTCTTACTGAATTTTCAAAAAAAAAAAAGTTGTTAAACCTGTAGGTTCATGCATACGTAGTACTCTTCTAACCTGTGAAACAATAAATGAGCATTCTTACTGCAAATGGATCAGTGCTGATCTTGCGTAACACTAATAGGTTGCCCAGAATATGACCTTATTTAAATTTTTGAGTTTTTTCTCTTTCCTGCCACATCACTTACCACTTTCAAAATAGAAACTGATTCTTTTTTAAAAAACATTAGTGTTTGGATTCCTGAATATAATACAAAATGTACTTATATAGTAAGATGTTACATATGAATTCATACGAGCTACACTAGCACTCCAGCTCTAGACTGAAAACAATTAAAAAATAAAGTCAAATCCAGAATGGTTATAGTTCTGAGTTATACCTTTGAAATGTATTTCATTTCAGACTGCATTTACAGTGTTGATGTCTGCCTTGAAGGGGCTTGCAGTCTGAGAAAGGCTTCTGTCCTTGCTTACTGTAATATTTTTGCAAGATCCTGAGGCTTTAGAAGAGGCGTGTTTTTTTTTTGTTTTCTGTTAATTTGTGGAAATACTCTAAACATGTTTTTGCCTATTTTTAAAAAAGCTATAATTATGTCAAAAATACCACAACGAGGAAATACTGAGTATGTGTAATAGGTTTTTAATGTATTCAGCATATGGTAACAAGGGAGCCTGAAAAGGACAGACTAAATTAATACAGAAACATGCTAAACTCCTTAAAATGGATAATACTACAAGTTCTTTCTAGTTATTTTTCCTGACCACAATGAATAACTTGGTGAAAATTATGTTTTGCTTGAACCAAAGTCTGAAGTGAAGCAAGTGTGCCAGAACTCTAGAGAATGAGTTCCTCAGCAAACCTAATAAGCATAGACTTCTTACTAATCACATAACTTATCTGTTCTTACAACCCTTTACAATTAAAATCCAGAGATTTTAAGAAATCAGAAGTATTTAGGCATTTATGGCAAAATAAGCAACTGTGTTTGGATTATTTGGAATCCACTGTTTATCTGATTTTCTGTCCAAAAAAAAATTACTTTGCCACCACAACGAATCTCTCTTCTAAAAGGGAATTAAAACTGGCAGACTGTTTTAAGTATTTCACAGTATTTAAATATTCTCATTTTTGAATATAGTGTTATCACAATACCAAATATTTCCATCTCAAATTTAAGATAGCTATCTATGTTTAAGATATTTTGCATTTGTGAGATCAAGTAAGTTTAAATTCTTCTAAAATACATTATTTTGGGGGGTTTTCCATCACTGTTTCTCTACAGCATCAAAATACAATAGACTTCAGGAGTTCTTTTAATACCCAGAATAGACATAGTTAATCTTCAAAATATACTCACCTCAAGTTGTGCAAGTACTTTTTATAAAAAGCCTGATAGTAAACTGTCTAGGAAAAAAAAAGAACTTGAATATTAAATATGGAGAAATGTGTATTGAGGGCCACCTGTGGCAGATGTTTGAACCAGTACTTCAGCAAGACAAGAAAAAGAAATTAGTAAAATACTGCATAGATGTACATCTCAAGAAAAACTACGATAAATGTATTAAATTCAGAGCTAGTTTCACATAATTATCAAAAAAGTAATCACTGCCCAATTCTGGGCTCTTTAAATGGGATGTAACTCTCTCCACCATAGGACCGTTCTTCCTAGGATGCCTCAAAGCAATGCATGTTTCAGCTCTGGAATTCAGTTTTCCTTTGTCCCCAGGTCATCACCCTCCTACCTGCTCTGTATTGTCCTCAGGGAAATTTCCCTCTTTCCCTGGCTAGGGAAGGCACGTAGGGAGAATTGCACATCAGCCGCGTGCCAAGACAGTCCTGCCAAGTGCTCTGACGTGACAACCTTTCCTTGGCCAAATTGTCTATATAATTTGATTTCCTGTTACTGTAATCCGTAGATGAGTAGTAATTTTTCTTGGAGTGTGTTTCCTAACCTGTTTTACACAGTGTGCTACAACACAAGCAACATCACCCAAATTTCATTGGCTTCAAAAATAAAATGCTCTTGAAGAAATTCTTCTTTCAGTAGGTTTTGCTCGCATCTGAGGCTTAAGCTATCGAAGATGACTTTTTGCACTACCATTGTTGATATGCACCTTTTGTTTTCTCCATTTCATTTGCTGTAAATCTCGGTTGTGTTGGTGCCTAGAAGTTTCAAATGAGGATTGGAACTGTGTTGTAACTTGCCTTGTAGGGACGTTAGTATGATGTCCCTGTAATCCAAAAATACTATGGCTGTACCTGGTTTTATAGCACATTTCAAACATTAAAGGGTACCATGAAGCATGTGAGGGCTGTAGTGGAATCCTTTAAGTGTCATCGTCCGTCTGCCTTCACCCCACTCTTTATTTTGGCGTGTGGTGGGAGACGTTGTTTATGCATTTCAGAGGAAGGGTTGAATTCTGTACGGGCCAGCCCGCCAGAAAACAGCGTTAAGAATTTGTTTAGACTGTACCTTTATGTTTTTCAAACTGATTTTATTAAAAAAATGTTTTGGTATATGATGGAATGGATTTGCATCTCTTCCTTAGAGGTTTACTAAATATGGCTTACAATAATGCACTTTATGTAACTCTCCTCTAAAATAAAAATGATGTTTATGAACTAGAAAAAGTATCCCATCTTCAAATATGCTGTAACTTTTTCAGATATCTAAGAATAGATTTTTGGCAGCTGCTGATCCTCTGAGGGGTTCTAAATCACTTCAGGGATAATGTGAGGCCCTGTTCACTGCAGCAGACATTTCATCTGTCCTCTGCGTGTGTTCTGGGGCTGGATGGTCAGGCAGTAATTGCTTTCTCTACGGCTGAAGGCTTTGCTCTGTAATTATGTTAACATGCCTGGTATTGTCATCTTTCTCCAATTCTTCCCCATATAGAAATTATGCCTGGGGGATGAAATGGGCTAAGGGATGGATGAGGAATTTCCAGACTTCATGCGCTTCGCTGCTGCTGTCAACAGTGCTGGTGGAGGAGCCTTCAGCTTCCCACTCCACTTGCATCAACTGCACATTCATCCCCGTCTTTAACAACATTTTGGGCATAAAACCGTCTCTGAGTATTCCCCAAGGATTTCCAAACTGTGGGAAGCTTGCTCAAGCTATTATGCAGGCTGCAATAAATGGAGAAATCCCAGGCATTTTTGTGCACAGGTGTAAATCAGCTGTGCGGTACAGCTGCAGCAAGACCCATGTACAAGCAAAGGCCACGTATCTTGGAGGTCTTGTCCAACTTTAATGATTCTATGCTTCTATGTTTATTTCTGTTGAGGAAATCCCATCCAACTGTGGTAGTCCTAAACATACATGAAACCCATTTCCAAAGCAGAAAGCAATCTGGCTCCAGGTGCTGTTTACCTCCGGCATCCCTAGTGCCTGTTTCAACATCCTAAGCCCCACGCCCCCAGCTTCTCCAAACGTGGACCCCAGCCCGTGTCTAGTTGCACGTGACAACCCAGCCATGAGGTCTCCCCATTCGTCTAGTAGGTCCTGCTCTTTCCAAAGCACAATGCAATTCTGCACTCCTTCCCTTCCCCACTCCCTTCTCAGACCTACCTCCTCTGCCCAATTTCACCCTGTACCTACTGATGATGCACATGCCAGATCCCCAGTCCAGTGCCCATAGGCACCTGAGATGGACACCCCATCACACTGCCATCCTCCTGGCAGCATCCTTCCCCCTGCAGAGGATCCCACTCAGACAAAGCCTCCGTGAGACTGTAAAATCGAGTATTTGGCTCTTAGTGGAAAAGGACTACATTAAGGTGCTCTTTAATGGAGTTGTTGGTGGAAACCTGACTTTTTTTTTTACTTTTTTTTTTTTTTTTGATGTTAGGCAGAATAATATTTCTAATTTGGGACTGTGGAGGAAGGGATTATATTTTGTTGGAAAATAAGCACAAATAAAGAAGGTAATGCTTAATACATCTGTTATAATAGCCTTACATCATTTAACCTACTAAATTGTCTAAATGTTTATTTCTTTTTTTCTTTGTAGGAAGTGGGTGCATTTGCTTTGTGCACTACATTACCTTTTTTTATTCTTGCAGTATTCATATGCCTGTTTTTACAACAAATATTTGGCAAATACATGTCACAGGACATTGCTGTGTCACTGTGTCCTGGTCACTGCATATTTCGTTATGAAGCAATCCATGCACCTTCAAGGAAACCAACTCTTTAAAAAGCATTGAGAACTAGCATTTGAAGTATACCATGAAAGCAGGGCTGATGTGTTTATCTGAATCGAGGCTGATTTTGGTGAGTGGGAAACCCTGAGCAGCATGTTTGTTCAAGGATGGCATTCACTGGTTGCTTCATCTGCTCTAAATGGGACAAGAAGCAAGCTGTCTCTGTTCATGTTTAAAGAAAGCCAAAAAGATAGCTCTTAACTGTGTTCTGCCAATTAAATTAAATTAAGCAAATAATAGAATATATTTTTACATAGTAAAATTATTCTTGGTGTGTTCTGCATTCTGTCACTGTCTCTGGGAGCTGTGAGTGATACTTTTCACTTTTCCTTCCACCAGTGCCCAATATTTTCTTTCCCCACCCTCCGAAGACCAGCCCCTCTTTATGTTTTCCAGTTCATTAGCTTGAAATGAAGAGAAAACAGTAAATGAATTTTCCAAAGACAGTCTGAGCATGGAGAAACACACCTTAATTGAAATTTTTTGAAAAATGCTCTGTTCTCAGAGTGAAAAATCCATGAGAAAAGTTTCCTGTGTGAAGGCTGTAATGTAAGAGGCACTTTTCCTATCATTTCTTAAATGAGAAATAATCTTTTTTCACTAAGGAAAATTATTCTCAAAAGTGTTCTAAAGCTCCAAGGGCCTTAGATCAAGTATTCACTCATTCAAGACTGAAAACTTAGCCTTAAAATAGAGTTCAAAATCCATATTTAAATTTAAAAATGCTAAATTGGGCAACTTCTTTTTATAGAACATAAGAACCTCCACACTACCTACAGCTGAAGTTAAACCTTGCCCTTTTCATTGCAGTGAGAGCTGCCCTTACCTAACCGTGGTCTAACCATGTTCATATATTAAGCCAAATCTAAAAATATTGAAAAAAGAAGGTAGTTTGGCATGTCTTATGCTTTACGTGGCTTGTTATATTTATTAACTATATATATATAGCTTCTAAATTAGTAGAAAAATGTGGAAAGCAAAGCCTAAGCAGACCTAAATTCCTTGGAGACCAGATTCCAAGGAGAAAAAGACACTCTTAAAATCTCTGTCCTTAAAAATAAATATTCCTTAAACGTGCAGAAGTCAGACCTAGTTTACTCATACGTCTACTCTCTTCCAGTTTCGTGAGACTCTTTGATTCTGGGTTTTCCATGTTGGCACACACACTAGCACAACTGATGTTCTTGTGTGTTTAGGCTTAGTTTCGCCTTTACTGGGAAACGGAGTGGTTATTATTAGTTATTATTACTAAAGCGAAATGTCATTTCAGGCTAGATCAAGTGTATGACTGTCTTCCTGCTGCATTGCATAAGGGACCGAGAGATAGGCAGGACTCAGGACCTGCTGCTGCTGAGGTTGCCAGATGTTCGTTCTTTGCCAAATTTTAAACAATTACAAAATTTCTACCATATCTTCAGAGCACAGCTTCCTTCCCTGCCCCCTCGGCCAGCTCTCCCTCCCTCTTCCCCCCGCCCCCCCTTCCCTTGGCTTTGGTTGTAGCTGTGAGTGCTCTCTGTTCTGCAGAGCAGGCACCACTTTCTGCTGACTACGTACATTTATTTATGTTAAGGCATTTTGCAATATTAGGTCCACAAATGGAAGCCAGTGAAGGATGGGTTTTGTTGTTTTTTGTGGTTTTGTTTTTGTTTTTTTCCTTTGGTGTTTTGTTGTTGTTGTTTTCTTTTTTTAAGAACTAAAGCTTTTGAGAGAGAGAATAATAATTGGGACCTTGAATGGAGTTAAATTGATGTGCAGCGGTTTAATACAAAGTTCACAGTTCATGGTAATGAGTTGACATACAACATTTCAAATCCTGGCAATAGGAGTCTTTTAGTATTAAGTGTATTATGAGGCATGAGTCAAGTTCAGCTGGGCTTTTTTCAGAAATCTGTAAAACATTTTAAGATCACCGTGGCTCTGGTGATAGAGGATGCAAAGGAAGCAGAAATCAAAAGAAGTAAGTTACACAATTTGAAAGGTTCATAACCAAAAATGTGAGGTTTTATATGCATTTAATTTTGTTCATGATTTAAGAATGAAATGTTTTAGGGTTTAATTAAAGGTATATGCAGGGAAGAGGTTTCTAGTGTGTAATTTTACAGAGCCGGGAGGTGGTTCTATAGTACAAGAACTAATGGTTGCTAAGTTTGTTAGCAAATCTATGATACGTTAATAATAGAGCAAATGTTTAGACGCTGTTTCTAAATTAAAAAACAACCAGAAAGGTATTCAGCCAGCCTCTTTTATCTAAGCATCACTGTTTTTCAAATCAGATGCCGATCAAATGTCAGACTTACATTAGATCTAGAGATGAGGATAGGCTCCAGTTCTCAAAAAAAAAAAGTTCAGAGATTGAAATAAGAGAAGCTGTTTTTTCCTTCTGCTGTCCTGTTCTCCACCTGTTTGTTCATATTGTTTGACCAGGAGCTTGCTTTGTAGTCTTTCCTTGCTGCTGTCCTTGTTTTGCATGCAGTTTTCCACACAGTTTCAGTGGAGATGAAGTGGGACTCAGGACAGTTCTTAACTTTGCCCTGAATCATTCTGAAAGCAGCTGTCTTGCTCACTGAAAGAAATCACCTATAGGAAAGCTGATATACCAGTCTTCAGTTTGAGTCTTAGATCTTACTGTCTCCACAAAGGACCAAAATATGATTGTTCTGGCTTTTTTTTTTTCATTTTATAATTTTATTTTATAAATTTCATTTTATTTATGCTTTATTTTTAGTGCTTTTTTTTTTTTTCTTGTCAAAGTCAGTAGTATTATTTGACTATAGTTCTTGTGATCTTGTAATTAAAATGACAACCAAAGACTCCCTTGTCTTGGGACAACAGATTTTACATTTCCTGAGAAAAATGGAATAGTTTGCAGAAATTACAAGCTACAATACAGTAATAAATTTTCTGGGTGCAGAGTTCTTCATCAGTTCTGTGTTTCCGATTTTGTCAGCCATGAATTGTGGAGATTTCAGAAGCATAGCTTTTGTTAAAGACATGAACGCACCTCGTGGGAAATAGCAGTATCTCATCCTACTTCGTATTGACTGATTTGGACTATTTTCTTTTTATGCAGCACCTTCAATTGTAAAATAAATTCCATGATTTCAGTGCTCTGGCCTCCCATTAACCCTTTGTATCTCTCCTAAGTTACTGTATACTCTCTTTTTTGTTTGTTAGTTTTTAATGTAATTTCTTGGTTTAGAGGTTATATGTATTTTCTTTGGAAGATACTTTTGTCTTCTAGTTTGTATTTTGAAACAAGGTTTGAAGCATGTATGAGAGCTAACCCCATACACTTTAGCCATAAGGTTTCATAATGAAGATCTCCCAAAACTTAGCTTTGAAGCAAGAGTACATATTGCCAACTGTATCTGAAAAGTAACCACTTGACTGCTTACAATTTCACCAAAATCCATTGTAGGAAATCCACTGGCTTCTAAGAGTCAGGCTTACTTGCAGCTGTTACTGTGTCAGTGTCTTCCCCCTGTCTTCCCTGTGACTGAATACTTTACCAGGAGAGTTCCTGAACAAGTCCTTCCTAGAACCAGACTCTTCTTGACTGTGTGCTTGGGCTACAGGAAACCCTCTTCTCAAAGGTGCCTCTGAAATACTCTCGATACACTGAGATCACAGTGGAAGCTCACTTTCGTTATGGAGAATCTTCTTTGATCTCCTCGAGAAGTGTTTTGCCGTAACTATCAAATGCCACACAGTTCATCTTCAAGAACTTGATATGTTTTATGAGAGTCATGCTTGCTTAGGCAGAGAAACTCTAAAAATAAACAAAAGGAAAAAAGAAAAAAATATTTTTGATTTTCCTCTCAGGTGTTGAGTTTTGGTAGTTTTGGCACAAAAGCAGAAGCCAGAACAGGTAAAGGCATGGTATTTTGAGATCTTAAATAGGTATATTTTTTGTCAAGCTATACTGAAATACTATATACTAATTGCACATGTTATTTGTATTTCTTTTATGGGTAGTTGTATATATATGCTTCACCTTTCTTTGGAAACTAACCAAAGAGCTTGAGGATTTAAGGATTTATAAAAAGCTCTTTCCAGTTCATTTTCAATAGCTATGTTTGCTAGAGCTTAATTATTTTAAAAGAAAGAAAAGTTTAAACCACACTAAAATAATCGCCTGTGAGCACTTGAGCAAACATTCAGAGGCATGTTAGATTTAATAAAGCAGTAGGATATAAGAATTATCCTACTTCTATTAAGTGAGGTTTTTTCACACTTTCAGTGTTTTAGAACGAAGTGTGTAGTGCCTAAGTGACCACCTAAACAATACTTTTTTTGTGTATTGTTTTTAATGTGTATATTTCATTCTTTATCAGTCATAATGCACATTTGGAGCCTTACCACTGCATGTTTAGACTTCTGTGTCAGATTCCTTTGCTTTTTAAGTGAAGCTACACTAGCCACAGCACAGATGAGCAGGGCACGCTGCTTTAACTCATAGACCATGGAGCTATTAGGTGACTGCAGTTTTTAGGAGTGCATATATGGCATAATACCAATAGCCATGCACAGATGAGAAATCCTTAATTTAACAGTTCCTCTTACTTCATTCTATATAAAGCGTAGTACCAATTGCTGTGCACAGATGAGAAATCCTTAATTTAACAGTTCCTCTTATTTCATTGTATATAAAGGTTAAAATAACACGCACATTAGGCTTATTATTAATCCAGAGACTGTAAACATAGTCTCTTGGTAACCTGCCTGTAGTAGGGCAGAAGCTCGGACTGTAGCCACTTCAAAAATATGCTAGTTGCCTGAGTTGAACTCCTGTTGACATTTAAATAGGGTGTCATGTTCCACAACAGATGAGAAACAATGCTTGGCAAGAAGACCATTTCAAGAAGTGTACAGGAAAATGGGTCTACTTTCTCTTTTCCCAGTGGTGGAAGAGCTATTTTGGTGCTGGAAACTGTTCCTGTGTGAAGCGTATGGGAAAGAAATAACAAACATACGCTGAACCTGGAGGAGGAAAAAAAAATATTTCACAGAGGTTAGCGCAGAACGGCGTTACGACCATCCCTTTGCCTGGGGAAACTGGAACTTGACAGTTCGGCAAGAAATAGGGCTTTGGAGAAGACTGGTGGCTAAAATCTTCAGTAAACTGGACTGCAGAAAAGAGCTCGCTTGGAAGAGTTAGGAAGATTAAAAGCTGGACTAACTGTTGCTTCTGAGCCACTGGTGGTGGTACTCCAAAGCTGAGCCACTGCCAATAGTGAAAAAAAGAGCAGGGGTTGATCATTAACTGTTTGGGCATTTGCCTAATATTAACACACTGCTACCAGAGCAATGAAGTCTATTGTGAATAATGAAACAAAGCAAACATCTTTAATATCCTTGCTGCTAGCTCAGCTATATTTATTATATTACCTGCATGTGGGACACAGTATTTTAAAACTGTATAATTAGCCTATCGCATCACCTTAAGTAATGCTTGAGATGCAAGCTGCTTCTATACTTAGATACCTGTTTCCTTAGATTACCTTAGTCAGCCAGGAGATTGATAGTTTAAAACTTAATTTTCAAAACATACATTTTTCTCCTTGCTTTCTAAACAGGTGAGTGGTAAGCATAAAATCTTGGTCCAACCGTGGTCGGTAGAAGCTTTTCTTTCACCTGATGCATAGGTGCACATCTTATTTCTCTGAGCATAAGATGAATCTGAGCAAGCAAAAGGAAAGATTGACTGGTGGGTCCATTTTCTTGACTTCTTCTCTTGATAAGAATACTTTTTTTGTTTTTCCAAACTCTTCCTGCAGTATAAGGGAGCAAATAGATAGACAGAGCTGGACAAAGCTTCCTGAGAATTATGAGACATAGGAGTAAGAATTCAGTCTTCAATGAATATTCTTTTTCCCACTGGCAAAATGTATCGTGTATCATTCTTTTGTATTTTTAGCTTATCATACAACTTCATGCCAACCTCATGCATGTTCAGCTGGTTAGTCCATGCAGTGGCAGGGCATCTGTTGTGAAAGCAACAGTGTATGCTGGGTGAGGCCAGTTTCTATAAGGAGGAATCAGTTTGAACTTCTCAGAGAAACAGGAGCATTTTATCTGAGTTCTGCTTAATAAATTACATAGGGTTATCTTTAACAAGATTTCATAACCTTTTCCAGGAGTTGGGAGGGGAGAAATTATTGGGGCATCTAAGAGTGGGGCTGGTAGGTAAGGCAATACCTAAAAAACTGCTGGGTGGTGGGAACATGCCTGCTCGTTGGCCTGGAAAAGGCAAGAGGGACCTTTTTCATACCAATGATTTTAAAGGCTGCCTGATTTGAGATTATTTCCACTCTCAGTGAGTGTCTTCTTTACACAACTCTAGCTTCAGGCCACGTTTTCTGCTCATCCTCTCTACATACTGAGTGTTACTTAAAAGTGTTAATGAGCATATTGATTTAATTTTCAATGCTTACCCCTCATTTTCTTAAGTGGTTTCATAACCTCTAAGCAGAAACTCCTTCTGAAAATACTTTTTTTCATATTTTCTCAGCTTTGAATAAGGGGTAATGTTGGGATAGAAAAGGGGAGATTATGCAAAACGAGTTCAGCAACTTCAAATCCCTATATTGTGAGGGTTTGCTTGGTTTGTTTTGAAAGCCAGTCCAATCAAATTAAAAGCAGACAAAACTAAATTTGGTTCAAAGCTGGCTCACCTCAGATTTCAGCAGGAGCTGTGAAAGCCAAGTTTAAATTGGGACAGGAAGGGAGGGAATGTGGTCAATAGCCTTAAAGTTGAGCATTTTAAATAGGAAATCTGTTTATGCCTCCAATAGCACTTGCTGTTCTGATTTGTTTAGAAAAGCTAAAACAATTCAGAACAGGCGAGTTGCTTGAGGCTCTTCTGGCTTGGACTGAGCAAAACTTTGTCAGAAATTTAAGCTCATCTCCAAGTTTTGATTCATCCAGTAAAATGCTGTAAATGATTCTGATCTTGACTTTAAAGCACCATCTTACTATTTTCTTCACATTTTCCTTCTTTTCCAATATTGAACAAAGCATTATATTTTCTAAAGAATGCATTGTGTGGCTTATTCCACATGCTTTTCTAAGAGAAATTCTGATTTTATTGTAAACATTGAAATACTGTTTCAAGGAAAAATTGATTACTATAGTATGGGATCACAAAATCCTATACTAGAGAAAATCACAGTAGTTTTTTTGGAGGGAAAGATGTCAATATTGCCCACTGGTGAAATACGGCAGGTTTTTAGTACCAGAAATAGAATAGGTGTCCACTCAGAGAGGTGAAAACTAAGGAGAATATAATTACTAGATAAATATGCTATATGAAGATTTTTGTCTGGGATGAACATCAGCCCCTCCTAACCCTGTTTTCCCCTCACTTCCCAAAATCTGCATGAAATTTTCTGTAGGCAAAGTCTTTTTTGCATTATTTATTATATTTCTTTTATTTCTCTTTAGCTTGACTTCTTCTTCCCTCTTTCTTACTTCTTACTTCTCTTCTCCCTCCCCACCAACATGCCAAGCCTTTCACCAGTGCAGTACTCCCGGGAGGCTGCCAAGGCATTGAATCACTATTGATTTAAAGCATCATCTTTGCTGATTCACTAATGCTCCTAGCTGGATAGTTCAATCATTTATATAATATGTCGTATTTATGTAGTGCATTGTATATAATTTGTGTAATACATTGTATTTATGTAATTCATGAAGATAGTGAATTCCATTCAAATTACTGTGTTAGAATTTTGAGGGCTGTTGATGTGGAGGGAAATAACCACATCCTTTCCTCAAATATCAAAACTCTAAATGTGTGTGGGGAAAAAAAAAAAAAAAAAAGGTCATAAAGAATACAAGTGTTTGCAATTGGAATCGATGCAGTCCTTCTTTTAGCTCATTCCAGGTTGTCATTCCTGTATTTGCTAAATGTGATGCTCACAACCCAACCTCCATGACCTTACCAAGGTCTAAAATCAGATTTTGTATCTTTGGGGTCAGTTTGCAAATTCCTAGTTAGAAAGCTTTATATACCTTTAACATAACTGTAGGCAGATCTCAAGGCTCAGTACCTCTCTGTAATGAAATGTGCTACATGTTGGGAGGCACAGCCCAGATTTGCAGTCCAGATGTGACACGTTCAGAGGTTTTGTGATGGTAATTCATGATCTTCCAGAGCGATGAGTTTTATAAAATTTGGTGAGGAGCACATGAGTTACGTACACTTGCCATCTCTGCTCTGTCCCTGACAAGTGCTAGCAGGAGCCTGGACATCCTTGGGGGAATGCTGCAGCTGCCCTGCAGCCCTCCTGAGCGGCGTGGGGAGCAGCTGGAGCAGGAGCTGGCAGAACTGCGGCTGTAACGTGATGCGGAAGATCGTGCATATGTTCTGAAAAAGATCTGATTTCATAAATGTCTGTCAGCAGCGAAGGGGAGGTGATTGTGGTTTGGAGGCTTAGTGAGACATTAGTGAAAAGTGTGTTGTTAGTGGCAGAAGAGTGAAGAAACTGTGAAATTTGGCAGGTATTTCATTCCACAGGGAGGAACACGGTAGAGATTTGACAGCATTTAAATTTGTAGTCCCTGAACTCCAGGACTCTTGCACTTGGATTTTCTTTTGGTTTGCCCTAGATCATGAAACACACGCTGGTCAGGGAAGAGGTTAAAACTACATGAAGGCTCAGGGCTTTTCTAAAATAGAGCCAAATCCCTTATACTCCCTCCCCACAGCCACCACCCCTGCTCCCTTCCTTGGATTTACCAGTGACAAACTGTGATGCTCACATTTGGGGAGCAGGGAGACGGTCTTAAAGAAACTGAGAGGAAAGGGTTACTCAGATTCGGCATCGAGGAGAATGAAATATGGAGCTGATAAGCATTTGTCCCACTAATTTCCCTCTTCTGTCAAATACCTATATTAGTCTCTTTGTCATCTGGATTCTCTGGATCTGGATCAGGATCTTCTCTCTTCTCCCTTCCTCCCCCGAGCCAAGCTACATTTTACTGCTGCTGCTCATAACCCTTTTATTCCCATTGTCTTTCACCACAGCTTCAATCCCCTTTTCTTATTAGCCCTTTTCTTCATTCTTTATTTTTCTCAGCCTTGCAAGTATGTGTTGATGTATGCAGTTTGTTTTCCTTTCAGAAGTGGTTTAATTCTTCCGAATTTTGTTACAGTCTGACACATTTCTTCAAAATAAAAAAAAAAGGTTGAGAAATGCCTGTTGTAGCATTTTTTCTCACTATTTTTCAAATTTCTGCCAGTCATTTTATGTAAACTGATTGAGCACAGTTCAAATTCAGTGCTTAGCCTGTCTCTTCCGTGTACTCTGCTCAAGTGAAAACTGATAAGCTAGAAATTCATTTGTATATATAGTATTCATAAATGTGCTGTCTCACGAGTATAAAGTTTATGCTAACATTTGGGCTCTAAATCTTGTTTTCTGTTTAACTTTTGTGACCACACCATGAATGCAAATACTGTGAGTAAGGGGGAAAGCGTTGAGACCAACAGCATTTTCACAGTCAGAGCCCAGCAGTTGATCTGTCACTTCAGTCCTGCAGAAATAAAAAAAAATAAAAAAAAAGGAAAAAAAAAAAAGGCAACATTTTGAAGAGTTAAATTTTGGAGGGAAAGAGAAAGTCAGCTGTATCTCAGGCTTATATATGCATTTAATTACAGATGCTCAAGTTAGGAGCATTACTGCTAACAGATTCCTCTCCCTGCCTCTGCCCCAGTCCCAGATGAATGTGCCAGACTTTGGAGCAGTCCAAAAAAGTCATATGTTTTGTTTCGTTTTCTGAACTATTGGAAAAGTACCTTTTTTAATAGAAGGGAGTTATCTGCTTACATATGACATTACAAATTTGGCTTTGTAAAGATACTGAGAAGGTGGTTCTTCATTTTGGGGGGTTGGTGGCTGTTAAGTATGTTAAATACTCTTGGTTCTCATCCAGGACAATCTCTGAAGTTTCTCTTTGTGTGCTAGAATTTGTAGTTTTTTTTTCTGGTCAAGCATTCCATCTTAAGATTTTACAGATTGGTTGAAAAAAAAAAAAAAAGGCAAAGAAAATAAAACAAACAAACAAAAAAGCTGTCATAAACACAAACAGAGCCCAAAATGGATTGCTTGGATGAGCTAGTCTGCTACTCAGGAAGAAGTTAAGTATTCGTTTTGGCAGGATGGTAGTGTCTCACTGCTCTTCTTGAGTTCTTTGAATGTTTTTAGGGAGTAGTGGCTCAAAGAAAATCAGCATATGATTTCTTATACTTTAAAAGGCCTCCCATAAGTTTTATCTGGGGGTCAACTGAGGAAGTGAAATAGTCACAGGGAGAGTGGTAGAGTAATCTCCTGATAGTCATGTTTTGTCTGATTCTCTGTTTTAACAATGGATTTACGAGAAAGTTTTATCTTTATGTATCTGTCAGGAGGCAAAGGAGATGTTTGGCTGCTGAAGGAAAGGCTGAGAAACTTGGAAAGGAACCAAACTAGGGGAGTGAGCATGAAGATTTCTGTATTTATGTCATTAGAGAGTCTGTAATTTTGGCACAGTAAGAGAAATAGAGATAGATTTTTGCTTTTGAGACATATAGTCGTATATTAATATTTAAAAAAAAAAAAAAAACATATAACATATTTTTTTCAATTTCAAAAAGCAGTTCCAATACCTGTAATCACATTTGAAACTCTCTTCAGAAGAACTGTTTTTTGCAGTTGTTCCTGGGTTTGCAGTGGACAGATCTCAGACCTGTTTGTATCTGCTGATCTCAATCTGAACAATTCTAACTTTGATGTATGTGGCAAATAGCATTTCAGGTACTCTCTCACAGGGGTCTTCTCACTGATGCTTTTACCTGTTCAGCATCTCAGTTGTTGCATTTTTTCCCCAGTTAATGCAGTGCTGAGGTCTGGCCAGGTATATATTCTTTCAGTCTCTCTTCTCCTTGGTGTTTTGCATCAAACCTCTCACCATCTCACTGTTATTTCCATTAATCCACCTCTGTTATCTACCAAAGCTTTTTCGGATTTAAAATTTAGCTTGAAATATTTAAAGACAAATAGTTGTATTAAAAGTTGCCTTCATACCTGTGTTCTTGAGAAATGTGCAAGCTAGAGCTGAATCGAGTCAGTAAATATATTAGAGATGCCTCTTAAAATGTCAGTATTTTTAAATTTAATACGTATGCATCCATAGATTTAGAGAGAAAATATGGATCCTTGCTTTGATGTCAGTACTAGAGATTCTAGAATTCATGTTTGTAGAGACTATTTTGGGAGAGGGGATCAAAGGAATGTTGAAATTAAATATTAATGAAGTCATGAGGTATCTAGGAAAAATTCTGCCCCCTCAACCTCAATGGTTGTCAGGTATTCTTCAGAGATTAAGAAACTAAGATGGGTAGGAATGTTTTGATGACATATACTAGGCAGGAAACGGATCTGTGGGAGTTGGATGGGTTGGTGCTGAGATCAGAGAACTTATGTGGAAAGCAGAAGGAACTGGAAATGGAGAAACAGCTGCAGGGTGGTGGAGCACCTTCCTTAGGATGCATGGGTGAATGTGGCTGCAGTTATGACGTGGTAATGATAACGGGGCTGCTTACCAGTTCTGTTGTGTTATAATAAGTGTATGGTTAGGTAGAGAGCTGCTGTTTTCCACAATTTCAAGCATCAGTGGGGGAGGTCTACATTCATGGAAGTCATTGTCCTATGGTTAAATACCTCTGCTTATTCACACCAGAACTTCAGCCACCATTGCTGTTTCATCTAGATGACCAAACTACAACTGTAACTAACTATGCTTCGTCAAGTGCTCCAAAGTCTTGTAGTCTCTGAAGTAGAGATTGTTGAGTTCTTCCTCACAGTGCAGTCTCCTGCCTGCATTGTGAAAGCCTGCTTGAAAATTACTTGAATGTGTAAATATTGCTCCAAGATCATCAGTTACAAGGAGGACTTTACCATCTGTACACCATACAGTATTACACACTTCAACCTAACGGCACGTTTTATATCCACCTTGTACTAAATCTGGTGCCTAAAACCCCCAAATTAATGAATTGTTTTTTCTTTTTCCCTTTCATTTAGGCAGAGAGCTTAGGGAGCAACTGCTGTGGAAACCCATCTTTTTGCCTTTAAGAACCCACAATGGACAGCCCTAATTGCTTATTGGTACCTTAGAGCAATAATTTGGCTCCAGTTCTTTGCATGGTGTTCGGCTTTAGTACTACAACTGAAAAAGTGGCTTTGAAACAAGGGAAAATTGAACAGGAAACAGAAATGTTCAGTGCAACTTTAGATTTGTATTTCTTTTTTAATCCAAAAGTGATCTACGGTTCAAGCACCCATTTTATGCCTTCTGCAGAAACCACACTGCTGTGTACGGTGATGCCCATCTTCCAGCTGCAGCAGGCCACACATTCACAGAATCACAGAACTGTAGGGGTTGGAAGGGACCTCGAGAGATCGTCGGGTCCAACCCCCCTGCCAAAGCAGGTTCCCTAGAGCAGGTTGCCCAGGTAGGCGTCCAGACGGGCCTTGAATATCTCCAGAGAAGGAGACTCCACAACCTCCCTGGGCAGCCTGTTCCAGTGCTCTGTCACCCTCACCGTGAAGAAGTTCTTTCACATGTTGGTGCGGAACTTCCTGTGCTCCATTTTGTGGCCATTGCCCCTTGTCCTGTCCCCACAAACCACTGAAAGGAGGTTGGCCAAATCTCTCTGCCTGTCTCCCACACTTAAGGTATTTATAAACATTGATAAGACCTCCCCTTAGTCTTCTTTCCTCAAGGCTGAACAGACCCAGGTCTCTCAGCCGTTCCTCACACGGGAGATGCTCCAGGCCCAGAGTCATCCTTGTGATCCTCTGCTGGACTGTTTCCAGCAGATCCTTGTCTTTTTTGTGCCAGGTTTTGTGAAGTGTACTTTCGTACATGTTCTCAAGTGCCTGTGGAAGTCTCGTGTGTTACAATCCCACCCCATCAAACTACCAGGCACGTATCTTCTGTGGGCAAAATGCAGTCGTGCATCTCATACTTTTGGAAGGAAACTTAAGTATCTGCTGGCTGTCCTATGACTAAAGTGTGCCAAATGTCTGGCCAGGGGAATATTAGGTTTGGACACTTAATGCATGTGGCAGTGGAGACACCACGGAGAATGAAGGGAGGGGGCAATAAGGAGGAGTGGAACAGGTCCTCCCCAGTCAGCTACTTGCTCCTGGGTAGGAGAGGAGAGGTAAAGGACAGCTTTGGGGAGGATGTCTTCTGGCATCTTCAGCAGCCATACATGTATTAATATGCTATGGCTTCACTGAGGCCTTCATTATCAAGATAGAGGTGCTTGGTATCATCCTATTCTGAAGCTCCTTGTTAATTTTTATATGAAGTAGTGCTGAGAAAGATTGATTGATACATTCTGTTATATGGATCTACAGCATAATTGCCGATGCCGTTTCGGCAGCAGCCTATTCTGTACTTATTTGGGGGTTTTTGTCTTCTTCTTGCTGCTGTTCGGGTGCTTGAAACTGTAAAGAATTACACAGCTAGTGATCTGCAATAAAATTCAGGTCTTTCTTTCCTTCTTCAGAGAAATGAATTATAAATGTCCTTGTTGCCAAGCACTTGATAACTATATAAGTGGGAGAACCTCTCAGTGATATACCTTAATAGCAGAATTAATGATGTTTGAACTTAAGTCTGTTTGTTGAGACTTCATTAGCTTTTCAGCTGAGAAAACGAGTGGGGGAAAATGCACTTCTAATCCCTGACTTGTGCAGTGGGCCACACTGGGAGACAAGCAGCCAGCTAAGCCCTGGGCAGCACGTTCTTCCCACTGGTAAACTGCTGTTGTTTTTTTCCTGTGTAACACACACCACGGCTTTATTTCAACTTTTAGCTTACTTCTGGGCTGGATATTTTTGCTGTTCGAAAGTCTACATGTTTCTGTGCCCGAGAGAATGTACCTTTTTTTTTTTTTTCAGGTTTCTGTACTGTGTTGTCATAACTGAAAATCAAACACTCGAGCTGTTTTTACACAGCTATCACTTCTTAGGCAATCTTGTTTAGGGTTTGTTTTTGTTTTGATTTTGATTTCAGACTGTCTTCTTCCTAAACACTGAAATGTGCCTGACTTGGAAGCTTGCTAAACATTTCACCGCTTTGATGAAGACCTATATAAAACTTGTTAATCTCTTGAAACAAACTTTGTCAGTTTCTTAGAACAAGAGGATCTTATTATCTTAGTAAGGGTGGAACCCAGTACTCTGTATTACAGTACTGGATTTTTTTTGCAGAAGAGCCCCCTTTTAATGAGTGTGAATTCCTGGTACTAAGAGCCAAAAATCATGTTTTACTGTTTATTTTTTTACTATTTGGCATGTCCTCAGACAATTTGTTTGTTGTGCTGGATCATCACGGGGTCTGTTAGATCATCTAATTGAAAAAAAAAAGGAGTTTGTTGTCCTGGAACTGCTCCAGGAGTTGTTTGTTCCACAGCCAAGTCCCTCCTATGCTCTAACTCTGAGGTCATCTCCATAAGTCACGTTTATTGTGTTTAATTTATGTCCCTCTTTCAGACTTGGAATCTAAAAATTTTTAATTAAATATATGGCTTAAAATGTATTTAAAAAGCAGTAATGTAAATTTATCTCTCATGTTAGCCACCTGGCCTTCAGCCTTGGGTTAAAGGTTATTCTTTCTGTACTCCAACAGAAATGCGCTGATTATTATTGCATATGATAATTGCCCCTACTTCTAAGATATGGATAAGGTACTGAAAGATAGGGAAAGTATTTTTGAATTGTTATGTATTTCTGCTTGAGCGAAAAATAATAATCCAGCATCCAGTATGTTTGCTTTGTTTTTCTTGTTTTCACATCTGATTTTTCGGGAACGGTGGTTGTTGAGGAGATACCTAACAACATGCTCCATCTAATGACAACAGGCTTGCCGGTATACATTGGTTTCTGTCCAGAGTGTTCCAAGTCATTTCTAAACAAGAACTTTCTAATCAAATTCTTCTTGAAATGTCTATTTGAGGGTAGGAGGTCTGTTTTTCTTTTCTTAAAGATCATTCCAAACCTTGTCTACCACTTAAAAGGTATTCTGAGAAGTGGAGTCCATGTCTAGGGTTTTATATACTGATACCCGAACGTAACTTTTTCAGGAAACAGAAGTTTTACATATTGCCTTTTTCGACTGAGAGATTTTTATGCCCCATAAATCAGGAAGGAGAGTCTCAAGGGTTAGCTCCTGTCTCTAGGTAATTACAGATTCAGTGCAATCTTCTGAAACATGTATCATTTGTGTCACGAAGGAAAACAGACTGCTACTGACAGCTCTATCTCATAAGCATGAAAATTGGGAGGGAGGGTTTTTTTTTAAGTTTATATTGTTCTTTTATAATGGTTACAAGCTCTTATACGGCTCTGTGAAATCATCTACATGATTTCCTGAAAAACCAATGCTGCTGGCACTGATTGTCACTGCGGATGGCAGGTTTGAAGAGGCCCCAAGTAAGAAAGTAAAAAGTGTGGAAATAAGAGCAGAGGTTTTTCAAAGAAAAAAGGAGAGTGAGAGATTTATCAGAGAAGGAATGTGTAAGAATTAGTGAATGTAACCTTTCCTAAAGTGATAGATTACTTCTGACAATTAGACATGGAAATTGAGTAAGGGAGATCAGGGCACAGAAAGAAAAGGGAGGTAGTATTGCTTAATGCACTCACTTCCTATTCTAAAGATAGCCATCTAAATAAAAATTTCAGTGGTGCTATGGAGCAATTGTAGACCAGGATGTATTCAGTTTGCTCCAGCTGCTTGACCTTGCCTAGCTGTTGACTGAAATGAAGCAATCCCTGGTGTGACCAGCACTTTCCCTGGGCTGCTGTGGAAAGGTGTGTGAACATCCATCAGTGACTCTACGAAATCTGGGGGCTGCAGATTTGCTGCAGATTTGCTGCAGATTTTTCACATTCAAAGCAAACCTCGGCCGTTTTTTCAGCTCTGTCATGCCTGCAGTAATTCATATTTGGGCTGTCTGGCCTGTCAGGAGCTAAGGATTAAAACACAAGCAAGGGTGCAGCTTCTCTTGCAGATAACCTCATCACTGGGCTGTCACTTCACAGCACAGCCAGTCTTGCTGAATTTCTGCCATCTTTGAGTAGTCTGATTCTAGGTTATGTGGCATTTTTATGTAGGAACTACAGATCCTTCTTTTTGTGCCACCTTCTTCTCCCCAGAAAAGGTGTATCAAAGAGCGAGGTCTGTCTTGCACACTGAAGCTGCATGTCAAAACTCCTGGTAGTTGCAAGTGGATTGCAAAAACTCGAACATATTAAGGGATACTTCAACTTAACCTGTTAGTTTCAGGTTTGAAAGCTGTTCTTTATGTGTTTTCATAGATCTGCATACTCCGCAGAGGTATACCTGTCTTCTTCCTTGCAGGATTTTTGGGAGCATGTATATCTGATCTGTAAGTGGTCAGTATGCCGACAACTCTTTTAATACAGAAGTTACGGAAGTTAGGATCCACAGTCAAGACCTCAAAAAGTAGCTGGGAAAATAAGAATAATAAAAATACAAAACCACATGGGGGAAGAACTGGAAATTGGGATTTTGGCCCTTGAACTAAGAAAATTAATTTGATCATGAAGAAAGCAAAATAAGCATTCCCAGAAATTGAATGCGGCAAGTATACCATGCACAGTCAGTTAAGAAACCTGTGCTAGAAAAAAAAAAAATGATGGTATGGAGTGATTACTCAGACAGAATTAAAATTCTTGTTTCCATCAAGATGAATGTGATTTATCTAGAAGTGGTGTAGGAGAAAAACATGTAGTTCAAGTCTCTGGCTTGAATTGGTGCCAGAGATCAGAGGAGATATTGTGGACTGTGAATGAATTGACAAGTATTTCTAATAGAATATCAGAATGAGATTGTCCCGGGGTTCTGCCGACTTCTCATAAACATAATATATTTGGCTTAACTGGTGTTGGAAGATTGTGAAAAATGAAGGACTTTCTGTGTTTGTCAATCCATTTTGTTGAACAATTTCAGCGTGTGACTTTTGAATTTCAAACAAAATGCCACCAATGAAAAGTTGTTCAAAACTTAATGGAATCTGGGTTTTGTTTTTTAAAAAGTTCTGTGAAATTCTTGAATATATTTTTAGAACGAATACTGTGAAAAGCTGTATGTGAAAATGTCCTTGTGTAGATGTGAAGGACACAGAAATATGTGAATGTCCCATCAATTGACTGCTGTTTCCTGATTTGTTTAGAGCATACCATAAATTTTATTTATTATATTTATTATTATTATATTCATTATTTATATTTATTTATTGTTTATTTATTTATTGTTTATTTATTAATTATATAATTACCATAACTTTAGGATCTGTTTAATGGCCCTGTCCTTATTTTAGAATGAAAACTGACAGAAATCCTTAGCCATTAATGAGCATATACAATGATCATAAGCAAATATTTTAATTGTCTGTTTTCCAAAATTTCAGATACTCATATTGGCACTTTTCAGTTACTTTGATATTGTCCATTGTTACTTAATTGCAGCATTCTACAATAATCTTTTTTAAGTTTCAAGCTGATGTTTACCCAAAATAGATTAGCTTGGACATATACTTAGTCTCACTTTGATGAAAGGTTCTGTTCCGTAAAGAAGACTCAGATTTCAGCTTTTAATTTCTTAATTAAGAACTCACGGGGTGATTATTTCTGAACTCTCATACAATATATGCCACCAACAGAGTGGAGAAACATTCACTCACACATGAGACAGGCACACAGACAGACTAAAGGTTTATTACTGGTGAGGTTTTTTTGGGGGGGATGAGGAGGAGGTGAAGGGATTGAAAGAAAGCAAGAATAATCCTAAACTTACAGGAAACAGCTGTATGAGGTGAATTCATATCAAAAGACAGAAAATTCTGTTGTGCATGTGTGTTGTCAGTAATATGCTGACAACATACCTGTTAGATTTTCATTTACGTCATTCTACAGGGAGAAGGAGGAAGTTGTTATCTGCTGCTTGCTTTTCATGTTTATCTTTAGGGAAATTAAGGATTACCTGAGTGCACTGATAGGTACATGCTAATTTTCATTTGTATTGGAATCAGTGTTCATGAGGCATTTTATTCAAATTGTACAAACCTGTAGCTGTGGTAGAATCTGGAAGGGAGGAATTTTGTCAGATTCCAAAAGGTCGGGATGCCAGCTTCTGAAAGGAAAACTGTATCTCTGTTATCCCTGTAGTGAACAGATGCAGGGTAGCTTACATTTTCAGCATTTTTCTTCCAGTGTCTCCTTAGACCTTTATGAAGGATCACTGAGGTTGGGGTTGTTCCATGAGATCTGGGGGTGTTAACTCTTTGCTCTTACAGCATTTCTTACTGCCTGAGGTCAATGGACAGCATATCAACAGATGGAGTCAATGGATTCAGCAGGTACCAATTATCATGTTGAACAGCACCATATGGAAAGAACTGTGGGTCCTTTTTAAATGAAGAAAAGCATTAAGATGTATTAACATACACTTCTTTACTTATGAAAGAAGTGGATTCATAAATGTCACTAGAAATGATTGATCAGGTGCTAAATTAAATGCAGAAGCCTTTCTTATGGTGAAATCCACTGGTCACCAGCTCTGCCCTCTTACTTTCCAAGTTATTAACACATCACTAAGAATACAGTAGTTTTGGCTTGCTGCCATGCAATGCAGTTGCTCAACTGTATTTCCTGCTAGTAACCTTTATGTCCATTTCACAGTGATTTCTGATCACTATTATATCTCTAGATGAACTCACTTTGAATCATTTATAGTCTATGAGAAGAGGAGAAGAGAAGAGAAATATGCATTTCAGGGGAGAAATTTATTAGATAATAATATAATCATTTTCATAATTCTTAGATTTTAAACATCTGCATTACTGAGACACTTTACACCCTACATTTGATATATTAACTTGACATCTGGTACAAAGCTCAGCTGTAGAAATCAGTGTTGAGCCAGATAAGCTGCATTAAAAGAGTCAGCCCCTTTCACTGCAGTTGGTCAAAATTGGTATTGATGATAGAGTTTTACATAATGTCTATGGTTTTAACCCATACTGGACATAATGTTGGGTCCATACTATGCATGATTATAGTGTCTTTTCTATGTGGCTCATTTCGGAGGTTGCTCTTCGTATTGGTAGTATATTACCCCCGAAAATGTTCAAGTGAGCAGCTTCCAAGCATAGGCTTAGTATTTAAACCTGATGTCATGGTTTTCACATGCAAAGTAAAAAATAAATAAATGAATGAAAACATCATAGCACCCATTTGAAACAGAGCAGGCTGTAGAAAAAAAAATACATTTTTTGCTATCATTACATATGCATAATACAGCATGGATTTGCTTAACTTACAAGTCATCCAAAGTATTGGTCAGCGTAAAGAATGACTTCGTCATAATGCCGTAATGGTTTTGATAACAAACAAAAAGAACGATCATTTCTAAGGTTGTTCTAAATCTTCAAATAATTCTAAGATTTAATTTTTAAAATTGGATAGTATCCTTCAGAAACAAAAAAATAAAGTCCCTTGCTTAATAGGTATGTATCTGTATGTCTGTCAATATTTTGAATTTTTGAAGTGCAACCTATCCATTCAGTGTATTTCAAAAAACATAGAAGCAAGATTGCTACACATTCAATAAGCTCAAGTGCTGTAAATATAAACTACAACTTTAGGTAATGTAAGTTGTATGCTAACACTAGTTCAGATTTCCTTAGGCAATAGAAATTACTTGCAGTTTACAGGAAAAGAAGCATAGAATTTGGCATTATTGAAAGTATTTTGCCAGAGCATCACTTTTTTAATTTTTTTGTGTTAATCTTTGGCTGTGAGCTCT
Organism: Anas acuta; assembly: GCF_963932015.1. Lineage (NCBI taxonomy): Eukaryota > Metazoa > Chordata > Aves > Anseriformes > Anatidae > Anas > Anas acuta. The sequence goes on from NC_088980.1 coordinate 109,637,620, forward strand.
GTACAGTTCACAGAAGACAACCACCAGCTCACACTGTACATCATATAAAATCCTAGAGACAATCTACAGAAAGTAACAGAGTTAAACTTGGAAGTTTAGGCACTTGACTGAGTGGTATTTCTTCTCCTTTCTACTTACCGTCTTGCAGGACATGCAGAGAAATAATCTGACGGCTTAGAAAGCAGCAAATAATAGAAAAGGTAAATCAGGCGAGGGAAGCAGTATGGTAAAGGCATGAAGCGAGCCTGAGTTGATTCACAGATTAGCGCCGAGGCTATTGTTCGTTGACACAATAGAAGGAACAAGTTCGGGAAGGTGTGTGGACGCCTGCCACATGCGGCCTCCTTCCACTCAGCAGGACAGGGCTTCCAGGTCGTGGTGGTGAGGCAGGTGGCGAGGAGAGGGGCCTCTCCTTCACCAGGCCCATCTCCTCACGACAGGGGTGTAACACGGATGAGTCTGGGGATTTTGTTTTCTTCAGGCAGCTCTTCCAGAACCATACTCTTCTGAGGGCTCAAAACGCTGTTTTTTCCTGTCTCTCTACATCTCAAGACAGTTATTAAATTAGATGAAGCAGTTTGGATTGTATTGTATTCAAGGTTTTTTTTTTCTAGTTAAAGGGAAAGCTCTCTTCTCTGGAAAGCAACATTATGCCTTTGATTTCCATCAGGAGAAAACAGGGCCCCTGGCCTGTGGTTCTGGACACAGCATTGCCCACAGCTGCTCTCACAGCATGCTGGCTCTGGTGGAGAGCCCCAGCCCTGGTGGCCTAAGTTGACAATTCAAGCCCCAGCCCACTGCACGCTTAGTGTTGGCATTGCATGCACCCACAGGGATCATAGGTCTGATCGACCCCACTCCTCATCTCTTCACTGAGGCCGGCTGTCCTTCCTTACTGTCTTCATAGCTCTCGTCTGTACCTGTGCCAGCATGCCGTCTTATCTCCTGAATGGAGTGACCTCAGTTAATCATGTTTCCCATGAATTCTTACGAATATAATGTTAATACCTTCCTCTGTGTGAGGAATACCTTATACAATATTTGCTGGGCCTCCATTTCTTTTATTTTTACCTTTGTTGTTGTTTTTTTTTTTGTTTCACTTTCATAGAACCACAGAATATCCCAAGCTGGAAAGGGCCCGCAAAGACCATCAAGTCCAACTCCTGGCTCCACACGGGACCTCCCCAAAATCAGACCGTGTGTCTGACAGCATTGTCCAAAAACTTCTTGAACTCTGGCAGACTTGTTGCCATGATCACTGCCCTGGGGAGCCTGGGTATTTTACAGATGTAATTCTTGAATCTTTCTGATGTCCATTACCAAACTCTCTAAGTTGTGGTATGGACCACAAGAATTTGCATGACACAGAAAAGTTTTAAGCCAGCTCAGTGTAAGTCATTTACATGTTCAGACAGAGCATCCTGAAGTGTATTCTTCCGAGCTGTCTCCTTTGTACACAGAGCATTACACTGGTTTGTATTTCTGGTAAATGTTTTGCAGGGCTAACCTATTAATAGCTGGTTTTCCCTACATGAGCAGGCAGTATCCTAAGCTGTCTAAAGGTTAAGAACGGATTTGTAAATGGAAATTTATAGTGGTTATTTTTATTTAAATCAAGTGTTCTCAATTAGCGTCCATGTAAAAGAGCTATCTAAAAGAACACAATAGTCATAATGTATCTAATGATCCTTTATTAGCAGATTGTGATCGTATCTTTATTAGTGTTGGTAATTGTGCTGACAGTGTTGCTGACAGGTTAAGCCATTTCTTACTACAATAGCTTTTGTGCTGTTGCATCAGGATCAGAAATGCAGTTCCTGAAGACTTGCCTATTATGAAGAACAGGCTGCAAAGAAATGGAAGCACATCTTGCCATTGTGTTTAGTGATGCAGGTGACAGGTTGCTATAGTTGGCTCTGAGCAGGAAGAACTTGCATATAGGTAGGTTTAAATGCCTTTAAGTGCTTCAGGCTTGGAAGGTATTTGCATATTGTGTATGAAAATTAAGGCTAGGGGAGCATTGTTCGGAGTTGTTAAAAACTTCAAGCAGCTCTGAACTTTGAAAAACCCTCTTGAAGTTTTAAAACTTATAGTGTGGTTTCTGAACAGCTGCATGAGGTGAGATATCTGGATTAGACCACATTACTTCTGCACTTGGACTATTGCTAGTCTTAGACACTGCTGTGACAGGTCAGCGTAGCATTGCACTACATTATGTGGACATCAGCAAAGCTTTACAATTCCAAGGAGGTTGCAAGGCACCAAGCTAGAATGATTCTCCTAAAAACTAATGAATAAACAAACAAAACTGTCTGAAATTATGCATATTGGCATGGAAATATGATACCAATGTTGATCTATCTGAGACTTTAAACCCAGAGAAAATGTTGCCATATTTTAGGAAGTTTTCTCTTGTTATGCATTTTTAATTTAAAAACAAACTTTATTTCCCAAAGTATGTGAAAAATACAGATTCTTCAGTAACTCAATATTTTTAAGTGACCTGTTCCAAAATGCCTGCAAGTTCACTCGACTTTTCCCCTTCTCCTTCATGCATTCACCAATATTTTTTGTCACCTTTCATTCCAAATAAAATGATCCTGATGTACTTCCTGTGAGATTTCATCCATACTCTTTATCTTTAGATAATAAACAAATAAACTAATATTTGCTCCAAAGACGCTAACTGATATTACACAAACAACCCAGAGCATGCTGAAAAAAGCTTTTGCTTTTTAGTAAAAATACATCAGTAAAATTATATGGGTTTGACTTTCATTGACTCGTTCTGTAAGGGTTCCGTCAGAATACCCTTGTAATTTAGGGACTAGCAGGGAATAGAACAAGTGAATAGAAGAATAAGTAGACCTATTTCCCAGGAAATAGTCACACTACATTTATAATTGTTTTTCTCCTCCCCTGCATAGGTATACTAATAGAATAGTAGTCAGTCTGCTTAGTCTTCTTATCTACTATTTCAGCTGTCCAGAGAAATAAATAAATCCATGTCTTGAAAGCACGGAAGTTGAATTGCAACACAAACCTGGCTTTGGAAAGGACTGTTTGGGTCAACAAGTCACATCTCTTCAATTACAAACAAAAGTGTGATAGCTCCTAAATCCAAGAGATCGTCTTTACACACGTATACCACAAAAATACCTATAACAAACCTAAGATCTATACCACAAAAGTCTAGGCAGAGCATGACTCAACAAGTCCGTGTTACATGCAGATGTATAGGGTAAAAAAAGATGGATGGATAAGGAGAAAAACGTCGTGTGTTTATTCAGTGAGTGTGGTGTTTCATCCGGGTTTGCTAGTTCAGACTCATGCAGTCAGACACAAGCTATACTTCTGCAACAGGGGTTACTGACACAGATCAGGGTGTGAGGCTACACACATCTTGCTAACATTATTTCCTGAAGCCATTTTTTACCAATGACTCTTCTGTGGAGCAACATGTTGGGATACTTAAATAAGGTTAGGAAATAGACTTACTTGCTCTGAATTTACCAGTACTTTTGAGTCTCATAATTGCATAAATGTGCACTCACTAAAAAATAGTCGTAGACTTACTTGATTCATGTAAATGTAGGTGTATGAGAGGATCATATTGATTTGTAAAAAATTTCAGGTGACAGACACCAGTGACTATTACAGCAGGCATTCAGAAGACTTACAGCATCATTTTGGTTAGGTTTCAGCATGTAGAAACTATGTAGAGACTTCGTTTTTTGAAAATCAGCCATATGCTGGGATAGCTAGAACTTAATTTCTCAAGCAGAAGAGCTAAAAAACAAAAAACTAAAGTGTATCTCTGTATCAGGAAAGGAGGTGATACAAGCACACTTAACTTACAGATGAGATATGTTTGTGGTAAATGTAGAAACTACCTAGCTTCGCAGAATGTGGTCTAATAAATAGGAGTGGTGTCAGGCATGCTGTGACTGTCAGGGTTTTGCTGACGCATGTGAGTTAAAGGTGAGATTAAGGCACATATTGCACATGTTGAGTGTCTTAACAGATATTTTTCACCAGTTTTCCACTGCTAAACAAATAGGGAGCTCATAATAGCTGACCTGAGCATTTACTATTATATACAAAATTTGATATCATATACAAAATCCTTTATAAACTGAAGATAAATAAGTCAGCTTCATTGCTACAGCGGTGCAAGGTATTGGTCAGCATGTTGCAGAGAATCCAGGCTGTCTCCCATATAGATTTTTCCCTCTATTTTTTTTTCAAGCAGCAACTACAGTTATAATTCTAGCATATTTCCTTATAATTGTTTATGAATTACCTCCTAGATTAGGGTGGTATTAGCATATTTTGCTTGGCTTTCTTTAAATCTATTTAATCTTGAGGATACCCTTGAAAAACTGATTAGAACTGAAATGTGAATGTATTCCTTGGTTTATTCAGTTTAGGAATGGTTGGGGGGGTGCCAAATCAAGTGAAACTTCCCGTAACTGGGGATACTGTCATAAAAGTGTCTCCAGTTTTGCTAACCATGTAATATATCCCGTAATAGAGGCTCACAAATTCATTAAATGAGAGCTTGTCCTTTTGCCTTTGCAAAAGCTTCCGTGTTGCAGAGTTTAACAGTATTATTTGATTGTAATATGTAAACATATCTAAACCACAAAAGGTTGCTCAGTCTGTTATACATTATTAGGCCCTTGCTGGATTTCAGTTAGTCTCAATCAGCAACTTCTGCCTCCAGTACCGACAGATAGAAGTGCATGCAGTGCTGCTGTGCGGGTCTGACTTCACAGAAAGGGGTTTCTAGTCTGAAAAGCCAAGTAATAAACACATGCATTATCTTACCAGTAAGTGTCTGAATGCAAGCTCTGAGCTCACTGGGATGTCCACACCAGAAATTTCCCTTTCCCTGTTTCCATGCGCGTTAGGACAAGTAGTAACTAGCCTGGATGAGCAATGACTCGCTTGAATGAAAGAGGATTGTCCTCTTTCTTTAACGTGGTCGTGCTGTAAAGGTGCTTTTCACCCGATGCTTTTCTGTGCAGGCTTCCATGGAGCATCAGACCCACGAGCAAGCTTCTTGGAGCTAATCCTCCCCTTCACAACTGCTCACTTGGGGCAAAAGGCTACTGTCCTTATTTCTGTTGCCTGCAGTTTTTCTCGGGAAAACTCTTCTTCATCTTCAAACCCTATTACTTTTACTCCACAGTCTCTCACTTCACCTGCTTTCTTCCTTCTGTTACTCACCTGTGCTCCTGAGCATCTCGTGGAGACAGGAGCTGGGTGCTGGGGGAGAGAAGCAGCTGCGGGTCACTGGCTTTGTCAGGCCAGTTACCTGGTGACATTGCCAAGTGGAGAAGCATGGCACAGGCATGGGGACACCAAAACTGGGTCAGGGAGCTGAGGAACTGCCCCTTCCCGAGGCTGACCCTTTAATTTTTTTTTATTTCTATTTTTTTAATTGTTTTAAGGAATTTTCTGAGGTGACAGTTATAAAAACGCCAGGATAAAGGTTGGGTTTTGTAGCATGACATTTGTGTCTCTGTGTAGCACGTGCTGTGTACGTACTAGATCCATAGTCAGTATTTTTCATGCAGTCAAAGTCATAATTTTTCTGGTTCCTGGTTCATGTATCGTAAAAAATCCAAATGTAGCATTCCAGGGAGTGTGTACTTTTGTGTTAATATTTGACATCTGCAGGGAGACAAAATTACCAAGAATTTATTACCAGAGAGAATTATTTTTCTTGAATACCTATGCAAATACCAGTTTATTTTTCTCTTTTCAGACCATGGTTTGAGGATGAGGTGGAGTAAAAAATGTGAGTACTAGTGAGTTGCATATCCTGATGTTCAGTGCAAAGCATGAAAAAAAAGTCAGTGAGGCAAGGCAGATCACCACAGTGTTACCCACCTAGTGCATACTTGAGGACAGTGAGAGTTCAGAGACACCTGTGAAAGCTGAGGCAGGAAGAGTGACAAGCAGGAAGAGTCTGTTCTCCCACTGCTTACCTCCCCGTAAGCTTTTATTTTTATCAATTTCTCCATTTGCTTTGTCTTTGAGAAACACCTCCAAAGCCAAAATAGGGGTGTTGTAAAGGCAAGATGGTCTGCAAAGGGTCTGCAGGGTTTCTGTAGAAAACCCTTCTCCACCTCTACGTAATGTTTTCAAGAAAAACTTCTGCATCAGTCCTGCTGTGGATAAGACGAGCAAGGAGCAACAGGGTCTCTGGAGCCCTACCTGCAGGAGCTCCTTATTGATTCTCCCTGAGTTTTTCTCCTCCTTCAAACACTTCCGTCCAAACAGAATGGGCAAGAGAAACAACTCTGTGACTTTGTGGCAGCTGGTTGTGGCTGTTGCCCTGATCAGCCTCAGCTGGGTTGTCGGTTTCCGTCCATTCAAGCACACAGACACAGCCTCCACGCACGTGGCTTGGGCTCCCCAGCACTCAGCCTGGGGCTCACCGCAGCGGCAACTTGCAAAGGAGAGGGGATGTGAAGGTGGCTCTGGTTTCCCTCCAGGAGGGCTCACGCTTCACTGCCTGCTTTCACAGTGGGACACCGCCACATTCGAGCATGAAGCAGGAGAAGCCGAATCTGATTTTTGCACATGCACTGAGTACGTATTTATGTTTATATATTTATTAGTGTACATAGAAATATATGTACGTATATGTCCATTGGCTGATCTGATGGGGCAGGAGCAGTGGAAGTATCTCATTTTCAAGAGGACCAGGAATTTAAGGAGGCTGCTATGTTGTCTGACCGGGAAGAGCAAGGAGAATCTCCTTTTCCTTGCTCAGGATTTTGGCTTTATTCACGTGTGATTTGTACCAGAAGCTTGTTTGGTAAAGCAGCATTGCTGAAACCATTTATAGAGGTGGGTTGAACTGTGTCTGGATACAAATATGTCTGAATACCAGGCTTACAGTCTGGGTTTGTCTGTGTGTAGAAGATTCACATATGCATGGGGTAGCTGTGATTACTCTCTGAAAAAAAAAAAAAAAATCTGTGTCCAAAGATGGTGAGAGCTGCTCCTGTGTGTATTATTATTTCCAGGATTTTGTAGTTTTGAATGTGCTGAGATAAGGAGCATTTGGGAAGGGGAAAAGGAGGATTGGGAATATAATTACAGGCAAAAGTTCTTTCTGGACACAGGTCACTTGCGCGTGTCATTCTTGAACTGTGTGATCTTTTCTCAGGAGGAAGAAACCCAGAGGGGTCATGGGGTTTGCAAGGGGGAGAGAGGAAATGAGAAACACTTTCCCTCTTTTGGAGAAAGGTAAAAGCAGGATATTCCAGGATCCTGTCAAATCCTATTTATTGGCACTGAGCCTCATCAAAGCTGGGAACAAACCTGCACCCAAAATCCCTATGTTAGTACATGCAGGAACAAAACCGCTGAGGAGGGGAGGGCAAAAAAACAAGGCAGATTTATCTCCTGGGGGCAAGCAACACTAGCCAGATTTGGGACATAGGTCTCAAACTGAAGTATTTTCATAGGAAATGAAAAAGGATACACGCATCTTGTGCATTCCAACTTTTGGCTTCTGATGGTAAAGAGCAATGAACAGCCAGCAGCTGATTTCCAGCAAAGCCTGTTCTGCTTGGAGCCCAGAGCAAGTGTGACTGCTCTTCACCAGAGCTGCTCATCCTGTATCCCATGCCTGACAGCCTCAAAAAACAGCAGTGGTCCTGAACTGTGCTTCTAAACCTATCTGTGTCAGAGGAAGTTTTTGTGCTCTCCAGACACAAAATAGGAAAAAAAGCATTCTGTCTTAAAAAATGGATTGATGCTAAAAAAAATGTGTGTTTTGGCCTGGCAGATCCTGTGACTTCGTACCTATACTTTTCTCCTCATACACACACTGCCTATATAAGGAGGAAAATAAAATGGTTCCCATGATGTAGATCCACCAAAACACGTGTCGGGCACTTGAATCCCGTAGTGTCTCTCTGGAAAGCTGCAGCCACGGGTACCAGAGCAGTACCCGCTTGTCTTCTGGCTCCTGCCCATTTCACCTCCCCACGGCGCGCTTCCATGGCAGGCAGCACCAGTTCCTCTTCCTTGAGCTCAGATCCAGCACTTCCTGCCCGAGGGAGAGCAATTAATCACCCTCCGTCCTCCAGTCTGTGACATCTAGGCTCTTCTGGACACGGCCAGCTCAGGCTTTTTTAGATAAAAAAAGGATATTTCGTTTTATAGAGGGCACCTCTCTGATTTTAGTCAGAACCAACCAGGGTTTCACATGTACATAGCTATCAAAATATTTATTTATTTATTTATTTATTTACTAATCCAGCTTCAGAAGCCTGGGCAGATAATAATATTTGGAAGTAAAGGGTGAAAACATCGCTGAGGGGTCGGAGGTTGTGTGTCCATCCTTCTGGTGGTTTTGCGGCTCGGTGAACGGGAACGTGTCCTTTAAGAGTTTTAGGAAGAGGCCAAAGCCATGAATTTGCACCAAGATGCCAGCCTGCAAGGCGGGAGATGTGAATCAAGTAGGGGCACCGATAATTTTGTCCGGTTTGGTGTTTCACCTCCAGACCTAAAATGGAGGTAAACGAAGCGACGAACGGACCGTGGGCTTCAGAGGTGGGTGGTGGGATGTAATGGTGTTTCGGGCTAAACAGCACTGCGGGCTGTTGGGACAGCTTCGCTTCCCCGTTCAGCTGATGGGGTTGGGAACATTTAAGGCTGGGGGGGACCCCAAAACCTGCCCGTGACAGCTGAAGGAAGGGGGGGCCGCGCCTTTCCTCCACCTCCATGGCTGCGTGGGCTCCAGGCCACCGGGCCCCACAGGCTTCGGGGCAGGACCACGGGGGGGGATGGAGGAGGAGGAGGAGGAGGAGGAGGAAGAGGAGGAGGAGGAGGAAGGCCGAAAGGCTGCGTCCAGCGGGTGCCAGCGCCAGGTTTTGGCGGCAGCAGGGCCGGCAGGAGGGCGGGCGAGGACCTCGGCCCCGGGGCCGGGGCTTGGCGGCGGCGGTGGGTGAGGGGGCTGAGGGCTCGGAGCCCCCCCCCCAGGTGTCGGGGTCCGGCTGGTGCCTGGTGTGTGTGCTCTGCCCGCCCTGCGCGCAGGGCTTGCAGCCTGCCCGTTTCCTGGTCTGGCAGCGAGAGGCAGTGCTGAGTTGGAGAGACAAAAATAGCCCTTCGGAGAGGAGAGAGAGAGAGAGAGAGAGAGAGAGCGAGCAGCATAGGGATTGTGTGCGCGGCGGGGAGGGAGCGAGCGGCAGCAGGGCTGGTTTCCAGGAGGAGCCCTGCGCTGCCTCGCCGCCCTTGCATGTTCGCCGGCGGATCGCTGCCCACCCCCCCCCCCGCCCCCTCCCTGCTCGGGCACGGCCACGGCCACCTCCGCCGGCTGCTCCCCGCATCTCCTCCGGGGAGGGCAGCGGACAAACTCCTGCTTTGATCAGAGGGCGGCCAGAGACCATTTTACCGGAGCGAGGCGGGGGCCAGGAGCGAAGAGAAACCGCCGCAGGGATATCGGGATTTTAGAGCCTGGTCTTCGACGCCTCCCTCCCTCCCTCCCTCCCTCCCTGCTCCCCCCCCCCCCCCAGCCCCTCACCCCCCTACCCCCTTTTTCCCTCCCCTTCCCCTCTGTAAATAACCCGCTGCGCAAAAAGCCCGGCGCTTTGACATCCCTCCCCGGCAGCGGCTATGGGGTGTTTGGGCAACAGCAAAACGGAGGACCAGCGTATCGATGAGAAAGCGCAGCGAGAAGCCAACAAAAAAATAGAGAAGCAGTTGCAGAAGGAGCGGCTGGCTTACAAAGCGACGCACCGCTTGCTCCTGCTGGGTAAGGCGGCGGGGACGGGGGCAAGGGGGGGGTGGGGGGGCGGCCGAGCGAGCCCCCCCCCCCCTCCCCAAATAAAAAATAAAAAATAAAGGATGGGGGCCGTGGAGAAGCGGGGTGCTGCCACCCCAAGCCCAAAAGCAGCCCCAAAGCCAGCCCGGATCGGGACCGGGGTCGGGGTCGGGGCTGGAGCCACGGATGCGACCGCGGGGAAACGGCGCCGGAGGTGGGAGATGCTCCCGCGGCCGAAAACAACCAAAATAAACCCCGATCATCATAACCACAACAAAAAGGCCATCCCGAGCCTCGTCTCCTAATGCTCTCCCTTCCCTCCCTTCTCTTCCAGGGGCTGGTGAGTCAGGGAAAAGCACGATTGTGAAACAGATGCGGATCCTGCATGTCAACGGCTTTAATTCAGAGTAAGGCTCGCGCTGGCGTCGTGGCCGCTTCTTGCCTTGCATGCTCCAAGCAGGTTCAGGCTCAGGAAATTTCTCCTGGCATCCTCCGCCTTTTGGTGGCTGGGCACTGCGTTTCGGGGGAGGGAGGGGGGGGGGGGGAAAGGGGAGCGAGGATAAGGAAATTGCTGCTGTTGTCTGTTTGCATTTTCTCCTCCTGGCCCCTTTACTGTATTTTCACACTGTTGCTACTGCAGCGCTTGACAGGCCCCTGTGTAGCAACAACATGGCGACTACTTTTTGCATAGAAGCAAATAACTAAATATTGCATCTGTCCGTGACACAAAAATACATGTCAAGTCACACTCAGGATGACAGTGGCTGCTGTTTTTCCGGTACTGGGCTGAGTGTAAAACTGAAACTGATTCTGCACGTTTGTTAGAAATCCTCCTGATTTCTGAGGCTACATCATCTTCTCTCTCAAGAACTCTTTCCCGGAAATCGTTATTAATCTATAGCGTTAATTTTAGGTATCTGCTGACTTTCACCTAGATGTTATTAATTTTGAGCGTATCTGCAGCATGCTGTAGGAATGAAAGAATGACTTCTAGTTTCATTGGGGGGGGGCTTTGCAGATGTGGCTATCATTGTCTGATTATAAAAACAAAAACCAAAATAGAGATGAACGTGGATTGCTCTTCATACCGTGTGAGGAAAGGGATGAGTGGTGAGACATATTTGTCTTGCTATTGTTTTCAGTTAGTATGTTGTAATGACTGAGGAGCAGATAAACAAGCGATCAGTAAGAAAAAAAAATAAATGCAACAGACTGAGCTGATTTGGAAGAAAGAAATCAAAGCGTTAATATTTCTGTTTTAATGCAGAGAAAAGAAACAGAAAATACTGGATATTCGGAAAAATGTTAAAGATGCGATTGTGGTAAGAACACACTTTATACTGTTCTTCAATGCTTGGGTGTGCTGGAAATGATAAGGATTGTGCTCTCTAAGACTGAGCAGAGAGAAATCCCATTTTGCTGATCAGATTGGATTAGCTTCTATTGATCCTGCATCTTAGATTTATCCAGATTAATGCATTTGTTTTTGTTTTATCCAATTCTAGACTATAGTTTCAGCTATGAGCACTTTAATACCCCCAGTTCCATTGGCCAACCCAGAAAACCAATTTCGAATGGACTACATCAAGAGTATAGCTCCTCTTTCTGACTTTGACTATACACAGGTAAGACTAGAAACCACCGCTTTATTCTGCTTTAAGGGGGAACACATCGATTCACTTTCATTTGCTGAAATGTTGCTTTTTTGTTGTTGTTGTTGTTGTTTGACTTTTTGGATGATGGTCATGAGAAGAGCTCAAGCCAGAATTACCACTGGGTTAACTTTCTTACAAGACTGTGGTGGTTGCACCTGTTTTAGTGTTGCTTGGTTTTGTTGTTACTGATTTATTTGCTGATGTTTGTAAATGCTGCTTCTGTATTTAGTTCTTCTCTTTAAAATTTCTGATACAGTTACGACATACTGAAGCTTGAAATAAGACTCTGTTGCAAGTTGTTTTCCTGCATGGAATTAAATGCAGGATCTCAGTCTGAGGAGTTACAGTTTACCTGCAGAAAAAGATTTAAAAGGCTGGAGTGGCCCCAGTAGCATTTACCATACTTACTGCACTCCCATAAGCAGTGGTTGAGTAAGGTGGTTTGCTTCCTTATCTGTTTATTGTAGTTGGCCTTAGCAGTGGTTTAGTTGTTTGTGAGTGTGAGCCATCGTTTGATGTGGAACCACATGAAAACTAGGGATTTCTATATGGAGGTTACTCTTTGGTACTCAGCTTAGAGATACCATTTGGATTAACTCGCATAGGCATCTTACTTTTGATTATTTTTATCTTTTTACATTATTATTTATAGAAATGTCTGTAGTATGATTGATGTTTTATGCATGACATGAAAGCAACTGCACAGACATAATGAATATTATTTTAAAATATTTTTGCAGTTGAACAATTTGGAACTGGACTTAGAATCTTATATATATATAAAGTCAGTATATATCAATAACAATTTGTTATGGATACAATAAGGACTATAAATATCTTCCTTCATTGGCTAAATGATTATGAGTTCTTCATGCTATCAATATTACCGAAGAAGCCATTTACAATAGAGTGTCTTTAGGTTATTATAGCTTCAGGGTGGAAGAGGGAGAAGGGGAAGAGCCGTTTCTTTATTATATGACTCATATTCTCTGGTGTGTGGTTTTGCCTCTGGTAAAGCTACCACTTTGAAGGTTCAAGATAAAGAAAAAATATCAGACATCTTGTACAGTTAGAATTTAACACAGAATGCAGATGTTAAGAAAACGACTGTAAGGTACACCCACATATGGCATAATTGCTCAATTGGTAGAAGTAAGTTGGTGAAAATGAGAAACTCTTTTTAGAATTGGAAATCAAATTTGACATGAATTGTTTGTCTTATGCAGGTATTTCAGTTCTCAGGCATTTGTTGCTCATATTATCTCTTTCCTTCAATTTCTGTTGGGTGAAACAAATTTGTTTGTTATTTGTTTGGGTAAAATAACTAGTTGCATATATTTTTTGTCATTCTCTGCAGTACATCTGTTTTTCTGAGCTCTTGGGGGGTAAGAAAACTGAAGCAGGCTTTCCATGGGGTTGGAGAAATATTCATTATTATTATTTTTTACAAAAATTCTCCTTTTTCGCAGAAGTTGTCTGTATCTGGGAAAACTGAAGTCACAGTTTGATAGTTTTGGAGGGGAAAAGCTTATTCTTCTTGGAGGAGAAAAAGAATGGGGCCCCAGGGACTATGAAGCAAGTAATAATTCATTTGAAATCTTGATTCCAAAGTCCATTTTTGTTTAAAATAATAAAAACTAATAACTCTGCTTTTTAATTAAGTAGGATTTCCGATAAATCTATCACATTATTTGAAATAGTGTCAAATAATAGTCCTAGTAGAAAAAAATAGCTTTTGCAAGCTTAAAAAGGGAAGACAAATCTAATGCTGTTTTAGAAGTAAATATATTTTATGTACCACTTTTGTCTATTTCTGTTTTCTTCTCTTCCCAATTCATAGGTTTAGTAATTGTAAAATACATAGATGTGGTTTTTTTAGTGTCTTGGTTTAGAATATTGTTTTTCTCCATGAAGATGTGTGAGCAAGACAGATTTAAAAAAAAAAAAAAAAAAAGTGCTATTGTGCTTCAGGGCTTGATTCCACTCCAGTTTAAGTCAATGATAACTTAAAGTAAATTTATGTTTCCAGCTGAAATAACTTTTGACCCATTTTGTATTTTTGGATAAGGACAGATATAAAAATAAATACTTGGACATTAATCAGTGCATCCCGTGTCAAGCATTACTGATTCTCTAATTAATACCTGATGTATGGAATAAGGCCTTCTGAACCAGAGAAACTAATAAAGTATTTAATAGTGTTCACTCAAGGCTTGCTATTCTATCATCTGTATTTAAAAGCAGATCTAAACCAAAAAATGCTGACTTAAGCAGTGCTTAGGTATTGCCTCTGGGATAAATTTTGGCACATTCTAAAACATGACAAATGTGACCCTTCTTCATCTGAATGAGGGAAGAGGTAATTTTAGGATTTTTAGCAGTATGGATGGTAGTGAGCAGTTTAAGACAGCAGCCCCTATTGTTGCAATATGAATTACAGATGTGTTATTTTTTTGGATAATGTTAGTTGTGTAATCTTTGTCTTAGAAATCAATGTATTTTAGTTTCAGATGTATTTTAAATAAATTGCATGCAAAATGTGGTAGAATGAGTGCACTGTACCATGAGTCTTTACAGAGAGATCCCTCATAATATGCAAAAACTTCACTGATGGTACAATATGGCCAACACTCATGAGACACTAATTTAAATATATTTGTGACATATTGGATATGCTTGGATATGCGTACTTAAATTGCATACAAATTAACTAATATACATTTAATTGTGAAAATTGTCCTTTGAAATAAATGGATTTGAAAATACTGATTTCCTGTGGGTGAAATCATATTCTAATTAAAAATTATGACTGAAAATTCCAAGAACTTAAGTGAGGATGGGATTGGCATTTGTACTGAGATCTGTATTTTGGGTTTTTGTTTGTTGTTTTTTTTAATTATATAGCTCTCTACAAAATGCAAGCCACTCATCTTACGTTCTTAGTGGTAAACATTTTAAAACACATTTTCTCTATACATCATTTCAGCATTGCTTTAAGGATCTGTGAATTGACCCCCAGTAGTTTGACTTTTTAAAAACTAGTCCTTAATTTGGTTTAGTTATGCTACCTTGATGACTTACCTTATTGCTATTAAAAAACAAACAAACAAAAGTTTCTTGCTTACTTTTATGATTCTTGTGTTGCCTTTCATTAGTTTTGTTAAAAGTAATAAAATATAATTTTAATTATAATATAATACAATTTTTACCCCCAAAAATACCTGGGTGACTGATGCGGTCTAATTATATAAATAATACTTGAGGTTTGCTTGTTTGTTTTTTAAGTGAATTAATGTGAATAAGTCACGTGTCCATTGTAGTTTCTTCCTTGAAGTCATGAAAGGAATCAAGATAAATTTTCTTCCGATGGCTACTTTAGACATTATCTTAGCACTGTATTCCAGGACGGAGTCTGCAGAAAGGCTTTAAAACTGAAATGGAAGCAAGCACAGCATATCGGAAAGGATTTTTTATTATTTTTGGCAAAGTGTTGATTGATATTTGCTAAAGTTAACAGGAATTGACCTGCGCCATTTTTAATCCTTTATTGATGGGGATTTATTTTGTCCTTTGTGAAACAGAGTGAACATATTAAGGGCATATTATGCTAGTAGCTGTGGAAAAACATGGTGTATTATGTAAGCATGTGTTTACCCACGTTCAGTTGTCTTTATTAAAGTATTTGAATTTTGTGGGCGCGACAAATCTGCTTGGTACGTAATTCCTTTACCCTTTGTCTTCCTCCCAGATTTAGTCAAATTGTTTTTCATAATATACCTCTCGGATCGGGCTCATGTGAACAGTTGTGTGTCTGTATACAGCAGGTAGTCAATTAGCTACAGCCCAAGAGTGTAGTCAAGTGTTTGCCTGCACAAACTAGTCACCAGTAAACGTGAATCATTTGCTTAATAGAGAACATGCAAACACTTCATCCAGTTATTGGGGAGAGGGGAGACTTCTCAAAAGACTCATTTTTCTTTGCTGAGAATGTTTTTAGGGAGGAAAATTATTTTGTTAAACCTTTATAAAACATGAAATTGTGCAAATGTAGTCCCTTGTGCTGATTTTAGAATGCTGGTTTTAAAAATAATTTGTAAAGCTATTTTATCAATCAGGCAAGCTCTTTAATTCAGCTTTCAAAAGTGAAATGTTAATGTAGGCATTGACAGGGAAAGTGCTTTAGATTAATCTGGTCTGTGGTTTGCTCTGCATTTTCAGATATGGCAGTTTGAATTCAATTTTATGACTTTAATTTTCCTCCACGTTTTCTTTGTAAAAATCAGGACTTCATGTTTGTAACGTAAAAACACAAGAAAGAAAAAATTATTTATGGTCAGAATTGGAAGTTACGTAGACTTCTGTTAGGCATTTCAAGTTCTTCTTAGACATAGTACTCAAATTCCACTTTTGCCTGGTGATTGCTGGTTTACACAGCATGTGTCTTGGTGTTTGGAGTAACTGGAGATCTTGCTGAAGGGAAGTATATCGCTGGGCTCCAGAAAATCTTTATGCTAAATAAATAGTTAAATAAAAGATGAAAAACATGATAAATAGGGTTCATATATGGTTAAACTTCCTCGGGTTGTGCAGTTAATGCTGTGACTTTAATATCCTATTTGGCCACAACGTGTTTAGGTTTCCCTGTAATATGTACTTGATGTAGCCCAAAGGAGTTACAAAACAACATCATCTAACATTTTTTGGTTTTCAAATTACTTGCAGTATTTCCATGTTTCTCAGGAGTATGAAAAGATACCAAGTTTTACATAAAAATATCATAAAAGAGACAATACAGTGAATATTGCTAGAAATGACTTGATTTGATTTTTCTTTCTGTCTCAGTTTTTACTTTAGGGCTTCATTTAGCATTTTGGGTAAGATGAACAGCCACAAATTTTTATAATTACCTGTAATCATAATTCTTATTATTACTATAGTTTCAAGTCAAAATTAACTTTTAAGAATCAAGTCAACGTTTAAACATTGACGTTTGCCTTTTACCTTGGTCAAAGATGCGCACTGGTTGTTCTTCATTTGTTCTTGTTTTCGCAAACTTGGAAAGGATCTGGAGTGCTGGATGCTGATCAAATTGCATAGGTCCAACAACATTATTACTACCCTGAATTAAAAACCCTTCAAAAACTAATGAAGAAGACTGTCAGAGAAGGACAGCTGAAAATACTACATATGCTCATGGAGTTGTTGGCAACTCATAGTCGTCACACACAGGTTGATATTGTCAAGAGCACTGATACTGAAAAGTAGTGAATATTGGGGAGAAGTAGCAATTATGCAAGAGATGAAATTTCTTTGTTGTGGGAGCACTCGTTTTTATGCTATGCACTAATGATTAATTAACAGCAGATACTGAAGTTGAGCTCTTGTCATGTTAAGAGCAGATTCTACTGATGCCCGGTGATACCTTTCCCTCAGTACGAAATACCTGTTTGCATACAGATTCTGTGTAAGCGTGTCTGGTTTTCATTAAATCGTCAAGCCATGGCCCTAATGTTCTGACTAGTCAATGTTAAAGTACAAAATTGTAAACATCACATACCTGAGATCAAGAGTAGACTTCAGTGTTATATGTTACGTTGTTTGCATTCTCTCTAAGGATTAAGTTTGCTGTTAATGGATCAGTCCATCCAGTAGTGCTTTCAGAAATAATTAGGTATTATTTTAACCATGTAGTTTCAAAACTAGAATGTGGATTGTATTGCAAACGAGTATAGGGCAATGTTGAAAATCAAACAAACAAACAAAACCTTTCTTGAATTGATAATATATTATGAAACATCAAAAGTATTAAAATCTACCATAATTTTAATTTATTTTAATTCTTTAATAAATACTCAGAAAATACTGAAAACACAATTGATGCCTAAAATGGAAGTGGTTTGTGAAAATTATAGCTCTTCCATGAGGCTCAGGATTTCTTGCTTAAAATACAGGCTTTGTTTTGGGGGGCAGGAGGGAGGATGTGCTTGCCTTAGGATGAAGGAATTCTTTATGATCAAGCATAAAAATAAGGTGAGATTTTTCCTTTAGCAAAAGACCACTCTGTTTAATAAAAGCACAGAACATAGTTCTTCCTTCCCTTGTTCCAAAGTCACTGAACCACAACTGTTAACAACTTATACCAAAGATAAGTAAATGAAAAAAAAATGTGTCCCTGGAAAGGAGCTGGAGATCTGCTTAGGCCCCAGATGGTTAACAGCAGAAATGCTGAGACTGAGAGCCATGGGAAGTCTCATGCATAATCACAAATGAGCTGCAGTATGCAGGAAAAATAGAAGTAGGTATTGGAGTCAGTGATTCTAGGTCTTGCTATCTCGGTATTTTTAAGACAAAATACACAGAAGATGTTCACCTTTCCCATGTCTATGCTTTCTTTAGAATATATTTTTGCATAGCTTTCAATGTAAAATAATGAATTTCAGTCTGAAAAGACTTGTTTGAGAAAGTGTTAAGAATGATTTGAGAAAGTGTTAAGAACAATGCTGCTTATGAATCAACAGTAGCGTTAATATTCAATATTACATCATCATAGCGACACCAAATTGAGTGTTTGCTATTTTACGTCGTGAATCTGATTTCCCAGGTAGTGGGGTTGGATTCACGCTTCACCCAACCTGCCTTTCTTATTATCATCACACAACACAGAGGCTTTCACTGTGAAACTGGAAACATATTGTCATTCATTATTATTGCTAACTAAAACTTCTCTTGTCTCCAAGATTATTGACTTGTCTTACTTCACATTCTGTACCTACGAATACAAATTAGTTGGGGGCTTTTTGAAAGCCAAGCCAGCATCCAGCCTAATACTGTAAACTAATAATAATAAATTTCACATTTTGTCTTTTCTGCTACAATTTTAGCCAGAAACTTTATATACTTCCATAGCACTTTAGAAGGATAAAAATATTTTTACTTCTAAATTTGGATATTTGATTTGATGGCAACTGGAAGACTAATAACTTGAATTATCATTTTAAGTAGGAGTGACTGATTTTCCTTGCTGAACCAAAAATATATTACAGGATTATTTATGAGCTTTAGAATATTTTTGTTCATCAGGTATTTTTCAGTGTGTACCCTAATTTTAAGTTGAGGAAAAATTGGAAGTGATAAGTTAGTCTGATCATTGTCTTTAAACTAGCCCCAGGTCTGTGAAGCTTCCTGATTTATTTACAGGTGTGGTTGCTGTTTTGTATTCAATCCCAAACTCTTGGCTGCTGCCTAGGTGTCTTTCGTAAGCTGTGCAGGTGGCAGCAGTCCTTCTCTACCTCAGACAGTGAGATGCTGAAGAGCAGCTGAAGGAGTAATGTTGTTGGCTCATCTGGTGCCTGAAGGAGATGAACAGCCTGCCTGGGATCACAGATTGATGTTGATTCCTTGTCTTCCTTCAAGGAAGAAACAGGAAGGAAATTATTTCAGTTTTCAGCACTCAGGTTGATTGGCATTGAAATCTCTAGAAGATCTAATTACAAATTAGTATTTAGTTTACTAAGACTTAACATTCATTTTAAAACCTTTGCAAGAACTTCATTTGTTTGTTCCCTCAAGTGTAGATAAAACTGAATTATAGTGAAACTAAATGTAAATACACACGAATGGTAACCACAGTCTTAATGAAGACACACTATCCCATTAGTCTGAGGATGCTGACATTTCATACTTTCACAAGTGGCAGTTTGCAGAGGAAGGGCAGTAAAATATTTAATAAATTATCATTATTTATAAACTGCATTAAAACAAATTTTCCATCGCAGCCAGGGAAAAGGTAAACATAGCAGAATATGTGGAACAATTGTCCTCACTATCAATTAATTCTTTTAATGTTTTAAGCCAAAGATGGCTGGTTGATGCACTACTTTTGCCATTTTTGAGTGCTTTATAAAAATAATGTGTTTAGTAGCCAAGGAGAATCTTTCTTTCTACTTCAGTGGCCATAATATTAAAAAAAAAAAAAAAGTACGCCAGAGATAAATCATTGTATGTATGCATATCATCACCAAAGCCAGCGGAGACCTATGGACCAGAGGATATCACCTACTCAATAATAGTGTCATTGTTTAGAGGTTCAAAGAAGTGAGTGTTCATTAGCCCGACAGCCATAAATCTGAGCTGCGTGCCCTTTCTTCACCATGTGATGCAATTCTAACTGGAGTTTCTAGAACAGCGTTGAGCGTTGCCAGCTTAGACCTTTGCAAATTCTTTTTTTTCATCACTTCCATAGCTTAATCCATTGCTTGTACTTATTGTCAGCAGTGGATTATCTTTTTATTGTCATTATAGACTACACCAACAGACGCGATATTTTGTTTGAGGAAGGTAGCAACCTGAGCTGAGGAATGGAGAACAAGCTCAACAGTATGAACAGAAGATTCTGTGTGTACCTTCCCCAAAATTAAGTAAATAAATTGAAAACTTGCAAGTATTATGGACATCTCCCCCCCACACACACACACAGAGTATTGAAGCAGCTCTACAAAAAGTGTAAATGGGACTCTAAAGCAGTTTTAGGACAAGAACAGTGCACATTTGCAGTTTATGCTGAAAGTTTCCATAATCTGGTTGTATTTTTTGTTTTGCCACCTATTTAATTTCATTTGCTTTTCTGTAGCTAAACGATTTAATTCAAGTGTTTTAGTCAAGTTCTAGGACCTTCTCTTAAAAAGGAGGCAGAAGGAAGATGTAATTTGTACAACACAGTCTCAAGTTTATACTGTCTTCTACTTTGGAAAGTCTTGCAGTAATTTCTTGGAACAGAGCTACATCTGGTTGTAAGCGTGCCAGCTATCATTTGAAGCATGGAGATTATGCTTTCTTGCTTTAAATCAGTAGATTAATTTTGGTTGGTTTAAAGTGCACTCTTGTAATTAATCTGCTAGTATTTGTTTTAAAAACCTATGTTGGATGTTTTGAAAGGATATTTATCCTTAGGCAAGAAGAATATTGGAATTTTTATCTGTTATGTCGACATTAGAGATGAACTTTGCCTTTTAAATCTTTTAAAAGTAAACGTTCTCTGACACTTCTGCCAATTCATTCCATTTCAGTTTTCTTATTGCTGTCAGTAGGACTTAAACATATTTTAATGCAAATAATTATCCCACTGTTTTGAACTGCGAAAGTGTTTAGCAGGATAAAATAGGCTAAGGATATGCAAGCCCTCTTCTCTCCGTTAATTTGGTGAATGCTTTTTGATCACGTCCACCCTCACTTCCATAGGATGTTAAGTGACAGAGCTGTGCAGATCATTCTTTTCTTAACATACACCCACATACTTTCTTTCATATCAGCTAAATAATATCAAATTTAAGAACTGTCAGGTAGGAAAAACAAGAAAAGGCAAAGAATGGTTAAGTAAAATAGGGAGAAGCGTATCCTCATTTCCCTCTGCAGCCAACCTACGAAGCTGAAGCTGGCCACGAGTAGCAGCTCCAGGTTGTCAGGCGGGTCCACCTTGGGTGCAGGCTGGGTGCCTTGAGGAGTGCACAACCGGAGGCAAAAAGAAAAGGCAGAAGGCAAATGTAAATAATAACGATAACAAAATTAAGCTATGAATGCATGGTCATTTATTTTGTCATTGGAGAGAGGAAGAGGTCAAATATTTCCACTTGTTCCTGAAACCATGTCATCAATTACCAGGTTCCTAGCAGATGCTGCAGAAGACTGTTGCTTCCCAGCAGGTTTTGGTAGCCTTTGGGGTGAGAATTTCCTTTCTGGCAGACAGATGTCCTTTAACTTGGGCTTTAGTCTCTGCTTCCTTTTCATGATGCCATTGTTGCCTGTCCTTTTTGGGAAGAATGGACTGTTGTATTTTGGTTAGCATACTTCCAATTCAACAGCAGAGCTTTTATTTTTCCACTTCCAGAAGTAACATTTTTTTCTGTTATCATCTGCCGACTTTCTTTCTAGATTGCAATAACAGTAAACTAAAAAATATAACTAACAAACAAGAATGTGGGTATATTGTGGACAAAAAGAATAATTAGTCAGGGAATACATAAGTCTGAAATGATAATGAGAAAATCTGATGGATTCAAAATCATGTCAGTAGACAAAGGTGGCTCTAAACGTGTCTGAAAATCAGCTATCCAAACTGCGAAGAATTTATGTTTTTTTTTTTTCAGAAATAAGGGATTAAATTTGGTGCTTGTCCTACAAATGACCATATGTTCTACAGAGCAAGTTGTGATTCTTCTCCCCAGTGAATGAAAGCCTAGCAAGACATAAAATGTTCCAAGAAAAACAAAGCTCGTCCTAAAATCCTATATTGTCTATATGATCTTGCAAATGCTTAAACATTTGCGTATATGGGGACCTAAATGCATTGCTGGTTCGCAATTAGCACAGCGTTCGTGCATCTGAACTTCCGGTTACGCAGTGATATTAATATCGAAATCCCAAATACTTCCAACTGAAAAACAAAACCAGCGAACCGTTTCTCCGTGTTAAATTTATATCTGGGAGGTCGTTGAGCACTTTTATGGATTTTCTTGGGGGTGGGAAAACTTGTGTAGGTTAGAGATTGGCACAAAACTTGAAATAAGCAAAATCTTTTTCAGATAAGTGACAGTTCTCTGGATGCTATTAAGCTGCGAACAGTAGGTCTTTTCAATAATCACTGTGATTCATTTTCATATTGTGTTTTTTTTTTTTCTTAATAATAATATCTTTAAAAGGCTTGCTGAACAGTAGGCTGCACCAGCATAACTTTCTGTGCAGAAGGAAAGGGTTCATGCACGGAATCTTAGATAATTTACCTCCAATTGATTTGCACAGCTCGATAATACCAGAAGAATATGAGCTCAGTTCATGGGTTAATTTAGCACTGAATCTCATCTCTGACGATGGCCAGTAGTGGCACTGGAAAAACAGTTTAAGAGTGGGGCAATCACATAGTAATATTGCCTCTCTTTCCTCCATTTATTCTCCTAGTCTCCATGGATTTATGGCTGAGGTATTTGGTATTTTTTGACTTCAAGTAGTATTTCTGTATTTAATAACTTAATAATTTCAGTGATTTTTTTTTCTACCAGGAATTTCTCTCTCTCTTTTTTTTTTTTCCCCTTTGCAACCTGAGTGAACTTTCAGTTGCAGCTGTGAGTCCTGCAGTTTAAGTATGTGTTGTATGAGGAAGTACCACTTGATTGATTTTTTCTTTTTTTTTTTTTTTTTTCTGTTTAAGCTAGATGGTCTTCCCTAGTTCGTCTATTAGAAGTATTCCGTCTTTTCCACATTGCCCTTCTCATTACATACCATATCCCTCCAAATATTTATCTTTGAGCTTAAAGAGTCTGTTTAACTGGTTCTCTCACAGGACTTCTTCCATATCTTTGCTCGTTCTTGTTTCCCTTCCATGTATCTTCTGGTTTTACTAGACACTGTTTGGCCATAGCTGTACACACCGTTCAAGATGTAGGTACATTGTGTATTTATACAGTAGAATTATATTTTCTTTTTCATTCTCTACTCCTTTCCTAATAATTCCTAACATGGCTTTTTTTTTTGGGGGGGGGGACACGCACTGACTTGGTATTCTTATAGAATTATTTTTCTATTTTTATACAGTTATAGTAGAGGATTTTATAATTCTAAGAGAACTTGAACACAGTTGAGGGTAAGAGGCATATGTATGAAGGTCTCTGCATCACCATTAGCACAGTCCAAAGGGTACTGTTAATGACAATTAGCCTTATTCTTCTCAGGTATTACCAGATTTGTCATATATTTTGATTAGTTTGTTCAAAAAATCCATTGCATTCAACTGTTTCATGCTTTCATGTGTAATGACATCTTCTCATTTGCTATGCTGCCATGTATTCCTTATGAAAAAGCATTTTTAAAATTATCTACCATGACTAATATTTTCTTATGTGCAGAAGGAGAACACACTTTATTTTTGTTCTTAAAATGGAAAAAAATTGGTCTTCAGCCTGATTTTGGAGAGGCAATGTTTACAGTACCACGAAGGACATTTATGCTTTCAAATCTGCTCATCGTTCCTTAATTGTGCTTTATGATTTGCCTGATTTAGCAGAAAAGAAGGCCATTGTTTGGAACCCTTATAAAAAAAAGAAAATGTTTTAAAAAAATCAAACTGCCATTTTTTTTTGCAGTCCCTAACACTGTGTGTCACTGAGAGAAAATGTTTTGAACTTTTTGATCTCCCTTGGGGAAACGCTGCAAGTAGCAGAATTTTGTTATTTTTATGTCAATTTAGGTCTTACATGATTCAGCACTTGTGGTTTGTGGGAAAATGAGTTGTAGATTATGATTAAAGGAGCAGAAATAGTAAAGAGTGGCTACTAGAGCAGGCATCTTCTTACTGTTAAAATATTTTTTTGGATTGGCTTTTCATTTTTAAACGTCTATCTCAATTCCTCATATTTTCTCTGTTAGTTATGACTTGTACACTTCAAAGAGAATTTACAACAACAAGTCACTTTAGGATCTTGATAATACTCAATCTGTTAATTTAAATCTGTCAAACGTGGTTGCCTCCAGCAGGTCAGCCACTAATCCCCTTTTGACAGCCCCTCAGGAATAAACAGAAAGTCTCTAGGAAAGGGGGTGGAAGAGGACAGAGGATGCAAAATAACTGCTTGTAGTTCAGGAAAAATTCTTTGTAGTAATGGACCACAGACAATGAGTTAATGCATTCTAGGACGAATTAACAAGGCTCTTGTATGAAGACATGACTAAATTATGTCATTCTCTTGGTGCTGGTGGGTCCTCAGCTGGGATATTGTGTCTAGTATTGGGAACTGAACAACAACAAGAAGACACAAATGGTGTCTAGGGGACAGCATCAAGAATGAGAAAAGACTAAGAAAACTGGGTATGCTTCCTCTTGAAAAGAGAACACTCCAGGTTGAATGGAAAAGGGAGCTGAATACAATTTTAAGTATGTAAAAATCTGTAATTATGTATTCTTGTGGCTGCCTATTCAGAGGAAGGAAATGAGCTTGAGGAGAGGAGAAAATTCCTCTCTTCTGTTTTGTACGGAGGTCTACGTTTTCAAGATAACAGTGAGTCTAGGGATCACAGTCTCTTAAATGTGTTGAAATATGTATGCCCTGTTTCAGGCCTGTAAGGCTCTATTTGCAGTTATGTGAACCACCTGCTCAAGTTAAAAACCTGAAGATCTGGAAAACTTCAGAAGGCAAGAGCTGTAAAGGTTCAAAGCAACAAACAGCACACTTTCAGGTACTTTCAGTTAAAAGCAGGAAGCATGAGTTTTTGTTTTCCTCCACTTCTGCACTGACAAACACGTGCATTTAGGTATAAGATTTTATGTGTATCTTTCTGTCCCAGGTTCTAATCTTACCTTTCCATGAAATAGGACATTTGGTGGCTAACAGTAATCTACTAGGTGTAGAACCTCAAGCCAGTCTATGGGAAAAAAAAAAAAAAAAAGGATTGGGAGAATAAAACAAGTTTATCTCAAATCTGTGGCATTAAAGGAAAAGTTCTCCAGGTCAGTGGTGACAGGGGAGTAGTTTTGAAGCACTGGTGACAGCTCCCAGTTATAGAAGCTGGCAGGTCTGTATGTGGGTGCTCTGGTAAGTGCCACCACATGACAATGCATGTTGTGCATTTGGCTTCATAAGAGGGGCTGGAGAGGAGAGTTGTGGTAAAGTTTGTGCTTTCGCTAGTGAGAGGTTTAAGGAACTAAGGACACATCATAGGGGAACGGGTTTCGTTAGTTATCATGCTCCTCATAACAAATTCTGTAGAAAGGAGAAGCAACTCCCATTTCATATTGCTGTTAGGGATAGCTCCCTACTTTCCTAAAGGAGTGCATTTAATGAAAAATGGTGAAACAGATCTTGCAATACTGCTGATTTGAAGTATGATCACATTGAAAGGTACATCATCTTGTTTCACAGAATCACAGAATTGTCTAGGTTGGAAGAGACCTCAAGATCATCGAGTCCAACCTCTGATGGTTTGGTTCCATAATCAGAAGAATTATTGCCTTAATGCCTTATAATTACAGCCAAAACCCATGCTAATACTGCTCCTGATCCATGATTACATGACAGATACAAACTTGTTGCATACTCAGATCCTAGGGTGTGAATTCTGGGGGGGAAATGGAGCTTAAAAGTATGCAGTAAATCAAAATTTTCTGTATTTCCTTTCTGCCTGCGATAAATACAAACAAAAATCCTTGCAAATAATATAATTAGGCAGGTGGATTTTTTTTTTTTTTTTTTTTTTTTTGTAAGAATGTTTTGCTTTGCATGCTTCCAGACACCAAAAGGGAAGTGTAAAAGAAAATATTGGTTAATCAGTTTATGAAGGGCTGCTTTATGGAATTTGAGGATGTAATCAGGAGAAAATCCTGACTCTGACAGTAGGCTTGCGCACGGGGGAAATTCCAGGCAGTTGCTTCTAGCAAGAGAGCTCCTTTAATCTTTGTCTTTGTTTGCTGTACTTATTGACGGGCTGAATTCAGTCGGTGCCTACTATTTCTGGGCAGGTTTTCCCAGTGTTTTTAGGGTGGATTCTTGTTGGGACCTGATGGCTTTCAAAACTGGAGGGCATTTTACTGGCTGACGGACATTCTAATTCGTTTACCTTTTTTGCGATGTTTATGTGCATATGGTACCTTTTCTTCCTCCCTCCATCAATTTTTCTCCACAGGTTTCATACTCGAAGCAACTCTGCATCACACTGCTGAGCATGCATACTAAGGAGGGCTCACAGTGTAATTTCATGAGCATTTGTTCAAGCAGCGCTGCTGGGCTGAGCTGTGCTCCTTCCCTCCCTGTAAGCCTCCCCTGTCGCTACCCACTCCACTTTCCCATTTTTATGCCTGCACCATGCCCTCAGCTGTCCTGGTAAAGCTGTTTGCTTGGCCTGACCAGATGAGGTGGAGGGAAATGTTAGTTTTCACGCAGATCGTTCCCCTTTGTATTACACTGGTGGAGTGACACAAAATGGGGAAGAAGAAAGCAGAGGTGGGAACAAGTGATAGGACGTAATGGGAGGGTGAAAGCTTACTTCCTCCACCTCTGTATCTACTCTCAGAGATTATGGTCAGACCAGAAGCCACTGACAATCTGTGTGGTAGGAGAAAGCCGGTGCTGTGTGTTAGTTTTGTTCCTCCTGATTTGCTGCCTGCCATTTCTTGCAGGGGTTAGGTGGTATGAGAACAGGTCTGGCTTGTTCACCCTTCAGTAAGTAAACAGTGCTACCTGCACTGCAGTTATTCCTAAACTTAACGTTGTGGACTGGGGCTTTAAGGCTTAGTCTGCTGGGTTTCAACAGCAATCGACTGACATGAAGTGCAGTATACAAAAAACTTACAGGCTGTATGAGCCTCATGTAACAAGAACTCTTCTCTGCTGGCTTCGTTGCATAACTACAAGCCACTTCCTCTGTGTTTCCATATCATCTTCACTGGGAACACGATAGATAGGTATGCAAAAACCCTGTGAGTGGTCATTTGGCCATCAAAGACATAGCAGAGGGGGTGTACATATAGGTATGTATATGTTTAAATTCTGTTTACTTGTTCCCAGGGCATGGGTTGAGCAAGCACAATAGTGCTGCTGTGGATGTAAAGGCAGAATGGAGCATTGTGGCCGTGGGTGCCATGTCGGTGACAGTCTGTAGAAATGAAGCTGTTTTGTAGATTTTGCATGGCCTCTGGGGGAGGCACAGCAAGTTCACAGAAATCAACTTTGTTGGATTACTCTCTAACACATCTAAATCAGAACTACGCTGTTTCATTTTAAATAGGTTAACTGAATGAACACAAAAATAGTAGGTGTTGTTCAGGTGAAAGTTTTGCCTGATGTGCCAGTGAGATGTCTCTATTAGCCATGATTCCGTTTTTCCAGTTGCAGCATGAGTGTGAGAGAGCACACCACCTTTCTTACCAGAATGCCTGATGGTTTTCCTTCTGTAAGCTAGGAAAGTCTGCTACCAAAAGAGAATCATCAGCCTGTGTCTATCAGCTTTTGTATAGGCTGTTACTGAATAACATAAGAGACCCTGTGGCTGGCTAGAGAGGTAAATGCTCTCAGTACGAGTTTCAAAAAGAGTAAGACCATTTTGCACATCCTCAACAGTGAGACTTCAGAAGTTTCACAAGCTCTAGGTGCTACAGGAGAGGCACACTTGGGTCTAAGGTATACATTTTAAAAGTCTGAAGGTCACCTCAGAGTATAGCTAAGCAAAATTGTGGAGTTTAGGAAACGAATTGAGAGCAAATATGGTGTGTTCTAATGTTTTTGTTTTGTCTTCATAAAGTCCACTGAAGCCTTTGAGTTGAACTCCTGAATTCCTGCTAAAAATGTTAAAATATGACCTCTGGTATCTGCACCTATATTAGCAGAAGCAGTAAAGAATCTCATGTATTTTCTCACAGAGGGAAGAAGGGAAGAATTAAAACCTCTTTCTTGCATCTCAGCCTAGATTTATGTAACCTGAAAAAATAGAAGGGGAATATATCCATCTTTACAAAAATACAGAGACTGTCTTAGCTGAATACTTGAATAAGGAGTACTGCGTGGAGGCAGCCTGAAAGCTTCTCTGCATCTAGCGGTGTTTGTAATTTGTTTCAAATTGTATTACTGCTATTCTTTGCCTTAGTTTCCATGTTCACTTCTCGAAACTCTGAATGCCACGTTATCACAAGGAAAACGTCCGAGTGATGTTTCCTGAGCATGTAAAAAGAGAGACACAGGGAAAGGAAGTTATTTTTTTATTATTATTATGTGAAGTAAAAGATTGGCACGAGCATGTTTGTCACCAGACTTGTTTAAAAAAATTACACGTAGATCTTTAGGCTAGAATAAAAGTACTCTCAAGCTGTGTATAAACACAGTTTCTCTAAAATACAAATATACAAAAATGTGTTAAAAATTGGTACAATGATGCACAATAGGAGCCAATGTTGGTACGTTATTCTTCAGCAGAAGCATCCAAAAAAGCAGAATTCACGTTGAACTCAAAGCTAAAGGTTTAATTTAAGCAAGTTTTGTTCTGATTTTTATTTTTTTAAGATCAGAATGTGTTTCCAAGATCGTTTCAAAGTGATAGATAAAAAAGGGTGATTTAAAGCAATCCAACTTAGAACTAAGCTCTGCAGCCAACAACAACTAAAAATTGTAGGTGAGAAAGAAAAAAAGTATCTGGTTTGTTTTCCGGTTTATATGGATGGATGTCAAATTTTTTTCCAGAGCAGAGTAAAACTTAGAACTGAATCATCACGAATTATTTTAAGAAAATTTTAAAGATGCAACTTTGCTGCATTGGAGAGCTTAGCTACCTTCAACTTGAGACTTTTAACTTTATAAGCAGAGAATGTTCAAGGGACATAGTGCAACTGTTCTGCATCAAGTGAAAAAAATCTAAGTATTTGTTTGTGGTACAGTGTTTTTCTTTCTGATTTACCAAGACCATTATACCTTGAGTGCATGTTTGAAGTGTTGACTATTAACATAGTATTTGACCAGCACATCACAAGTATAGTAACACCTTAATATGGAACTAGTTCTTGACATTTTGTTTATTGTAGTATTCATTGTATTTGTAGTGTCCTTGATTGTCTGAAAAAAAGAAAAAAAAAAAGAAAAAAAGAAAGAAAAGTGGCAAAAATTTCAATACTGTTATCTGTTTAACCAAAAAAATTGCATAGTGTTTTTTTTTACCTTGTGGACACATGTAATCACCACTACATTCTTGTTCATCAGATGATTTATTAGTGATTTTCACAGTGTCAGCAAGACCTTCCCTCTCTGCTTTCTGAGCTCTCCATGGGCTTGCCAGATCCTCTCATCTCCTGCCTGCTCATCCCCATCTGCTGTGGGATGACAGAGGCAAAGAAGAAGGGGGATACTGAAGGAAAGTTCCCCAGTATCTCCCTTGGTTTCTTTTTCTTTCTTCCCTGTCCATGACTTGTCATTTCCTTCCCTGGTGGGACCTGGGCAAGGAGGTTCCCCAGGTTGTCCTCCCAGCAGAAGGCCTCTCGGATGGTGCTTGGCTGCTTCTGCCTCGTGCCAACTGGGGAGAAAGAGATCACGAGCGGCCAAGTTATATTTTTACCTGACACAAGCTCTCTGATGCGAAAAATGAACTTTTGCCCTGCATATATGCAATGCCGTCCTGTTGAATTGTTCTCTGTCTAAAGTACGTATTTCTCAGTGTGGAACATTTTTAACTAATGAAAAGACACTGAATAAATACACTTGGATAAAAGCAGGCATGTTGATAATACAAACTATACGTCAGGTGGTATGCTTAACATCTGTATTTTAGAGCTGACTACACAAAGAAAGAATAAATAACTGCTGACGCTTTCAAAAACCTTTTTTTATACGTTATGTGAAAATAAATATCTTAGAGAACACATGCACTAAAAAATAAGAGATCCTGACTAATTGTTTAAACCATTTAAATGTAGCTTTAAACTCATGTGTGCAGTCTTGGCTGCTCAGCTTTTGCTGTCTTCCTTTAGGGTTGAGACTTTAATTAAAGGTCAGTGTCACACACATTTCCACAACACATAGTAAAACCCTGGAATGAAATGAGCCTCACTTGAACATTTGATTAGACAAGATAATGTATTTCCCCCTGGAGTAGTTTGTTATTCAAAACAAGCTCTTTAGGGAAGGAAGTTCACATCAGTTGGTAACTGTTCCTGTGGATACCGAAGAACTTTGTACAGTGCACACTACAGTAAATTGCACTGCAGGTCATTTAGGAGCTGGAAGCACAGCCTATATCTACGTAAAAGTGTGAAAATTTACTAAAAAATATTTTAAAAGGCTTAAATGCAGACAAAGAGCAAGTAGTGATACTAGAAAAAGTAACGACCAAATTTACATTGCCATTTGTTCTTAGTCCAGAAAATAGACTTCTCTAGTAAAAGTGCATTTTAGAAATGTTGTTTTACATCTTTTATATAATAATATAGAAAATGCTAAGTAAAATAGTGTGTAACGAGCTGATACCTTTAAATGCAATATGAAATTGGGTAACTTCTGTTTATGGATTTCCCTTACCTTTTTCAATACTATGGTAAACTTCAAAATTATTAGTTATTCTGTTCTGTAGTTTAGAATAGACTTTTTGCTGTCCTTGTCCTGTTTTGCCCCTTTTGTTCTTCACTTGTCATATACCAAAAATTTTAGTGAGTGGTAGCGAGTGGTGGTAGCAAGCAATGTTTCTTAGGATTCAGCCAAATTTTAACTTTTATTTTGATTTGTATGAATTCACTTTCAAGGGTAAACTAGAAGAGAATGTTATATTTGGGACTCTTGAAGTGAACATCTTCTAAAACAAAGATCGTTCTTTTCATGGGATGGAAACATTCCCTCAAGTTATTAATAAATGTTTGCTGCTGTGGAAGCAGTTTTTTATACATTTTGCAGTATAGCAGTAAGCATAGTATGTCTCTGATGAGTAGTTTGGTTTAGAAATCCAATCTAAATCTAATTTTTACTTTATCTCCGACTACCACAGTGTTTATGTATTTTGTTTCAGAAGTCTGTTTATATCCACCCCAATGAGTTAGTGGGTTAGCATGAGTTTGCCAAAGCTGTTAACCTACCTGTGGTTTGTATCTTGCTTTTTTATTTGTAATTATGGTAATGATGTGCATTGTAAAAGTTTTGTATACATTTGGGGAATGTTTCTGTCAGTTTTTTTATAGTATATAAAAGCAATATATAATATTAAGTTATATATAATATCAATAAGTCAATATTTAGGTATCTGAAGTCAATATTTATGTATCTGAATATTATACAAATAAGCCATTTTATATGACCATCTTTGGTACATAGTACTAGTACTTGAACTGTAGGTTCAAGTAGTCAATAGATAATACTGGAGTGGAAAAAGAAGGCCTGTTTTGGCACTGATCTCATGTGAGATTCCAACAAAGAAATTAATCTTGTTTTTTCCCTTCCTTCTCCTGCCTTTCTTCTTAGCTTAATCAGAAGGGGGTATGTGCCTGGTATAACATTCTTTTGGATCTTCACTGGGAACTCCAAGCGTTGTTCTTAGTCCTGTGAGTTGTAATTTGTTCCATAAGTAATGGAGCTAATAAATTCAGGTTGCCTGTGCAGGTAGGTGTCCAGCCTACTCCTCCAGTGATGATAGATCGTCCGTGTCTCCCTCAGGTCTCCTATTGCTTGATTTCCCTTGGAGTTGTCCCAGTCCCCCTCCAGATGAGTAAGTGGGGGTATATGTCAGGGCACCTTTTGGTAAATACATGCCGACTGCCTGGTCAGACCATGTGTATTGGTCAGTAGCTAATCCAGGAAAGCAGATAACTCATTGAAATCAAGCTAAAACTTTCCTTTTAGCATTGATGTTGAACCAGCTCCTTCCTCCAGCCAACGATGTTCCTGTTAGACTTGCCACTGAGCGGCACCTTTGCGTCCTCTGCCTCCTTGGCCCATTTGGCAGTCTTCTATCTTAATGAAACCAAGCTAATGAGACAGCATATGTTTCAGTAGGGTTTAAACAGTTCAGTAAGTTAGACTATGACTGAAATACAAATGTAACATTTACACTTTATGCCAACAGCCACATTTTATGCTTATGTTTGCAGATAACCTTTCTCCTTTGGGTACAATATATGTCTTAAGAAACCTAGGGTGTTACATAATCTGTTCCTTCTCAAGGAGAATGGAATATTTACTGCTCACAAAAAGTTTTAAGGAAATGAATTCTTGCAAACCAATGGGTGCTACGATGAACCCAAGTGCATCCCACTGTGTTGCTACTTGAGCCTGTCTGGTCTAGATGTACAGTGTCTTTAGGCAGTTGTTCTGTATAAAAATGGATCTGATGCCTTCATTGGTGGTGTATCTCTTTCGCCTTTCCAGCAACTTGTAAGATGTTGGTGTTGACTAGCTGTGTTTTCAGTTCAGTTCCTTTTCCTTTTTCGAGTGGGCTTTTCTGCCAATCTACTTCATTAAAGCATAACACACCTTGATTTCTATCCATCTAATTATGCCCAGCGTACAATATGAATTTTTAGAAGTAAATGAAAATTCAAGTTTTACATGGATTAATCAGGGCAAAAGGTTATCTTTTTTTTTTTTTTTTTTTAAGCCCAGGAAGAAAACTCATGGAGCATACTGGGGGGGAAGATGTTTTACAGCCAAATAAAATAGACTAGACCCTGTCTTGTGACTGCAGAATACTCAACAGAAAGAGTGTGATAAGATGGAGATCAGAGTATGGTTTGGGGCTGGTGTGCAGCATCACCAGTGCCAGTGAGATTCAGAGCAGCTGCCTCAAGAAATTCTAAGGTCTCATCAATAGCGATTGACCTTTAATGGATGGTGACTGCATTTATTGTGCTATCTAGTTTTTCACTTTTTTATTTTCCCTATGCAACATTCCAGGAAGATTTTCTTTAAATACTGTACTGTTGATAAAGAAAATAATAACTTTTATAATATAAAAAACATAGTGTTCTTAACTGCTTTTACAAATTAATGAATTACTACATTTTATTTGGCTCTCCCTTTAAAAAATATGCATTAAAATCCCAAATTATGTAGAAAATGGCTGAATAGGTAAGGCTTTTTTTAGCAGCTTGCTAAATTCCCAGGTTTATGATTTTAACTAAATGCTGTTAAGTCCCCACAGTAAAACACATCTATTCTATTTGCATAAAACGTATGGTTGAAGTGTATGATGCTACTTAGAAATGTTCAGTGTCCCTTTTCCTTGTGATTCATAAAAAGAATGTAAGAGGAAGAAGATAGTTGTTGTGGAAAGTTGTTACTATGAAATATGTAAAACATGAGATCTAATGGTATGTCAAAACAAAAATAACCTTCAATAGCTGTTCTAAATTAGGCAGAGCTTAATGGCTAAACAGACAAGCTTTGAGTTATTATTTGAAAAAATATTCAGATGAAGTGCAGTTCATCCATTCACATATTTCAGTTGGAAATTGGCTCTTCTGAAGTCAATGACAAGACTGCCAGCGACTTCAGTGTTACCAAGAGCCAATCCACATATTCCAACATATTTTCACCCAAGAAAAGATATTAGGTATGTCACACGAATTCATTGTTGTTCTGAACTGGCCAGAATGACCATGCATGGTACTTAATACACATCTATAGCCATCATTTTCATGCTGTGCTATTAAAAGTAGGGGAATGTTATTGTTGTTGGTGGGGAACTTGCAGAGAGAGAGTTCCTGACAGTAGGGATGCTCTAAAATTTGTCCTGCCTTAAAAACTTGTTTTGATGCCTGAATACTACATTAGTGCTTTTTTGTTGTTGTTTTGGTTTTGTTTGTTTTGGTTTTGTTTCTTTTGTTTGTGTTTCTTTTGTTTGTTTTGTTGTTCTGTTTGTTTTTCATTTTGTAATATTAGGTTGTTCTTTTGTATGTGATTGTAAATTGTACAAGTGCAATGTGATATTGCTGAGGTTTAGTGAATTACAATGGAGTTCTGCTTTTCCGTAATGCAGATAAGACACAAGCAGTGTTGTGCTTTTCAGATTCCTGAAAACTTAATGAATTGATTTGAGATGTGATTATTCAGGTAAAAGCTAGATAGCTTAAGGTATGCTTTATTCAAACAGCCCTTCACGAAAAGCTGCAGGTATAATTTCAATTTTCATAGCATAGCCATAGGTTTTGTATGGGCAAAAGCAAACCTTATTCTAAAAATATTTGTTGTAGATAGAGAATTGAAAAGACTGGTTAAGTAGGTGAGAAACTTTGAAGATAACAGCTGTGATTCTTTGTTTATTTGGTACTGTTGCACGCTTAACCAGAATCCCATGAATATTTGTGGAGAGTTGTCTTGTTCGGGTTTTCAAGGTGGACACTGAAATTTCAAGGGAATTGAGAGGTGAGAAAAATAAGTGTATGCTTTTCATGTACCTGGGCTTTTATACTGTATCAACAGCCAACGATGATGATTTGCAGCATTATATTGCTTGTGGTACAGAATTATTTCACAAAATGTTTGATGGATTTGCACATCCATATAATCAACAAAAATTCATTGTTTTAGTCTTAGTCTAGCAGAGTTGAAAATAGATTGGAAGACTCTCATCTTCCTTAATAAAATCTTATTGTAAAAATATATACAAAATACACTAGGATAAGCAGACTTAAAAACGTGGTCTTTTGAAAGTCCTTCAGCAACCTTTTGTTTAATTTTTCTAGTTTCATCATGCAGTGTGCACTTTTGGTGGTTAACAGTCTTTGTAACTGAGTACGAAGAGTTGGGCATTACATTCTCTGCCGTGACTTGGTGTGGCTTTAAGAATAAAAGGAATTAGCAGGTGGCGTAAAGAACTACACCGTCTCTGCTGACCTCTTAATGACGTTCCTTCTAGCTCATACAGTCTTTTTTTTCAGTTCACTGGGTGAATAATAAAGGACTTTCCCCTTTCCTGTTCCCCTGTCAGCAGGGTTGCTTGAACTGTAAATCTGCCTAAATAGTTTGTAAGTATATCCTGCCATAATTTATTAATCTGTACTGAAGATTGCAGGGATACAAAACACTAAAATATACAGTATCATGAAAGCTCAAGCAGTGGTATAGTTGCAGTACAAAAAAAAAAAAAAATGACTACATTTTATAAATTCACATAATTGTCCTCTTGAAATGCACGTCGAAACAATATTTCTTGTTTTCATTTTGGAAGCCTAATGCTGACTTTCTGGGAGTCAGTTTAGTTGTTACAGTCTCTGACTATTTTTATTCCACTTCCTAAGAAATGTGGATGTCGGCAGAACCTTTTTTTCCAATCCACACATTGTCTGGAAAATCTTACACTACATAAAAGTTAATCTACTTACCTGAAGACCCAACTTCTTCCTGAAATATCTTGGATCTCGTCCAGCTCCAGCACAGAAAGGTCATAGTTTGGAACTATCATATGCAGGAGCATTGTTGAAAAATAACTTAGTGTTTATATTTAAACCTCATTGTTACGTGTTTAGTTATTGACCCATGTATCTGTGAAGAGAAGTACATTTCTTCCTTCCTCTCTGTCTTCCTCTCCCTCCCTACCGAGGGAGGTCTGGTCCTCCCGCTACCTTTCTTCCTCTTTCCTGCTCCCTCATTAAAAATAGAACTCTTCCACTTTATTTTCATTTTCCTGAGCAACCCAGCCCCAGCACACTCTGTCACAAGATTCACTTTCCACTGTTGCCAGCATCCCTACAGATTTCTTTGTCCTAGATAGCACTTCCCCAGTGAGACACCAGATGACTTAAGGAGATGAGACAAGGGTGACCAGTTCTGCGAGGGGAAAGTGGGACACACATGGATTCTGTTTGTGTGGGAATCCTCTCTAGTAGGCAGAAACTTTCCTTTCGCTATGTTATCACCTATGGGAGAACCCAACAAAACTCTTTAAATAGGGATTTAAGTTTTTTGCTTGCAGCAGAAGTTGTCTTTTTGACTTAAGTTAAGATCCAGATTATTCGTAGTTTTCAGTCATCTGGAGATTTTCTCATTTTCAGAGACTTCTGTTTCTTGGTTTGGAGGTTTTTTCATGCTTATGTGTGATTTTGCATTGCCTCCATGACCTAAATTGTCAATAGAGTTTGGAGAAAAGAAAGCAAATATAGTAATATCTATTAATACATGTTGGAAAGCCCGCCTAAAAGGATTGCTATCAGGCAGAAAGTCTGTGGGCTTCTGACCAGCATAGATTGGTGGTGAGGAAGGCAATCAACAAGTCTTGTGACTATTGATCAGGGTACTCCATTGCCTCTTTTACAGATTCTTAGTTTACAGGGTCAGCAAGATGATAACAAATCCTTCTGTCAAACCAGTTATGGTTACAAGCACTGAGCTGGGTGTTAGGAATGTCTCAGGTGCATAGGTGGTGTCTTTTCCTGATTGATGTACATTCTTTTATTCTTTTATAAAGAATTATTATTTTTTTATTAAAAAAAAAGGAAAAGAGGAAAAATGAACTTAATTATTTTGGAAATGTCATGGTTAAAAAAAAAAACAAAACAAAACAAAACAAAAAAAAAACTGTCCAGCTTGTTTTGAAATTCTTTGGCAAACTTCTGTCTCTCTCCCAAATTATGTACTATCTCTGTTGAGATTGATTTGATCTTGTTAATACAGGTGGAAGCCTCAGAGTCAAAATAATATTCCAATAATTAACTTTGAAGTCGTTACTAATACCCTTAAACAGTAATAAATTGTGATTTTGATTGAAATACCTCAAAAATTCTTAGAGACAGCAGTAGGGTTTTTTTCCAATATATAGTTGGGGAAACTGAGCCACCAGAGGTCACAGAGAATAGTTGGCAGAGCCAGAAATAGAGCTCAGGCTTTTCCACTTTCAGCTCAATGTTCTTGTCACTGGATACCACCAGATGGTCTCCAGATTATTCAGTAAATAAGCCTCTGCATCCTCCATAAATATTCTGCCAAAGCCAACTGGCTGCGTCTCACGCTTGCTAGTTCCCAGTCTGTGAGAGTGACTGACTTGGCAGGTAATGCTGTAGCTGGCCCCATTGAGCAATCTTTTATTCTGCAGGTTCACCAGCTTTACCAAGCAGAACAATCCCTTCTCTACCACCATTTTTAGCAGTTCTTTTCTGTGACATAACGTACTTTTGTATGTAAAACTCTCTGTGTATGCTTGAGGCAAACAATCTGATTTAAAGGAAAAAAGCCCTCTTCTGATAACTGCCTGCAGATGTCTGAAGACTTTCTAAAGAAATATTTTATCTGCTTTTGAAATCTGGATTGCTAAATTGTTACTGTCTGTGTGTCTTGAAATTCAGAGGATATATATATATATATATGCTTGTATATGCATGTGTGTGTGTGTGTAACATAAATACCAGATGGGAGAGGAGGTTCATGACTAGAAAACAAACTGTTTTCTGGTCCCTCTTAATTGACTTCTTCAATTCCTAGTTCATACGCCTTTTGATTGCACCTATTTTGGGGAGGGTTTTCATGGCTCTTCAGTTCTTCAGGATTTGACTATACCATAATATGTGCCTTATATACATGTACCTAATCTAACCCCCATGAGACTAGTATTCTTTTCTTGGGAGGTTTAGTAGCATAATTCAAAATGCTGACCAATGGCAGCTTTCCTCAATTCACATTGCTACTAGAGTTATGCTGCCAGTGTTTTGCAAAAACTCAGCTTCTTCCAAACCAGGTAAACTGCAGGAACCTAATGCCCTGCAGGAACCACAAAGTAGATAAACCATCTCACTGGAATGGCATTTAACTGGTATTCTCCAATCTGATGGAAGCAGTTCTCAAGGACCTTGGCACATGCTGAAGGTCTGGGCTACCAGAAACCTCAAAGAGTTTGACAGAGGTAAATGCTACATCCAGTATATGGAAGAAAACAGCCTTGAGCATCTGTATGGACAGAGGACCAGCTGGACAAGTAGCAACTCTGCCAAAAGCAGTCTTGGAGGTTTGGAGGAGAAGTTAAACATGAGTCAGCAGTGTCTTGTGCATAGTGAGTTGCATTAGGAAGAGTGTCAGCTGGTCAGTGGAAGGGATTATTCCCCTCTACACAGCACTCAAGAGGTCACATCTAGGGCATACGTCCAGCTTTCCACCCATCCAGGATGAGAAATGTCAGAAGACTGCAGCCTGTCCAGTGGAGAAACCACAAACAAGGTTTGGAGGATGAAGCACATGGCATGTGAGGAGAGGCTGAGGGGAATAATCTTGCTTAGTCTGGAAAAGAGGAGGCAGGATTTAATAACAGTCAGCTCCCACGTGAAGGAGGAGGAGAATAACACAAATGGAGCTGCAGCCCTCTCAGAGGTGCACAGTGATGAGACAGCAGACACAAACTCCAACAAGAAGGGTATAACAGATATGACAGAACCAAGAATTCTGAAGCAATAAACAGCTTGCATATATTTTTTGTTCTCACCTAAACTTATGTTTTTCTACAGCTTGTACAACTCATAAATGGAGTTTGTACTTTTGGATTATTATTTTTTTTTAACTTAGCTAGAAAGAGCACCTCATGAAGCAACACTCAATCTATACAGATAGAATCATCAACAAAAAGCATCTAGATTAGCATCTGATGAACAGCTGTAGCTCAGCTGTGGGGATCTCCGTTGCCTGAGAGCCAAGTAAACCTGTGAAGACATTGCCACAGTGATGATGGTGAAAGATGACAACAGACAGGCAAGGTGTCTGCTTACTTGTGTCAGAGTTGCTCGTCTGTTTCAGGTACCCTAGGTGAAGCTATTTTCCATTGCCAGTCCATTTCTTGTACCATCCCCACCATTGTGTAGTGGTTGGCCACCGTCCCCAAAACAACTCACCAAGAAGCAAGATGCACAGTCCTACAAGAGACAGAGTGATAAAGGAGCAAATTACAGGAGCTTCTTCAAGGGGCAAGGCATTTTAAGAGATAGCATGTAGAGGTAAGAGTGAGAAACAGGCAATTTAATATTAAGCCATCAGCTTCGACAGTTTGGTCTTTCCTGTGACCCATCACCTTTGCTGCAGCTTTTCTGAGAATTCTGTTTTCTCTTGGCCCTTGTTTGTCCACTGCCACTGGTTTTGTCTCTCTATAGCAGAAAAAAGGAGCCAGGCAAGTCTGGAATGGGCTCTCCCATCTCTACAGGCTTTAACTTAGCATTGGAAGACTGGGCAATCTATCTGTCTTTGTCTGTCAGCTTCAAAGTTCATTTGGTTTAAAAATAAGTCATGAGATGGAGGTCAGCTGCCTTTTCATGCAAATCAATGTCATGGTTTCAATTTAATAATTTTGGTACTGTGGAAATTGTTGGTCATTTGTTGCAGTATGTTCTCAAGTTTCTTTGCTTGACCTCTAAATGCCCCAAAAAGTATATAAAACTTCTGGGTGGAGGAGAAAGGAGAGAGATGTTTATCATAATCTCTACTAGGATTTTCAGATTTTACCAGTGTTGGTTATGCAATTTTAAAGTTGCACTTTAAAAAAATCTTAACTATAGTGCACTTAAAATGTGAGGAGAGCATGGAACTTCATGAAACAAAATTAACTGATTCTTCTAGTATATTTTTTTTTTGTAAGTACCTACATGTATTACTGTGCTTTTATGATTATTTTGTATACTAAACCAGAAGGAACCAGAAGAAGGGATTTCCTATCACTGCAATCAAAACTGACTTTGGAATCTGCCAAACGAGTTAAGACTGGAAAGCATAGATTCCAGGGAATAAGAACAATGTGTTTGTGGAATGCTGTTGAGGTTGCAAACCTTAAAACTGGGCATTTTAATGCATAGTACATACACCCGCCTGACAAACCTTATTGTCCCTCTGTTTTTTCCTTTTACTTTCTAGTAGCAGAACTGAAGTGTGATATAAGTATTATTCTGAACTTCTGATTACTGTACATGAG
The DNA here is from genome assembly GCF_963932015.1 of Anas acuta. Lineage (NCBI taxonomy): Eukaryota > Metazoa > Chordata > Aves > Anseriformes > Anatidae > Anas > Anas acuta. The sequence continues at coordinate 109,677,439 of NC_088980.1, forward strand.
TGGAGGGAAAAAAACAACCCCCATCCATTTAGAAGAATGTGGCAGAGGAGAGTGTTTACACAGGCTTATGTCATGCTCAGCTGTACACTAAAACAGCTGCTTGCTCTAATTTAAGACTAAGAACGTTGACACTGTCCACTGAAAACACTGGACCTATTGTCTGAGCAGTGCAGATAACCAATAGTTGGCAGCTAGGCTTTCTTTTTTTTTTTTTTTTTTTTTTGTACAAGGTCTCTCCATGATCCTAGTTGTACAGCCTATCTGTAATTCCCATTTACCTGCTTTTACGTGTATATGCACATGCATGCCATATTACCCTTACTTGTCACTGTTGCCAAACATTTTGAGGCCATAAAAGAAGACCTAAGATGCTAACCTCATTGGTCTCTTCCTACAACACCTAATGGATCTAAAACAAAACTAAGAACCGTAGAATTCAAGTACCCTTTGCTTTAAGCACAGATTAGTGGTTTTGGTTAAATTCAGTGTAAAGTTTTCTTTCCAGAGGAAAGTAATAAACAGAATTTCAAGTACTTTCTTCAGCTACTGAAAACCTATCCATGCTTTTAAGGGGTCAGGAGCTATGCCCTTTTTCATGCCTTGTTCTCATTGGCAGCTGAGGCCTGTGCAAACTGCACAGGCTGACTTGAAGGGGAACCCTTCTTTGAAAATGCTGAGTTTGCCAAACTTTTGAGCAAAGGGCACAAAGCTCAAAGTGTTGTTTATGAAAGAGGTTTTGTCACCAAGGTCTGCTGAATCTGATTCTTCACATAGATCTGTCACTTTCATAAATGGGCATTCGCTTCTTTTCCCAGAAGGTAATAGAACTAATACGAAGCTCTGCACATGGTGTCTTCTTTATTATTGATCTCCCAAAGATGATCCTTGTTCACTGCATGTCAAAAACAAACAAAACCAACAAAACAACAGCAACAAAAACCTCATAAAGTTCAACAAGGAGAGGAGGAACAACCCCAGACATCGATATTTTCTGTGGTCGACCTGCTGGAAAGCAGCTTGGCAGAAAAGGACCTAGGAGGCCTGACAGATAGCAGTTGACCATGAGTCAGCAATGTGCTCTTGCTGCTAAGAAGGCTAATGGTATTCTTGGCTGCACTGGGCAAAGTATCACCAGCAGGTCAACAGAGGTGATCTTTCTGTTCAATTCAGCATTTGTGAGGCTGCACCTGCAGTAGTGGGTCCAGTGCTGAGCACCCCAGGATGTAAGAGATAAGAGACATGGACGCACTGGAGAGAACCCAACGCAGGCCCATGAATGCGATGAAAGGACTGGAGCACCTCCCCTGTGAGGAGAGGCTGAGAGAGCTGGGACTGTTCAGCCTGGAGAAGAAGAGGCTCCAGGGGAACCTTATCAATGTCTATAAATATAAATATTCCAGGGAAGCTGCGATAAGGCTGGAGCCAGGCTCTTTTCCAGTGATGCCCAGTGCCAGGACAAAGGACAGCTGACACGGGAGGTTCCCTCTGAAGCGTTTCTGTGCTGTGCAGGTGACCGAGCACTGGCACAGATTGCCCAGAGAAGTTGTGGAGTATTTTTGAAGATATTTAAACGACATCTGGACATGGTCCCAGGCAACGATCTCTGGTTGTTCCTGCTGGAGCAGGGGACTGGACCAGATGACCTTCAGAGGCAATGGCAACCTCAGCCATTCCATGATTCAGTGAAAACAAAAGTCTGAAAAATTCCACTGATCAGACTTCAACAAATTAATTCATCATGAGAAGCTGGATTCTTATCAGACCGAAAAACAAAATAATTTCCACATCTTTCTATCTATCTCATTTAAAAACAGTCAAACTCTCAGAAGTACTTTCCCTTCTCTCTGGGAAGAGAAGCTGTCATCCAAACTTAATGGATCAGACAGGCCAAAAAAGAAGTCCCACTTCGTCATCCCTTTGAAGGACTTTCCCTGCATGATGGATCAGTGGAAGGAACAGCATCTGGAGTCAGGGTGAAACCCCAGGGTTCTCCAGCCACAGCCATCCTGGATTTTCCTTCCAACACCAAAACCACACCTTTATTTCTGGAGAAACACAAGTAACAAAGGAAAACGTTTTTTCACTCCTGCACATGTTGAAAAAGTAATACGGAAAACAGCTCAATTACACCAAGTATACTAGTGTACTGGTTTTCAGTTCTCTCAACCTATGCATCTCTAGTTGGTGTATACAATTGTTTAGAGACAGAAGTGAGCACATGTAATTTAAGTCACTGTATAGAACTGTGGACAGGAAAATAATTTTATTAGCAGTATTGTTAATAAGCATGTCAAAACTTTTTGCCACTGTTGGATATTGTATGTTATTTATAAGAAGAAAAAAAATACTGCTTTCTTCTTTACTGTTATGCAAAATCTATGTAGAACAGAACAAAAGAAACTTACCTGGTGATCTCCTTTTTGCATAGTAGGCTTATTGCACAAGATGACGTTGAAGTTTTGGGAGGTCTTCTGATTTCTGTAAGGCTTTTGTAGTATGAGGGGAGGGTTTTTAGCTTTTTCTGTTGGGCTTCCCATTTAATCTGTTATTTTACTTTCCAGAATCTATGATAGGTGGAAGAAGTTCCAATTGATGAATACGGTTTCCTTCGGTAAATGAAAACAAAATCTTTAGAGAAAATGAAAACCATAAAGTTCATAGACACTTAAGAATGCGTTAACAGTTCATAGGAATGGCCAAGTTATCTATATTCCTACATCTTTTTCTCAAATATATTAGAAAATAAAAAAGCAGTAACACTAATATCAGTCTTTCTGGTGTCACTAAAAGGGGCAGCCTTCAGTTCAATGCATAAATACGAGCAGTCTAATAGGACTTTTTGAATCCTTTTTGAAAGCTCCTGTATTGTTTCTCAGAGAGAAGGAAAATTCAGACATTAAAAGGAGTACATACTATTGTCCCATTTAAATTCTCTCTTTCTCTCAATCTTACCTCCTTCAGCCCTGTTACAATCAAATGTTTATTTTCTCATGGAAACCTTTTTCTCCTAGAGAAAAAGAAGAGCTCGTGGAATTTTAGGAAAGGTGGTAGTTTGTGTTTGTTTTTGTTTGTTTGTTTGTTTCCAAGTTCTTTTTATCTCAGAAAACAGAAGTAAAGCATTTAGGCATATATATTATCTTTCCTTTTAATCAAAGATTGTTTGTGACTCTCTCCAAGAAGGATGTGTATTTCTCCCAAGTTGACATGCAAAAAAACGTTTTTTCAGAGGCAATTAATTTCTTATTTAAAGAGATAAAAATAAGGATCAAAGACCCCAAAGTAAGAAAAATACGATGATTAAGGCGACTGTGATTTAAAGAAGTATTTTTTTAAAATCATCGGGTAGTAAAGCAGAATCAAGTAAGGCTGTCAGTAAGGGGGACAAAGAGAATCTAAAGAGCACTTAGTCTAGCAGTTAATTTTTTTTCCAAGAAATGAAGCTATCTGCAAAAACCTACTAAAATGACAAAAAATATCTAAAGAAAGATGGTTGTATGTGAAGAATAATATTTCAGCAGTGCTTCATTAGAGAGGGCTGCAGCAGCAATCAGTAAGGTTGATGCAGAACTGTTGCAGTTGGAATGAACATTGATGCCAAAGTCAAATGTGATACCTGCCTGAAATTAAAGGGCTGGAAAGAAACTGTGTGAGTTTATCTCAATGTGTTAGAGATGTCTTCTACTACAGAGAATAATCTGAACTGGATGAAGAGGGAATACGACACTATTTTTATTGCTCTAGGAGAGGAAATTCCTATTCTGAAATCAAAAAGCACTGGACAATGGGACTGTTTAGAGATACTATCCAGTGAAAGGATAGATGGCTATGAAGGTGGGTGGAAAATCAGTTCCCAGATGCTATTGAAGGCATAGAAAACCTGTCAGAATCTAAGATGAAGTTCTCAAAAAAATATCCCATTGCTGTCAGTTCATATATGCGTCTCATGAGATTCTGTTGCTTAAACAAAACTTAAAAGAACTAGTGATTTCCTGAAACGGAACATAATGGAGAAAATTTTAGAAATCTAAGAGAGTTATTATTTTAACAGTTATGAAATAGAGAAGGATTTTACTTTCCTGTGCCCAGATCACAACGAAATATATAAGGGTGGGAGACAACAGTTATAGCAAACTTAGAATGTTTCTGGTTGTTGGCTTTTGTATGGTCGTATTTCACTTTGTGTTTACAGGACATTAGTTTTTAACTCCAGAAACTGTAATCAGACTGTCAGTATGCACTGCTGGGCAAAGATACTTTACCTCTATATATTAGATTTTAAAAAAAATCTTATCCTTCCATATAGGAAATTAGTACAAATTAAAATGTATTGCAGATCATTTAGAGAGAGGTGTTGACTGTTTATTATGTTCACATTTATTGTAAACTTCTATTTGTTGCGAGGGATAAAGATAAATATAGTTTTGAACCCTTTACATGATGAAAAATGAAGGTATATAATGATATAAAGATGCAAGATATAAAAAAAATTACAGCTACGTGGCAGTATGTTAGTATATAATAGCACAATAAAGACAGGATTGCTTTATACATTTTCCTCTTATTTCTGTGAGATGATTTCTAACTATAGAAAAAAAAAAAAAAAGAAAGAAAAAAAAAACAGGAGATGTTTCCAGCTTTAAATCTCAAAACTCCAGAATGGATTAGGCCAGGCAGGAGCCAGTAAACCGAAGTGGGTCAGATGGCATCCTCGGAGAGTGTAGAGCAGATTATTGCAGAGCTCCAAACCTGCAAAACACTCTGGATCTTCCAAATAAAGGAGACCAACCAGTTCTTTAGGGGAAAGGCCCTTCCGCTTTGAGCCATTTGCTGTTACTCACTGGGCTGGCAGCCTGACAGAGTATCCCTCCCTCATACATTCCTTTCTCACTAGATATATAATTTTTCCTTTGCATGTTGTCATAGTTTTAAGCTCCTGACTCAGATTTCTTAAATACCATCTAAGACAACTGCATATTCTTTTCTCAGAAATGGGGGTCGAGGGTAGGCTGGAAAAAGACACAGTTGCTCTCTCCATTGCAGCCCTTTTTAGCGTGTTGGTGCTCCATGCTCAAGGAGACAGATCTTCAAGAGGGAAGGTTTTTAAAGATACCCTATGATACTAACCTATTAAGAAAAAGTTATGTTTTGTGAACTTGGTGGCACTTTGCGTCTATTCCACTGCACCTATATGGGCAGATGGTTACTCCTTTTATTCCAAAATGACACAGATGGTGATCAGTAAGAGTCATTTTCATGCAGGCTTTTAGTATCTCAACACTTACAGGCTTTGTAAGACCTGAGCACAACCTGTTACCAAGTCAAATCTTTACCTCATCTCTGTCACTGCACATAATCCAGACTGTTCGAGGCAACCCTACTATAGAGATATATGATGAAAGTGGTTAAGGATGAGTGTGTCCCATTCAGCTGGACAAATAGGTAGTGCTGTGGTGGGAATGGTACACTGAGTAAGTGATCTAGTCAATGATCTATGTCTTGTGAACCAGCCATGCAGGTTTCCTCTTACGTGGTCATAAGATATGCATATCAACAGCAGTGCAATATTCATGTTACTGTGTAGTCTGATACAGTTCTCTCTACAAACAAGCAAGGTGTGACTTCTCCCAGTTTTTGCTCAAACTAGGGAAAGAGATGATCTGGTATGTATGAATTCCTGACAGAATAGGGGCAAAGTCTTTCTTTCTTATACCTGTTATTGCCTTTCTTTTTATTCATTGGGAAGCAAGCAAAACAAAATAGTTCAAAGAAACAGTGGTTATACAAACATAACCAAAACAGAAAAGTTCCTGACATACTTCAGTTATCCTTGGAAATTAACCAGATTTAATTACTGTGTAATCTGAATTTAAAAAAAAAAAAAAAAAAAAGTCGTTCTACCCCAATACCGTTTTCTTTCCTGATGGTTAATTTTTATGGCAGATATGTTTGCATTGTGGTTTCAAGCTTGAACTGTTGAGTTTGAAACTGTGCACCTGCAGCACGTCACAGAATCCCAGCAGGGCTGAGGCTGTCAGGGCCCTCTGGAGGCCCCCTGCCTCAACCCCTGCCCCAGCAGGGCCACCCAGAGCAGGGTGCCCAGCACCACGGCCAGGCAGCTTCTGAAGGTCTCCATGAGGAGACCCCACGGCCTCTCTGGGCAGCCTGTGCCAGTGCTCGGCCACCCGCACAGCACACAAGTGCGGCCTGGGGCTCACAGCCTGTGCCCACTGCTCCTTGTCCTGGTGCTGGGCAAAGAGCCTGGCTCCATCCTCATTGCACCTTCCCTTCAGGTACTTAGAGATGCTATAGATCCCACAGAGCCTCCTCTTCTCCATGCTGAACAGTCCCAGCTCTCTCTGCCTCTCCTCACAGGAGAGGTGCTCCAGTCATCTTCGTGGCTGTTCACTGGGCTCTCTGCAGTGTGTCCACATCTCTCATGTACTGAGGTGCCGGCACAGGACCCATTACTGCAGGTGCGGCCTCACAGATGCTGAATTGAACGGCAGGATCACCTGCTGTCAATACTTTGCCTAATTCAACCTAGAATACCATTAGCCTTCTTCGTAGCAAGGGCACATTGCTGGCTTATGTCGTTGCTGGTGTTCATTTACAAACATGTTGTTTTTTATAATTTTTTTTGTAAGCTTGCTTCAGAGTAAAATATTTAATTGCAAATCTGTCTTAAATTATCTTTTGACTATTGGAAGATGAAGTTTTGCATGCTTTTTAAGATTATTAGTCTCTCTTTGGGGCACTGTTTCAAATTTCTTTACAATTTATATACACACAGTTGTTTTGATCACTAAAATGGCTTGCAAAGTCCTTTTCAAGATATGAAACTTAATATTAAATGCTATTGTGTAATAACCAATTAGTAGCTGTTCCATATATAGAGAAAGAAACTATTTACTTCCTCCTTTCAAGTGATATTTTCTATCGTAATATTCTGTTTTTATGGTAACAGTGCCAGAAAGAGAAGCTGGTTTTGCTGGGCTTTCTTAAGAAGAATTTCTCAAATTAGTATATTTTAATGAATTCATAAGAAGTCTGTCAGAAAAATGTTGATGATTTTGGAAGACTGTTTCTCTTTTTTCTGTAGTAATGCTAAGACTTTGAAAATACACATCTGATTCCTGTTATTTTTAATTTTATTTAGTATCATTTATGTATGCTCTTTTTTAAAGCTGGTTTTATATGTAAGATGGTACAAATCTAAATAGATTAATTACGATAGAAGCTGTTATGACATTAGAATCAAATATTTATTTTAAAAGGAATAACAAGGTTGTAAAGAACTTCAAACATAATACCATCTTCTTAATATATATATATATTCCTCCTATAGTATGTATATATATAAAATATCTTCTGTAGATTGTTCTTATTAAAGACTCACTGTGGGCATGTCTGTGACTCACACAGGGTAAGGAGGATACGGTTGTGGTAAAAGGTATTCTAGTCAGCTCTTCAGATGGGAATTGGACAAGGTCAAATTGGAATCATGTATACCAGGAAAAGAGTGTGCAGTTGCCTTATTCATTGTGTTGAGCAGAGGTTTCATTTAGAGGTTTTAGCTTTTTCTCATTAGAAAGTCTGTGATCATTTGCAGGAGCCCATTTCAGGGACATGGGTCTGACTGTGCTCCTTCTAGCTAGCTAACAGATTCAAGACAGTGGTAGCACAAGGTTAGTGGTGTTATTATTTTGTTTTCCTTTTATCCTGGATGGAACCATTTCTCTTAGGCTTTGAAAATGAACTGCTGAGAATTTCACTTGTCTCTGCACACCTGAGACCAAGTATTTCAGTTGTTTTCTGGTGTCAAAAAAGTGTTAATTCTTTGATACCAGACATTAATTTCTGTTGTGGGAAAGTTGGCTTCAGTGGGCTCAGTAATTTTGACTGATCCTGTAATGTTCCAGCAACAATTTAAATCTTACAAGAGCCATTTATTTTTAAAAATGCTGTTTCAATTTATTGTAGTAGAGAAAAACTTTGTATTCTTTCTCATTATGATGGAAACTCTTTTCATTCTCTTTCTTTTCATTCTATTTGTTGCGACATTAGTGACAGATCCTAAGCACAGGTCTGCTGTCATCAGCTATAAAACTATTTTAGAAGCAGCATCTTAGAAGAATAATGCTGTGACAGCTTGCAGAAGAAAAGATTAAGATTTGAGCATAAACTTTTGCAACATGATTTCCCTGGGAGGCAGAAAACTTAAGAAATCCATGTTGCTTGTTTAGAATATCCATTCTACCACACGTGGTGCACTGTGGCTGAAGTGTTTTGTGTTATTATTTGAAAATTAAATGATATATTCATGTTGATCAAGGGAATCAGTGTTTGGGATCTTAAGAAAGCATTGTAAGATTAACATTTGCAGTAATTGTTGGCTGTAGTTACATCAGTGGGAGCAGTACCATACGTAGACTTTTTTTTTTTTTTGACTCCACCTATCACAACAGTTGAGGGGACCTGGGGACAGGAAGCAGTTTTTAGAAATATCCTTGAATCTTCTTCCTGAAATAAATCAAGGCATTTGTATTCAAGTAGCTGTATGTGTGTGTGCTCGAGTTTGTGTGTGTATTTGTTTGAGTTTAATTAAATGCTCTTTCCTTGCATAAGAACTACATGTTTGTGATGGTAAAGTCCAAAAAAAAACCAGTAGTTGGCTTTTCCATAGTACTTTTCTAAATGACTTTTCATTGTTTTGTTAATGCAAGACATAAGCTGGTATCCTGCCAGTGTGTTCTGAGTCTTTTAGACTTAGATGTCACTTAGATGTCACACTTCTGCTTTGCAGACAATGAGTGCTCCAAGAATGCTTCATAGAAAGCAGTACATACTGTTACAGTTGAAGAAGAACTCTTGAAACCTGAACATGACTTTACTGAAACGGGCTATTTTAGTAGTAATGAAATCTTCATAAGAAAACGTGTCTTTGTGAACCTACATTTGCTTTCAAGAATATGACCACTAAAGAAACATTGCACTGTCTTGAGAGGGCAGTCGTGTAGGAAAGCACAAGGCAGTATTTTCCATGTGTCACAATATAGTTTGTGAATTTTCTGTTTTTTTCTGTTAGCTTAACTACAAGATGAAATGTTTGGATTCAGAGTTGCTGAGGTTTTGTTTTGTTCTTTTCAGAAAAGTGTTGTGGACAGATGTTATTTTGTAATAGTTTATTCCATGTTTCTGAATAGTCTGATTTAATATCCAATTAAATGATAGTTAAAAATAAAAATAAAAAAGTAGAGACAAAGATTTTGGAGATATAAGCTGCATTTAACTTTTCTACTATAACCTGATTTTACTTAGGTAAAAAAAAAAGGTTACTGCTGCTGTAGGAATCAATTTCCTGTAGTAACATCAAAATGCATATGTAAACTTGCTGTGCTGTTAACTTAAAGCACCAAGTTTCATGGAATGGTTTTATTGCTATGTGCCCTATGTAGGTGGGACTGTAGTGTAATGCTACACATGTGCCAGTCATCGCTAGTTTTGAAGTGGTGTTTTGAAATTACACATTGTTTTCTGCTTGAATTAGTATTGACAAATATGTAGAAGGGTTTTCTTTCGTGTTTTTCCATCCCTGCCAGCCAGGAATAGTGTTCATAAACTGCCCCTCTCATCTTGGCAGGTGAAAGCTTTTGCTTAGATCCTCAGTGTAACCAAAGGATGAATGCATTAATACAGTTTCAGGGGGTCTTCTGTCAGGTCATGAATGGCATTCTGTAGTCCACATAAAATTAAACTCAGTCTTTAATCTCAAATATTTGCATAGACCTTTGAGAATGGCAAGAAGATAGGGCTGACCATACCCAGAACAAACATTTTATACCTGTAGAACGAGAAAATTGTAAGTGGTTCTTTTGTAGATTTTGCTTTACAATAACAGCAGAAACAAGGTATATTTTACTAAAACATTCTTGTCATTTAAGTCCTTTACAGTTTATCTTTACTTAAATGGTACATTATGAAAGAGAACAGATTGGTCATTTTTAATATACCTTGATTGTTTCCTGCATTGGAGTAGGTTTGTATTCTGTATCTGTAGGTTTCTGTATCTGTGTCTATTTCTGTATTCTGTATCTGTAGGTTTATATTTTGCAGCCATTTCCATAAGAGGAAATTTGGTATTTAAGTTGTAATACTCCTCAATTTTATAATGTCACAAATACATCAACTTCATAAGAATACACATTCTTGAAATTACAATTTATTTGAAACAATAAAATTTTAAAGTTCTTGGTAAGTTACTTATTTAAATCCTAAATGAATTTGGAGGGGAGGAGGGCATGTTACTCTGTGAACTGTTCAGTTCAGGAGAAAACTACAAAACTGATAAATACAATCCCAGCAATCATTATAAATACAGATGCTCAGTAATTTTTCAGGGCAGCAGCCCTTTTTTCTGTAAATGATGACTCTTTGAAACCAGAAGTTTTTCAAGAATCCAACAAAACACGGAGAAGCATTTCCTAATAAAACGGGCTGAATGCACAGCCCAGGAGAACTTCCCAGGCAGGCAGGCAGAGCACTCGCCTGGGAAATTCAGATTTCTGCTCTGCCTGGTTTTCACTCAGAGGGCAAAGCAAGATCTCTCTTTCCCCAGGGGACCAACAGGACCACCAGCTTGCTGGATATGCAGGAACTGTTTCTCTGTACTGGGTAGTAAGTATAGGCTTAACTCTGATGTGTGTTGAGATAAAGAATGCATACTATCATACTATTTTTTAAGCGTACATCTCATAAAAGAGGTTTCCTGCTGGAAAAAGCGAACAAACACAGCCCCAGTTCATAGTGTATTGTCATTTTACTGTCCAAACAAAGTGAAGGTCACACTATAAGGAAAAATCATCTAAATCCCTTAAAAACTGCCAGTCTCAGCTCGCTTCAGCTGTTGTTTCTAAACTGCCTATCCCCTCAGCACAGAGAGCAGTAACCAGGAAATAACAAGGTCAGATATTATGCTCTTCATCTACGGTTTCACTTGCTAGAAAACACTTTCACCCTCAACTAGTTTGTTCCCTTAATCATAGCCTACGCACCAGGGCCTTCAGACTGAAAAGGGTGTAGTCTTGGCTCCTGTGCTGCATGGTTGGGTGTTGATGTGTTAGGCTGATTTGTAATAATTTACATGCTGCATACTTCCATATATGATTCCATATTCACAAGCATTACTGTACTAGCTAAGATAACCTGTAAAGGGCAGAAGAAAAAAATGAAAAGACTCGTGAGCTTGATTTTTACAGAGAAATTAGAGAATTCCAATAGCAAGAGAGCATCTCTGCAGTGATATGGAAGAATTATGATATATTTATGAGGATGAGGATGAGTGTTGAACCTTGGGCACAGTGAGATAGGATAATACAAAAAAAATACCAGAGCATTTCTGTTTCTGAATCTTAAGAAAAATAGCCCCGGTATAACGACTTCATAAATAAGGACTCAAGTAAGTCTTGCATGAGAAACTGAATAAAAATACAGAAGTTATGTTCCATATAAAGAATAGCCTCAAAATTCTTTGACCATAGAAAATATTAATTCTTATAAACGGAATATCTCTTAGGACTTTTGTTGAAATAAATAGATTCCTAAAATGGGGATTCACGTATTTAGTTGACATTTGTCCCAACTCCTCATCAATCCTTTTCGGCAAAGCCAGATTCGAGTTATAAAAGTTAACCTCCAATTTATCTCTGCAGTTTAATCATTTGCAAATAGTGATTCTTACTGATAGTGTTCATAACAATCTACTTGTGTAAGCATGTGTACATTCCACAGAATGCATTTTTCCAGTTATGTGTGTGGTTCACTTAAAACCATCAGGAATTGCAGAAATAAGTCCTGGGTTGAATATTCTGTGAGCGGTTTGCAAAATGTTTTCTTAGTCTTTATGCAAACATATCTATAGAAATCAAGATACTGCTTACATTCTCCTCATGTAGTGGTGTTGCTAAATTGGGAAATATGTGGTTTATAGCTGCAGCTTACTTTTGCTTTATTTTGTATAAATTAGTGGTAACTTTTGAAGTGGCGAGTCAAATAAGGAAAAAGAATGTATTGGTAAATAACTAAGGAATATATCTTAATTAGTATTTTAAATGTGAAATTAAATTTAGCAGGAAGAACAAAACAATAGATATATTTTGGCTTTTAAGATCAGCAGCACAGACTCTTGTGGAAAGTCATTCTCTCTCTGTTATTTCTAGTCTTACAAAACCAAGGATCATTTTTTAATTTGGCTAATGGCGATAAAAGTTGGAAACCAAATGCATACAAGACTATTACAGAACCGGTGAAGAAAAACTTGAAGCGACTCTCACCAACTTAAGCTGCATGTTGCAGATCAGCTAGGGTGTTTTGTTTGTTTTGCTTTGTTTTTTAATTTTGCAATTCATTCCTATCGTCCCTTGTTTTTGAAGATAGATAGCATATATTGGTTAAGAAGAAAAATGTTAACCTTAAATTGAGAACTCCTGAATCTTGATATCCTATTCAAGGATACTGCTAGTTTCTTGGAAGAAATCTCTGCAATAGGTTGTCAATACTTTTTTATTTGTTTTATTTGTTATTTAATTGGAAATGGGGAAAGAAGGATGTGCCTAAATTGTTTCAGTGAAATTGGAAAATACAGTAGGGAACATCCTCTTGGTTCAAGTGTAAACATCGTAAATCACAATGGAGATAAAATGGGCATGTGTTGTAATACATGAACTAAATTCTGATGTCCAATAGCACAAGGACAACAGGACACTGCAGGAACCAAATGTTAAATGCAGCTACATTTACTGTTTGTTGCTTTTTTGTTTTGTTTTGTTTTGTTTTTTTACAGAGAACACTGTTAAGAGTCATAGGGCAGAATTGCATGTAGACATTTCGGATCTCCCCTCAACTAGAGCACTTTAAGTAATAACTTTTTTTCTTCTCCTTGTCCATAGAAGAACAACAAAGACAGGTAATTCTCATGCTAACTCTCAAAGATCCAGCAGCTTTTTTCATTTTATTGCCTATGATAATTCCAAAAGACCAAATCTTTGGCACTTGTTAGCTCTTTTCCCTTAGTTACTGTCAGGATGATGCTTAGGATTGGAGTGGAGGCTGATTCATAAAACAAAGATTCAGTTCCAGGATGAATATTGGAAATCATGGAATGCTTTTATTTATTATTTTTCTCTCATCATCATGGTTGTTGCAGATTTGCTTCTTTCCTTATGAGCAAGAAAACAAAGTTGAGACATACTCTACCAAGTTAATCAGATGTTCATAAAAGTGTAAAGGAAGAATGCAGTTTTCAGTCACTGCATTTACTCCAGCATATAATATTTTCTGAATTTTCATTTGTGCTTTGGTGTTCTTTTGCGTTTTTTTCTCTTGATATCGTGCTGTTACAATCTGTACAACATCATCATAACCAAACTACTACCTCTTTTCCCTTCCTTTAAAAACAAAATCAGAATACATTCTATAAATTATTTATTCTCTGTCGTTTTGCAAAATGTACATCAAAATGCTTTGCCTTACTGATATTGAGCTCTTATCCAGCAAAACATGTAAAACAGATAAACTTTAAAATAATCATAATCTAAAAGTTCTAGGATATTAGTAAATTTCTCATGTTGTTTTACCACATGGAGAGTCAAACACATTTTGGCCTCAGGAAAGGTGAATTGCTATGAGTATTGCATTAGTGGATTTTTAGCATTAACATTTCATTAGATGATAAGGGGTATGAAGATTGCAAGTGATAAGTTTAGATAAAAGCAGGCCAGACTATAGGATTATGAACCTTAACAGATATATTATTTTAGTCTAAAATTCATTTTGCAAGATTCAAAACAGTTCTTCTGCTGTTAAACAATTTTATGAGAACACGCTATTTCAAGAAAAGTTTATAGTAAGCCATGAGTTTAAAAAGATGTAAGTAAACTTTTTTTAAATGATTGCATTTTTAAGTCTTTCTCCTAAAAAAAATATTTAGAACTAAAGAAAGACCACTAAGAGACAGAGTGCAAACCGAATGTCGATTAAGTGTAGGATTAAAGAAGTAATTCTTAATTTCTGGTCATTTTCAGATCATATGTCAACATCAGTGGGACACAGCATAACTTTGTTCATCCCAAACTTAGTTGATTTCAAATAATTTAAAATGCCTTACAGCTATTTCAACCTATCTATAAGCCTAGTTTTATGCCAGCTTTTGTTATTTGATTGTCACAGTGCTCCTTAAGCTATCTGCTACAGATTTTGAGTTGCACACACTAATATGGCTTAAGTGAAATACTTAACACATTTAAAATTTTTGTTGATTGAGGTGTCCTTGGGACCTCAGAAATTAAAGAGAGATGTTTTAATGGCAGAAAAAAAAAAAAAAAAAAAAAAAAAAAAAAAAAAAAAACATACTAAAAACCACTCTTTCATACTTTTTTGAAGAACGCTGCATAAGTCACAAAACAGCACCAGTCAGAGCATTTTTGTTCAATTGTGATGGTTGTAAATTCTTATCAAATGAATAAATTGGTTATTAAGGCTGACCTTTTTCCCTTCAAGTTTCAAAAGTGCTTCTTAAGAAAGCTTAATTTCCTGTTAGGAATATTTATTTGATTTTTGTCACCTATTCAGATTATTTGGAATGTTTGCTCTCTCCCCAAGTTCTCTCCCTTCTCCCCCTTCTCCCAGCTGTATACTGAAATAAATAACCAATTCAAAGAAAACCTCCCAGCTATTCCTCATGTTAATACATCAAGTAAAATCATGCTGAAAACTCTATCTTGTTGGAGAGCTGGCTTGTTAAGAAGAGAGAGAAGACCTCCAGTGATTTTCTGCAGCTTGACTGGAAGACCAGAGTTTTTGTCTCAGGAAAAAGCACCTGGATCTATGCTTCTGTCCCCAGTCAATCTGCCTGTGGGCATTGGATGGGTGGAACCTGTGCCCCTAGTTCAGAGAGGCTGTGGAGCTACACTCAGCAATTAATACTGGCTAATCACATGAATCCATTTGCTAGATGGTATAAAAGGTGTGTTAATTGCTCCTAGGGAAGATCTCATCCATATTAGATGAGCTTTAGAAATGTGAGAGAAATTAAGGGTTCTGGAGGTTCAAATATGCCACTGATTTAAAATTTTATTGCTAAATTTAATAAATTGCTAAATAAAGCAATTTTATTGCTTTATTATTAAATATTAAATATTATTAAATATTGGTCCCACATGTAATTGTGGGACCTAGACTTAAATGCACTCCTGAATATTGTTTCAAATTTTCCTCCTTCCCTGAAGGGAGATGAGTGCTGCACCTGGTATAAATTGGAGTATTGTTACTTTATCCAGGCAGGTTCTCAAAGAGAACATATATAAAAGTCTAAGAAGGTTTTTATCCAAAACCTGTACTTTAGCTTTTAAAAATAAGAAAATAAAAAAAATAAATAAATAAAAAGGGAAAGAATAAACAGACCTGGAAACAAATATAATTGTAGTGAGCACGTTTCTGCCTCAGGTTAGTCTCTGTTCTAAAGGATTTGCTAAGCCAAAGTCAGATGCTTGTAAGGTTAAAGGAATCTTCCCTCTGAAATGCCTGCCCTGTTTATCGTTTCGGTTTATCTCTTTGACATACGTACTACCCTTTTCCTCAAGTAGCCAAGGAGAAGTGTGTCTTTACAGTTTCTACCCCTTTAACAGGCAAAATCCCCAGTTAGGCAATCTTCCACTCCCCAGGATGTTTCACTCAGAAAAACTGATTTGTCCTTGGCAGTACCTATTTATTTTTGTCCTAGTACTCCATAATTAAAGTGTTATGGTTCTCTTTCATTAGCCTGTTGCCCATAGTTTCAGTGGTTTGGGGAATCTGGCTCAAATATATACAGAGAGTTTAATACAAAAAATACTTCATAGGGAGAATTCATTTTCCCAGATCATCTTCAAAACCCATTTTTGCAACATTTTAAAATTGCTTAGGTAAAGGTTTATTGCATGGAAGTTTGCACACAAACTCATATTCAGTATGTATTTTATATATATATATATATATATTTTTATTTTTTTTTTAATAATTTACATGGCTTTTCTGTATTAGTTATCTTGGGATAAATTCAAATTTGGAGGCCCAGTAATCCAGCTTAATGAAATAGCTGTGGTTTGGTGATATTCTAAATATATTTTTAGTACTTTTGATTTAGAATTAACTCTTCTTATTTGGCCTCTCAAATATGTTGCTAATTTTTCTATTCTTGTGCCATACGTTTATCTTCCAAATACCATTGCATCAGCTTGAGGATCCTCTGGTACTCAACTAGAGCCAGTTTGGCTGTACTGGGACACCATGTCAGTAGGAAAATCTCTCCATATTGAAAAGCTGAAGTTTTTATGTTTTGTTTGGTTGATTTGGGGAGCGTTTTTGGTTTTGGGTATAGTAGAAGTATTCTCAGTTCGTATTTCTACTGCTCTGGGCTGCAAAATGTAACATAAAATCCAGCAGTATGCGTAACCTACTCACGTTGAAAAACCTATGAAAGGGCATTCTTCAATTTCTGTCCATAGTTCACATACAATCAGGATTGTAGTCATACAATCCAAATAATCTCTATAAGCAGGTATTTACAGTAGTGTACTGTACTTCTAGCAACGTTATTTATTGCTTTACTGTTACATTATTACTAGTCTGTTATTCCTGTTAAATACTAAAATAGGTGTTAAAAAATAATAAATTCTAACAAATGTATAGAGTGCATGGTCCAAACTGAGCAGAAACTGAAGAAGTAAGATTGGGCAATAGAATTTACAGAATATTTAGTCATTTTCAGTTAAATGATAGAATAGTTAATAAAGTCAATAATAATACCCAGTTTTCCCCTCTTTTTGTCATTTCTGCAGTGATCCAGATAACAAAAAGCTTACTTATTTTTTTTAATAATTTATAAACAAAAGTCTCTAAAACAGAAAATTATTGAAGAAAGGGCAAAAGCATATTGTATCTCTTTCAGGAAAGTATTAGGCTATATGCTGGCAAAGATGTATTGGGATTCTACTGTATACTTGCCTTGACTCACTGAGTGATTTAAACAAGGTACATGATCCTGGATAAATTTAACCTTTAAATCTGAAAAGTTAGCAAAAGAATTTAATGTAGAGCTTCCATTGCAACTGAAGTGCTTTGAGACCTGTACTTAAGATTCATTTTGGAAGTGTACACAAGTTCTTACAGTTTATGCTTTGTAAAGTATATTGGAAAATAATGTTTTTCCATGAGATATCAGTGCAGAACTTATTACTTGTTATTTAACTTTCATTAAAAAAAAATTGTTTCTTCATACATCCTAACAAGTCTATGTTGTAAAGCCAAAGAGAATGGGATCAGTTGTCCCGTTAGTTAGGGCAGTATTTGATTTATCTCTAAACCTTATCTCAGGTTTCAACACTAAACCAAGTCTAAGTGTAGTTTCTTCATATGCTTCAAGCTGTGTTTCCCTTGGGCACAGTCATTCCTAGCCCAAGCTTGGACACTACATCCCTGTTGTGTCCCCATCACACTTGGCACATTGGCCCCAGCTGGGCTTCTTCACCAGGATGGAGGCTGTTGCAAAGTTGTCTGTGCAGATCATTGTCTTTCCCAGGGCAGCAGCCCTTGGGAAGGAGGTGAACATTTTGGCCAAGTTGTTTCTTGTGGGTATTTACCCCATAGAGCAGGCGTGTGCCTCTAGGGAAAGCCATCTTCTGGCTCGGGCATAACAGCGTGGGAGCCCCGGAATAGACAAGAGGTGCCAGGTTTGTTCTGAAACTTCTTATGGAAAATTCAGTCCACCCACAAATCAAGTGCATATTTTTCTTCTAAGACTTTTGAGATGTTAGCACTGACACTAAATACCCTGGCTCTGGAAGAGCAATTGGAGGCTAATATGCAACTAGGTATGTTAATCATACATGTGCTAATTTTAAAAATGTGGTTTATTTTGGTTAGATTTTTATTAAGGTTTGATGACTACCACTATGCAAAAGATGAGGGAAACATTTTCAGATTGAAATGCTTTCTTTTATCTGTTTACTTAATGTTTTAATGAGGGAGCTGGAAGATGGATGTGAATACCTCTATATTTTATAACATCTAATCTGTGATATAATGATATAGCAGCTGCATTCTGTGAGGTACGTTAGATAATCTGTAGGTTTTCTAACTTAGTTCCTGGAAATTTTATCTTTCATTCTGCTAAGAACATTATGAGCAGATATCTTTACAGCTGCTGCATGGGAATACAGTGTTGTATAGTAGTAAATTACATTTGGGAGTTGCTAATGCAGCTATAAATCTGCAAACAAAAAGTTTCTGAGCCAAAGGTTTGACTGCATTTTAGAATGTACCAGATTTATGCGGGACAAAATAAAGGGAAAGGAGTTTTCCATATTTACAAGAATGCTACAATTGTTTTCAAAGTTGCCATTGGAATTTATTGATTTAAAGTAGTGATAATACATACAATTTAATAACAGGTTTAAAACTTGCTTACTGTAGATAATGATTGCAAATCTAGAAATTTTGAGAACTAAAATTTAACAAGGACCATTTGTTGTATACTTAAAATACAAAATTCTGTAGGATTAATGGAGGAGGTTGTTAGATATCACCATTTCATTGAAAAGTTTAACTAACCATTTTGTTCTAGTCATAGGGAGCATAAAATATGTGGAAATGTGATATCAATCAAATTTCTTCCAGGAGTGTCTCCACTTGTCTCTCAAGTTAAATGCATATGTACTTGCTAGTGTATCTTTGCTGATGGACCCGTGTAGCGTAGATGTGTATTCTGACCCAAAGAATTTGTCCATCACATAGTCATGCTTTCTTTTTGAATTACACAATTAAACAGAGACTCACTCATATCAAGTATTTGTGTTTACACTAGGTTTTTGCTCTTACACTGCAGTTATGTATTAGGCATGAGTTCTTCAGACGCCAGTCAGGGGTATTCTAGCAAGATTTCATGATATACAACTTTTCTCTCCCTCCAAGCAAAATAACAGTTTACACCTTTGCTGGTTTTTGTTTCTGTCTTTGACACATAAAAACTCTATTCTTGTAGTGATTAAGCCAACATAGTTGATGAGTTACATATCAAAGGTGTACATTTTATTTCGAAGTTTGAATCTATTTAATAAAACTCCATAGTACCTTCATTAGGGACTTAATGTAATTTTCCTTTTGGAAATGTTTAGGTAATTCAACTTACCTGAAACCAGTTGATGTGAGCCATTTAGCATTTTTGATGAAGTTGGTTCATTTAGCTGTCTAAACTCTGACAGTATTTTAGCGAGAGACTTTATAATTTGTATAACAGAAGTGTGGCAAATTAAAAAATTCATACTCTGGCTGCCTGTTGCTTCCCCCCCCCCCCCCCAAAAAAAAAAAAAAATGAAGTGGCTCTTGAATCCTGCTAGTTAGTTTACCTCAGTAGAAGCAGGTATGTTATTATGTTTATCTTGTGACTTGCTTCTAAAGGGAAAACCAATTTTCAGTATTCTCTTGATAATATATATCTTTTAATTTACTAGCTTGTACCATTAGAAATAACTCTAGTAATGAACCAGACTGTAATTGTACGTTAAGGGACTGTCAACAATGACTTGTAATTTACAAGTATATGATAAACAGATACCATCATAGATTAATTATTGACAACAGACAACTATGTTTATTTATGCTATTTTAAGGGTTTCTTTGTGCAAATACATTTTATCTTGGAAGGCTGGGGGGTCAGGGGAGATTCCGTTACTATTGATCAACTTGGGCAGTATGATTGCTCTACTAGAAATGCAGAAATAAAAGTATTGATAGATGTCCATGTCAGTCACCATAAACAGAAATATAAGATTTCTGTTGTATTAAAATGCTCTTTTAGGAGCTCAGCGTTTTAACTAACCTCTAAATAATTGTGCAGGGGGTACTGGCACTCTGCTGAAGCTGTGTTGAGGGGACAGCTCTGCCAACCTGCTCATGACCAGCAAGTGATGGTACTTGTCCAGGGGCTATTTTCAAAATGTTAGTCTACAAGACTCAACAGCATGCAGACTGTCGAGAAAATAAGTTGCACTTTCCTCCAGAAGAAATTGGGGTGGAATTGAGTCGTTCCTTTTGGTGGCTGTGTTAGCTTTGACACAGCACTAGCATTTAGGATACAGCCTATACCACAAGTACGTCAGTGCTTGAAAAGCCTTGCGTAATCTGTTGTGACTGAAATCGCTGGCTGGTGGAGCCTTGCATAACGCTTGTGATTTATGTACTTAAATTATAAATGTATCTGAAGGTTCAAATTAACATCAAGGTCCCATTGTGGCACATCCTCAGGAGCACAAAAGCAAAATGTCTTCTCAACCTGCAAAGGTGAGAGGTCTGAGGCCTGCACGTGCTGGGTGCAGAGCCATTTTGTGTGTGAAGCCGTACATCGCTTGAAGACCAGACTTCCTATTAGGCACTGATCGTAGACACTAAGAAGCTGTAAATCATACAAATACAGTACATTGAAGATCCAATTTGTTAAAATGCATGCCTATTCTCTAACAGATTTCCAGTTTCTAAAAAGTGGTAAGATTTAGCTTATATTTTTGTAATTATTTCTGAGTCATAAAAAACGTAGTTGGCATAAGGGATATAGGTGCCCTTTAGTTTTGAGTAGCAAAATCACAGAACTTCATTACATGGATCATTATTCTGACCTGAAGAGCTCTCTCCTCTTCATCCACATTTTATTATAGCTTCTTGTAAAGATTCCTGTGTGGAAAAATAGCATCCAAGCAAAAGGGTAATAGGCAAAAGGCTTTATTATTTAGTTCCTATTTTAACGGCAGTGTAAATACAGCTTCAAAGTATGTTCTTGTAAAAGCAAATTGTGAAAGCTAAGTTTTTAATTGAATTTCCTCATCTTACAAACTGAGCATTCACTTCTGATGTTTACATACATTTTCTTGTTTAACTTCAGAAAAGATCTATGATAGGAATAACGAAGAAGGCTCTTCCCATAACTAGTGAAATTCATTTCAGCTTGGAAAATCGAAAAGGCTGTGGGTCAAAAACAATGGGTTGTGGTTACATAAAAACAAAGCGAAGTTTGGGTGTTACTTCTTTCTTTAGTTAAAAGTAACTACTGATGATTTTACTGTCTTCAGGTCTCAGAAGTTCATGGCTGTACTCATTGAGTGTAGCCTTTGAGCTCAAAGGCTACACTCAGTGATGCTCCTGTTTTTGATATCCTTCCGGGAGATACTTAGAGAGTCAGGAATTGCCTGTATGCATTCATATCCTAGCCATATTTTCTCTCTCGGTCATTCACCAGGAAGTAAGAATGGATTTTTCCTAGAAACTTTGCTGCTGAAAAAGTTATTTCTCTGTTTTGTTTTTGAGTCAGTTTGTTGGGTTTTCTAACAGAAGGCAAAAATCCCCTTGTCTGAATTGTCTTTGAATTGTTTCAAGGCATTCCTCACTGTTTGCACGTATCTGCCTGAGGTTTTCTGCCCAGGTCCAAAAAGAATTAAATATTGTTGATTCACATTTTTATTCTGCCAGATACTACACTGCGTAGCCCATTATTCTTCATGTACAACCAGCCATCTTGCTGTTGGTGCTGTGGTGGCCCTGCTGGGCTCTTTGGCACAAGCAATACCTGAAGGAAGCTGGGGAAGAAGGTGCTGGGATGCTCCATGGGGACTTGCACAGTGGTCTTACCTCAATTACTGCAGGAGTAATCCAACAAAAATGACTTCAAACAGAGAAGTTTTGTGTTTTACTTCAGTAGGCAATGCTTCAGTTGATAGAAGTTGCAGATTTTAATTAATCCTAATAAATTTATTTCCTACTATTTCTGAGATGAGCATGAATCATTTCTTTCTGTTTAAGGAACTGTAGTAATATTTGCCTTCTAAAATGAGGGAATTACCTGTTTTTATTATTTCATTCAATTCAATTATTTTATCATATGCCCTTGCTTCAACATCATGTGCTGAGTGAGATTCATTAACAGTTCTTTGGCAGTCACAAGACACTAATCATCTGTTTACAATATTGATCAGCTGCTTTCATGTTAAATTACATTGGAAGTGAGAAATAATCCTGCAGTGAATAGTAAACAAAGGACTGGTAAGCAAAGCAAGATGCTTGCTTAGGCTATATAAAATAGGATTTTCAGGTACCCCATAAACTTCTGCATCCTAATCAGCTCGACCCCCGTAACAGCTTCCAGCTCTGAAATTAAAACAGAATTTCCCATCCACAAATATTTCATTCTCTCTGGTTATCTATACTCTTACGGACACAGATACGGATTCATATTCCTATAGATACAAGTTTCTTTTAACTTCCTGCTGTTCTTCTGGGCTCCTAGGAGGTGGAGCAAGACATTATTTTTGAGTTGCGAGAATATTTATGGGCTAATAAAAAATACTTAGGTTTTGAAGCCTCAGGAATTTTATTTGTTATTATATATATATTCTTTCTATATTACATATAATGGGATATTATATAAAATAAATATATATAAAATATCTGAATTCCTTTTAAATTAATCTGAAAAGGTTGAGTTCTGGGGCTCATCAGCACTAGAATTCATGGTAGTTGGCAACTGGAATTTTTTGAACATTTATTTAAAATGTGGCCAAGAATTTTACAAGTTTGTATTATTTTTTCAGTGCTTTACTAAGAAATCTTTGTCTTAATGACTAATTAGATATGTTGCAGTAGTTCAGCTTCTATGAAAATTGTGAGTACTTACCTTCAAATAATGGGGTTCCTCCTAAGTCTATTGCTTTCAGATAGTCTAAATTGCTAGTTCCTACAGTTGTATCCATAGTCTTTTCCCCAAATAGCTCTTTAAAACAACAGAGGTCAGAAAGAAGAGACAAAAAGTTTTTCATTTGTATCTATTATTCAGGTATCTGTCTGTGGTTGTTAATTAAAAAAAAAATCCATTTGCTTAAATTCAATTTAGTTTAGTCAGGGATATCTAATAAGGCTTTGTAATTCCTTTTCCTGCTGTCACACATATTTCAGAATAAGTAACTAGCTGATGAAACTAGTCAGTCTTTTGCATATGGATGAAGGCAGGGAAAGAGAGATGAAAAATATAGATAAAACTTATGTGGAAGACTAGGAGGCTAAATAGATCTAGCAATGGTGGACTGAGTTTTCCATTACTTTCTGATGTAATTATGAGAGTTGCTTAAGTTGTGCTCGCTAGTCACATGATGCTGCCAGCATTTATTTCCGAATCAAATCTATAAAAGGAAATGAGAGTTCTCAGTCCTTGCAAACCACTTGTCTGGTAGGAAATCACTTACAAATAATAAAGTCCATAGTGGAGGATGAAATAGTTCCGTGATGTATGACCTTCAAAACTGGCTTAAGGAAAACAGTTGAAGCTGTGAGGAGTAGAAACTTCTCATACCGTCAGGATAATAATCTTCAGGCTTCTGTTTTTTCAGCTCGCTTGATGGTTGTCCTCACTATGAAGCTGTATTTACTGAGCCAGCAGGGGTTCCCTGTGGGCAGGACAGGCAAGCTGCCTGGGGACACTGCAGAGCTGACTCCCTCAGTTTTGTAATCCACTGTTCTGACTTAGTTGGGGTTTTCCCAACATCTGAGTAAAGAAAACCAAGACAGATTTGTAAGAAGTGCTGAGAGCACCCCAGGAATAACTTTCATTGGGGTTCTCACCTCAAAAGGTGTCAAACCACACATTTAGCTTCATATCTTCAAAGCAGTGGCCAGGAATTAACTACACAATTTTCTCTGCTCACTGAAATAACAATCCTCCAGAAGATCTCAATTTTTTGTACTGATTCTTGTGGAAGTGCATTGTGGCATGAAAATGACAGCTGTCTTACTATGCAGCTAATAGAAACTGTGATCAGATACAATGCTTCTCAAGATTAAAAACCATACAGGATTCAGATCTAAGCCTGACATGTTAGTCAGAGATGTAAGTTATTATTATTACCTTGTATTCCAAAAACAAAAATCTTCCTGGTGTGAAAAACCTGAAGTTTACCAATTTTTAGTAGATGTTTTATAGCAGTAGTGACATAGTCCCTTCATCAGGAATTGCAGAATTCTTTGTTCGAGGTCACTAAGTAAACATTTTATTGACTTACAAGATACCAAAGTATCATGTTCATTATAGTTTTTTACACAGAGGCCTCAAAGCTAAATGATTACAGAAGGAGAAGCGATAATAAAACCACTCTGGGTTGCTTTGCTGTCCTCTACTCTGAACAGACTCCACTAATCTTACATTATGAGGTGAAGATTCAAATTTTGACATACAGAACCTGTAGGCTTATGCAACACTGTTGTGGTTTTCAATAAACAGTAGGCAAACATCTTCCAGTACATATAACACCTGAATTATGTTTTTCAGTAATTTTTTGAGTTTGAAAGGTCAGTGCCCTACAAAGAAATGTATGTAATCAGCATTTCAGTCACAGTGATAAACTACCTGCTAACAAAGTTGTGAAGTCATAACATATTTCTGATTTTTCTGTTCAGTCTGTACTGAGAGATTTTCTGTGTTAAAGAAAATACCTTCAAGGAGAAGACCGTGTATGAGCTTTGCATCCTTGGCACAACACCTTTTTTGGGCATTACATACACTAACTAATTTGCTTAAATTGTATGTCCTGCTTTCCTTTGTAGAGGGCTTGATGACTTCCCTCAAAACAGCAGGTAGGCAAGGTGGTTCAAGGATTCATGATGTCAGACTTGAAAGTCAAAATACACAATTAAAATGGAAGCTAGAAGATTGATTCAGAGGTGGTTGTTTTAAATATGATAAAAGCTTTTTTTTTAAACAACAACAAAAAATATTTAATAAGTAGTGAAGGAAAAACATGGAACTGCACTTTGACTTCTAATGCATTTTTAACCTCAAAGCCTATCGTACCCACAGTGCTGGCCTCTAAATATTGATGTAGTGAAAACACAAGATCATTATTTTACTTTTGTTTTTGCTAGCATGATCTGAAGAATTCTCAGACCTCTTTTAGTGTTTGAGAGCATCTCTTTTGACACATTTAAGTTATGAGAAGTATATGTTTCTCAAATTTAGTAGACAAGTTCTGTGATCTATGAAAGTGAACTTGTTGATTTCTATAAAATATCATGGCAGATGGAACATGTTTCTAGAAGGCAGAAATAGAACTGCTCAGGCAATCAGGCTGATATCCTAACTGTGTACACACTTCTTGGAAATGGAGTGTAGAGTAAAAGCTTAAAAGTCAAGTCACAAAAATAGTTCAAGAAAGGGACTTAAAATGTTCTGTGTTCGTTGCACTCTTGGTTTTTGAACACTGTCAACTAGCTCTATAATCATAAATTTTCTCTAGATGCAGCAGTATATGGTAGATACATGAAAATGGTGCTTTTATATGTTTATAAATGCTGTTTGTTTCCCCAGATTCTTTCCTTACACTTCCAAGTTAGAAAAGATTCTCCTAGAAGTTAATAAAGTGATTTTGTTTTCTTGGAACTTAAGGTGAACCAACACAAGGTTTTTACTGTGTTCAGTTCTGATGAACGGCAGTTTAGTGCAGGCTGAGCATGCTTCAAGGCTGTCATCTCCGTCCTAAAATAGGCAAAACAACTCCAGTGAACAGGGAGAGAAGGTAGATCGGGATGTATTACTTTTTACCTCTCTTAGATGGATCCAAACTTAGGTTTTGGAGGAGGGTTAGAGGCCAAACTGCTGATTTGCCTATCAGAATGAGTCACCAGCTCGTGAAGGAATTGCATTGATTATTGCACACCCACAAATTACAACTGAAAATACCTTTCAGGGCTGGAGGTTATACTTTCCCTAAAGGTTTCTGTATAATTAACCTACTGTAAGTGCTGGTACTTTAGAAAGATCTGAACCTGACTGTTAAGCATGGTCTTTGCATGCCAGTTGACCACTCTCACATGGTTTCAAACGTTTCTCACACTATCTCTTGGATGCTAATGAAGGTTTTGATGCCACTGCTGTTGGAAATATTAAAGTAATGTCTTCAACTTCTGTTTTTAAATTGCAATTCTGTTTGCCTGTCTTTGTTATGGGCATTCAGAGTTTGAGCAGCTGCATTTTCTGTACCTGCAGCAAAACAGTTCTCTTGTTAAGCGGAGTGTTTCATAAAGGATTAAGAAGTGGAACTGGCTGAGCCATAGGGAACACTTTTGTCTCATAAACAAGAAGCTGATTATCAAGAGACTGTACTTGTTTGTGGAAGAGGTAACTGAGCAGGCTCCCTTCTCTCTTGGGCCTCTTACCTGCTACCTTACCCCATAATTTCTGCATTAGGTCCATTTAAATTTTTCTATTCCTACCTCTCTAATTACTGTTTGTAAATTTTGGAGGGTGGTGAGTATTTTTAATAGAAGATGAGTTGCTACACTTGGCACAAGCAAACTAATTATAATTGGAGGCACTGGGGCAAATTATCTTTAACCATCCATTGTGGGTTTCTCATAACATCAGCTAACAACTGCCTCAGTTAAACACTGGGTTATGACTCAAGTTGTGAAGTTGGACTCTAAAAATTACGATTGTTTGTGCAACTCCCCTATGTATAAGATTATACTAATAGTTTTTAGATTTTTATTGTTTTTGTTTGTTTGTTTGTTTTTCTGTACAGTCCTGTAGCATCCATAGCAGAGAAGCCTAGGCAATGGAAATAAATACTATTTTTAAAAAATTGTAGTACAGGGTTGTTTATTTGCCTTCAACTCATCTCTTTACTGTCTACCTCATTTCTTGCACAGAGTAGATGGTGTTCGCTGCCTAAAATACTTTTTCTGATTGTCATTATTCATGTGAAGGACTGTGTGTTACTCCTTCAAGTTTATTCACTCAACAAGTTTCCATTATTACATTTATTCTCTATGCTCTTTAAAATAGATTTATTCTTCTGTACATTCTAGGAAGTCTTAGCTGCTGGATTATATTATGTTGAGATGTCATGTATATGTTACAGAAAGATAATTGTATGTGATATAAACACTTTGAGAGATTAAGAAACTACTAAAATACTGTCCTATTCAGAGATTAAGAGATGTGTATATAGATAAGCATGAAGACAGACTGTAGCAATATCCAATGTGTATCAGTAGCCTCCAAAGGCAAAAGTCCTTTTGGTTCTTTGAGCATATTTTTAGCTCTCTAATGAGTATACTGGTCAGGATGTGTGTTTAGAAACACAGAGAATTTCTCTGTTGTTTTTCTTTTTCCCCTTCATTCTTAAGTTATGTCAGAGAAAGTTTAATTTCAAGCACAACCCAGTCAGAACAGCAGTGTTTTGAAAGTTTGACTCCAAATGCACAAGCCTTTAATTAATGGGAAAATGAACATCAAGGGAAAAGAAAAGAAAAAAAAAAAGTGGGTACAAGAATTTAAATTTAATTTGCCCTTGTCTTAACCTGAGTGGCTGAAAACTGCTTTCACCTGCATATTTTGCAGAAAGAGAACATAGTATAGTGGCTTACAGAGAGTCTTGGAGCTGCAAAAGATGCTTCTTCTTTTTCTAGGTTTCATTTGGCTGAAATAGAATATTTTTTTAATTGCTGTTCTGGTACTTTACATGGCTTATGCTGAAAAAAAAAAAAAAAAAAAAAAAAAAAAAAAAAAAAAACATAATACCAATGCACTAATCTGATTTATGGCATCTGTTGCCACTGGAGCGGCGGCAGACCACTGCTGCGACACCCAGAGCAGCCATGAAGCATTCTGGAGCTCAACTGAGCTTTCTCTCCCCAGGGCTGGGGTCCCCATCGTCTTCCCACAGGCACTGCATGGAAAAGGGCTTCCTCACAACTCCTGGGGAGGTGGAGAGAGTGCTAGGCTAGTCAGCTCTCCCACGCCATGTTGCCGCCCGTCCTCCCTGTTACAGCACAGCATCCTGCTGCCTGCTTAGTGCTGAAGGGACCAGGTCCATTCTGACTTCAGATACATAGGAAAGGATGGTTGGAAAGATCTGGTTTCAACTGCAGAGCCAAGTGCTCCACATGTAGGAAACCCAACTATAGCTTCCTTAAGCGACCTTAATTTGACTCCTTAGGGTGTCATCCCTATGGTATCAGCTTTTACATCCAAAGTAAGGAATGTGGTTGCCCATCAGTTGTCACTCCATTCCCCAAACCCTTCCTACAGCGGGTGGGTGAGGGGGGCAGTGCCAGGGGACCAGGACAGTGCAGGGACCGGGACGGGACAGCCTGCATGCCCGTGGCCCCATGCCTTGAGTGGCACCACCTGGGGTAGGCCCTGCTCAATAGGGCTGACAGCAGAAGTCACCTTGTGCTGCTCGTGTCTGGGGGAGGTTGGGGTGGGAACTGGTAATGAGTCATCTTGTTTAGGTTTTCTGTGGTTAAGCACCTGAAAAAGAGAAAAGTAGTAACTGAAATTAAGAACCGAAGTGGCAACTGCATTTCTCACCCGCAGTGGCTGAACTGTGAAAACCTATAGTGCTTGCTACCTCAGTTGCACTTGTTGTCATGCTGATCAGATGGGTTTAAACTGTAGTTTAGATGAGAAATAACATCTTAGGTCTTGCATCTTAGACCTGAAGCCTAGGAAAATAAGAGCATGGGTTTGGGTTCAAGGGAAATCGATCGTATTTCCTGTTTATCTCACCAGATGTTTCCAGGTTTACAAGATATTAACAGCAGAAATATGTGGAGTGGAAAATATAGTGGAGTCTTCCACATCCCAGTTTCTGGGAGACTGAAAGGTGACATCAGGATAGCTGTTAAATGTATGCTCCATCTGGAAGTAAGACAGGAAGGAATCTTAATAGAATAAAAAATTGTATTACTGACCTTGCCTGAACTTACGTGGTTTGTAAAGCAATTAGACGAAAAGCTCTGTTTCCAAAATACGTAAAGAAATGTTCTTGAAGATATGTCGTTGTTTAATCTTTACTAATACTTATTCCTGATTTAGGCGGCTGAAAAGTGAAACAATTTCATTTTTTATCTA
This sequence comes from Anas acuta, assembly GCF_963932015.1. Taxonomy (NCBI): domain Eukaryota; kingdom Metazoa; phylum Chordata; class Aves; order Anseriformes; family Anatidae; genus Anas; species Anas acuta. The sequence continues at coordinate 109,706,417 of NC_088980.1, forward strand.
CTTGAAAATTTTTTGTAGGAGTTGTAAGGAGGAGGTTTCTAAGGTAACCTACCAATAAATAAGTTTATTTCCAAAATAAGGAAAATAAATCTCAAGAACATACTGTAACTTCTGGTCGGACAACATTGAAAAATAATGCTTTGCGACTTAGCTGTAGTGCATCTGCATTTGTTATCTGTATTGGTTTCTTAGAATGTTTTGTGTAGGAATATGTTCCCCCCATTTTTTTTTTCAGTCTAAAAGTGTCCTCAGAACTGGGTAAGCAGAAATGCTTCTTCAACACCTTTTTAAAATGTAGTAAAAATATGATACTGTTTCTGTCAGTGACATCAGCTCAGGGTGTTTCTTAAACTTACTTTATTTTGAAAAAAAAGGAATCAGAACCTGTTTACATCGCTTCTTGATTTTCAGTTGATGTGTGAATGTTTATGTATAGAAAAAATGATATGCAAGTGAAAAAGAAGCTCCGAAATGTGGGGGTGAGTGTTTTGGACTCCGGGAAAGGGTGGAAATTTTCCAGATAAATTTTTATTAGTGAATATTTGAGGTATTGTATATCACATCTTCTTCTGATCACATCAAAGTTTTGGTGCTCGTATGGCCTGATGATTGCTATAAATTTGTGGGTAACTGGTGTAAATTAAAGTGTGTAAGGTAAAAAAGTATCTGTAATTAATGAGTCCTGTTGTTCATGATACCGTAGGCATCATCATTTGCTTCTAATGCTCTAATTAGAATACTGTATCAAATATATATATATTTATATTAATAGGTGCAAATATTTATATGCCACTGTCTCTAAGGAAAAGTTTAGATGGAACAACTCTCTTTTGTTTTGCTTTGTTTTCGTAGACATGTCACGATGTAGGTGTTTTTCTGCTTTGAGGCATAGTACGTTATTCCTGGTTCTCTTCGGTATGCTAAATATTTTTGGTAGATCTTGGTGACTTTGATCTGATAGAGGTCAGCTGCATGTGTTTGCAAACCGAGTGCATCAGATGTCCCTGGTGATTTTCCATGTCGCCGTTTTATGTTCCAGCTGAGGTTTCTTAAAGGACCTGACCCTTGACTTCTAAGTTAGAACTTCTGAATAGCCACTTTGTAGAAACCAGCACCCTTAAGAATATCTTAGTTTGGACATCTCGTAATCTAAAATGCTAAGGTCACAATTTACTCATAAAATCTAATTTGTTTTGTACTAACCGAAGGTAATACTTTGTGTGTTGTTCCCCAGACATGTTAATCAAAAAGCTTTAGCCATACTTCTTTTATCAGCTGGAACAAATCTGGTTTCTCCATCATCTGAATGACCCAGGACAGGCGTTGCTAAATGTGGTTGCTGCTCTGAGTGGATGTTGTCCTGTGACAGAGAGCAGGTAGGGTCCAGGCAGAGCAGATAAATTTGTGGCATGCATGAGCATCGTCCAGCGTGCTTGTGTGTGCAGTGAGAGCCTTCAGCAGCTAAGGAGGAAAGAAAGTGCTGAAGAACTTAAGAGAAGAGAAAAGGGTTAAAAACGAGTGTGAAAAGTTGGATCATGGTACTTGGTGTCTTGAAATGAAGCAGGATTTTTCTGGAAAGCTTTAGTCACCTGGGAAAGAAGGATTGGGTAGCTGTGTGGGAGGCAATTTGCAGGCAAGTGTACTCCTCTGCAGTAGATCGGTACATTTTAATGAGGTAAGTATATTTGCTCTGTTTTATAGGATTTGCTTTGGACTAAAAGTCTGGAAGTCGTTTTAAATAGACTGCTTTGAGATATAATGGTCAGGTGGAAATATTCGAAGCATATAATATGGAAGCCATGTATTTACAACATATTTGTAGGGGCTTAGAAACTGTGTTATTTTCACCAGAAGATTGCCTCTTTTCCAGAAGAGTTTAAAGAGTAAATAAAGCTTGTGTAAAGGATGTAAAAACAGAAGTAAAGTCAGAAACTGCTGTAGCTATTGAATTTCACTTATTTATGTACTTATTTACGACTGCAGCCATCTCTCAAACCATACCACCCTGTAGGAAAGGAAGCTTTCATGCTAGCATCCCAGACCTCTTCCCATCCCCATCCTGTAGGGCTGAATGGAGCCATTTTTTAGATGCGGGAGCAGTTCCCCTCGGGTATGGGAACTCACACCACCGGTGGCACCGGTGCATGGCGAGGAGGGGAAGGCAGCACCATGCTTGGCCCCCCGGGGTCGGCAGCAAGGAAACCCCTCCAGGAGGGAGCACCGAGGTGGTACGCTGCCA